>NC_091080.1:90445000-91645000 GCF_032405125.1 Capricornis sumatraensis | reverse complement strand
GTGACAAATAGAGAGCCATCTCTCATTTATAAAAGAACCAGCTAAACACACACTCCAGGCCTCACACTTCAGGCAGCTTAGTCCACCAATTTGTCAAGAGTAATTAATGGTGGACAGCTTGGCAGTTTTCACTGCCACCAATTCAGTTGTGTTTGAAGGCAAGGGTGCTGTTTTTCATCTTTTAAGAATGAGCAAGTTTGCCTTTTAATGAAATAGAAAAGTTTGCTCTGTTCCTCCACAGTGAATCCAGGTATAAAAATGTCACTTCTTAATCATAACTTACATTCAAAGAGCTCTTTTTCTCTCTAAATCTGAAATCTCATCTTTTGGATTTCAGAGCCCTTTTAATTCAGAATTCCAGGCTTTGAGTTTGTATTAAAAGTCTCTCCATTTTTTCCCCTTTTGCTTAGGTGCCAACATGTCTTAGTATTTGTGATATGTGACATATTAGATAAAACTGAAAATCTCTAAGAAGTGGTACTGCTGCTGCTGCTAAGTAGCTTCAGTTGTGTCCGACTCTGTGTGACCCCATAGACAGCAGCCCACCAGGCTACCCCATCCCTGGGATTCTCCAGGCAAAAACACTGGAGTGGGTTGCCATTTCCTTCTCCAATGCATGAAAGTGAAAAGTGAAAGTGAAGTTGCTCATTCGTGTCCGACTCTGAGTGACGCCATGAACTGCAGCCCACCAGGCTCCTCCGTCCATGGGATTTGCCAGGCAAGAGTACTGGAGAGGGGTGCCATTGCCTTTTCTGTGAAGTGGTACAGTAGGGATATAAATATATTTTTAAAGTGCATATAGATTATACTTATACTTTATAGAATTTTTCATATTTCTATGCTTCTGAGAGCTTTCATCAAGGTGGTTATCCAATTATCAGAGCTTGAGACAGGTCATTCCCATGGAATCGATCAAATTAGGTTTGATTCAGGGCTTCATTTGGGAGATATACAAATAAACATGGGATTTATTTGTCTAAAAATATGGTTAAGGCCCCAGGCAATATTTGAGGCACTTGACAGGGACCGCGACTTCACTTTCACTTTTCACTTTCATGCACCGGAAAGGAAATGGCAACCCACTCCAGTGTTCTTGCCTGGAGAATCCCAGGGACAGGGGAGCCTGGTGGGCTGCCATCTATGGGGTCGCACAGAGTCGGACACGACTGAAGTGACTTAGCAGCAGTAGTGCTTAATAGAGGCTATGTTGTGTGGTAGAAAGAGTATAAAATTTGGAGCCAAGCAGAACTAAATTCAAATTACCTACAAGTAGGTTTATCATGGTCAAGTGATGATAGGAATACTTTCTTGTGCATATCAGCTTGAATAAATGCCAAGCGTTTAACCCAAGACGGTGCGCCACCTCTCGCAGTTCTGCAAGAAGCGGACGCCATGATGAGATTAGGTGTGCAAAAGGTTTATTAAAGGACATGTTTGTGCTGAATAGAGCAGGGAGGATGGGGGACGGGCGAACAGCAGGGAAGTCTTCAGATGATGAGGAAGGTATGATGAGGTCGGTCAGACCACAGTGGGACGCAGGGTGGACTCTGGTCACTGAGCCCTCCCAGAGCCCCGTCTCCCACCCAAACCACACGCAGCCTGCATTCTATGCAGCCGTTTCTCACAAAAGCTTTATTCCGGGAACAGGTCCTCTATCTAAATTCTTTTCAGCGGTTAAGGGAAAAGTAATAAGAAAAACTTCCTGAGTCTTTTTAAAAATAATAATTTAAACAATAATAAAAAATAATCAGTCCAAATCAATCCTTATGCAGAAGACATACCTTTTGGAGTAGTGAATTTTGCTCCCCTGTTGGCAAACAAACACGAACATCAAAAGAGGATTGTTAATCCCAACGAATGAGCATCTCACATCAGTGATTTTAGTGCTTTTTATGTACAAGAAGATGCGAGAGTCTGGGGTCACCGAAATGTTCCCTTGCGTTTCTGCTCAGTCAGGAATTTGTGCCCGACTCTCTGTGATCCCCTGGACTGTAGCCTGCCAGGCCCCACTGTCCATGGGACTTCCCAGGCAAGAATCCTGGAGGGGACTGCACGTCCTCCCCCAGGGGGTCGTCCCAACCCAGGGATCGGATCGACGCCCTGCCCCCTGGTCTCCTGCCTCGCGAGTGGAAGCTTTCCTGTATATTAACTATCTAGTGGCCAGTTCCGAAGCCCAGGATGCTTCCTGTTCTCCTCCCTACTGAATTTCTCTCAGGTGCACTGCTGGGCAACTGCAGTGGCTAACGGCTTGATCCTAGTGGGTGACTTCTTTTCTTTACCAGAGTAAGCATCCTCCCCTGCTGGGGACGCCTCTCCCCCTTGGACTCACAACTTCTTTGTCCTGCCATTGCACTTGGCACTTTGTCCTTTAAATCTGGATTTACTTGTCTCTCTTTCTCACTAGATACAATTATCTTTGAAAGCAGAGGCTGTGTTTTATTTGACTCTGTGTCACCAGCACTTATTTTAGTTCCTAGCAGCAATATTTGTAGAATTAATGAATTATGTATGAGTGAATAAAGGCAAGTAAGAAATAAATTTGACTGAGAAATCTCTTGCTCCAGTGTCTGGGAGGATAATAACAAGATGAAGATGAAATGACATGTAGAAACAGACTTTGAGAAGAAAAACTGAATTCATTTCAGACACCTAGGCCTACAGTTAATGCTGTTTCTGATGTTCAGTTGCTAAGTTGTGTCTGACCCTTTTGCAACCCCATGGACTGTAGCCTGTCAGGCTCCTCTGTCCATGGGATTTTCCAGGTAAGAATACTGGAGTGGGTTGCCATTCCCTTCTCCAATGTAGTTAATAACATTTCACAAATATTTATTCAGAACATACTACTTGCCAGGCACAGTGCTATGCATTAAAACAGTGGTTAACTTGCCAGAGTGGTGGGAGACTGGCAGTTCTCTTAGGCCTTTTGGCCTAAGACTAGTTGTCAGCAGCCAGAAGGCTGAGGGGTTTTGGAGACTAGATACCTTGTAGAATAATCCCAAAGAGCAAGCCCCGCTCTGGAGCTTTCCTGGGATGGAGCTGAGGGCCCTTCACAGGTGAGGATGTATGTGTAGGTGAGCTGGGCTCTTTAACAAAGGAAGTGGACTTCCTGTGGCTCCTCTCCACAAGCCTGAGCACAGCTGGGAACTGCTCTTCTTTTTTTAAAACTGATATATTTTTATAACCCAAATTTTACACACACCTATTTTAAGAAGCCACTATAAAAAAAAAAAGTTTGCAGAAAGAAAGAAAAATGACTATCCTTTAGGAGCAGATGGTTAGAGAGCATCAGTGACTCAATGGACATGAACTTGAGCAAACTCCAGGAAACAGGGGTGGTGTTGGGGGGGGAAGACAAAGGAGCCTGGTGTGCTGCAGTCCAGGGGTCATAAGAGTCGTACACGACTTAGGGACCGAACAACAACAACTGTAAAGAAACACACACACTCACCTTAAAATACATACATCATTAAAGTTATAAACCCATTTGTTCAGAATGAGTTGAGCACACATGGTGCTCGATGTTGATGGACAAGGGGAGTTTGGGTAAGTTTTTGTAAAGCTCAGTGTTCTTCCGATAATTTGGTTCAGGGTTAGGATAACACTTCATCAGATGTACTAGTCTTCATATTTTCACACTTCTTATTATCTGCTGATAAATTCAAATGTGACTGTTAAGCATTGCTACTTGTCATGGATTAGACAAACAATTGCGCTTTGCCTACTGGAAAATAAGAAGTGGATTATGAAACTCATTATGTTTCCTGTAATTGACCTGACTTTCTTTGTCACCAACTTGATTTTCCATTTACCACAGCACTGAATTCTCCACTCAGATTTATGAATCTGTTTTTTTTCTTTCTTTATGTATCTCACGTACTATTATTCTTCTTTCTGGAAGAACCTTACCTTTGCCCATTATGGAATAAAATTAAGAATTATCTCAGGATTCAATATTTGTGATATTTTTAGAAAATATTCATTTGAGAAAGAAAGACTATCTCTGTGATATCTTTAACAGCTACTCATTTGTTAAGTTTATGAGCCTGTGGCCTGAAAAAAACCACACCCTAAAAGTTGAGAATTTTTAGTCAGTGGACTTATTGAAAATTGAAACCTGGAATCCAGTCTTTCATGGCTCTGGGGGACTGTTCCCAAGAGGCAAGGGAGGAGTCAGGATATAAAGGAGTTTTTGCTGAAAAAACAAAAACAAAAACAACAAAAAAAAAAACCATGTAGTGAAAAGTGAGTCAGAAAGGGAAAGATAAATATCGTCTTCTAACGCCCATATACAGAATTTAGAAAAATGGTACTGAAGAATTTATTTCAGGGCAGCAGTGGAGAAACAGACAAAGGGGATAGATTTATGGACATGGGGAGAGGGGAGGAGAGGGTGAGATGTGTGGAAAGAGTGACACGGAAACTTGCATTACCATATGTCAAATAGACAGCTAATGGTAATTTGCTGTATGGCTCTGTATCAACCTAGTGGGTGGAATGAGGCGGGAGATGGGAGGGAGATTCAAGGGGAGGGGATACACGTACACCTGTGGCTGATTCACTTTGAGGTTTGACAGAAAACAACACAATTCTGTAAAGCAATCATCCTTTAATAAAAGGAAGAAATAAAAAGATTACTGCTAACCATAGAAACAGACATCTCCAGTCCATGATTTTAGTACTTTTCTAAGTATGGGAAGATGCAAGAGTCCCGGCTTATTGAAATCTTTCTTTGATACTCATCTTAACTATCTAGGGCCACCACCCTGCTTGGCTCTATCCTGGGTTTCCTTGTGTGGGGGCGGGGAGGGAGGCGATGAGGAGGACCACAGGGGCTGATGGCTTTATGGGCATGAAAGCCTTTGTTTACCAAAATGTAAAGACATACTTTGTCCACAAGCCAATTAAGTGGAAAGGAATGAGTTGTATAATATTCCTCAACATTTAAGATTTTTATTGTTATTTAGTCGCTGAGTCGTGTTCAACTCTTCTGCTACCCCATGGACGATAGCCTGCCAGGCTCCTCTGTCCATGGCCCTTCCGAGGCTAGAATACTGAAGAGGGCAACCATTCCCTTCTCCAAGGGATCTCTCTGGTGTATTATCTTCACATAATAGACATGAGTAGAATGCATGGACTACTAGAGAGATCAATGCTGAAAACGTCTCTTTTTTTAAAGCAAAGGCTTATATGGTTTATTTTAACTCTGCATTTATTTAGCACATTTGCAAAAATAAGTTCACATGGAAACATTATCACAAGTTTACAGAAAGAAAAAAGTTTCTTTTTTTTCTCTCTCTCTCTCTAAATGTCTTAGTAGTTAGATTATCTTTTTCATCTTCTCTAGTTCTACTGCTGAAAAGTATTGAATAATGGTGATTTGTGGTAACTAATAATATGACTCTTACATATAAATTATCTTTTTCCATTCATAAATGTATTAAAGACCGCTAATTTTGTTTTGCTTTTAAGCATAATTTTGTTATCATGTTAATATAATGTGATATGGGACACAATAAAAAAAAAACAGTCCTAATTTGATCACCATTATGCAAATATTGTTAAGAACTGCTTCCTAGGTGGTACTAGGGGTAACGAATCTGCCTGCCAGTGCAGGAGGTACAAGAGATGAGAGTCTGACCCTTAGTTGGGAATATCCCCTGAAGAAGAAAATGGCAGCCCAGTCTAGCATTCTTGCCTGGAGAATTCCAAGGACCTACCTAGGAGCCTGGTGGGCTACAATCTATGGGGCCGCAGAGAATCAGATACAACTGAGCATAGCATGAGACAAAAGAGAAAAAACACATACTCATAACATGATCACCATTATACAAAAATTGTTAACATGCATTTAGTTATAGGAACAAATATACTAATTTTTGTTGATTTGGTCTTATGTAAACACTTTGCCTATTCTTATATCCTGACTATGTCTTCCTAACTGTCTTAAGGTCTTAACTATCATTTTAAATACATTCTACTTAATGATTTATTTTACAATTTTATATTATTGAACAGTCATTTTCCCTGATTTTTAATTATATTTAAATGTTATAAAATATTTTTGCATTTATGCATTTTAAAATATTTAATAATGCTTCTTTTGGGGCTTCCCTGGTGGCTTAGTCGTAAAGAATCTACCTGCCAATGCAGGAGACACAGTTTGATCCCTGGGTGGGAAAGAGCTCCTGGAGGAGGGCATGGCAACCCACTCCAGTACTCTTGCCTGGGAAATCCCATGGACAGAGGAGCCTGGTGGGCTACAGTCCAGGGGGTTGGAAAAGAATGGGTCACAAAAGAGTCGGGTGCAACTTAGCAGTGGAGCATGCACTCACATACGCACCTACACAATGCTTCTTTTGAATTGATCTCAGGATATGGGGTTACTAAATAGCAGGAAAATTGTGTCTCTTATGTATGGTCTTATTTAAAATTATTCATATGATCTTATAATATTTTTAGCGAAGTTTGAGACAGCCAGAGTCACTACTGTTCTGTAGACGCGAGTCACTTAAATGTTCATATATGTCTTGTCAATATGATACAGTTGGGACCATTAGCAAAGGCAGAGGATCAGAGCTGAGACCAGCTTACCTGGAGGAAAGCCTGCTGGAGCCATAAACCTACAAGGACACTTTAATGGTAGCTTTGACCACATGTTCAAGGTTAAGAGTGGACTGGTGTGAATGAGAGAAACATTCAGGGGCTGCAGACTGGAGCTTCCCCAGGCTTCCATGGGTCTTATACCTAAAAATCCTGCCAGACCGATGTAGTTTGTCACATACAGAGCAGCTATCAATAATCCATGTTCACCCAATGTGAACCATCTAAATACACCAATTAAAAGGCAGAGATGGTCAGACAGAGTAGGTTAAACAAACAAACATGAGCCAACATTGCCTAGAACAAACTCATTTAACATCGAAATACAAATATTAGTTAAAAGTAAAGAAATGCAGAAAGACATCAGTTCAATTCAGTTGCTCACTCGTGCCTGACTCTTCGCGACCCCATGGACCGCAGCACATCCGGCCTCCCTGTCCATCCCAAACTCCCGGAGTTTACTCAAACTCATGTTCATTGAGTCAGTGATGCCATCCAACCATCTCATCCTCTGTCGCCCCCTTCTCTTCCTGCCTTCAATCTTGCCCAGCGTCAGGGTCTTTTCAAATGAGTCAGCTCTCTGCATCAGGTGGCCGAAGTATTGGAGTTTCAGCTTCAACATCAGTCCTTCCAATGAACACCCAGGACTGATCTCCTTTAGGATGGACTGGTTGGATCTCCTTGCAGTCCAAGGGACTCTCAAGAGTCTTTTCCAACACCACAGTTCAAAAGCATCAATTCTTTGGCACTCAGCTTTCTTTATAGTCCAATTCTCAGATCCATACATGACTACTGGAGAAACCATAGCTTTGACTAGACAGACCTCTGTTGGCAAAGTAATGTCTCTGCTTTTGAATATGCTGTCTAGGTTGGTCATAACTTTTCTTCCAAGGAGTAAGCGTCTTTTAATTTCATGGCTGCAGTCACCATCTGCAGTGATTTTGGAGCCCAAAAAAATAAAGTCAGCCACTGTTTCTACTGTTTCCCTATCTATTTGCCATGAAGTGATGGGACTGGATGCCATGATCTTCGTTTTCTGAATGTCGAGCTTTAAGCCAACTTTTTCATTCTCCTCTTTCACTTTCATCAAGAGGCTCTTTAGTTCTTCTTCACTTTCTGCCGTAAGGGTGGTATTATCTGCATATCTGAGGTTATTGATATTTCTCCCAGCAATCTTGATTCCAGCTTGTGCTTCTTCCAGCCCAGTCTTTCTCATGATGTACTCTGCATAGAAGTTAAACAAGCAGGGTGACAACATGCAGCCTTCACGTACTCCTTTTCCTCTTTGGAACCAGTCTGTTGTTCCATGTCTAATTCGAACTGTTGCTTCCTGACCTACATACAGGTTTCTCAAGAGGCAGGTCAGAAGGACATCATGATAACGCTAATTAAAAAGCAGGCTGGAGTAGCTATATTAGCGTCAGACAACCACACTCCAGGACAAAGAAAATATCAGGAAGAAAGAATGGTAATGATAAATGATAAAGGTGTTTATTCTCAAAAACCCCATAAGAATGCTTAATGTGTGTCCACCTAATAAAAGGTCAACACATGTGAAACCTTTGCAATCTCTGCAAATATTTTGAGACCTAGGAGTATTGTCTATTCATTTTCTTTTTAGAAGAATGTGATTGGTCGTTCCCCAGTCATTAGGTCTCTATGCTTTCACTGCCGAGGGCGTGGGCTCAGTCTCTGGCCAGGGAATTAAGACCCCACAAGCCGCAGGGTGCGGCCGAAACAAATAAATACAGAAAAATGAGAATAAAGAATGTGATCATCTCATATAACAACTTTTCCTTTGAATTCCTTGATTCTGTTTCACAAATCAATACCACACGGCTACTTAAATGCACAGAAATGGCAACCAAATCCTAAGGTTTTATTTTATAATTTTTTTTGACTGGACGTAACTCTAGAAAAATTTCACTTCAGACTCTGAAATGTAATCATTTAAAATTATATTTTAATTGAGAATATGTATTAGTTGTAAAATGAGAAATCTGTAGTCTAATAGTAAAATAATTGCAAATATGTAAGATACCAAGCAAAGTCTGTAATCCTCTGAAGCTACAGAAGCTTTGTTTCAGTTGAGGGTTCTTTTAAAGATTTGCAAGCTGTGCCAGAAACTCTTGATTTTGGAGTAAGCACTAACAGTCACTGTAGAGTGTGTTTGTTTTGTTTTTACGAAAACAGAAGCACCAAACACCTTTCAACCACCATCTTGCCTGCCAGCATTCTAGGTGTTAATACCATGGCCTCTCCACTGTGGGCCTGACTTATTGCTCCCTCCCACTTCCCTGTACCCCAGGATCAGAAGGAATTTATGGTTGTATGTATCCATTTCAAAAAAGCAAGTACAAAAGACGAAATTAAGCTCTGGAAATGGGTTTCATGTTCAGCGGTCTTGATGCACTCCTAAGGCCGATATGCTGCTCCGAATCCTCTTGTTCTTTAGAAAACGGAAACACGAAGCACGAAACTTCCACGGTGATTACTGCAGAGAATAGAAAAGGCTCCTTTCACCTGTGTTTCTTTTTCCTGCGAGTGGACCTCTAAAAAAAAAAGATCTCTTTAAACCAGATTCGGGAAAGACTCAGAAAAATGACCTCTTTGAATACAATAGGATCACCTCCTTTAAACTCCTAATTAGCCAGCTGTGAACAGAGGAGTTTCAGTCACCTTGTCTGAAGGACCTAGTTTTTCAAGATGACTCTCCATTTGGTATTTGAATAGGAAAAAGTAACCCGTGAAGCGACTTAACACAGCTTGTTTCTGCTATCGTGTACTACTCTGGGTGAAGTCACTTCGGTACGGCCCGTAGCCCACCAGGCTCCTCTGTCCATGGGATTCTCCAGGTTGCCATGCCCACCCCTAGGGCATCTTCCTGACCTGGGGATCGAACCCACGTCTCTAACAGCTCTTGCTCTGGCAGGCGAGCTTTTTGCCACTGGTGCCACCTGGGAAACCCATTTCTGTTATTACTCCTATTTTGTTTATTTTTTAATAACACTTTGATGATTTCTTTTTAAATTCTTTATTTCTTTTCGGCTGGGCTGGGTCTTTGCTGCGCAGGTTTTTTTCTCTAGTTGCAACAAGTGGGGGCTTTGCTCTAACTGCGTGTGCCAGCACGCATTGTGGTAGCTTCTCTGGTTGCAGCGCGCCGGTTCTAGGGTACCTGGGCTTCAGGAGCTGTGGCCCCCAGGCTCTAGAGCATAGGCTCAGGAGTCGGGGTGCATGGGCTTAACTGTCCCGGGGCATGTGGGGTCTTCCCGGAGCAGGGATCGAGCCCATGTCTCCTGCATTGCCAGGTGGACTCTTTCCCACTGAGCCAGCAGGGAAGCCCTATTGGTACTTTTTGATACAGCAAGTCCTCGCAACTCTAACTTCTAACACACACTCACAGGACTTGGCATTGCTAAACACTGTGTGAGCACAGGATAAAACAGTTGAGTGGAAACCTCGCCTTACTCCCAGTGAAGGAGTTATTAACTCCGTTACTTTTCTCCCTCCAAATAATGACATTATGGTGAAGCAGAAGATACTATACAGTCTCCAGTGTGCTAAAAAGTACCAAGGACTCCTAATTGGCTCATTTCTAAGGGCAAAGAGCAATCTATAACCACTCCAGCTGTTTGGACTCATCTGCTCTAAGTTTTAAGTAAGACGCTGGGACTCAGAGTAAAGAACCATTCAAGAGAACAATTCAAATAGATGAGGTTAAAGTCGTCTTCTATTGACTTCACTTTATTAAAGGAAAATAAACCTGGCAAAGATAGGGCTCTGTGCCTGTGTGTACAAACACTCAGAAAGTCAGAGAGACACACACGTGTGTAACTGCTTGCTTTCTAGGGGGCACTGTTCTACAAGGACCATCGCCTCAGGAAAGGTCCAATAAGTAAACACTGTCGTTATGGCCCATGCGAAACAATAAGGCCTCTGATGCTGGGAAAAGACCCTGATGCTGGGAAGATTGAAGGCAAAAGGACAAGAAGGCAGCAGAGGATGAGATGGTTGGATGGCACCACCAACTCAATGGACATGAATCTGAGCAAACGCCAGGAGATGGTGAAGGACAGGGGAGCCTGGCGTGCCGCAGTCCGTGGGTTGCAAAAAGAGTCGGACACAACTTAGTGACTGAGCAGCAATGACAAACAGTTAGGAAACAACCTCGGAATAGCTAAGGACATGAACTCTGTCTACCCCAGGGCACAAGCTCCTAGCCACTGTGCTATGCTGCCTTCCCATGCCAACAGTGACTAGAATTCAAGGCATGATGGCAGAGCAATGTACGTTTACTCTTAAGTTTTAGTATCTTCCTCCCAAATATTCTCACCGGGGCGGGGGGCGGGGGGGCGGTTGGAAGAAGTTGAATAAAAGTGAAACTTAATTTTTCTAAAACAAAAAGTGGCTGGACAGCTACTTGTTAGTTAAAATCCTATTGAAATTTTTATTTCATTGAACTTGTCCTGAACATGCAAAATTGCCTGCATAAATTTGAGCCAAAGAACCATCTGTTTTCCTCCTTTTTAATGACTTTGCCAGCATGTGATTTTCCAACATTTGTGCAGAATTCCTGAGAGTCTTATAGAGACATGTTAAGAAACCCCGTGGGTTACATTTGGAATACCAGCGAATATTTCATGTTCTGATTATTGTGGAGAAGCAAAGGGCTTTTTCATTATGTTAGAAGAAAGCCAGATAAATATTTTTTGGAAAACGCCATAAGCTTTTGGAGTGTCATAAAATCAAATCTACTTGACCTACATGCTCTAAAATTGGGTGCAAACATGACGTCTTGCAAACTTTGGTTTCATCTATTAGAAAGCTATTACACAAAATGATTTGGTATTTTCACAGTTTTCCCAGGGAAAATCATAGCACGCTTTCAGGTAAGCTGGTTTCTGTGATGTGGTCTGTATGTGACCTATTTCTCACGGCATTCATCAAACAGACGGTTCTTATTCTCAGAAATGAGCAGGAGAGATGTGTGCGTGCTTGGTCGCTTAGTTGTCTCCAACTCTCTGTGAGCCCATGGATGATCGCTTGCTGGACTCTGTCCATAGAATTTCCAAGACAAGAATACTGCAGTGGGTTGCCATTTCCTTCTCCAGTGTGTCTTTCTGACCCAGAGATGAAACCTGCGTCTTCTGAATTGCAGGCAGTCTCCTGCGTTGCAGGCAGATTCTTTACTGACTGCACCACCAAGGAAGCCCCAAACTTAGTAATAAATGGCTGTTCTTCAGTTGATAATGTTGTGTCTGACTCTTTGTGACCCCATGGACTGCAGCTCGCCAGGCTTCCCTGTCCTTCACCATCTCCCAGAGTTTGCTCAAACTCATGTCCATCAAGTCCGTGATGCCGTCCAACCATCTCATCCTCTGTCGTCCCCTTCTCCTCCTGCCCTCAGTCTTTCCCAGCATCAGGGTCTTTTCCAATGAGTTGGCTCTTCCCATCAGGTGGCCAAAGTATTGGAGCTTCAGCTTCAGTATCAGTCCTTCCAATGAATATTCAGGGTTGATTTCCTTTATGATGGACTGGTTTGATCTCCTTGCTGTCCAAGGGATTCTCAAGAGTCTTCTCCAATGCCACAGTTCAGAAGCATCAATTCTTTGGCGCTCAGCCTTTTTTATGGTCCAACTAGGTAGTGATTGTACAAGTCAGAGTTTTGGGGGATTTGAGAGGTGAGTGTGGATATGAGAGCGTCAGGAGCAACTGCTGTCCTTGGGAAGGTGGGGAGCTGGGCTGCAATAAGAAGAGATGATTTAAAGATGCTCCTCCCACTTCACAAGGCTCTTGTAGAGACACTGAATAAGAGATTGAAATGCTTCTAATTTCCTTTTCATTGATGCGTGTGATTTGACGTATGTATTTGGAGAGGATGGGTGGAAAGCTGTGCCGACTCTGCTACAAGGACATTTGTGAAGCAAGTGATTGTTTTTAAGAACACTAATGCTATTTTCCTCAGCACTGTTTGTATTTTTGAAGACATGTCTCTGAAATTTAGAAAACCTCATATTAAGATCATTACATTTGTTTTCAATTGAATATCCATTCAAATAAAACACATTTCATTGGAGCATTTTCTATATAGACAATCTAATGTAACCTTTTGGCAGGATAGTAATAATGATTATTATTGTTTTTGACCTATGAAAAATGACTTTGAAGTTGGCTTGACCATTTTGGAAAAATAACTATTTTAGATTTTTTGAAATGGAAACAGATGCTAATATTTTATTGTATGAGTTATTTCTATATATTATGAGAAAATATTTCACTTCAGTTGTGTCCAACTCTTTGTGACCTCATGGACTGTAGCCCACCAGGCTCCTCTGTCCACGCGATTCTCCAGGCAAAAATATTGGAGCGGGTTGCCATGCCCTCTTCCAGGGAATCTTTCCAACTCAGGGATCGAACCTGTGTCTCTTATGTCTCCTGCATTGGCAACTGTATTCTTTACCACTAGCGCCACCTGGGAAGCCCCTGATATTTAACTTACCTGATGTAAAATTAAGTATTTAAAATTACGATGTGGCATTTAGTAAGATAAAGCAGGCATTGTAGTAACATAAAATATTCAGAAGTATTATCTGGCATTGGCTGTAGTATTTGATAAATATTAAAATATTTAAATTTTGTTTTGCACATTAAGGTTCTGGTTTGTGTCACTCACTGTATGTACTTTATGACTGACTTAGTGGTATGCATAGAAATAGTACGAATCATTCCCTTAGCATAAGGCAAGGTAAAACTTAAAGAATGCAAATCAAAATATTAATAAGCTGTATTACGTGATATTTAGAATGGGGACATTTAGTTCAGATTATATTGAAAATTAAGCTATTAGTTTACAAGCTGGATGATATTAAGAAGCCCTCTTTGTATTTTAGTTGTTCCTAGTCGCTTAGTCCTGACTCTTCGCAGCCCCGTGGACTGTAGCCCTCCAGGGGCCTCTGTCCATGGGATTTCCCGGGCAAGAATACTGGAGTGGGTTGCCTTTTCCTTCTCTAGCGCCTCTTCCCAATCCAGGGATCGAACTTGTGTCCACTGTGTATCCTGCATTGCAGGTGGATTCTTTAACCACTACACCTGGAGACCGAGTTGGCAGGCGCTTTTTAGTAACACATACCCCATTCCTCAATCACTGTGGCTTAGATGTTACATTAAGCAGTAAAGAGACTTGTGTTTGTATGTAAAGGGATAGTATTGCAGTAAGTATACTGGCTTCTAAGGAAGAAGGTATTTGTCTTTAATTTGTGCAACACTTCCTGGCTCTGTCTAGGAGAAAATCAACAGCTTTCCAGAGAGCAATCGCCTTGCCTTGTTAGGTTCACACCCTGTCAGAGCAGGTCTGTTAAATCGCTGGGCAGGAGCACCCTGGAGGCGAAGTGGCAACAGCGTGCTGTGGTTTCATAACAGTGAAATCCATTCTGATCTGTAAAATTTCACGACAGAGTCCGGCAGGGGTGATACGGGGTGGAATGAAATCTTTGCCTACAGCTGGTGAAAAGAGGCAAAAAAAAAAAAAAAAGGAAAGAAAGAAAACAACTTTAAACAGTATTGATTCCAGAAAAGAGAGAGAGGATATTGGGGGCCATCCAGCTGCCCACCATCTGCTCGAATGTGGGTGATCGAGGGCGACCTGCTTGCAAAGAGAGACAGGTGCCAGGTGACAAACCCAGGCAGAGTGCAGGGAAGATGTGAAATAAACAAGCCGCCCACAGTACCATCTACTTCGGCAATAAACTAACAAGACCCAGTGCTTGCTCGGTGATACACAATACTGCCACGGTAAAGGTGGAGTTTCAAAAGGCTGCCTTGGAACAAGCGAAATAAATTAGTCTGGAAACCTGAGAGCATTTTCAAATCTGGTAAATATTTTTCTTCAACCGGCTTAGCTTTCCTCCCGGTCTTATTGATGTAACCCATCCTGAAAGGTACATGGCATACACCGAGACGCTAATTAGAGTCTATCTGTAGTTGTCGTTTGAGAAGTAAAAGCAGTAACAAGCTTTTCTGAGGCCAAAATTTCATATTGAATGAGCCGGGTAAAGAACGTGTATACGATGACTCAAGGGCTATGACTTTTGTGAAGCGAAACATAGAGAAACATTTTCTTATGGTTTATTCCCATTAAGTTTAAGTTCAGTATCTTCAAGATAATTATCAAACAAATTCCCATTGAACGTTCTCTGCTTATTGACAAAGGCATAAAATTCATAAATCTGTAGTGGGGTCATAGACTCCATGTACATGAGTTTGAGTGAACTCCAGGAGATAGTGAAGGACAGGGAAGCCTGGTGTGCTGCAGTCCATGGGGTCACAGAGAGCGAGATGCAAGTGAGCAACTGAACAAGACAAGGTAGAATTTAATCCAAATATTCTATTTTACAGATATGGCAGTGGAGATTTATTGCTACAGAAGATAAAAAGAGAGGAGAGGAGGAAGTTGGAGCATGTTTTAAGAAGAAGATGAAATAATTAAAATAGTAAATTAAAGGTAAGAGAGAACATTGTTCAATTGACCATCCTGGGAGCGATCAAAGAAGTCCTCTGACACAAGACTGAGGAATAAAATGCCACGGAACCAGCTTCAGGAACTAACCAAAACTGAGGTAAACCTTCACGTACCTGGGCTGAAGAAAATTAGACTGCCAGATTTTAGAAGCAGGATGAGAGATGTATCGACATGGAAGAGAGATACAGTGTGAAAAGATAGGGAGTTTATGCTTTTTAGAGGAGCTGCTGCTGCTGCTGCTGCTAAGTCGCTTCAGTCGTGACCGACTCTGTGCGACCCCATAGACGGCAGCCCACCAGGCTCCTCTGTCCCTGGGATTCTCCAGGCAAGAATACTGGAGCAGGTTGCCATTTCCTTCTCCATTTTAGTAGAGCAGTTTTTGCCAAAAGAACGTTTTTACCAATTACCCCAGTTCCCATGAGCCAGTCTTTGCCACCGATGCAAGCTTGAGTACCGGTTGTATGCGGCTGTCGGGGGTGAACCTGCTCTTTCTCCCCTGCCAGCTATCTTCCTTGCTGGGCTGGTGGTTCGCAGTTAAGAACTGGGAAGATAAATAAACCGTCAGAGTTAACTTTGACCTGACGCTGTGTTCCCCTCTCAATATATTTTCCGGGAGATACAGTGTGGCTTTGGGCACAAAATGTCAAGAAGGGACTCGCGGAACTGCTGACTTTGTCTCCACTCCCTCCCAGCCCTGTAGACTGGATAAGTCCGGAGAAGTTAGAGGCAGGCGATCTTTCCTCAATCCTACCCTTGGCCACGGAGTTTGTAGAACCCTAGGACTCCCTTGAGGGGTTTCTCCATCATCACTTCTGTAATCATAAATTGTTGCATGAGCTATGATTTTAAAAACCTGTCCTCTGGAGAAGTATGATGAGAATAGGTGGATTTTCAAGAATGCCAATGCTATATGGCCATGCACATTGTGAAACCAAAGGTTTGGTTGACCAGCAAAGGGGGTTACTTGGTTAAAATGTTGTGCGTTGTTAAGTAAGACATCTTACACATCATTTCTTAATCATTTCAATACTAGGTGGAACCAAGGAATGTTTCTCCTTTTAGGAACTTCCTTTATAAACTTTTCTCTAGTATAAATGCTTCCAAAGTATATAACACTGATACTAAACTCTTATTAAGGTTGAAGCCGTGGCAACAAATACTATAATGAAGTGGAGGGCAAGCTCGGGCTTTAAACCTCATGTGGCTTTCAGACACACAGGACAAATTCGGATGAACTTTTTTTACTGATCATTCAATTATAGCAAAAGTAAATAGATTTTTATAAGTGACTGATGTGGAGTAACTTCTAATATATTCTTGTGACGTTTTTTCCAATGGGTAAAACCATATGTGAGATTCCCATTTCATTCCATGGCGGTAGCAGATTTATTTTCTCCCTGTGAACAACTGGAAAACTGAACAAGATATGAAAGGAATGCTCTTTCCAGACATTGGAGAGCAGGCAGAAAGGAGACAGATGGGGGAATCTCCCAGGTGCCCTGACTTGTGTCTGGAGCCACATTCCCAAACCAGCGTAAGAGCAAAACCCAAGCAGAGCGCAGCAGGCTCCAGGCCCTGGGGAGGGGTTGGGAGAATAATAGTGGAAGGGCATGAGGGCGTCAGAGAGGAGGGCCCCACAGCGAAAGTGCTGGAGATGCACACAGGGAATCTGGTAAGTCTTGGTCTGAGTATTCAGTTGTATCTGTGTTGTTGAAACCCCGTGAGGTTAGGAGACCAGCATTTACTGTGCTCAGCCCCTGCTGGACCATCCCCTCAGCCCCGAAAAGTCAGAGTGAAGAAGCTTTTCTGACTAGGAGAGTGTTTATTCCACATTCCTAAGTAAGAGAGGGTTTTGACCCAGGCTGGTCTGCTCACAACAAAAACTCATCTCCTTTCTTCTGAAGATACTGTGATGTAACGGCATCTTTGACGCTTATTCTGGGCCTTTGTGCCTTAATTATGTCATATTTAATAACCACTCATCTCTGGAAACTGCTCTATGGTTGGATACTGCGATTATGCCCATTTTAACAGCAAGGAAACAGAGGCACAACTAAGAAGGTCTGGGTGCCTTTACAAATGGAGCTGGAATTTTCACCCCAACAGCCTGACGGCAGAGTTCTCCCTCTTGGCAACGGTTTCTCCTCTGCCTGCAAATAAATATGCCAGGAGACTGTGCGTGTGTGTGCTTAGTCACTTGGTCGTGTCCAACTCTTGCAACCCCATGGACTGTAGCCCTCCAGTCTTCTCTGTCTATTGAATTTTCCAGGCAAGAAATCCTGGAGTGGGTTGCCAGTTCCTTCTCCAGGGGACTTTCCTGACTCAGGGCTTGAACCCATCTTTCTTGGGCTTCTTGCATTGGCAGGTGGATTCTTTACCACTGTGCCCTCTGGGAAGCCCCTATACCAGGAGGTTAACAATGACCATTTCATTGTTATGGAAAGTGAAGTGAAAGTCACTGAGTGGAGTCCGACTCTTTGTGACACCATGGACTATACAGGCCAGAACACTGGAGTGGGTAGCCATTCCCTTCTCCAGGGGATCTTCCCAACCCAGGGATGGAACCCACGTCTCCCGCATTGCAGGCGGATACCAGCCAAGCCACCAGGGAAGCATAAGAATACTGGAGTGCATAGCCTAGCCCTTCTCCAGCGGATCTTCCCAACCCAGGAATCAAACTGGGGTCTCTGGCATTGCAGGCAGATTCTTTACCAGCTGAGCTACCAGGGAAGCCTTGGTTATTTAAAAATGTTCTATATTTTGCTGATATGCATTTTTCAATGTTTCTGAAATTAACGTGTTCTGATTTTGTAATAACAACCATTTATTTTTAGAAAGAATATAACGATAGCTGTGAGTAGTGCATTGGTGCGATCTTTTTAAAAAGCAATCTGGCAACATGATCTAGAACAAAAAGAAGACTCTTCCCCTTTGTCTTTATTTCCACGAAAAGCAGCTGTGTGTTCCTCATGTAGCAACAAACCATTTAGCCCTGCTTTTGTATAGTTGTCAAGAATTTAGAGTGATACAGAAGACTTTTCTAATTCCCTTGGTGCTTCCTAGTGACTTCGGGCTGCCTCAGCCTCCCCTGTAACTCTAATAGCTCCAGCTTTCTGCTTTGCCAACCATTTTACAGTTGTGATCTGGGAGCAAGCAGTGAGTGTGACAACGCCAGGGAGAATGTGAAGACTTCTAACTCATCATAGAACCGGCTGAAAAATAGAAGATGTGTCTATCTTAGTTATTCAGGATAAGGTTTTATGTAATAATTTTTAATTCTCTAAGAAAAAATAAATCATTAATGTTACCTCGCATTCAATCAGTATAATGAATAGGCACAGTTCATGCAGTGAAGCCTGTAAATAAAAGAAGCAAAGCTCACAGCTTTATTGGTAATCAGTTATTTCTCTCCTACATTGTATGGTTGCAGAATTGTTTATTGCATTAGTCTTCAGAAAGCTCATACTTGATTGCTGTTTTTTAAACCCTTGTTGTTTCAGCTATTAGTTCTTTTGGTTTCTTTCCTCGGTTCATATGAGACAAAACCTCTCACTGACTGCTCCCTCAAAAGCTGGAAACGCTTGATCGGCAGACATGCCTATTACTTGAGCAGAAGATGAGAGGGTAAAGTTCTTGGAAGATAAAAGCAAGCTTTATTTAGAATGACGACACTGAAATCTTGAAAATCTGGAAATGGTTTCTGATTGAATTATCTGAGAAAATGAAACAATTGTGACTTCTGTGATTTTGGTGAATTATCACAAGTTTCAAAGAGAATCCCAGGCCATCACTTTAACAAATATTTGTGATATTTGAGTTCCTGTCTGCATTGTTAGCTAAGCTAGAGTATATAACAATGTAATATTCTCTAGATTGCTTCTACATGGAGGCAAACGAGCAAAAAGTTCACCCCCGAAAGTGTGCTGGTAGGCTCTGTGGGTAATCTCTAAGAGGCAGGAATCATCTAATCAGTTCTGGGCTTTGAAAATAATAATGATGATGTGAGTTCTGTGGGAGGAAGACTCAATGGTCCTATGTCTTCTGCACTTACCACGTTGTATCCCCAGCGCCTACCAAGGTCTCTGCCGTCCGCTGTGCTCCCAGTAACCAGACAGCAAAGAAAGAAGGGGACCAGGCACCGCTCCGAAGAAACACCCACCTAGACTGCATCCACCTCATGTCACAGTTTCTCAAATGAGCAGGAAACGGAATTTTTTGATTTTTATCCAGGCTCTTAGATGTATGAAAAGATGCCTGAGTATGTTTCCCCGGAATGTTCGGACTTTGGTGATTTGAGGTTTTGTATTTTAATTTTCTATGCTAATGACTAGAGTAAAATGAATTTTGAATTATATGACTTTCTAGGGTAAATTAACATACAAACATGCCCAGTACCTATGGATAGGTGGCCTATATTTTTTCTAACCAAGAATCAAGATTTAAAATATCTGACCTGACATCCATATGTTCTTGGTGGAAAACCAAAGTGTTTGAAACAAGGGTCACTCCTGAGAACCAAGATTTTTTTCTGTCACACTTATCACTTATTTCAATTTTGCATCAGTGTTAATTATTACCTCATGCAAATGTAATATTTTAGCAGAACAGTTACAGAGTCTAGTTAAGTAAGGCTGTTGTAACATAAGTTTAGACACCCTCAGCCGGCTGAGACAATTCAATACTCAGCAGCTGCAAAATGAGAATGTCAAAACAAAAAAAGTCCAAAGAATTTAAGTTATTTTAGGACCAAACATTTTAAAAAGGCAATCAGGCAAAAGAGAAAAAAACACAAATAATATCATAAATATGAACAAGTTTTTTGAGAGACTGAATTCATTAAATTTCCAAGAACCAGGAGCACCTTGTCTCCAACTCGGGAGCTTGGCTTAAGGCTTGATTTTTTTTTTTTTTAATTCACTAAGTGAAAGTGGCATTACTGATTTATACTTTTTATACAGTCAACTATGTACATTGAGTCGGAGAAGGCAATGGCACCCCACTCATGCATTGGAGAAGGAAATGGCAACCCACTCCAGTGTTCTTGCCTGGAGAATCCCAGGGACAGAGGAGCCTGGTAGGAGGCCGTCTATGGGGTCGCACAGAGTCAGACACGACTGAAGCGACTTAGCAGCAGCAGCAGCAGCATGTAGGTCGAGTAACCTAATTCCTGCTTTGTCCCTATCTCTGTTTTTCTACCATGACCTTCAAGAATTAGCTATTCATTTTAAAGGCTAAAATCTAAGGCATTGGAGAAAGAAATGGCATATGACAAACCTAGAGAGCATATTAAAAAGCAGAAACATCACTTTGCTGACCAAGGTCTGTATTGGCAAAGCTATGATCTTTCCAGTAATCATGTATAGATGTGAGAACTGAACCATAAAGAAGGCTGAGTGCCAAAAAATTGTTGCTTTCGAACTGTGATGCTGGAGAAGATTCTTGAGAGTCCCTTGGACAGCAAGGAGATCCAATCAGTCCATCCTAAAGAAAATCAGTCCTGAATATTCATTGGAAGGACTGATGCTGAAGCTGAAGGTCCAATAGTTTGGCCACCTGATGGGGAGAACCAACTCATTGGAAAAGGCCCCAATGCTGGGAAAGCTTGAAGTCTAAAAGAGAAGGGGACGACAGAGGATGAGATGGTAAGATAGTATCACTGGCTCAACGGACATGAGTTTGAGCAAACTCCAGGAGATAGGGAAGGACAGGGAAGGCTGGCGTGCTGCAGTCCATGGGGTCACAGAGAGTCAGACACAACTGAGTGACTGAAGGACACCAACGAAGCAGGACGGAGTAAGATAAGGGCCCTAGATAAGTGGGCAGTGTGGGGTGTGGTGTGGCATGGAAGTACTAAGTTCTCCTCCTCTTCTCAAGGGCAGGGAAGTCACAGGTCCCACAGGCCCCTGAATCCTGAATGATAAACAACCAAAGCCAAAATGATGCCAGTGGATAACCCAGCAGATGCCAGCTGAGCCACAAGACACCAAAGACAAGAAACCACTTCCACTTCTTTCTGAGTCTTGTACGCTTTGGGTATCACCCCACTACCAGGATAGATTCAGTCCTTTGAGTGAAAAAAATGTGAATTTCCATGGGTTAAAATTCATGTAGACATTTAGTTGTAGAGCCACAGACTGAGTTTTATTTCACTTTATGTGCGCATCTAGCTAAAACTTCACTGGATATTCTGTTTACAAAATGAAAACTGAGGTGTGTCTGTTTTGTCCCTGTGATCGTCTATATTCAGACTTCATGTTCTCTTAATTCTTCTTTTGTTTAAGCTATCTTTTATCACTTTCCAAGGCATGGGGTATTTAAAGAAGTGTTTAAATATATCTTGGAACCATTCTTAGCTGTTCAGCTGTTCTGATTGCTAATGTGATTTCTTGCTCTGTTTAAACAACAGCTGTGGACCTACTGCCCTGTGTTCTCCTTTTGTATTTTAATGCTTTAAGCTGCATCCTAGGAAAATGGCCCTACGGCTACTGCTACGTTATGGTACTGATAAACACAACGGTAACGTGAAGGTGTGAAATGAAGTTAATTTGGTGTCAGTGTTCCTATATGTGTAAATACTGGAACTGGCAATAAAACAGCCTCACAGAGATGTGCCCCGACTTGTAAGAACAGATCCCTCAAACACATTAATAAATAAATTGACAAGCATTGAGTGTTACATAGCATAGGTGCTTGAAGCTAATAAATGAAGAAAATGGCCCTTGTTTATTTCTAGGCATCTATGATCATGGTAAGTTTTTGTAGGAGGTATTTTGTTATATAAAATCAGTAATTCACTTAAGGTCCCGTTTGGTTTTGTCATCCATTTTGCTCCTTTTGGCTTAACATTTGCATTCAGAAGAGGATATTGAAAATTAAATATTCAAGGTATTAGCATTTTATTATGGAATTTCTAGGCATTAGTACGTTTGTCTCTCTTAGAATTACTGACATTTAGAGTGCATCTGGCCATTGGTGATAGGTGGCGATAATTTTTGCCATTTTGCCGTTTGACTGGCTTCTGTGGATGTTACAACAAGGTGTGGGAGGAGGCTGGAGGCTGAAGGGACCCACTGAAGAGCCTCTTCCTGGTGGTTCGGATGAGAGCACCATTCTCGCGTCTTGCCAGAACCACAGTAATTTTTGACGGGAAAGAGAATTTGTGACTTTAATGCAATCTTAAAACCATATCACTGTTTCCACTTCAAATTTGGAGATGATATGTGGGTTTCAACTTAACTAACATGGAAAACTACCTACGGAAAGAATAAAAAGCGCTGCTAGCACGACAGTATTATTGTTGACAGTTTAGGAAATGCCAGGCCCTTGGCAAGATTACCAAAAATATGCCTTCCCTAATATTCTGGATAAACAAGGAGGGGAGTGCGTGTGGATTCGAGGAGGGTAGGTGTTCTGAGAGGTGGAAAGTAAAGAGTGGGATCGTGATGTGGGGAATGGTCCATTGTAACCCAAAGTCATATCACCTGGGAGATTGAGCAGCAGGTCCAAGCACGTGATGCTGGAGCTGATGCTCTAACTTCCCACCTGGTCTCCAGAAAGGGAGTGAAGATGAAAGGGCTGGTGGAGGCTGGCATTATCCTTCCCATTTACAGATGAGAAATTAAAACTATGAAAATTAAGTAACTTGCTCAGGGTTAAGTAAAGACCAGAGCAAGAATTTAATCTATTTACAATGTAGATTTTTCCTATCATACCAAGCCACCTCCTAAGAATTAACTTTGCATGTATTATTTGGCTAACGATTTCTATTTTAAGTCCTCAGGATTATGGAACCAATAAATCAATGTCATTAATAGGCAACTCCCTGGCACTCACTTCTAAAAGTAACAGAGGGTAAGAATTTATAATCTGACAAAATAGATAACAAGCGTCCAAAGAATCAGGATTACTGAAATCATCAAAACTGCACTAGAGAATTAGAGATAGCACTGTTGATAAAATCAATAAATGGAAAAATGTGGTAGGAAAAGGCTGACCTTTCACAAGGAAGCAATGAAATATTAGTATTCCATCTGGTTTCCAGAAGAACTAGAGGATAATATACTTGGATTTATTAAAACCTCCTACAAGATTCTTTACATTGCGCTTAGGGAAAAGCAAAGCTGTATATGTATTATGCCTGCTCGTGATTCAGGAAATATCCCACAATTGTGTATGAGTGCACGTGTATAAATCTGTGGATGAGGAAACACAAATAAAGCACCAAAACCTTTACTGCAGGAAGAAGGTGTTTATTCCATCTTCTTGCCTATATCCAAAGAGTTGGGTAACAATTTCATGAAGTCAGGAAACTATATCAATTTACAATTCATTTCAACCAATGTAGAATCTTATTTCAGTGTGAACTTTCATTTCTTTGCTGAAATCTTTGCCTACTCCCTCCATCTGTCATGTATCCATCTAAAAACTATGGAGCATCAAATCCATTAAATTTAAACATATGTGAAGGAGTCATGGAAGTCAGATGTCGGAGACAATTGCTCTGTTATGGAGTGATAGAGTATTGAAAGAGGGGAAAGGGAGTTTGGAGAGGAAAAGCAAATTAAGTATAGTAAGAGAACACCATAAGTTAGCAGCTTGACACACTTTTATACAGCTGGAATCAGAGAAAGTTAATATCTTCATCTTACAAGATACTTTTTATTGATAGCATGTTTTCTAAGGATAAAATATGGACAAAATATGTTTAATTGATACTAAAGATGGCTGCTGCTGCTGCTAAGTCACTTCAGTCGTGTCTGATTCGCAATCCAAGGTTTATGGGCCCCAAAACTCATACCTCAATAATCTGGATGGCCAACTTTAAGGGGGGAAAAGCACCATAAAGTTAGAAATTAAAGCACAGGTACGAAGACTTGGAAGGACCTTGTCCAAGTGGGGTCTTGAAGTTCAAATACATTAACTTCTGATGCAGACACATATACAAATATTTGAGGTTATGTTTCATTCTGAAAAGAACCTCTAAAAAATTTCAGTAGTGGACTTAGCAGTAAAGGTCACAGAAACCACCAGTTTCTCCAAGTAAATGGTATTTTTACCTATTTTTGTCTGCAATCCATGTTCCTCCAGGAACCTAACACTTAGCTTTAATAAACTGAAGTCACTGCTGCCCTGCGGACCTGAGTAGAATCTCCACTTTGTCACTGTGGATGATGCCACCAACAGAATAATGATTTGACATTTCTGGTTTTTCCCAGGATTAAAATACCATGTAGAAAGCACACCTGTGTTGCCAATGATACATTACATAATTTACTGGTATTTGCAAGATGGTTTACATGGTGTAATTTCATTTAATGAAAATGTGTCTCTCTGATTTGAAGTTGTAGTTAAGCTGTATTTCATTCTCCATGTCTTTTCGGAACATTGCCCTATCTTTAGTATTCAATTCTTACTCTATTATTTTGGGGTTTTCCAAATTTTCTTCAGTTAGCAGGAATTAATTTAAAAATGTATTTTAAACATTGAAACAACAGTGCAATGTGAGATAAATGTCAATACATTAACTCAAAAATAAATGAAGAAACATTATTCTGGTGACACGGTACAAGTAGAAAGTCTGTTGAATCAACAGTGCATTGCACCCTCAAGAAAATTCGCAATATTGTGTCTTCTGCACAAGTAAAATCTTGGTGACATATGCGAAAACATTCACAATTTTCTTGGTGTGAAAAAAAACTACAACTGCCCTATTTTTATTGCTTCTTCTATGCAATAAAAATATAACTTTTCCTTAACTGAGTGACACGCATAAATTTACCGTATGTGAGAAAAGAGATTAAATCAGAATCCATTCTGCTTTCATCTTACTTACCTTCATCCAGGCATCATAGTCCCATAGGAAAGATTTCTAGTCAATTGTGTAAGTTTCAGGTTGTCTTTTTAAATATCATATACTCTCAACTTAGTATTTAGCAGTCTGGTGCCCATAAGTTTCTAGTTTCCGCGGCAGTTCAATTTTTATAACAATGAAACCATAGGTTGTTTTGGGGATCCAATATATTCTAACAAATGAGAAAGTGTCAAGAAGACATTATAAAGAGTTAATAAATGTTGAATATCTATATCACAGTTATATTGCTTCATCTAAAACCCCAGCAGGTGATTAATAGCTTTAGTAAAAGGACACTCGCACAAACTACCAAAGTGAGCACATAAGGTCCATTTTTAATAATAAAAAGAGAAAGCAAGAAGCCATCTGAAAACTATGGCATTTGTTAAGTAGTAAATATTAAAATGCAAAAAAGAAAAGTTTTAGAATATACTTTATATAGTTAAGCAAAAGGCACTATTCAAGTTACTTTCTCTTTCTCTCACCCTACTTGTTAAACGTATTATAAAATCATGAATATATACCGAATTTATTAAGAAAAATTTAAAAGACATATCTATGTATGAAATTTGGCGATATCTACCTGCTTAAAAAAGATATAATATGTATCCAAAAGCTAGATGTAAAGAAATATAATATAAATGATTTTTTTTTAAGTGAAAATGTTAGTCACTTCAGTCATGAGCAACTCTTTTTGACCCCATGGACTGTAGCCAGGCTCCTCTGTCCATGGAATTCTCCAGACAAGAATATTGGAGCGACTAGCCATTTCCTTCTCCAGGGGATCTTCCCAACTCAGGGATGCAACCCGTGTCTCCTGCATTGCAGGCAGTTTCTTTACTGTTGAGCTACCAGGGAAGCCCACTGATGATAAATAGGGTGTTAATTTCTATAATATGAAAAGTGCTGTTTGATCATTATAAGATAAAGAAAAAATAGAAAATTTGATAAGGATTTAAATCTTCAAGGTCCACTATGATAACCAGAGGACAAGTGTGGTCACTTAAAGTTAAAGTTTAAAATTCAGTTTCTCAGTGACATTACTACATTTCAGAAGAATATGTCTACTATGGTGGAAAGTTCTATGGAAGGATGCTGCTTTAAATTGTCAGTTGATACAAGAGCAAATATAAATGGCCAACTTGAAAACTAAAAAAATATGGCCGGTATTACTAGTGTGTGGCAACAGTGATTAAAAGGAGCAAAGTGTATTATTTCATGCTCAGCACACTGGCAAGGCATGGAGGGAGCAAGCGTCTCCTCCTGCATGGGATTCATTATTCTTACCATTATCAAAGAATACGACACAGCATATCACATGTAAAAGCAAACCAGCAATATTTATTTTATGACATTTTATAATATGTGTGCGTGTTTTGTACAAAACTTGACAACAGTCACTCCTGGCAATCTGAAATATGTATGAGGGTGTTTATGAAAGTCTTGCTTGTAATGACTGAAAGCAAGCAAACAGAAGTAAAACCTAAAAACAAAGAATTGCCCATCAATGAAGAAGTAGCTGAATACATGACATTGAACTCACATCTTGGAATACTCTGCAGACACTGAAAACAATAAGTTAAAACATTACAAGTAGCCTTGGAGTGGTGCCAACAAAGAGCTGTAAGTGAAAAGGGAAAGATTTAGAAAAATGTGCATAATAGGAACTTACTTTTTTGCAAAGCAAAAATGGCTAATGCATTTACACACATACTCACACCTATTAGTCTTCTCAGGTGGCTCATCCAGCCAGTGTAGGAGATGCTGGAGATGCAGTTTCAATCCCTGGGTCAGGAATATCCCCTGGAGGAGGAAATGACAACCCACTCCAGTGTTCTTTCCTGGAGGATCACATGGACAGAGGAGCCTGGGGGCTACAGTCCATGGGATCGCAAAGAGTCAGACATGACTGAGCGACTGAGCATGCATGTCACGCCTATTGGCCAATGCATGTATATATATATATATATGACTATCTGAGCATGGAAATATAGGAAGGCTACAAATTAGATTGCTTATTTTGTTAACATGCTGTGGAGATGAGAATGGAGAATCCAAGATGGGAAGAGGGACAGTTAAGCATAAAAGCAATGCCAGTCTATGTCTGATGCAGGACACAGCATGCTTGGGGCTGGTGCACAGGAATGACCCAGAGAGATATTATGGGGAGGGACGTGGGAGGGAGGGTTCATGTTTGGGAACGCATGTACACCCGTGGTGGATTCATGTCAATGTATGGCAAAACCAATACAGTATTGTAAAGTAAAATAAAGTAAAAATAAAAAAAAGAAAAAAGAAAAAAATATATAGGATTTGATTATTAATGTAATCATATGCATTTATGTGTACCTATATCTGTGTCAAGACATTAAAATAATTTAAAAAAATCATGCTTTCTAAACCTAGGGAAAATTTTAATTATCCAGATTGAATTTTAATGCACATTTCTTTTCCAAAACACTGAATAAGCTATTTCTCAGAACATATTGCTTGATTGTTTTATTTAGGTGTCAGTAGAGCTTTTTCTTTTTTACATATAGATGTAAATAACACATTCTAGGAAAAGCATAATTTTTCTTCAAATAAGCATAATTAGAAGGATTAAGATACCGTAGCAATATGCTCCAACAGAAATATAAGGAATGCTGGAAATGAAAGGCAGGTATAATTTAAAATTTTCTGATTGTCACATTTAAAAAGCGAGAGGAAGAAGGTGAGATCAATTTTAGTAATATATTCTTTTTAATTCCAAATATCTCAAACATGATCATGTCAGGAAGTAGTTAATGTAAAAATTACTGAAATATTTTTCAGGACTTTCTCATATTAAGCCTTTGATAGCCTGGGTGTGTTCTACGCCCTTAGCGTTTCGCAGTCTGTGTGCCCACCGTCCAAAGCTCCACACCCGCGGGAGTGGCCAGGGTAGAGCCAGGCAACTGGGAAAAAAGGAAGGACTGGTCTAAAAATGTGGCAGTAGTAAAAGTTTTGCTCCAGGGATAGAGGAGTCCAGAACATTCTGGTTTTTTAGCTGTGTTCTTTGGCACACCTCATGCAAGTGGCATATAGCGCTTCCGGAACAAAGATTTGCCCGACGTTTCAGAAATGGTTTCTCCCCTCCCTGAGTGTCATTGAGAGGCAACTGACCCGGCACCACCTAACTTTAAAGTGTGCGGAATGATGGTTTGGCTTACATGTGTTGTGCAGTAATTACCACAATAGGCCCCGTTAACATAGGTCACCCCACACAGATATGAAAAGAAAGGAAAGAGGAAAATGCTTTTTTCCATGAGGTGGGAACTCTTGGGGTCCACTCTCTCAACTTTCATATGCACCGTTCAGCAGCGTCAGTCACAGATGTTATGTAGTAAAATGTTTTCCAAGAATCTGTAGGAACATTTTTCCTTGGTGCCTGCAAAAACTGCCCTTCTCTCACACAGAGGGTCATTTCAGAAGTGGGGGTGCAATGGAGAAATGTGTGTGTTTGTGGATGTTTGTGTGTGTGTGTGTTTGTGAGTGATTATGTGCATGTGAGTGTGTCTGAGTGTCTGAGTGTTTTTGTGTATGATTATATGTGTGTGTCTGAGTGTGTATGTGTGATTGTGTGTGTCCTGAGTGTGAGTGTGTGAGAATGTGTGTGTGACTGTGTGAGTATGTGTCACTGTTTGTGTTTCTCGTAGACTCTAAACTTTTCACCTGTAAGCAATTCATTACAACCATTTACAGAACTTTCCTTTCCTAAAATTGAATCTTAATTGCAACTCAAATTCATAGATTCAGAATTTCCAATTCAGAGATGAGTGTTTACTATTTTTTTTAATGCATACCTCTTGAATCTGAGGAAATAAAGTCTATTTTTGATGAACCCTGGTTTAGAAGTTTTGCTTCCGTTTTTGGCCTGCAGGCTTCTCAGCTCTCTGATTTTACAGATATTTCTCCTGTGTTTTACAGTTAAACCCACTTTTTGTCCCACTGTTTTTTTCTCTTCACCTTGAGTATGATCTTTCCTAACCTGGTACTGACCCACAAAGAATTTTCAATACAAGTTATTCAACAGAAAAAAAAAAAAGAAAACCAGACATATTGATGTGTCTCCCTGAAATGTCTTTACTAACGCATGACTTGAGGCCCCATTGCCCCGGGCAGTTCATTTGCCTGCGGAGATTCGTAATGTCACAGAAGGAATACAAATGCGTGGTTGTCGCTGTGAAAAACAGAACTTCGCAGCAAAGCAACTCTCTGGGCAAGCCCGTTTACTATGTGGTTAAAGACTGCTGTTTGCTTTTCCTGTTTTCATCGGGGAGTCTAGTGCTACCTGCCCTTGGAATAAGGTGGAAGTCTAGTTCTTCTGCCTAATCCAGAGGTGGTGGGTAGGACACGGATGGGAAAAGAAAAGCCTGGGCGCTTGGAGAGGAATCCGGAGGGAGGAGGTGGAAGCAGCCCGGTATCCTGATCCCTGCGGGGAGGAAGCGATACACTCAACTGTCAGGGGCAACCCCGAGATCCCAGTTAGGATGCTGGATAGCAGCTTCCTCCCAGGTCATTGCAAAGGGAGGTTGAAGCCCAGGGAAATACGAGGCCCTGTGCCACAGGCAAGGGGCTGGAGCTTCCGTACCACCCCTGGGTCTATGCTGCCTACTTACAAAAAAAAAAAAATGCACAATGTGAGAGTTGCGAGTTTTATTTGGGGCAAAATGAGGACTGTGGCCTGGGAGACAGCACCTCACATCGTTCTGAGAGACTGCTCCAAAGAGGAGGGGGAAAGGTCAGGTTATCTGTGATTTTGGTGAAGGTTGAATACACACAATCATGCGCTTATTTTTCCAGAAGTTTCTAGTAGTTTAGTGAAGCCTTCACTAGTCCTGAGGAGCAGTCATCACCATGAAGGAGTTTTATGCTTTTCTAGATATGAGGAGTTGTAAGAAATGGGCTCATAAAACCTATGGTCAGCTCCTGATAATAGCTAACTATCTGAACACCCATCCTGCCAGGCTTTCCTGAGCACAGAGAGTCTCATTTCTGCTCTCCACCCTGACCTTGCTCCTTGGTTCTCAGTCCAGTCGCTCAGTCGTGTCCGACTCTTTGTGACCCCATAGACTGCAGCACGCCAGGCCTCCCTGTCCATCACCAACCCTTGGAGCTGGCTCAAATTCATATCCGTTGAGTTGGTGATGCCATCCAACCATCTCATCCTCTGTCGTCCCCTTCTCCTCCTGCCTTCAATCTTTCCCAGCATCGGGGCTTTTCCAATGAGTCAGTTCTTTGCATCAGGTAGCCGAAGTATTGGACTTTCAGCTTCAGCATCAGTCCTTCCAATGAATAGTCAGGACTGATTTCCTTTAGGATGGATTGGTTTGACCTCCTTGCAATCCAAGGGACTCTCGAGAGTCTTCTCCAACACCACAGTTCAAAAGCACCGATGCTTCGGTGCTCGGTTTTCTTTATGGTCCACCTCTCCCATCCACGGTGGTGTCGAAGGTCAGCGGCTGCTGCGGCACCTGATTTAATCCTTATCGAGGCAGATGGCACATGCCCATGTGTAGTTGACAATGCTGATTTATACTGGGGTCAGGCCTCACAGGTGACTCAGGGAACACTTGCCTGAGGGAATAAGGTGACCACAGAGAGGGAGAGAGCCTGTGCCACTTGTGCAATTCAGAGAAACACAGAGCCCCTTGTGGTGGGAGGCCGCGCTGGACTCTTCTCCAAGCTGAGGAGGCAGAGTCTGGATGTCAGTCACCAGGGGCCGCTGAGCCAGCTGTCGCAGGAGAGTGTGCTTGGAGACAAGGGCCTTGCCCAGTGACCAGAGCACAGCAAAGGGATAAAGGGAGAATAGTCAGAGCGCCAGGGCGGTGAGGAAACTGTCCGAAATCCTGAGGCCACAAGTCCGATTTCTTGCAGCCAGACGTGTCTTAGCGGCTACACCCTGAGGACTAAGGATCTCCATCCACAAAAGACTGCAAATGGCCTAGACGTCAGAGCAGAATCTGCTTTAAGCCAGAAGCGATGTTTAATTAATTTTTGCCTGCTCAGAAAGGCCAAATTACTTAACTAAAAATCTAAATTAATTATTCTGCCTATCCATTTTGTAATGAGAGCTAATATTTGACTGCAACAAATAGATAAAGGAATGAATGATTTAATGAAATAATCATCATTGCATGGATATTTGAATGGTGCTGAAGGAAATGGAGTTACTCCAGGTTCAAGGTCAGGAGGGGTGGCCAGTGATGAGATACCCCTCATCCAAGATAAGGAGCAGCAGCTGTGCTTTGCTGGAGCAGCCGTGAAGAGATACCCTACATCCAAGATAAGAGAAACCCAAGTAAGACGGTAGGTGTTTCGAGAGGCATCAGAGGGCAGACACACAAACCATAATCACAGAAAACTAGTCAATCTGATCACACTAGGACCACAGCTTGTCTAACTCAATGAAACTAAGCCATGCCATGTGGGGCCACCCAAGACGGGCAGCTCATGGTGGAGAGGTCTGACAGAATGTGGTCCACTGGAGAAGGGAATGGCAAACCACTTCAATATTCTTGCCTTGAGAACCCCATGAACTGTATGAAAAGGCAAAATGATAGGATACTGAAAGAGGAACTCCCCAGGTCGGTAGGTGGCCAATATGCTACTGGAGATCAGTGGAGAAATAACTCCAGAAAGAATGAAGGGATGGAACCAAAGCAAATATAATACCCAGTAGTGGATGTGACTGGTGATAGAAGCAAGGTCCGATGCTGTAAAGAGCAATATTGCATAGGAACCTGGAATGTTAGGTCCATGAACCAAGGCAAATAGGAAGTAGTCAAACAGGAGATGGGCAGGAGATGGCAAGAGTGAATGTCGACATTCTAGGAATCAATGAACTAAAATAGACTGGAATGGGTGAATTTAACTCAGATGACCATTATATCTACTACTGTGGGCAGGAATCCCTTAGAAGAAATGGAGTAGCCGTCATGGTCAACGAAAGAGTCCGAAATGCAGTACTTGGATGCAGTCTCAAAAATGACAGAATGATCTCTGTTCGTTTCCAAGGCAAACCATTCAGTATCACAGTAATCCAAGTCTATGCCCCAACCAGTAACAGTGAAGAAGCTGAAGTTGAATGGTTCTATGAAGACCTACAAGACCTTTTAGCACTAACACCCAAAAAAGATGTCCTTTTCATTCTAGGGGACTGGAATGCAAAAAGTAGGAAGTCAAGAAACACCTGGAGTAACAGGCAAATTTGGCCTTGGAATGTGGAATGAAGCAGGGCAAAGACTAATAGAGTCTTGCCAAGAGAACGCACTGGTCATAGCAAACACCCTCTCCCAACAACACAAGAGAAGACTCTACACATGGACATCACCAGATGATCAACACTGAAATCAGATTGATTATATTCTTTGCAGCCAAAGATGGAGAAGCTCTATACAGTCAGGAAAAACAAGACTGGGAACTGACTGTGGCTCAGATCATGAACTCCTTATTGCCAAATTTGGACTTTAAGTGAAGAAAGTGGGGAAAACCACTAGACCATTCAGGTATGACCTAGATCAAATCCCTTATGATTATACAGTGGAAGTGAGAAATAGATTTAAGGGACTAGATCTGATAGATAGAGTGCCTGAGGATCTGAGTTTCATGACATTGTACAGGAGACAGGGATCAAGACCATCCCCTTGGAAAAGAAATGCAAAAAAGCAAAATGGCTGTCTGGGGAGGCCTTACAAATAGCTGTGAAAAGAAGAAAAGCAAAAAGCAAAGGAGAAAAGGAAAGATATAAGCATCTGAATGCAAAGTTCCAAGGAGAGATAAGAAAGCCTTCCCCAGTGATCAATGCAAAGAAATGGAGGAAAACAACAGAATGGGAAAGACTAGAGATCTCTTCAAGAAAATTAGAGATACGAAGGGAACATTTCATGCAAAGATGGGCTCGATAAAGGACAGAAATGGTAAGGACCTAACAGAAGCAGAAGATATTAAGAAGAGGTGGCAAGAATACACAGAAGAACTGTACAAAAAAGATCTTCATGACCAAGATAATCACAGTGGTGTAATCACTCACCTAGAGCCAGACATCCTGGAATGTGAAGTCAAGTGGGTCTTAGAAAGCATAACTACGAACAAAGCTAGTGGAGGTGATGGAATTCCAGTTGAACTATTTCAAATCCTGAAAGATGATGCTGTGAAAGTGCTGCACTCAATATGCCAGCAAATTTGGAAAACACAGCAGTGGCCACAGGACTGGAAAAGGTCAGTTTTCATTCCACTCCCAAAGAAAGGCAATGCCAAAGAATGCTCAAACTACCACACAATTGCGCTCATCTCACAAACTACTAAAGTAATGCTCAAAATTCTCCAAACCAGGCTAAAGCAATATGTGAACTGTGAACTTCCAGATGTTCAAGCTGGTTTTAGAAGAGGCAGAGGAACCAGAGATCAAATTGCAAACAAACGCTGGATCATGGAAAAAGCAAGAGAGTTCCAGAAAAACATCTATTTCTGCTTTATTGACTATGCCAAAGCCTTTGACTGTGTGGATCACAATAAACTGTGGAAAATTCTGAAAGAGATGGGAATACCAGACCACCTGACCTGCCTCTTGAGAAACCTGTATGCAGGTCAAGAAGCAACAGTTAGAATTGGACATGGAACAACAGACTGGTTCCAAATAGGAAAAGGAGTACATCAAGGCTGTATACTGTCACCCTGCTTATTTAACTTATATGCAGAGTCCATCATGAGAAATGCTGGGCTGGAAGAAGCACAAGCTGGAATCAAGACTGCTGGGAGAAATATCAAAACCTCAGATACGCAGGTGACGCCACCCTTATGGCAGAAAGTGAAGAGGAACTAAAAGCCTCTTGATGAAAGTGAAAGAGGAGAGTGAAGAAGTTGGCTTAAAGCTCAACATTCAGAAAACAAAGATCATGGCATCTGGTCCCATCACTTCATGGGAAATAGATGGGAAAACCGCGGAAACAGTATCAGACTTTATTTTTTGGGCTCCAAAATCACTGCAGATGTTGATTGCAGCCATGAAATTAAAAGATGCTTACTCCTTGGAAGAAAAGTTATGACCAATCTAGATAGCCTATTCAAAAGCAGAGACATTACTTTGCCAACAAAGGTCTGTCTAGTCAAGGCTATTGTTTTTCCAGTAGTCATGTATGGATGTGAGAGTTGGACTGTGAAGAAAGCTGAGCATAGAAGAATTGATGCTTTTGAACTGTGGTGTTGGAGAAGACTCTTGAGAGTCCCTTGGACTGCAAGGAGATCCAACCAATCCATTCTAAAGGAGATCAGTCCTGGATGTACATTGGAAGGACTGATGTTGAAGCTGAAACTCCAATACTTTGGCCACCTCATGTGAAGAGTTGACTCACTGGAAAAGACTCTGATGCTGGGAGGGATTTGGGGCAGGAGGAGAAGGGGACTACAGAGGAATGAGATGGCTGGATAGCATCACCAACTCGATGGACATGAGTTTGGAAACTCCGGGAGTTGGTGATAGACAATTCATGGGGTTGCAAAGAGTAGGACACGACTGAGCAGCTGAACTGAACTGAACTGAACTGAAGGAAATAGGAGCTGCAAGACCAAAAAAAAATTTTTTATGGCAAAATGCGCTACTCTTTAAGTTTAAGCAATAAACTCACTTAGGAGTTAATAACAAGATATAAAAGAAAATGTAATTCTATCAAAGTAAGTGTGATAGTTTCTATAACATACTGTTACTAGTCAAGGTATACTGAGAAAATAATGCTGTAGAATAGGGCCCACAGCCTGGGCTTTATTAAGATAAACGTTGCTCCATCTCTGAGCAGCTCACCCTGTGAGCAGAAAGACTGTTCACTTACCTACTTAGAACAGAACACCCTTTACAGAGCATTCAGACTGTGGCTTGCAAATCTGCTCCTCCTTCTCCTCCACTAAGTTTAAAGATACTTCTTGCCCTAGAAGAAAAGATTACTTGTCTTTTTTCTAAGTTGAATAAATAGTATTTCAGTTAAAAGCTTATATGTAAGTAGTAATGACATCATAGGGGCGTCCCAGGTGGCTCAGTGGTAAAATAATTCACCAGCCAATGCAGGAAACACAGGTTTGATCCCTGGGTTGGGAAGATCCCTTGGAGAAGGAAATGGCAAGCCACTCCAGTATTCTTTCCTGGAGAATTCCATGGTCAGAGGAGCCTGGAGAGCTATATAGTCCATGAGATAGCAAAGAATCAGACACGACTTAGGGACTGCACAACAACAAATTGTCCCCTTTGCAGTAGTTTAAGTTTTGTTGTTATTGTTATTATGAAAGGGATTTCATTTAGATGGATATTTAGTCTTTTAAGCAAGTTGCCTTATCAGTTCAGATCAGTCGCTCGGTCGTACCTGACTCTTTGCGACCCCATGGACTGCAGCACGCCAGGCCTCCCTGTCCATCACCAACTCCTGGAGCTTGCTCAAACTCATGTTCATTGAGTCGGTGATGCCATCCAACCATCTCATCCTCTGTCATCCCCCTCTCCTCTGGCCTTCAATATTTCCCACCACGGTCTTTTCCAATGAGTCAGTTCTTCACATCATGTGGCCGAAGTGTTGGACTTTCAGCTTCGACATCAGTCCTTCCAATGAATATTCAGGACTGATTTCCTTTAGGATCTGGTTGGATCTCCTTGCAGTCCAAGAGACTCTTAAGAGTCTTCTCCAATACCACAGTTCAAAAGCATCAATTCTTCTATGCTCAGCTTTCTTTATGGTCCAACTCTCACATCCTTACATGACTACTGGAAAAACCATAGCTTTGACTAGATGAAACTTTGTTGGCAAAGTAACGTCTCTACTTTTAAATAAGCTGTCTATGTTGATCATAGCTTTTCTTCCAAGAAGTAAATGTCTTTTAATTTCATGGCTGCAGTCACCATCTGTGCAGATTTTGGAGCCCAAGAAAATAAGGTCTGTCAATGTTTCCATTGTTTCCCATCTATTTACCATGAAGTGATGGGAGCAGATGCCATGATCTTAGTTTTCTGAATGCCGAGCTTTAAGTCAACTTTTTCACTCTCCTCTTTCACTTTCATCAAGAAGTTCTTCAGTTTCTTTGCTTTCTGCCAAAAGTGTGGTGTCACCTGCATATCTGAGGTTACTGATATTTCTCCCGGCAATCTTGATTCCAGCTTGTGCTTCATCTAGCCTGGCATTTTGCATGATGTACTCTGCATAGAAGTTAAATAAGCAAGGTGACAATATACAGCCTTGATGTACTCCTTTCCCAATTTGCAGCTAGTCTGTTGTTCCATGTCCAGTTCTAACTGTTGCTTCCTGACCTGCATACAGATTTCTCAGGAGGCAAGTCAGGTGGTCTGGTATTCCCATCCCTTTCAGAATTTTCTACAGTTTGTTGTGATCTACACAGTCAAAGGCTTTGGCATAGTCAACAAGGCAGAAGTAGATATTTTTCTGGAACTCTTGTGTTTTTCAATGACAAAATGGATGTTGGCAATTTGATCTCTTGTTCCTCTGCCTTTTCTAAATCTTCCTGGAATATCTGGAAGTTCACTGTTCACATATGTTGAAGCCTGGCTTGGAGAATTTTGAGCATTACTTTGCTAGTGTGTGAGATGAGTGCAATGGTGCTGTAGTTTGAACATTCTTTGGCATTGCCTTTCTTTGGGATTGGAATGAAAACTGACCTTTTCCAGCCCTGTGGCCTTATATTGGCCCCTAAATTAAGACCTTATAAGAAGTTTTTCTAAGTCTAGACTGAACTTCTTTTTTAAACCTATTATTATTATTTTTAAAATATAAATTTATTTATTTTAATTGGAGGTTAATTACTCTACAATATTGTATTGGTTTTGCCATACATCAACATGAATCCACCACAGGTATATACATGTTCCCCATCCTGAAACCCCCTCCTTCCTCCCTCCCCATACCATCCCTCTGGGTCGTCTCAGTGCACCAGCCCCAAGCATCCAGTAAGACTGAACTTCTTAATACTGCCACCATGCATCTATAGCAATCTTTTCTTTAAGGGCTTGAAATAAAATTAAATAGTTAGATGTACAGCCTTTGCTAAAGCAACACTTTAAAAACTAGATTCTGTTCATTTGCAGAAATTAGAGATAGAATTTCTTCACAGATTAGCATAGAAATGGGGTAAACACTTAGAAGTATGTGTGTGTGGTTCACAAGATACTAAGTTGCTATTCTTTCATCATGCAATCGATTTTGTTTGTAATCTCTATGACTTTCCACACTTTCCTTTTCGTCTTCTCCAGTTTCTTACATCAGATATTTCATGATGTGACCATAACCCTTTTGCCTCTTAATGCACACACAGCGAATAACAGACTATGAGAGCTAAGAATCCTGCCCACTGGGGAAGTCTGCCTTTGCCAGCATCTTTCAGGCGGTGTTCCAAGAAGGTTGCAGCCAAGCAGCGGTTCACTTCTCACCAGGGGCTCATGAACTGCGGGGTCCTGGGTTTTTATTCCTCAGTCAAGTGTTCTTATGGAAGCCTCCATGGGGCTGCTGGTCAGCATTCAAGCTCCAGCTCATGCAAACTTATTAGGACCTTTTGGGCCTGTCATAGTCTGTGTGGGGGTTGGAAATGAATTTCCAGAGATGAGGCAGTGTGAGGGGAGAATGGAGCTTATTAGAGCGGGAGGTGTTGTTGAACAATGGCCAGTTCAAGGGAGAGTTGACCCCTTTTGCGAGCAAGTAGTCAGTTTCAATAGCCTCAGGACACAGAGGATTTCTGCTGGAAGGAGGTACTAGGTGACTTGTTAGGACGCTATAGTGGGTAACAGGGCGAGTATTACAGCGTCAACAACTGGCTAGTCTAGAACATGAGGCTCATGGCAGCAGTTCGTACAGGGCTCTGTTAATCCTGGAGATTTTTGTCCTGTGACCTTGGTAGAAGGCTCCACACCTGCGACCTTCCTGTAGGGCTCCAGAGAACCTGCTCAAGCCTGACCTCTTAAATACCATTTCTACATAGTTATGAATTGCAGTGGAGAATACCCAGCATTATGGTGTAAAGGTGAGCTTATCACTAGTTCATGGCGAAAAATAGTTATGTGAAGTCTGAGGAGACATGCATTTGATCTCTATTCAGTCCCAGGAGAAAGCCAGACATAGTTCTTTTAAAGGACTAAGGTATGTGTGCAACAGGAGATGACTTTTCTCCAACAGTAACGGATCTCTGCTAGTATGATCCTGTTTGAACTTGCCAGAGTCAAGTTCATTTCTCATAAACACGGTAATTATGATGGGATTTCTGAGACCCAAATATTACAGAAGCTTCACCAGCCTGACCATGATACAGAGTCTTTTCTTGTTCTGTGTGTGGTGAGCTAAGTTTCTCCAGTCCTGTCTGACTCTCTGTGACCCATAGACTGTAGCCCGCCAGGCTCCTCTGTCCATGGGATTCTCCAGGCAGGAACACTGGAGTGGGTTGCCCTGGCCTCCTCCAGGGGATCTTCCCGACCCAGAGACTGAACCTGTGTTTCTTAGGTCTCCTCCACTGGCAGGCAGTTTCTCTACCACTGGAGCCAGCTGGGAAGTTCTCTGTTGTTCTATGCCTCATTCAAAATAGCCGATTAATGGGATATGTAGCCAACAGACCAGAATTAATATGCTATATGTTGACTACAAATATGAAAAAGACCCACATATATGATGTGTCATGCTTTAGCAATTGGAGGTGCAATGTGCAACATCTTAGCTTCCACTTTGGAAGGATAGGTAAAGACACTTCAGATCCTCATCAAGTACATGACAGTTAAAGCCAGTAAATGTAAGAGGGCATGTGTAAGGGTTTTGCGAGCAAGCTTAATAACAACTCTTAACTCCTGAGCTCCAGAATGGAAGCCACTAGAAAATGGCAAAATTAGATTGTTTGTTTCAACAAAAATGGCTGGTCCTGATAGATATTTTGCCGGGGATATGGTGACTTGTTTCCAGGAAGCAAGTTTTTTTGTTAACTAACCTCTGCTTCCTGTTTATTATGCAGAACTATGGTATAAAGTCTACTTTCGGTCCCTGAGGACTGAAAGTCAAGATTTATGTCACTAAAGAACATTTACCTTCAAGTGTCACATTTAACAATTTGGAGCCTTCTGAATGAACTAGGCCCTCAGATTTACTTTAAGTGGTATTAAGATGTTTTGTCCTTGATGAGTTATTGTCATTTGGGTTCTAAAATCATTTAGAATCATTAAACATATGAACCTGCCTGTGAGAAATAACTAGCAATTACTCTTCTATTGAAAAAGAGAAATTGTGATGTAAACCCATTAAATCCTGTCTTTAAATTCAAGAACAAGGACCAGTGCTAGTGGTTGCCTGGGGCTCCAGGTAAAAATTGGGATTTACTGTAAATGGGTATGGGGGATGTTATTAGAAGAATGTGAAAGTGAAACTAAAAATCGCTTAGTCCTGTCTGACTCTTTGCGACCCCATGGACTATATAGTCCATCGTATTCTCCAGGCCAGAATACTGGAGTGGGTGCCCTTTCCCTACTCCAGGGGATCTTCCCAACCCAGGGATCAAACCCAGGTCTCCCACATTGCAAGCGGATTCTTTATCATCTGAGCCCACAGGGAAGCCCTGTTAGAAGAATGAAAGCATTCTAATACTGATTTTTAAAAAAATTTGTTTATTGATTTGGGTGCACTAGGTCTTATTTGTGGCATGAGGGATCTGTTAGTTGTGGCATACAAACTCTTAGTGTAGCCTGTGGCCTCTAGTTCCATGACCAGGGATTGAACCCACGCCCCCTACATTGGAATCATGGAGTCTTAGCTACTGGACCGCCAGGGAAGCCCCTAAAATTAATTTTTGATGATAGTTGCTCTACTTGCTAAAGTTACTAAAATCATTGAATTGTATACCTCAAATGGGTAAATTTTATGACATAAAATATCTCAAAAAAGTTGTCAAGAAAAGTTAGCATATGCATGCCAGCTTAAGCAATTTGGAGATTAATTGTTTGCTCTTGATAAAGAAATCAAAATTAATAGGTTCTACATGCAATTGGATTTTTAGAATGAAATAGTAAAGGAGTCCATACCTGCATATCAATCCGCACAAAACTGATGTATTAGAATACATTTGGTTTGCAAAATTTTATGTTTTTAATGTTTTTAATAACTGGGGAGCAGTTCAGTTCAGTTCAGTTCAGTCACTCAGTTGTGTCCAATTCTTTGCGACCCCATGGAGTACAGCATGCCAGGCTTCCCTGGAGTTTACCCAAACTCATGTTCATTGAGTCGGTGATGCCATCCAACCATCTCATCCTCTGTCATCCCCTTCTCCTCCTGCCCTCAATCTTTCCCACCATCAGGGTCTTTTAAATGAGTTGGCTCTTTGCTTCAAGTGGCCAAAGTATTGGAGTTTCAGCTTCAATATCAGTCCTTCCAATGGACAGCCATGACTGATTTCCTTTAGGATGGACTGGTTGGATCTCCTTGCCGTCCAAGAGACTCTCAAGAGGCTTCTCCAATGCCAGTTGAAAAGCATCAGTTCTTCAGCGCTCAGCTTTCTTTATAGTCCAACTCTCATATCCATACCTGACTACCGGAAAAACCATAGCCTTGACTAGACAGACCTTTGTTGGCAAAGTAATGTCTCTGCTTTTTAATCTGTTGTCTAGGTTGGTCATAACTTTCCTTCCAAGGAGTAAGCATCTTTTAATTTCCTGGCTGAAATCAACATCTGTAGTGATTCTGGAGCCCCCCAAAATAAAGTCAGCCACTGTTTCCACTGTTTCCCTATCTATTTGCCATGCAGTGATGGGACCGGATGCCATGATCTTAGCTTTCTGAATGTTGAGCTTTAAGCCAACTTTTTCACTCTCCTCTTTCACTTTCATCAAGGAGCTCTTTAGTTCTTCTTCACTGTCTGCCATAAGGGTGGTGTCACCTGCGTATCTGAGGTTATTGATATTTCTCCCGGCAATCTTGATTCCAGCTTGTGCTTCTTTCAGTCCAGCGTTTCTCATGATGTACTCTGCATAGAAGTTAAATAAGCAGGGTGACACTATATAGCCTTGACGTACTCCTTTTCCTATTTGGAACCAGTCTGTTGTTCCATGTCCAGTTCTAACTGTTGCTTCCTGACAGTGTTTCTCTATTCAACAATACTGATAAAAGAACGGTAAATAAGTGAAAAATAACATAAATATATCATTTAAAGTCATTTCTGCATTACTGCTTAATTTATTATTATTATATGTTAAATATGTCTAAGTTGTTTATAATTCATTTTCAAGTCTTTTATATCTTCTTTTTCTATGAACCCATGGAATTCTAAACTTACTTTTGGTGTCCTTTCTGTCTAGGAAGAAACTGATCATTCATCAACAGTAAATAAATTAAAAACTGGATCTGCCTTTTTCCCCCCTCACTTTCAAGTAAGACTGAATAAAGGGGAAAACAGTTCCTCCATCATATGGTAAAAAAGAGACAAAATCTTTGGAGAATGAGAACACCAGATCCAGCAGTGGTGAAATGAACATAGACTATGGCAGATCTCACCATGAAGACAGAGCTGGCTTCACAGGGGCAGGACCTATGTAGTCACACAGGCCCCCTCAAAGGGCCCATACATGCTTTAAAGCTCTGCTATTGCCGTCTCGATATTCTTAATAATGTCTTTAGAGTGGGGCCCCACCTTTTTTATTTTGCATGGGGCCCAGGAAGGTAGGTTGCCAGTGCTGTGTGCAGAAAGCAGTATCTGAACAAAGGTGGCACTTTGCTGTATAAGTTCTACTTGAATTTTCCTCGCATGTTGAAATGTTTCCTCTTTGTATGCTTAGAGTTAGAAAATAGGGATAAAAATATATGCCTTTTATTTCTTTTTCTTCTCTGATGCTGTGGGCAGCAATGGAGAAACAGACACAGAGAACAGACTTGTGGACATGGGGAGAGGGGAGGAGAGAGTCAGATGTCTGGAAAGAGTAACATGAAAACTTATATTACCATATGTAAATAGATAGCCAATGGGAATTTGCTGTATGGCTCAGGAAACTCAAACAGGGGCTCTGTATCAACCTAGAGGGGTGGGATGGGGGATGGAAGGGAGGTTCAAAAGGGAGGGGATATAAGTACACCTATGGCTGATTCATATTGAGGTTTGACAGAAAACAACACAATTTTATAAAGCAATTATCCTTCAATTAAAAAACAAGAAATTAAAAAAATATAGACTTTCTGTGATTATACTCAAGCAGCTGAAAGAATTTGTGGAATTTCAAAGTCATAACCCTCATTTTGTTCAGTGTACTTAATTCTCTGCACATATTCCCGCCTAATAACCGGTTTCATATTACAATATTAAGAGAAAATTGGACTGGTACCCACCCAGCACCACATCTGTTTAGGCAACAAGCTCACAGGCCTGACACACCACCAGTAGCTTTGCTGATAGAGAAGAGCAGCTGTCTGGGGGACTGACCCCTGGAAGCCACCCTACTCATAGCTGATTGTGTGGTAGGGAAGACGAAGAAGGAAGAGGTGCTAGACAGATAAACGCTCCTTATTTCGGAACCAAAATCCATCAATTATGCTATATTAAACACGCCTGTGAAAGCAGGCTGGTGTCACTTGCTAATGATGGTTCAGCTGTGCCCGGATTACATGAAGTCTCTCAAAAATCTTTCTGTAAACAAGTGAAACATCTTCTGTGCAGTCGTGTCTGATTCTTTGCGACCCCACGGACTGCAGCCTGCCAGGCTCCTCTGTCCATGGGATTCTCCAGGCAAGAACACTGGAGTGGGGTGCCATGTCCTCCTCCAGGGGATCTTCCTAACCCAGGGATCAAACCCAGGGCTCTTATGTCTCTGGCATTGGCTGGCAGGTTCTTCAGCACTAACAGACAGCATATATTTTGGAGGAAGTAAAACTGTATTTTCTCTCAACTTCATATGAAACAGCGCTCTTTTTCTATATTTTCTTGTCCTTGAGATCCTTACCCACTGTACCTTTCACTTCTGAAGGAATCTACAATTGCGAGACCTCCACATCCCCTTTATACTAACACACACACACATGCACACACATGTGCGCGCACACACGTGCATGCACACACACGCATGCACACACACGTGCATGCACACACATGCACGCACACACACGTGCGTGCACACACACATGCACACACATGCGTGCACACACATGCACACACATACCACCCTTGACTAACTGACAGTGGCCGCCTCAGTGCTGAGATGAGTACTGTCAGCTGCGCCCTGGTCAGCAGTGAAGTGACTTGTGACTGATTAGCGGTGTCTCCCCGCAGGGAAGACACTGAGATGGTGAGAGAGGAGACACACGGGAGGGGGTTTAGGAAGGACCGTGTTTTGTATCTGCTGATGTTAGAGAAGGATCTATTCTATTGGTGCCAACCAGCCGAGGGCCTTAACATTCGCAACTCCTTTTCATTTTGGCAGACGCTCATATTTGAGAAATACTGATTTAATAAATAATGCTATTCTATATTCATTACAGCCTGTTAGATGTTGCAAAGCGTGAAAGCTGGACATAAAACTGGAACCTGGAGTGAAACCTTGAGAGGCGCAGAGTGACTGAAGCTTTAAGTCACCTGGATGAACACTGAGGCCCCTGTGTTTTTCTCCCACCGTTTCCCTCCCTCGGAGTGCCCCTGTTCATGGAATAACTGTATGCATGCCGAAAGCCAGGCTGGGAGTCATCTTCCTCAGTGAGTTATCCTGTCTTTTCCAACCAGGTCACTGCTTCTTACCTTTGCCTTGTGTTTGCTCTCTTTCACTGTCAATGTGCTCATTTTGCAGACTGGCCTCTTTTCACTGAGGGACCTAAAGAAGGTTCATAAAGCTGTTCTTTTCAAAAGACCTATTGGAGAGGGGCCTGCAATTTGGCCTCTCAACACAAACCCAAAGATTTCTTCATACCGTTATCAATACGACTTATCTTACATGCAACAGGCCACTAACAAGAAGTGCTAAGTCGACAGTAATATGCCGCCGAGGTGGAGAGGAATACTCAGATCCACTGATACTGCTCTAACATTTCACACAATGTCTTCAGTTTGATAGGTACTACTGTTAATAGTCATTTCTGAAGGACTTTGTGTGAGTTTCCTGCAATGAGTTCCACAAACTGGATGGCTCAACACAGCAGGGACGTACTGTCTACCAATTCCAGTGGCTAGAGGTCCAAACTCAAGGTGTGGGCAGGAGTATACAGGGTGTAATCCCGTCTCCCTTTACGGGCAATCTGCCGGGTTTCTTGGCTTGTAGACCCATCTCCAGCAGTCCTCCGTCTTCACATGCCCGCGTGCACACTCGCTTCAGTTGTGTCTGACTCTGCTGCCCTGCGGACTGTAGCCCACCAGGCTCCTCTGCCCGTAGGATTCTCCAGGCAAGAATACTGGAGTGGGCTGCCATGCCCTCCTCCAGGCGATCTTCCTGACCTCGGGACTGAACCTCTTACAACTCTGCATTGGCAAGTGGGCTCTTTACCATTAGTGCCACCTGGGAAGCCCCCACCTCCACATGCCGGCTACTTATAAGGACACAGTCGTACCAGGTGAGGGGCCCCCTCTATTTCAGTATGATGTCATTAGAGTGTAATTAACTATGACGGCAAGGGCCTATTTTCAAATAAGGACATGGCATATGCTACAGTAGTGGAGGTCTGGACTTCACATTTTGGTGAGGAAACAATTCAACCCATAACTGACTTATTCTTCATGATTTTATTTATATTAATCTACACATAATATTTCTAAGATATTTTCTATTTGCAGCAATGATAATGCCTTAAATTCCAAATGAAGATTTTGAATATTAATTAAAACCTGTAACTTGATCATGTGAGTTAATTACAGAAATTTTCATTTAATTTTTTCCTGATTTTAAAACATAGCTGGATTTTACGAAGATAACAAATGTAGTAGCATGTTTACGTATCAGAATAATTTAGCGTACATTTTCAATGATTGCTTATTGTTTTCAATTCTTTCTGAGTAAAGTCCCTTATAAAATAAAACTAGGTGTCCTGATGTCACTAGCAGATTTATTAATAATTTGGGTAATATTTAGCCATCATGTACTGAATAAAACAATGAAGTATTCCTTAAGCTGTTAATAAAATAAAAATGAATGTTTCCAATAGTTTAAAGTCTACTATAAGTACTATTTCAATGATTCGGATGTAGCATTTCTTTGCCTATATTATCTAAATAATTGCTTCAGTTTTATACTTTTTTATTTTTATACTTTTATATTTTGCATGTATTTCTAGTATCTTTTTTCTAACAAAATTCTAGTGGAAAACAGTGTGTTTTACATTACTTTTGCAGGACTTTTAAGCATAAGGAATGATAAAACTCAAAAAGCAGTCATCAGCAAAATACCTCAATTTTATCAGCTTTGAGTGCTTCTGTAATTAACAGCCATGCTGTCAATCAGTGAAGACTAGATGCTCAGCTAAAAATCAATGGAAGGGCTAATGGCAAGGTCGGTTCATTCTCTGACCAAGACAAAAATGAAAAGCATGGCCAGCTGTCCTGCAGTGCATAGCACCATGCAATCCTGCTAGCTTCATGCAGGAAAAAGGCATGAGCTGTAATCTAAGACTAGAGAAGCCGACTCTACCAATGGAAGCAGGTGTGATAACTTCATCCTTAGACTTGTGTACCTTCTTTGTGCTAGTACTCACACTCATTAGTAAGGAAACAAAATGGAAAGTGTAAACTGTGCCCCAAATTTAAACATGAATCAAAAGGAAAGACCATCCATTTCATGAGCAGTACTTCAATCCAGTGGATGAAGTTTGCTTCAGGAGTATTTTCATTAGTGGTCTGTCATTATGGATTAGGTTCAGCAGGTAAAGAATCCACGTGCACTGCAGGAGATGCCAGTTCAATCCCTGGGTGGGGAAGATCCCCTGGAGAAGGAAATGGCAACCCACTCCAGTATTCTTGCCTGGAGAATCCCATGGACAGAAGGGTCAGTGTTGGAAGCAGAAGAGGACTTCTGTTGAGGCAAACCACATCTTCTCCCCATTATGGCCATGCATGTCTTGCATCCATCACAATTTGGTTTAACTGAGGCTTGTCTGTGCCTCTGTTAAGTTAGTTTCCTATCTTCTATTTATTCTTCATGTGGCTTTAAAATAAATTATCAACTGAAGTGAGTTCGGCGCATCTTTGGTCTTTAAAATTAATACCTGACGGTACAATTTAAAGAAGTTATATAATCTCACTATCGTTACTAACTTTGTTGCCGCAAATGCTTTTTGACTATTGTTGCTGTTCAGTTGCTGAGTTGTGTCCGACCTTCTGTGACCCCATGGACTTCAGCATGCCAGGCTTCCCTGTCCTTTACTACCTTCTGGAGCTTACTCAAGCTCATGTCTATTTTTGACTATGGAAAAGGTAAATTCCAAGAAATCTGCGTAAAAGTTATGTTCCTAATTTCCATGTTTCCATTTATCTTTGCCACCACAATTTTTGTGTTTAAAAGTTCTAACACATGCGGTAGTAGAAATAAAAATGTTGGAAAAATTACATCCTGAAAAGAACACGCCCATTTTTAAATAAACATATTTAACTACAAATGCATAATTGAACACTTAGGAAGATAAGTTCAGAATCCTATTTGACAAAGTTTTACTTCCACTGAAAATTATATTTTATCAAAATTTTGTCTTTCAAAAACATGTAATATATTGAGAGTTTTTGACCATTTATTTTCTATTTAAGATTATCTCAAGTTTCCCACAACTGGTGAAGGGATTATCTTCCCTTTAAGTTTATGATGTAAAGGGTACTATCTGACTTACCTAATTCTAAGACCTTGAGCAATTAATGGGTCACCTAACATTCAGGGCATACTATAGAGTGGTTGAAAATGTACTGAATAGGTCATTTGACCTCAATTCCAGTTTTTGCTCTACCTGAATTAGTTGTAGGCTTTTGGTTAAGTTACTAAATTAAAATGAAGAATTCGAAGTCCTAAAGATGTTAAATGACTTTGACTAGACTACTGTTAAAATTCTAAACATTATTTAAAGCCTCTGACTCTGTGGTATAAACTGGTCTACTATAGCATATAAAATAGAATTTTCATATATTACTAATCAATCTCTAAAAATGCAAGGCAATGAATTTAACATATAATCACAGACTAAAAGATGAAGACTCACCATCATTATTTGATACAAGTATGGTTTTAATAAGCCTCGTAAAATTTTTGAGTTGTCTACTGTGATGTGTGGCATAGTTGCCACAGTTATATTATGACATCATTCTTTATGTCTATTTTAAAATACAATAATATATACAGTTCAGTCTCTGCAGAGTGCAACATATATATATAGCAGCTGTGTTAATAGGGTGTTTCTGTTCAGAACATCTTATTATTGTCTTAGTAGTCATTCCATTTTAAGTAAAAATAGTGACTTGTTCAAATACAATTTAAAATCTAGATCTAATCAGTCATGGTATCACCCCAAGTAATAATATCTTTTCCTTTAGGTATCACACACATTTAAGATGCATATCTATCTGCTTTCTTCCCATCTCTTTCTCAGCTGAAGCATTTTATAAATGATTCATGCAATTACAGCTTATTTAGTGATTTGATGAGGGCATTAGAAAGGAAAAGATTTAAAATCATCTTATTTTTTAAGAAATTCAGTATGCAATAAAATCATCAAAAATTGGATCTTTTAGCATTCAGATTTCTATGCTTTGTTTTATATTAATGGTTCATTAAATTATCATCTTCCCTCAAATATCAAGTGAATTGTACTATTATTGTGGTAAAAATGCTGGGGTACCAGTTACCAAATGTTAAACAATCATATATAGCTTTATTCCTTGGACTCATTAACTGTTATTTAACCACAAGTAAAGTCAGCAACATAAGGTTCTTATTCAGTTTGAAAACGTATATTTGAACAACAATACTAGAATGTTATCCATCAAATATGGCAGGTGGATCTTACAAAACTTATCTGACATAATAGCAATGAATACCTGGAGAATGCTTTGGGGACCTTAATAATAGTATGCTGCTGCTGCTGCTGCGTCGCTTCAGTTGTGTCCGACTCTGTGCGACCTCATAGATGGCAGCCCACCAGGCTTCCCCATCCCTGGGATTCTCCAGGCAAGAACACTGGAGTGGGGTGCCATTTCCTTCTCTAGTGCACGAAGTGAAGTCGCTCAGTCGTGTCTGATTCCTAGTGACCCCATGGACTGCAGCCCTCTAGGCTCCTCCATCCATGGGATTTTCCAGGCAAGAGAACTGGAGTGGGTTGCCATTGCCTTCTCCGTAACACTAGTATAAAAGCATTTTAATAGTATTGTGCACAACTTCTTCATGATTTAAAAATGTGGAAATGATTAGTACCTCAATAAGTCTGTATGTATCCTGGAAGTCTGGGATACTGCAGTTTGCTACAGAAGCTCTCCTGCGAGGAAAACATTGCCCATAGAATCAGGATCCTGGGTTGAAACTCCTTATTATATTGTGAGGTTTGTAGGACTCGTTCTTCCTTTCTCACCTATAAGGACAATAATATCTGCTCTGACCCTTTCCCACAGGTACTCCCAGAATGAAATGAGATATTAGATAGCAAATAAATTTGAAAAATATGAAAATGAGATGCATGTTCAAAGCGCAAAGACAGATACATGAAATAAAGATCAGAACTAATATGATGTTCAGAGGTACTTTCTGAATTTAAATTATTTTATTGAGGCTGAAACTAAGCAAACATTCTGAAATGAATTAAAGTGGATAATTAGAACATTGATTTATGTCCCTGTGTTTGTATAACTACTATTACTGGTATTTTTACCTTTGGAGACCTTGAAAGCAGGTCCAGTGCTTTTCAGAAACTCATGTGGTCAAGATTAATGGAGTTCTTGGCATGGGGCCACCTTGTTTATGCCAGTCATAATGTAATGACTTCTACCAGAGTAAATTTGGTATTGAAGATGGTGTTTTTACTTCTGCATGTATCTGTCTTCAACTGTATCTCACATGCTTAAAGAATTAAGCTTTTAGTCAGTCAGTTCAGTTGCTCAGTTGTGTCCAACTCTTTGCAACCCCATGAATCACAGCACGCCAGGCCTCCCTGTCCATCACCAACTCCCGGAGTTCACTCAGACTCATGTCCATCGAGTCAGTGATGCCATCCAGCCATCTCATCCTCTGTTGTCCCCTTCTCCTCCTGCCCCCAATCCCGCCCAGCATCAGAGTCTTTTCCAATGAGTCAACTCATCGCATGAGGTGGCCAAAGTACTGGAGCTTCAGCTTTAGCATCATTCCTTCCAAAGAAATCCCAGGGCTGATCTCCTTCAGAATGGACTGGTTGGATCTCCTTGTAGTCCAAGGGACACTCAAGAGTCTTCTCCAACACCACAGTTCAAAAGCATCAATTCTTCAGCACTCAGCCTTCTTCACAGTCCAACTCTCACATCCATAGGTGACCACTGGAAAAACCATAGCTTTGACTAGATGGACCTTTGTTGGCAAAGTAATGTCTCTGCTTTTGAATATGCTGTCTAGGTTGGTCATAACTTTTCTTCCAAGGAGTAAGCATCTTTTAATTTCATGGCTGCAATCAACTTCTGCAGTGATTTTGGAGCCCCAAAAATAAAATCTGACACTGTTTCCACTGTTTCCCCATCTATTTGCCATGAAGTGATGGGACCGGATGCTTTTGAATATGCTAAATAGGTTGGTCATAACTTTTCTTCCAAGGAGTAAGCATCTTTTAATTTCATGGCTGCAGTCACCATCTGCAGTGATTTTGGAGCCGCCCCCAAAACAGAATCTGACACTGTTTCCACTGTTTCCCCATCTATTTGCCATGAAGTGATGGGACCGGATGCCATGATCTTCATTTTCTGAATGTCGAGCTTTAAGCCAACTTTTTCACTCTCCACTTTCACTTTCATCAAGAGGCTTTTTAGTTCCTCTTCACTTTCTGCCATAAGGGTGGTGTCATCTGCATATCTGAGGTTATTGATATTTCTCCCGGCAATCTTGATTCCAGCTTGTGCTTCTTTCAGTCCAGCGTTTCTCATGACGTACTCTGCATAGAAGTTAAATAAGCAGGGTGACAATATACAGCCTTGACGTACTCCTTTTCCTATTTGGAACCAGCCTGTTGTTCCATGTCCAGTTCTAACTGTTGCTTCCTGACCTGCATACAGATTTCTCAAGAGGCAGGTCAGGTTGTCTGGTATTCCCATCTTTAGTCGCATCCAACTCTTTGCAAGCCTGTGGACTGTAGCTTGCCAGGCTCCTCTGTCCATGGGACTTCCCAGGCAAGAATACTGGAGTGGGTGGCCATGCCCTCATCCAGACACAGGAATCAAACCCACTCATAGACTCAGCATCCTGATCAAACCTAGGTCTCCCGCATCGCAGGCAGATTCTTTACCATCTGAGCCACCAGGGAAGCATTTTAACATTAGGCTAAGACCATGAAAGAAAATTACATAATCTTTCAATATACTTTCCCAGGTGGCTTAGTGGGTTAAGAACCTGCCTGCAATGCAGAAGACACGGGAGACTCAAGTTTGATCCCTGGTCAGAAAAATCACCTGGAGGAGGGCACGACAGCCTACTCCAGTATTCTTGCCTGGAGAATCGGATGGACAAAGGAGCCTGGTGGGGTACAGTCCACAGGGTCACAAAGAGTCGGACACAACTGAAGTGACTAAGCAAATACTTTCTCCAGTCGTGGCTGTTGTTGTTCCATTGCTCAGTCATGTCTGACCCCATGGGCTGCAGCACGCCAGGTTTCCCTGTCTTTCACCATCTCCAGGAGCTTGCTCAAACTCATGTCCATCGTGTTGGTGATGCCAGTTGTAGAAAGGAAATTAACTACACGAAGTCCACCTTTTGGATAAAGAGGTAATATTCCTGTTATGTCTTCAGCACTCCACTGCCTCAAGGGTGCTATGCATATACCCTGAGGTCCACTAATAGCTACAATGATCCCTGGATCGAGGCCGATAAGGGATCTAATCGTAAGGAGTTTGGAGGACTGATGCTGAAGCTCCATTACTTTGGCCACCTGATGTGAAGAGCTGACTCTTTGGAAAAGACCCTTATTCTGGGAAAGACTGAGGGCAGGAGGAGAAGGGGATGACAGAGGATGAGATGGTTGGATAGCATCATTGACTCAGTGGACATGAGTCTGAGCAAACTCTGGGGGATAGTGAAGGACAGGGAAGCCTGGTGCGCCGCAGTCCATGGGGTCGCAGAGTCAGACACGACTGAGCATCTGAACAATAACAACACCACGGAGGGGGATAATGATTCAGTAGCTGCAGTAACCTTCCAGGTGTCAGGGCAGTGCCACAGATGATGTAAACTTGTCAAGACTGGAGCGAGAGAGTGAAAATGGGAGCGACTCTTGGAATCAACAGAAAGGCTATTTTGCTGGGCTCGTCTGCATAATTGCTCCGCCGTACTGTGACTAGACCTCTTGCCATTCTGATACCATCTCCCTTCACTTTGAATATGAATTGTACTTTTTAACTGGACCTTGTCAAAGCTTTTTCCTAATATACTCTACTAAATTCCCTAAAGTACACACCTCAGAGCTGTTAATTAAAAGGGCCTGCTGGTATAAATAAACACATATGCTGCTGATTAGCCACCCTTTAGGGGTCAACAGTGGGTAAGTCCTGCTGGGCTTCTGTTAATTGTTGTCCAAAATCTTAACAGGAACTGTCTAATGATCTCGTATGGCTTTGGCCATCTGGCCCTCTGAGTTCACTTGCCAGTAAATAGCCAACCTTTAGAAAAACACAGAACTATCTCTTATAAGTGGAATATCTTATAATATATAACTTAGCTATTCACATGCATGAATAAGGATGATTTACTTTAATTCACTAATCAAATCTTACACACCTAATTTAAATTGCCTTTTACGTTTATTCTAATGTCAACTGCTGTAATAGTAGCCAAAAGCTGCACTTTTTGCTTCTTTTACGTAAGCAGCATTAGATGCACCAGGACTTAGTAGCTTTGCGTGTTATATTTATGGTCTTAAGCAGTGAAGAATATTTCTAATAATTAATATTTCTGAATTTTACCGACAATTTTAGGTATTGGTGCATCTTTTTCTTCCAGTGGAGTACTGTAGAACTGATGGCTAGGTGTAAAGCTCAGTCTCACATTCTAGAATAGAATTTTGATTGGTATTACTCTGAATATTACAAAGCTACACTACTAGCTGGTTTTACACTACATTATCTCTCCCATTTTTCGCTGAATGTTTCAAAATAGAATTAATAGATTTAAAGGAGCTAGTAAGAGAATGCTCTGCATTCATAGTAGGACATTATTTTAGAAAACCTCTGTTCTATTTGTCTCATTTTTGGAAAAGATGAAAGTCTGAATATGGGGGAAGAGATCCTCCCGCTCAAGGTGTATATGTGTGTGTTTTTCATAGATAATTGTGTGCTGAAAAGAAGAATATAACGGGTCACATTTTCTCTCGTGTTTAATCTGCTCATACACTATCAGAAGTGATCTGGCCGTACTCTAAAATTTACCCAAGTAGTAGAAATGGAAGTTATTAATGTTTTCATTTGTATCTTCTTGTTATCTTGTGTGTGTTAGTCACTCAGTTGTGTCCAACTCTCTGCGACCCCATGGACTGTAGCCCACCAGGCTCTTCTGTCGATGGGATTCTCTAGGCAAGAGTATTGGAGTGGGTAGCCATTCCTTTTTCCAGGGGATTTTCCCCACCCAGGGATCGAACCCAGGTCTCCTGCCTTGCAGGCAGATTCTTTTACCATCTGTGCCACCAGGGTGGGTAGAACTAGACCACAGTATTATAAAAAAGGGAAATCTGTCTAAAAGAAATATACGCCTTCAAGAAATGGAAAGGAAGATTGCATAAATTGCATTTCATGTTAGAAAAAGAATTCTGAGAACTGTGTGGAAGACATGTTGGAGAGGGGTGAGACTGAAGCACTCAGGACCCTGCTAAATATCTGTTCTAAATGCAGTTTCTTTCTTGCCTGAGTGCATTTTCCCTAACATTTTTCATATCCTTCAGAGACCTTGAGACATGCCATAAAAATGTTGGCCAGCTATTCTGATTCAGTTGTGAAATATAAATAATATATAGAATATATATTATGTGTGTGTGTGCTAAGTTGCTTCAGCCGTGTCCAACTCTTTGTGACCCTATGCACCATAGCCCGCCAGGCTCCTCTGTCCATGGGATTCTCCAGGCAAGAACACTGGAGTGGGTTGCCATGCCCTCATCCAGGGAATCTTCCCAACCCAGGGACTGAACTGATGTCTCTTACTTAAGTCTCCTGCATTGGAAGACAGGTTCTCGGGTTCCTCCCTGTAGCTCAGATGGTAAAGAATCTGCCTGCAATGTGGGAGACCTGGGTTCGATCCCTGAGTCAGGAAGATCCCCTGGAGAAAGGAATGGAAACCCACTCCAGTATTCTTGCCTGGACAGTTCCAAGGACAGAGGAGCCTGGGAGGAGGCTACAGTCCATGGAGTCACAGAGAGTGAGACATGATGGAGCGACTAACACTTACCACTGGCGCCAACTGGGAAGCCCATATATTACATATATAATAGACAAGAAAGGCTTTGTTCTCTTGAAAGACTGCACTTTAGAAAAATGCTCATGCTTTGTTTCTGAATTGACTATGTCTCCCTCTAGAACATTTTTATTTCCTGTATACTTCCTTGTGTTTGTGCATATGTAATGAAAACGGTACTATTTTGGTATACGAACTTTTTATGTAAGCATTGTATGTTCTAAAGAAGATATTTTGAATAATCAAAGCAATAACGTTCTGAAATAATATGATTTAGAAAATAGTAAAATTAACCAGAATAATGGTGAATATTCATTATAACTCAGCATGCTCTAGTAACAACATCATTTCTTAAGTTGAATTTCTTGATTATTTTCATTTCCTTCAGTGCGTATTAAACATTAGCCAGTAGTGCTGCTCTCTACATAGTGAAAGATTGCCCATACATTCAGGCTCTCACACATATTTACATTTATTTTAGATCACTAATCTCATGTGACTTCTGTGTAAAAACACACCGGATCAAAACAAAAACAAAAACACCCTCCAGCACGGAGTCTTGCAGCAGAGTATAAATATGAAGGCCAGCCCTTTAAAATCCCTTGTAAACAGAAAGACCTGCATTACCGAGCCACAGAATGTCAAGAGACTGTGCTTGCTTATTTGCTTTTCCGCTGCATATTACATCGGGCCTTTTCCCAAGTTTATATTTGCATAGTGTTAGGCATGCAGAGAAAGGACCGTGTCTATTTGCATTTTGAACATTCTGTATCTTTGGCATAAATGAAGGTAGGCAGTTTGCCCTCACATTCCCTCAGTACACTTCTTGACATGAAAATATCTCTCCAGTGATTCACTAATGCGGTTTGTAGAAGAAGCCAGAATACTACTGAGGCAATCTTCACATATCAGTTACAGTTTTAGACTCTTGGTTCACCCTACATCTCAAAGGTAATTTTTAAAGTGCTGTGATGAGATTTAGTCACATACTCCTTTCCCAGACACCCCATCTGTCACCTCCAACCAATCCATGTGTTTGTTGATATAAACTTTACCTGACTCTAATGTATTTTTCTAACCATAAGGAATGATGTCACTTGGATCAGTAAATATGCTGATTCATTTAAACTAATCTTCTAAGGCATAGGGCAGTCTGACTGTAAATGGGAGAAACAAATAATAATGGTATGTTCTGAAGAGAGTAGCCAGAACCTGAGATGAGGGTACAATTCACACAGCTGTTAAATGAAGACAGCATAGACATTAAGGCTTCAGATACAGAACAGTGGGCTCAAATTCCAGTTTTGATGCTTATTCATTGAATGAATTTTGGTAAATTTATAATTTATTTATTCATTTTGATCCATAAATCACTTATTCAACAACTGCTTGAAACAACTTATAGTGAACCAGAAATCTACCACCTGTACTATATGCATGGGACATTGTGGGGAATTCAATATGTATTTGCTAAATAAAAAAATAACCTGAATAGAATGAACTAAATATGAAAATTATTTAAAAGTAAAAGAACAGCTTAGTATACGAAACAATCTTTTAAGCTAAGAACACATTAACTTGCACAGAACTATTTAGAAATTCAAAGAGAAATCAAACAAGTAGTGTTTGTTATTTTCCCATCACTCACAACATTTTTATTGTGTATACTTTGCTTTCTAAAATGACTGTGTGCCTTGGCTCACTAGCATTATCACATTATTACCACTTTGGCAACTTTCTGTTAGTGTATTTAAAACAGCCAAAAGAATGGCACAAACTCTTCAAACCCATCATAAAGAACTACACAATGTCTCAGAATGACATAACAATGCACCTCAACTCTTATAATCTCTTGGCTATTACCAACAATGCAAATTTTTCTCTAGCATGTACTGTTGACCTTGATCAATGCAGGGGTTAAGAGTGTCAATGGCCCAGGCAGTTGAAAATCTGTATAGTCTTGCCTCAGTGTCCAAGGGGGACTGGTCCCAGGAGCCAACTTCATTATCAGAATCCATGATGCTTACGTCCCATGGTCAGCTTCCCAAGCCTGCAGTTCCACTCTGCAGGTTCAACCAATTGCAGACCATGTAGTAATGTATTTATTGGAAAAAAAAAAAAAAAAAAAAGCAAACACATACATAAGTGGACTGGCACAGTTCAAACCTGTGCTGTTTAAGGATTAGTTACAGTTTGTTATTAATGAAAATTGGTATGTTGATGTCCATAAAGCAGAGAAAATCCAGCAACTGCAAAAAATATTTGGTTTTAAAAAATATGCTGGGAAAATAAATGAACCCCATGAATCAGAGCTTTGCTAAATATGTTAGTAGAGTGAGAGTCTTGTGGGCTACTCTCTAATCCTGTCCCCGCTGCTCCTTGGAGATGGTATCACTCTTGTTGTTCGGTCACTAAATCACATCCAGCTCTTTTTTGACTATGTATACTGTAGCCCGCCAGGCTCCTCTGTCCATGGGATTTCCTAGGCAAGAGTACTGGAGTGGGTTGCCATTTCCTTCTCTTAATTTGCTGACAGTCATTTCCTCCTGTTCCTTTGTAGAATTATCACAATAATAGATATCCGTGAATAATATGTACATTTAAAAATTTTGCTTATCAGATTTATATAAAAGGACTGATATGGTGTTAATTTATCTCTGATCATGCTTTTTATCTTTCAGCATTGTTTTTAGAGTCACCCAGGATGATTTAGGTAGCCCAATTTCAATTATTGTCGTTGCTCAAAAGTAGAAATTTTGAAACTTTTGGTCTTGGGACTCTTTCTTCCCTCCTTAATAGGCAGTAAAATTGTTTCCCTGCTAACTTCAGTTTGCCATTGTCCACATCACCCCCACCAAAATGAACATGCTTGCCAGTACTCAGACGCATGGTCTCTTTCTCTGCTCTTGAACACTCCGTCCCTCTGCAGCCAAAGTATAATAAAAACACCTAGAATTTTAGGTCTACGTTGTCAAGAATATGCATCTGTTGCTTGCTTTATTGTTTTATTCGGTTCCTTACCTTGTGAGAAAACAGTTCGTTTTACTAAAATATGTGAACCCATGACTTCCATGGGCACCACCATCCTCCGCAATACTGCTTCCTTTCTTATTTGAGTACTTCCCCCAAAAGTATTTATAAATAGATCTTGGTATAGTAGACCATCTGATGCCTTGAAAAGCTGAAATTTCCTTTAGCTATTAATCCAATGATAATCGAATTGAATATAAAAATACAGTTTTAAACTTATTTACTTAAACACTTGAAAATACTCATTTTCTTCCTCCATCAAAATTGCGATTGAAAGTTGAGGTTGATCTGTTGGAATTTGTTTTCTGTCAAGGGAAGAGTTCTTTCACCTCTGGAGATTTTGAAACATACTGGCCTTAATTTGCTTCAATTTCACAAAACTTTTTCTAAGTGTGATGCTTTGTGAAGCTTTTAAATCAGCTGGCAATTTTTCTCTTATCCTTGGAAATTCTAAGATATCATTCCTTTAAAATTCTTTTTTTCCTGTCCTTGAGTACTCCCTTCATGTTGATGTTGACGCATTTTTTCTGTTCTTAATATTCCTAAACTTTTATTTTTCATTATCTACTTCTTTATCTCTTTCTGACACCATCTAGAAAGATATCAAGATTTGAAACTCTGAGTTATTAATTTGTCTTTAAATTTATTCTACTCTTCCCAATTTGTTTATTTGTTCATCATATTAATTAAAAATAAAAGTAAATTAATACAAATATGATCCTTGGTTCTCTTTGTAATGGCTTATAATCCCTTATTTCCTTGAGAATACTTCATGGGACTAAATTAAATTCTTCAGTTATGTGTTCCATTAATTTTGCTTTACCTGGTATAAGTGATTCTGTTCATCTTTCTTTCGTATAGTTGTGCTTTTTTTCTTCTTTTATATTTAGTACCAATTGATGTTTTCTTAGTGGTACAGAGATTATGTGATTTTCATAGTTATTAGTTTCTCATTTGAAACACACCCCCATCATTTCTCCCAACATGCAAATGAAGAAGATTAAGTACAGGATCTTACCTAAAATGACATGATTTATAACAGTGGGATCTCTCAGTTTTAAGGACATAATGTGCTCCACTCCAAGTCAAAAATTCTGAACTTAGATTAACACTACAAAGTTTGTACAATTAATGCAATTTTACAAATGTGGCATCAAAGTTTACAAACTGGAGTCATACACAGTGCTCCACCTGAATGATATTTTAGAAAATGCACAGTAATAGAGACCTAAAGTAGACCAGTGATTCAGGGTTGTTGTTGTTCAGTTGCTAAGTCGTATGACTCTTTGCAACCCCATAGACTGCAGCATGTCAGGCTTCCCTGTCCTTCACTATCTCCCAGAGTTTGCTCAATTCATGATCATTGAGTCAGCAATGCCATCCAACCATCTCATCCTCTGTCACCTCCTTTTCCTTTAGCCTTCTATCTTTCCCAGCATCAGGGTCTTTTCCAGTGAGTCAACTCTTTGTATCCGGTGGCCAAAGTATTAGAGCTTCAGCTTCAGCACCAGTCCTTCCAATGAATATTGAGAGTTGATTTCCTTTAGAATTGACTGGATTGATCACTTTGTAATCCAAGGGACTCTGAAGAGTCTTCTTCAGCACTGCAATTAGAAGGCATTAGGAGAAGGAAATGGCAACCCACTCCAGTGTTCTTGCCTGGAGAATCCCAGGGATGGGGGAGCCTGGTGGGCTGCTGTCTATGGGGTCGCACAGAGTTGGACACGACTGAAGCAACTTAGCAGCAGCAGCAGGTCTTCAGTGCTCAGCCATCTTTATGGTCCAACTGTCATATTCATACATGATTACTGGAAAAATCATAGCTTTGACTATTTGGGCCTTTGTAAGCAAAGTTATGTCTCTGCTTTTTGATACGCTATCTATGTTTCTCAAAGCTTTCCTTCCAAGAAGCAAACATCTTTTAATTTTATGGCTGCAGTCACCGTCCACAGTGATTTTGGAGCCCAAGAAAATAAAATCTGTCACCGTTTTCACTTTCCCCCCATCTATTTGCCATGAAGTGATGGGACAGAATGCCATGATCCTAGTTTTTTGAGTCTTAAGCCAGCTTTTTCACTTTCCTCTTTTACCTTCATCAAGAAGCACTTTAGTTCCCCTTTGCTTTTTGAAGTACAACACAAATGGGTAATATAAACTCAATTCTTTTCCCAAGATGGATTGTTCTCTATCTTGATGGTGGTATAACCAAACATTTGTGAAAAACTCCCAACTATACCTAAAGTAGTGTGTGTATGTACTATAAACAATTAATGGATGACAACAATGCTTTCACCTGCTGCTGCTGCTGCTAAGTCACTTCAGTCGTGTCCGACTCTGTGTGACCCCGTAGATGGCGGCCCATCAGGCTTCTCTGTCCCTGGGATTCTCCAGGCAAGAACACTAGAGTGGGTTGCTGTTTCCTTCCCCAGTGCATGAAAGTGAAAAGTGAAAGTGAAGTCGCTCTGTCGTTTCCGACTCTTCGTGACCCCATCGACTGCAGCCTACCAGGCTCCTCCAAAGCTACTTTCCTGAACCTTAGTTTTCACATGTGTAACACTTCCTTACACTACCTTGGGATCCTTCTTGGGAAGAACTGGACACATATGGGAAGAAGGACACTGGCCACAACTGGCCTTTCTTGGAACCCAGTTATTAACAGAAGTCAGAGAATACTCTCCAGGGGGATACCTGCCCTCCTCTCAGTCACACAGCTGGTGAGAAAGCCACAGTGACTGGCTCTCAGGGTCTGGCTTTGATCAGATCCTGGGAACGCTGTGGTCTGAATCATGGGGGTGTGTCTGAAAGATGGCTCCATGCGGGGTCCTCCCAGGTGTATCCTAACCCTTGAGTATCAACATCACATATTCCCAGAGCTGGTCTCCAGCTCTTACACGTCCCCTCTCAAGTCCCCTCTGGGCCTGCTTTCAAAGAATCAGGTTGAAAATACAACACCTGTCCTGCCCTGGAACTGTCCTCTGTTGCAACCCCAGGTGATTGCAATGGAAGGGAAGCAGCTACAGTATGGAACCCACGTCCTGGAGCGAAGCGTGGGCTCCTTGGACACAAAACCTACAATGTCTGACACGGACGCCCCGCCGGTCCTGGCGTTAGGAGTCTCTCAGGGGCTCACTGTGGCTAAATCTCACTTTCCACTGCGCCTGAGGCCTTGGCTCAGGGTCGCCTCCTGAGAGGTTTGGGGCCGACCCTGAGGCCGGTCCCTGCCTTTCTCCGGAACTCAACCCGCCCTGAGGAGGTCCAGCCCGTGGGACCTGAATCGGCCTCAGCCGCCCCGCTCGCTTTCGCTTCACAACCTCCCAGGAGGCAGCGCGGCCACAGAGAGCGGCAGGAAACGTGGGAGGCCGCAGCCCTGAGGCACGCGGGGCTCCACCTCAGGTAAGGCCGCAAGGGCCCACTGCCTCTCGGAGGAAGGGGCGGAGAGGAGCGCCGATGGCTGCCAGTGCTTGCCGGGTTCCCAAGGAGGCCACTCGGGGAGGCCTCTGGGGAGACCTGAGGCCTGACGTGGGCCTCTGCCCTCCTGGGCCGCAGGCGTCTCTCGGGGAGCAGCGAGGGAGGCCTTGGAGAGGACGACCGTGGACGGCTCCGGCGGGAGTTCGGCGTGGGGATGTGGCGGGGGTGGCGGGGGTGGCGTGGGGGCCGCGGGGGTGGGGGCCCCTCCCCACACTCCCCGTGTGTGGCCTCGGCTTGGGCTCCCTTGTCAGTGCTGGGCCGCGGGCGGTCGCGCATGTTGCGACTCTTGCTTCTTGCACCTCCTAGCACTGGAGTTTGTCAGGGGTGAGCCTCGCCATCCCCCCTCCCCCACTGCCATCTTGCGGTGGAGGGTGGGGAGGTTGAGGATTGAGTCGGCTCTGCCCTGTGTGCAGTTCCTTCATCCCTGTTGATGCTGCTTAGAGAAAAGCACCCCACACAGCAGCTGTTCTCCACCCTGAGTCCCTCACTCTTCCCCCACCTTCTTGCCTTCCTTCTTCTGGAAGATTCCCCACCTAGCAGTTTCTGTGGTGCTCTGTGTTGGTGGGCAGATCCATCACCTCCCTTCAGTTGTTCTTGGGTGGGTATACGGGGCCCTGGAGTTCCTCCTCCTGGTAAACAGTAAGCCCGCTGCTTGATGACCTTGAGATGAGTGACTTTGTGACTTTGACATTTATGTTTCGGGGACTGATGGACACAGAGTGGAGTTAGGTTGTGATGCCCAGGTGTTCTCTTCCTCAGAAGCTCCTCTTATCTTGTGACAGGTGTGACACGATATCTGTATACTGTTCCTTTGCTGTTAGACTCAGACAGTTGAGGCTGGAGATAAGCCCATCTCCAGCGGCAACGTGGCTTCTAGATGAAGCCCTCCCAACACAGAGAGAGCATGTAGGAAGTCTGCACATGGTGACATTCAGAGAGACACCTAAAATATTGTGTCATAAATCAGGTGGATAGGCAACCATCAGCTTGCATTCGATAAAGGGGGATTTTTTTATTTACAAGGAAAATTAATAAAAACTCCAATAAGAGATTCATAAAAGCATATCTTTGAAGAAGAGAAAGGTAATATTGTCCTGAAAGCCCAAACGAATAGCTCAATATTTGTTCTTTCAGGAATAGTAAATTTGCCTGAAAGTGAAAGTGTTAGTTGCTCTTGGTGTCTGGCTTTCTGTGACCCCATGGACTGTAACCTGCCATACTCTGTCCATGGAATTCTCCAGGCAAGAATACTGGAGTGGGTAGCCATTCCCCTCTCCAGGGGACCTTCCTGGCCTGGGAAGCAACAGATACAAATATATAATGTAATTAAGAGCGAGTATGGAAACCCCTTGAAGACATCTTGGAGCTGATCTCAAGTTCCCAGATGACTAAGCTTGGCTCAGAGAATGCTGCCCTTCTAGAGAAGTTGTCCACCCTGAAGCAGATTTCAGACCTTTAGATCAGAGGCCCAGTGATAAAGAGATCAGTACAGTGACCAGAGGCCAGACACCTTCCAGGCTTTCTGGACAAACACGCTGAGGTATCTCTGATAAAGAGATATGCTGAGGAGTCCTGAAAACTACAGTTCTCTCCAGTGTTGAGGTAAAGGCTCTTAAACCAGAGCTGGTTTGGTTAACTAAATTTAAAAGTGCCATTTCTTATTCTTTAAAGGCTGTAGAGAAATACAAACCGGACGCGCATGTGTGCACGCGCACGCGCACACACACACGTGCGTGCGTGTAAAACACCGTAACAAAAATCTAAGAATACCAAAATATTAAAAAATACTTCTCTCTTATTAGTGGGAATAAGGAGAACAGTTTCTTTCTTCATACTTTTATAAGTATGAATTTTTTACTTCATACTTTTTTCTGCCATGAACAATTATTACATTTGTTATTATGAAGCATTATTTTAATATAATAGGAAGAATATAAACTAGTCTACAATCATTCTTTCTGTTTTCCTGCAAAACTGCTGGAAAAAGCCTGACATGACTTCTGCTGCATTTAATATTCTTTCTCTCATTGAGGCCAATGGTCAAAATGAACCATATTGATGATATGGGTGTTAATTTACAATAGTGGAAGGAAAGACAGATGGGGGATGTACTGCTGTGAAAGGGCTATGTGGTTAGTAGATTAGTAGAACACGACACCAGGGCATTTAATGGTACATCATCAACATAGCCCAAACTTTACTCTGTTCTTTTCCCAGTGTTCCAGTGCCAAAGAGACTGGATTTGGGCACTCTTGGCATTCAGTTTAGCAGCTTTTCCTGCAGACTTGACCCTAAATTTTAAGCCTTCACCATTCTGGGAATAATCATGTAACAAATATCTCAAGGCAGTGTTCTACCTTATTTGTTTAAACTGTGAGCAGACAGCCATGAAAAATGAACACTAGACAGTAGGTTGGATATGCATACATATGTGTATATATATATATATATATATTGCTCTTATTCACATCATCACATGAAAAAGCAGTTTGGTAACTCATTCAACAATTGTTAACAAATAACTGTTAATACTTTCATGTGGCACAAACCCTCAGATGCTGGACCATCATAAAATGTCCCTGGCCTCACAGACTAAACATCCTAGGGGCAGAGGCAGGTAGCAAGCAAGTGTACAAACAGACATCCTCAATCATAACTGCAGATATTTTTTTGACATACAATGGAGTTACCTCCAATAAAATCATAAGTTAAAAATATCTAAGTTGAAAATGCATTTCATATACCTAACTTGCGCAACATCATAGCTTAACGTAGCCTACCTTGAACATGCTCTGAATCCTTCCATTAACCTACAGTTAGGTAAAATCTTCTAACACAAAGCCTATTTTATAATAAAGTGTCACATATCTTATGTAATTTGATGAATACTGTACTGAAATTGAAAACCAGAATGGTTGCCTGGGTGCAGATTGTTGACTCATGATTGTGTGGCTGACTAGGAGCTATGTCTTGCTGCCGCTGCCCAGCTCCACAGAGAGAAGAGTGCCACATATTATTGGTCCTAGTTGGTTAGTTAGTTGCTCAGTTGTGGCCGACTCTTTGTGACCCCATGGACTGTTGCCAGCCAGGCTCCTCCATACATGGAATTTTCTAGGCAAGAACACTGGAGTGGGTTGCCATCTCCTTCTCCAATTATTATCCCTAGAAAAGACCAAAACTCAAAATCTGAAGTACAGTTTCTGCTGAATACTGTCACTTTTACGACATTGTAAAGTCAAACAATTGTAGTTGAACCATTGTCAGTCGGGACTATCTATATGTGAATAACATTCTTAGGATGTGACCTCTGTTCCCTGAACGTGTCCTGAGGACCACAAGATAAGCCCCACATTCAGCAACTTCACAATGTTATGTAAAAATTGAAATATTATCATTTTGACATAATCAAGTCTCTTTTTTAAAACCTTTTTTTACTGTTAAAGCTTTGAGTAGAAACTTTTTAATCTTCAGGCCTCTGCACACAGTTTATATAGGAACAAATGCTCAAGATATTGAGTATCTTTTCATTTTGTCCTCACCTTCCACTGGTTTTGGTCGCAAGGGCATGTTTTAATAAACATTTTCCCTGCAAAATTCTTTCAGTTTTTGCTTCTCAAGAAACCCAAACTGCAACACATAGAAAATTAGGCTCTGGAAACAGACTAGCCCTTCATAATTGTTTTCAAATGTCCATCTAGTCAAGGCTGTGGTTTTTCCAGTGGTCATGTATGGATGTGAGAGTTGGACTATAAAGAAAGCTGAATGCTAAAGAATTGATGCTTTTGAACTGTGGTGGTGGAGAAGACTCTTGAGAGTCCCTTGGATTGCGAGGAGATCCAACCAGTCTATCCTAAAGGAGATCAGGCCTGAATATTTATTGGAAGGATTGATGTTAAAGCTGAAACTCCAGTACTTTGGCCACCTCATGCGAAGAGCTGACTCAGTTGAAAAGACCCTGATGCTGGAAAAGATTGAAGGTGGGAGGAGAAGGGGATGACAGAGGATGAGAAGGTTGGATGACATCACTGACTCAGTGGACATGAGTTTGAGTAATCTCCAGGAGTTGGTGATGGACAGGGAGGCCTGGCGTGCTGCGGTCCGTGGGGTCGCAAAGAGTCAGACACGACTGAGCAACTGAACTGAACTGAACTGAAGAGGGCCAGGCCTGGCATCTGCTAGTCTTTGAATATGAGCCTCAGAAGAAGGGGCTTGACCTCGGGCAGGGTGGATAGCAGCTCTAGCCAGTGGGCTTGTCCCTTCTGGCTGCAGCCTACTATCTCAAGCATCCTTGACAAGTGACTGATGTCACCTTCCTCTTCCTCATTCCAGGGAAAGAGTAGGCATAGGAACACTATATGTGAGGTTGCTGTGGGAGGGAGTGAGGTGGTATGAGATGGATCCAAAAGTTTGATGAGAGAACACTGGTGAACGTCTCTGAAATTGTGAGATGCTCTGGGTTATGTACATGGAGGAAAAGAGGGAAGTGGAGGAATAGTCAGGAATAATAGCCAAGCCTTAGAGTGCCCTGGAGAAGGAAATGGCAACCCATTCCAGTACTCTTGCCTGGAAAACCCCATGGATGGAGGAGCCTGGTAGGCTGCAGTCCATGGGGTTGCTAAGAGTTGGACATGACTGAGCAACTTCACTTTCATTCACTTTCCTGCATTGGAGAAGGAAATGGCAACTCACTCCAGTGTTCTTGCCCAGAGAATCCCAGGGACGGAGAAGCCTGGTGGGCTGCCATCTATGGGGTCCCACAGAGTCGGACACGACTGAAGTGACTTAACAGCAGCAGCAGAGTGCCCAGCCTGACCCTGTCACACAATAATTTACAAACATGCTTACTATTAATAGTATGGGACTTCCCTGATGGCTCAGCAGTTAAAGAGTCCATCTGCAATGCAGGAGACACAGACATTGAATTGGATTCAACCCCTGGAGAAGGGCACGCCAATCCACTCTAGTATTCTTGCCTGGGAAATCCTATGGACAGAGGAGCTTGGCGGGCTACAATCCAAAGGACCGTAAAGAGTCGGGCATGACTGAAGGACTAAATATGAAGGCATTAATAGTATGACCTCAGAATTTTGGAGAGTAGGAGAGCAATACTATCTGTATCCAGTGCATTAGAAGAATATGTGGCAAGACGCACTGAATTATTTCCTGGGGTAATCATTTAAATTGATTGGAAAATATGGCATATATTCTAAGAGAATGGCTGGTGAGTTTGCAAAGCTAGTTTAGGGAACATGTTTTAGGAAGCTTTGAGGGCAATATGGGATGAATGATGACTTTGAGCCAGAGAATAGTCCTCAACACTAAGCTCTAGAAACATTAATCGAGGATCAAGATTTGGAGTGAATTTAAGTGGTTCGAGGTGAGAGGTTGACCGACCTGTGAAGAAAGGTAGAATGAGCATGGAACTATGACGTGGTAGCTCCCTGACTTGTAAGTTATGTGACCATGGCCACATTTCTTAGTTGGTCTCATTCTTAACTGTTTAATGTCTGTAAAGGTAAACAGAATATTTACTTCACAAGAGTTCATCTAAGCAAACAATAAGACAAAGGTTGTAAAATATCTGAGTGTATATTCCTAACTGTTTATGGTTCTCTGTCCATATCAATCAGTCATCTAGGGTGCTGATATCAAAGTATCCTGGAATTAAAAATGATGTACCATAGAGTGTTACTGGTGAGAATAAACAGGGGAAGAAAAGAACACTTAAATGGCTTGCATCTGTGATTGAACCCCCAACAGGAAGTAGTTCAGTACAATAATGGCAGTCATCACATTGTAGCAAGTGATCTTAGAACTTGTTTTTCACTGAAAATTGTTTGTAGAATAGAGAAGCCATGATAATTTCATAAATGATCAATTAAAAACCTCAATATCCTGCAAATTTTACCTATCAGTTCTTCATCATCAAAAACTTGAGGTCAAACATATGCCATATATGGGGTTTGAGGATCTGTATTGATGCTTAAAATGAACTTTGACAATCCTAGGGACATTCGATGATGCTGATAGGAGACATTCTGAAGACATTTTGGCCACGCATCAAATGGGTAATCAGAATTCAAGGAGTCATTACCAGGGCAGTTTGGTCCTCTTTTTGCAGATAAGATTGGTCTTTAGTTATAAAATGTACCAAGTTTAAACTATTGAAAGAAAGAAAGTTGTTTTTAAGCTGTCTTATTTTATTTTTCAGTATTTTTCACACAATAAAAATCAAATTATCTCCTCCACTTCTTCCTTGGGATGGTCCCAAAGGCTTACACAAAGAGAGAATAGTAAAAAGAGCAAAGTAACTTTGAAACCACATAGTAGAATTGTGTGAAATAGTGAAAAATAATGTAAATATATAGATATAGATTCATAAGACAAAGTATGTTCTCATATATATATATATATATATATATATATATATATGTATATATGCCAAACAGCAGCATATGTGTATATCAATCAATGTTTCTGTAATACTCCAGGACAGCCATGTACAACACACATATAGGTATGTATATGTATGTGTGGATGTACATGGTTCTGTAGGAAAATTGCAAAAACGTTGAGTCCATACTTAGGACAAAGGATAAATAAGACTAGTAGAGCCAAAGGATAGAAGGATAATAAGTAATGACTTTCTAGAATCACTTGGGCCAAACAACTTTTCATCTGAAGTTAAAAGTAATATATTTTTAAAATTTAAAGAAACATTGCTAACATTGCTAAAAAAGCAAAGTATTACTCAAAAGACAGTCACTGTGCAGTATTGTGATGTGTCTATTTTCTTTGAATACATTATAGATTCATAAGATAATAACATACAAGTTATATATAATTCTACTGTTATAATTTAACATTATATCACCAACAAAACCATTTGGTAATATTGTTTTAGAAAATAATTTTTGTATTGGCTTCATGATATTCTGTGAGAGACTTTTTCAGCTGTTTCTTGGTACTTTAACCTTATGATTGCTTCTAAATTTTAACTATTATAAACAGTATCTCATATAATCATATTTGTCCTAAAAACAATCAAACTTTTAATTGGATATGCTAGACTACCGGAGAAGGCAATGGCAACCCACTCCAGTACTCTTGCCTGGAAAATCCCTTGGACGGAGGAGCCTGGTGGGCTGCAGGCCATGGGGTTGCTAAGAGTCAGACACGACTGAGCGACTTCACTTTCACTTTTCACTTTCCTGCATTGGAGAAGGAAATGGCAACCCACTCCAGTGTTCCTGCCTGGAGAATCCCAGGGACGGGGGAGCCAGGTGGGCTGCCGTCTATGGGGTCGCACAGAGTTGGACACGACTGAAGCGACTTAGCAGCAGCAGCAGCAGCAGCAGCAGCAGCAGCAGCAGGCTACCAAAAGCACTTTTTTAAATAACAGAAAACACAAAAGATTGAAGCAGAGTGGTTACTCCTTTGCTCAGAGAAGTTAGTGGGTAGAGATCTATTCATAAGGAAAAATGAACTAGTCTGGGTTATTGCAAAGAGACTTTGCAGTGATGTTTCACATGATATTATTACTTAATATTAGTTCAGTAGTTAATGTGTGCCAGGCAATATTCTAAGCTCTTCATATTTAAACACTTTTTGATCCTCAAACTAACCCTCTGGCAGGTACTACTATTTATTCCTATTTGTGTGTGTGTGTGTATGTGTATAAAATAAGTAACTTCCCCGAGATCACTCAGTTCCTAAACAGAAGTGTCAGAATCTAGAACAGTTTGCCTGAGGCTCTCTTCGTGCCAGGTCCCTATCCTGAAGTAGTGTTTAGCTAGTAATACTGGCTGTGTTTCAACAAATTGATCATGGATTACATCATGAGAATTCTTACTTGCAATCCTGGAAGCTGGAAGGCAGTGGAACAATATTTACAGATTATTCAGGTACAGAACTTCCATTTAAGATCATTTGCACATCCAAGATATTAATCATGTCTGAAAGCAGAAGAAGAATATTATCTGATATAGCAGGGTCTTGGTAGGTGTACCATCCAGGGTATCATTCTGAAGGAACTGATCGAGTAAATTATCTAAACAAGAGAAAATGGCATCAAAGCAAGACTGAAAGATAAAGACAGACAACATGTGCAATAAAACAGTGTATCCAATGAATTTTATGTTTTTAGCTAAATTTAAGTGGATAGACATTTGCTTCTAGCTGTGTTGAAGTGACAAGGACTGGACTTAACCTATTGTCATAACTAATTAGAGAAGTGAGAAAAGTATACGAAGCAACTGTTTTCAGACAGTGAATATCAAATAGCCTCTGATGTGATCTTTGAGAGAAAGTAAATAGGGAGGTGAGTCCTAGGATTGTTATCCACCTTGTTGCCTGGAGGCAATTTCTGGACCAGGAGCATGAAGTAAGGGCATGGAGGCCGAGGCCAGCATTCTCCTTGGACTTGGGAGAAGGAGATGGGATGGGAGAGAGGCTGAGGCGGCTGGAAGTTGTGGGACAGAGCTACAGAGGAGGGAGTCTGGTGGTGAAAGAGCACCTGAGATCAATACAGCGATATTGCAGTGGCTTTGCTGAGTCCTAGGCATGTGTGCAAAGTGTTGAAGGTGTTAGTTGCTTAGTCATGTCTGACTCTTTGAGGCCCCATGGACTGTAGCCCGCTGGGTTCCCCCGTCCATGAAAATTTCCAGGCAAGAATACTGGAGTGGATTGTTATTTCCTTCTCCAGGGTATCGTCCTGATCCAGGAATTGAACCCATATCTCCCACGTTGCAGGCAGACTTTTTACCATTTGAGCCACCAGGGAAGCCCTGGTTCAAAGGGGGTGGCTTTAAAAAGGCTAGGTAAAAAGTGACCAAGGGATAAGCTGAACTCTTTCCAGAGCTCATACAAAGTTAAAACACATTTAAACTATGACCAGACCAATCAGAGAATTCTCAATGGTTTACTGAGGCATTTAGCAGAAACCCCAGAACAGTAATGCCCTGTAGAAGAGCAGATGTTTCTCTGGAATGAAGTCTATTCTAGTCTAGTCTAGTCTGTCTAGGAAAGTGTGAAAGACTGTAAAGGGAACTCAGGAAGTTTTTGCAGAAATTTTTCACAATTCAGATCAGTTCAGTTGCTCAGTCATGTCCGAGTCTTTGTGACCCCATGAACTGCAGCATGCCAGGCCTCCCTGTCCATCACCAACTCCTGGAGTCCACCCAAACCCATGTCCATTGAGTCAGTGATGCCATCCAACCATCTCATCCTCTGTCATCCCCTTCTCCTCCCACCCTCAATCTTTCCCAGCATCAGGGTCTTTTCCAATGAGTCAACTCTTCACATGAGGTGGCCAAAGTATTGGAGTTTCAGCTTCAGCATCAGTCCTTCCAATGAACTCCTTTAGGATGGACTGGTTGGATCTCCTTGCAGTCCAAGGGACTCTCAAGAGTCTTCTCCAACACCATAGTTCAAAAGCATCAGTTCTTCGGTGCTCAGCTTTCTTCATAGTCCAACTCTCACATCCATACATGACTACTGGAAAAACAATAGCCTTGAGTAGATGGACCTTTGTTGGCAAAGTAATGTCTCTGCTTTTGAATATGCTATCTAGGTTGGTCATAGCTTTCCTTCCAAGGAGTAAGCATCTTTTAATTTCATGGCTGCAATCAACATCTGCAGTGATTTTGGAGCCCAGAAAAATAAAGTCAGCCACTGTTTCCACTGTTTCCTCATCTGTTTGCCATGAAGTGATGGGACCGGATGCCATGATCTTTGTTTTCTGAATGTTGAACTTTAAGCCAACTTTTTCACTCTCCTCTTCCACTTTCATCAAGAAGCTCTTTAGTCCTTCTTGTTTAGTTCTTCTTTAGCTCTTATTTTCATAGTAAATGTGCTTTTAAAAAAAATTCCATTCAGTTTTCCACAGTTTTGAAAACATAATTGAAATTGCCTTTGTAATTTAGGAAATATATACAGTGATACATAATTTATAAATAGATATGTATTGGGTTTATGCTCAGATTTTACTGGAAAGACTGTACAATCGGAAAAGTTGTAGACCAATAATAGTATGGAAGAGTAGGATTCAGTCTAAAAGTACAACAGTAATGGGCCATTTAATGAAATTTGATGTGCTTATTTAATAGATTACTATAAAGCCAAAAAACTAACCACTAAATTACATTGAAAAGCAATTGTATTTCATAGCAGTGAAAAAAACTAAAGAAAGCATCAGTTCAGTTCAGTCGCTCAGTCGTGTCGGACTCTCTGCGGCCCCATGGACTGCAGCACACCAGGCTTCCCTGTCCATCACCCGCTCCCAGAGCTTGCTCAGGCTCATGTCCATCAAGCTGGTGATGCCACCAACCATTTCCTCGTCTGTTGTCCCCTTCTCCTCCCACCTTCAATCTTTCCCAGTATCAGGGTCTTTTCCATTTTTCAGTGACTCAGTTCTTCACATCAGGTGGCCAAAGTATTGTAGCTTCAGCTTCAGCATCAGTCCTTCCAATGAATATTCAGGGATGATTTCCTTTAGGATTGACTAGTTTGATCTCCTTGCAGTCCAAGGGACTCTCAAGTCTTCTCCAACACTACAGTTCAAAAGCATCATTTCTTCGGCACTTAGCTTTCTTTATGGTCCAACTCTCACATCCATACATGACTACTAGAAAAACCAGTTTTGACTACATGGACCTTTTTCAGCAAAGAAAGCATACAGATAAATGTTTAATGTATATTTATATTTTCACGAGTCAAAAAATGGAAGGTTACATAATTTTAATTTTATGGGTGTATGTATGTATCTCTCTCCTATATTTTTGCATTATTCTTCTGCATCATTACTTTTCTATATTTTCTGCAAGTACATGGAATGCTTACAATTTACTTATTTATTTATTTTTTGGCCATGCTGCATGCATGCAGGGTCTTATTTCCCTAACCCGGGATCAAACCCTCATCTACCTTAGAGGAAGCTTGGAGTCTTAACCACTGGACCACTGGGGAAATCCCTGGAATATTTTTAAATTAAAAAATCTGTTAAGTATTTGAAGTCTTTGTCATATTCAGGTTTATGGCATTCACATTCTCTGGAATATTGTTAGCATTCAATTTATATTTAGTGAATCCTTGATGGATAAGTGAATTCGTGAATAAAAATTTTATTATTCTAAAAATTATTTCTCATGGATAAATATATTATTTGGTATTCTAATTAAGCAACATTATACTAAGTATTCAAAAGTAATAACTTAAAATTTAGTAATCATCTGTTGCTCTTTGCTTAGATATTTTAAAAAAGATATTGATTGTGTTTGTGTTTAGCTTTCTCCTTTCATTCATTGATATGCACAGAATTTTAGAAAAATCTGGTGTTCCTCTGGTGGTTCATTAGGATTGAAGGTTTTAGCAGTTTTAATTGATTGTTTGAGAACCAAAGTCTGATTCTGAACACAGACTATTTATCATTCTCTAGTCTCTCTTCAGTTAACTACAATTTTTATTGCATTATCTTTGTAAAATGGAATTTGTAGGTGTAATGGACACCATGACTCATTAATTAATGGATATTATCATGGGAAAGAAAAAGAAGAAAGGGGAATATAGGCTGTATAAATCCTAGATTCATCTAGATAAACAATGTGAAGGAAAGTGAGGAGTGATGAAGGGAAGGAAAAATGGATATAGAGAGAAAAACAGTCAGCAAAACAAAGAAAGCCAAATCATGATAATCACAGTTGTAAGTTATTTTTATTCAGACTTTTATGTTTCATGGTATAAAAATTCAGTGAAGCCTCATTCATAACTTTTAATCCCCAACCACCTTTGTCTTGTCCAGTTTATCAAGCTTCAAAACTGATGACAGAAAAATACAGTTGTGCTGAGATACCAGCTAATACAGTGGTAATATTTGTAGGAAGAAAAAGACTAAAATAACTTAATATTTCTACATTGTTACTATCAATTGTCACCATTTACTAAGTCTACAGTATTATTTACATGGTAGTTCTGTACCTGTTTTGGATTTACGCAATCAATTGACAAAAGTAGGAGAAAAGCAAGCTAGAGGATGTACCTAACATAAAGTTGATCAACAGAACAAAATTACAAAATTCAAAGCAATCAAAGAAAAACACATAGAATGAAAAATGAGAAAAACAGAAAGCATTACATAAAATATTAATGTGAAACCAAGAACACTGATCATATCAAGAAACTTACATTGTTTCTACTCAGCTATTAAAGTTCTATAACTTCCCAGTGGAATTATAGAATAAAATGCAAATGTATATGGTATACAAGTCACTAAAACAAAAAGTGACTCAAAAACACTAAGAATAATGATACATTTAAAGCAGGCCAGGCACAAACTGAAAACAGGAGTCATGATACCTGTCAGTGTTAGATTTGAAATTATTTAACATTATAGAACACAAAAGGCCAATTTTGTTTTAAGTATGGAATCCACAACAAAAATCTAACAGTATTCATGTAATAAAATATCAGAAACATTCATAAAGCAAAAGCAACAGGCAATTCTCCTCTATTGAAATCAAGGAGAAAAAGAAATAATATAGTAGGGAATTCAGTGCTACCTTTCTTGTGGCATAGTATGTGGAATAAATGATGATAAAGGTGACCTAGATAATTTGATGAATAAAAGATCTACTTGATTTAATGAATTCAGTACTTTGAAAACAGAGAATATGTCTTTTGGTCAAGTGACCATATGCCCATCCACTAGCCCAAAGAAGCTACAAGTTGTGGAAGGCATTTTAAACATGATCTTGTAGCTGTCTGGAAAATTATCCATTGTCCTGGTTCTCAGGCACTGAATTCATGAGTTGACTCAGGCCAGATTGTACAGCCTGAGACTGTGAGTGATGGATGAGGACTTCAGGTCAGGGGGCTCTTTTGTCCTGCAGTGATGCATTGCACAGGGTAGCTCCAAGGTTGATGAAGCACACCTGGCGCAGGTGAGACTGCCTAATATACTAGGCTGGGCCCAGGAGAAATTCGTAAGCTTCAAGACGTTCTCGAGTGACCTTTATTCATTCACATATCATCCATGGTTTGCAGCTTTATAATCTCCAGTGAAGGATTTTATGGCCAAATATTAACCCTGTTTGTAAAAATATTGCTGATCTCCTGGCTCCCTGCCAGTAGTGTGCTGATAGACCTGTATCCTTTAGGTAGTTTAACACTGCTTGATTTACCCGTAGCCTACCTACTATTGACTCTTGTCAACAAAGTGACCGTTCATCTGTAGGTGCTGTGCTTAGTCACTCAGTCGTGTCTGACTCTTTGCGACCCTATGGACTGTGGCCCTCCAGGCTCCTCTGTCCATGGGATTCTCCAGGCAAGAATACTGGAGTGGGTTGCCATGCCCTCCTCCAGGGTATCTTCCCGACCCAGGGATCAAAGCCAGGTCTCCTGCACTGCAGGCAGATTCTTTACCATCTGAGCCACCAGGGAAGCCCATTCATCTTTAAGTATTCATATAAATAGACAAAGAAAACCTCAAACCATTTCACAAAGATGTAAGATATTAGTATTTTGTCAAAATGCAACAACAATAAGTGAAGAAAAATGGGAAAATATCCTACTTTCTAGAATTTGAATGCTCTCTTTAAAGATGTTTGGTGAAGATTCTGGAGTGGGGTGGGGTGGTGGCAGAGAGAAAATAAATATTACAGAAGATCTTCGAAACAATTGTAATGAAATATTACAGTTTTGATATTTGATGGAAAAAAGGCACAATAAAGTATATACATAATTAGCTCTTTCCAAGGGAAAAAAGAAGCAAAGCCCAACTATTCAGAAGCAGACATGATAAGGAGAACTAATCAAAGGCAGGAAATTTACTCAGGAGACTTTTTTATTCAACACTAAGCAAATAATTTTGAAGAAAATGGATGAGATACACTTTTTTCTAGAAAAGTAGAAATAAAACTAATCATTGAAGATGTAGAAATTCTAAACAGACTTTAGAGGAATTAGGGAAAATTATCAAGCAGCAAAAACCTGAAAGATGTTTTAGTCCTAGGTTCTTTCACCAGCAGAGAGTTGTGAAATCAGTGCAGGTAAAATATATTTGTGATTTATTAGTATTTTCTTGCATAGAAATGAAAGGAACTTTCATTAAAAAAAAAAAAAAAGAAAACACAAACCTCCCCTCATCCCCTGACATCTGATTCTGGTCATTCTAAATTTTATGTTTAGAAGCCTTACAAAAAGTACCAATTAAATGAAAGAGTTGCTGGTGAGAGGCAGGAAGTCTCCTGTGAATTCTCTAAAAGAATAGAATTCCTGGGCTTGGAATAAATGAGTAGAAGCCCAGTAAATCTTTTTGATAAATGAGGTTGGTGCATTAAGTGGAAATAGTATCACAGCTGCAGCAGGAGACTTGGGCTAGGCACTACTTCCACTAACTAGTGACCATTTGACCTTCCGCAAGTCATGTAAATTTTTGTGAACTGATTTATTTTTTGGTTTGTACAAATGGAAGATTTTTTTAAAATGAGGGATCTTTGATATATTATTAGGTTTCCTATCAGTATTTGAAGGATGCTTAAATAGTGATAAGTTGAAATATTAAAAGAATAGAGAAATTTAATGCCTTTCAGACCAAAGTGGGTGGACTGTGCTTGGTACCACCCCCATATGGGAATCTTGCTTTGCATTGTTAAGAATATTCTATGGAAAAGAGAAAAATCTTGGATTTATCAATGTCATACTCAAATGCGAGAAACGAACTTAACTTCTTTCCTTCTTTTCAAAGAAGGAAACAGACTCCTTTCCCTTAGACGTCCCCTTTCACTCAGAAGTGGGGAAATGTAATTTAACCCCAATGGATTAAACGCAGTCCCATGGGATAATTCAAGCATTCCTATGAGAAATCACTCAGTGCTCTTAGGAAAGCATGCTTGGTCTCTAATGTTACCCCATCCACATTCCTCCACCTAAGATGACACCCAGGTATGTGAGGAGCTTGTTCTATCACATGGCAGCTGAGGAGTAGGGGTTTTCCATTCATGGTTGTGCTCTGTGGTTTTTCACTGATCATCTCTGTAGAGTAGTTGGTGGAAGTCACTCTCTGAAGATTCTGCTGAAATTTCTACCAAAGATGATGCCTGCCTTTCGTTTTAGAGTGATGAAAGCCCGATCAATTTCCAAAGCTGATGTTGCACACCTGGATACTTCTGGTCTGGCACACCCACTCTCGGTTACCTCTACTTCCACTTTCCATCCTCTGGCCAGGTTGTCAGTGGCACAGATTTGACTGTGAAGTCATCTTTCCCTTCAATAGTTCAGACACTATAAACAGAACTTAACCCTACTACCTACCTCATAAGGAGATCTGAGAAATCCTGGAATTTGCCTACGCTGTTCAGGAAAATTGGCTGACTTGGGGAAGCCGAAGTCTAGCCTGACAAAAGAAATTATTGCATCGTATAGCCATGTCTGCTTTATTTGGGGGACCATCCTAAGTTGTGGGGTAAAGACAAGCACATCCAAAACGCTCTAGAGAGTCATTTCCTCCTCTTCAGGATCTGACTCTGTATGTACAAGTTGACTCAATGGAAGAACAGCTCTGGAAGCTCTTGTTTTCAAACAGGGTTATTTCCTCAGCAGGAAGCTCGACTGTTACATAATCCACAGCATGTGCCCTGCTCTCCTTTCTCTATAACCCACAGACTGAATGGAGGGTTAGACTCTGTGTCGGTGCTCTTCCTTGCTGTGGTCAGCTTGGCCCAACACAGGCTTCCTCTGTGAACAGCGAGAGAATCTGGGAGCTTTGCGCCATCCTGTTAATGCTTCTCTGCCTCTGCTTTTTCTCAGTGATCCTAGTTTCGCTGATAAAGTACACAGCACTGCCGTTGTCGTGTGTGTGTGTGTAGCCACAGCTGTACAATGACCGGAAGATCGCATGCCTCCTTACTCAGCCCAAGAGCTGCCATTCTAGGGAATCAGACAACATACCCCTGCTCGTTGTAATCAGAGACAAAAATACAAAGCCAGTGTCCAGTGACGTGCTGTGGAGCAGGCTTCTGCCCACACGTGACAGAAGGTTGTGAGCGTGTTAACACAGCCTTTATTACAAATCAAATTATATAAGCTTATAATTAAATTTTATTAAGAAAAAAATAGTAAATGCCCAAGACTCATCATTGAGTAGCTATTTTATTGCTGTCTATGTGTTAAGATTGCTTACATCTATTATATTTTTTATTGTGGAGGTACCATATCACCAGGTACTGTTCCTACCGCACATCTCTTCCTAGCTCTGCATTAGGCAACACTGTGTTGTCAGCTCCAAATTGGGTCATGATAGGTGTATTTATACCATAGAAATCAGCGAACACTGCAAACATAGGCATTATTTTTTCTCTTGGTTTGGATTGATATTATTAAACATGTAACAGCCCACACTGATATAACTCTCCCCAAATGAAGACTACTGTTTGTTGATAACTAGGATGCAAGAGCGGAGACCTATCAACAAGGCTTTCAGATTTTTGAAAACTAAGCCCCCAGGAAATGCTCCTGCAGAGGAAACAAAGCACATTTTTTTTCTTTTTTTTTAAAATGAGCCATGTTGAGGGCCACCCAAGACGGACAAGTCATGGTGGAGAGTTCTGGCAAAACGTGGTCCACTGGAGAAGGGAATGGCAAACCACTTCATTATTCTTGCCTTGAGAACCCCATGAACAGTGTGAAAGGGAAAAAAGATAGGACACTGAAAGATGAACTCCCCAGGTTGGTAGATATGCAATATGCTACTGGAGATCAGTGGAGAAATGGCTCCAGAAAGAATGAAAAGATGGAGCCAAAGCAAAAACAACACCCAGTTGTGGATGTACCTGGTAATGGAAGTAAAGTCTGATGCTGTAAAGAGCAATATTGCATAGGAACCTGGAATGTTAGGTCCATGAATCAGGGCAAATTGGAAGTGGTCAAACAGGAGATGGCAAGAGTGAACGTCAACATTTTAGGAGTCAGTGAACTAAAGTGGACTGGAATGGATGAATTTAACTCAGATGACCATTATATCTACTACTGTGGGTGGGAATCCCTTAGAAGAAATGGAGTTGCCATCATAGTCAACAAGAGAGTCTGAAATGCAGTGCTTGGGTGCAGTCTCAAAAATGACAGAATGATCTCTTTGTTCATTTTCAAGGCAAATACTATTTAATATCACAGTAATCCAAGTCTATGCCCTAACCAGTAATGCTGAAGAAGTGGAAGTTGAACGGTTATATGAAGATCTACAAGACCTTCTAGAACTAACACCCCCAAAAGATGTCCTTTTCACTACAGAGGGCTGGAATGCAAAACTAGGAAGTCAAGAGATACCTGAAGTAACAGGCAGATTTGGCCTTAGAATACAAAATAAAGCCAGTCAAAGGCTAACAGAGTTTTGCCAAGAGAACACACTCTTGAGAGTCTCTTGGACTGCAAGGATATTCAACCAGTTCATCCTAAAGGAATTCAGTCCTGAATATTCATTGGAAGGACTGATGCTGAAGCTGAAACTCCAATACTTTGGCTACTTGATGCAAAGAACTGACTCATTGGAAAAGACCCTGATGCTGGGAAAGATTGAAAGCAAGAGGAGAACGGGATAACAGAGGATGAGATGGTTGGATGGCATCACTGACTCAATGGACAGGAGTTAGAGTAAACTCTGGGAGTTGGTGATGGACAGGGAGGCCTGGTGTGCTGCAGTCCATGGGATTGCAAAGAGTAGGACACAACTGAGTGACTGAACTGAACTGAATGTTGGTTGTAGATTTTTCCCTTTCAGTATTTTAAATATATCCTGCCATTCCCTTCTGGCCTGCAGAGTTTCTGCTGAAAGATCAGCTGTTAAGCGTATGGGGTTTCCCTTGTATGTTACTTGTTGCTTCTCACTTGCTGCTTTTAATATTCTTTCTTTGTGTTTAGTCTTTGTTAGTTTGATTAGTATGTGTCTTGTTGTGTTTCTTCTTGGGTTTATTCTGTATGGGACCCTTTGTGCCTCTTGGACTTGATTGACTATTTCCTTTCCCATATTGGGGAAATTTTCAACTATAATATCTTCAAAAATTTTCTAGTGCCTTTTTTTTTCTCTTCTTTTTCTGGGATCCCTATAATTTGAATGTTGGTGTGTTTGATATTGTCCCAGAGATCTCTGAGATTATCCTCAGTTCTTTTCATTCTTTTTATTTTATTCTGCTCTTCAGAGGTTATTTCTACCATTTTATTTTCCAGCTCACTGATTCATTCTTCTGCTTCAGATAGTCTGCTATCGATTCCTTCGAGAGTATTTTTAATTTCAGTAATTGTGTTGTCTCTGTATGTTTATTCTTTACTTCTTCTAGGTCTTTGTTAATTGATTCTTGCATTTTTTCCATTTTGTCTTCAAGATTTTTGATCATCTTTACTATCATTATTCTGAATTATTTTTCAGGTAATTTGCCTGTTTCCTCTTCATTTATTTGGACTTCAGTGTTTCTGGTTTGTTCCTTCATTTGTGTAGTATTTCTCTGCATTTTCATTATTATTATTATTTTTTTACTTATTCTGCTTGATGTCTCCTTTTCCCAGGTTTCAAGGTCAAATTCTTTCTTCCTTTTGGTTCCTGCCCTCCTAAGGTTGATCCAGTGGTTTGTGTAAGCTTCATATAGGGTGAGATTTGTGCTCAATTTTTGTTTGTTTAATTTTCCTTTGATGGGCAAGGCTGAGTGAGGTGGTAATCCTGTCTGCTGATGATTGAGTTTGTACTTTTGTTTGTTGTTTAGATGAGGGGTCCTACATAGGGTGCTGCTGGTGGTTGGGTGATGCCGGGTAGTCTAGGGTCTTGGAGTCAGTGCTCCCACTCCAAAGGCTCAGAGCTTGATTTCATTTGGGTTTTGAGCAGGAATATTAGGCACCACAGCAAGTCTGTTAATCTGTGCTGAGCTCTGCTAAACTGGAGCACTGCTTGGAGATGACCAAATTGCATCGCTGAGCCCAGCAGGCTTTCCTGCTGCAGCCTCAGCCTCCTCTCCCAGTCTCTCTGCAAATTTTTTCAATATGGAACTGCAACTGAGCCATTCTTCAAGATATATAATCCAATCTCTGTTATAAACATAAATAAAAATTAACCAGGAGAAAAAAAATATAATCATCTCAATGTAGCTTTGTAATCTATTACCTATATTTGGCAAGACATTTACCTTTCCAAATGTGTTTAGTTTAATTCAATTAGATATTAACTGTATGAGCAAATACCCTTTGACAGAAGGGCTCTGCAACTTATCCTAGGATAAGGAGGAAAATAGCCTGATTAACATGTTTTGCTACAAATAATATATTCAAGAAAAAATTTATTTTGCAGTTTCTTTTATGCCAAGATTCCAAAGTTGTTTGAAGTTAAATATTCTTTAGTTTCTATGTTTTTGATTCTTTTATAAAAATCCTCATTTATTCTTTTATTCAATACATGTGTGTGCTCAGTCACAGTCATGTCCGACTCTGCAACCCCAAGGACTGCAGCCCACCAGGCTTCTCTGTCCATGGGGATTCTCCAGGTAAGAATACTGGAGTGGGTTGTCACGCATGCCCACTTCCAGGGGATCTTCCCAACCCAGGGATCGAACCCAGATCTCTTGCATTGCAGGCGGATTCTTTACCATCTGAGCCACCAGGGAAGCCCAAGAATATAGTAGTAGATCCTAGGGGAGCTTCCCAGCCCGAGGATCTAACCAGTGTCGCTTGCATTGGCAGGTGGATTCTTTACCACTGTGCCACCTGGGAATCTCTTATGCAACATATGCTTAAAAAAAAAGATGGAGGCTCAAGGATGAATGAGGAGTGATCTCTGCCCTCAAGGCAATTGTAATCTCCTTAACCCAGCAGCTAGTGCAAGAGATGTAAGAGACAGGGATTCGATCCTTCAGAGAGGAAGATCCCCTGGAGAAGGAAATGGCAACCCACTCCAGTATTCTTGCCTGGAAAATCCCATGGACAGAGGAGCCTGGCGGGCTACAGTCTGTGGGGTTGCAAAGAGTTAGATGACTGAGTGACTGAACACATGGAGAGGAGAAAGCCAGATGAACAGTAAATATCCAACAACAAAGTGAGTCCAGTGATTTAAATGCAGCCTGGTTTGTGGGAGTACATATGTGTACAAATGTCTCTTCAAATACATAAACATGGTATTGTCCCTCCTCCCTGCCCCCCTCCCTTATTCCCTCCCTCTTTCTCTGCTATACCCTCAATGATCCTGCTGGGTGAATCCATCTGAAATGTATGGTGATATCCCTCATCCTCAGTTGCTTCATGTGGTACTGTGAAAACAAAACCAATTTTAGCATCAAAGGATATTTTCAAGTATTTTTCTTCACTAGGCAAGCTGTAAGAATCTTCAGCTGTTTTGTTGCCATGGTGAGTGGAGTTGAAGCAGTATTTCTAGTCAGAGGAAAATCTAGAAAATGAATGATAATATGAAATAAACTAACAGCCATCATTCTTTAAAGCAAGGGAGTTTAAATGTGAGAGTCATCACCTCCTGTCAGACGTTCAGAGAAATATGTACTTGTGCCTGAAGTTTAGGGAGTAAAGGTTGCCCATTTTCTCTTCTTTGCAAATTCAGATTTGAATATAGCTAAACTTTTAAATTATATTGATACTTTATTTTGAGAATGAATTTAAAATTTGATTGCAGTTAGAAAATAATTTTTTATGGAGGTGGAGTAACTAGGTTTCAGTCAGTCCTCTAGAAATTATTACCTCCTGATTGACCCAGAGAAATTTATGTTTGTAGGAACTCATTTTCTTCATCTACAAAAAGGAAAAATGAAAAAAAAAGAGGAAAACTAATTATTTTTGCTCTTACAGAATTATTTTAGTAGTAGTAAATAATGTACTGTGTCCTGAAAGCCTGTAAACTGTTAGACCCCAGACAAACAGTTAATTTTAGTATTGTCATATGATAATGTTGTTGTTGTTCGATCGCTAAGTTGTGTCAGACTCTTTTGCAACCCCATGGACTGTAGCCCACCAGGCTCCTCTGTCTATGGGATTCTCCAGGCAAGAATATTGGAGTGGGTTGCCCTGCCCTCCTCCAGGGGACTCTTCCTGACCCTGGGATCGAACCAAGTCTCCTGCATTGACAGACAACTTCTTTACCGTCTAAGCCATCAGGGAAGCCCCATGTTTATCATAGAACCCTGAAATGTCATTTCTAGATATTTTTTCAAAGGAATCCCTTCTGTTAATCCAATTTCATTTATGTAGGTTTATTTGATTTCCTTTTGGTCTCTGATGTGTGTGCTAAGTTGTTTCAGTCATGTCCAACTCTTTGCAACCCTATGAACTGTAGCCCACCAGGCTTCTCTGTCCATGGAATTCTCTAGGCAAGAGTACTGGTGTGGGTTGCCATTCCCTTCTCTAGGGAATCTTCCCAAACCCAGGCATCAAACTTGTACCTCCTACAGCTCCTGCATTGCAGGTGGATTCTTTACCACTGAGCCACCAGGGAAGCCTATGTCTCTGATACTGTATTTGATTTCTTTGTCTTAATGGTTTGTGAATTGAATATTTTCTATTTTATTTAAATTCACTATTTTTCTTCTAAGTCGAATGTGCATTGATATTATTCAATAAATAATTTTTTGACATTTTTAAACTTTAGCTCTACAGTGTCTGTTTAGTTTTAGTTTAGAGCCTTTGTTTCTTTGCTGAAATCCCCATCATTTCACACACTCTAACCATCTTATCCTATAAATCAATGATACCTGTCTCCATTAGTCTTTTTATTTAGTTATTTAATTGTTAGTAATTTTATCTTATCCTTTAATTCTTGCTTCCTAATTTCAACATGTAGGACATCCTTTGTCCTGGCCCTGTTGAGTGGTGGCTTTTTGTGATTACGGGTGACAATTCCCTGTATATTGGAATGTCTCTATTCCTTATACTATGCTAGGCATTTTATATACAGATTCAAAAGAGGCTCAGATAGATCATTTTGTTTTGTTTTGCTGCACTGGTAACACATACTTTATCTTTTGTTGGAGCCTAAATGAAGTGGCTAACACCACGAGTGGAACTGAAACTGAGGTTGAACAACTACAGATTTAATTAGTTTTACTATATGTCTGATTTTAAATGAGATAGCAGGAAATGTCTTTGCCTTTTCCCCCAGCCATCAACTTCTTGAATTGCCTGAGGGACTGTGGTTTTTGGTCTTTCCTCTATTTCTTGGGATTGAGTCTGCTTGCAGCATTAGTTATTATTCAGGTTTGCTGAGTTCAGCTCCAGCTGTGCTCTGTCTCAGTTAACTTAGCAACAGCCTGGTGGAGGGCAACTGTCAAGATAATCTGGTTGGTGAGTTCCTCCAGTTATCAACCAGATTTTCCTAGCAACAGTGTTAATAAAAATTGGGCTGCTGCTACTGCTAAGTCACTTCAGTTGTGTCCGACTCTGTGTGACCCCATAGACGGCAGCCCACCAGGCTCCCCCATCCCTGGGATTCTCCAGGCAAGAACACTGGAGTGGGTTGCCATTGCCTTCTCCAAAACTGGGCTACTTTCTCCTTTTCCTGCAGAGGTCTTTTCAGTTTCAAAGTCATATCCTTCCACTTACATTACCTATTTGTCCACTTACGTGTCTCTCTCTGCTCACAAATAAAGGACTTTTCCATTGCAGAATTTATTTAATTTAGGATTGTTTGCATACATTGTTCTTCGATGGCATTAAAAACAAGCATGCTTTTCTTTTATCCAACGTTTTCTTGTTTCTGTGGGAGCAAGGGACTGTTACACGAACTCATCAGTTACTGTTTTTATTTTGCAGTTTGCTTTTTCCTTTAACAGTATTTATTTCCCCTATCTTCCTAAAGTGGATAGCTCTCTAAATTAGTTCATGTGACTCTGTTTCATTATTTTCAAAGACTGAATGATATATTGTATTATGACAATACCAAAGGTATCTAAATCATCTCTCCTGCTGATGGACTACTTCAAATAATCATGGGGTGAACAACATTGCATTTATGAGATATATATTATCTCATACCCTCATGTGACTGTTTCCCGTTGGTTCATTCCTAGGATTGGAGTTGTTGACTCAAAAGGGACATCAGTTGTAACTGGTCACAGATATGACCAGGTTATATTTAAAGTAAGTATTATCAATGACCACACAAGAGAAGACCCTACACATGGACATCACCAGATGGTCAACACCGAAATCAGATTGATTATATTCTTTGCAGCTAAAGATGGAGCAGCTCTATACAGTCAGCAAAAATAAGACCAGGAGCTGACTGTGGCTCTGATCATGAACTCCTTATTGCCAAATTCAGACTTAAAGTGAAGAAAGTAGGGAAAACCACTAGACCATTCAGGTATGACCTAAATCAAATCCCTTATGATTATACAGTGGAAGTGAGAAATAGATTTAAGGGCCTAGATCTGATAGACAGGGTGCCTGGTGAACTCTGGATGGAGGTTCCTGGCATTGTACAGTAAACAGGGATCAAGACCATTCCCATGGAAAAGAAATGCAAAAAAGCAAAATGGCTGTCTGGGGAGGCCTTACAAATAGCTGTGAAAAGAAGAAAAGCAAAAAGCATAGGAGAAAAGGAAAGATATAAGCATGTGAATGCAGAGCTCCAAAGAACAGCAACAAGAGATAAGAAAGCCTTCCTCAGCGATCAGTGCAAAGAAATAGAGAAAACAACAGAATGGGAAAGACTAGAGATCTCTTCAAGAATATTAGAGATACCAAGGGAACATTTCATGCAAAGATGGGCTCGATAAAGGACAGAAATGATATGGACCTAACAGAAGCAGAAGATATTAAGAAGAGGTGGCAAGAATACACAGAAGAACTGTACGAAAAAGATCCTCACAACCCAGATAATCACAATGGTGTGATCACTCACCTGGGGCCAGACATCCTGGAATGTGAAGTCAAGTGGCCCTTAGAAAGCATCACTACAAACAAAATTAGTGGAGGTGATGGAATTCCAGTTGAGCTATTTCAGATCCTGAAAGATGGTGCTGTGAAAGTGCTGCAATCAGTATGCCAGCAAATTTGGAAAACTCAGCAGTGGCCACAGGACTGGAAAAGGTCAGTTTTCATTCCAATCCCAAAGAAAGGCGATGCCAAAGAATGCTCAAACTACCACACAATTGCACTCAGCTCACACGCTAGTAAAGTAATGCTCAAAATTCTCTAAGCCAGGCTTCAGCAATACGTGAACCATGAATTTCCAGATGTTCAAGCTGGTTTTAGAAAAGGCAGAGGAACCAGAGATCAAATTGCAAACAAACGCTGGATCATTGAAAAAGCAAGAGAGTTCCAGAAAAACATCTATTTCTGCTTTATTGACTATGCCAAAGCCTTTGACTGTGTGGATCACAATAAACTGTGGAAAATTCTTCAGGAGATAGGCAGACCAGACCACCTGACCTGCCTCTTGAGAAACCTGTATGCAGGTCAGGAAGCAACAGTTAGAACTGGACATGGAACAACAGGCTGGTTCCAAATAGGAAAAGGAGTACGTCAAGGCTGTATATTGTCACCCTGCTTATTTAACTTCTATGCAGAGTACATCATGAGAAACGCTGGGCTGGGAGAAGCACAAGCTGGAATCAAGATTGCCAGGAGAAATATCATTAACCTCAGATATGCAGATGACACCACCTTTATGGCAGAAAGTGAAGAGGAGCTAAAAAGCCTCTTGATGAAAGTGAAAGTGGAGAGTGAAAAAGTTGGCTTAAAGCTCAACATTTGGAAAATGAAGATCATGGCATCTGGTCCTATCACTTCATGGGAAATAGATGGGGAAACAGTGGTAACAGTGTCAGACTTTATTATTTTGAGCTCTAAAATCACTGCAGATGGTGACTGCAGCCAGGAAATTAAAAGACGCTTACTCCTTGGAAGGAAAGTTATGACCAACCTAAATAGCATATTCAAAAGCAGAGACATTACTTTGCCAACAAAGGTCCATCTAGTCAAGGCTATGTTTTTTCCAGTGGTCATGTATGGATGTGAGAGTTGGACTGTGAAGAAAGCTGAGCGCTGAAGAATTGATGCTTTTGAACTGTGGTGTTGGAGAAGACTCTTGAGAGTCCCTTGGACTACAAGGAGATCCAACCAGTCCATTCTAAAGGAGATCAGTCCTGGGTGTTCATTGGAAGGACTGATGCTAAAGCTGAGACTCCAGTACTTTGGCCACCTCATGTGAAGAGTTGACTCATTGGAAAAGACTGATACTGGGAGGGATTGGGGGCAGGAGGAGAAGGGGACAACAGAGGATTAGATGGTTGGATGGCATCACCGACTCAATGCACATGAGTTTGAGTGAACTCTGGGAGTTGGTGATGAACAGGGAGGCTTGGCAATTCATGGGGTCGCAAAGAGTCGGACACAACTGAGCGACTGAACTGAACTGATTATCAGTAAAGGGATTCTCTGGCAGCTCAGATGGTAAAGAATCTGCCTGCAATGCAGGAGACCTGGGTTCAATCCCTGGGTCAGGAAAATCCCCTAGAGAAGGGAATGGCTACTCACTGCAGTGTTCTTGCCTGGAATATTCCATGGACAGAGGAGCCTGGCAGCATATAGTCCATGGGGTTTTAAAGAGTTGGATACAACTGAGAGACTTCCACTTGATTATCCATAAATGCTTCTAAATTTTATAAACTCCACCCAGTCATCTGAACTACGCCCCTCTCCTTGTTACCATGGTGTATTTCATTCTTAAATTTCTTCAAATTTCATGAGGCCAAATATCTTCCCACACTCCTTTTTTTTTTAATTTTAATATTCTCATTCACTGGTGAAGTTCATCTTTACTAGTAACTGATAGTTAAACTTCACCTTTGAGAGCTGTTTGTGTTTACCTGTATACTTTACCATTGCATCCGTTTTGTAGTCTCTGTTGATTTTGAAGAACTGCTTGAATATTTTGGATATATAAACATACTTATCATTAATTATTTCCGTATCTGTGTTTCTTACCATGTTGGAAACTTCTTGACATTAAATACAAAAGCATATTATCCTTTTAAATCTCCAGGAAAATTACAGTTGCTCGCCTAAAGTAAACATTGAAATATTGACTAAATGAATAAAATTGACAGAGTGATATATTTCCTAATTATTTCTCTAATAAATAATATGTACCAACGTATCCTATTATATAAACAATCAACTTGTTAAAATAGATTCCAGTCTATTGTTCCTTCTATTTCAGTAGCTGTGTTCATCTGTGTGGCTTTAAATGAACTTCATTGTTATCTCTACCCAGTCACCTGAACTACCCCGAATGTCGGTAAAAACATTACTTATCATTTACCAATGATTCATCTCTTTCCAGTGCATCACTTGCTCTTTCTGACCCATTAATTGATCTTCTTCATAATGTAGACATGACCTAAGAGCCTTTTATTATTTTTTAAATTGATCTATTTTAATTGGAGGATAGTTACTTTACAGTATTGTGGTGTTTTTTGCCATACATCAACCTGAATCAGCCACAGGTGCACATGTGTCCCCCATCCTGAGCCCCCTCCCACCTCCCTTCCCACCCCACCCCTCAGGGTTGTCCCAGAGCACTGGCTTTGGGTGCCCTGCTTGATGCATCCAACTTTCAATGCTCACCTGTTTTACATATGGTAGTAGACATGTTTCAGTGCTATTCTCTCAAATCATCCCACCCTCGCCTTCTCCCACAGAGTCCAAAAGTCTGTTCTTTACATCTGTGTCTCTTTTGCTGCTTTGCATATAGGATTGTTGTTACCGTCTTTCTTAATTCCATATATATATGTTAATATACTGTACTGGTGTGTCTCTTCCTGACTTTCTTCACTCTGAATAATAGGCTCAAGTTTCATCCACCTCATTAGAACTCACTCAAATTCATGCTTTTTTAAAAAATAGCTGAGTAATATTCCATTGTGTATATGTACCACAACTTCCTTATCCATTCGTCTGCTAATGAACATCCAAGAGCCCTTTAAAATTGAGTCTGATCAAGGCACTTACCCAGAGTCCTGATGGTAGAATATGTTGCAGTCATTAAATCTGTTAAGAAAGAAGAGCCTCTTAAACAAGTATTATGAGTGTAGACATGACCCTAATTCATTTTTATTTTTGTTATTGAAAGCTAAACATGAGCCATTTTGACTGGAAAACTCTACTAAGAATGGCAAAACATAGCAGGTGAAGCAGATGTTTTACTGAAAGAGCATCAGATTCTGACTGCTCTCATTTCCTACTAGAACAGCTTTTCCTAGCAATGTGTCAGGGCACGCCTGTGTCTTGATCAGTTATTGAATGTATGGAGAAGATAAACATCTCAGTATGTAATTTTCAGGTGTACAAAAAAGACATAACTTTTTCTATTATTCAACTTAATGTTTAATTCAAAACTTATTCTGCTTAGACACAGTACCCTTAAAATAACCCCTCTCATGTTGGGGCATAGCCGTATAGATTTGGGGCCAGGTGGGGTGTGGAGAGCAGTTAGAATATATTTCTTATATGTCTTACTCCTTGGTCTGCACATGTTGCTGTGAATTCCTTCCCTAAAGGCTTCTGCCTGTGCTGCCATACTCCTGTCCTCAGAGGGAGAGAAAATAAAATCAAAACATTCTCGCTATCACATGTATGGACAAGAAAATCACTACTGAGTATTGTAAATTATTTGCACATCAATTCAGTTCAGTTCAGTTGCTCAGTCGTGTCCGACTCTTTGCTATCCCATGAATCGCAGTACGCCAGGCCTCCCTGTCCATCACCAACTCCTAGAGTTCACTCAGAGTCGCATCCATTGAGTCGGTGATGCCATCCAGCCATCTCATCTTCCGTTGTCCCCTTCTCCTCCTGCCCCCAATCCCTCCCAGCATCAGAGTCTTTTCCAATGAGTCAACTCTTCACATGAAGTGGCCAAAGTACTGGAGTTTCAGCTTCAGCATCAGTCCTTCCAGTGAACACCCAGGACTGATTTCCTTTAGAATGGACTGGTTGGATCTCCTTGCAGTCCAAGGGACTCTCAAGAGTCTTCTCCAACACCACAGTTCAAAAGCATCAGTTCTTCGGTGCTCAGCTTTCTTCACAGTCCAACTCTCACATCCATACATGACCACTGGAAAAACCATAGCCTTGACTAGATAGACCTTTGTTGGCAAAGTAATGTCTCTGCTTTTGAATATGCTATCTAGGTTGGTCATAACTTTCCTTCCAAGGAGTAAGCGTTTTTTAAATATTATTGGAGGAGGGCATGGTAACCCACTCTAGTATTCTTTCATGAAGAATCCCATGGACAGAGGAGCCTGGCAGGGTACAGTCCGTGCGCTTGCAAAGAGTTGGACATGACTAAAGTGACTTAGCACAGCATACGTGTGTGTGTGTAGACAGATGCAAATTTTTCCATCAAATACCGATATTCTCACTAATTTGCATTTGAAATTGTCTTTATGAAGAGAAAGAAGCAGTTTACACAGCATATAGAAATATGTGTGTAACTAAATAATTAAAATATGTAGTCAGATACTTCGGATGGATACTACTGTTCTTCAGAATTTGTGGCAAAAAAAAATGTATGTTGATTTTCCAACAAAGTTATTGAGATTGAATATAGAAATTCTGGGTATATCATGGAAATGTGTGATGCATGAGATTATCTTCATTTGTGCCTGCAGCAGAAAATAATGTGTGGAAACTATTTTATAGAGCAAATATAATGGGCCATGGCAGCTGACAGAAGTTTGAAATAAAGCAAAAGAAGAAGTATATATTTAACTAGACTCATTCAGAAAAAGTTTTCAGGAATGAATGGATAGAAGTAGAACAGAGATATGTCAGTTGACTTTCTATTAAACAGATACACTTGATCACCTACTCTGTGCATTCATGAAAAAATGCATTGAATGGGAGCTAGAAATCCAGGAATGGGAAGCAAGGGCTTTGTGAACATCAGCAGCAATAACTAGAGGGGTGTGCAGGGCAGTGTCATGTGTACACCAAACATAGAAGAGTTCCGCTCAGCTCTCCAAGACTGTCTTACACGCCTCTTGATTATGCTGTTTGCAAAAGGAAGGTTTGATTTCTGTCAAGGAAGCCAGTTGTTATCTGCCAGAAATATCCAGGAGACTCAGTAGTGGTTATCCAACATATGAAAAATATCTGTTACCCAGGATCACAAGAAATGTAAGACTTGAAAGCATATCAATAAATTGATCAAAGTTGATTCTGGTGTATATGTACACCACATAATTTTCGTAGCCAGTCTCTTTTTTGATAGATGATTAGATCATGCTCTTTATCGTTACTATTTTGTGAAAATTGCAAGTAACATCCATATGCATATTTTTTTTCTTCTAGGAATATTTCCTTCAGACTCTTTCATGGAAAAAGACCATTTTCAACTAACATGTTGTACTAATTTTACATTGTGACATATATTGCCAGACTAGTCTTCAGAAAGGTTCTTTAAATTTATACAACCACCCATAACTTGAAAGAAACCATTTTTACTCACTGTTAAAAAACCCCTGGCAAGATAGGGTAATATTCAAAGATGGTATGAAGGCAGTTGCAGCTCAAGAAGAGAGATTAGTATGTGATTGGGACAATTACTGTTTATTTTGGTGATCCTTGTGGAATATGGTCCCTCTATTAAGAAATTGGAGTTGGAAGAACTAGCAGGTTAAATAGAAAAATTAAAATATATCCTCACTTTGAGAATTGTGACTGAAAGTGAATCAGGATGAATAAAATATTTAAAATGGTAGAAAAGGCAAATTTAAATTTAGAAAGCATAAATCTGTAATAGAACACAGTCCTGCTTCTTTTGCTGTAAACTGAAAACACTAAAAGAAAAAATGAATTGCATGTAGGGTAAGGTTGTAGAGTCGCTGTGTCCTGAGCTCACTGAGAGAGCTGGATCCGGGTATTTAAGCATCTAGGATACTGGAGAAAGTACCAGTGAAATAAGAGTAGAACATCTAAGATACTCAGCAGTATAGTCAGTAATGTAGCAGTTGGACTGGGAAATTAGGGGAAGATGAAGAATTAAGCACTGCTTTTTTTTTTTTAACTAAAATGAGTGAATTCCTAAATAAGTGAATCCTACATAATGTCCACTAATCAAAGCATCTTGTGTATTCACTGCTCAACAGGTGTGACTGAGCATTATCTTCTTTAAGAAAATTCTAGAAGGATGACCAACCATGTGCGGCAGACAGCTGAAAGAGAGCAAGGGGAACAAACACACTCACTTCTCAGGGTTTTTCACCCAGAAGGCAGGATGGTGACAGCCTCAGGCACGAAGGTGCGGCAGGGGAAGAGAGCCAGGGGGACGGTGCGAGGCCCTCCACTGGCCCGCTGGTCCCCTCCCTGCAAACTTTTACTTGCTCAGGAACAGAGAGTATCCAAAGTATGACTGTGAAAGCACACACTGATTGAGACCTGGGTAGGCTGAGCAGAAATGCCACTGGGGAAATTCCGTGGTGGTCCTGGGGTTGGGACTCGGTGCTTTCTCTGCTGGGCCCTGGGTTTGATCCCTGGTCGGGGACCTAATATCCTGCAAGCTGCAAAGCATGGCGAAAAATAATTAATTAATTTTTAAAGAAAGAAAGTAAGAAGTGAAGCTGGGGCACATGAATAGAAGCAGAGCAGACAGAAAAACAAGGTTAAATTTTCTTAAAAAAATAAAAGAAGTTTAAGGGGTTCAGAAAAGCTCTGGAGACAGCTTGGGAGCTGAGTTTGTCCAGTCTTGAAGTACGTGGCAGTCTTTAGTGACGTGTACTTTTTCACATGGGATTTTTGTCCTGAGATGAAGTACCTAGTATGTTTTAGATTAAACTGTCCTTCAGACTTGAATTGGGAATGGATTCTCACTGTTCTGTTAAATCCTTGGATGTGAAGCAGTCAGTTTGAGACAGATCAGGCAAGACTTGCGATTTATACACCACCTCGGAGGCGGTGATGTTATGGAAGCTTCTCTGAGAGATCTTAGTTGGAACTTTTGTGAGCTGTACATTTTAAGACATGGTGTTTCAGGTGGAGGGCCTGGCCCTGGAGGCTGGTGTGAGTCTGCTAGACTGAGAAAGGCTAAGAAGCCACGTGGTGACAGGAAAAATGTGAAAACTGGAGAGTAACCGGCTTTGGAAATGTAAATTTTTATCAAGAAATGGGATTTAGATGTTTAGCCATGAAAAAAAATGTCCGTGGAAGATGCATGTCGCGTGATGAAAGTCCTTTTCTTGATTTAGGAGACCTTCAAGGCTGGTTAGCTGCCGTGGACTCTCAAGCGCAGTTCTGAACTCCTGATGTTGCCAGAATCTAGAGACATTTGTCGGATATACGGTGCCAGAAACAGGAGTGGAGAATTTTGAGTTGGCGTTACAGTATGTCACTGGAATTTTAGAGGAGTGACAGGCCTCAGACAGGAGAAGTGACAGCTGTAAATGGAACGTTGGCAGGGCCTGGCATTAAGTACGGTATCCGTCGCGCGCTCTCAAACTCCTCCGTTTCTAAGCTGACGCAGTGCACTTGAGTTAGTATGAAGTGATGCACAGTTGCCCAGAATTTTGGTGTCAGTTTTCTTCCACAGCAAAAACTGCAGCGAATACTTCTGCTGTCGTGCAGAGCTGAGAGAATCATCCCTGCAAACTAAATCAAGTATTTAAACTACCCCCCAAACAAAAGAGACTTCCAGGAGACAGTAAAGAACACTCCTGCCTCCTTGTGATCGTTGAATCTAACTCAGGAGAAATGAGGGTGGGAGGCAGCACTGAATGGTAGAAGGCAAGACTCAGCAGCGTTCATCCATGGCACCAACCTGGGATCCCGAAGCCGGAGTTGATTCAGGTGGCTCAGCCCCAGTGGAAATCCTGGAGTCAAGAGGATGCCCTCCACTGCTGCTGGCCCTGCTCAGACTCTGGCTGGAGACCAGTGATTTGTTTCCGATGTGTGGCATGCTAAGTCACTTCAGTGGTGTCCAACTCTTTGTGACCCCCTGGACTATCGCCCGCCAGGCTCCTCTGCCCATGGGATTCTTCAGGCAGGAATACTGGAGTGGGTTGCCATACCCTCCTCCAGGGGATCTTCCCAACCTAGGGATCGAATCTGTATCCCTTAAGTCTCCTGCACTGGCAGACAGATTCTTTACAGCTAGCACTGCCTGGGAAGTTCAGGTGTATGGCGCGGGTCACAAAAAGGCAGTGTTGAACCCGTTTGAAATTACCATCTGACTCCTAACAGACTTCTAGTAACAGTGGCATAAATTCTAGAAGGAAAAAAGAACTCATGTAGTACTGTAATATTTACTATTGAAAAAGACCCACGTGTAAATAGACCCGCACAGTTCAAAACAGTGTCGTTCAAGGCTCAGCTGTATTTGGATTGTATTTAATTAATTGTGTAGCACACACAAGTGTGAGAGGCAGTCAGATGCATATACTGAAAGGTAGAATTGTGGGGAGTGACGTTTTGGTGACTTAATGGAATGTCAGATCTGTTAGCTGCAAGGGACAGAAAAGTCCATCCGAACTGTTCTAAGCAGCGTCAACTTCCTGGCTCAAGCAACAGTCAGTTGTAAGAACTTGTTTTATTTTGTCCAATGCAGATTCAAAAATCGCTGTGATCTGAGCACAGAGTCCCCTTTCTTCAACTGCTTTGCTCTGCTTTCCTCTCCTTGGCCTTCCTGGAACAGACTTGCTTCTTGCTGCGGCAGTCGGACCACCAACAGGTCTGTGCTTAAGTACTCTTCTCTCTTCCCAGAAGTTGGAAAAATCCTACGACTGAAGCTCAGTGGCTCTTTTGGCTCAGGCCTGTTTATTTTTTATTTCTCTAGTGGCTTAGACAGTAAAGTGTCAGCCTGCAGCGAGGGAGACCCGGGTTCGATCCCTGCGTTGGGAAGATCCCCTGGAGAAGGAAATGGCAACCACTTCAGTATTCTTGCCTGGAAAATCCCATGGCCAGAGGAGCCTGGTGGGCTACAGTCCGTGGGGTCGCGAAGAGTCAGACAGGACTTAGCGACTTCACTTTCACTTTCACTTGTTTGTTTAAATCACTTCCTAGAATCAGATGTGATGCTGACTGAGAAGGCTTGGGTTCTAAGCCCACCTCTCGATGTGGTGAGAGCTCATGTTGAACTGAGAACTGGGGTGAGTGGCCCCTCCTCCTTTCCCTCTGGAGATAACCACTTTCTAGTTTTCTTTCTAGTTTTACCTTCTGTATCCATCTCTGATTTTGAGTTTTACGTAAGCAGATTCCAGACAGTAGACAATATTTTAACTGTCTTCTTTGGCTCTGTATTATATTTGTAAGATTCATGCAAAGCATTGATCACAGTTGTGGTTTATTCTTTGTCATTTAGGTATTATAAATGACAATATATATGAACAGACCAAACTTTATTTTTTCATTATGATGTGAGAGGATGTTTTATGTTTTCCAGTCTCAGGCAACTACCAAAAAAAAAAAAATGTGGCGATCACATATCTATGGCCATATGAAGAGCACGCATTTCTCAGACATACACTGAACTGAAACTGAATATGTGGGTCCTGGGACGTACATAGTTTTGCATTTAGAAGATAAGGCCAGACTGTTACACAAAGTGTTTGTATTATATATTCCTGCCAGAAATGTATGAAAATTCCTATTGTATTACATCTCCTTTCCACTCAGTATTGTCAGATTAAAAAAGATTAAAAAAAAAAACCACTGTTAGTCTGTTGACATATGATTGTATCAAATTGTGATGTTCCTGGTGTATCGCTTGTTAGTAAACTTAAGCACACCTGTTAACATGTCTATTAAGCATGTAAATTTCCTTTTTCCTGAAGTACTTCTTTATTGTTTTTCACATTTTTGTTGGGTTTTAAGTGTTTATTTCATCAGGTTTCATGTCTTTATTTCATTGGGTTTTATGTATTGTCTCTCTCTTTACTAATTTAAGGAGTCTTTATAGATTATGATACTATTGGTAATTCCTCAATGCCTAAATAATGCAATTTATGGGTGGTGTTTCCTGTGTCTTGCTTAAACAATTACTTCCTATCTTTAAGTAAGGAAGTTATTTCCCTGTATTCTTAGTTTTATAATTTTCCCTCTTGATTTTAATCAATTTGGAGTTTATTTTTTGTAAAGTTAGAGTTAACCATTACTTTTATCGTATGTTAGTGCAGTTATCCCATAGCCATTTATTGCTATCGATTATCACAATGTTTACTGAGAAATTTTCCTCTGTCTTACGTGCTGTGTCTCTCTTAAGTGAGGCATCCATATGAGAAGGATCCCTTTCTGCTTCTGCTCCTCCCGTTCTCCCCACTGGTCTTTGTGATTCTCTTTCATCTAGTACTACGCCATCTTACTCACCACAGCTTAAAGATCCAGGTGGCTGTATAACTTATTTTCCAAACTGGGACAGTGTGAAAGTGAAAGATGTCACCAAAAAGTAAAATTACGTGAATTTTAAAGCTGTTTATTCATGTGTAACTCAATTTTATCATATTGGTGAGCTTATGGAATGTTCTGTTCAAAATGATTTTTAAATTAAAATTATTTCTAAAAAATAAAATAGTGTTTATACAATATATTCATCATCTTTGTCCTAGCCGTTATTTTAAAATGGCATAAACTGGGCAGTTTATAATCACCAAAGTTTATGTTTTTGGTTCTGGGGTCTCCTTTTTGGTTCTGGAGTCTGGGAAGTCGGAGATTGGGCGCTGGCTGACTTAGAGTCTGGTGAGGGTGAGCTTCTGGCTTGTAGGTGACGCTTCTCACCATGTCTTCCTGTGAGGGAAGGCATGAGAGCGCTCTCTGGGATCTCCTTTGTATGATCACTAATTCCATCACTTGGGCTTCTCCTTCAAGATTCAAGCACTTCCCAAAGGCCTCCAGCTCCTAATAGCATCCCATTAAGGATTAGATCTCAACATATCAATTTTGAGAGGATGCAAGCCTTAAATCTGTAGCAACATTACATATATTAAAGCAAATCTTTAAAATCTTTTATTTATTATCAGCACTAAAATGTAACACAGAGTAATAGTCTTGGTAATATTCACAAAATCTTTTCTTATCTACATTTGTTTATAATGGCCTGTCACTGATATTTTAAAGAAATAAGTTACTTTTCTTCAGTATGATAGTATCAGGGCTTCGCTGGTGCTCAGACAGAAAGAATCCGCCTGCAATGCAGGAGGCCTGGGTTTGATCCCTGGATTGGGAAGATCCCCTGAAGAAGGGAAAGGCTGCCTACTGCAGTTTTCTGGCATAGAGAATTCCATGGACTGTATAGTCCATGAGGTTGCAAAGAGTCAGACACGAGTGACTTTCACTTGTGTCATTAGTTACAATGTTTACTGAAATATTCAAATTTTTACTTCATGGTTAATAATTTTCTATTTTTTTGAAACCTTTACTCACTTTTCTCTGTATACCCAGGTATTTTTGAGAAACTATTCCTTTCAGGTATATATTTTTAATACTTAAAAATATTAAGTGTATAATTATTTTACCAAAATATTTTCCAGATATTGTCTTTTAAGCCTCTATTCAGATCATCAATCTTTAAGAAAATTCTTTACAAGGAAAAAAATCTCTTTAAATCAGTTGATTCTATTTGTGATTCTTTTGAATATTTTACCAAATTTATATGCTGGAAAATCATAGGCCTTCTTGTTTCATTCTGTCCCAGTCAGAGCATAAATTTATCCAATTAAAATAGGAACTTCATCAAAAATTCTTCTCACAATCCAAGATATTCCAGATCACACTTGTAGAAGTTGAAAATTAAATTCTGTACACCGTCTGAGCTCTCATCCTGTGATTGGTTCACTTCCTCTTTTGCTTTTGTCAGGGTGATTTTCCATGTCTTCTACTTTGTGAGATATATTTTCAATAATTGCAGTTTACCCATTTCTTCAGAAGCTGAAGTTTCTATTCACCAAATATGTTGATGAAGATTCCCAACCAATTTAGTGCAAATTCAGACTAATTTTTCAAGAACTCAGTTACAAGATAATTCAATGATACATCACAGGTTTGAGTTATCATAGCTCCATCCCTTCTGAACTTTACTGTTTTTGATTGGTTGTTTCCAAGCTTTAATGACTGTTAATTCCTCTAGATCAATATGAAGTCTCAGATGCATTCTCATCTGCCTCGTGGCCGCTTGTTTCTTGTGTGTTTTCACTATTTGTCCAATTGTTAATGAGATTATTTTTATCTTTCTCCTTGTGATTCTCCTCCTAACCTTTTTAATGTGTTAGAATATATTCCCTTTCTGTCCTCCCACTGCAGGAGATGATAGGATGGGGAGGTGGGGAGGCTCTCTGTGTTTCCTTGCTGCCTTATGGACGCCCCGCCCGCCCTGCAACTTTGTTGTTTTCCCGAGGGATTTAACATGTGGTCCCACCTCACTCAGGTAGCCATTCCATGATCTCTCTGAAGACTTCTTGGGATGATTTTTTTTTTTTTTTCCTTCTGCCCCATGCCGCAGGCTCTCGCCTTAGACATTCTCATTTTTTCTAGTACTTCCTAGACCTCTCCTGGGTGTCTCCCCTCCGGTCACCTGAACCTTCTCTCCCTCCTGATGTTCCTTCTGTGTCAGTTTGGACCCTCAGGAGGAGCCTCCCACCTTCTGGGGAGCAGTGTCCTCAGGTATTTCTGGGGTTGTTAGGGGCTCAGCCTGCCGTGGCAGTGTTTGAAGTCCCGTTGTGTCTCGGCTCTCGTGCTTGCCAGAAACTTGGAGGCTGTGATGGTTTCCAGCTATACCTGTGGCTCAGCCTTCCCAGGTTTCTAAACGCAAGTCTCAGTCCTCTCTTTGGGGGGAAGAGGGAGATATTATATTGGATTCCACAGGGCTTATAGGTTGTGGATTGGTGCCTTTCAAGTAAAAGTTTGCAGGGAGGGGACCAGCGGGCCAGCGGAGGGCCTCCCACCGTCCCCCTGGCTCTCTTCCCCTGCTGCACCTTCATGCCTGAGGCTGTCACCATCCTGCCTTCTGGGTGAAAAACCCTGAGAAGTGAGTGTGTTTGCTTGCTTTGCTCTCTTTCTAGTGTCTGCCTCACATGGTTGATCATTCTTCTAGAATTTTCTTGAAGAAGATAATGTTCATGTATACTTGTTGGGTACTGAATATGCAAGATGTTTTGATTAGTGGACATTATGTAGGATTCACTTAGGCTTGTTCATTCTAGTAAAAAAAAAAAAGTTTAATTCTTCATCTTCCCCAAATTTCCCTAGTCCAGTTTGTTACATTGTTGACTACACTGTTGAGTGTCTTAGATGTTCTAAGATGTTCACTAAGATGTCTTAGATGGTCACTGGTACTTTCTCCAGTATCCTATTTTTAAAATATAGATGTTTAGAGATTACTAAAGAATATGAGAATTTTAAATTTTAATTAATATTGTTAAATTACTTAGCAAAACAATTGTTATTGATTGACATTCTCATTTACTAAGAAGTAATTTACTAAGAAGACTTCACTTCCTTTATTACCTGTCATACTGAGTTAGATTAGGCCGAGATGAAAAAAAGTGGAAGTGTTAGTCGCTCAGTTGTGTCTGACTCTTTGCTACTCCATGGACTAGGTTATAGCCTGCTAGGCTCCTTTGTCCATAGAATTTTCCAGGCAAGAATACTGTAGTGAGTTGCCAGTCCTTCCCCAGGCAATCGTTCCGACACAGGGGCCCAACTCAGGTCTCCTGCATTGTAGGCAGATTTTTTACCATGTGAGCCAGCAGGGATCAGAGGTATACAATGCCAAATAATTTTGTATTTTGATGCAGTCTGAAACTCTTACCTGAATTAGAATAGTAATGTTTTATCAGATATACAATATCATTTCTTCTAAACTTTTCTTAAACTCCTATCTTGATCAACTGTTACGTTTTTCACTGCTAGTAACTAATTCTGGTGGTGGTGGTTTAGTCGCTAAGCATCTCCGACTCTTGTGACCCCATGGATAGTAGCCCTCCAGGCTCCTCTGTCCATGGGATTCTCCAGGCAAGAATATTGGAGTGGGTTGCCATTTCCTTCTCTAGGGCTCTTCCCAACCCAGGGATCAAACCCAGGTCTCCTGCATTGCAGGCAGATTCTTTATCAAGTGAGCTATGAGGGAAGTTAATTCTAATTCAAGGTAAAGCTTAGGCAAAGGGGAAAAACAAAACCCAGAATTCCAGCAGAATAGAAATATACATAAAATAGGTAAAACAGATAGTTAAACACATCTGTGAATATTGAGACTTAGGACATACACTGGGAAGGCAAGCAGCAAAAACCTGGTAGGAAAAATTCAGTATGTTACGGTCTACAGGAAAGAGAGAGTCCCAAACTGAGGCTGACACTGGCCTGTCTGATAGCAGTAACATCTGCTTTTAGCCTGTGATTGAAAAGACTTAGCCATCCAATAGGTGGGACCTTGTATGGTTAGGAAAGCCAGATCTCCAGTCTTAGGCTGCTTAGCCTAAGCTGAACACAGGCGCGGAGGGTCGACATTTAGATGCGTGCTGGAGCCCGAGAGAAGGCTGATTCCCGCAGCCCCCTCTCCTCTTCCTGTTACTCGTTTCTGCCAGACAAGGAGCCACAGCCTACTGCCAGGTTCAGTTCAGTCGCTCAGCCGTGTCCGACTCTCTGTGGGGCAGGATATATATTCAGGATATAAATGAATATTTATATACGTACTATTGAGTCAGGATAGTTGAGTCTGACTCTTTACTGTCAGGATAGTAAGTGTATAAATGAACTCGTATTTGAGTGTCTAATCCATTGTCCTGGAACCTTTCACTGTGTAGTGCCTTCCCTAATCCTTCACCAAATGCTCATTCTTTATAGGTCTTATCTCTGTGGTGTCTATTTCATCCTGTTTCTTTGCCTACTTTTAGGCCACTTACACATTGATTTAGTTATTAGGTAATTAAAACACATTTTAGCACATGGTAGGGTTCTCACCCTCTTTACTTTTACTTATTTATTCATTTTAAAATTCACCTGCATTGAGACATTCCCAAACTAGATGGCCACTCCCTTGGCATGTAGCCCTCCTAGGCGTGTTCTCCCTCCTCGCTACACACAGTTAAGTTCTGCCTGACCTCTGTCACTGTCATCCCTGAGGATTTTAAAGTTTGAGAATCAGTGAGAGAAATATTTCACTGTCTGCTCTTTGGTGGATATATCTGATTTCAGCTTATGATCAAATCTGTAGCTAGTGTCACAGATCCATTCTCTGTATGGTATTGTGGGAACAGCACTCTCGTGTCTGGGAATAACTCTCCAGGCATGGCACTGTGAGGTCTGTGCAGCTGGCCTCACCCAAGCTCTGGCTGGAGCTTCTCTGAGCACTGGAGAGAGATTCGGGGCACAGGCTGGATCCTGGATCATTTGTTCATGGAATGAGTAAGTCACCATTTGCATCCCCCTCCCAGAGCGCTTTCCGTAACTGCCTGCTGGGTCTTGTGATAAAGAGGCCAGTCCTGGGGGAGAGTCTGGGAGAGACCGTGTCTCGAGGGCAGATGAAGCTGGAGGAGGACGCTCCTGTGCAGGATCACATTCACGAAGGATCCATCCTAATATCTCCTGAGATTCCAGATGTCCTTTATAACTTGCTGTCAGTTTCTATGGAAAAATACCTACTTTAATTGAATTTGTGTTTAACAATCCATATTTGTGCCTGAATATAAGAGAAACCCAAATAGAATATGTCTAAGGCCCATATCTTTTGATGAATCAGAAACTTATCCCAAAAAGTCTTCTGTAAGCTTATGAAAGTGAAAGTGGCTCAGTTGTGTCTGACTCTTTGTGACCTCATGAACTAGACAGTCCATGAACCAGGCCAGAATACTGGAGTGGGTAGCCTTTCCCTCAGAGAAGGCAATGGCAACCTACTCCAGTACTCTTGCCTGGAAGATCCCATGGACAGAGGAGCCTGGTGGGCTGCAGTCCATGGGGTCGCTAAGAGTTGGACATGACTGAGCGACTTCACTTTCACTTTTCACTTTCACGAACTGGAGAAGGAAATGGCAACCCACTCCGGTGTTCTTGCCTGGAGAATCCCAGGGATGGGGCAGCTTGGTGGGCTGCCGTCTAAGGGTCGCACAGAGTTGGACACGACTGAAGCGACTTAGAAGCAGCAGCAGCAGCAGCAGCCTTTCCCTTCTCCAGGGGATCTTCCCAACCCAGGGATCGAACCCAGGTCTCCCACATTGCAGGCAGATTCTCTACCAGCTGAGCTATCAGGGAAGCCCTTCCTGTAAGCTTGTACTTATCAATTTTAAGGATGAAAATGAAATTAGCATTCACAGCATTTTATGTGTAGATTTAGATACACACTTATTTGAATCAGTACTTAAAGTGATACATTAATTTTGAAACAGCTCTTTATACTCTCACATGCTGAGGAACAATGTTAACTCTCCACTTGCATGTTCAGTGTCTGAACTTGTGTCACCACTCGGATGCTAACTGTCCCCACCGAGTTTACTCGGCATGCTTGATGAGCAGTTCTTAGATCGGTTTATGAGGATGCCACTGGGAAACTTTGTGCCAAGCCAGAGAGTCCATTTATGTAATGGAAATAATATTCTTTTCTCTTTAAAAAAAATCCCTGAAAATGTATTCTTAACCACTGCCACAGGAACATTTATTAAATGTTATTTAATAAATCCGTATTTTAAAGGATATCTGATACTTGTATTGTGGAATCATTACCCCAGAAAAAATGACTAAATTTACCTCCTTAAAAAAATTGCCTTTGTTATGTCGATAGCTCCATTGGGTACCCACTGGAATGTATGTAAAACTAACATTGATGTATATTGTTTGAGGAGAATGTGTCTTCCCCCAAAGAAGTTTGAAATAAAAATAGAAATAGGCTCGGACAGTATGAAATATTTAGTAAGGATTCAAATATAAAATGGCTTCCTCTTTTATGAGGAATAATTTCTTTCAGGGAAAATAATCTCACCTTATTTTTAGGCATATGTACAGTAATTGGGGGAGAATTTCCATTTTTATAATAACCATCTTCCTATTTAGACATAGGCAGATTTTTTCTGCTGTTCAAATCTTTTCTCTGTTTCTCAGTAACTTCTGTTCGTTTCTCCATATGGACCTTGCTCTGTGTATCTTGAAGGAAGTGTTTTCCCTTTGTGACTTTTTTACTAAAAAACTTGGGTGTGTGCGTTTACACACATACTCAAAACAATATTTGGCAAATAATAAGTAATCTCTATGATGATGATGATACAGATTTTTTAATGTTATGTGTTGGTGTACTATCTTTGCATTCTATGGAAAGAGTTCATGAACTAAGCCTACATTTGCTAATTCTTAATCACAAATACTGTTACTTAGCAGTACATCCTCTAGCAGAGGAATCTTGATATTGGTTTAGAATTTAAAGTGTCTACTTAAATTTGGCTAACACTGGCCTCTTGTCCAGGAGGGCCATCACCGTGGATACCAGGATTCACTGGTTATACAACTTCACCCAGAGAGATGTGTTAAAAATGCAGTTTATGTGGACCTCATCTGGGTCCTGCTGAAATGGCTTTCTGGGAAGTGATGCCAGTTTAACTAAGCCCCCACTTGATTTTTGCCCACCAGTATTTGGAAACCACTGAGCTAGAGCGTGCTGGAAGCATACAGGTGGAGAGCAAGTTCCGATTCTGCCCACCCAGGCCACTCGAGTCAAGGTCCCTGGAGATTCAGAGTGACTCTGGCATGTTTCCATTGTTGGTAATTAACCAGAGCCCTCAGAGTAGGTACCTGATGGTGCTGGAATCTGCCCTTTCCTTTAAAGAGAGGTTATATTAGCAAATTATAGTGGGCCTAAATCTAAAGGTTTAATCTCATTTTCTTTATAAATAAACCTAGCATACTCTTCATTAGCTCTTCATCCATAACTTGTTTTTAAAAATGTAGATGTATTAGTCAAGAATTTGCACACTATCTGTGAATTCTGAAAGCACAAGATGGCCTTCTCGATTAATAGATGAAGGGAACATGACCTGTTTCCACGTACATGTGGCGCATGAGCAGTGTATAATAACAACTAAGAGGATGTGCCTGTTTTGTGCATCCAGAAGACATTCAAAGTGAAAAAAGAAAATAGCTCAGGAGTGATTTGATTCACAGAGTGGACATATTCAAGTAATCGTTTTCATTGGAAAACAAAATATTTATTCTTGGTTTGACTTTTCTGTGGTAAAATTGTTTGGCAGATAATTAACTCTAAGGAATAAGAGTAAATTTTTGAAAAGAGAACAAAATGTTATTTTAATTATTTTTATATATAAAATCAAAGTAAAAGAAATCCCTCCCTTCCAGTCCATAACAATTCATTCATTTCATTAGGAATAAAGGTGCAGATTTGCATAAAAAAATAGTCAAATAAGCACCCTGAATTCTTTGAAAGATATAAGCATAAATGACGTCCTGAACAGTAAACACAGAGCTGTGACACATATGTAGATTATTTCTGCAATGTTCTTTCGTAAAAGCACATTTAACCACCAGATCCCTCAGTGTCATGTCTTTGCAGCTGGGTGCTATTCAGCTGCCTTCTAAAATGTGCCTGTTCTATTAGGCTCCTCTGTGCCATTAGTCACACTCTCGGGTGAAACCTGTGTAGGAGTTTCTAGACTCCACAGCCTACTTTTTCTGATAAATGAAACCTACATACCAGCCAAGCTAGCTGCTCTTCTTCCACTGTGCTCCATATGAACCGATCAGCTAACAAGAATCCGCATATTTACTAATCTGGCTGACACCTTCCCTGCACAGATTTCTCATTTTGTTTTTGGTGAACAGTGATGTTAATGAAAACTAACTTCTAAATCACTATCTACATTTCGTCAGCGAATCCCAGGGACCTTCAGGAGAAGAGACAGTTTCTTGGTTTACGATACAGCATCACTCACGAGGGAGCCTCAGCCCTGTTCTCTGGTCTCTTCCTTGCAGCTATGCCGTGTGCCTCCACACTCCAGCCCAGCCCACTCACCCATAGATCCTCCAGTGTCCTGGGGTCCTTTGAGCACCAGAGTCCTTAAACATTGGAGGTCTTCTTGAAGAATACTTCCTCACGCCACTGAATACCCCGATTCCTTCTATCCTGGGCCCTCTTAAAATCAGATTGGAGTTCGTCTCTCCTCCCCCAAAGCCTTTGATCGCTAATCCTTTATCATTCCTCACCAGGCTGTGGTTGCTGGCCCAGTCCTTTTCTCTCCTTCTTGACTAAGCTTCAAGAGGCCAGATATGGTCTTTTATCTCAGTCTCCTCGTGGTTCATTCTTGGACCAACACACAGCAAGCATAAGTGGGGTTGGCTGTGACAGTTTACTTTCAGAGGGCATGTACCCTTAAAGTTGTCTTATTTGAAAACATCCTAAATGGGAACTAGAAGAAGAAGGGAAGGTTCAGATTACCTAAAAATAAAGAATTAACTGTAATCTATTGTAGAAAGTAGTATTTTTCCAGTTATTTAGAAAATTAGTAAAATGCTGTTGCAGTATCTCAGACTTTTACTAAGCATCACTGAAATATTTTGTGAGACATAGTTTGACTAGATAGAAATAATAATAAGATGAAAATAACAGAGTCTGACTTTGCTTCTTCCCCTTGTTTGACAGTAATGAATCTTTAATTTTATATATTGTTCATTCCTTTTATTTTCCCATTTTTCGTTCTCTTTCTGATTTAATCACATGGTCAGAGAAAGAGAGAGATCCTAATGTTTTGAGACATCATTAGAATTTGTGTGTCTGATTACAGTTCACAATGCAGTCCTGGGGGAAGATTGCATTATTATCTAGTAAATGTGAATGTGTATGCTATCAGACCTCCTACTTCAGTCCTCAAACAAATCTGGTTTACTAAATGTCACAAAATAGGGGATTTATAATATAAAATAAATGCTAGATACTGCAAATCGTGGAAATAGTGACTATATATGGGTATTGGGATTACAGCTTTTAAAATTCATTTTCATGTTTAATTTTCTGTATTGTGCATGTGGTATTTAGCATGCAGTTGATAACTGATCACATTTATGTGGAGGCACACATGTGCTTGATTTAGCTCATGATGCATTGCGGCTGTGACTTCCCTGGTGGCTCTGACTGTGAAGGGTCTGCCTGCAGATTGAACCTGGGTTCAGTCCTTGAGTTGGGAAGATCCCTGAAGAAGGGAATGGTAACCCACTCCAGTATTCTTGCCTAGAGAATTCCACAGACAGAGGAGCCTGGCAGGCTACAGTCTGAGGGGTTACAGAGAGTTGAACAGGACTGAGCAACTAACACTTTCACTTTTTCGTATTGTGATTGAGGGTCCATGTATAAAGTACAAACAGACAGTGGCCTGATTAGTAAACAATTTGTAACAAATAATATTTTATCTGAATTATGGAGAAAATTCTGACATTATCAGATTTAGGTAATTATCATTTATCCCCATGATTTTTATAGAGAAGAGTGTGAGAGATTAAGGGAGTTTAAATATTTTCAATATGATTTATTGTTATTATTTCAGTATTTCAATTCTATAGCAAGAGGTGGTGATTCTGGGTGAAGATTTCAAGGTCCTCATATATAAAGAAAGAGTTACAGCTTCATCTGTGAGGCCAGAGCTTCTGCCACGCAGATATGAATTAAGTAACTGCTAATTTTTTTAAGAGCCTCTTGATGAAAGTGGAATAGGAGAGTGAAAAAACTGGCTTAGAACTCAACATTCAAAAAACGAAGATTATAGCATCCAATCCCATCACTTCATGGCAAATCGTTGGGGGAAACAATGGAAACAATGACAGACTTTATTTTTTTGGGCTCCAGAATCACTGCAGGTGGTGACAGCAGCCATGAAATTAAAAGACCAACCTAGGAAGAAAAGCTCCTTGGAAGAAAAACTATGATCAACCTAGAGAGTGTATTAAAAGGCAGAGGCATTATTTTGCCGACAAAGTTCCATCTAGTCAAAGCAATGGTTTTTCCAGTGCTTATGTATGGATGTGAGAGTTGGACTATAAAGAAAGCTGAGCATCAAAGAATTGATGCTTTTGAACTGTGGTGTCGAAGAAGACTCTTGAGAGTCCCTTGGACTGCAAGGAGAAACAACCAGTCAATCCTAAAGGAAATCAGTCCTGAATATTCATTGGAAGGACTGATGCTGAAGCTGAAACTTCAGTACTTTGGCCACCTGACACGAAGAACTGACTCATTGGAAAAGACCCTGGTGCTGGGAAAGATTGAAGGCAGGAGGAGAAGGGGACGACAGAGGATGAGATTGTTGGATGGCATCACCGACTCGATGGACATGAGTTTGAGCAAGCTCTAGGAGTTGGTGATGGACAGGGAGGCCTGGCGTGCTGCAGTCCATGGGGCTGCAAAGAGTTGGATATAACTGAGCAACTGAACTGAACTGAACTGCTAACTGGAGATGTTTCTAGAGCAGTGGTTCTCAACTCAGGTGATTTTGCTCCTGGGGATATTTGGCAATGCTTGGAGACGTTTTCTAGCTGCCACAACTGGGGGAGATGTGTGTGCTGCTGTTGTGTTGCGAGTAGAAGCTAGAGAGGCTGCTGAAGCTCCTGCAAAGTATGCAGAGCCCCCTACCCCATGAAGAATTATCTGACCCCACCTCTCAGTAGATGTGATGCTGAGAAGCACTGTCTAAAGTAATTGTGAATAGTTTTGATTGCAATAGCTCTGTTGGCTCTTAGCTTTGAAGTCCATCCTCTAGTTAATGAGTCTGTCTGTCAATAGCAGGAGCATACAGCAGAAACCCCAACTCCAGGCTAGTGGACATAAATTTGAAGCTGAAAATGAACATGGAGTGACGGGCTGGGGAAGAGAGCCGGTATGAATTGTAGTATGCTGGACTTGGGACAGGAGAGGCAGAATATATATTTCAAGACAGAAAAAAAGAACAAATGTGATAATTCATTTCAGCAGAACATCTGCCACTTTTTTCTTGGAGGCATAACTTAAGATCTTCCTTATATTCAGCTGAGGTGTTATTAATCACTGTGAACAAGAGCAGGTCTGATTCAAGCTGAAAGTCCAACCTGTCCGGCTTGAAGGCAAATGGGTTTGGAGGAAGCAGGGCTGGGTGGTGGCCGGATGGTTCACAGGTGGGGAATGGTGGACTGTTTAGGTACTTCAGCTTTGGAACCCTAACAGTCACTTTGCCACCCTTTGGGGTGGCAGAAGGGCTCTGGTGGAATTCCCTCTAGTTAAAAAGCCAGTCACCTGAGCTCAGATCATCTTTGTGTTCCGAAACTCAGCCTGGTCTGCCTGGGAACTTCTGTGTGAGCTTCCCTAAGTGGACTTCCTTAGCCAAGGGCTTTCTGAGCTTTCAGCCTTGCACAGTAGAGATCAAAAAAGTATAAATGGAGCAGCATCTTCAGATTAGGAAGAAACAAGGTGAAGAAGAATGAAGGGGGTAGGTAAGAGAAAGAAATAAGAAATGAAATCCTATAACCTGGGTATTAAACAACTACATCTAGACAGAAAGCTAGATAGCTAGGCAAAAACAAACAAACAAAAAAACAACTTTGTGTTTGTAGAAAGAAAGGCCTTGGATTATCACACTCTGTTTTGTCACAAAGGGGCAACAAGTTAAAAACAAAGGGAGAGAGAATCATGTCAGGATTTAGAGTATGCTGTGTTCACTTTCACATTCTGCAGAATGTTTATCAAGAAATAGAAATGGAGACTTCTGATATTATCTTCCATACGTATTTATTTATACAATAGAAAATGCCATGCCCATATACTCACTTACTTCTACAAGCAGACTATCTTATATTTAAATATGATTTGGTCTAAGTGGATTGAAGTTTTAAATTTAAGAAAAAAGTAATCATGATGAGAGGGTAGGAGAAAAACAAAATGCTTTCTAAAATTTAAAGAGATTTTTCTAAAGGATATCTTTATTGACATCACCGGTTGAGAGAAAAATATTTTATTCAATGTCAAAATAATTTAAACATTCAAAAGAGAAGAATCGAAAAGACTGTTTCCTCAGCTTCTGCTTTCTATACAAAGCTCAGGTAAAATGTTTTTTTTTTTTTTTTTCATGTTAAATTTTCAAAAGAACCTGGAAATTTGCTTAAAGATGCTAAGAGGTAAGGCTAGCCCTGCCATAGAAAGTATATATTTTAGTTTCTAGACTTTTTATGGAGTTAAAATTCAACACGTTAAAAGCCAAAGTACCAGAATGGTATACTTACACAGGTTGTCTTCTCAAACATTATATGACACTTTTAGATCAATCAGCTGTCAAACTGCACCAAGCTTTGATAGCCACTGCACATAGTTTTTAGAAACTTACAATTTACATGGGTAAAATTTAGTATTAATATATACCCTGCTATGCCACAGAAAGGACCAGTTGGTCGAATCTTGCCAGTTATCTTTTGCAACTTGCTTTTTAAAAAACACCCACTTCTCCCCAGTGTCAACACTCACAGCACCTCTGAAAGGAATACGGATGTGGGTGACCCGTCCTTTTGGCTTCTCAGCATACTAGACCAATGGCACACTAACACTGCTCATGTCAGTGTGCCCTCTACAGAATAGTCAGTCATTCGAAAGCGGAGAAGGAGCTGGCCACAGTGCTCAGTGGAACACGCCGCCGGCCTCTGGTGCGCTCGGGGCGCGCGCCCAGGGAGGCGCTGGCACCGGCTCCGTCTCCTGCCCTCGCAGCCTCGGTGGGCGTGAGGGGCGGAGTGGGCACGGTCTTCACATAAAAGGAGACTGATGGCTTGCCCACAGCACTGGCCTGTATGAGGCGGGGTCGAGAGGACCCCTGATTTTCCTAGCGTGACAGGCTTTTCCTTCTCGGAACTCCAAGAGCCAACGCTAAGGGGCACCAGAGGCTCGGATAGCTACAGCTGCCACCCGTCAGGGCAGCCTGACGGCATGGTGCTGCGGAGGTCCTGGGCGACGGCAGAGCCGAGCTCGGCGGGGGCTGGGCGCAGGTCTTCGGAGTAGGGGTCACGAGAGCTTGGGATGCTCCAGATCGGAGGAGGAATCCTCCGAGGGCGGGAGGATTGGAACTCGAAACGGTGGGCTAGTCAGTGAAGGTTGGAAGGCGAGGTCCTACTATTTTTCTCTAATACTCTATGTGGCCACTTCTAATCTCCTTATACTTTATGAAAAATGTCGCTGTCCTACATACAGCTAAGGATATATGCCACACGCGTCACCCCGCCATATACTAAAATCATCTGACAAGATAATACACTGGAAGCTGTTGATGTCTAGTTGTCCAGGGATCCCGAGACACATGCCAAGAGATCAGATGTCCCTCCTCTGCCCCCCGCCAGCCAATTCAGGTTTCCTCCCGTGCCCGCAGCCTTTCGTCGGAAGCCCACGCTCATTGTTCAGTTAAGAAGGCAACATCCAGACCCTCGCCCGCTAGAAGCCTCGGCCCACCCGCCGCAACTCGGACTTTTTCCCGGAGTCCGAGAGGGAGCAGGAGGTGCCGAAGAAATTCAGCAGGCATCCTCAAACCTTGCTGTCCGCAGTCTGACTTTTATCAGTAATAACAGAAAAAAACCCAAAGGTGGCGGGGGTAGGGGTGGGGTGGCGGACGGCAAGGCAGGGCAGGCGTCAGCGCGCAGCCGCTCAGGCCGGCCTGCGGGCCCAGCCGGGCTCCCCCCCGCCCACCCCCGGACCCCCGGCGCCCTCGCCTCCCCCTCCGCCGGGCCGAGCCCGGTGCCAATGCGCCAGGAGGGAGCGAGCGCGGCGCGGGAGGAGGAGATGACGCACGAGCCGGCGCTCCCCCCCAAAAAGTGCTTCTCCAGGACGAAGATGGCGGCAACTTAGCCGGGGACTGAAGATGACTGTGGCTCTCGGGAGGCCCAGCGCAGGCGATTCGGCCCCGAGGTCCGGGGGAGGCGGCGTCAGCAGTCGGAGCCCGGCGCCCGCGGGCGGACCTGCGGCAGCGGCGGCGGCGGCGGCGGCCGGAGCGCGGGCTGGGGGGTGGGGGGGCGGGAGCGCCCTGCCGGCGGCCGCCCAGGCTCCGGACTCGAGCAGAGCGAGCGAGAAGTAGCCGCCGGAGGAGCCGAGGAAGGAGCAGCGGGCGGGGGGTGGGGAGGAGGCGCCGGCGAGGCGCTCCGGCCGCAGTCCGTGGGCAGCGGAGACGCGGCGAGCCCCTGGCCGGGGACAGCGGGCCGTCCTCCGCGGGGCCATGGGGACCCGCGCCCTGCCCGTGCCCGGCTGACAGGCGCCGCCACCCCGCCACCTCCGCCGTCGCCTCCTGCACCCGGCCCGCCGCCGGCCACAGCCGCGCCGCCGCCTCCGGGCGCCCCTCTCCCCCCTGCCTCCCTGCCTCTGCATTGTCTCCCACTCGACAGAGGATGGGGTCGGCGGATGCTTAGGTCGGAAGCGAGTCCTGCCTCCCTCCGAAGCCTGGTAATATTGATGTAGGCAAAGAGCGAGAGGAGCGAGGGAGAGAGAGAGGAGAGGGAGGAGGGGAGAAGGCAATCGAACCCCTAAGTCAATGCATATTGTGGTGACACCGGCGCCGGAGCCCTCGCGGTGGAGTCGGCCAGGGCTGTGCGCTCCCAAAATATGACCAGGGGTGCTTGGATGTGTCGGCAGTATGACGACGGATTAAAAATCTGGTTGGCAGCACCCCGGGAGAACGAGAAACCGTTCATCGATTCGGAGAGGGCTCAGAAATGGCGACTGTCTCTGGCCTCTCTCTTGTTTTTCACAGTCCTGCTCTCTGATCACTTGTGGTTCTGCGCCGAGGCCAAGCTGACCCGCGCCCGGGACAAGGAGCAGCAGCAGCAGCAGCAGCGGCAGCAGCGGCAACGGCAGGAGCAGCGGCAGCGGCAGCGGCAGCACGAGCCGTCCTGGCCCGCGCTCCTGGCGAGCATGGGGGAGCCCTCGCCCGCCGCCCAGGCTCACAGACTCCTCTCCGCCTCCCCGTCCCCCACCCTGCCCCCCTCCCCGGGAGGCGGCGGCGGCGGCAAGGGCGGCCGAGGCACCGACAGCCGGGGCAAGCCTCTTCTTCCAGGAAACTCTGCCAGACCCGCGTGGCGCCTGGAGACTTGTTACCCGCAGGGCGCCTCCTCGGGCCAGTGCTTCACCGTGGAGAGCGCGGACGCCGTGTGCGCCAGGAACTGGAGTCGGGGGGCGGCGGCCCGGGGGGACCAGCGGCAGCAGACCCGGGGCCCGCCGCAGCCAACTCCGCTCTGGAACTTGTCGGATTTTTACCTTTCGTTTTGTAATTCCTACACACTTTGGGAGTTGTTCTCCGGGTTGTCCAGTCCCAACACTTTGAACTGTAGTCTGGATGTGGTGCTCAAGGAGGGCGGTGAGATGACCACTTGCAGACAGTGCGTCGAGGCTTACCAAGACTACGACCACCACGCTCAGGAGAAATACGAAGAGTTCGAAAGCGTGCTGCATAAATACTTGCAATCGGAGGAGTACTCGGTGAAATCGTGTCCTGAGGACTGTAAGGTAGGAACCCGTGGATTTTTTTTTTTTTCCCCTTCCTCGCGCTGTTATCTTTGTGTGTGTTGGGTGGAGGTGTCTTCTAGAGTTTTAAAGTTGCTTTTTGACTCTGGTTTTGTTACTTAGACCATTGTTTTTGTGGTTGTAAGCGCCTGACCTGCTGCTTGACTTGGGACTCTCTTGTGAATTGCTGGTGGATCAGTGCCTTCTGAGAATCCTTGAAAGATCAGGACTCTGGTCTTCTGAGATGATAAAGCCAGTGCTTTAACTATCTCTTAAAGCTACAGAGTTGGTTCAGATTCTGCCACTTTTTTTTTTTTTTTAATGTAATTTGAGTGAAGCTTCTGAGGAAGACTCTGATGGGACTGCATACTGGTGACCACAGCTGAAGTCAGAACAGGCTAAGACAGGCATGTGCGGTCTGGCTTATGGACCTTACACATGAAGTCTCTCATAGTGACAAGTTAAGCTGGTTGCCCAAAGAGACAAGAGAAAGTGTTCGTGATTGTTTATGTGGGAAGAACTAAAAGTGTTTTACGTGTTTTCCAGGAGTAATTCTGGTTGTTTCGAAAGTTTGGGGGCCTACCTAAGTGTATTTACTCACATGAATTTCTTGTTTTCTCTTAGAAATGTGTATAGCTATTGATCAGAAGCTCAGTATGAGTAGGAAATTTTGATTACGTATCTGGTGATAACTGATCAGTGTTAGATTATTTATTAGTCACCTTATGTAATTAGCTTGAATTTTCAGGATGCTCTCAGGAAGTACTAATTGGCAAATGCTTAACGCCATGACTAAAAAATACTGAACTCATTAATAACATATATTATGTTCAGCCCCTTCCTGTTGAATATAATAATGGCTGTAAACCTTGCTGATTCACAAAGGAATAGTGTATGCAAGTTTCTTAAGAAATGGCAAATGTGACCATGGGCACATGTCCTAGTAGAAGTGTTGCTGTCCATGGTGCTGAAATGAGATTTGCTCAAGAGCTCCGTTGAAGATGAAGATACTGCAGTGACCTTTTAGTAGGGGAAGAAATGATGGCAGAATCTCAGTAAACCTTGATGTTTTGTTCCAAAGGTAATTTCTTAATGCAATAGAATAGTATTGCTTTTCAAAAGAAATAATCCGCCATATTGTCTCTCTACCCTTCTCTTCATCACACCCCAAACCTCCCCTAAGGAACACAACAACGAGCCTCCTTTGCCTCACTTGCTGGAAAAGTGTGGTCAAGGGCAGTATGGATCAAAGGGTTCTTGTGATGCTTTCACAGGAGAATTGGCCTAAGGGATTCCTACTTAAACTGAACACAGTTCAAGGGCTGTATTGATTAGTTGTGCTTTTGACAACTAAGCTAAACTAAAACTAAGCTTGCTTTGCCAACATGCTTTAAGACCAGAAATGTATCTTCTTTGCAAATAATGATATTGCATTTGCAGCAGTAATTTAGAATGCTGTTTCATTAGATAAATGGATCTTAAAAGATTTTTATATATTCTTCTTAACCATATGCCTGGGAATTAATCTTAATGGAAGAAGTTACTAATGAATGGCTAGTATATTTATTGCATACTTATTTATTTTGACAAGATAATGTTTCCTCAGAATTGCAAGGAAATGGATCTGTATACTAATTTTACTACCAGTAAAAAACTTGCAAAGGTTTCAGTATATCTATGTTTAAAGTGATACCTTGTAATAATTTGAATTTTCTTGCTTCCTTGAATGTAAACTCTCATAGAAATTTCTGGTTACTTCAGTTTGCATAGGCTCAGTATTTACAAGGTATTCTACATTGTAGACTACAGAATATTCTTAAATAAGTGTGTCAAATTTATTTTATTTGAAAATTCACATAATAAATATCTATACATATATGTATATATAAATAAATACAGACTTTTCTCTTGACCTGAAATAATTATCAACTTTATACTTATATCATCATAGCTATAAGGTATAGTGTAGGTTAAATGAATATGTAATGTTATGAACTACTTCTGGATTATGTTTCATATAAAGTAGTCATTGTGAGCTATATACACAAAAGCACATTAAAAGAATCTTAACTCCTTTTAGAAACATTTCTTCATACTGAAAAGTAAACACAGACATTTGAGGTTTTCATCTCCACAACACAGGATTTATTACTTGTGATGCCTTGAGCTATTTTTTGGTTGGTTGGTTGTCAGTTGGAAACACTTGACATTTATTCCAGGATAACTGTTTTCACACAGTTTCAAATTTTTGGTGCCGGGGTTAGGTGTGTTCAGTGTGTGTTCTTGGTTGATAATTTACAAATCTATTGATTAGATCCTTAGCTTAACATACAGCTTCGTTATGATTCTGCAAAACTGCGATCACATCCACATACAAAGTATATTACTTGATTTAAAATGCTATTGGTGGTCTTTGAAGAATGTATCTGAGTTTCTTTCTGAACACTTTTACTTATTTCAAACATGCTTATAATTATGAAATGATGTCTATCTTCAGGGGCAATGTTCAAGATATATAGTTCATGCAAAATTTTCTACCTTTTAAGGTTAATGACAAAATCTTAGGCTACATTAAAAGTAAATGCATTATATTTCCAGAATTGGTAATATATTCATGAAAAAAATCTACTTCAATAGTTTCTTAATATATTTATACATTTATATATAGGATATATGCTATAATATTAATTATATAAATAGAATTCATACTTTAGAAGAATTATATTAATTTAATTTAATTTTATTTTTTTTTCTTTCTTATTATTTTTGTCTTTTTATTTTTTTTAATTAATTTTTTTTATTTAATTTTAAAATCTTTAATTCTTACACCCATGTATAATTACATGATTAGTATAGTGACTTCCAAACTTTAAAAGTTAGGACATATTATTGCCTTCTAGTTTTATAATTGCTTCCATTAAACAAAAAATGCCACATTCCATATAGGTATGCAATTAAAATGGATTAAATTTAATTTTTATTGAACTTGATTTAAGGGACTTTTGGACCATTATAGTGAAAAAAAAAAAAACCCTTAATATTGACTTAATCAAATCATATTGCTTTGGACCTGTAGTCATTGAAGATCAAATATAGCTGGGATTTACTTTAGTAAAGGTTTATTTGCAGTATATAATAGAAATCATTTACGTGCAAGAATATTTTTCAATATTCTTAGAGATAGCTGGTTTAACTTTTAAAATAAATATACGTGTTTATCTGGGAATTAATTTATGGTAAAGAACAAGAACTTCTGCATATATCATTTAGACTATAGCATTCAAGTAGCAAAAATTATGACAGTAATTCTTCTCTGAACTTTGCAGTTTTATTCTGAATAATGTTTTTGACATACAGCAAGAATCTCGCAAATCTGCAAAAGTCTTCAAGATGGCTGGCAATATTAAAAAATACACTCTTCCAAGCATAAACAATTACAATGTACATTATTAACATGCCTTAATTTTTGCTTAGTTGTTTTTCTTATGAAGATTTTTAAAAAATATGCCATTCTTTAGCTTCTAGGCATTCTTGAAATTACATATTATAAACCTGAAATATTTAGGGACTATAAATGTCCATGTTACAGGTAAACTTTTGTTACTAATAGTTTTATTCCTCAGATGGTCAGGAAAAGTGAGTTTGAGATTAGATTCTATTATAAATCACTGTATCACTGTATTTTAATTCTCTTAGAATAGATTCTAATCCTTATACTGTCAAGAATGTATGCATTCTTATACTTTTATTTCATAATTTTATGCTGCTGCTGCTGCTGCTGTTGCTGCTAAGTCGCTTCAGTTGTGTTCGACTCTGTGCGACCCCATAGACGGCAGCCCACCAGGCTCCCCCGTCCCTGGGATTCTCCAGGCAAGAACACTGGAGTGGGTTGCCATTTCCTTCTCCAACACATGAAAGTGAAAAGTGAAAGTGAAGTCACTCAGTCATGTCTGACTCTTAGCGACCCCATGGTCTGCAGCCTACCAGGCTCCTCTGTCCATGAGATTTTCCAGGCAAGAGTACTGAAGTGGGGTGCTAAAGTAAATTATATTGCATATTTTATTTAACAGACAATGATCAGAAGAATACTCTGCTAATGTTCCTCATATATAACAATTGTGATACTCAGAGCTTTGTGTATCGTTTGCAGAAACCACTCAAAAACATTAAGCAGTTTGAGGATGTAAAATTTGGTTACATAATATGTAGTTTAAACAAAAATTCATTTTAAAATTCTTATTTACTTTAATGTCATACACTGTAGATATTTAAAAATAACTTTTAAGGAAATAAAATATCTAACAATTATTTCCATTTAAATATTATATATAAAATATTTTGCTGTAACCAGTTTAGTGCCACTGTATAGATTATGACAGTATCCAGAGTGTGGAATACTTCTGGAAATGGACCTCTTTTACATTCTACCACTGTATTATTTTCAAATCATATTTTTATAACTGAATCACTTCTCTGCTATATCACACAGTGTAACCTTCAGATGCTCACTTTAACCATTAATAAGGCCATTTATAAGGTCAAAGCCACTGTCATAACTTTTTATGACCAGATTTTTATTTTTAATATTTTTGCTCCATATAAAAATGGGGTGCTTTATAAACCAAGGAATGATTTTGGTTGCTTTATAAACCAAGGAATGATTTTTTAAAAAAATTCTGACTTGTAACTGGGTCAGATTAGTAGCTATATAGGGCATAACCACACAATTTTAATAATTGCTGTTATACATTGGTTTTAATCACTTTAATTAGATGAGATTGGTGTCTGCATATGCAAGGTGAATTAAAGTATAAAGGAAGAAAATCAAATCCGTCTCATGCTCCCCCACAAATGAATCAGAATGCATTAAGATGTATTTTGATACTAGATTGAAGGTACAAAAACAATCTATAGATACTTGTTTGAAACGCAATAGTATTTAGGTTTGCATTATTGACCTATTGCTTCAATTTCTATTCCCCATTTCCATTTCAGGCTTGGTCTTCTGTGTCAACCTCACGTTAACTAGGCTCCAAACATGTCATTGTTCTCTTTATGTTGACTTACGCTGAAAAGATGTTTCTTCAGTATCAGTTAACATTTACTCTAGATCAGTGGTCCTTGGCATTACAGCAGAAAATCCTGGGAATCTTTGAAAATACACCCAGCCCGAAGAGATTCTGATTTCATTAGCCTGACTTGCGTCATGAGCTTGGGGTCTTCTAGTTTCCCTGGTGCCATGCAGCCTAGGGTGAGAACCGCTGTTCTAGTTGAGCGACAAGTGGAGTGGAAAGACCTTTGAGGTCCTGCGCCTCTGTAATACATAACCTCATTGGTTCAACAGATGAGAAAGGAATTGTTTCTAAGTGGTAAAGGCAACAGGGTATGGTCACGGGTAGGGGGAGCGAATACCCTGTGGCTGGGCGGAGGGAGTCAGATGAAACACGAACTAGCTGTGTGCGAGGTTTAGGGAACGTGCCAAGGAAAGAACATGGAGAGAAGGGTGCAGAGAAGACGGGAACTTTGAACATTCAAGGATGGGCCAGTTGGCTGTGGATTTTCTGTCTTTTGGCCAGAACCATGTCATTATTCTGTTGTTCACTGATGGGCTGAGCACATGAGTGCAGGAATTAGATGACTGTCTCTCTGTGAGATGACCAACTATTTGATTAGAGGAGCCTCAGCCTCCTTACTTTGTCTCTAATTTTAGCTTGTATAAATGGCTAGAATTTACACTTTTTCAAAAGTATGCATTGGTTTTAAGAGAAAACATTTCGGCTTGTCATAGTATTTCATGTGGTTTGGTTTATTCTTTCTTCAACTATTTACTTTATTAAACCTAGAAAATTACTAATTTTTTTTATTGTTCTTTCTCCATTATGATGATGAGCCATATCTCCTCTTTTACTTATTCCTATCATACTGGAAGAACTAGTCGACATTCATACAGTGTTGTGAAGGTACAAGGTGCTAAGTGGACACAGAATGCTACCACACTTAATTTAGGAACTCATTTTAGAGGGATCTTATCACTGTTCTGTTTTGAAAGGATTGTAATATCATCACATTTTATTTTTTTATTCTTTAAAAGTTTAGAAATGCTGTGAAACACTTAAATTACCTTAAATTAATATGCAATAAAAACATTACAATCCATGTAATGAAATTTCAGTAATAAAATGTTTTAATTTCCTTTGATTCTTTAAAACTGAAAACAGGAATTCACATCTGCCTTTCTTTGGTAATAAATAGTTAATGATTTATACTATGTATTGTGTAGAATGCATGAAAATATTTCCTTCTTGGGTGTTTAAAGTGTTAAAAGGTTAGTAGCTGATTTTCCCTCTCTGTTTCTACATAGAGTCATTTATTAAAAGAAAAAGTTGTAGATGCTATTACGGATGGTAAAAAAAAAAAATCCTGCAAAAAAAAAAAGCAAGTTTACTAGTGTTTAAATTCAGTTACTGACCTTAGCAGCAGTAGTAATATATCTACATGTATGTGGAATGGGTGGATGCAATAATTACTTCTTGAGAGCAGATCCAGGAGGCAGAACACAGTGGGACTGAGATTAGTGAAATGACAGGAGTCCATTCTTGGAGACAATGCCAGCAGGAGATGTCCAGTAGATAGCGTATCATATAAGTAGGGCCTTTGGTGTGGTATCTGCTCTCTGCGTGTGATGTGGTTGGATCTAGGAAGCTGTGTGCAGAGAGTAGATGATTTAACAGAAGCAGATTCGATGGAGAGAATGTCAAAGATGGATTCTGAGGAAGAGCCACGTTAAAGGGTCTGGACAGAAAAGGGACCAGAAATAGAGACTGAGAAGAAACGGGGAATGAGAGTGAAAATGGGAGGGTGAGAACAGAGAGAGGATGGGGGAGGGTGGGTGGGGAGGTGGGAGGGGAGGGGCAGAGACGGACGGAAAGGAGAGCATCCTTCGAATGTGAAGATCTGAACAATATAGGGGGGAGCTTTAAGAAGGATGTAGAGTCAGTCAAGGGTGTCTTATGTTTCAGAAAGAGCATGCAGGATGAAGCCTAGAAATAGGTCACTGCATCTGACAATCAAGTCTTGTTGAGCCTTACAAGACTAGCTTCAATAGAATGACGAAAGAGACGTCAAATTGTGGTGCATTAAGGAGTGAGCTGGAGTGGAGGAAATAAAGACTAGTTTGAACGATTCTTCATTAAGTTCAGCGGTGAAAAGAAAAGGGAAATGAAAAGGCGGGAAGATGTGAGTTTAAAGGAATAAATATTTTATGATGAAATAAGCATTAGAATATTTGTAGTTTTTGATCTGGGACCCAGATGGGAGTATGATATTGAAAGTATCACTTTCAGAAAAAATTAGTGAAGGCCCCAGATCCCAAAGAAAAGAGGACAGGCTCTAATTTATTGCTTATTCTCGGGAAGGAGGGAGGTTTTATCTTTGTACATTGTGCTGTGCAGCTAAGATCCTTTGTTTTGTTGTTTATATTTTAAAGAGGAACAATGGTTTAATTTCGGAATTTCAGACAATAAGTACAATTGTTATCTTGAAAATGCTTAAATAAAGTAGAATATTCATTTTCAAATAATAGAAAATAATTATTAGCTGTAAATATGAGATCATAAATAATTATATGTGTCACTGTGAATTATTTTCTTTAGAAATGTGCTGTCCTGGGGTTCAGTGACATATTTATAGAGTCCATGGAATTAAATATGGCTATCTCATTATCTGTTTTCTTCAAAAATATTAGTATGTTTGATAGAAAGTTCTAAAAATAGAAACTAGTTATAAACCCAATAGAGAAGTATAGTAAAATAGTTACAAGAAGTGCTGAGGATAGACTGGGTTCAACTCCCAGTTTCATCTCCTATTAATTATATGACATCATGCAAATTACTTAAAATAGGGATCCTAGCACCTCTTTCATAAGACAGTTATGGGAAGAAATCAAGAGACTCCTATGCTTGTTGAAGTATCTAACCCATCGCTTGATGATGCCCAATAAGTAGAGGCAGTTCATTAAAACCCATGGGGAAAAAGCCCTAGGGAAATCAGTAAAATTGCTTCACTTGAGATCTCATGTAAATTTTCAGGTAAGCAACAGTCAGTTACAAGTGTTTTATAAACAGACTTTGTATTTTGCATGACAAACCTGATTTTACTATGTCTACATCCCCTCTGCTTCTCTGGAAAGGTGACTAAAGGTGAGTCTTTACAATGAAACAGAAAACAAAAATTCAGCTAAAAACAAAGTTCAGGGTGAAAATGTTGCATCCCTAAAGCTTGACTCTTCCCCGTGTTATTTCAGATTAAAAATAAACGTGTGCTGGGTTTTAGACTCAGTGGATCCTCTTAGATTACTGCAAAGGGACTTGAGCCCTTCCACGTACAAACGTTTGGGGGAGCACACGTGGAACAGCCATGGTAATGACCCTCCGTCTCCTGGAAGCCTTGGGGTGAAAATAATCTTGGGAGAAATTCTTTGTTCTGTAGTTGTCAGGCACTGCAGCGTCTCCTGCGCCTCCGAGCTCCGTTTTGAAAGTTGGAGCCCTTTGCTGACCGCTCTAGCTCCTTGTCTTCGTGGTCTGTTTGGGTTGCCCCTGTTGTCTTCCGCCCTGGCCCTCCATTTGCACACTCTGCCGTGCTTAGTGCTTTTATTAACTGGTGGGGAGAGGAGGTAGAGTTAAAGGTGGCCTCGGCGTGTGGACTAGAGCTGGTGGACGAGGCCCACGTGGTGGGCGCCCAGATACGCCAGACTGAGCGGGGTAGGCTGGAGGACCGCGAGCTGTGCTCCGGGAACGGGACATGGTTGCCCTCAGAAAGAAAAGGCGCAGCAAGGTTCTTTAACTTGATAAAAATTGCCGTTTGGAAGCGGGGGTCTTGCTTCAACAAATGGGTTAATTAAGGCTTAGAGAAGGTAGGAAGTGTGCCAAAGTTCTCACAGACAAGTGTGGCATAGACAGGACGCAAACCAGTAGTATCTGGCTCTGAATCTCCTGGCCTCTGACTTTATTATAATGTGTTCACTCTGCCACAGATCATTGCTCATCTAGTTGTTTTTTTTTTTTTTTTTAATTTTTTAGGGGGAGAATGTGGGTGGCTGACAGCAGGAGTGGATAGAATATAAAGTTCTTTGGCACATAAGAGAAATTATAACTTCTTTCATCCAGTTTTTCTGTTGCAGCAGCTGGGTGTAGGAGAAGAGCATAGGCCTAAAAGTCAGAAACACCTAGATTTACATGGCTGTTCCAGCAGTTCCTGCAAGATGTGGATACTTGCATCTCCACGTTGAGGAGAGAAGGAACAGGTATATAATAAAAAAAGGTAGCTGGCGAGGGAGTTTCCTGGTGGCCTAGTAGTTAGGATTCTGGGCATTCACTGTAGTGACTTGGACTCTATCCCTGGTTGGGGAACGGAGATCCTGCAAGCCATGCGGGCAAATTTATATAGTGGACGGTGGAGCTCTCAGCTGTTCATCCAGTCTGCTCTGGGAAGACAGGATGGCGTCACCCTGCAGAGCTTGCCCGACTGTTAGACACTGAGCTGATGGGAAACATTGACAAGTTTCCTTCTGACCCAGTCATCAGTCTCTGACCAGAGCTGTTCTGGTGCAGATCAACTCCCTGATAGAGACTTTTGACTTGTTTTCCATAGAGGCATTTAAAAAGGCACTGGTGATGTGTTTAATCTTGGGAGTCACAGTGACCCTAGATAAGCAGGAGAGTCTGTCTGAAGAGAAGCAAGTATTTTTAAAAAGGTGAATCTGAATCTTAAACCATTAAAAACAAACAAACAAACAAAGAACCCCACAGAATTTCTTCTTCTCCTTAGTGAAAATGAGACAGGTCACTGTGGGCCGTTAAGCAAGGAGTTGTGGGCACCCGCGCTTTCTGAGGCAGTGGCATCATGTCAAAACCCAGGTGCCATCACATGGGGAAAAAGACCACAGGCAAGCGCAGATGACCTAGCTGTCGGTGGAGCTGCGAGGCTTACATCTGATTAGCTTTGTAGAGGGCTGGCAAATTATGACAAGTTTCAGATATGTTCAATCTGCCCCCTGGATTTCCTAAATATGTATTGAAAATTTAGAAGTCACTTATGAAAAAAGAATGAGCGCTTTCCTTATCATTTAAGTATAGACTTTTCAAACTAAAGGTTCATTTTCATTTGATATGTCTGAAAATTCCAGTGAGATGGAATTCAAGTCTGAGTAAACAAAATCCTTGTCAGCATAGTTTGGCTTCTTTGATGAATATAGATTATTTTCAACTGGCATAGTTATCAGCTGCTCAGTCATGGACTTGATTTCTCTATTCGATTAATTGGCTATTTAAAATTATTAAAAATTATTAAAATAAATGATTCAATCCTTAGGTCCTTGTATTTTTTTGATCATATGACTTAATGGATAGAATAGGCCAACCGTGTATATGCTGCTTCACCTACAAGAAGTCAAAGCTGTTATTTATCTAAATAATTTTTGACAAGAGCGAGCATATTAAAAGAGTGACCAAACTCTTTTTGTTTGTTTAGTCTTTGAGAAATGATTTATTTCCAAAGAACTTAAAAATCTGGAAAAAGTTAACAAGATCCTTGAATATTTGTAAGTCTCAAATCTGTAATTTTATGTTTCATGCATTATTAAGTGCTTGAACTTTTCATAACAAAAATCTAAAATGGTTCCCTGAGGGCAGCGGAGTTGATTTTTGATAATCTTCAATTATTTCATGAAGGTAGAGACTTTAAAAGGCCCTGATAAAGAGTCAGTTTTAACATGGACAGAGAGGCTGGGCTTTGCCCTAGTTGTGCTGTCCAGACGGCAGCATGGCAAATGTGCCCAACTCAAAGTTCACTGACTGTTGCTGGTGGTTTAGTAGCTAAGACGTGTCCGACTCTTGTGACCCTATGGACTGCAGCCTGCCAGGCCTCTCTGTCCATGGGATTCTCCAGGCAAGAATACTGGAGTGGGTTGCCATTTCGTTCTCCAGGGGATCTTCCCAACCCAGGGATCGAACCTGAGTCTCCCTCATTGCAGGCAAATTCTTTACCAGCTGAGCTACAGGTTAGGTTCTGTATTGCAGTTTCTCCAGCATTGCACTCTAATTGGATGGACGTTTAGGTTTTTCCACAATACCCACTTTAAACAGAAAAATGCGAAAGCTCAGCAGTCCAAATTTGCATTTCTTTACCACTTGTTTATATTAAGAAAAATGAAAACAATATAGCTAAAGGCATTCAACAACTTACTTTTTTTTTTTTTCAAGTCAAGACTAGATTTTGTTGTAGATGAACTATAGAAGAGTTAACTCATGATAGATATTGTCTGGGCTTCCCTGATAGCTCAGCAGGTAAAGAATCCGCCTGTAATGCAGGAGACACGTAGATATTGTTTAGAGAAAAACATTTTCCCTTCATCTAAATATATTAGTTTGTCTTAATGGCCTGACATTTGACGTACACGTGACCAGGTGAAGGTGCTGCAGAGACAGAGGCAACACATGATGGTTAATGGAGTCCCCGCCCCCCACTTCCTGTGTGACTGGCTGCAGAGACCAAAGGCAACCCACAGCCGTCAGTGGAGGTCCCCACTTCCTGTGTGACTGATGATCAGAATTTCTTTTTGTCTGTGTAATGTGGCCTCCATTCTGGGCTGTTTTATATGACCCTGAGCCTATTCTTATTCTCCCATTTTTTTTCTTTTTTTCCTTCTTTTTCTACTGTGACAATATATGATGCATTTAGTGTAGTAAATTATTAAAGAGAGTTTCCCAAGAGGCTGTTCAGCTCAGTTCCTCTGATTTCTCCAGTTAATGGTGAAGGGCCGTGCTCAAGGCTGCCAGTGCTTGCTTTGGATTTCAGCAGGTGGATCAGAGGGGCCGAAAGACTGTCAGGCCTGAAGAGAACACACCCATTTTCTCAGTGATCACAGTGGTTATTTTAATCTTCGCTGCCATTCAGATGTATTAAAGGACGCTGCATAAAGAACATTTTAATAACTTAATTTGTAATCATCGCCTCTGGGAATGCACTTTGTCATACAGTTTTTGGTGCTCTATAGTAAAAAAATAGTATAAGGACGAATGAATATTTTCCTTTAAAAACAGATCTTTAGTGGTAACTGTTCTTAGATAATTTGAGCACTATTATTATATGGCAGTAGTAATTTAGGCACTGAGATAAAAGATATCCCACAGTGCACCTAGTTAAAAAAAGAATAAATAATCAGATGCTTCATCATGTGTGACTCACATATGGACATGAAAAAAATGTAAGCACTTTATATATAAACAGGGTACTTACTAACGTAAGAGAAGGAAGGAATATGAGGGAAAATCCAGGAGAATATTTGATTTTCTTTTTCTAGGTACTTGTTAATGAGAACAAAATTAAAAGGCATGTAAATCTCTTAAGCTAAAAGCTCTTGTGTTCATAATCTGCTACTAAAAAAACCCCAACAACTTGGTAACAAATATTTCTTTTCAAGTGGTCTCGCTTTCAACCTGTAAATAGAAATTAGATTTCACTTAGAGCTTTGAAATCATGACAGTGCTGCAATTTCAACATGAAATTGTTTCTTCTAACTTGCTTATAAATTCATTCTTTCCCTCTTAAAAAATACAGTCGGCCCTAAGTCAAATAATTACAAAATACTAATTTTATAAAATATGGTGTTTGATATCTTTGTTGCTGAACAAGAGAGCTTTTTATATGGCAAATATAAACACAGTATTTTATTTGTACATGCTTCTTTATGGGTAATTATGGGTTTCAAAAGTAATAAACAGCAGTGTAATTATTCCATAGCTTGCAGTGGGGATGTGTTTCCTTAATCTGGCCACTTTAAGAAAGAAATAACTATTCATCTCTGAACCTTTTCAGAAAAGCAATTTAAAAAAATTCAATTTTTTTTTTCAAATTTAGAAAAATATATCATTGTTTAGTTCTGATTAGTTTATGAATTTTAAGAGACTGGAAAGATATAACTTTACAATGGTTATTTCATCTGAGAAATCACCTAGACAGGTCAGATAGTTCCAAAACTTTAAGTAACCCACAGAGAAATGTTTTAAAATATCACTTTCCACTTAAGGAGAGCATTGTGACATCTGTGAGTTGCTTTGATGTAGTTTGGCTGAAAATATAAAAGTATAATAATTATGGCAACATTTGCCAAATCTGTGTTATGATTATATGGGTGTTATTAGTCTTTCAAATTCTCTGTGTGTTTAATTTTTTTCATAATTCAAAACTGTTTTAAAAAAGAATCAATAGTCTGTGGGGAGGAAAATGTTTGCTAATTATGCCAGTATTACTAATGCAGTCTGTGTAAGTTATATATTTATTATAATTTGGTAAACTGGCACTGTGGCTTAAAAAAATCACTTTCCAAGCATTTCTGTATCATTTCACAGTATGGAATGAGCTAGAGTGTTAGCAATATGACAAGGAAGAAGCTGAATCCCTAATGGATATTCAGGGACTTTTTGTATTACTCATATAGAAATAGATATAAGCATAGTGACTGCTTTGGTCCTCTGATGAAGAAAGTTTGTTAATCAGTCAGCAACCCAAGTATAGGGAAAAAATGATAAAAAGCTATTTCTCTATCTTGGTAAATATTAATTTTGCTTTTTAAATTTTGATTTGATTCATGGGTAGGCAGCAAAGCTATGCCCCAAGTTGGAGGACAGTTTTCTCCCCTGTTAAGATCCTGTGTGTGCCTGCTTTACAGGAAACACCGAGTGTTGCTGCTAGACCCAATTTGTTTAATTCTCTGAAGTAGGTCTGATAACTATCCCCATTTTGCAGAAAAGTGAGCAAAGGGCATAAGACTTTTACTTAAAACGCTTGACAATTATATTTGTTTTCTATTACATTGCTATAGTATAGAACCAGTCCTGATTTGAAGACAATTTCTAGCAGCGTGTGGATGGTTTACATGATAAATCCATGAAATTGACTTCATACATATATGCTTGCCCATTTGTTTCTCCTGTTAGATTTTGAGACGCCCCTTCAAGCTAGGAATTACGACTTATTTCTATTTTTTGTGTGATCGTTTTTCAAAAGAAAGAAAACCTGAGCTCGTGAGGGTTATAAAACATCGAGGCAGATTCTTTGATGCTTCTCCAGCTGAGAGCGTGCCCTCCCTCTGAATCTGGGTATGCTTATTATGACTGCTTCATTCAAAAGACTAGTACAGAAATAGTGCTCCGTGACTTCCAAGGTAGGTGATACAAGGTTATGCAGTTTCTTCCTTCTTCTCTGGGACACGTATTCTTGAAGCTTTGGGCTGCCAGTGAACCCAAGACTGCCATCCAGTAAGGAAAAGCCACATAGAAAGACCACGGGTAGGCTTTCTCATGGACGGTCTCGATTGAGCCCAGCCTTTGAGTTGTCCCAGGCCAGGTGGCACACATGTGAGTGAAGCCTCCAGATGAGCCCTCCGCCCAGCCATTTAAGTCACCACGAGCCCTTCGAATGCTCTCCAAGCACCAGACACTTCAGAGGACAGAAAAGCTGCCCTCTATGCGATGCCTGATATCCTGAGGCAAAGAATCGTAGCTGTAATAAAGTAGTTGCCGTTTTATACTGCATTTTAGTGGTTTGTTGTGCAACAATAGATCATGGGACTGTGTTTGATTATAGTTGTTGAATGACTGATTCTCCATTAAGTGAGAGGTTTCATTGAGTACAACTAATGAGCACTGAAATAAAAGAAACCTATGTGGTCTCATATGCATTGTTGCATTTCCCCCCTCTCTGGTTAGCAGTGCCGGTAAGTTGAAGTTGTTTTTGTGATATATTCTCCTGGCAGTTCATGTGATTCATTTAGTAACCAATATTCATGCACTGACTTTTGTGGCCAGGTCATCATCTGAGGAATTTTGATGTGTGTGGTGTTAAGATACGATGCCTGTGAGCAGGTCGTGTGCAGCACAACTGAAAAGATGCACTTCGAGGCTGCACATGGACAGTGCCACGGAGAGACAGGGCACAGTCGTCTCCAAAGAGCTGCTTCCTGCCTTCACTGGGTCACCCAGTGTGTCTCACTGTGTGTCCATCTCTGGAAGGTCAAGTGAAAGCTAGTATAACCATCCCCATCATTAAAGTGTCAAAATGTGTCTGCTGAAATTTTTGCGTTATCTAGAATATTCAGTTGAAATCCTCATGTTTCGATTTTTTTTAAGACTAACAAGTTATAGTGAACTATATATTTATAGTGAACTGTCCATGGGGTCACAAAGAGTCGGACACGACTGAAGTGAACTGAACTGATAGTGAGCTAGCCCACTTGAAATGGAATAATTTATTTTGCATTTATGACCTAAATTGTTTTCAAATGGTTGATTATTATGATATTCTCTCTTAGCCACAAGTTTTTACTGTTTCTTAGGAGGAAGTAGTTACATTTTCACTCACATATTAAAATCATCACCTCTTGTATCATGCACCTACTAGCCATATCTTTGGAATTTTCTAAACATCATTTGCACAAGTTTTCACATTCAATTTATCTAGAATATTTGGGAAAGAATTAAAAGCCAGAAATCAAGAGAGAGAACTAGGCCTGGTGTAATCAGGAGCAAGTGGCTGATCAGGAGCAAGGATCTGAATGCTGGGTAGAGAAGGAAGAGGCAAACAGTCGTCATGAAGGAAAGCACCAGTCAGCATTTTAGAACTTTCATTGTTCAGTTGCTAAGTCATGTCCAACTCTTTGTGACCCCATGGGCTGCAGCACACCAGGCTTCCCTGTCCTTCACTATCTCCCTAAGTTTGCTCAAACTCATGTCCATTGATGCCGTCCAACAATCTCATCCTCTGTAGCCCCCTACTCCTCCTGCCCTCAGTCTTTCCCAGCATCAGGGTCTTTTCCAGTGAGTTGCCTCTTTGTATCAGGTGGCCAAAGTATTGGAGCTTCAGCTTCAGCATCAGTCCTTCCAATGAATATTCAGGGTTGATTTCCTTTAGGATGGACTACTTTGATCTCTTTGCAGTCCAAGGGACTCCCCAAGAATCTTCTCCATCACTGCAATTCAAAAAACATCAATTTTGTGGTGCTCAGCCTTCTTTATGGTCCAACTCTCACATGCGTCATTTACCAAGCATTTTATTCAATGGGGGTGCTTACCAGTTTTCATGGATAGTTTCAAAACTCAAATTATATTGTATTTGACTTCTTTTTAAAGTTTAAAGTGAAGCAGCTTAAGTTTATTTATTTTTGGTTTGCAAACAAACAAAAAACAACCCCCAAACTTGAGAATTTCCATTGTATTAGTTATTGCTCTGTAACAAATAGCACAAACTTGAAGACTTAAAACAATGCATATATATTATCTCTCAGTATCTGCAGGTCAGATTCTGACGTGGTTTTGGTATGTCCTCAGCAAGTCTGCAATCGGTGTGTGAGCCAGAGCTGGGGTCTCCACTGAGACTTTACTAGGGAAAGGTCAGACTCCAAACCCTCGTTGTGGTTGGTGGGATTCGTGCCTTGCAGACTATGGACCTGGGGTAATCAGTGCTCGTCAGCGGGACACCGTCTTTGGTTCTTTGCCAGGTGGCCCTCCCTCAGCTCATCCATAGCCTGGCGTCTTGCTTCTTGAAAGACAGCAAGAGGGCATTTTCTCAGCAAGATGGACGTTACAGTCTTATGCAACGTCATCATGAAAATGACAGCTCTCACCTTCGTCCTCTTCTGTTCTTTGGAAGCAAGTCCTGACACTGAAGGGGAGATGGCTGGGCTACCCCAGGACACGAAGAGCAGGACAAAGGATGGTGGCATGTTAGAGACTGTTTGACCATCAATTGCTGTTAAGGTCCCTCAGAGATATTGGTCTCTAGATAAGCAGAGACAATGCAAGATACATCTTCATTTTTGTTTTGATACTAGGTCAGTATCTGATACCTGTGTAACTATTAATGTAGGAGATCATCAGCATTATTAAGTACAGATGCATTTCATTGCAGGGACATATGTAAAGAAGGGACTTCTGTGGTGGCTCAGATGGTAAAGAATCTGCCTGCAATGCAGGAGACCTGGGTTTGATTCCTGGGTTGGGAAGATTCCCTGGAGAAGGGAATGGCAACCCACTCCAGGATTCTTGCCTGGAGAACCCCACGGATAGAGGGGCCTGGGAGGCTGCAATCCATGGGGTCACAAAGAGGTGGACACAATTGAGCTACTAATACATACACACACATATGTAAGGAGAATCTTATTAGGCTTGATTCTGCATGGACAAAGTGAAATTTTAATTAAAGAAATTGAAAGTGATCATTGTCAGTCCATCTTACTTCTTCCAAAATTGTTTCTGTGTGAAATTAAATTTTAAACTTTGCCTTGTAATATTTTTTAGAATTTAAGAGATTTGCTATACTCATGGAATGATATCCCATAAATGCTTCCTAAAATGCATTTTTAGGATAAATTAATGAATTTTAGAACCTGTAGTTTCTAAATGGTGACTTATAATTCCATAATAAGATTGATTTGTTTAGACCAATAGAGTAATCTCATATGCCTATTTAGTCATCCATGTAAATCTCATTTGTCTGGAATGCTGCCCATAATGCTAAATTCAGATTAAAGATTTCAGCAGTGGGATTTGAAATAAACACGAAGGCAGTTTAGAGCAACCACCTTTATGAATAGAAGCCTTAAGACTATCTGTCTTCAACTCTTCTGGCCCAACTAGAATACTTAGTTCTTTTTACCATTTCTGGAACGGCAGACAGTTTCCTAGGAGAGACTTCTGTCTTTAGCTGTGGATGTTCGTCAGGGCTCAAATTCTGCCTACCTAACACTGCTGTACACTAGGGTGTGCACGTGTGTGTTTAGTCGCTAAGTTGTGCCTGATTCTTTGCGACCCCATAGACTGTAGCTCACCAGACACCTTTGTGCATGGGATTTCCCAGGTGAGAATACTGGAGTGGGTTACCATTTCCTCTTCAGGGGATCTTCCTGACCCAGGGATTGAACCCATATCTCCTCCATTGCAGGCAAATTCTTTACCACTGAGCTACCAGGGAAGCCCCACATTATATTTACTTGAGTAAAATGGTTTTCCAATGTCTTGCTTACTGTATTTTTTTATTTTTTTATTTTTTTTTCGGGAGTGTAAAAATATCCTTGGTGTAGGACAGGGAGTATAAAATCAGACTTGGGAGGTAAGTAGGCAGTATCAATCAGGATAGATCAGGTTATGCTGAGTTAATAAACATCCCCAAATGGCAGTGACTTACAACAGTGACACCTCCTAGAGATTTCTTTCTTGCTAACAGTGTATGTCGTGGATTGACAGTGCCTCTGTTATGCATTTTCAATCCAGACTTCAGTCTGCCAGAACACTCGCTGCTTAGAACATTGTCAGTCTTGTGGCAGAAAGAAACGAGACAGAATACCCTACTCTGGCTCATAAAAGTCCATCTCAAAAGAGACAGACTGCTTAAAGTTCCGTCTCACTGGCTGAAGCGTCACATGACCATTCCTGTGTTCAGCAGAGCAGAGAGGAAGCTAGAGTGGCACGCGGCAGTAGAGTCTTCCAGAGAAGACTGCAGAGATGGATAAGATGCAGAGACTCTGGGCTCAAAGAAGATCTGTTTTTATATTTCAAGTCTTTGCTGATGGCTGGTACTTTTAAACGTACGTTTTAAAAAATTATATATTAAATCCAACTCTGCCATTACCTTCCAAGTGTAAAATGAGGCTTTTTTTTTTTAAGGAAAATATAAGAGTAACATGGAGACTTACATTACCATATGTAAATAGATAGCCAAGGGAATTTGCTGTATGGCTCAGGAAACTAAAACAGGGGCTCTGTATCAACCTAGAGGGGTGGGATGGGACGGGAGATAGGAGGGAGGTTCAGAAGGGACGGGGTTTATGTATACCAGTGGCTGAGTCTTGTTGGGGTTTGATGGGAAGCAACAACATTCTGTAAAGCAGTTTTCCTTCAGTAAAGAAATTAATTACTTTAAAAAACAATTATCTAGTCAAAGAAAAAGAAGAGTATTCCAAAGATTACCTTATTAGTGGCATTCTTTTGGATGGTATGATATACGGAGATAAAATGATATAACTGATAGATGAGACTTTTCCTTATATAATTTTAAAATGTAAGTAATTTGAAAGCAAATTATAACCTTCTGGGGAGTGGGACAAGAGTGGATTGATGTGTATAGTGATGTTTTGGAGTGCTGTCCCAAAAGCACAGAGGTTAAAAGAATCCCAAAATTTAGAGGAGTGTTCTCAAATACGTTTCTGCATATATTACTATGGTTTTATGAATTTAAATTATCTGAATAGATTTGCTTAGTATTGAAAATGGAAAGCAAAGTTTGGAGATATGCTCTAATTTCTGAATTGATGCTCATTGAGCACCTGGTGTAGAGGAGAGGGTAGACTGGCGTTTGGGCAAACAGGATCAGGTTAGGTTTATCGTTCTTCATGCCTCAGCTTCCACCCATTCTTGTCGTCAGCTATCTCAGTTCTACCACACACACCAGACCTTTTGGTTGTTAAAAGTTCAAGTGGGGCACTATTTGGAAAATGAGTCCAAGCATATGCCATCCAGTAGCATCATCTTGGTATTTAAAGAAGACAGTGGAATTATCTTTCATCTGGACTTGGCTCATGCCAAAGTGATGGAAATTATTAGTATAAAATTAAGAATTTGAAGGGCTTTCCTGGTGGCTCAGACAATAAAGAATCTACCTGTAATGCAGGAGACCTGGGTTCGATACCTGGGTCGAGAAGATCCCGGGGAGAAGGAAATGGCAACCCACTCCAGTATTCTTGTGTGGAGAATCCCATGGACGGAGGAGCCTGGAGGGCTACAGCCCACAGGGTCGCAAAGAGTGAAACACAACTGAGGGACAAATACTTTCACTTTCAAGAATGTAAAAGATGGTGTCTGGATTTTTCTTTTTCCATAAATCAAATCATCGTCCTAGGCATTCTGAGCTGACTCTTACGTTGTGTACGTTTTTCGTCTGTCTTATGCATAATTACTGACTTAGAATTAATGTGTTATGTAAAATTAGCTCCAGGTCTTTATTATCTATCCTTGCAGCACAGTTGGTACATAATTGTTCACTAAATATTTGTTGACTGGATTTAATCCATTTGGTGAAAACCTAGTTTTAATTTCATAATCCTAGGAAAGTGGGGAAGGCAAATCTTCTGTAACTCCCAGAAACACTTATCCTCGTGTTACACTCTTACCATCAGGCAGAATTTAGCTGTGGTCTTTTCTGTGTGGTTTTGAGATGAAGTCAAGCTGGATCACAGTGGCAAAATCTTGTTTGAATTAGGAAAAAAGAACTTAAGCAAACTCATGTCTTTATTTCAAAGTATATTCACTCTATTGTCAAACTATCAGTGGGTTTGGATTTCTTCAAATCAAAGCATGATTCATGTAATTACTGTATTATGATTAGCTTTATTAAAGGACTGAAGGTATTTTAATGGTTTGTGATGAATGAAAAGAAGAAGAAGTATGGAGAACTAGCCTGCAATGAGAACTGGATGTTGAATTCGGTTATTGTTGAATATTCTTTTAACAAGATTGAATCCAGAGGCAAGACATTTTGTTCCTTAAAAAACCCCATTGAAGTATATTTTAAGAATGACCTACATAGTAATGAATTTTCAAATTCTTATTAACATCCTGCAAAAAAAAAAAAAGAGAGAGAGCGAGAGAAAGAACTCTGGCATAATTACTTGGCTTTTAAAGTTTAAATTTATGCTCAGATTCATTTTAAGTTTTCTTCTGGTCATTTCATAAGAGTGTCTTGTATAGTTATTGATTTTCTAGATTTTCTTTAATTATGCATTTTATTAGTGAATACTTACAAGTTGCTACTCAACGGACTGTATTTATTTCTAGTCATAAATAGTAGAGGAGGAAATGTTCACTTATATTCTAATTAACTATTTTTAAAACTCTTTGAAAGGAATTCCTTTAGAAATTTGATAAGAGAATGAATATTAATGTTCCTTATTTGCTAATTTACATCAAAGTTAATTATGGAGAAAGTAAAGACCAAGCATGTTTTGATGCTTTAGTACCTGAGTAAAAAATTTTAAAAATACACCTTATTTTTTAAAATACTGTCTCTTAGGAAGCATTTGATGTTAGATGCAAAGTCTGTTTTATAAAACAGGATTTTTGATCATCAGTTAATATGTAGTTTGTCTCCAATGTCTTTAAAGTGCTTTTAAGTTCATTCTCAATTTGCTTTTTGATTGATTCCGTTCACAGATGGCTTCTATTTCTGGTGGCACTTCTTAGTGGGTTTTCAGTCAGCTTGGCCTCTGTCCTAGGGAAGACAGCACAGAGGTCTTCCGTGTGCCCCTTAGAAGTTGTAGCGTGCACCCGGTGGAAAACAGAGCCGAAATGGAATTATAGTGGATTCCGTTTACCTTTACCAGATGAAACTTTGGGGAATCTTATTAAAATACCAAGTCTTGACTAGTACTTCTGGACCTGAAAACTTCTGTGTTTCCAGCTAATTTCCAGGATGTTGCTAGAATTCAGAGACGTGGAATGGACCATGTCTGTGTTGCAGCTGTGTGGAGTTTGTACTAGTCATACCAGTGAGACTTGCTCACACCCCACTTGCCTTTGTTTTAGCAGACCCTTGGCATTTATAATTTAGCATGCAGAGCTTGAAAGTCCATTACTTGTAAGTTTACTTTATAATATTACTAAGGTACAATTTTGAATTGTACATTAAAATAATGAGCCATTTATCAATTAAACATATATGTGTCGATCTTACTGTAGGCAGGCATATTCTCTTAGGTACTGGGTGACAAAGACAGATAAGACTCAGACAAACAAATGGATAATTGCAATATACCGTGACTACTGCTCCTCCAGGGGCTGTCCAGGTACTATGTGCGGCGTTGGAAAGCCTGCTCAGAGGACCCAGTATCTCAACTGAAACCTGAAGCCAGCAAGGCCTACGTGTGTAAACGGCAGAGACGTGTCCTGGACTCTCTAGCGCCCAGAGTATGTCCGTAGATCCCAGCAGCATAGCCCTGACTGGGAGCTTGTTAGAAATGGAGTCTTGGGGCCTGCTTTGGAGCTGCAGCATCCGTGAATTAGAATCTGCATTTTAATCACATCTCCGGGTATACATGTGGACATTAACAAGATCCCCAGGTAAGTCAGTCAAGGAAACACTGACTGTCAGTGAGACAGGGAAAGACGTGGAGGAGCCTGCAGCAGGCCACAGGAGATGCACTTCACTGGAAGGGACAGGTAAGCAGGCACCAAAGAGCTGCGACCTTGGAGGCCAGGCAGTGAAAGAGGTTATTCTTGAGTTTCCAAGTCAGTTTATCACAAAGTATACATTCTTTCCCTTATTGTGAATAAACTGATAAAACTGTCTGAAAATGTTCGGTACAAAAGTCCATTGTTTGCTGGGAGCTTTGCCACCTTCCAAGATGTGGTTTAAAATCATGGGAATTGGTCCTCTCTGGCTTCAAGTGCTTTACTGAAGTCTGCCTACTACATCACTCAGGAACAGTCTGTGCCTGAAATACCTTACATTATTTTGCTACCCACGAAGAACATTGCTTATGCCAGTCTACTGTAAGAAAGATGTTTTCCTTAAAGATCCTCACTCATATGCAACATGCAATGCTTCATTTAAGGATCCAATTCCAGGGATGCAATTTAAGCTGTGGCTCTCCCTAACAGACTGGTTCCAGATAGGAAAAGGAGTACATCAAGGCTGTATATTGTCACACTGCTTATTTAACTTCTATGCAGAGTACATCATGAGAAACGCTGGGCTGAAGGAAGCACAAGCTGGAATCAAGATTGCCGGGAGAAATATCAATAACCTCAGATATGCAGATAACACCACCCTTATGGCAGAAAGTGAAGAGGAACTAAAAAGCCTCTTGATGAAAGTGAAAGAGGAGAGTGAAAAAGTTGGCTTAAAGCTCAACATTCAGAAAATGAAGATCATGGCATCTGGTCCCATCACTTCATGGCAAATAGATGGGGAAACAGTGGAAACAGTGGCTGACTTTATTTTTCTGGGCTCCAAAATCACTGCAGATGGTGACTGCAGCCATGAAATTAAAAGACACTTACTCCTTGGAAGGAAAGTTATGAGCAACCTAGATAGTATATTCAAAAGCAGAGACATTACTTTGCCAACAACAGTCCATCTAGTCAAAGCTGTGGTTTTTCCAGTGGTCATGTATGGATGTGAGAGTTGGACTGTGAAGAAAGCTGAGCGCTGAAGAATTGATGCTTTTGAACTGTGGTGTTGGAGAAGACTCTTGAGAGTCCCTTGGACTGCAAGAAGATCCAACCAGTCCATTCTAAAGGAGATCATTCCTGGGTGTTCATCGGAAGGACTGATATTGAAGCTGAAACTCCAATAGTTTGGCCACCTGATGCGAAGAGCTGACTCATTGGAAAAGAACTTGATTCTGGGAAAGATCGAAGGCAGGAGGAGAAGGGGATGACAGAGGATGAGATGGTTGAATGGCATCACTGACTTGATGGACATGGGTTTGGGTGAACTCTGGGAGTTCATGATGGACAGGGAGGCGTGGTGTGCTGCGGTTCATGGGGTCACAAGGAGTCGGTTACGACTGAACGACTAAACTGAACTGAACTGAACTCCCTAACAGAGGGGCTTCCCTTGTGACTCAGACGGTAAAGACTGCCTACCAATGCAGGAGACGTGGGTTTGATCCCTGACTTGGGAAGATCCCCTGCAGAAGGAAATGACAGCCCACTCTAGTATTCTTGCCTGGGAAATCCCATGGACAGAGGAGCCTGGTGGGCTACAGTCCATGGTTTCTCAAAGAGTCAGACACGACTGAGTGATTAAACGGCAACAACTCCCTAACAGATGCTCCCCCTTTTAATTTAAGATGTCAAACAAAATAGACTGGGGTATCAGGAATATAGATCAGCTTTCAGTTCAGCAGCTCAGTTGTGTCCGACTCTCTGCAACCCCATGAATCGCAGCACACCAGGCCTCCCTATCCATCACAAACTCCTGGAGTTCACTTAAACTCATGTCCATCGAGATGATGTTGCCATCCAACCATCTCATCCTCTGTCATCCCCTTCTCCTCCTGCCCTCAGTCCCTCCCAGTATCAGAGTCTTTTCCAATGAGTCAACTCTTCCCATGAGGTAGGCAAAGTATTGGAGTTTCAGCTTTAGCATCAGTCCTTCCAAAGAACACCCAGGACTGATCTCCTTTAGAATGGACTGGTTGGATCTTCTTGCAGTCCAAGGGACTCTCAAGAGTCTTCTCCAACACCACAGTTCAAAAGCATCAATTCTTTGGCGCTCAGCTTTCTTCACAGTCCAACTCTCACATCCATACATGACCACTGGAAAAACCATAGCCTTGACTAGATGGACCTTTGTTGGCAAAGTAATGTCTCTGCTTTTGAATATGCTGTCTAGGTTGGTCATAACTTTCCTTCCAAGGAGTAAGCATCTTTTAATTTCCTGGCTGCAGTCACCATCTGCAGTGATTTTAGAGCCCCCCAAAATAAAGTCTGACGTTGTTTCCACTGTTTCCCCATCTAGTTCCTATGAAGTGATAGGACCAGATGTCATGATCTTAGTTTTCTGAATGTTGAGTTTTAAGCCAGCTTTTTAACTCTCCTCTTTCACTTTTATCAAGAGATTGTTTAGTTCCTCTTCTGTTTCAGCCATATGGGTGGTGTCATCTGCATATCTGAGGTTATTGATATTTTTCCCAGTAATATTGATTCCAGCTTGTGCTTCCTTCAGCCCAGCGTTTCTCATGATGTACTCTGCATAGAAGTTAAATAAGCAGGGTGACAATATACAACCTTGCCGTACTCCTTTTTCTAAAAGCACAAAACAGACATAGCCTTCCTGAATTCAGCCACTTCCCAGGATGGAGAATTTAGGCTCGTTGAACATAACGTGTGTAATTTCCAATATAGAGACTGACTGTGTGCGTGCGTGCTAAGTCACTTCAGTCGTGTTCGACTCTGTGTGACCCCATGGACTGTAGCCCTCCAGGCTCTTCTGTCCTTGGGATTCTCCAGGCAAGAATACTGGAGTGGGTTGCCATGCCCTCCTCCAGGGGATCTTCTTGATCCAGGGGTCGAACCCCCATCTCTTACATCTCTTGCATTGGCAGGCAGGTTCCTCACCACTAGAGTCACCTGGGAAGCCCAGAAATATGACTGTTGATGAAGGTCTGACATGCTGCAGTGCATGATGTCTGGTGAGGACGTTTCACTTGGACTTGGATCAAGGTAGCTTTTACTCTTTGGTTTGGGAAAACAAGCAACGTGACGGTATGATAAGGAGAAGTGCAAAAGTGTTGCCGGGACAGTTGATTTCTTGTAAGCCCCATGTATGTCCCTGAAAGGTGTGTGAGACACATCCACCCACCTGTGCGTTTGCTTTTTCTACCTTTAGCCGCATCAACACAGAAATCATTTATTCTTCAACGTAAGTCGAATGTTCTGGACCTTAACTTGAAACTTGTGTGGGTGCCAGAGCCTCCTCTGCTCACCTTCTCTGCTCTTTGGCCAGAGACTTCTGTTTCTATTTCCTTCCACCTTGGGTGTCTCCGTGAGCAGGCCTGACCACAGCCTCCAGTTAGTGCAATATGCATTTCGTATATTGAGATTACTAATACAATTCTGAACTATTATGGAAGAAAAAGAGAGTGAAATTCCCAAATGAGTTATAGAACAGCAGTTGTAAAATTAGAAAATTACATACATATGGGCAATTATTCAGGCATTAAAAAGGACATCAAGTAGAAGTTGAAAAAGATATCAAAGCTTTTCATTTTTAAACTAAATTTGGGAATTTAAATAATTTCACAAAAACACATTTATGACCTTAACATATTATTATATTTTTATCTTAAATATGTAATCCCTCAAAAGTTATATGGAGACCAAAACTTGTTATTTATAGCAGGGTTACCATGTCCTTTATTTTGCAGAGGAAGTTACAAATGGTTAACTGTATCTTAGCTGAGATTATTCGAGAGCTGCACTGTTTAAAATAACCTTCCACAAAATCAGTTATGCTTAAAAAAAAAAAAACCTTCCATGATAATAGAAATATTTGATATCTTCACTGACAACACAGTAGCCACTAGCCTCAGGTGGCTGCTGAGTGTCTGAACTGTGACTGGTACAACTGAGGGACTGACTCTTTCATTTTATTTAAACTTAATTAGTTAAAAATTTAATTTAAATGTCCACATGTAGCTAGTGGCTGCCACAGTCAACATCTAAATTCTAGAAGATAGTGGCTATCTCTGGCTAAATATCTGAACGTTTTCTTTGTATCTCTGTGGAAGCTTCAGGAATAACTTGTATGTACCCTCTACTCAGTTAGTGATTAATAAGGTGAGGGGTGATTAAAATTTATTGTGCTGGCCCTCACTCAAAAGGTCATTTTATCCATATGAAAGTCAGATTATATAAACTTCAATAAGAAACTCTCAGCGATTGTCAGTTCTTCGATGAAGTCTAATGAGTTTGCGCCAATATTTGTAAGATCAACCGTTTAAGGTCTACTATTATGTAGCTTGCTGTATGCCCTCGATGAGATGATGTGACTCTTGGTAGGGTAAGGTGAGCTTTGCAGGGGTCCTGTCTTATGATGGCATCTGCTTTACTGGAGAGATCAGTGGTTCTCAGGGATAGTTCTCTCCCGTGTTGCTTGAGCTCCCTAGTAAGAGTGTCTACTTTCAAAGGTTGTCTCTGCAGTTTGCCAGTGGTTTGGCTTAACTTAACTTTTGCTTAACTTTTCTAATTCCCAGTTTCTTCATCAGGGGGCAATAATGGCATCTTCTAGTTGGTGCTAGCCGTAGAGAACCCGCCTGCCAATGCAGGAGACAAGAGAGGTGCAGGTTCAGTCCCTGGGTTGGGGCGATCACATGGAGGAGGAAATGACAGCCCACTCCAGCATTCTTGCCTGGGGAATCCCACAGACAGAGGAGCCTGGTGGGCTTCAGTGCATGGCATCACAAAGAGTTGGATACAACTGAAGTGACTTAGTCATAGCACCTAACGCCTCAGATTGTGACAAAAATTAAGGAAGCCCAGGTTACTCAAGCACTTGTAATAGAGTCTGGCACACTGTCAGTGCCATGGAAGTGTTTGCTAGATAAATAAAATATGCTTGACTTGTGAGACATGCACTCAGCACTCAGTCACCATGGCTGTTCTGCTAAATGTGGTCAGGGAAATGCTACTTGTACTTTCCCCATCCGGGGAAGTCTCATTGGCCTGAATAGCACCCACGTGATCTGTGCAGCCTGACTGCTTCCCTGGCTTGTCCGAGAATATCTGGGGGATGCTTTTGTTGAAGAGAACACACAGAAGCTGATTTGGGTCGGGCGAGGGGAGGGTGCTAGGGATACCTAAATAAAAAGCTGGGCGTAAATATCACACTGGCAGATGTCTTCTTCCCAGAGATCTGCCAAGATTGAATTAAAACACTGTCAAGTTTCCCCCAAGAGTGTGCTGGGGAATCACTAATTACACAGGAGGTTAAAAGATATTGAAAGATAAAGAATTTTTTGTTCAAGTGTGCTTGAGAATTAGTAGCTTAAAAAAATTAATTTTATTTCTTTATGGCAGGTCTGCTCAGAGTCTTTTGTATGTCAGTGTGCTTTGTGAATCTCCAGGCCTGGTAAATGTACAGATTTCTACCTTTACTCTTTATATATAATATATTTTTAGTCCATGTATTTGATTTTGAAAGCAATTCTGATTTTTGCATCATAATGACTGGTAGCACTTAATGAATTTTAAAATGGCAAGGTACCAAACATCTGTAAAAGACACATTATTCCTTGTCACCTGGCACAAATAGTTGGATCTCTCTTGGCTTTTACTTTCTTGTATGTAAACTAGGCTTACCTTGTTTGCTGCTGCTGCTGCTAAGTTGCTTCAGTCGTGTCTGACTCTGTGCGACCCCGTAGACGGCAGCCCACCAGGCTCCATCGTCCCTGGGATTCTCCAGGCAAGAACACTGGAGTGGGTTGCCTTACAGGTAAATGATAAAGTAGATTTTTTAAATGTTTTTTTTCAATACTGATATCTATGAGTATAGGAATTTTGGATCGCATTTGCTTTAATATGTATATTGGGTATTTCTATCACTTGTCTTATCTTATTAAATTTAGAAGCCAAACTGGCTAAAATGTTTCAAAATGAGATAAAAAATTTATTGAATTGTCTCATGTCTATGCAAAGAATATTTCACCAACTTATATTTAAGAAGGGTTTCATAAATATAAGCAGAAAAAATATTTTTATTTTTAATAGGTAGTTATTCATTATTTTATATACTTCTAAAATAATAGAAATTTAAATATAGATACACTCAGAGGATGAGATGGCTGGATGGCATCACTGACTCGATGGATGTGAGTTTGAGTGAACTCTGGGAGTTGGTGATGGACAGGGAGGCCTGGCGTGCTGCGATTCTTGGGATTGCAAAGAGTCAGACACGACTGAGCGACTGAACTGAACTGAACACATTTCTGTATATGGTTTGTGAAAAGTATTCTTTTGCAAGAATATTCGAGGTTTCAGTGATACTTTAGGCATGCAAGAAATATTGTAAAAAGTAAAAAAGGCATATAATCAACTTTTCTTTTCCAGAACTTACTCAAACAATATGCTTCCCCCATGGCAATGTAAAAACAGCCTTTGTGAAATGTGTTGTGTAAAAACAAAGCAAAACAAAGTTAAATAAAAATTGAAAGCATTTTTGTTTTTTTCTAGTTTGGGCTTTAAAAAAAAATTAACAGATATTCCAGCTTTCCTTTTGCATTTCTGTTTTAGATGCCTGCCCTGAGTCATTCTCAGAGAAGAACCTAGAATATCTATGAGCTGCAATACTTATATAGATGATTTCAGTGCTGAGATGTCAACCATTTTCTCCCCTCAGGCATTTTAGTAGTAGTATTATTTTCCTATTAAATGAAAATCCTCCTAAGTGCACATCCTCATGGCATTCACTGTACTGAACAGGGTGTTGCCTCTGACCAGCTCTCTCCCTTGTGATGGTCCCCCAGGACATCCGGAGCTGGGCTCTGCGTCGAGGGCAAGCTCCTTGGGCAGTGGTTTTGGCAGTGACAGGCGGAGGCACCGACATTCCCAGACCGCCTTGACCACCACATTGGATTGTGAAACCTTACATGCTGTTAATATTTTATTTGAAATCTGCTTCACTGCTGATCCCTGGGTCGGGAAGATCCACTGGAGAAGGAAATGGCAGCCCACTCTAGTCCTCTTGCCTGGAAAATCCCATGGACAGAGGAGCCTGGTGGGCTACAGTCCATGGGGTCGCAAAGAGTCGGACACGACTGAGCGACTTTACCTCACTTCACTTCTAAGGGTAATTGCATAATTTAACAAATATTGTTGAGCAACTTCTATATGCAAAACATTGGGGGAAGTACCTATAATAGTCCCTCTGTTCATGCTTGCTGAGTACATGAATATATACGTGCCCGGATGACCCCTGTCTCCCAGGAGCATTCAATGGGAGAGACTGAAATGCTTAAAACTCTTTGTATTCCAGATCAGGAGTTGGTTAATCACTAGGAGAAGGTCAGGTTCAACAAGGAAGGGTTAGGGAAGATTTTACTTAGGAACTGGTTTTGAAATTAAACTGTAAGGAAGAGTAGAATCTTAACTTACAAATAGTGATTTTTTTCCTTTACAGTTTTCTCATAGAAATCCAATATCCTGAAGTCAGTCGCAGTTCTGTGGGGTCATGTGACCAAGGAGTAGCCGATAGAATGTCTGAAGGAGCTCAGTGTGGTCTTTCAGAGGGATCATCTTAGAGGGAAAGGGAGCTGATTTTTACCTTTCACCTCTCCACTTTGCTACCTGGAAGACACGTTTGATCTCCAGCTCCATCAGGCATCCCGACCCTTAATAAGAAAAGTCCTGAGTTTAATCAGGGAACCTGATGAATATTTTGGTCACTGCACCCAAGTGAGGCAACTTGTTCCAAAATTTTTCCTTTTTAAAAGTGAGAAAAAAATCTACCTGCTTGAAACCACTGTTGTTTGGTATTTTATGGTTACATATCCAAAAAATTTACATGGCAGTAAACCGCTTGATCAACTGTGCTCATTTTGTAATTTATCCATACTTACGTATTAGGATATATATAGGATCAATTTGTAGAACTCATTTTATCTACACAAAGAACATAGGAAGTCCACAGTATATATATATTTTAGAGTGTTTGTTTTTGTGTCTTTGTCTATTACAGAGAGATACAAGGTACAAGGGAAGTACAAGTTTAAATGCAAGCTGAATACAGTATACCATGTCACCGCTTTCAATTAAGCACTGAATAGTCTTAAAATCTTACATAAGGCATTAAAATACTGTCTAACCCTAACCTTTCACCGTGTTTATTTCCTCCCTTTATTCCTTGTCTTCAAAATTTACACCTTCTCTTACAATTTTGCACAGGTAGTGAGGGTCCCTTACCTATAGTGTGAGTGATACTTCAGAGGTGTTTCTGTCTTAAACTTGGACACATTCTTACATCGTGGACCTGGGGCCAGAATCCAGCTGCGCTGCTTGCTAGCTGCGTGATCTTGGGAAGCTTTCTTACACTTTCTCTCTTTTAGTTTTCTAGTAAGGAAAACGAGTGATAAAACCATTTTCCTCAGAGAGTGAACTGAGTTAACATTGGAAAGTGTTTGTATGGGTGTGGTGGTGGTGGTTTTTCAGTCACGGAGCCGTGTCCGACTCTTTGCAACCCCATGGACTGTAGCTGCCCAGCTTCTCTATCCGTGGGGTTTTCCAGGCCAGAATCCTGGAGTGAGCTGCCATTTCCTTCTCCAGGGGATCTTTCTGACCCAGGGATCAAAGCCACGTCTCCTGCATCGGCAGGCAGAGTTTCTACCAATGAGCCATCAGGGAAGCTCCTGTTTGTTCGGTATTTGGCAGCAGTTGACACTATCAAATGATCAGGGATGATTCTAGTGGAGACCTTTTCACAGTAAGCTATAAAGTTTAGACTTTATCCATGTGTAAAACAGCAAACTATTTAAGTTGGAAGTGGAAGCATGTTAATGAGGAAACTGCAATTTTAGGTAAATTACAGAAATTGGTGTCTGGAAGATGGACTAAAAAAGGATACATCAGACATGTCAGATCAATTAAATGACAGCTGAGCTTACACAAGGAGACTAGAATAAGAGGAATATGACTGCTTTCGTCTTCATGGCATGAGAATTAGTCTAAGCACTAGCTAGGCCAACTAAATATGAATCCTTTACCCACCATCTTCTTAAAAATTGGGCATTTTTCTCCCCAGAGGATGACAGTTATTGACTTACTTTGGGGTGGTGGAGGTCATCATGAATCCTCGATCTCTGAAAGGGTTAGACACAGAATCAAATCCAGAATTGGGTTCTGAGTTTTGCAAAGAGAAGGCACCTCCAGGTTTGCATGTGCTGTCTTTCTGCAAGGCAGTGCTGTTAATTCTTCACTTGCTAGAACATAACAATTACTCACCAGTAGAATGTGATAGAAGAGAATTTGTTTTCGTATAATGACTTTCATACTCAAAACATCCCCAAACTCCTTGCAGATGAGTGATTGAAGAGCTCCGCGTCACCCTCCCACCTGCTCAGGAATAACTGGAACCGCTAACAGCCTGTATCTTTCTAAGCCAAGTGAGATCGCAGGGGAGAAGACTAGAGTGGAGGTGTGTTTGCATGAATTTAAATGATAGCTTGAATAAAACATCTCTAAAGCACTTTTTACACTCTCACTGTCTCATTGTCTCTGCGAAGACCTCTTTAATCAGTGATGTAGCCCGGATGCACACTCACCATGCCTGCTTCCCACCAATGAGCTGTTTTATGCAATGTCTGTAAGAAATGTGTCCCCAAGCCCCCTTTGAATAGGAAAAGCAAATAATTTCAAAGTTTAGGATGCTCTGTACAGTGTAAGCCGTTACAGGGGAAAATGCTAGAGCTGAAAAGGAAAAACAAAAGCACTCAAGGTGATTTTATTTTATTGCTTAAGGAATAAGGTAGCTCAGATGGTAAAGATCTACCTGCAATGTGGGAGACCTGGTTTGATCCCTGGGTCAGGAAGATCCCCTGGAGAAGTGAATGGCAACCCACTCCAGTGTCCTCGCCTCTAGAATCCCAGGGACAGAAGAGCCTGGTAGGCTATAGTCCATGGGGTCGCAGAGTCGGACACTGATAAGGAAAAACAGTCCATGGTGGTGCTTCTTCAGTACACACTGTGTATTGAATCACCTGCAGATTCTTATTCCATAAATGGGTTAGGTTCTGACAATGCATTTATATCAAGCCCCCAGGGGATGTTGGCTTTCTGGGTGCACCCAGAATAGCAAGCATCTAGCAAGCATTATGGCATAAAGGCAAAATTTGTTAGTAAATGTGAGAAAGGGTCAAAGACAAGCTCTTCAGAACCCTGCTCCTTCAGGAATGGTTCTTGTTTATTACTAGGCTTCCAGCCTTTCAGAGTTGTCTAAAGAGAAGTTACAACCCTTTCTACTGAGCGTCTAATCTAAATGCCAAACCAGAGCACATTTCTGAAGCATCATGGGTCTCAAGTAAGTTTTTGGACCTATCTTTGAAAGAAATCTGCATAATCTAATGATGGATGCTCCCTTGTAAGTCAGGTATGACTGCTTTCTCTCAGAGAGGCCTCTGTGAAATGATCTTCAAGGTTTTCAGGGTATCTTTTTTTTGCAGAAAGAACTGGTTAAGTATCATTTCCGTGCTTCATTCTCTTCAAATCTCTGCTCCAGAACCCTGGGAGGTGCTGTGAAGTGCTATCTCTAGAAAGTGAAAGCAGATGTCATGCCGCCTCCTGGGAGAGTCTGTGTAGCTGGTGGGGCATTCAGGGTCCCTACGCCCTCCTCAGACGGGTTCCGGTTGTCTGTGTTGCTCAGGCTCTGATGTGTGCGCGTTCTCAGCGTCTGCCCTCTATTTTCAGGACCCATTCTCTGCAACATTCTCTGTATTTACAGAACTCCTTCCAAATCCCTCTAGAAGGCGGAGGCCCGAGGAAGCTTGTGGAGGTGCATTGATGTTGGGTGGAAAAGGCCCTTTATTGCTGCAGAGTTATCACCATGGCCAAATATCTCTTCGCGCAGTAAATCAGCACTTGAAGCTTTGAGAGTGTTGTCTGCTGGTCTGTCTAACCCTCTCTGGCCCCGGTTACCCCACTGTTTCTAAATGGTAGATGCTCTTTGAGGACGATGAGCTTATAAAGGGTTGTGGATAACATCCCCTAGTGTTAGCAACATTCATAGTGCGCTTTACGATTTACAGAGCTTTTCATATAAATTGTCTCAACAACGAATGTAGGACAACTCGCCCGAGGTCACTTGGCTAGTGAGGATTTCAAAGGAATTCTGAAGCCAGGTCAGAACTTTCATTGCTAGAAAAATGCAGCTAATTACCCTTCAAATATAGAGCAGTATTTAACCCAGAATATTATGGAATCCTATTTTTCTTCTGTTTCGATGTTATGATTTATTTCCACTATTTAAAGCTATCATTTAAAAAAAAAAATTAAAAACCTAACTGCAGAAGCAAGTGTGCTAGTTGGGTTTTCAGAAAGAAATTTCTCATTCTTGATGATGTCTCTTTAGATTTAACAAGAAAGTAACACTATTAAATGTTAACTACCTTGATTTCAAGGTATATTGTACTTTTCTAGTTTTTTTTTTTTTTCTTGGTATAGAACACAAATAATTTGGTAGTTTTACAAGCAAAATGTTTTCTGAGATTTATATAAAATTGTTTCTGTGTTGTGCTTAATGTGGGGCTGGCTGGCTCCCTGTGCCGGCTCTGGGGTTCTAGTTGTTGGGACGATTAAACCGAGACTGTACAGCGCGCAGCCTAGGGGAGACCAGGCGTCCCTGAAGGCCAGCTCTTAGTTACTGTTGTCATTGCACAGATGTTATGTCACCCAGTATTTCTATACTTTAAAAAAGTTAATAACGAGCTTAGTCCTCAACCGCTGATCTGCCTGCGGATCTCGCACCGGCTCTTAACTTGGCTCAAATGGATCAGCTCTGGAGTGTATGCTTCCCCATTCTCACAGCCAGCATTGTGAAAGTCACACATCCCTGGACCCTCCCTCCCGGGGCAGAATTGGCCGAGGGAAGATACGGTTCCAAAGTCAGATCTGCTCCTCCAGTTTGGGGGAGGATGAGTGGGTGGATGCAGTGGTCCTTTTCTAAAATTAATGTCAATCATGCTCAACGGTAAGAGCTTTCACAGTGCTGCAAGTCAGGAGGGGAAAAGAGAGGTTACTCTATGTTTCCATCATTCAGGGAGAAGATATGGTTGACATGTAAAGAAATTTGTAAGGGTTCTCCCCTCCTGGGAGCCTAAACGTGGAAAGGCGTTTTCTGAGCCGTTTTGCGGTGAGCTCTTGTGCGCTTCTGTGTCCTCCATGTCTAACCAGACGCCACAGCTCGACGACTGTCTTGTAAATACGTGCTGTGCTACATCAAAGGGAAAGACAAGTAACCAGATAGCGATTTACCCCGTGTCAGTCATCAGGGCTGACATATGATTGCCATGAAGAAAGACCAGAGCAGAAGGGAGGATTCCAGCATGTATATGACTGCTGTGTGTTCCACAGTCAGGGCCTCAAAGAGTATTGTTTACAGCACGTCTCCTGGAAGGTGTCTTCCCTTTCTCTCTCGGTGCCATTTGCTGTCATGTTAAACCTGGAATTAGTTTGGTGCTCTTGTCTCGTCTCCTTAGGAACCCTTCTGAATGATTCGTTACACAGGAAATTATCATCCCACAGTTAGGAAAGTAACCTTACAGATGAAAAATGTTTTGACAGAATTTTCAAAATTAAATTGCATACTGTACCTTAGTAGAGTTGAAATATCTTAATGTATATGTTCCTTGGAGAGTTATCTTTATCATCCACATAGGGGATATGAGAATGAGAAATAATTCCATTTTTCTTATCAAAAATTGGAGAGCAGAGCTTTTCTCCAGGCAAGTGATCCAGCTGTCTGGGGTAACATTTAGACATGAGATTCAGAATCTTTTTAATTACACTCGTTAATTGTTTACCCAGTTAGTGCACCATTAATTGCTACCCTTGTTGGGCCAGCACCCTGATGACTACCATCTCACAGCTTGGCTGATAAGTGGGGGGTGATTCATTGCGTTTCTCTCTGCTCTCGTGGCATAATGGTAAGAGCTTTACTGTTATTAAAAAAAAACCAGGTATCCAATTTAGTCGCATGTTCTCTGACTCAAATACAGCACAGAAATGGTCTAATTTAGCATTAGGTTTGATATTTCTCACAGTTTCCAGAGTTAATACATATGTTAGTGAATGGTATTGTTAAAAATAAAATACAGCTATCTTAAGTCTGCAAAAACTGAAATTTTAAATATTGTTATGAGATGAGAGTAAAATGGTGTCATGGGATAATGCCTTTTCATGGGAAGCATTATGATGGCAGATAACAAGAGTGCCAGAAATCTTGGTTTTCATTTTTCTTATTTTATTGTGTTTGGTTCACTTCAGTAGCTCAGTCATGTCTGACTCTGCGACCCCATGAATTGCAGCACGCCAGGCCTCCCTGTCTATCACCAACTCCCGGAGTTCACCCAAACTCATGTCCATTGAGTTGGTGATGCCATCCAGCCATCTCATCCTCTGTTTCACACTTCTCCTCTTGCCTCCAATCCCTCCCAGCATCAGAGTCTTTTCCAGTGAGTCAACTCTTCACATAAGGTGGCCAAAGTATTGGAGTTTCAGCTTTAGCATCAGTCCTTCCAAAGAATACCCAGGGCTGATCTCCTTTAGAATGGACTGGTTGGATCTCCTTGCAGTCCAAGGGACTCTCAAGAGTCTTGTCCAATACCACAGTTCAAAAGCATCAATTCTTTGGTGCTCAGCTGTCTTCACAGTCCAGCTCTCACATCCATACATGACGATTCGAAAAAGCATAGCCTTGACTAGACGGACTTTTGTTGGCAAAGTAATGTCTCTGCTTTTGAATATGCTATCTAGGTTGGTTATAACTTTCCTTCCAAGGAGTAAGCGTCTTTTAATTTCATGGCTGCAATCACCATCTGCAGTGATTTTGGAGCCCCCCAAAATAAAGTCTGACACTTTTTCCACTGTTTCCCCATCTAGTTCCTATGAAGTGATGGGACCAGATGCCATGATCTTCGTTTTCTGAATGTTGAGCTTTAAGCCAACTTTTTCACTCTTCTCTTTCACTTTCATCAAGAGGCTTTTTAGTTCCTCTTCACTTTCTGCCCTAAGGGTCGTGTCATCTGCATATCTGAGGTTATTGATATTTCTCCCGGCAATCTTGATTCCAGCTAGTGCTTCTTCCAGTCCAGCGTTTCTCATGATGTACTCTGCATAGAAGTTAAATAAGCAGGGTGACAATATACAGCCTTGACATACTCCTTTTCCTATTTGGAACCAGTCTGTTGTTCCATGTCCAGTTCTAACTGTTGCTTCCTGACCTGCATACAGGTTTCTCAAGAGGCAGGTCAGGTGGTCTGGTATTCCTCTCTCTTTCAAAATTTTCCACAGTTTATTGTGATCCACACAGTCAAAGGCTTTGGCATAGTCAAGAAAGCAGAAATAGATGTTTTTCTGGAACTCTCTTGCTTTTTCCATGATCCAGCGGATGCTAGCAATTTGATCTCTGATTGCTCTGCTTTTTCTAAAACCAGCTTGAATATCTGGAAGTTCATGGTTCACGTATTGCTGAAGCCTGGCTTGGAGAATTTTAAGCATTACTTTACTAGCGTGTGAGATGAGTGCAATTGTGTGGTAGTTTGAGCATTCTTTGGCATTGAACACTTAATAAGAGATTTACCTCTTGAAGTTTTACGTGTACAGTACAGTGCGGTTAAATATAAGCAGTATGCTGCAGCGACCGTCTCCAGAACTCACTCATCTGTGTAACTGAGACTTTACATCCCTTGACTAGCAGCTCTCCATTTCTCCCCCCAGCCCCTGGTAACCACCAATCTACTCTGTGTCAGCTTGACTATTACATACTTTATTAAGTGGAAGTACTTGTCCTTCTATGTCTGACTTATTTCCCTTAGCATGGAGAAGGCAATGGCACCCCACTCCAGTGCTCTTGCCTGGAGAATCCCATGGATGGAGGAGCCTGGTGGGCTGCTGTCTCTGGGGTCACTAGGAGTCGGACAGGACTGAGTGACTTCACTCTCACTTTTCACTTTCACACATTGGAGAAGGCAATGGCACCCCACTCCAGTGTTCTTGTCTGGGGAAACCCAGGGACGGGGGAGCCTGGTGGGCTGCGATCTCTGGGGTCGCACAGAGTCAGACACGACTGAAATGACTTAGCAGCAGCAGCAGCAGCAACAGTGTCCTTCAGGTTCATCCATATTGTTGCAAGTGGTGGGATTTCCTTGTTCTTTTAAGGCTGAGCAATATTCCATCATAAGTTGAGACTGTGGATTCTGAACCCTGGGCCAGTGCACATAATCTGACTGCTTGAAGAAATGTCATTGTCTAAGTCTTGTTACACCTATAACCAAACTGGAGAAATGGGTACCACCCCTCCAAGCAGATCTGAAATGTTAGCCTCTCGTTCGAGTCCAACTCTGCCATCCCATGGACTGTAGCCCACCAAGTCTCTGGAATTCTCCAGGCAAGAATACTGGAGTGGGTTGTCATTCCCTTCTCTAGGGGGTCTTCTTGATCCAGGGATTGAGCCCAAGTCTCCTGTGTTGCGGGCAGATTCTTTATTGTTTGAGCCACCAGGGAAGTCTGCGCCATCAGTGGTGGTGGTGGTTGAGTTGCTAAGTCGTGTCCAACTCCTGGGACCCCGTGGACTGTAGCCTGTCAGGGTCCTCTGTCCATGGAGCCATCGGGAAGCAGATCTAAACAGACCGAGTGAAGGATAAGTTCAGATTTCTTTTACACGGTTTGGGAACAGGTGACCAACTGTTAGGCCATCCTTCTTGTATCTGCTTCTCCAAGCAGAAAGAAACCTCTGGAAAGAGATACTGGGTTGGGATGCACCAGACGTGGAAATCATGTTTGCTCTTAGGGGAGCTTTGTGTGTGTGTATGTGTGTGTGTGTGTCTGTGTGTGTTTATGTGTGTTATCATTAAATTTAATGTGAATCACTACATATTCTGGGTTTGCTCACAGTATTCTTCTCTTTGGGGAATCAGAAGTTCCCTGTGGTTCAACTCTCGAAAAACACACTTCATGTTCTGAGGGGTTTGATTTTATCAAAGTGGATGAGGTGGGTTATAGACAAAGATGGAGGGCACACTGAGGTGTGCAGTGCGGTCGCTGCTGCTGCTAAGTCGCTTCAGTCGTGTCCGACCCTGTGTGACCCCATAGACGGCAGTGGAGCCTTATCAGAGGACAGCCTCGGCCTGTGTTCCTGCCGTCGTGGCCGATGAGAACCACACGCAAGGACGTCAGTTTGGGCCTTGTAAGAAAAACACAATTTGGAGTGCAGACGACACTAATGGGAGCCTTAATTCTAATCCCTGATACAGACCCTTTCAAAGAGAAGGATACGACTGTGTACTTTAAAAGTGCTCTCAGCTTTTTAAGACTAAGCTGAAAATTGCCCAAATGAGAAATGATGGGAAATCCAATTCACAGATCCCTTTGGTTTGCAGGCACAGTTGTAAGATCAGTGTCAGTGACAGGAATACACATTGGCGTGGTGGCCCCAGTGCCAGCAAGGAGATTCTGACCGAGGGGTAAAACACGTCCTCATCTGTTCCACTTCTGTTCAAGTAAATATGTGAACCTTGATAGTCCCAGCAGAGTTTATCTTTTCTGGGCTGAAAGACATCTTTTAACTGCCCTTTCCCAAGTTTACCCAAGTTCAGTTTTCTTAAAACCACAACTAAGATTTATTATAGTGATTTTTTTCTTCAAATCACTACTATACTGATAAATAAACATGTGATTTATCTCATTTTTAAGTGTCTGTGGAAAATAAAAATGAGTGTTTATAGTTTTTTAAAGGCAAACTTGTTGAAAAAAAAAAAAGACTATTGACTTGCAGAGTCAATAGCCATTCATAGGCTGAATGCTCCTGTTTCTTCAAAATTCATATGTTGAGGCCTGTCTGTCAAAGTGATGGTGTTTGGAGGCAGGGCCTTTGGCAGGTGATCTGGTCACGCGGGCAGAGCCCTCGAGTGTGATGGTGTCCTCAAAAAAGAGGCTTCAGGGAGATCTCTCACCCCTTCTGCCCCAGGGGGACACAGGCAGCGTTGCACTGAGCGCTGGGAAGCAGGCTCTGCCGGGCCCCAGCTCTGCCGGCGCCCTGACTTTGGTCTTCCAGGCTCCAGAACGGTGGGAAATGAATTTTTGTTGTTTGTAAGCTGCCCAGTCTATGTTAGTGTATTACAGCAGCTGTAATGAACGAGGATACAGGGCAAAACTTATATAGACCCATAAATATAAAATAAAAAATGTGGATAGTATTTAATTAAGAACGTGTAGCCAACGGGAATTCGCTGTATGGCTCAGGAAACTCAAACAGGGGCCCTGTATCAACCTAGAGGGGTGGGATGGGGCGGGAGATGGGAGGGAGGGTCAAAGGGAGGGGATACATGTACACCTGTGGCTGATTCATGCTGACGTGAATCAGAAAACAACACAATTCTGTAAAGCAATTATCCTCAGTTAAAAAATAAATAAAAAAGTAAGTGGCATGTAGTTTTGATCATTATTGGAGTATAGTTGATTGGGCTTCCCTCGTAGCTCAGTTGGTAAAGAATCAGCCTGCAATGCAGGAGACCTGGATTCGATTCCTAGGTTGGGAAGATCTCCTGGAGAAGGAAATGGCAACCCACTCCAGTATTCTTGCCTGGAGAATCCCATGGACGGAGGAGCCTGGCCGGCTACAGTCCATGGGATCGTGAGAGTTGGACAGGACTTAGTGACTAAAAAAAGAGAGGGAGGGAGAGTGGAATGAATTAGTCTAGAGGTGCATAGCTTACTGGCCTGCAGATGTGGGTTTTGGCCGTTGAGTTCTAGTATTTCCTTATGACCAGGGATCCCTGTAGGAAGACACCTGGCTTAGTTCCTAGGAATAGATCTGTTCTCCGTGTCTCTACAGCACATTCTCTGACGAATGTTATTCTTGGGTGCTCGGGTTGAATCCTTCTAATGGAAAGAAATAACTCATTTAACAAGGAATCCTTATGTTCCTTGAGCTCAGGCAGACTCCCAGCTAGCTGAAAAGCACATAGGGGAACAGAAGAAAAAAATGCAAAGTCTAATGCAGTTAAGAAGACTTCTCCAAGTGGCCCTTTATTAGGAGAATATTAATATTTTAATTCTTGATATGAACTCCACAGATATTTGTTTCTATATGTATCAGATGAGTCAGATAATATTAGACTTGACTGGTTAAAACAAGTATATTGCAATATTTGTAGTTTTAGGAGCATATCATAAATCCTAAGGCAATGTCAGAAACTGTGCCTGGCTGAGGTTTATTCCAGAACATGGTGGATGCTGAATCTTATAAATAAATAGATTTCCATGGATTAGTATTACTGCCTGAGGCATTCTGATATAATTTGATTTTTAAGTTGCTTTCTCTTATAATTTTATTTCCATTTGTGTAAGGTCTTGTTTTTCTCATTAATTTGTAAAGATTGAACACCTACTTATGTGTCAGGCAAGGCACAAAGCCCACCACATTTTTTTCAACAACTCTCTAAGGGCTTCCCTGGTGGACAATAAAGAGTCCGCCTGCAATACAGGAGACCCAGGTTCGATCCCTGGGTCAGGAAGGTCCCCTGGAGAAGGGAATGGCAACCCACTCCAGTACTCTTGCCTGGAGAATTCCATGGACCAAGGATTCTAGCCGGCTGCAAGTCCATTGGGTTGCAAACAGTCGGACACGACTAAGTGACTTATACACTTGAGATCTCTGATGCCAGATATACCAGTGAGAAAACTGAGGCTAGGAGATGTGTATGTTTTCCCAAGGTCACAAACATAAAAAGGTGAAGCAGTGTTTTGACGGAAATGTTTCTGTGCCCAAAGACCACCTCCTGTCTAGGGGGTCACATCCTCTTGTCTGTGAGTTGACCATGGTCTTCTCCACTCATGCCCTTTATGTTTTATCCAGGAAATTGCTCTGGCTTGAACAGTTACAATGCTGGAAAGACTTTCCCATCCTTGCTGAAAATTGTTTATAGGTTGCCTTTTTCTTTATGCATTTTTTTTTTTCTGCTTCACTCTTTCAGTCTGGAGCCTCTTGGCATCTTTCTGTTCACATTGGACCAGTTTAGATGGTGCTTTTTTCTGCTCTTTCTGGGGCAGGCTCTTCTGTTTCAAGCATGTGGATATGATTCCTGTTTTCTCTATTGTGCCTGGTCCTCTCACTGTGTTTGACAGCTTTTCAACTGCTGGCATTCCCCGAGGCACACTCTCTCAGCTTGTGGTGTTGGTTGAGTGGCTTTGCACTATAGTAGGGGCTACACACACGTGCACACATGCATCCATGCAGGATGGGTCTTATACAGAAATGGAGTCGTTTAGAAAGACCACTTTTCAATCACCTCAAATGAGTCTCTCTCTCTTTCTCTCCTTGCTTCTTATTTTCTTAATCTAAAATATTCTACTCCATTCTCCAGCAAAGTGGTTACCTTTAAAAGACTACCAGTGACACGCTTTTTCTCTTCAATGGCTTATAATAGTTGTGGTCAAAATACAGGTAGATTATTGGACTTCATTGGAATGGTAACAGTAACCTTTCATTTTAAAAGTTTATGAAATTTCTCTTCTTTTTATACTTTTGCATGGGTGAGGAACTGTTTATATGAGTAGATAAGGGAAGTCATTTATTTTCTACAAGTATGTGAATTTACTTTTTAATTATCTCTGTAGCTTTGAATATTAAATAATATTTTTAGGAGTTAATGCTCACTGTGAATTGTATTTTTAACATGGATAATGGGGATTGAGGCCTAATTATGGACTGAGGCAAGAATTCAGATAAAGGAAAGAAAATTCTGATGAAAGATTATATTAATAGATTTCTTAAAAATTAAGGAGTATCAACATTTTTTGGTGGCATAATACACTTGATATTGAAAAGTGGCATTTCACCAATTACATAACATGATTCTTTTAGATTAGGTTAGTGACAGGAAATAAATTATATATATATAGTATATATATATATAGTATATATATATATATATATATATATATATAGTGAGAGAAATAGGAAATTATAGTTATAAAACCTTGACTAATATTCTCATTTTGCAGTTGAGGTGGTGTCTAGAAGGTAGATTTTAGCTTACTTATCACAAAACAAACAGCAAAGCTAATTGGAAACAAGGTCAGAAATTCACCTAACTCTCCCCTAGGCAGGAATATGTCTCTTTTACCCTAGGAACTGAGAATTGCATTTTGTTTTTGAGAATCATGAGTGGACTTTTCTCCGTGTTTCCCTTCCTTTCTAAACGACTAAAGCACTGTTAGAATCCAAACAAACAAGAAAATAAATAACAGCAGCGTAACCACTAAATTTGGTTTGGGATTATGTGCTAGTGTTCAGGAGAGGTGGAAAGTAATTTGTTGCTTTGTCTCCCCGTTCATATTCCTGACATGGGCCACTGAAGTGGCAAACCGAAAGCCATCAGGGCAGTGGTGCAGAGCGAGCCGGATTCATGAGCGGAGCGACGGGCCACGCTGGGAGGCGGTCCCTACGTGCTTATCGGGCTCTCATCAGAAATGCGCTGCAGCCAGGCCCCTGGCCTCTCCTCCCAGAACTCTGTGATGGCCTATTTTATGTACGAAAATGGAGGAGTCCACGCATGTAGGAGACAAGCAGTTTTTAGTTTGAATGGGTTATTTTAATCCTTTAATCTGGATTAGTTTAGTCCAAAATTTCCTGTTTAGAGTAGCAGACCTATGGCTTCCATTCTGCCCTTTATCTTCTGTGTGGGCTCAGATCTCAGGAGTGCTTCCCCAGGCTTCATGTGAATGGAAAATGAGTGCCATTGGAGCATTTTCAGTGCAGTGAAGCATCACCCAAGAGGCAAGTAGTAAAGGAAGTTATGGGCGAAAAACGCTTTAAGACATTTAATCTGTTCACACTTAATTTTTATTTATTTCCTAATTTGTTCACTCAGTCAATAAATATTTGCTGTATGTCTTTCACTTTTAGGTTTGCAGTCAAAGCAGATAACTTTGAGGTCATCCCTACTGTTAACAGTCAGACAATACAATGAAAAAACAGAATTATGTACTTACAATAATTATTTTCAGTTCAGTTCAGTCGCTCAGTCATGTCTGACTCTTCGCGACCCCATGAATCACAGCACACCAGGCCTCCTTGTCCATCACCAACTCCCAGAGTTCACCCAAACTCACGTCCATCAAGTTGGTGATGCCATCCAGCCATCTCATCCTCTGTCGTCCCCTTCTCCCTCCTGCCCCCAATCCTTCCCAGCATCAGAGTCTTTTCCAATGAGTCAACTCTTTGCATGAGGTAGCCAAAGTACTGGAGTTTCAACTTCAGCATCAGTCCTTCCAATGAATACCCAGGACTGATCTCCTTTAGGATGGACTGGTTGGTTCTCCTTGCAGTCCAAGGGACTCTCAAGAGTCAGTCTTGTCCAACACCACAGTTCAAAAGCATCAATTCTTCGGCACTCAGCTTTCTTCACAGTCCAGCTTTCACATCCATACATAACTACTGGAAAAACCATAGCCTTGACTAGATGGACATTTGTTGGCAAAGTAATTTCTCTGCTTTTGAATATGCTATCTAGGTTGGTCATAACTTTCCTTCCAAGGAGTAAGCATCTTTTAATTTCATGGCTGCAGTCACCATCTGCAGTGATTTTGGAGCCCCCCAAAATAAAGTCTGACACTGTTTCCACTGTCTGCCCATCTATTTGCCATGAACTGATGGGACCAGATGCCATGATCTTCGTTTTCTGAATGTCGAGCTTTAAGCCAACTTTTTTACTCTCGTCTTTTGCTTTAATCAAGAGGCTTTTTCCTCTTCACTTTCTGCCATAAGGGTGGTGTCATCTGCATATCTGAGGTTATTGATATTTCTCCCAGCAATCTTGATTCCAGCTTGTGCTTCCTTCAGCCCAGCGTTTCTCATGATGTACTCTGCATATAAATTAAATAATTATTCTAATATGTGCTAAATATAATAATAACTACAGCCATTTGTTTATTCAGTAGACATTTTTGAAAGTCAGTCATGTACAATTAATGTGTTCCACAAGGTGAGGAGATGGACACTGCCTTTGTCTTTAGGGAGTATACATTCTGATGTGGGGGTAACAATAAGAGCAATAGTCACAATAATAATATTGAGCATTTTCTGGATGCAAGGGCGTGCATGCTCAGTGGTGTCTAAGTCGTTGCAGCGCCATAGACTATAGCCTACAGGGAGCCTCTGTCCGTGGGATTCCCCAGGCAAGAATCCTGGAGTGGGTTGCCATGTTCTTCTCTGGGGGATCTTCCTGATCCAGCGATCAAACCAGTGTCTCTTCCTTCTCCTCCACTGGCAGGCAGATTCTTTACCACTGCACCACCTAAGAATCCCTAGATGCAAGAAACACTTTTCATGTATTAACTCACTGATTCCTCACAACAGTCTTGCGCAATCAGCATTGCTATTATTCCTGTCTTATAGATGAGATAGTTGAGAGTGAGGAGGTTAAGTATCTTGCCCAGTATCACACAGCTGGTAAGCAGCATAACTAAGATCCAAACCCAGGTCTTCCAGCTCCAGAATCTATAAACTTTTCACACAAACTTATGTAAAGTTGCATGAATGGAAGAGTGCAGAAGGTCTTTGGAAGGCCATGGGAGGCTTCTCTGGAGGACATGCGGGCATAAGTGGGCAGTGAAAAAGAAGGCGTTCTGGGCAGATACACAATGCCTCCAGAGAGGGTGAACAGGCTCCTGGATGTGGCAACAGAAGCCAGTGGGCCTGGAACCCAGAGGGAGTTGAGGCAGGAGGCATGGGCTTCTTGGCCTTGGTGGCGAGACTTGCTTTCAGCCGTCAACGGTGGGAAACCAGTGGGCTTGCCTGATGGTTTGAGAACAAGCGGAGCAGTGCAGGGACTCAGGGCAATTAGGAGGGTGTCTGTCTTAGCTGGCTGGGAGATGACATCCGTGCAGACAAGCGTGATGGTGGTGAAGTCCACAGTGTGCTATCTCTAGAGGAACTTCTAATTGCATCCAAGTCACTGTTAGAGAAAGACCCTACAGAGAAGAAGCTGTCATCCTGGGCCTGACTGGGAGGACTTTGCCAAATAGGGCAGGTGACTGGCCATTTTGAATACAGGAGAGAGAGGGGAGAGAGAGCTGTTGAGAGAAGAAATCTGGGTAATTGGACTGTCACGGTGAACCAAACAAGTGCTTCTAACAGCAGCGTATCCCTTGGTCAGCTGCGTCCAGTGCTTTTACACGGTTCTGCTTCTCAGCAAACGGCATGGTGCTGGCTTAGTTGTTTTGGCCAGTGGCAAATGCTTTGTTAAACCCCAGTTTGAAGAGAGAGGAGCCCTCCTCAGAATGATGAACTAACATTCACACAGGGTAAGTTTTTGGCTTAACTATAGCCATATAACTGACTGAATCTTTGGGTTAATTTTTTTAAGCAGGAATTTGTCTTTGTTCTTTTTCTGTTTAACAGTGTCTCCAAGTCTTAAGCTCTTTCCAGAATGTTATGGCCATCTATCCCTTTAACTGTAGTGCCCAAACCTGGGACGTTTTTAGTCACTTTAGTGGTAAAAATGGGCTTCCCTGGTGGCTCAGCTGGTAAAGAATCCACCTGCAATGAGGGAGACCTGGATTCGATCCCTGGGTTGCGAAGATCCCCTGGAGAAGGGAATGGCTACACACTTCAGTCTTCTGGCCTGGAGAATTCCATGGACTGTATAGTCCATGGGGTTGCAAGGAGTCGGACACGACTGAGCGACTTTCACTTTCACTTAGTGGTAAAATAGAAGGGGAAAAAAATAAGAAAGGCTATAAACAAAAGGAGCTAAGGACTTGAACAATAGTTACGCTTTGTCAGCTGCAGCGATAAGACTGCATGGCTGTCTGTGTTGGTGGCGTCAATCTGGTGTCTCACCGAGTGGCTGTCAAGAGTGGTGAAGGCTGGATCCACCTTTGGGCGTGCTGTGGGAGCCCCTGTGGGCTTCGTCAGAGCACAGATGGCTGGGCTTACCCTACAGAGTCTGCGATTCAGTAGTTCTTAACCCTGCACGTGAAGGATTCCCAGGTGACGCTGATGCTGCTGGTACAGAGGCCATGCTTGAGAACTGCTGGTGGGAAGAGTGGTCCCAGCACACTCCTGCGTGACACTTGATTGGATCAGAGGCAGAGCGGAGCTCGCCAGGCAAATGCATTTCCTCGAAACTGAACGGAAGGCATTCGGGCTTTGTGTTGTTGCTGAGGAGGGTGAGCTGGGGGCCTGTCTGCTGGGTGCCCTGGCACCTTCGTGGCAAGCCTTCATATAGTAAAATGCTTGCCTTCTAGGGTGTGCACCTGTCTCAGAGAGAAGCAGATGGGCTCTTTCTCAGAGAGAGACATGTTGGCAATTCAATTTTTGTGTATAGGAGAGGGTGTAAATAGTAAGCCAGCAGCACCATTGTCTACGTCTGTTGTGATGCTAGAGTTATTTTAAAGGGTATATTGTGTCGTGGCCAACTGGGTCATTATAGCCCTTTGAAAAATATGCTCCACTGTAAACATGAATCATGAAATGATAAAGACAAGTTTCTCAAAAGCTTAGGGAAGGTTAAGGAGAATGACAGTGTTTTCACCAATAAACGTCTAGTTTAACTTCTGTCCTTTTTTGTTAACAAGGTTAACGATGCAGATTTATTTGGATTTCACCAGTGAGCCCCATTAGTGTCCTCTTTCTGTTCCAGTCCCGAGTCCACTCCAAGCCGCCACACTGGCTCAGCTGTCTCGTCTCCCCAGCCTCCTCTCGTCTGTGACGGTTTCTCAGCACTCCTTCACTGTTTCTGACCGGGAGAGTTTGAAGACTACCTTATCCGGTAGAACATCTCCAAGCTAGACATGTCTTTAGTTCTCTCAAGATAAGACTGGGCTTATGGGTTTGGGGTGAGTACCACAGAGAAGAAATGCCCCCGTCATATAACAGAGGATTGCTAACATCAACGGGACATCACAGAGCTGCGCCTGTGTGTCTGTAGCTGCAGGTGTAACTACTGAATCTAAGTGCTGTGATAACTGTGCAATACAGAACAGTTGAGCAGACTGGTATTTCAATAGCTGAAGGATATCAGTGTAAATCTTTGCCAAATATTCTTATAAATGTTGCTGTAATAAACTTAAATTTCATAAAATTCATTACAAACACTTCAGATAAGTTAAAAAGTCATATTTAAGCACAGAAATATATTTTTTGTCCCTAAAGAAACCTTTATTTTCAGCACTAGAGACATACTTGACATGGAAGAACATAGGCATCGATGCATATTGCATATAGTGACTGTAGCTTATGCTTGTGTTCCCGTTTTTAATGAAATGCCGAGGGGAGGGAGTATGCCAAGTAAATAGCTATGCATTTTATCCATGTCCATGAGAGTGCAAGGAACCCAAGATCATGTTTACTAATGCCTGGAGTAAATATCTGACGGGCGTTTAGCTGCCAGGTTTCAAACACTGATAATGAACTAACATCATGAAATAATATCATAGTTTTCCAAATCGGTGTCTCCTGTGGTTATTAAGCCACAGACGAGACCTGGAAAATCTCTGTCAGCAGCAGTCACAGTGATGGAAACACCAATGCAGTGAGAAGAGGGGAAGAGATCTTTTCTATTAAAATCTGAAGCCCTTGGGCACGAAGAGAAAGATTCACATGGTAGATAAGGGGAAGCGGATTAACTCTCCCAATATTCATTTGGAAAATTGTCATTTAGGCTTTTAGACTCCCTAAATACTGTGAGCTTCTGCCTGGCAGGTTTTGAAAAAAACAAGTGTGTGTGTCAGCTCCTTGACAAGGTAGATAGGGAGCTGCAGGTAACAAGGCTGAGGGAAGTTTTCTCCAGCTTGTGTGTATACCGTGAAGAGTCTGGAGTTATCCATTCAAAGCAAATGTCAGTTCTGTATGCACATTCAATTTTAAAAATATGAATATGATTCGGGCCACTAGAGTCAGTTGTACTCATGAAAATATACGATTGGCAGTGAGTCCAGTTGACTATAAAATACCTTTGGAAGAACAGGAAATTCTCACTTTCACAAAACACCACTTGGTGCATCATTCATGAAACATGTGTTTATTGAGCTCTTCACCTTGTGCAGAACCCTGCGTGAAGCACACCAGGTGATGCAGAAGGGCCCACAATCCACGTTTCAAGGATTTCGCTTCTGGATTCTCTCTGAATGCAACTGATAGATAATAAGCTGGAACCAGTTTAGACCACTGCACAAACAAGTAACTGCAGATCAGAAACCCTACAAAATACACAGCGGCAAGGGCCACAGGGAGGTCTAAATGGTGGAACGTGTGTGAGAGAAGGAAGAGAGGAGGGGAGAAGGGGAAAGAGAGAGAACTTCGAGATGGAGACTGTGGATCCGTCTCTTGGGAGTGTATTGTCAGAGAACAAGTAACATATTCCTGAAGTAATTTAAGTCCAGACCTTAGTCAGTGGTCAGTGGGGAGTGATTACTGTTTATAAGTACTGAAGACATGGGGCTTCCCTTGTGGCTCAGCTGGTAAAGAATCTGCCTGCAATGCGGGAGACCTGGGTTCGATCCCTGGGCTGGGAAGATCCACTGGAGAAGGGAAAGGCTGCCCACTCCAGTCTTCTGGCCTGGAGAATTCCATGGACTGTCCATGGGGTTGCAGAAAGTTAGACACAACTGAGCGATTTTTCGCTTTCACTTCATGAAAGACATAAGGAGACTTGTACTTCAGGACGATTTAGCAGCTTATAAAGTAGATTGTAGGTGGGCAGAGCAGTGGGTGTGCTTCTCAGTAGTACATGCAAAAGATGACGCTCGGAGCCTGAACAAAGAGGACACACGTGCAAGAATCGCCACTTTGGTCGACTCTGACAGACGACGACTGTGCAGTGTCCGTTGTGTTTAAAGATATGTGCTGAGTGCCTGTTCTTCGTGTGCCTGTCACTGGGTTAACACTGGAAATGCAGAGTGAACAAGGTAAATACGATCTCTGACCCCATATTACTCATACTCCAGTGGGAAGAGGAGCTTGTTCAGTTAAGTGATTACAAATCATTCATTTACTCAGTAGGTGTTTACTGGAAACCTGCCTGTCTGCAAGACACCGAGCTCAGGAGATCAAGCAATAAACCATGCGGTCACGGCCAGTGTTACTAAAGTGAGTAGGTGCCAACGTGCGTGCCTAGTCCAAGGGAGGCAGAAGGAAAGTAACTGAGGATGAACTCTCAGGAGCAATCTGTCGCTCTCCCTAATTTCTCAGCATCCTCTTCCCGCAAGGACATAGCTGGCTGTGTTCACATTTAACGTTCAAGTTCTCAAGCCTGCTCAGCTGGATTTTTAGGACAGATTCTGACATCAAGTGACAGACACAGGCGACGCTAACTGTCCTGTCTACAACTCGACACGTGTGACCTGTGTCGCCTGGTGAGGGGCTCTCTGGGACTGGCACTCATCCTCAGTGTTCCCGCTCCATCAGGAGGAGCTGTGAGTGGACCCCACCATCCCACGGTCACCGGGGCCTTCAGCCCTTACCAGGGCCACCCAGCCAAGAGGCACGTGGCACTCGCTGTCCCCAGCAAGCCCCGTGAACAGAGGGCCTTGAGCCAAGGCTGGTTGACGCTCAGGCTCAGAGTGCTTGTGTGCTCCCTCCACTTCCATGCTGCTGCTGCTGAGTCGTTTCAGTCATATCCGACTCTGTGCCACCCCATAGACGGCAGCCCACCAGGCTCCCACGTCCCTGGGATTCTCCAGGCAAGAACACTGGAGTGGGTTGCCATTTCCTTCTCCAGTGCATGAAAGAGAAAAGTAAAAGAAGTCTCTCAGTCATGTCCGACTCTTAGCGACCCCGCAGACTGCAGCCCACCAGGCTCCTCCATCCATGGGATTTTCCAGGCAAGAGTACTGGAGTGGGGTGCCATTTTCTTCTCCCTTCCATACCCCCCCAAAAAGAGAGAGCAATAGGTGAGCCGCGCCCTTCTGATCGCTGCCCCTCAATGTGTCCAGCCGAACAAGAGAAGCTTAACGCTTCCCAGAATGCCCCCAGGAAGACTGCACCCCTTTCCCTGGCCAGGGGATACTTGTTGATGGTCCTCAGAGGCCATCGTATAGCACTGACGAGATCTTTATAAGAAAGACAGCATCGATCAACCCTCTGACTTACAGGGACAGTTCAAGAAGGATAGGAATTGATCTTTCACTGCGTGCTTGTCTCTACCACCAAACAGCAACTTCAGAGCAAGGTGCTTGGTTCATATGTCTTTATATCCACACCCATAGACTACCTGACAGCCAACAAATGTTTGTCAAATGGTGGTTGGATGGATGGATGGATGTGTGGATGGATAGATGTGTGATGGATAGATGTGTGGATGGATAGATGGATGTGTGGATGGATGGATGGATGGATGGATGGATGGATGGATGGATGTGTGGATGTATGGATGGATGTGTGGATGGATGGATATGTGGATGGATGGATGGATGGATGGATGTGTGGTTGGATGAATGGATGGATGTGTGGATGGATGGATTGATGGATGTGTGGATGGATGGATGGATGGATGTGTGGATGGATGTGTGGATGTATGGATGGATGTGTGGATGGATGGATGGATGGATGTGTGGATGGATGTGTGGATGTATGGATGGATGTGTGGATGGATGGATGGATGGATGTGTGGATGGATGTGTGGATGTATGGATGGATGTGTGGATGGATGGATATGTGGATGGATGGATGGATGGATGGATGTGTGGTTGGATGAATGGATGGATGTGTGGATGGATAGATGGATGTGTGGATGGATGGATGGATGGATGTGTGATGGATAGATGTGTGGATGGATGGATGGATGGATGGATGGATGGATGGATGTGTGGATGGATGGATGGATGGATGGATGGATGGATGTGTGGATGGATGGATGGATGGATGGATGGATGGATGGATGTGTGGATGGATGGATATGTGGATGGATGGATGGATGGATGGATGTGTGGTTGGATGAATGGATGGATGTGTGGATGGATAGATGGATGTGTGGATGGATGGATGGATGGATGTGTGGATGGATGGATGGATGGATGGATGGATGTGTGGATGGATAGATGGATAGATGGATGTGTGGATGTGTGGATGGATGGGTGGATGTGTGGATGGATGGATGGATGGATGTGTGGATGGATGGATGGATGTGTGGATGGATGGATGGATGGATGGATGTGTGGATGGATGGATGGATGGATGGATGGATGGATGTGTGGATGTATGGATGGATGGATGGATGGATGGATGGATGTGTGGATGGATGGATGGATGGATGGATGGATGGATGTGTGGATGGATAGATGGATGGATGGATGGATGGATGTGTGGATGTATGGATGGATGGATGTGTGGATGGATGGATGGATGGATGGATGGATGGATGGATGGATGGATGTGTGGATGGATGGATGGATGGATGGATGGATGGATGGATGGATGTGTGGATGGATGGATGGATAGATGGATAGATGGATGTGTGGATGTGTGGATGGATGGATGGATGTGTGGATGGATAGATGGATGGATGGATGTGTGGATGTGTGGATGGATGGGTGGATGTGTGGATGGATGGATGGATGTGTGGATGGATAGATGGATGGATGGATGTGTGGATGTGTGGATGGATGGGTGGATGTGTGGATGGATGGATGGATGGATGGATGGATGGATGGATGGATGGATGTGTGGATGGATGGATGGATGGATGGATGGATGGATGTGTGGATGTATGGATGGATGGATGGATGGATGGATGGATGTGTGGATGGATGGATGGTTGGATGGATGGATGGATGGATGTGTGGACGGGTGGATGGATGGATGGGTGTTTGTTGAAAACAAAAGCTTTTATTTGTGCTACTACAGTACAGCAAAGCAAGTGAAAGCTAGATTACATGGATGCTGTGTTGAGGAAATGTAGCTCCTTAGGGCAGTGCCCCTTCAGGTATATCAGTGGTATGGAGAGGGACCATGCTCGACAGAAGCACTGGGACCTTGTTGGAGTCTGTGTTTACAGTTTAGGAGGCTTGAGAATGGCTGCAGACTCATGGGGTATCTTCTATGGTGAGATGTTGAAAACAAATCTTTAATGAGGATTAGTGGCAGATGGATGGATTACCTATAAAAGGAAGAAAAATTTCTTTATAAGAAAATTTGGAGAGGACTTAGGAGAAATTATAGAATAGCTATTTCTGTACTCCCCATGGTGAATGTTTGAAAGATAACATTCCTTAAGATATCGTAGTATATATCTTTGTATAGCTCTGGTGTGAGTCATTAACCATTTTGTACTTCTGATATCACAGGTCTTGGTTTAAAAATCTACATATAATTTTAGAAACATCATTCTAAATAATACAAAGATAACATAGCTGTTATGCATTGCTGTTTTCATACCTATAATGTGTCATTTTGCACAGATCACCATTTCAAATGCATTGCATTCCTTGATAATCTATTAAATGATTACATTTTGCATTTTTACTTGTGAGATATATTTTAGGTGATTGTGAAGATCTTAATATTTTTTTAATCAGCTTATTTACTTATATTTAATCACATTTTTACCTCTTCATTTATTGATATTGGTACTTATATTTCATATTATGCTATCTCTTTCTCTGTCTAACCCAAGAACAAAGTCCTACAGAAATTTCAAAAAAATGACAAAAACGTTTCCCTTAAATTCCCTGAAGAGAAGTCCATATGTATAACAGAATATGGAAAAACTGAAATCATAAAAATGAGCTTGGAAATGTTGCTCATGATTGTATTTGCTTGATTAGCTGACCCCCACTCTTTGCTTTTAAATGGCCCTGGCTACTTCTGCATAGTAGGTAGAAAATTAATTGTATGAGTAAGGTGGACACATCCTACATAAAAATAAAATTCAACGTGATTCTATTGCAGTTTGATTTTAAACTGATTTTTGTTTTATTTAATACCAAATACATCAACAAGCCTTGTCATATAGACAATCACATATGTTTTATTATCAATAAAAATTTTCTTATAACAAGTTTGTTGCTATATAATTCACGTATTGTTGAATTTACCCTTGATCCTATATCAACAAGGTTCTGCCTCCATCACCACAGTTGGGTTTAGAACACGGTCTTCACTCCTGAAAGTACTTCTGTATCTGTTAGGGACAGCCGGTGCTTCCTACCTCCCCTCAACACCCCCAGCCCTAGGCGGCTACTCACCTGCCCTGCTTCTGTAGTCTTGCCCATTGTGAGTCTTCTGTGTAAGTGAAATCACGCAATATGTGGCCCTTTGCGACTGGACTCTTTCACTTAGCATGTGTTTTCAGGGTTCGTCTTATCTCAGCGTGTGTCAGTACTATGCTTATTTTTATTGCCGAGTAACGTCCACGGTGGGGATATGCGGCACATTTTCTATCCATTCACCAGTGGCTGGCCATTAGCGATGTTTATACAACAATACGTAAACAGACACATTTTACAAATACAGTGTGTATTCTCTGTAATAATAGTATGTGGTAAGCAGCGTCTAATATTCAGTCAACCTTACTTGTTGTTTAGTTGGTAAGCCATGTGTGACTGTGACCCCATGGACTGCAGCACGCCAGGCTTCCCTGTCCTTCACTGTCTCTTGGAGTTTGCTGAGATTCATGCCCATGGTGTCAGTGATGCTATCTAGCCATCTCATCCTCCGCCACTCTCTTCTCCTTTTGCCTTCAGTCTTTCCCAGCATCAGACTCTTTGCCAGTGAGTCAGCTGTTCACATCAGATAGTGAACTTCAGCTTCAGTATCAGTCCTTCCAGTAAATATTCAGGGTTGATTTCCTTTAGGATTGACTGGTTTGATCACCTTTCAGTCCATGGGACTCTCAAAAGTCTTTTCTGACACCATAGTTCAAAAGCATCAATTCTTCGGTGTTCAGCCGTCTTTATGGTCCAACTCTCACATCCATACATGACCACTGGAAAAACAGTACCTTGGACTATACGGGCTTTTGTTGGTAAACTGATGTTTGTTTTTTAATATGCTGTCTAGGTTTGTCATAACATAAGGTAATGTAAAATCATATAAGCAAATGTGAAAACATGCTTGAGTTTCCCAAAATTTATCTTATAAGCCTTCCAAAATGAGATTATTACCATCCTGGAGCCTGCTCAAACTCATGTCCATTGAGTCAGAGATGCCATCCAACCATCTCATCCTCTGTTGTCCCCTTCTCCTCCTTCAATCTTTCCCAGCATCAGGGTCTTTTCCAATGAGTCAGATCTTTGCATCACATTCAGCTTCAGCATCAATCCTTCCAATGAATAGTCAGGACTGATTCCCTTTAGGATGGACTGATTTGATCTCCTTGCTGTCCAGGGAACTCTCAAGAGTCTTCTCCAACACCATAGTTCAAAAGCATCAATTGTTCGACACTTAGCTTTCTTTATGGTCTAACTCTCACATCCATACATGACTACTGGAAAGACCAGTAGTTTTTTCCTGATTGTTAGAAGAGGAGTTAAATACCTCAGTTTCTCCAGGTGGGTTTGCGGGTTTCATGTGTTGTTTATATAGTAAACTTATGTTTCTAACTAGCTGTCTTTAAGACCTATGATACAATTGTAAAATGTAATATTCATTTTTATCAAGTTAATTATAGCTTTGATTTCTTTGGTCATTGTGATAATTTGCTGTGGGCAAATGACATATAGAAAAAAACATATTTATTCAATGCTCACAGTTCACAATTTATCAAAATTTGGCCAAACATGTGCCACAATGATTATTTATTAAGACAGTTGCTAATCTTATCTGAGTAAGGCCAAGGCAGTCTAAGCTTTCTAAAACTTCATAATATTAGGGCCAGAAATAATGTAATGTTATTTACAAATTTTCATAAAATTATACTTCTTGGAAGCAGAAACTTCGATTAAGGAAAAATAACAACAAGTATTAACTAGTTTTAATCATGAGAAGTTTTAAATGCCAAATATTAGATAAATTATATAAAGCTCTGGGTGGATTCACGGCTGAAAGTTATAAATCACTAAGTAGAATTTGGGGCTTTTTGGTGGCTCGGCAGTAAAGAATCTGCCTGCCAAGCTGGAGACATGGTGTTGATCCCTGGGTCAGGAAGATGCCCTGGAGGAGGGCATGACAACCCACTCCCAGCATTCTTTCCTGGGAAATCCCATGAACAGAGGAGACAGGCAGGCTACAGTCCGTGGGGTCGCAGAAGAGTCAGACACGACTTAGAGGCTAAACAACAACAATGTGAAGCGGACTTGGGATTGTGGTTTTGTTTCTTTGTAAACTGCATCATTAAGGGAAATGTGGAATGTTGAACCCCAAAGCTCCCGGTCTGAGTCTCTGCATCTTGTTTTGGCCTCAAGGCTGCTTCCCATTGTCAGGGAGCAGACTACCAGGGTAGACTGTTTCTTTTTCACCGGCATGATTTTCACCGCAAATTTTGCCTGTTCTGTGATCTTGGAAAGCAAGATTTCTTTGCTTTGTATTTGATGTTAATTGGAAAAAACAAAACACAAAACAGGCTTATATGGCCCCAGACCTCTTTCTCGCTCTGGGAAGTGATGAGATGCATGTTGAGAGATTTCAGAAAGTTATCTTCCAGTGCCTTTTCTTTTACTGCATAATTTTTCACATTGTTCTCTAATCTCTCCAAGGAGTAGTTTTTATCTGTATGATGGGGATTCTGTCAAAACTACAAGTGGAAATGGAAATAGGAAAACCACTTCCTGTATCAGCAAAGCTTTTCTTTCCACCTGAGTCTCGACCTGTGTTTCTATAGGAGCCTCTCTCCATGGTAGATGTCGATAGTATGGGGATTTGTTGAAGCTAAAACAATGCTGTTGGACAGGAAGTCAGGAGAAAGAGAAAGACAGGCTTAACCAAGCCAAAAGTAGGAATAGTCTTGGAATAAATTTCTAAAAAAGTCTAAGTGAAATTTTGTATTTTTCAGGATTAAAAAAAAGAGAAAAGATGGGAGGAAATTTCTTTACTGTGTAAAAATCTAAGTAAATATTATAAACATTTCATTGTGAACATTGGTTGGTGCCATCGTTTATAGGGTAGTCCTCATAAGATATTTCCTGTGAGTTATACATCTAGGCTGCAGGAGATTTCGGGTCCCACAGTACATGTGTGCCAGCTAAGTCACTTCAGTCATGTCTGACTCTGCCAGGCTCCTCTGTCCAAGGAATTCTCCAGGCAAGAATGCTGCAGTGGGTTGGGTCCCACCATACCCTTTGATAAATAAAGAGAAAAAAAGCAATTTTCTTAAATCTGACAGCTTGTTAATGGAAGAGGCCTACAACTCACTAGATTTGCTTCTTGTTTAATTTATTGTTTGTAGAAGGAACCACACTGAAATCTTGTGAGTTCATTTATCATTTAAACATTTACTGTTTTATCACAATATGCAGGTAATGTATGTGAAAAGAATAATGTAAAATCTACAATTACTTCTTTAGTGGGAACTATCTATTGGTGTTTAATGATTTTTTTATAATTGGTGAAAATCAACACTTGATCAGGTTTGAAAAGTTTTGTATTTTTGTCAAACATTTTAGATATTTGTGGCTTATTTGATGTGTTAAGCCTTTTGTTTTTACTTACTTGATCCTGTCTGCCTTTGTAGAATCAGCCAAGTGCAGTTATACTGTTCAATAATTTATCATAATGTATTTTTATGCATGGTAATAGTTTGCAGTCTGGATGTACTTAGTATACATTACATATTGAAAATAATATTTTGCCATAATTCAAATTGTTTTATGAAGCTGAATAAGCAGATTCTCATACCAATGAAATCATGCTTGCATACTGAATATTTTGTAACTGAATTTACAAAGACGAAGTCATGAGGGGATTAACACTAAAATAAACTAAATACACTATTCTGTTCTTTTTCAAGTACATATCCATATTAGGTATTTTAGCAAGTGTCTTCTGACTTGCCTTGATACTTAGAGTTTTAAACATGTGAGACTTCGGCAAAATGGAAAAAAAAGATCACTTGCCCAAAATTATTTTAATTTTGAGAAGGAATTATAGAATGTCTACTAGCAAAGTAATGCAGTTTCTAAGAATGATTTTGAAAGAAAAGAAGCACATGAGTCAGGTGCTTTTAAGCACACGTTATTGATTTCTTACATTTAAACTCTTAGGGTTAAAGAGTCTTTGTTTTCAATTACTTGTAGCTAGTTGGAGATGTATACAGAAAAGAAAGCGCAGACCTTTCAACGTCATTGGAAACGATCAGAACTGCCGGTCAGAGATTAAGAAATGACTTTTATGAGAAATGTTCTCAGAGTGAATTTTGATTTTTTCATCACTTGATGTACTGAATCAACCCCTCATAAAGACATTTTTGCTTTTCTGATATGTTACCATATTTAATGATAAATGAATAATTCATTGCTTTATAAAACTCATACCATTTTATATTTTATGTAGAAATTTTATGAGATGATATTAAGAGATGAACACAGTCAATACATGATTGACTTTTTTTAAAAGTACTGTGCATCAAGATTCATTCCTTTTTTATGGTTCTGAGATAATTTCTTCAATTTTTATGGTTCTCTTCTGAGATAATTTCTTTAATTTTATCTAGAGTGTTTTAACATTTTTACATATAGTCACACAATATATTCTATTTTATGTCCCCTAAATAAAAAAGGTCAGTATAAAACCATATCATCAGTGATTGCATTAAGGAAATAAAGTAAAATAAAATAAAACAAAGGCATAGAGAATTTTAAAGCTGTCCGTAAGAGAACCTGGAGCACAGCGGAATATTTAGTCTCAGAAACTAGGTCATCTCTGCACAAATGCATGTCCCTTCCTTTTCTCTGTAGGTCACTTTCTGGTTTGTATGCTTAGTTCAGAATACTTGCAGTCTGCAGCTGTTACAAAATGGGTGAGCTTTCTGAAGATTTCTCTGTGTTTCTTTCTATATAATTCTACAAAATCTATTTATAACATTGAATAACAGTAAAAATATATTTTAAGACTATCAATCCCTTTTCACCATATTATTTACTTTTTAAAAATTATTTACCTCAATTGGAGACTAACTACATTACAGTATTGTAGTGGTTTTTTGCCATACACTGACATGAATCAGCCATGGGTGTACATGTGTCCCCCATCCTGAACCCCCTTCCCATCTCCCTCCCCGTCTCATCCGTCAGGGTTGTCCCAGAGCACCGGCTTTGAGTGCCCTGTTTCATGCCTGAACTTGGACTAGTGATCTGTTTCACATATGGTAATATCAGTGTATTATTTTAAACCTGCATGTGTTTGAACTGGCCCTTTTGGTGCATGATCAGATGTCAGGGATCTGGGCCTGAAGAAGCCACAGACTGTAGTTAAACTAACCCGGTGTGTACTGTGCACGCTGACACACTGGAGTTAAGAGTTAACTCCAGTTAACTCTTTATTTGCTTTATTTGTATATCAATTTACTCCTGTGATTACTCATCTGGAGTGTTAGTTGCACAGAGGATTATATAGTGTTCCCTTCTCAACTAAATGTGTATTTACTCATGGATTGTCATTTAGAAATTTTAGAAACCATGCGTTTTTTTCTCCTGCATGGAAATAAAAGGTCAGAAGATAGTGGATAGACTCTGTAGTCTATTAAAACTTTTCCCAACCTTCTCTCTTCCCTCTGTAAGAATAAAAGAACCCCTGTGAGGGTGGAGAATAAATGTGTTTGTGTTATCCTTGTAAAGAAAAAAACGTACCTTGGACATCCTAAAATATGGCATAGAGCGTACAGGTGAAAGAAGCCTGTGGAGGGAAACACGGTTGAAACGGCCAGTGCTAATGACTCTCACAGGTTTCAACGCACTTGAGGGAACAATTGGTGGTGATATATGCGCATTTAAGAAGACGGCGTATCTTATGTAAGTAAGCTTTTAGAAGTCATTAAAAAAATGGGGCAATGACCTGTAGAATTTACTTACAGTCTGATGTAGTTAATGCTATCTCAAATGTTACACAGTTGAACCCATACAAACATAAACCAAGGATAATTACACATGTCTAAATATCTATCAGCTGCTGTTTTCAGCTGCCTGACTCAAGGATAATTATTTAATGTCAGTTGTTCAGGGTCACCCAACAAGTCAGTGATATATTCAATGATTTAAGTTATTTAAGTGTAGGTACGTTTAAATTTAGTTTATATGGTACACAAATTATGACATAAGTTTTACTCTTCAATGGTACTGTACTTAATTCCTTAGGTCTCTTAAAACATAATTTGAAGCAAAAGATGGACTATATAAGGCACAATATCATATTTTTTTATATTGACAAGTAAATATCTTAGTTTCTATTTTTTTCTTGTTTAAGGCAGTAAACCCCACATGCACTTTTTCAGCAACTAAATTGAACACAGTGATACAGTTTGTTATGCCTTCATTTTCCTTCGTAAATTTAATGCTTGAAACTTTAATAAACATATATTATGATCTTTAAAGTAACCAACGCGTATAGACATTCCAAGTGGCCTGGCAGTGAGACAGCGCAGCAGCGCCTCGGGGTTCTCCCCGGTGGGAGGAGAGTCTGCTCAGCGGGGCCTCCTGTGCGCCGAGCGCCCCCTGCGTGGCGGGCTTTGTGACGGAGGCAGACGGCCCCTTTCTTCGGGCAGCTGGCCCGCTCATGGGGCTCAGCCCACCACGGATGCTGAAGGCTGTGCACAGCGAGGGCATTAAATGGGTTTATGCTGGCACCGGGACTGGAGAAGGTTTCGCAGAGAAAGAAAATAGCTTTGAAGCTCCATGTGAAGGAAGGGGAGTGGAAAGCAATGAGAATACACCTCGAAAGTCTGTTTCTCCTTCCTCCCGGCGCTGGGGAGGTGTCTTGGGCTTAACTGGTGCTGAACGCATTTTAAAATGGCTAAGGAGCGTTCCAGACAGAGGAGGGAAAGAGAGGAAAGGACACAACTGTGACGTATTGGGCTGGGGGAAGGGACAGGACGTGCTGTTTCATTGTGATGAAGGAAAAGTCCGTGGGAGTACCACTTGTCTCGCTTTGGCCATGCACCGAGATTGGAGCCAAGGAAAGTGAACCAGCTCACTTGATGATGATGGGAGGAGGGGGAAATATTGCATATGACCCTATATCTGAATCAGGGATTCAGGAGTGAGATGTTCCCTATAGTGTGTATGCTAGATTTATTTTGCAGAAAAACAAGTCTGCAAAATCTAAAGCAGATCTCATTACTTAGTACAGGCAACTTATCTGTCTCACTTTGCTCACGTTAGTGGCTCTTGAAGTCTTACTTTGAGGTTTTCATTGGCATCTGTAACCCTAGACATGCACCTAGAGTAACTTCTCTATATTTAAAGGTAAAGGAGATCAAAGGACTATGGCCTGGGCAACAAAACCCAATCAATTTAGGAAAGCTTAGTGCCATTCTGAGTTTCGAAAAGCTTAACCACCTCTAAAGTGAGCTTGCAAAGCCAAGAAGGACCATTGCTCAATATTAGCAAGCTCTGTTACATGGTGTCCAAAAGATAAATGTGTGGGTGAACCCTTCCTCAAAGGGAAGCAATTAATTTCCTGCCCGAATGCTTCCGCCTAGGTATTGTTCATGTGTCTCCGCTGTCGCTCAGAAAACAGAAGCACAGTTACTAGGTCGGTCTCGTTGGGCCTTACGGTAATGCATTCATGAGCTGTGTAGGGAAGGTGCACACGGGAGAAGCAGGGATGTTCCCCTGCAGGACTCTCAGAATGAATGGCAGAGGTGGCTCACTGACAGCTCAGCTGGCGAAGAGTCCGCCTGCAATGCAGGAGACCCCGGTTCAATTCCTGGGTCAGGAAGACCTGCTGGAGAAGGGATAGGCTACCCATTCCAGTATTCTTGGGCTTCCTCTGTGGCTCACCTGGTCAAGAATCTGGCTGCAGTGTGGGAGACCTGGGTTCTATCCCTGGGTTGGGAAGATCTCCTGGAGAAGGGAAAGGCTACCCACTCCAGTATTCTGTCCTGGAGAATTCCATGGACTGTATAGTCTATGGGGTTGCAAAGAGTCAGACACAGCTGAGCGACTTGCACGTGCAAAGAGACGTTTAGATTTGGTGAGAAAAAAATGAAGCAAACATTAGTCATGCTCACACAGACCATCACACTCCAGGTGTTTCTATCTGGTACCACTGCCCCTGTCTCCCTCTCTGCTAGGGCCAAAGACACAGTGCCTGAGAGCTCTTTTCAGTTTGAGGCACAACTGTGATGTATTTGAAATATTTTGCTCTGGCTCCGGTGAATTCTTACAGTCAGTTGAAACAGAGTAGCATCCTTCGCCACTGATTTGCAAGGCAACAAGGCTTGAAACATCCAGCACTTGCACTCTTCTCTGGCCATTCCCATCAAATTCTCTTTCTCAGAAATTGAAAACGATCAATTCCATGTGTAAATTATTCCCAACATTACCGTTGCTTTAGAGAACATACAAGGAACATCAAACCACCCTCCCTCCACTAGTCGTTAGAAAACCTCAGCTGTTAGGATCCAGATTGTCAGCTTCCAGAAAGGTCTCTACGATGCACTGACCCTCGTGGTGTAGTCAGAGTGCCCTGATGCAGGGAACGCTGTGCTGGAGCTTTAGGGAGTTTGGTTTTATGTCCCAGAACCCACTGGCTGAGCTGAGTTACAGAATCAGTCCATGATACATGAGAAGAGCCCTGACGTTGGGGCCAATATTTGGATCGAGTTCTGCCATTTTCACCAGCATGGACTTGGGCAAGGAGCTGCCCCTTGGCGTCTGCCGTATTTACCGTAGGGGTTAAAGTATTGCAGATGAAAGTGCCTAGTATATAATGGCCCTCGCTGTTAGTCGTGTAGTCACTAAGTCATGTCTGACTCTCTGCGACCCCATGGACTGTAGCCGGCCAGACCTGCTTGTTCCTCACTATCTCCTGGAGTTTGTGGTTGGATATCCCTGCTGTCTAAGGGACTCTCATTACAGGCTTGCTAAATTTGTTATTTGGAGATAATTTTATTTCTAGTTAGTTTAGCAAATTAAAACCATACACAAAATTTAGCCTGCATATTTCTAAGATAATTTTTGTAAGGAAACTTGTAGTTCAGAGAGTTTAGCACTTGTCTGGGGGAATGTATCACCTGCTTTGGGGACATCATTATAAAAATATGTGCAGAGAAAGGACAGAAAAGTGCATATGTAGTGTTTTGAAAATGAATATTCAGATAATGCAAATACCATATCAAATATTTCTCGATGGTTTCTATCCTGAATAATGCAAAGCTATTTTTAAAGGTCTTGGACCGTAAAGTAATAATTTGACTTTTGTTACCTGCTTTTGAGCAGGCTGTCTGTTAGTTCTCATTATTATTTCCTGGAAACCTTAACTTAGATTCTGAGAGAAATGTTGACCAAGTTGTGTTCATTTTAGAAATGTTCAATTTAGAATTAAATTGTCATTTCCCTTTGAATTCCTGATAACATAATTTACAAATTGAATCCAGTCTCCTCTGGTTTTCTGGCTGTTCATTTGCTTATTTCATATAACAGGGACAGCTCCTGTATCTTTTTGTAGTCTTTGAGAGGGCAAGGCCTGCTGCTTTCATTTGTGGGTGATATCCTGTAATACAGCATGATGCTGACGCTCAGAAGGGGCTTAGTGAGTAGTTCTGAATAGCTGTATGCTGATACAATGGCACCAAACTGGAGATTTTCCAGGCAGTTTTTCCTCTGACTCCATGAAGAGATCTTTCCATTTCTACTTGAAAGGCATGATGAAGTTTTCAATATCTAGTGCAACTGAGTTTATTGGTCATTGAGTTTGCTTGAACCCAACTTTGGGTTTTTTCTTTTTGTTCTGTCAGGCAAATGGTTATCCTCAATTTTCAAGCCAAGCATTTGAACTAATAAAATTTCTAGCAATAGGGATGGTATACAAATGGCTTTTCCCTTTTCACTCTGTTTAGCACAGTCAGCAACCTTCCTTTTATTCATTCATCCATCTACACTCTAACAACTTATGAAGTAATACTCTCTGCTAAACATTGTGTTAGGTCCCATGATTGATGTACAAAAATTACAGTTTCTTTCCTCAAGGAACCCATGTTTTGTACATATATTTTATTCTAGTAATTGTCTATATATGTTATGCATTTGAGTAAATTTTAGGTGACTGTAGGAAAAAAAATAAGAAAAGGGTTACAGAAAAAATACAGAATATTGTATATTTTACTGGTTTTAAGATTTATAGAATCTTTACAGACTGTGATTAGAAAATCTACATGTAAGAAATATTTATAAGGATATATTTTACAAATAGTATGATTTTGATGTAGTTTGTAAAAGTTGTTTTTATTTTAGATCTGTAGTATATACAAATATATTTACCAATAAATTAGCTGTAGGCTGTAAAAGAAAAAGTGAAAATATACCAAAGACCTGTTTGGGGAAGTCTAATTTTGTCATTTCTATTTGGGATAATAAAACATTTTTCTAGGTATATCTACACAGCATACTCATTTATAATATGCTAAGTGAATAATAAATTTCAGTTCAGTTCAGTTCAGTCACTCAGTCATGTCTGACTCTTGGTGACCCCATGGACTGCAGCACACCAGGCTTCCCTGTCCATCACCAACTCCCAGAGCCTACTCAAACATAGTCCATTGAGCTGGTGATGCCATCCAACCATCTCATCCTCATCCAACCTTCTCCTCCGCCTTCAATCTTTCCCAGCATCAGGGTCTTTTCCAATGAGTCCGTTCTTCGCCCAAATGGAAAAAAGGAAGAGTGTTACAAACTGAAACAAAAACAATTATAGCACAAGATTAGTGGCCTCTATGGAGCTTTGATACACATCTCTTTTCTTTACCTGTGAGAGGAGACATTTAGCAACCAACTTCCTGATAACGGAGCTGAAGCTATTTCTAGTGAGAAATTTTTCATATTGGGATATTTGCGTAAGATAGATTTCATGCAAATTTCAACTTAAAAAAATCTCTAAAATATATTCCCAACTAGCAACGTGGGCACACGAGATAGCTCGTCAAGCCAGCGATGTGTTCAGAAGGCAGAGGAACCACAGTCACCGCAGCCAGCCAGCGCGGGGCAGCGTGTGATGAGGAAGGGAAACAGGCAGGCCGCCGGGAGGGCGAAGTCTGTGCAGGGCTTCCGGGCCAGTTTTCGAGAGCTGACTGAGTGGACCCGGTTCATCCCTGTGAGACATTTTTGAAACTGCTCTCTATCAGCGTTAATTAGGATATGAAATTAAAAATCTGTTCACATCCAACTGAATATTATGTCAGCAATACAGGGCACATCTTTAGTTGGCCCCTGACAGGATTTTAATTTTCTGCTGTCAGTTTCTAGGAAAACCTTGTAAGGAACGGAAGGTTCTGATCTCCGTTTTCTATTGACAGCTGCCAAGGTTCTGCCAGGTCCATCTGTCTTCGTCTTATTACCTTTTCCTGGATTCCCTTGAAATTCTTGTACATAAAGAGAAGAACAATACCCCAGCATTACCTTATGACCCCATTGTAATCGCACCCCGCCCCCTCCCAATAATTGCTCATTTACTGGTAACCTTTCTTGCAAATGTTTTAACACAGATTGACGTCATCCTGGTATACCACTTAGTCTATTCTTCTGAGATATCTGGGAGATGTCTGAGCGCTACACTTTGTATGCACTGGGTAGCTAGGAGAGGAAGTTACCTATGGAGGCAGTGAAGAGTATTTTAATGAAAGAATTATGTGGAGTTATCTGGAATCCCTAGATTTCTGTGGCAGCAGTCACACCGTTATAGTTCTAAATGCTTTTCTAACAAATATCTTAATATTATGCTGTGTAGTGTACCTTTTTTTTTTGTTTTAATGTGTACAAGGGACACAGGACTAGTCAAAGCAAATGGGAGCAAGTATTACTCAAGGCATTTAAATCGTTTAACTGACAAATTATGTAGAACCTGTAGCAAGATGATTATGCAAACCAGTGTCCTTGGAATGTGGTTCAGGAACTGGTTTTAGTGTGTAAGGTAGTTGGTTAATATCGCTGATTTTCTTCTGTTGGATAAAATACGATTCTACAGCAACCATCAAGGCTCTTTTTCCAAATACCTAGAGTTTATTATGAATCTAAATGGTGCTGAGAGGAAGAGTTGAATGTTTCATCATTTGTAATTTGCAAATTACTTTGACTGATGTGTGGGGATGGCAAAAGGAGTGTTAGGCATAGTTTGGATCTTAAAAACAATTATTAAGTCCCTTTCTTCCTTCCTTCCCTTCTTCCTTTATTTTCTTTTACATCTCTTTCTTTTCCTTCCTTCTTTTCTCCTCTCTCACTATATTTTATTTTCTTATTCTTCATTTTTCATTGCTCTCTCCTGTCTCCAGTAGTTAGTCAAAAAAGATGTAACTCAAATTCCAGAGTTACATCTTAACCTGTTAACCATCTTAACCTTAACAGGTAAATTCTTGACTTGTTGTTTTTCCTTTTCTCTAAAAAGTACAAGGAATCTGAACATTTGGATCCTCAGCCTTGCTATTTTGCTTTCATTGACTAATCATAACACAGTTTTCAATTTTTCAGCATTCTTTTGATGCTCTTTTATATAAACTTAAAGTGTGTTAATTCTACTCTCAAAAGTAGCTAAGAATCAGTCCATAAAGCCTTCTACCCTAAGATTTATTATTATAAGCAAACAAGCCCTGTTCATTGTATGAGTTACTTGTAAAAGTAAATAATGACTCCACAGTTCTAGCCTTTAACCATGAAGGTCCTTGGGTTCCTAGAAAAGCTGATGTGCGTAGAACTCCTCCCCTTGCTTTCCTCATTCTCATATTTGCATATGCAAGAGAAGGAAGGTTAAAAGGAGGTTCAGGAAAACTAGTGTTTATGGAGTGTACCCTAGGCCCTTGGCCCTGCGTACATTTACCTCATTCAGAAGCAGGCCTCATTCACCTCTGCACCAGCGAGGATCCTCTGTGAAGCCAGCCCCAGGCAAGAGGCTGCAAATAGGGCATAATGAGAGGAGGCTGGTGGCGGCACCATAATAACCTGCTCGTGATTTTGCAATGCCTGTTTTCTTATCCCAGCAGAAGGCGTTTCAGTCACTGCAGTGCATGCCTAGGGCCACGTCATCTTTGCAGGCCTTCCCCTGGTGGGTGTGCAAAGATTCTGCACTAAGTGGATGTGAATACCATGGTTAGGAGAAGTCTTCAGGGATAAACAAGACCAGGGGGTCTAAAGTCTGCCTTTTTTTGGTTGTGGGACTTTAAATACACTAGGCTGTCTGAGGCTGACTTTTTCTATAAAAGCAGGCTCATTATAAGAGAGTTGTGAACTTAAAAGAGAAAGCATGAAGTTCCTGGCATTTATAAATGTTCAAAAGCCTTTAATTTATGCATTTACTATGATTAATTTGGCAAATGTTGCATTCCGCTCTGCAGCATTTAGGGGCAGATTGTTCGCCTTTATTGCCAGGACAATGGGCTGCACTCAAAGTTGGACAAGCCAGAAAAACACAGTTCAAAAAAAGAAATATTGCTTTATCCCACATTACCAAACTTTATTTAGAAATTCTGAAAATGAAACTGTAAAACTCTTCCAAAGAGAAAGAATTTCCACTTGGTCAGTTTCTAATACACTGTTTCTAATAAATTAAATTGCTCCATCATTTGGCTCATCTGCTTGTGAGTGAGCGGATATCAAAATACAAAAGAAAAAAGGGCACAAAAGAAAGTCCTGTTCTGAGGATTCCAGGGACTAATCACAGTGTCTCAGTTCTGAATGAAAACTCTTAATCTCTAGAGATAAGAAGTCAGCATACTTAACTAGCAACATGCACTTAATATGCATTTTATTTTTATAAATTTTGCTCTTTGAAAAATAACTTGGCAAGGAAAGGATGAGAACATACACAAAGCTAAAGTGAATTGTTATCAGCGATTGATGAGCTTTATTAATTGTTAGTGACTGGCCAAAGTGTCCCATCAGTTAATCAGTTCAGTCACTCAGTCATGTCCGACTCTTTGCGACCTCATGAATCGCAGCACATCAGGCCTCCCTGTCCATTACCAACTCCTGGAGTTCACCCAAACCCATGTCCATCGAGTTGGTGATGCCATCCAGCCATCTCATCCTCTGTCGTCCCCTTCTCCTGCCCCCAATCCTTCCCAGCATCAGGGTCTTTTCCAGTGAGTCACCTCTTTGCATGAGGTGGCCAAAGTACTGGAGTTTCAACTTCAACATCAGTCCTTCCAAAGAACACCCAGGACTGATCTCCTTTAGGATGGACTGGTTGGACATCCTTGCAGTCCAAGGGACTCTCAAGAGTCTTCTCCAACACCACAGTTCAAAAGCATCAATTCTTTGGTGCTCAGCTTTCTTCACAGTCCAACTCTCACATCTATACATGACCACAGGAAAAACCATAGCCTTGACTAGATGGACCTTAGTTGGCAAAGTAATGTCTCTGCTTTTGAATATGCTATCTAGGTTGGTCATAACTTTCCTTCCAAGGGGTAAGTGTCTTTTAATTTCCTGGCTGCAGTCACCATCTGCAGTGATTTTGGAGCTCCCCAAAATAAAGTCTGACACTGTTTCCACTGTTTCCCCATCTATTTGCCATGAAGTGATGGGACTAGATGCCATGATCTTCGTTTTCTGAATGTCGAGCTTTAAGCCAACTTTTTCACTCTCCTCTTTCACATAAGGGTGGTGTCATCTGCATATCTGAGGTTATTGCTATTTCTCCCGGCAATCTTGATTCCAGCCTGTGCTGCTTCCAGCCCAGCGTTTCTCATGATGTACTCTGCACATAAGTTAAATAAGCAGGGTGACAATATACAGCCTTGACGTACTCCTTTTCCTATTTGGAGCCAGTCTGTTGTTCCATGTCCAGTTCTAACTGTTGCTTCCTGACCTGCATAGAGGTTTCTCAAGAGGCAGGTCAGGTGGTCTGGTATTCCCATCTCTTTCAGTTTATTGTGATCCACACAGTCAAAGGCTTTGGCATAGTCAATAAGGCAGAAGTCGATGTTTTTCTGGAACTCTGTTGCTTTTTCGATGATCCAGCGGATGTTGGCATTCATGGGTAAAAGCAGGAAGCCTAAATCATGGGGAAAACTGTATCCTTTCTCACACATCCACGTGTCTCTGAGGCCAGGAATATTGTCCTTCACAGCATGATGGTATGCCTTGCTTTTGAAAATGTTTGGGAACACATGTAAGAATTAAAGATTTTAAAATTTAATAAAAAAAAAAAAAACCAAAAAAAAAAAAAGAAAGATTTCTACAGAATCTGCTGTAATCCAAGCTGAGGAAAAAATGGAGAAGCAGTTTAAATAGTGGCTAATTCCTTCCAAGGTTTTTAAATATAGAAAAGAATAGCTATCCTGGGCCATTTCTATTAACGTGTTTCATTTGGTCCATTGAAAGTGCTTTTATGTGCAGAGTAGGAAGAGGATGTGGGAAGTACGGTGGACGGCCTTGCTGGAAGACTATACAGGTGTCGGAAGTTTGCATTTCCTGTTGAGGAATGTTTCCTCATTCTGTAATTAGAGAGGTGATATTATAGTGAAGTTAGCGTAAGTGATAGATCAGAGCGGCGTTTTAGAACGCTAGTGTGATCACAGCTTAGCAGTAAAGCAGGATTGGAGACATCAGAAAGTCAGGGAGGTGCGTTCTGTTTGGCGGGGGCGTGCACTAAGAGGCAGGAAAGCGACGCAGCGCTTCCGGAAGGTCAGAGAACAACAGGGATCCGTGAAAAGACATGGCCTTAAAACTTCCAGAGATTCCTAATGATTACTAGGAGAATTAACAGGGTTCACAGAAAAGTTAAGTGGAGTTGGAGTAGCAACACGAGTGAAAATTAACATTAAACACATCTCAAGCATTTGTTCATATCACAATAAGAGAAAATTTGGAAAATAACAATGTCAAAGGGAAATCTTAAATACAGCCAAACACTAGCAAATCTCCCATTAGGCTAGGAAAAATTCAGTTTAAGAAATGGAACCATGAAATCCCAGACCAGAGAAAGATGAATTATTGACCATTTGGATGCTATTTGATGTATTTATTATACTGCTCAAAAGGTTGCAAGAAACAAAGTACATAAGATAAATAAAAGGAAATCCAATAATCATGACTGTTTTGAGGGAAATACATATAAGAATTATTAGTGTACATAATTATCACATACAAAGATAACATTAGATTAGTCTTAAAACATGTCTTGATGTAATAAAATTATTTAACTATCAATAGCTGATTTTTTTTTTTTTTAAATAGCAGCATAGGAATACTGTAAGACACTCGTCAGTATTGACATTGATGTACTTTTGAGTCTGGTAGTCATCAATCTGGTATGAAGTTTAACAAGTAAAAAGCCACACAGTTTTTAAGACTGCAGAAAAGAGGAAGGAGGAGAGGAGGAGAGGAAAGGGCAAGGAAGGAAAAGGAGAAGAAGAAAGAAAAAAAAGTCCTGCAGTGCAGGCGATTCCTGTTTGAAGAATTTTCCTTGCTTATACTGGTGTAGCACAAGACTGCTGAGGTGAACAGTGTGTAAGAGCAATGTCTCATATTCAAGGATGTTACAGTTAATGGCATACTGGAAATGTATGTTAAGTCCTCATTTTTTATTAACATGATAATTTGGGCTTACAAAGTGAAAAATGCAAGTGCTTTATGAGCTATAGCATTACTGAAAAGTGAAAGTGTTAGTTGCTCAGTTGTGTCTGACTCTTTGTGACCCCATGGACTGTAGCCCGCCAGGCTCCTCTGTCCATGGGATTCTCCAGGCAGGAATACTGGAGTGGGTTGCCGTTACCTTCTCCAGATCTTCCTGACCCAGGATGGAACCCTGGTCTCCTGAATTGCAGGCAGATTCTTTACCATCTGAGCCACAGGGAAGCCCAGAGCATTATTGCTGCTACTGCTAAGTCACTGCAGTCATGTCCGACTCTGTGCAACCCCATAGACGGCAGCCCACCAGGTGCCCCCGTCCCTGGGATTCTCCAGGCAAGAGTACTGGAGTAGGTTGCCATTTCCTTCTCCAATGCATGAAAGTGAAAAGTGAAAGTGAAATCGCTCAGTCATATCCGATTCTTAGCGACCCCATGGACTGCAGCCAACCAGGCTCCTCCATCCATAGGATTTTCCAGCCAAGAGTAATGGAGTGGGATGCCATTGCCTTCTCCGAGAGCATTATTAGAAATATCAGGATGCTTGGGGCTGGTGCATGGGGATGATCCAGAGAGATGATATGGGGTGGGAGGTGGGAGGGGGATTCAGGATTAGGAACTTGTATACACCCGTGGTGGATTCATGTCAATGTATGGCAAAACCAATACAGTATTGTAAAGTAAAATAAAGTAAAAATAAAAAAATTTAAAAAAAGCTCAATATTCAGAAAACTAAAAAACAAAACAAAACAAAACAAAAAAAGAGAAATATCGAACAATTATTCTGTGTACAGCATTGTGCTTGGTAAAGGGAGAAATATTGAAGTCACAAAAGAACAGAACCTTCCACCTTCTGAACATGGAATTTATTTGAAGAGAAAGGCTTCATACAGGAAAATGGAAAGGCCTTTTCTTCCAGCATTTAAACCTCAGCTTGGTAAAAGGCTCAAGGTGAATGGCGTTGAGGAAAACGTCAGACTCGGAAGGATGGACTGCTCTGTTTAGTGAGACTTCAACCCTTGGCTGATCAGTGGCTTCTGCAAAAGAATGGGTGCATTGCCTGTGAATAATGAGCCTTATTAAAGTTTTCTATTCTTCCCTAGATCAGTGGCTTTTTCTTCCTCTTTAACAAGATCTGCACTGATTTTTTTTTTCTTTTTTGCCTGAGAATGAAAAATTTAGATTGACCTAAATATTACTTGACTGTAGTTTATTTTATCCAGAAACACTGGCATGTTTTATAATTGCCCTTGGATTCTGAATAAAAATTGCAAATTGAGGACTCTAACCTTACCTCAGCTAGTTTTGCCTGCCTTGCTCGATGTGCACTTTTTTTTTAACAAATATTTTTATATGCAAATTAACACTGTGAAATTAATGTGCATGTTCACTTCACCTCTTTTATTTTGTTTTTTCTTTTTGTTTTTATTATTACACTCTCAGTCAATAAGTTGACTGGGAATAAATGAATCCAAAGATTTTCCTGTTTCTTCACTGTTAAAAGAATGTGTTTGGACAGATTTTTTTCCCCTACTGTTTAAAAACTTAAACCCATTATTCGATTCAATTTAAATGTAGCTTTAGGCATGATATATTATACAACACTCAAAATATAACTCAAAAAGCATAAGTCAAAATAATTGTTCAGTGCTTCCTTTGTGACAGAGGTTTGCCTTACAGAATCTTAAATCCTTAAATGATCCTATAATGGAGCCTCCATTATTTCTAATATTCCGTAGATAGAAAACAGTGCAAGTGAGAATTTTTTAACCTACTTGTGTAGATTCCAAGAATACTTGTAGAAACTGGCTACACAAGACAGGTTTTCATAGAATTTTTTTTTTTTTTTTTTTGGTGGATGAAGGAAGTTTTGTGAAAAATAGTCTCAATATCTTAAGATATTTTGTGACAAGCATTTAACACTGGTAGTCCCAAGCACAGAAAGATGCAAACAAACAAAACACCCCACATGCTAGTCTGAATAGGGAACAAAAGACATTTTCCAGTATAATCAGTATTTTCAGATCCTGTGGATCTCTGTCCGGTTCAGGAATCCAGCAGCTAACCTGGGGAAAGAGAAGGACGCAGCAGGTATTTAAGAGGGGAGGGGCCAAAAGCCCACGGGAGGACCGCCTTGGCTTAGATGGGGGTGGCAGGAGCGAAGCCAAGAGCAACATAATCTAGAGCTTGCAGGTTGAATGGAAGGGCAGCAGCCCACTGTTCTTCATTTCCAAGGAACAAGAAGTAAAGGGTGTGCTACTGTGCGGTGGATTTCAGTTAAATGCAGATCAGCTGTAGGTGAAATATACAATGGCTATGAGAATAATGTATAGAACCTATAGAAGATGTGTAACTTTTCTCCAGATATTATTTTAACAGTGAAGATTCTTTCACCTGTTCAGAGTTGTTCAAGTATTAGTTACCATGCTTAAAAACAGAAGTGAACAGAATGAGTTAATGAAATTCATACTCAAGCTCATGTTTTTCAGATAATTTCAAGCCAACTTTTAAAGACTGAAAAATTTAAAAACCCTGTAATGATTCACTGTCAATTTAGAGACTAAAGAAAGTAGTTAAGCTGAAGTGGGTTTATTTGTGTCTGGATACCAGAATTTATAATAGGCTATGTAGGTGGGACAGACTTTATAACCTAAAATTGCAGTAGAAATTGATTCAGAATAACTAAGTGTGATTCAAACTTATGACTAGTTAATGGCAGAAACTTTGAAGCTGAGATTACAAATGCTAAAATTTTGACACAAATCTACTTCTTACTAGAAGCAGAATCAAGTATTACTTGCTGTCTGGTTGGTGTCAAAAAACATAGCTTGGAAAAATTATAAAAATAGATTAAGTAAAACATTCAGGATAATGTTTTACAGATGCCCAACTACCTAACCGGAAGATAAGAATATAAATATGAGTTCAGTTCAGTTCAGTCGCTCAGTCGTGTCTGACTCTTTACGACCCCATGAATCGCAGCACGCCAGGCCTCCCTGTTCATCACCAACTCCCAGAGTTCACTCAGACTAACGTCCATCGAGTCCGTGATGCCATCCAGCCATCTCATCCTTGGTCATCCCCTTCTCCTCATGCCCCCAATCCCTCCCAGCATCAGAGTCTTTTCCAATGAGTCAACTCTTCGCATGAGGTGGCCAAAGTACTGGAGTTTCAGCTTTAGCATCAGTCCTTCCAAAGAAATCCCAGGGCTGATCTCCTTCAGAATGGACTGGTTGGATCTCCTTGCAGTCCAAGGGACTCTGAAGAGTCTTCTCCAACACCACAGTTCAAAAGCATCAATTCTTCGGCACTCAGCCTTCTTCACAGTCCAACTCTCACATCCATACATGATCACAGGGAATACCATAGCCTTGACTAGATGGACCTTTGTTGGCAAAGTAATGTCTCTGCTTTTGAATATACTATCTAGGTTGGTCACAACTTTTCTTCCAAGCGTCTTTTAATTTCCTGGCTGCAGTCACCATCTGCAGTGATTTTGGAGCTCCCCAAAATAAAGTCTGGCACTGTTTCCACTGTTTCCCCATCTATTTGCCATGAAGTGATGGGACCAGATGCCATGATCTTCGTTTTCTGAATGTCAAGCTTTAAGCCAACTTTTTCACTCTCCTCTTTCACTTTCATCAAGAAGCTTTTTAGTTCCTCTTCACTTTCTGCCATAAGGGTGGTGTCATCTGCATATCTGAGGTTATTGATATTTCTCCCGGCAATCTTGATTCCAGCTTGTGTTTCTTCCAGTCCAGCGTTTCTCATGATGTACTCTGCAAAGAAGTTAAATAAGCAGGGTGACAACATACAGCCTTGACGGACTCCTTTCCTATTTGGAACCAGTCTGTTGTTCCATGTCCAGTTCTAACTGTTGCTTCTTAACCTGCATACAGATTTCTCAAGAGGCAGGTCAGGTGGTCTGGTATGCCCATCTCTTTCAGAATTTTCCACGGTTTATTGTGATCCACACAGTCAAAGGCTTTGGCATAGTCAAGAAAGCAGAAATAGATGTTTTTCTGGAACTTTCTTGCTTTTTCCATGATCCAGCGGATGTTGGCAATTTGATCTCTGGTTCCTCTGCCTTTTCTAAAACCAGCTTGAACGTCAGGGAATTCATGGTTCACGTATTGCTGAAACCTGGCTTGGAGAATTTTGAGCATGACTTTACTAGCATGTGAGATGAGTGCAATTGCGCGGTAGTTTGAGCATTCTTTGGCATTGCCTTTCTTTGGGATTGGAATGAAAACTAACCTTTTCCAGTCCTGTGGCCACTGCTGAGTTTTCCAAATTTGCTGACATATTGAGTGCAGCACTTTCACAGCATCATCTTTCAGGATTTGAAATAGCTCAACTGGAATTCCATCACCTCCACTAACTTTGTTTGTAGTGATGCTTTCTAAGGCCCACTTGACTTCACATTCCAAGATGTCTGGCTCTAGATTAGTGATCACATCATCATGATTATCCGGGTTGTTTTTGTACAGTTCTTCCGTGTATTCTTGCCACCTCTTCTTAATATCTTCTGCTTCTGTTAGGTCCAGACCATTTCTGTCCTTTATCGAGCCCATCTTTGCATGAAATGTTCTGTTGGTATCTCTAATTTTCTTGAAGAGATCTCTAGTCTTTCCCAATCTGTTATTTTCCTCTATTTCTTTGCATTGATCACTGAAGAAGGCTTTCTTATCTCTTCTTGCTATTCTTTGGAACTCTGCATTTAGATGCCTATATCTTTCCTTTTCTCCTTTGCTTTTCACCTCTCTTCTTTTTGCAGCTATTTGTAAGGCCTCCCCAGACAGCCATTTTGCTTTTTTGCATTTCTTTTCCATGGGGATGGTCTTGACCCCTGTTTCCTGCACAATGTCACAACCTTCATTCCATAGTTCATCAGGCACTCTATCTATCAGATCTAGGCCCTTATATCTATTTCTCACTTCCACTGTATAATCATAAGGGATTTGATTTAGGTCATACCTGAATGGTCTAGCGGTTTTCCCTACTTTCTTCAATTTAAGTCTGAATTTGGTAATAAGGGGGTTTGATAAATCACAGTAATGGATGAAGCCACCAAGTATTAAAAAAAAAGGATTTATATGACCTAGGAGGATTTGAGACACACTTATTAGTAACTTAAGCACAAACAATGTAGTTTTCTGAAAACAGTGGCTTTATTGCTTAATGTGTGAGCTGTATACATTAGCTGGTGAGAGAGTTCAGACTGGTAGAATTTTCTTCTAAAGAAATAACTTTGTAAATGCTTTATTTTACTTACCAGCTTACTGGAACAGAATGATGCAATAGTTACAGTCGCCAGAGTCAGGTAGCTCCGAAGTCCGTTCTCTAAAACTCCTCAGAAGACGTGTGAACATGGGCAGTCGGTTTTAATTGCCCCGCTTGAGCCACATACCGTGGATCTGGTAACACGGGTTGTTGGACAATTAAAGACTTATACACTGTGAACCATAAAGAGGACAAAGGGCACAGTCAAAGCTCAGCTCATGTGAATTTGCAGCGCTTATGAGCCTCTTGGAGAAGGCGATGGCACCCCACTCCAGTACTCTTGCCTGGAAAATCCCATGGACGGAGGAGTCTGGTAGGCTGCAGTCCATGGGATCGCAAAGAGTTGGACACAACTGAGCGACTTCACTTTCGCTTTTCACTTTCATGCATTGGAGAAGACAATGGCAACCCACTCCAGTACTCTTGCCTGGAGAATTCCAGGGACGGCGGAGCCTGGTGGGAGGCCATCTATGGGGTCGCGCAGAGTTGGACACGACTGAAGGGACTTCGCAGCAGCAGCAGCATGAGCTTCTAGTGAAGTTTACGTTTTTGAGAGGTCCACCTGCGTAAGCGTTCACACTCATGGTTGCATGTAATCTTCTCTGCCTGTGCACCATTACTGGAAAAACTTACGGCTGGAGTTTCAGATTGGCCACAGTAATTTGGTGTGCAGGCCTATGTACAGATTTCTCATTGGTAGAAGGGTATTTTCTGTTGTTTATATACAAGAGGATTGGTAGAAAAGAATTTTTAAAATCCTCCGTAATGAATATTGATGACAATTTAATAGAATAATGGAGAAAGAACATTAGATGTACATAACAGTCTAAAGCTTGGTAGGTTTCCAATGTTGGTCAGTAATAAGCATAGACCGGGAGACAGAATAATTGTGTGAAGCAATTATCTTAAGGTGCCAGGGTGTGTCTCTACTAAGTGGATTTGTTAGCCTGTCTAGAGTCTGGCATCCTTATCTCCAAGATGAGGACGGCAAATACGCACCAGATTCACTCGGCACTTTTGTCCACTGAGCTGAGGGAGGCGGGCCCGTAGCATTCGCTCTAAGCTGTGTCTCACTCCGTCCCTTAGCCGTCTGAGTGAGGTGTGTGGTTTTTCCCAGGAGACGGTGAGAGGAAGGAGGAGCCGATGGTTAGAGTATTCGTTCCTTGGTTCCCTTCCTCTGATGCTGCCTGGGGCTCACGGCTGTGTTCTCAACAGGCGTTTGATCTTCCAAGGAGACCCTCTCTGGAATTTTCCTTCTCATCCTTTCCTTCCCTCTGTCTTTTTGGATGTTTGTTGTGGGAAAAGGTAGCCCCTTGCTTGCACACTGCCCTTCATGGTATCCTTACATCTTGCCCACAATTGTTCCTTTATAAATAAAGCCTTCCCAATAAGGCTTTATAAACAAAGCCTTATTCCAATTTGAGTGCCTTCTCTATCCTGTCAGATCTTGATTGAGACAGTAGTCTCTAGAATTCTACCCAGGAAAATGATTCATTGTTTCCATAGGTTCTGAGAACCACTGCCGCCAAAGTGAAACCATGAATAAGTCTGTTCAGAACAGTTATTGAAGACACTTCTGTGCATCTCAATAGAGTGACATCTTTTACCAATTTCATTTTAAATATTGATCAGAGCAGACCATAAACTAATTCATTTATGATACTTTTAGGCAGTCTGAGAAGTTTTCTTACAAAAGGAAAAAAAAAGTCAGTGAGTTTACTGGGAAAAATCTTCCTGAACAGACAGATAGGAACAACTGTTCTGATTTGTGTGCGTGCTTCTGTGTTACCACTCAGGACAATTGCTGTTGCGATGCTTACTAGCAACATGAAATTTCCATATCTTCACCTCCTGTTTTGGTTGCTTAAAATCGCAATTTCTGCTTGAGACACGCCACTTAGAGTAAGCAGGGGAAGGGTTATTTAGGCCATGTCTCTGTGTGACTCTTCTTTTCTAAAACAAACAAATACGTGCAGACCCTTGTGTGTACACGTTTCCCTGATAGCCCATGTAGCTTGCCGTCTCTTACACCGTCTGCAGCTGTCAGCTGTGGTGACTCTAGGGAAGGGGAGTTGGTTGTCTCAGTCTCTCCCCTAATTGCAGAAGCCGTGGTGTGGACGTGCTTCTCCGTGACCCAGAGCAGACCTGCGGCCTCTCAGGAGCTCAGATCTGTGAGGGTGCTTCCAAGAACAGGGATGAGTTTACTTCTAGTAGAATGTTAAGATATTTTCACTTTTTAATGAAAATTGTCCATAGAAATGTAACTTGGCCTTCTTTAGAATTTTTATCATCTGCTAGGGAGACAAACACCAGACAAACAAACAAAAAAACAGTGTTTGGTACATAGTAAGTCAGTTTTGTACAGAAAAATCATCACAAATATGATCATGGATTAGACAGCTTTTTGGTTCATTTATTCATTCAACAAATTTTACTGAGCCAGGAAGTAAGAGTGTTATTATGATTAAATAAAACATATGGACTTATTCTCCACATAAATGATTACAGTGAGTACATACAGCATTCAGTTTAATAAATTATTAAAATCAAAGAGCAGAACTCTTAGAGGCCCATAGCAGAGACACGCAACCCAGATGAAGGGCCGCAGAGCAGAGCTGAAAAATGGGAGATACTTCTGACAGCGCCTAGTCGACTGTGCCTGCATCACCGTGTGGGAGTTACTGACAGATTCCTCCTAAAATATCTTTCAAACGTGTAATATTATTAATGGTGGTGGGAGAGATGTGGTTGGACTCAAGTAACACCTGGAATCAGTAAAGGATTTACATGCAGTGTTTGGGGGCGAGCTGAATAAAAGTTTTGTATAGATCTAAAATGTAGATGAAATTTTAAAAAGGCATCGCTAAATTATTCAGGCTGTTTCTTCACCTGGATGTTGATTTTTAAATCTCTTAAGGCTTATGGAATATAGCCTCTTATTTGGGGAGATGTACTCTCCCATAGAGCCTTGTTTTGCCTTAAAAGGCTTAATGTGGAAAAGACTCGTTGAATTAAAATAAACTTTCTTTTTTGAAGACACATCTCTGGTTCCAAATATATACAAATGAAATTAGATCTTTTGCATAATAATATTAGCATGGGCAATATTGGCTGTTTTTCTCCTTGCATAAGAAGAAATTTGTAATATTATCACAAGTAAAAAAGCAAGCTGCAAATCCACCATAAATTTGGTAAATATTTGACATTTCTTCTGTGTTCTAGTTTATGCAACTAATAAAATACTTAGCAGGTATTGATTAAATCCCTGGAGAAGGGCATGGCCACCCACTCGAGTATTCTTGCCTGGAGAATCCCATGGACAGAGGAGCCTGGTGGGCTACAGTCCCTGGGGTCGCAAAGACTTGGTTACTACTGAATGACTAACACTATTGATTAAATAATTCAATATTTGCGCCTCTAAAATGTGACAGACAATATACTATTGCTAGGAATATGAAGATGAATGAAAACCTGGTTTCCATCTTTCTGAGCTCACATCCTATTACTGAAGATATTGCAATAGAGGTTTTTCCCTCTCAGGTTTATTGAGATAATATTGACATATACCACTGTGTAAGTTTAATGTGTACAGTGTGGTGATCTGATACATATATACGTTGTGAAAAGATTACCACAATAAGGCTAGCTAGCATGCTTTGCCTCACATCGTTATCATTTTGTTGGAATTGGTGGTGGTGGTGCAGTGAGAGCATTTAAGGTCTACCCTCAGAGTCACTTTCAAGTGTACAGTACAGTGTCATTATGGAGAAGGCGATGGCAGCCCGCTCCAGTGCTCTCACCTGGAGAATCCCACGCACGGAGGAGCCTGGCGGGCTGCAGTCCATGGGGTCGCGAAGAGTCAGACACAACTGAGTGGCTTCACTTTCACTTTTCACTTTCATGCACTGGAGAAGGCGATGGCACCCTACTCCAGTACTCTTGCCTGGAGAATCCCAGGGACGGGGGAGCCTGGAAGGCTGCAGTCCATGAGGTCACTAAGAGTCGGACACGACTGAGCGACTTCACTGTCTCTTTTCACTTTCATGCATTGGAGAAGGAAATGGCAACCCACTCCAGTGTTCTTGCCTGGAGAATCCCAGGGACGGGGGAGCCTGGTGGGCTGCCGTCTCTGGGGTCGCACAGAGTCGGACACGACTGAAGTGACTCAGCAGCAGTAGCAGCGGCGGCAGCAGCACAGTGCCATTAGCTGTTGTAATCACGAGGGTGCACACCAGCTCTCTAGAACGTATTCGTCTTCTACCTGGACGTCTTCACTCTTGGAGCAACATTTCCTTGTTGCCCTGGCTCTCAGGACCTGGCCGCCACCAGTCTGGCGTCTGTATCTGTAAGTCCATCTCTCTTTTGCTTCTTCTTAGTTTGCACATGTAAGTGGAGTCACAGGGTATTTGTCTGTCTTTGACGTTTCAAGTAGTACGACGCTCCCAAGTTTCATCTGTGTTCTCTCAAATGGCATGATTTCCTTTTTTATACCTGAATATTATTGCATTGCGTATATACACACACACACATCACAGTTTCTTTGCTCATTCGTCTGTTGATGGACAGTTCTTTCCACGTCATGAATTATTATTTCTGCTGCTGTTTTTTCTATTGTGACTAACGCTGCAGGAACACTGGGGTGCAGTATCCCTGTAGGATGGTGCTTCTACTTCACTTGGGTGAATGCTCAGCAATGGGTTTGCTGGCTTCCTTGGTGCTTCTGTTTTTGACTTTTGTAGGGGCCTGCATACCGTTTTCCACAGTGACTGCACCGATTTATATTCCCACCAACAGTGTACCAGGGCTCACATTTCTCCAAATTCTCACTAACATTTGCTATTTCTTGTCTTTTGAATAACAGCTGTTCTAACAGATATGAGGTGAAATCCTGTTGTAGCTTTATTTGCGTTTCCCTGATGATGTTGAGGACTGCTTCCTGTACGTGTTGATCATCTGTATATCTTCTTCTTCTTCTTCTTCTATTTTCTGTTTTTTCAACAACAGCACAACAACAATTGTAAATTCGGGGGAAGATGTTTGTTTTGTACACAAAGAACAAAGTAATAATAGCACATTTTTTTATGTGAAAGTAAACATTCTCTTTTAACTTTTATGAATACAACTTATTCTCCAAAGATCTCTAGTCGTACTTTAAATTTTATAGCAGAGGGCATCCAACTTGAAGGTCTCAGCATGACAAGGAAAAGAAGAACTGAAATATTAGTATCTACTTCATAAGTAAAAGGAAGTTACCTGAGGTCCTGGGAGAAAGTAGAGAGAGAGTAAGAGAAGGAATTTCAAAAGGCAGTTTGAACAGATTGATTAAATCATCCCCATGTGGAGAGATCTCGGGTAATATAGGAAAATGTCAGTGTAAAACTTGGTCTAAAAGGCAGAAGAGTAAAGAACTAGCCTTGCGTGTGCTGGCGATCAGCGTTTTTCCTCCAGCTATGAGTGATTTGGCTCCCAGGGCACGTGACAAGGGAAGAGCAATTCAAGGAAGGCTCTTTCACCTGCTTGTTATCAGCGGAAGGGCACGTGCAGACAGCCGTATGAAAGCTGCTTGATCTGATTTTGGAAACAGTATTATCGTGTGTGTGAATCAGAACTTATGAAGTATCTGATTGTAGTTGTATATTTCCTTAGTGAACTATGGAAAGAAAAATTTACTTAAAGATATGCTAGCATGCAACATACAGTGAAGAAGGTGGTTTAGAGGTGGACTTTCTGGTTCTGAGCAAACATTGGAAGGATGAAGTAGTCTAAGGGGATGTCATGAATTCAGATACGGAGTCGATTCTGTAATGGTGCAGGTGTTCTTCCTCATTAGATTCATCCTCAATTAGATCTAATCAATCAAAAAGCCTACCTTCATTTTTCTGCTCTACATGCCGTCATCATGATGACACAGCAGAAAAATGAAGGAAGGTCAGTGAGCTTTACGTATAAAAAAAAGCAGAGAACAATTAAAATATTATGTCTCCCTGGAATAATTCAGCCCAAATATTCTGAATATGAAATGAGATTTGTATAAATTCATTGACCTAAAAAAAGAAAAAGCAGAACTTGATAGCATATTGATTTTAAGATTGTTGTTGTTTTTCGGTTGCTGAGTTGCAACCCCATGGACAGTAAGCCCTCCAGACTCCTCTGTCTTCCACTATTTCCTGGAGATTGTTCAGATTCATGTACAAATGTAAGATTAGGAACAACTAAATAGTAATACTTTTTCGGTGAATATAGTTGGTAAGGGAAATATGTGAGAATCTGTGGCTAAAAATGTAGCTTTAGGAGGTGATAGTTGACTAGCGAGAGCCGAGGCTGTTGAGGTCCACTGGCTGTTTAGAAAATATCCCAGATAAACTGGATGCTGGCCGGGGCCCTTGCTCACCTTGGAGAATGAGAGGTGAGAGAAGGAAGAGGAGTCAGCAGGAGACGTGGGAGGGATTGGAGAGTTTATGGGCGCCACGTTCTGTCTGCATGGGAAACTTGTGCTTTGACCTTTGAGAGAGAGGGAGCCGGCTCCTCCACTGAAATACACCATTCCTGTCTCAGCCCTGGCCTGAAATCTGCCTTCGTCGAAGACGCAACCATTGATTCTGGTCTGCCTTCAGCTCCGGTTCCTTCTCTACATTCGGCTCTTTAGGATGTGAATTCAGCAGCCACTCAGTCCGACAGCGCCGATATTCCCAGCTCCTTTACCCAGTCCTCACGTGGTGGTGCTCTGGCTCTCCACTTTCCTGGTCTCCCTCCTCTGGGCACACTCTAATTAAGTTCCTTCTTAACATGTGCCCACATTTAAACACGATGCTCCAAATAGGTTCCACGCATCAAGGAACAGAGGGAGACGCACGCATCAAGGAACAGAGGGAGACGCATGTTTCCTTTGTTCTGAATCCTGTGTTCTGTTCACGCAGCTCAAGTTTGCAGGGGAGTTTTGTCAGCCAAATCTCTCTCTTCACTCCTGTTACGTATGCAGCCACCCTGCAAGCCCTGGGTGTTTTTAAGAAGTTTTTCAAAATTTATCCTGGTCTCCTTGGGGTTTGGAATTGATTCTTTTTTAAACTTAACCCACACAACCATTTAAATCGATCTTATTAAATTTTGTTTTTAATTTATCAGCAAATAAATCAGTAGACAGTTTGAATGAGATGAAGAGGAAGCACAATGTTATGTCACAGTCATAGGAAGCACCTTTCTAGGAGTATGTTGTAAAAATGTTTATCAAAATTTTTTAAAGTATACATTACATAAAATCTGTATAACATGTGTGTGATGGAGAAGGGATTAGGGCCCAGCCTGTCTGGCTCCAGAGCCAAGACCCCTGGTACTGCTCTCCATTGCCTCCCATCTGCTGGAATGCTCAAGTTCAACCCTTCTAACGGTAAGAATGATTTAAAACAAGAGACCTTGCCCCCAATTTAGGTCCCCTTGTACATTTGTTCTGGGCTTTCCTGACTGCGTTCAGAAGCCACAGCTGATGGGCCATGGCACCTTCTTCCCTCTGTCTGCCGAGACCGGCAAGTCTTAACAGTTGACATGGGAGAAAACAGGGTTGACTGTCACTTTGGGGCCATGCGTGCTCCTGAGATAGCACCCCTGAGCTGTTCCAGGCCAGGCGTGGAGCCGCCAGTCTGCCAGGACAGTCTCGTGGGGTCCCTTCCCAGCTAAGCTCAGAGAGACTATCCACCCGTGCCCAAACGCAGTTCCCTTATCTTTGTTTGCAAAGGTGGACGTGATGCCTTTCTGTGTTGTTGTAACAAGGAAGTGAAATAACATGTTTGAGTACCCAGCGTATTGTCTACTTCAGGTAGAACTTTGTGCTTCCCATCCAAATGAAGTTGCTAGGCCAATGGGAGACCTAGGAATCTACATCTAAACTATAGTGTGGTAGTCTGAGATACATTTAGTAGGCATATATAAAATATAGAGATATTAGGGAGGAAAGGTCCCTTCTGATTCTGGAAAGAGGGAGGAAGGTCCATAAAAAATAGGATTTCTCATTGGCTCTTGAAGAAAATTTTCAGCTTCCTTGGAGCACGATTAATTTCATAGCTATGTATTTCTATAGGCTCAAGAAGTCAAAGAGAAGGATTGTTTTTCCAGCACTCCAACCTTGCCATCTAGGAGCAAACCTCACAGATAGTTTCAACAAATATCTGTTGGACAAATTAATAAACAACAGAATGTAATAACCACAGTAATATACTGTTAGGTCAGACGTATTTTTAACTCCATTTCACTAATGAAAAATTTAGACCCAGAGAGGTTGTAATTTGTCGAAAATCTAGTCAGGAAAAAAGAAAGGATCTTAGAATTTCTGACTGTGAAATCTGTGATTGTATTTTCTTAGGAGTTTTGTCTTCCTAATTTGTAACGAAATGGTGGAATATAAACAACTGTTCAAATTGCTTTTGGAACCCAGTGGTGACTGACAAAGATTTCATGTTCCCAGTTGATTTAAAAGGTAGATTTGTTGACAGTTCCCTAATAAAGAGCTGAAACTAAGATCTGCAAACCATTCAGAAAAATGTTTGGCGCCACATCCAAAACGGGAGCTCTGTGACACTCGTATGCACATACACACGTTAAAACTGACTCAGAATTGCTGCTACCAGAATGAGCCATCTTAAAGCCGAGGGAATACCAAGAGGAATGAGTAGAGTGACTGCTCTTCTTGCTTTCATTAAGGGGTAAATATTCTAGCTCAGTATCGGTAGCATAGTAGACTCTCAATTAATAGCTGATGACTAGAAGCGTAACAGGCTGACATAATTAATTAGGTAATTAATTTAATACTGAGCTCTTTAAAATACTCAAATTGGTCTTTTGGCAGGGGGAAGTGCCTTCAGTAGGAGGGGAAACATAAAATAACTATTACATCCTAGTTGATTTTAAACTTATACAAAGTAGTGATATTGTTATTTTTAAATGATAAGGAAATCAAAACAGAAAAAACATTAAATTAAATGTAAGAGAAAGCTCATATAGGATAATTTCTGTCTGGTTTGGTTTTAGAAAATGTATTGAGAAATGGAGAGGTATAAAAATTGGAATAAGAAGAGAAACATTAATCCTCTGGGATTATTTTATAAACTTCGTAATTTGTTCACCTCAGGGCAAAGTAATCACAAGATCAGTCTGCTGAGAACTTCAAGGTATAGCCCTACAGGAGCTTTAAGCAAAGACATTAATCCATATTCAGTGTTATTTTTAACCTGCTTATTCTATGAGTATGATTTATAACCATGGACTATGATTTATCATGTATATCAAGATAGTTTCACATTTTCTAGTGCTGTCTTTGTTTCAGCTCATATCTCTGATAAGAAAATTGAAAATAATTCATCAAGGTAGAATATGACCAAGCTGGAATGTGTCAAAATGTGAATAAAATATAGATCACAAGTCACATAGCTTCTGCAGACACATGGCCAGCAGACTGTTTACCTTAATTAAGAACCAGTGCTTTCCTTCTATCCTTTGATGAAAATAAGCTCTTTAAAAGTAAGAACTGTGAATTATTCATCCTAGATTACTTGTGCTTAGCAAAGTGCATTTTAGATACCCATTTAATGCTCATTAAATAAACCTTTTTTTAAAAAAAAAAGTGTAATAGGTAATAAAGATCTATCCTGAAATGTTCTACTGTGTAAAACTTAAACATTAATTTTTAACTGGAAACAATCCCAAATCAATTGGAAGAGATTTTCTATATAATTAAAAAATATCGAATTTTAAAAGGTTCATTTCATACAGCATAGCTTTCAGAGTTAAACAAGTATGTTTATCAAATGGGAACCCAAGCTCTCAGAGACTTTATTAAAATAAGCTAATATGCAAGGTCATGATGCAAGAGAGATACATTACTGTGTTTCTCATGATTATTTTACCACAGAATTTTTTCTTTTCATTGAATACATTTCAGGAAAGGCTGCTGTAAGTGATGCTGCAAATTTCAGATTTTTTTTTTGCTGCCATATTTTCTCCATTTTTAAAATAAGGGATTCTTTTCACACAGCATTTCATACAATTCCTTAAAGTCCTCATTGAACTTATGTTTCAGATTGAATTTATCTCAGAAAATGGAGACATACTGACTGTGTTATTTGTGCCAGGAGAGGATTTTTTTCCCATATAGTTTGTAAATGCTCCAGAATGCATAACCGTATCAGCCAAATGGTACACCTACCTCAGGATTTTTACATTCACTGGCTATATATAGAGAGAGAGAGAAAGAGAGAGAGAGAAAGAGAATATCTCTTTAAAGAAAGTAGCTATTATATATATGTATGTGTATATATTTATATATTTTAATTTTACATATAATTGAATTCAATTACTTGATAATCATTAAATTTATATATTATGTTCACCGTTAATTTTCTAAAATCTGCATGTTCATTTGCAAAATCTTTTTGAAAATCCAAGTACTTGTACTAATAATAACTTAATATAAAAATACAGTCTCAAACCTACCTAGCAATTTGAGGTTTGGAAACATCCAGAAAGTAAAACTAAGAGTTATGTTACTTTTACATTTTTGTTTATTTTTTTTTAACTTAAATCACTAACTTGCAAATCTAAACTGCAAGATAAAATATAAGTACATGCATGTATCTAAGTACATTTTCAAATGAAATTGTTTCATGCTCCTTTAAGAAAACCAGCATGTCAAGTGATTTTATTTAAGGTGCTAAACCCAAATTTCTAATTCCTCAGAAGGCAAATAACTGCAAGGACTGCTAAAGGTCAAGGAGAATTTAGGCCAGAACCAAGAATGCAGCAAAAGAATCGCCAGAAGCAAAGAAGGCACAGGGTAAAAGGAAGTCAGCAAGTTCTTGAAAAAGGGAAGAGAAAAATGAAAGTTCAGGTCATTAAAGATTTAATCGACTAGTCAAAGTCAGAGAGAAGAAAGCCATCAAATGAACTCTTAATATGGCCCCATGGAGATTCACCCTGGCCATTAGCCTATCTTCCTAATTGCACTAGACAGCTCTCAGACAGGCTGTTGGTAAACCCTGTACTTTTGAGGAACATAATTGGATAATGGCTTGGAAGCGATGAGAAGGATCATTGGATAAGACAGTCTATATTTTTACTTATAGACCTTGAAGTCTATTTCAGAAGTTAAAACCCAGTTGTAGATACTTATGGAAAATACTTTTCCTCAAGAAGTAGAGCTTTCCTTGAAAAACAAGCTGGAGTTACTATTCTATATATCCATGGAAATTTGCTATACATAAATAATATTGACTAACACTTTCACATTGAAAGCTTTAGGCATGAAAAACCTATGTCACTTATGAAGTTAACCTTGGCCCTTCATCAGTCCTTACAATGCATGACTAAGTGGATTATGAGGTGTAGCCAATTGCCCGAGTTGTAGGCAGCTCCCCAAAACAGAAATAATCAGGAGAATTAGCTGGGTAAGTCTAGCGGTTACTGGATTATCAAAATAACAGAAAAAGTAAAGTAGGTTTTGAAGTCTGAGCTATTAGAGGAGTCTATGCTAATGAGATTTTTCGAGAAGTGATCACAGCCCCATGCAGTCAGGCTCAGGGACAGGGCTTCCGCTGTGCCCGCCCACAGCCATTGATCCAGTGCCGGGCTGGCTGGTTTAATTAAGGTTAACAAACAGTTCTTAAGGTCAGCGCTATATTTATTTCCAAATTGTGAAGAATTTTCTGTATCTACCAATCAGTTACTTTGTTTATCAATTTCATGAGTAGTATGAATTTTTAAAATTTATACTCTTACCAGATGGAGGGAAATTTATTCAGAGAATAGTTCAAACTGTCCATCTTTGATCTTAATAAATGTTCCTAGAGATCTCAACTAGGAAAGTGTGAGTGTGTGAAAGTCACTTAGCTGTGTCCGACTCTTTGCGACCCCATGGACGATATAGTCCATGGAATTCTCCAGGCCAGAATACTGGAGTGGGTAGCCGTTACCTTCTCCAGGGGATCCTCCCAACCCAGGGATCGAACCCAGGTCTTCCGTATTCCAGGCGGACTCTTTACCAGATGAGCCGCCAGGGAAAGAGTCTCAATAATTTGGTCCACATCCTAAATGTTTTTGAAACTACCATGTAATATTCATTTATTGGGCCCTCTTGTGTTAGGATATTTCCATGGATTATCTCTAGTCCTGAAAAGGAGGCCCAGTTATACGTAGGTATGTTTATTTTTATTTTGTAGAACAGCTAGGAATCACAATAGTTAACTAACTTGCCCTAAGTGTGCAGAGCTTAGCCTGTCAGAGTCATGCTTGTAAAAATAAAACATTATCCATTTATTGAGTGCTTACTGCCAGCCATAAACTGTTCAAAATGCTGTAGATGTAATATCTAATTTTCTTCTGAAAAGAATTTTATAGGGTATGTGTCATTGACCCCATTTTCAGTTATGAAAGCTGAGGCTCAACTAAGTGAAATGATGGGTTCAAGCACACAGGACTTTCCAGTGTCGGAGCTGCTGTTGCCGCTTAGCTGCTCAGGCATGTCTGACTCTTTGTGATCCCGTGGACTGTAGCCTGCCGGGCTCCTGTGTTCCGGGGATATTCTCCAGGCAGGAATACTAGAATGGGTTGCCGTCTCAGAGTTACGCACTCAGGTTTATTTGACCCCGCCTGCTCTAGTCCCTGGGAGGGTCTGCAGGAATGATGGTCCAAGGATGGTCCTGGGGAGTTTCGCTTTCTCAGCATCTCTCTCCTTTGTACCCATCTCCCTACTCTTCAAACTTATTTCTTTTACATAAAAACATAACAAGAAAAACACTGTGTAAACATCTAGCACTGCCTCAAAGTATGGATTAAAGCAGGGTATGATATCATATGTAAGCAGAAAACTTCTATCATAAATGGCATTATAGGATTCTATAGCCACACACACATTAAATATATATAAATATATATGTGTGACTTATATGATGTGACCTTCAGCAGGACTCATATAACACTTACACAATTACGTGAAAGTGCATTATATAGTCGCTATCATTCTGTCTAACTTTACGGCACTAATGCACTTGTAGGGTAGTTTTCAGAAGGAACGCAGCAGCCCCCTAATTGACATGCAGGAATGTGACATCCTAGAGCATTCTGCTACGGACCATGAGGCTGCATGTTGCATGCCTTCACAGAGCCTTTTAGGACCGCGGAATGGCATGTCGTACCCAGTGGTTGGTACAGATCCTTTGTTCAGGGCTAGAAGGTGCTGCCTGTTTACACGTGGATGTGGAGGAGGCGGGGGGAGGCCCCGGCCCTTGACTTCTTCTCGTCTGGCCCTGGGGTGAGTAACAGGAAGTGACAAGCCATTTCTGCATCCAACCACAAAGCCCAGTGTGACTTTAGAAAAGCTCCCGCAGAAGGGCACACGTGGATTTGCAGCTTCTTCGTTTTTTCTGTTTCTGCTCACACGTGACATTTACCTTCTTTGCACGTGAGAGAAGCATCCTGTGGAGTACCCCGCTGTCACTGCGTGTGAATCTTTCTTCATATCTGGCTCCTCCTCGTCTGCTGCGTATTCCCTGTCCCCCAGCCCCAACCAGTTCTAATTCTGTTGTCTGCGACCTGCTTCTTTAATTGATAACATAATATGGAATTCTTGAAAAATCAAACCCTCTAAGTTGCTTTTGGGGTCTTTCTGTAATATGAAAATCAAAGTGAATTTATTTTTACTTCTGTAGCTTTCAGATGATTCTTTTTATGGATCAGACACCATTAAAGTCAAGGATGGGACCTGACCACACATTCTCCGCCTTTCAATGAATCATTTTGGGTCCAATGCTCAGTTGCTAAGTTGTGTCCGACTCTCTGCGACCCCATGGACTGCAGCCCACCAGGCTCAGCCTTTGTCCAAGGGGTTTCCTAGGCAAGAATACTGGAGTGGGTTGCCATTTCCTTCTCCAAATATATGAAATACATATATGATAATTTGCAGTTTAGAAGTTTTGTTACGTTCAATTTATTCTAGTGCAACTTGTCATATTTTTAAATGGAATCAGCCCTCTTTGAATGTTGCTTTAACACAAAGGTATCAATATGTTCATAACATGAGAGGAGATTTTCCTTATATTTTACATATATAGATAAAAATTCTCTCACAGGTTGACAAAAATTCTAAAATATCCAGTTTGACACTTTACCTGTCAGCTTAAATCTGCATTGAGTTATATGTGTCATTAACCCAGACAGTATTTGAAACAGCAGATTCACTGTCTCCTGTCTTTAATGCTAATTGACCCCATTTCAATCTGCTTTGTAGTATAATTCCACTTGAAAGAAAGAAAATTAATTTTTAGTGACCTCGTCATATACTTTCTTTCTCTGATTTGCACTTGATTTAAAAAGGAAATGTTTTGGAGAGCACATTGTTACCCACAGCTTACTCCTTTGCAAGGCAGGATTTCTAACACATCTACTGAGCGTTGTTTGCCTCAGCTGGCTGTCTAATATGAAAGATGTCTATCTTATTTCCTTGATCGTGTGGGATGACACAGACTTATCTTACCAAAACTGCCCTCAGCGAGCTTTGCTAAGGTTCTCAGAGGGCCATGAGCCACAGTGCCCTGGTGCTGGAAAGGGATGGAGCTGTGAGGCGCAGGTCACGGCTGCACTTGAGTCTGCAGTTACCCCCACCTCCTAAGTCAACGTGAAGAATGATCGACTGAGTGTGAACAGTGGTAGCCTCTGATGGGGCTATTGTGACCCTCCTCTTCTTTATGCTGGTTTTTAATTTTTACAATGAGCAAAGGAGAAAACTCAGCTAAAACTTAGCTATTTTTATAGAAGAGAGTAATGTGACCTATATAAAGAGGAATTTTAAACAGCCAGTTGATTAGACCCTAAAGGAATGTGATTTGTCATAGATATAATATGTTCCTCAAATATTTATAAAGGTTAATGATAGCTGCTCTCTGAATATTTCATTCCTTTTAAAGCCACCCAAATCTAGGTAATATTTATTAATTTCGTAGGCTTAAATAAACTGACTATCTTTTAGGACCATTCAGTGAGAACAGGTTTTAGGAATGATGCAAGCAAGATATCTCTTTTCATTTATTGTGACTATAAAGCGTGAGTGGACAGGAGTCCTACTTACTAAATGGCTTATAAGAGTCTGTTTAATTTCTTTTCTAAATCTGTCTCATTTTTAAGACCTATCCTTATTTAAAAATCTATCCTTCAGTAGTGTAACTGTGTGTTATACTGTATACATTTATATACACACTCATAGTTAGAACTAGATAGATAACTGTTATGTAAGTGGGTTTGCAAGTTTATGTGCTAAGCTGTAATAGCTAATCAAGAGAAGATGACAGTTTAGTATGCGATTACTTATATAACCAATCCAAACTATCCCACCCACATTAACCTGACATTGAGCCTTAGAATTTTGTTTTTAGATGACTATTTCAGGGAGAAATTTAGAAACCCTCCTGGACTGCATTCATTCAGAACAGATTCTGATGATACCCGACTCTCTGGAAATGGGTATTTATGGTTTGTTGAACATTTGTGGTGCAATGAAAATATATAAATTGTGGTTAACACAACAAAACTGAAAAATGAAGATAGGTGTGAGACTTCAGTACCTCTTCTGCTGAGGTGCTTGTGCATTTGGTGTCGGGGATTTCTGTGGTCTTCTAGCAACATATTTTCTTTCCACTCAGTGTTGAGTCTCATTCAGAGAAGTGGCGACCATCTCTAGAAGAGACATATTTGCTAGATACCTCTTTCTGCGGGTGAAGAGCAGCTCTCATTTAAGAGGTTACTAAGGAGGGATTGGGGGCAGGAGGAGAAGGGGATGACCGAGGATGAGATGGCTGGATGGCATCACTGACTCGGTGGACGTGAGTCTGAGTGAACTCCAGGAGTTGGTGACGGACAGGGAGGCCTGGCGTGCTGCGATTCATGGGGTCGCAAAGAGTCGGACACGACTGAGCGACTGAACCGAACTGAACTGAAGGACGCAGTAATTTGCACCAACTTGAAAAGCAGGGGCTGTCCTCTGCGCCCTCTGCATAAGCTGCTTCCAAGTTGAAAGGTAAACCACTGTGGATACTCTGTCTTGGTTCTTTCAGTCCAATGGCTGAAAAATGACTAATCAAATGTTGTTCTCCAAAGGGCTTGACTTGAGATCACATAGTTGACCTCAGCACAGAGAATATTTTGTGGGAGAAATCGTAAACTCCATTAAAATATGTCTCAGATACATCCCTGGGTATTTGTACTTTTTCCACTAATTTTACTGATCTTGGTCATCTCATGAATATTTCTTTGAAAGAAGACACTTCTAGCTATTTCGTGCTACATGTTTGATAATACAAACAGTGCTTTTAACATAATCACAGTAATCTTTAGGTGCTGTTTTTAAGATGTCAGATGTACTTGGTTTTCCAATTTTTGTTTTGTTTTTTTTTAAACCTTACTGTCACCTAGATGAGACAATGTCCCTTCATTAGGATATTTTGTCAGATACTGATGTCAGGGTCTCTAAGTGTTTCTTTTTCTATGATAGACAGAGATACATAGATACAGATATGGACGTAGGTACAGAGATATACCTACAGAGATAGACATATTTTTAGATTTTATATATACGTGTGTGTGTGTTAGTTGCTCAGTCATGTCTGACTCTTTGTGACCCCGTGGACTGTAGCCCACCAAGCTCCTTTGTCCATGGGGTTATCCAGGCATATATATATATGTATATAGTGCTTTGCCTTGGTGCTGTAGTATCTTGCCATCGGTTTCCTTTTCTGTCATGCCCAGGTCATAATATCTTTACCTCAGCTCCTCAGCTGAAAGAAGAAATGAAACAGAGTGGGTATCACCGTGGGGAAGTTCCCTTGATGTCATGGTAGCTCAAAGTATGTTGCCTGGCAGACTTTTCCAGAGCTCATGGAACAGAAGTATTTGAAGACCAAACTAAGAAGATTGAATTACTGGGACTATTACGTTTATTTAAGTATACAGTGCAAAGCAGGAGGAAGGAAACACGAGGTAACACCCTTAGGACAGGGTGTCAGTGGGCTGGGGCAGATTTTGCGCAAGTAAGGTAGACCTCTTGGCCTGTGATGGGAAAACTCACCCAAGTGTCTGGATATCTGGTAGTCTTGTCTCTGCATAACCTTGTATATGTTATTGAGGTATTAGTTCAATGACACAAAATGGTAAATATTTTATTAATAGCATGTTTATATTATATTTCTGTATATATCCCTGTAACCACAAATGCTCAAGTCAGTGACAGAAATCATTAGCTATTTCTAAACTTTCTAATAATATCAATTTTCTGCCTTTTCATTAGTGATGTTTGTTTAGGACAAGTAGTAGCAGGCCTGAGAGCTTTAAGAAAAAATTCTGAAGGAAACTTAAATGGAAACAACTCCATCTATTATTTTTCTCCCCAGTGAACTGGAAAGGCCTGCCATTTTTTTGTTGTTGTTGTTTAAAATTTCAGTATGGAAACCTTCAGTATAGATCCCAGATGTTCTAAAAGTACATAATCTGAGAACCAGTAATTTAGTCTGAAGAAAATAATAACAGGGCAACTAAATAACTATTTTAAGACAGTAAGTGGACATTGTATAGAGGATAGCATGTAGTGATATTTAATTTACCAGAGTCACTATTTTTATCCATTGAAATCCTGTTGGTGACTAATTCCTGGGGCAGGGGGAGGAGGAGGTTTAAGAACACTTTAAATGGATATCCCTTATTTGTGTGGATATTGATTTTCTCATTTTTTTTGTTTCGGTTGTATTATGTATTTTACAACATATACGAAATGGTTTCAAACAATTTGTTGGATGCCAGAATAAGTGATGATTTCATCACTTATTTTTAAAGCTAAAAGATTTGAAGTCTGTTAGAAGACGAAAAAAGTATCAAAACAGATGTGCTCATTGTTATTCTTTTCAGTGTTCGCAAAGGCTGATGTCCAGAGGCTGGGAAATATGTAATTATTTTATCTTGTCTCAGTTCCTTCTCTGAAACCACATAATGATCTCTTATTGCCCTGCAGACACAATCAAAACTCCTTAAGAAAATTTATGACTTTTCATTTTTTTAGCAGTTTAAAAAATTGCATTAAAAAAATAAAATTTACTTTCTCAGCCATTTGTATGTCTACAGTTCTGTAGCATCAACTGTATTCAATCTGTTGGGCAATAGTTCTCCAGAACGTTCTCAAATGTCTCTTGCAAAACTGAAACTCTGTACCCACTAGACAACAGCTCCTTCCTCCCTTCCATCCAGCTTCCGACTGTCACTGTTCTGTAAGATGGTCTTGATCTGGCTTCTGCCTACGCTGTTTGACTTTTGTCCTACCCATCTCAAAACCTGCTCTTGAGGTACACACAGGCTTCCTGTCCCCCATTCAAACTCTCACTTCAGGACTTTGGTCCATGTTCTTTCCATTGGTCAGGAGACTCTTCCCGCATCTCTTGTATTGTTAACTTCTGACTCAACTTTTACATTAGACTCTCTTGGAGTAAGAGATGTCCACCTAACTATGTGTTCTTATATGCCCCTTATATTTCCAGTTATCACAATAATAGCTTTAACATTTGCTCTAACAGTATGTGAGCCTTGGAAACTAAACAGGAGCTATACAAATAAGACCATCCATTCTTTCCCATTATTATTATTTTTTTTTCCTGGCACCATAAGGACACACTAAATAAATACTTTTTGACTGAATGAGTGGGTTGGTGCTCAGCCCTACTGGTTGTATGTCCTTGAGTCCATAATTATGATGATGGTAATAACAATCGCAGCAATAGTGATAGTAGTGACAAGATGCTATCCCTGATGTCTTCCGAGCAATTTTAGATACTAGGCATTTTTTTGCCCTTATATTACCTTGTTTAATCTTCATGGTAACTCTGTGCAGTTAGATACTGTGATTGTGCTCGTTGTCAGAGGAGGAAAGGCAACAGGGATGTTTAAGTGATTTGTTCAAGGTCACACAGTTCAAAAGAGCAGGACTGTTCCTAGAATCAGACATTTTGAGTCTGAAGTCAGGTTCAGAAATATTGCTGGCTGAAATATTTGAGACGACACTTCCTTATATAATAGTGATTATTGTAACCATTTCAAATATGAGTGGTGAGCATTAAATGCTCTAATCTGTGGCAGTTCCTTAGTACGATGCCTGATATGTAGCGAAAATTCAATAAATGACAGCGACTACCGTCATAATATATGTCAAGGGTGCGCTTCAGTGCTTCTGATGACGGAGGCTTTCAATAAACGTTAGCTCCTGTCTTCTCGCTCCGCTCCCTTAATTAGAGCAAGTCAGAGGCAACTACTCGTACAATAGAATTAGGTCAGGAGCATATTGCAATGACCACCAAGAAAATGAAGTATAATTGGTAGGAGCTGTGGAGAAATAGTACACATTTAAGAAGAAAACGACATCCTGTAGCTGAGTGCTCGAACTTTCCTGGGATTGTGGTAAAAAATGTCCGGCATTTAGATAATGCTTATAACTCTGCAAGCGTGTGCACAATTTTCGCATCGTTTTTACTTCACAGCCGACCTTGAGAGAAAGGCTTAGAATATCACAGTTCCCGTTTTACAAGCCTGCACGATCCAGACGCTAAGGTGAGCTCACCGCTGCGGTGGGAGGAAGGCAGGCAGGCCGCGCGGGAGCATCCCCGCGGCGGGAGGAAGGCACGACCGAACCCGGGCTCCGGCTGGGGAGAGGAGGAGCCACCGGACACACAGCGGCACCCTCCCGTTAATAGCCTTGGCCTTGGCCTGTGTTCCTTCAAAGATATTATTGGAAGCCTATCTGAAGAGCAGGGAGCGAAAGCTCTGTAAACATGCAGCCCCTAGCTATAAGAACACGCTGGATTTTGTCTAATGGATGGTAAAGGAGAGCCGGACATCTCGTCACTCCTAACGTACCTCGTTTATTTTGAAACGCTCAGGCAAATACATGTTTATGCTCCTCCTCATCCCGCCCCGGTTGGAGCCTCCGTTGGGTCGAGTCCTCCTCTCCATTAGTCCCCAGTCTGCCGCGTGTGGGGCCGGTCACGGAAGGCCTTCCTTCCTGCAACCGCAGCGGTGATCTCCCCTCATCACCTGGGTCAGGCAGGCCCGGTGCCTTCCCGAGCTCCTCTTCGCTCCGCATCCTCACCGCACACCGGCATGCACAGCCTCCTGACCTTGCTGCTTGTGTAAAGGTGTGGACCGTGTCTCCAGCCTCCTCAGACCTTGAGTAGGGCGGGGCTTTCGTGTTCACATGAGTCTCTAGTTTGGAATCACATCCGCATATAACTTTTCTTTTTTCTTTCCCGAAGTACCATTGAATGGATATTCATAATGAGGGACAGTTAGAAGTTAAGGCACACATTAATTTGTAGCTTTGAATACCAACCTATGAAATGAACCTTCTGACAACAGCACATCAAAAGAATTCATGAGCCTAATTGTGAGGATTTGTGTGACAAGTGCATCTAATGTCATTACAGCACAATCAGATCCTGAAACCTTCATATGTGACTAAACAATTAATTTCACAGGCACTGAACCTTCTGTCCTTGTTTACTGTGTGAAAGAGAAAGTGCAGATCTTCTTTTGAGGTTAATTGTTGCTTTCACTGCTGACACGCCCTCTTTCTTTGCACCCCTTCAGAATTGCCTCTGACCCATGATGTACTTGTGAAAATTGATATTCATGGTTTCTGGGCTGCAGGGAATGATTTAAATGGTGACTAATCCCTGAAGGTGTTCAATATTGTTAAGCATGCATGTTGAATAAGGGCCAAACATTTTAAAATGACAATTGTGAGGATATAGAAACCAATTCAAGCCTGTCCAGGCTAACATTTATTTTATTTTTTGTTAAATATGGAGCCTCTATCATGATTTTATGTAAATATATCTAGTTTATATATATATATACACTGTATCAATTTTTATATGCATTGATGTTAAACTAAGTTAATATTAATTATGACTGATTCTAATAATCTGCATCTTTGCTTACTGTACATCTTTGCTCCTAGAAGTACAATCCAAGGACCAGCAACATTGGCAGCACCCAGGGGAACTTCTTAACGATGTGAAATTCAGCTGCTGCCCTGAACTACTTAGTCAAACTTAGTTTTAACGAGGACCCCCACCCTAATGTTTTCTATGCATATTGAAGTTTGAGGGCCGTTCTCTATCTCTATGAAATGTATTCTTTGTTGATGTGAATTAGTATTTGGTTTTGAAACACTGGCATTACCTGTTGCTCAGCTAGTAAAGAATCCAGCTGCAATGCTGGAGACGCTGGTTCGATTCCTGGGTCAGGAAGATCCACTGGAGAAGGGACAGGCTACCCACTCCAGGATTCTTGGGTTTCCCTGGTAGCTCAGCTGGTAAAGAATCCACCTCCAATGCGAGAGACCTGAGTTCTATCCCTGGGTTGGGAAGATCCCCTGGAGAAGGGAACTGAAGAATACCCCCTCCAGTATTCTGGTCTGAAGAATTCCATGGACTATTCTGTAGGGTTGCAAAGAGTTGGACACAATGCGTAATTTTCAGTATGAAACACTGCCATTGTTTTGAGGAAGTTTGAGTCCCTAGAAAAATAATTTAACATTTTTCATAACAAAGTCTTCAGATTTTACCTGGAGATTTTACTCTCGAGTCACACAGATGAAATATTGCAAAGAAATATTAAATGTGTGTCTTCAATAACTTAAAAGACAAGATTTTATTAGATACTCTGTGTTTGGCAGGGCTCTTATCCCTGAAAGTAGGCCCTTTCTCATTAGTGACCCCTTTGTTCTTAGTGGTCATATCTACATTTTATGTAGAAATCTACAGGACTGTCATAGTGTTGTGTATGAATTAAAGTTTTGGCCACGTGGATTTGCTGGATTTTGATTTCCATTGCTCCTTAAGGGCTCCTGGTGGTGCTGCTGAAGATTTGAGTTCTGGGACGAATTCTGCCTGCAGAAACCGGTCAATTCTCGGTCTGCAGCAGCCTGTAACTGCTCCCTGTGTCCACATATGTGTGCAACCTCATGTGCACTCAGGCAGACTTAGAACCAGTTTTGAACAGCTCTAATTCTTGATGAAAGTGGAAGAGGAGAGTGAAAAAGTTGGCTTAAAGCTTAACATTCAGAAAACGAAAATCATGGCATCTGGTCCCATCACTTCATGGGAAATAGATGGGGAAACAGTGGAAACAGTGTCAGACTTTATTTTTGGGGCTCCAAAATCACTGCAGATGGTGACTGTAGCCATGAAATTAAAAGACGTTTACTCCTTGGAAGAAAAGTTATGACCAACCTAGATAGCATATTCAAAAGCAGAGAAATTACTTTGCCAACAAAGGTCCGTCTAGTCAAGGCTATGGTTTTTCCAGTGGTCATGTATGGATGTGAGAGTTGGACTGTGAAGAAGGCTGAGCATAGAAGAATTGATGCTTTTGAACTGTGGTGTTGGAGAAGACTCTTGAGAGTCCCTTGGACTGCAAGGAGATCCAACCAGTCCATTCTGAAGGAGATCAGCCATGGAATTTCTTTGGAGGGAATGATGCTAAAGCTGAAACTCCAGTACTTTGGCCACCTAATACGAAGAGTTGACTCATTGGAAAAGACTCTGATGCTGGGAGGGATTGGGGGCAGGAGGAGAAGGGGATGACAGAGGATGAGATGGCTGGATGGCATCATTGACTCGATGGACGTGAGTCTGAGTGAACTCCAGGAGTTGGTGATGGACAGGGCGGCCTGGCGTGCTGTGATTCATGGGGTCGCAAACTGAGCAACTGAACTGAACTGAATAGTTTTGTCTGTGAACCAAAGTTACTTATAGGAACTGTGGCAGTTAAGAGAGGTCAGTAGAGAACAATTCTGGCCTTCAGGCATTTGTAATCTAGTGTGCAACATAAATTGAGCAGAAATTGTACCCATATGACATATAACAAAATAGCCCCTGATTACTTTGGATCAGGTAATGAAAAAGACATTTTTTTTTTTTTTTGAGAAATTGATATTGAACCTTGAAAGATACGTGACAATCCAACAGGTAGAAAAAAGCAAGCCCATTTTGATTGGAAGCAACAACGTGAGCAAAGACAAGAAGCCAAGTATGGTGTGGCCTGGAAAGGAAATAGTGCCACTGAGGAAGATAGTGGAGAGAAGACATTGGAAGCTAGCTTCTGCAAGGGTCAGAGCCTAAGCTGAACGCTGCATTCTGTTCAGAAAGTGACAGGGGGCCATGGGCAAGGCTGAGAGGGGAAGGTCATATGATCTAAACAGAGACCGCACAGAGGAATCCGGCAGCACACACACAAAATGCCTTCATTATTTTTAAAGATTTTTTTTTGTTGCTTTTTGATTTAGGGAGTTGATATACTCAGGAAATTATTTAAAAATATCTTATCTCTTGAGCATTAGCTCTCCTGTGATAACAGCTCCTGGAGAATTTCTATAGCCTCAGGGTTCTCACAAGTAACTAGGTACCTTGTTTTTGGTTTTAAAGCTGAAATGTATAACACATTTAACTCTTTGCCCTTATAATTTATCTAAATTTATCAACGATTTTAGAGCTGAGATTTGAGGTTATATTCAACGACCAAAGGAAACACACAGGATTGTTACTACATATCACTTGACCAGAAGACTTAATTCTTTTCATGAAAAACTCCCAGAAAAAATGAAAACTAAAAGGAAAATAGCAAAAATTAAAGAAAGAGAATTTTACTTAGCATCCTTCCATAATATTTGTGTCTTCTCACTTTTCTAATAGCTTAAGTATATAAAGATATTATTCTTGAAAACACTGGGAGACTGAAAATACTCAACTGGATTAGGAGACACATATGAAAAGAAACTTGTTAAAATAGTTAACTAGAAAATCATGTAGTCTTCGAAAGAAAACATCATGAAGAAGCATCTTTTTCAACTGTCATATGAAGGACAGCAATCCTCTGTTTCCTTTCTGGTTTCATTTCCATCCAGGTTTTGTTTAAAGTCTTTATTGACAGCTTTTTTCACTGATATTTTTAAGACAGTATCTGGAAAGCCATTTTATCTTGAGTTGATTGGGAATTAGAAAAGAACCATCTCTAAACAAGTTCTACGTATTTGTCTGTGTGTGTAAGTTCCTCAGTCGTGTCTGACTCTTTGTGACCCCATGAACTGTAACACACCAGGCTCCTGTGTCCATGGGTTTCTCCAGGTAAGGACACTGGAGTGGGTTGCCATTCCCTTCTCCAGGGGATCTTCCTAACCTGGGGATTGAACCCAGACCCTGATCCCAAACTAGGAAATTGGGAACTCATTTTTTCTTTTTGCTTAGAGCTTTGGTATTTCTTTAAGCTCAGATTCTTCAAATGTTCCGTACATGGTATGATATATTTGTGTGTGTGTTTGTGTGTATATAAAATTTCTACATATTCTGATAGCCCTTTTTTGGATGAGTTCTCAGGAAAGTACCAGCACATACAAATGAGATCAAGGACTTTTCAGATAATCGCATTAGAAAGTCACACTCATGTATCTAATTTCACTGCTATTCCAGAAGTAAAATATAAATTTCACTTCAAAAGTAGGAAAATAACCTCAAAATAAAACAGCCCCTATCTGATAACAGCTTAATTTTATTCTATAGGAAAACTCTGCACAGTATTGTCATTTTTTCCCTTACCCTTTTCCCATGTATTAGAAAAAAAAATCTCTTCATGGTTAACAGATCACAATAAAAATGTCCTATCGGAGTTGAACACAATACTCTTTTTTTTCAGATTTTATTTTATTATTATTATTTTTTTACTTTACAATATTGTATTGGTTTTGCCATACATCAACATGAATCCGCCACAGGTGTACATGTGTTCCCAATCCTGAACCCCTGTTCCACTTCCCTCCCCATACCATCTCTCTGGGTCATCCCAGTGACTGAAAATAGAACTGCCTTATGATGCAGCAATCCCACTGCTGGGCATACGCACCGAGGAAACCAGAATTGAAAGAGACACGTGTACCCCAATGTTCATCGCAGCACTGTTTATAATAGCCAGGACATGGAAGCAACCTAGATGTCCATCACCAGATGAATGGATAAGAAAGCTGTGGTACATATACACAGTGGAGTATTACTCAGCCATTAAAAAGAATACATTTGAATCAGTTCTAATGAAGTGGATGAAACTGGAGCCGATTATACAGAGTGAAGTAAACCAGAAAGAAAAACACCAATACAGTATAGTAACATATATATATGGAATTTAGAAAGATGGTAATGATAACCCTGTATGCGAGGCAGCAAAAGAGACACAGACGTAAAGAACAGTCTTTTGGACTCTGTGGGAGAGGGCGAGGGCGGGATGATTTGGGAGAAGGGCACTGAACACAGTGCTCTTAAGTATAGTCCTCTGTTCGGACTCACTCCCTGGGAAATGGTGGCCAAATACAGCATTAGGCATTGTTGTCAGTGTTAGCGCTCTGTTTACTCACGTAGCACTCAGAAGAAGCTGTCAGCCCTGTCACTCTGCATCTTCATCTCTGCAGGTAACTTTTTGACCCTAAAGGAAATTCTTTATATTTATTTTTTTCAACTGTATCTTTTGTACTGATTTTGTTCCAGTAATGCATTGTGTTGACAACTTTCAGAATAATGGTGATAAATTTTTTTTTTTATTTAGATATATTTGATATATGTGCTGTGTTGTGCTTAGTCACTTGGTTTTGTCCAATTCTTTGCGACACCCTGGACTGTAGCCGCCAGGCTCCTCTGTCCATGAGGATTCTCCAGGCTAGAATACTGGAGTGGGTTGCCATGCCCTCCTCCAGGGGATTTTCTCAACCCTGGATCGACCTCAGGTCTTCCACATTGCAGGTGGATTCTTTACTGTCTGAGCCACCAGGGAAGCCTAAGAATACTTAGTGGGTAACCTATCGCTTCTCCAGGGGAACTTTGTGACCCATGAATCAAACTGGTGTCTCCTGCATTACAGGCGGATTCTTTATCAGCTGAGCTGCCCTTAGATTACATTAATTTCATTATGTTGTATGTATAAATATTTGTATATATTTCAAATAAGTAGAACAATATGTCTAGTTAACATGCAGCACCATACATAGTTACAGAATTTTTTGTGTGATGAAATCTTTTAAGGCCTATTCTCTTCAGTTCAGTTCAGTCGCTCAGTCGTGTCCGACTCTTTGCAACCCTATAAATCGCAGAACGCCAGGCCTCCCTGTCCATCACCAATTCCCGGAGTTCACTCAGACTCGCGTCCATCGAGTCCGTGATGCCATCCAGCCATCTCATCCTCTGTTGTCCTCTTCTCCTCCTGCCCCCAATCCCTCCCAGCATCAGAGTCTTTTCCAATGAGTTAACTCTTCGCATTAGGTGGCCAAAGTACTGGAGTTTCAGCTTTAGCATCATTCCTTTCAAAGAAATCCCGGGGTTGATCTCCTTCAGAATTGACTGGTTGGATCTCCTTGCAGTCCAAGGGACTCTCAAGAGTCTTCTCCAACACCACAGTTCAAAAGCATCAATTCTTTGGCGCTCAGCTTTCTTCACAGTCCAACTCTCACATCCATACATGACCACTGGAAAAACCATAGCCTTGACTAGATGGACCTTTGTTGGCAAAGTAATATCTCTGCTTTTGAATATGCTATCTAGGTTGGTCATAACTTTCCTTCCAAGGAGTAAACGTCTTTTAATTTCCTGGCTGCAGTCACCATCTGCAGTGATTTTGGAGCCCCCCAAAATAAAGTCTGACACTGTTTCCACTGTTTCCCCATCTATTTCCCATGAAGTGTTGTGGCCAGATGCCATGATTTTCGTTTTCTGAATGTTAAGCTTTAAGCCAACTTTTTCACTTGCCTGTTTCACTTTCATCAAGAGGCTTTTTAGTTCCTCTTCACTTTCTGCCATAAGGGTGGTGTCATCTGCATATCTGAGGTTATTGATATTTCTCCCGGCAATCTTGATTCCAGCTTGTGTTTCTTCCAGTCCAGTGTTTCTCATGATGTACTCTGAAGCAGGGTGACAATATACAGCCTTAATGTACTCCTTTTCCTATTTGGAACCAGTCTGTTGTTCCATGTCCAGTTCTATGTCTTAGTAACTTCCAAATACATATTAAAATAATATTAGCTATAGTCATAGTTCTATACATTACATCCCCTTGACTTATTTATTTTATAGCTGGAAATTTGAACTTTTTAACTTCCTTCACCCATTATACGGAGAAGGCAATGGCACCCTACTCCTGTACTCTTGCCTGGAAAATCCCATGGACGGAGGAGCTTGGTAGGCTGCAGTCCATGGGGTCCCAACAAGTCGGACAGACTGAGTGACTTCACTTTCACTTTTCACTTTCATGCATTGGGGAAGGAAATGGCAACCCACTCCAGTGTTCTTGCCTGGAGATTCCCAGGGACCAGAGAGCCTAGTGGGCAGCTGTCTGTGGGGTCGCACAGAGTCGGACACAACTGAAGTGATTTAGCAGTAGCAGCAGCACCCATTATAAATGTTATTGCTGAAGTTTTCAGACTTCAAAAAATTGAACAGTTACATAGAATTTTTTTCAAAAGGCATTCTGTGTATCTTTAATATGTCAAATTTCTTTCTTGACATAAATAAAAAGTGAATTCGTTTTATGTAATTTAAAAAAATCTGCCAGGTTGAAGTTTTGGCAAATACAGCTTAGGACTTCATCATCTACTCAACATTTTTTATAGTGCCTATTTCAAACAAAAATTATGTAATTGCATACACTTAAGGTATAGAACATAGTGATATGATATACACATAAATAATGAAATGATTGCTACAGTCAAGCTAATTAGCATATTCATATTATCTCCTGACACAGTCACCCTTTTGTGCGTGTGTGATGAGCACACCTGAAATCTGTTGCCTTATATTTCCCGGGTTCGGCACATAATTACTGAGTGTGGCCGCCCTGCCTGCACGTCAGCCTTGCTCATTCTACATAACTGCACTTCATGCCTGCACCCTTGCACCTGCCTTGCCTCATTCTCCCTCACCCCAGGCCCTGGTAACAGCTGTACTGCCCTCTGTGTCTATGAGTTTGACATTTTTGAAACAAACTTCTACGTGTAAGTCAGATCAGACAGTGTTTGCCTTTCTCAGACTGATTTGTTTCACTCAGTATAATATACTCCAGGTTCATCCACGTTGTTGTAAATCATAGTATTTCCTTCTTTCTCAGTGGGTGAATATAGGTAGGTAGGTAGATACAGATATCACATCTTGTTTATACGTCTGTCTGTTGGACACTGCGGTGATTTCCATATCTTGGTTACTGTCAATTATGCTGCAGTGAACAGGGGTGCAGATATCTCTTTGAGATACTGATTTCATTTCCTTTGGATATATACCTGGAATTGAGATTTCTGGATCATACAGTAGTTCTTATTTTTTAAATTTTAATAGTTTTAATAATTTTAATTTTCATAGTTTAATTTTAATAGATTTATATTTGATACATTCTTAAAAATTTTTTTTAAGCTTTTTATTTATATTGGGGTATAGCAGGTTAACGATCTATGTTGTGGTAGTTTCAGGTGAATAGCCAAGTGACTCAGCCTTAAGTATACATGCATCCATTCTCCCCCAAACTCCCTTATTTTTCATCTTTTAAGGCATCTCCATGGTAATTTCCATAATGGCTGTACCATTCTGTGTGTGTTCATTCCACCATAGTTGACTAAGGTTCCCTCCCACATCTCTTATCTTTTTGAGAGTAGCTTTTCTTTAACAGGTAAGGGAATATCTCATTATGATTTTGATTTGCATTTCCCTGATGATGTTAAGCACTTTTTCATATACCCATTGGCTATATGTAAGTCTCATTTGGAAAAATGTCTATTCAGGTCTTTCTGTCTATTCTGTCTAAAAGCTCTTTTGCCCATTTCTTTGTTGGGTTACTTATTTTCTTGCTGTTTAGTTGAGTCCCTTGTCTACTGACTCAGCAAATATATGGTTTGCAGATACTTTCTGCCATTCTGTTGGTTGTCTCTTCATCTGTTTTTCCTTTGCTGGGCAGAAGTCTTTTAGTTTAATCAAATGCCATCTGTGTATTTTTGTTTTGTTGCTTGCATTTTTAGGGCCATATCCCCAAAAGCATCGCCAAGCGAAGTCCAAACTTCGCATTGGAGTTTCAGCTTCAGCATCAGTCCTTCCAATGAATATTCAGGACTGATCTCCTTTAGAATGGACTGGTTGGATTTCCTTGCAGTCCAGGGGACTCTCAAGAGTCTTCTCCAACACCACAGTTCAAAAGCATCAATTCTTTGTTGCTCAGCTTTCTTTATTGTCCAACTCTTACATCCATACATGACTACGGGAAAAATCGTAGCTTTGACTAAAGGGACTTTTGTTGGCAAAGTAATGTCTCTGCTTTTTAATATGCTGTCTAGTTTGGTCATAACTTTTCTTCCAAGGAGTAAGCGTCTTTTAGTTTCGTGGCTGCAATCTCCATCTGCGGTGATTTTGGAGCCCAGAAAAATAAAGTCTGTCACTGTTTCCATTGTTTCCTCATCTATTTCCCATGAAGTGATGGGACCAGATGCCATGATCTTAGTTTTCTGAATGTTGAGTTTTAAGCCAACTTTTTCACTCTCTTTTTTCACTTTCATCAAGAGGCTCCTTATGAATGTGATTTTTACAGTACCAGTTATCAAAGAAACTCCTTCTCTCATTGAGTGTTCTTGGTACCTTTTTTCAATGATCAATTGCCATAAGAATGTGAATTTTTGAAGTTTTGGCAAACTCTGCTCTGTATTTCTTCATCTGCTGAATGTCTTCAAGACAGGGCTGCATTGTTTTTGTCACGATCAAATGCATTATTTAAATAAAAGCAGCAACAAGAAAAAATTTATTATTTTGCTTTCAAGAAATTCAACAAGTAATTTGGGATCTGAAAGAACCAAAGGTTAAAGTTCATTGGTAATATCAGAAAATCTGAATGGATTGAAGCTGAATTGCAAAATGAATGAAAGAACCTATAAATATAAACTAGTTAGAAAGAAAAAAATGGCTCTAAAGAAAAATAAATTACTGACTCAAAAAAGTTAAAAATGTGTCAAGATACTAGGAAAGCTCTCTGGAAAAGAAGAAAAAAATCTAAATCAAAGGGCAGATGGCCAAAGGGAGACCCACGCCTACGCTGAGTTTTGCTTTATAGAAGAAAACAGTTTTGTTCTTTTGCTGACTTCTTTATTTAAAAGGCAATCAGTTGGCCATGAACAAATTTTTGAGTCTGTAATCTATTTGGAAGTGTTTGCAATATAACTGAGTGACTGAAAAGTAACTATAAATCCCATAAATCAATTTTCATCTTATTAACATATAATACTTACGGCAAATGTCTAAATGTTGGCTAGTATAGTGGTAAAGGACAATCAGAAAATTAATAGATTGGCAATCTCTTGTAGAGAAAGGATAAAGATGGTGTTGTGTAACGTGTGTAATAGATAAAACATTGAACAGATATTTAAAGCTTCTGACAAACCATGAATTACTGAATTTAATTTAATTTTTTTCATTGTGTATTAGATAATGATTGAATTTCTCATGTTAATGTTTTGAAAAAATTTGACATTTGATACAATATCATGAATATACTTTGCAACATTTAAAATCTGTTTTTTTATCATATGCAAAAATTCTAATTCTTAATTCTAAGATGAATTTAATTCTATATTATTATAAATTATGAATGTATATAAATATATAGTATATGATTATATGCAGTATCAGTTCAGTTCAGTTCATTTCAGTCACTCAGTCGTGTCTGACTCTTCGAGACCCCATGAATCGCAGCATGCCCGGCCTTTACTCAAACTCATGTCCATCGAGTCGGTGATGCCATCCAGCCATCTCATCCTCCATCGTCCCCTTCTCCTCCTGTCCCCAATACCTCCCAGCATCAGAGTCTTTTCCAATGAGTGCGCTCTTTGCATGTGGCCAAAGTACTGGAGTTTCAGCTTCAGCATCATTCCTTCCAAAGAAATCCCAGGGCTGATCTCCTTCAGAATGGACCGGTTGGATCTCCTTGCAGTCCAAGGGACTCTCAAGAGTCTTCTCCAACACCACAGTTCAAAAGCATCAATTCTTTGGCGCTTAGGTTTCTTCACAGTCCAACTCTCACATCCATACATGACCATCAGAAAAACCATAGCCTTGACTAGATGGACCTTGGTTGGCAAAGTAATGTCTCTGCTTTTGAATATGCTGTCTAGGTTGGTCATAACTTTCCTTCCAAAGAGTAAACATCTTTTAATTTCCTGGCTGCAGTCACCATCTGCAGTGATTTTGGAGCCCCCCAAAATAAAGTCTGACACTGTTTCCACTGTTTCCCCATCTATATCCCATGAAGTGATGTGACCAGATGCCATGATCTTAGTTTTCTGAATGTTGAGCTTTAAGCCAACTTTTTCACTCTCCTGTTTCACTTTCATCAAGAGGCTTTTTAGCTCATCTTCACTTTCTGCCATAAGGGTGGTGTCATCTGCATATCTGAGGTTATTGATATTTCTCCCAGCAATCTTGATTCCAGCTTGTGCTGCTTCCAGCCCAGCGTTTTTCATGATGTACTCTGCATAGAAGTTAAATAAGCAGGGTGACAATATACAGCCTTGACATACTCCTTTTCCTATTTGGAACCAGTCTGTTGTTCCATGTCCAGTTCTAACTGTTGCTTCCTGACCTGCATACAGGTTTCTCAAGAGACAGGTTAGGTGGTCTGATATTCCCATCTCTTTCAGAATTTTCCACAGTTTATTGTGATCCACACAGTCAAAGGCTTTGGCAGTCCATAAAGCAGAAGTCGAGGTGTTTCTGGAACTCTCTTGCTTTTTCCATGATCCAGTGGATGTTGGCAATTTGATCTCTGGTTCCTCTGCTTTTTCTAAAACCAGCTTGAACATCTGAAAGTTCACGGTTCACATATTGCTGAAGCCTGGCTTGGAGAATTTTGAGCATGACTTATAATGTATGTTATATTACATATATATTATAATGTATATTATATTACATATATTACACATATATAATATATTACATATATGCAAATAATATCCTTATATTCAAGTAATAGAGCTTTGGTTTTATGAATTTTTGCACTCTCCTCCTCGTCATGATTTAGCATTTGAGACATAACTGTTTTACAGGATAATATCCTAGTAGGAGTAGAAATTGTACATATTCAATACCATTTAGCACATGATATGTATAATAGAAAAGTCTGTTGAAATTAATTAAGTCTGTTTTGAAGAAGAATTATTTTGTTTAATAAAATGTGCATATACAGATGAGGGCTCTAACTTTGTAATTGATATATGAATAGGTATTTTAAAGGTAAAATACTCAAGCCAGTTTTCGTGTGCTTAATTCAAAGGCCAGTTGTTTGGCATCATATAGCTGTGATGGGGCTTCCCCTGTGGCTCAGATGATAAAGAATCTGCCTGCAATGCAGGAGACCCAGGTTCGATCCCTGGGTTGGGAAGATCCCCTGGAGAAGGGAATGGCAACCCACTCCAGTATTCTTGCCTGGAGATTCCCATGGACAGAGGGGCCTGGTGAGCTACAGTCTGTGGGGTCACAAAGAGTCGGACATGACTGAACGACTAACACTTTCACTTTCATAAAACTGTGAATTTTTAATACAAATAATGTTCTCTAACACTACAAAACAGCGCGTTCGTCAAGGTCAGTTTTCTGTTAATTTTAACCTGAAAGAAGGCTTCCATAAGCATACAGATGCAGCTTCTGTTTTACCTCTATCCTGGGCAAAGCCATGTGAAATATTATTGGCACACGCTGTGCTGTTTTGCTATGAGCCTTGCGAGAATTTACCTACTCCAGAAAGGTTAGGGCATGTCATCCAGCTGAAACCTCCTAAGCCTTCACAATAGATTTTATGGTAAAACAGCTTTTCCTTTCTAAGTATGCTTTGCCCCTGGAGGAAATGAAGTTGCCACTTTGGAATTCTTAATAGCACCAGAGTTGTGGCTCACAGAGATTAATCAACTTCTGCTCTGCTTTATCATCAGTCAAGAGGCTTCCAAATTAAGGTCCTGGACTTTCATCTATGCTTCTAGGATGTAGCCTTTACAGGACACTTTCTATCTTGGAATTTTTTTGTTTTTCTTCTATCTCATTAAACAGATTTTAAAAATCAGTTATTTCAAATTTAATACATCTTAGCTTTATGAATTGAAAGAAAAATCCTTAAGCAAGTTTACTTCCTAATTTCTAATATTATATTTTGTGATCTTTTAGTGGAAAGGACTTCCATGTTAATATTTAAGAGAATGCCATTTAAGATCTATGATTCTTTCTCAGAACTATCAACTGAGTACAGCATAATTATTATTTTAGTGAAAAGCTACATCTACTTAAAAGTATTGTTGTTATTGCTGCTGCTGCTGCTAAGTCACTTCAGTCGTGTCCGACTCTGTGTGACCCCATGGACAGCAGCCCACCAGGCTCCTCTGTCCACAGAATTCTCCAAGCAAGAGTACTGGAGTGGGTTGCCTCCTTCCAACAGTACTGTTACCTGTTCCTATAGCATAATTATTTGTTTTATTTGTTGCTTTTCATATTTCTCTTTTATTTTTCACATTAAATTACAAAATAAAGTTGTGGTGGCTAAGGATTTGCCCCAAATAAATAACTTCTATTTTCTTTTTCCCTCTTTTTCTTTCCTTCTCTTTTCCACAAAGGTAGACATTCATACTGGGGCTTCCCTGGTGACTCAGTGGTAAAGAATCCGCCTGCCAATGCAGGATAAGCAAGTTCAATCCCTGGGTCAGGAAGATTCCCTGTAAAAGGAAATGGCAACCCACTCCTGTATTCTTACTTGGGAAGTCCCATGGACAGAGGAGCCTGGCGGGCTGCAGTCCATGGGGTCGAAAAAGGGTTGAACATGACTTAGTGACTAAACAACAGAAAAGGCATTCATATTACACAGTTTCATTCTAAAACACATTCAGATATAAAAAGCTAAATGGAGAAAATTTATGTCAAAACTTTAAAAAAAAGTGATTAGCGCAGTTTTCTTGTTGTTCAGGCACTCAGTCATGTCTGACTCTTTGCAACCCTATGAACTACAGCATGCCAGGCTTCCCTGTCCTTTACCATCTCCTGGAGCTTGCTCAAATCATGTCCATCATGCCATCCAACCGTCTCATCCTCTGCCATCCCCTTCTCTTCCTGCCCTCCATCTTTCCCAGCATCAGGGTCTTTTCCAGTGTGTCATCTCTTTGTATCAGGTGGCCAAAGTATTGGAGCTTCGGCTTCAGCATCAGACCTTCTAACGAACATTCAGGGTTGATTTCCTTTAGGATGGACCGGTTTGTTCTCCTTGCAGTCCAAGGGACTCTTAAGAGTCTTCTCTACCACCACAGTTCAAAAGCATCAATTTAGTATGAGTTAAATATTGGCTAAGTAATTGCCTGTATGTCTTCCTTGAGAAATTCAGTTCCCATGGTTACTTTATAAGGACCTAGATAGACCCTCCGTTGGACAGCTTGAGGCTCTTGCTGTGTTTCCTGGCCTCACTGGCTGAGACTAGACGAGACTAGCGTCATAGAGGGTTGGCTCTGTTTTCCCGCAGATGTTGTGCTGAGACTCACACCCACGCTCTCCTGTATGGCCACCTGTGACTACTGAGCCCCTGAACTGGGGTGAATGGGGTGGAAGGAATGATCTTTTCCAGTTTCATTTAATTTTAATCATTTTAAAATTAAAAACCAATGCAGTGTAAAATAAACATATTAAGTATATCTTCATTGTTTTACTATGACTATATTTGACCTTTGAAATTTTAGCATATAATTAAAGTATAATGCAAAAAAAAATCACAAAATTTCAAAGATACTGTATGAAAAGAGGAAGTAGAATATCTGAGGAATGATTTCTATTTTCATTAGATACTGAGATGATCAGAGTTTAGATACATTATGTTGAATAAGATCTACATTTAAAATTAATTTCACGTTTCTTTTTCTTAATTTGTTAGCGTGGTTCCCAGAATAGTTAAAACTGCCTAAGTGGCCTGCCTTGTATTTCTGTTTTACAGTGTAGCTCTGATGGTTCAGACGAGTCAGTGATAGTCCTTTGTGCAGGGGTGAGCTTGGAAGCAAATTCCTATGTAACTTAACATTTTCTCCATCATTATGGAGATCGTTTCCTTTTTTAATTTATTAAGACAAAACTATCTTAAAGTGCAAATTTCCCAAAACATGTTCTTGAAGATATAAAGAAGCCTTCTTAGGGTTTTACTATGCCATGTGCCCTGTGTGTGTGTGTATATATATGTGTGTGTGTGTATACATGTGTGTATACATGTGTGTGTGTATATATGTGTGTACACACACATATATATGTATATATATGAGTGTGTGTGTGTGTGTGTGTGTGTGTGTGTGTGTGTGTGTGTGTGAATGTTACTCCCTGAGGCACTTCCCAAGTTGATTTTCAGGGAGCATCTCTCAAGAATCGCTTTCTACAGATCAAGTGACCAGATGCTGGGAAGTGTAATGATGGTTCTGAAGTGAAAGCAGCTCACTAATGGGTCATCTTCTATTCTAATGTGAAAAACAGGAGTCCCTCATATGGCGTTCCACGTGCAGATTACACATATGGGCTTACCTGGAGGCTCATACAGGAAACAGTCTGCTTGTATTGCAGGTTACTTGGGTTTGATCCCAGGTTAGGAAGATCCCCTGCAGGAGGGCTGGCAACCCACTCCAGTATTCTTGCCTGGAGAATCCCTATGGACAGAGGAGCCTGGAAGGCTACAGTTCATGGGGTCAAAAAGAGTCAGACACGACTGAGTGACTGAGCACAGCACATTACACATATATTTTGTTATTTGGTACTTTCCCAATGCCTTTTCCAACTGGCTACAAATAACATAAGAAAACCAAATAATGTGTGTGAAATCTTTACCCCAGTTTTCAGTACAGTTCAGTCGCTCAGTTGTGTTCAAATCTTTGCGACCCCGTGGACTGCAGCATGCCAGGTTTCCCTGTCCATCACCAACTCCTGAAGTTTGCTCAAACTCATGTTCATTGAGTCTGTGATGCCATCCAACCATCTCATCCTCTGTCATCCCCTTCTCCTCCTGCACTCAATCTTTCCCAGCATCAGGGTCTTTGCCAGTGAGTCAGTTTTTCACATCAGGTGGCAAAGTATTGGAGTTTCATCTTCAGTGTCAGTCCTTCCAATGAATATTCAGGACTGATTTCCTTTAAGATTGACTGGTTTGATCTCCTTGCAGTCCATGGAACTTTCAAGAGTCTTCTCCAACACCACAGATCAAAAGCATCAGTTCTTCAGCACTCAGCCTTCTTTATAGTCCAACTCTCACATCTGTATATGACTACTGGGAAAACCACAGCTTTGATTAGATGGACCTTGTTAACAAAGTAATGTCTCTGTTTTTCAATATGCTCTCTAGGTTGGTCATAGTTTCTTTTCCAAGGAACAAGTGTCTTTTAATTTCATGGCTGCAGTCACCATCTGCAGTGATTTTGGAGCCCCCCAGAATAAAATCTCTCACTGTTTCCATTGTTTCCCCATCTATTTGCCATGAAATGATGGGACGAAATGCCATGATCTTAGTTTTCTGAATGTTGAGCTTTAAGCCAACTTTTTCACTCTCCTCTTTCACTTTCATCAAGAGGCTCTTTAGTTCTTCGCTTTCTGCTATGAGGGTGGTGTCATCTGTGTATCTGAGGTTATTGATATTTCTGGCAATCTTGATTCCAGCTTGTGCTTCATCCAACCCAGCATTTCGCATGATGTATTCTGCATATAAGTTAAATATGCAGGTAACAGTATACAGCATTGATGTACTCCTTTCCAATTGATGACTGGTTCCAATTTGGAACCAGTGTGTTGTTCCATGTCCAGTTCTAACTGTTGCTTCTTGACCTGCATACAGATTTCTCAGGGGGCAGATAAGATGGTCTGGTGTTCCCATCTCTTTCAGAATTTTCCACAGTCTCCTTCTGATCCACACAGCCAAAGACTTTGGCATAGTCAATAAAGCAGAAGTAGATGTTTTTCTGGAACTCTCTTGCTTTTTTGATGATCCAGCAGATGTTAGCAGTTTGGTCTCTGGTTCCTCTGCCTTTTCTAAATGTACCTTGAACATGTCGAAGTTCACGGTTCACGTACTGTTGAAGCCTGGCTTGGAGAATTGAACCGGCGTCTCCTGCATTGCCCGCAGATTCTTTACCAACTGAGCTATCAGGGAAGTCTCACCCCAGTTTCAGCACAGATATTTTCATATTTCATGCTACACATTTCTAACTCTTGTCATTAGCTTCAATTAAATATTCATGATGTTAAGTTAAATCCCAGAGGGCATTCAATGCTACTGATCAAAAACTATTTCTGACTAATGAGCATTAATTAATTGTCAGGTCAGTTAACAAATGTTTATCAGGAGTTTATGTTCTGCCAGGGACTCTGATGTAGACACTGGAGACTCAGTGGTAACAGACATACATGGAATTTGATGATCTGACCTAATGGAGAATAACTGTGTCAGGAAATAACTGCCATATACATAGCAGAAATAGCCAGTGTAATTGTAGCGTAAAGGCATGTCCGTTTATTAATTTGAGATTCCCTTCTTGCCCCTTATGTTAAACAAGATGTAGAACTTGTGAAAAAAGTTATATAGAATTGTAAAGTGTACATTTGTACATAATACATGGGAAAGAAAAGTGAATGTTGTGTCTTATAAACCACAAGCTAGAATTCAAGTATCTTTATACCCTTCAGATTAACAAAGGATATGAAATTACCACTAAGAAAGCAGAAGGACCAATACTTGATACAGTTTCCTGCTTTTCATTTTCTCCTGCTCTTTCCTCTTTCAGAGTGATTCATTAATAACAGGAAAAAATTAATTTGATCCCTGAAAAGAAGTAGGGAAACTGAATTTTTTTTTTTTTTTTTTACTGAGGCAGGGAAGAGTCTTATTTCTGTAGCTGAAATTCAACTTTGTCATTCTTTTGGAATTGAAACCATTGCTTACAGAAATAACATGAGCTCTTTCAATAGCTGATTCACTTAAGATTTTCCTCATTGTAATCAGAACAGGGAAAACATCATACATAAAATAATTCTATGAAATGTACTACTCATTGTATGCAGGAAAGAAAGATAATTAAATTTAGAATTAAGTATTTTAATCTTAAAGTTTTTAAAAAATATTTTTTACAATCTCAGAAAAGTCATATGTACATTTTAACAATAAGTTGTTTTAGATTTTAAAAGTACTAAACTTTTTTTTTTTTAAAGAAACATAATTCTGCGCTAAATAGTTATTTTCCAGAAGAGGGGACTTTTATATGACAGAGTTGTAGTTATCTGTGTCTAACAAAGTTGAAAGATATAAAGAGTGTAGTGTGGGCCTGCAAGACTCTCCATTAGTTCCCAAGGCTGCTTGTCAAATATTAGGCTTATGCTAGGGTTTGGCCATCTCAGAAAAGTATGAGCCTTTTGAAAAAAATATCTATTCAGGTGGGTGTTTGGGCAATAAAAAAATGAATAAAATACTCTTTCCACTCATGTTGCCTGGAGTTTAATGGGCCAGAGAGAGGTAAAACAGACTTGCAATTAACCAAACCAAAGGATGGATGTTCAGTTACTAACAGCTGACAGACAGCCCTTGTTTCAGTAGAGTAAAACTAAGGTCCCATCTGGTGGGAGGTTTGAGCCTCACAAAAGAAGCAGCGTTTGAAATTAGCTGCACAGGATGGCAAATTGTTATACAGAGAAGAAAAGAGCCTTCCTTGCAAACAGAAAGAATTATGTGAACATAAGGCAGAAAATGCAGATCACCATTGGAGTGAAGCAAATAATGCTTTGATTATAGCATAATTGTAAGCAAAAGGACTCAAGGTGAAAATTGAAGTTAAATTGTAAAGGCCTTGACTTTATGACATCTACTGTGTTCAGTGGACAATGAACGAATAATATTCATGAATGAATTGTAGGAATGTTACTATTTCAGTAGAATCTTTTAGAGTGGATAGAATTTGGAGAAATATTGGTTTGGATGAAAACAAATTTTGTGAGCCTGAAGCCAGCTTTCTTTGAGATCAAAAGTCTTAGTAAGATTCAAGCAGTTCAGGAAACAACTCTGCACAAAAATATTTAGGGCCACAAATTTTAAAAAACATTCTGCAAGCAAAATATTTATTCCAATTTTTAAATAAAAGATTATTTTTTATTCAAAATGTAAATAATTTTGGAAAGTTCAGGTGAATTTTCTTTATACTTGAGTATGAATCAAATTTGAGGCTTCCCAGGTGGTGCACTGGTAAAGAATCCTCCTGCCAACGCAGGAGGCACAAGAGATGCGGGTTCAACCCCTGGGTCGGGAAGATCCTCTGGAGTAGGAGATGGCTGCTGGCTTCAGTATTCTTGCCTGGAAAATGCCACGATCAGAGGAGCCTGGCGGGCTACAGTCCACAGGGTCACAATGGGTCAGACACAACTGAGTGCTCACACACACATCAATCAGTTTAACCAGTGTTTTCTTCCAGTATGAGTTCACTGAAATTCCCCGGAAAGCTAGAATATTAAAATAATGATTCTAGAATCATGTGCAATAACGGAAAAGCCTAACGTAGAAACAAAGCAAGCTTGGTAGAATTACAGAGCTCTCCTATCATAATGGTATATAATATATATGCACATATATCTCTCAATTATTGATACCTCAAGAAAACGAAAAGTAAGCAAGCATAAGAAAAATTTGAACTACGCAATGTACAGGCTTAATTTATTAAAACTTGTACGTAAAGCTCATGTATGTATATCTTATAAAATACGCACGCATTTTTAAACTATATATTGTTCACTTAAAAAGTCACCTACTGAGTCATACATAGAGCAAATCTCAATAAATTTTAATGCATTTTAGATAATTCATATCACACTGTGATATAGTAAACAGTAGAGTTTAGTGATAAATACTATTGAGCCCCACTATGTGATTTCAGATCTCAGGTTCTTGACATACTAAAGACTCCGGGAAGCCTGGCATGCTGCAGTCCATGAAGTCGCAGAGTGGGACACGCCTTAGCAACGGAACAACCACAGACTCTAGGGTGATTCTGATGCTTTTTCTACTTGTTTCCTCAGCTACTAATAGAAGTAATAATAGTGCTCATCCATAGATTTACTGTGGGCGTTCAATAAGTTAAAGTATGGAGAGTACTTGGAAAGTATCTGGAACATAGTCAAATGATCTAGGAATTGTTATTGAAATAATGGTTTTTTGTAGTCCAGGGGCAGTGGGGAAATAGTCTTTTCAGAGCAAGGCAGGGCTTTCCCAGGCTGTCTGGGTAGAGACTGGAGCAGGGGTAAGGAATGAGTGAGTAGGTGAGAGGCAGAGCGAAAAGGAGCTCCTAACTGGGAGGAGGAAGGGACTGGGAAAGTAAGGGGGGAAATCCACCTCCTCCTGCTTTGAGCTGAGCATGCGGGAAACAGCGCTGACGCCTGGCCTCTGGCTCCGCCACATGCTTGGCCCTGGTTCTGTCCTTGGGGACTCTGGAAATGTCTTTACAGACCCCAGGTGGGATGGGGGTTGGTCCGGACGCTGGCGCAAGCATCTCCATAGGCCCCCTTCTCACCATCTCTCGCTTGGGAGCCCCCACCTGACCGTGTGGTTGTCGACCTTGGGGACGTTGGAGCAGAGGACCCGCGGAGGGGCTCCTGTAGTTTGTACATGATTGAACAATCTCTGTTTTGTATATTCTTAGTCAGTTTCCATTTCACCACTGATTTACTATGAAAGGCAAATGTACTTTAGGGTTTGGATCTTGGTATATATACTTGCAAACATTTTGATAGATTGTAGAAGCCACGTTTCAGCCATGTTTATCATCATAGAAACTTGTTCTATTCTATCTGAGAAGGATAGCCCACATAAAGAACAGAACATTTAATCGTCATTCGGTCTGATTCTTGGTAAACATAAAAATGTTTGCTTGAAAGGCCCTGTTTAAAGAGTCCTCCAAATATTTCTTTCCAATTAACATTGTGAAGAAGCCTCAGAATTTTCGTGCATCTGCAGCCAAGATGTAGAAAATAACTCCTAAAGAATTCAGGCCTTTTGATAGCGAAGCTTCTAGGTAGACAGAGACTAACTCTGCTACTAATATGCAGTCATGGATGAGTTAAAGAACAGTTGATCTCAGAAAGTCTAGGCTAGAACAAAATGCTAAGCAGTGAGAAGTCAAGTTCTGTGACAATGTTTCCTGTGATGTTTTGAAAGGAAACCTGATTTTTTTCCCCAACAGAATATCTATTTCCTTTAGACGGAGATTGGGTCATCAATATTCATTAAGCACCTGGGGTGAACTGCCCAGGATCTGAAATAACTGCTCTGCCTTGCTGGCTGTAATAAATAATAAATATTGGTGCTATGTTCAAGAACAGGAATTCCCTGATTTGAGGGTTTTTTAAGTCAGAAAAATTGACATAGGTCACAATGAATATTTTATTACTTTTTATTATTTATCTGTGCAAACCCTATTATCAAATAAAGAGAGAGTGAGAAGATCAGATCTGTATTGTCTAAGGAGAAATAGAAGCTTCAAGGGGGATTTTAGAACTTGTGGAGACTTTCATGATCATCTAATCTGACAGTCTCATGAACATTTATTGAAACTGAGTCCTAGCAAGCGTCTACAGAATGACTAATAACATCACCCAGCTAGCATCTGACAGAGGTGAGAGCAGAGTTCTCTCCTGGTTTCTTAGCTCTCAATCAGGGATTCTTCCCAGTGTATCACTATCTATCCTATCTTCAAGTTTGTTCTGTGTAACTTTCTGTGTAGGTGGGAAGAAGACGTTGCTTCAAAGTTATATAAAAATGATAAAATTGTGGGTTATCATGTTTCCATTTTATTTGTTTTAGTTTCAATTAAAGTCGATGTTTCTATCCCTTTGACCGTGGTATTTCATGGTACAGAACTTCCCCATGTTGAACTGGAAGATCGATGGTGTCATATTTGTTAGCAGACTTTGCTGAAGTTGGTCATGGCTCCTTCTTACTTACTGCAACTGGTGATGAACATAGGCCAAGTTCAGAATGAACAAAGTTGCACAGTTGGATCATTCAGGCAGGAGTGTGGCAGGCCATCGTATGCCAGGCACTGTGTGAGAAGTGAAATAAGTAAACAGTTTTGCTAAATTCTCATTGCCTGGAGAGTGCTCTTAAGGTTGACACACTTAGAAATTTGAATTTGTCTTTGAGAGTGTAATCATGTTAAACCATGTCGTAAGAGACTCTATATAAATTTCAATTCAGTGTTTATCAGACTTCAATAAAAAAAAGTACCGCTTTCACCGAAAGCAGATTTCTCTAGTTGGCTTGCCCAGCTGGCGTTTTGTGTTACTGTAGTCAGACCTACAAGCGAAACCAAGTCACAAGCACAGGGTGGTCTTGAGATCACGGAGGCGGAAGCAGAAGCATGCCTTCAGTGGTTCACGTGGACTCACGCGCTGGATTCCACGTTAGGTGCCCACCTGTCCATCTTTCACCTTCCTGTCTTTAACAAGCAATGCTAGGCCAATAGACCCCACCCCTCTTCTGATTGGTAAATCATATTTTATGTATTTTATTGAAGTATCGTTGATTTACAATGTTGTGTTAACATGATACTGTACAATTTCTGCTGCACAGTAAAATATACATGTTATATTATACACATATATATTCTTTACAGTTTTTCTCAGGATATTGAATATAGCTCCCTGCACTATACAGTAGGGTCTTGTTGTTTATCCATTCTGTTGTAAATTCTTTATTTTAACAAGTTAATATTTTTGGCTAAGCGCGGCTTTGGGGATATCGTTTTTTAAGGACTTCGCTTACTTATTAATGCTTTAACGACTGACAGTAACTGCCGTCAATTAATCACATGCTTCATGTTCTCCAGGCACTCGCTGGACTTCAAATGTGTTATGTTTCATGCCTCCCAAGCCAGTGGGGTGTGTCCTTTTCTCTTTCTTGCAGATGAAAATGTTCATGCCTCACAGAGCTGAAAGAGCCTGCAAGCTCTCACCCTGGATTAAACCCGAGTCTGTCTGACTCAGAGCTTTCTCTGCCTGCTGTACTTTGTGTTTCGTTGTGACAGTCGCGTCCTTGTCTTACAGCCAGTCAGGCTGTGGCTAATATATACATTTGTTTTCTTTTTCTTTCCCTCTGCTGTAACCTTAACTCTGGGCACCATTATTTGCTACCCAGATTACTGGACTAGCCTTCTACAGGGATTTCACAGCTCCTTCCCCGATTCTAATCTATGTTATACAATAAACAGATCAGTTTTCCTAAGGCACATTCTGATCATGTTGCTTACTTTCTGAAAAGTTGTCCAGGCTCTCCATTGCCTATGTGACAGTCGCAATTCTTGGTTAAAGAGACACTTCAGAGTCCCTTTCCAGCCCATCCTCCCACTGGTCGCCCTCACGAGGTCAGTGCTCCAGCGAAACTCACCGCGTTCCCCATTCAAGTCTGCTATATGGCCTCCGTATGTTTCCTGTTTTTCTTAACTTTGTTAAGAATAGTCTCCATTTCTTCTTGTGTGTATACCCTAATCAAGTGAGGCTCAACCCACAGCGATGGATTTCGAATATAACCCTTCGTTCGTTCGTTCTTCGAATGCATCTCCATCAGTTCTTCCAGGTACAGCCCCTGCCTGAGCTTTCAGAGCCCTGGACCTGCACTTCCACATGGCTTCTGCTCCTTTTAATATTATACTACTGTGATTTAAAGTTGACATTTCCTACAGAATGCAAGTTGCCTGTCCCAAAAGTCAAGACTGAAACGAGGATTTGAGTGTAAGAGGTTTCTTCTAACGTTGATCTTGGCGTCTCTTTCAGGTGAAGCGGGAGTGAGACAGCGAGGGAAGCATGCGTGCTGTCCGGCAGGGCACGGCTCCAAGAAGCTCAGCTTCCGTCCTCTGTGTGTCCGCACTCGGGGTGGGGAGCTGAAGTAGTCACAGGCTAGGTTCCCTTCCGTACTGGCTGAGGGCCACACCCGGTGACGGTAACTCAGCTCCCCCAGCCTGGCCAGGAAAGACGGAGGCCCTCATGAATCCGGAAGGCACTTGGGGAGAGAAGCGTGCTTTGATGTGGGCACAGCGAGAGTCTGCAGTAGCCTTCCGGGGCAGAGCCTTGTGGGTTTATCTCCCTGTTCTCTGTAGTGACCGCGAGTCTTAGTACGGTGGCACTGATTCAGCTGCTTGTAGATTTCCAGCCGTCTATCTGGTGTCTCTGTTGCTTGGCAGGCCCAGTTCGAGCCCCAGTGGATGACGCCCTGAGCACGGCGGGTCCACCTCAGTGATGCTCACATGGAGTTTATGCACAGGGGTAAAGTCCCCGAACAAGGAGGAAATAATCAGAGGGCTGACCTCTGTACACACTCCTCTAGGGATACCTGTAATCAAAATTTTGTTTGCCACCAGTTAAGTTAAGGAAGCAATAACTACATCAAAAACATTTAAAAAATCCAAGTAGTACAGCTTCACTAATTGAGAAATGTGCCAGTGGGCATGATTTAATATGGATATCTTTTTGTATTAAGCAAACAAACAAAAAACCAAATCATCCCAAGTTATTTACTTAAGGCATTTTAAAATTATTATATAATGTCTTAGTTCTATGAATCCAGTAAGATTGTCTTTTAAAGACTGTGTTAAAGTGGTTAGGATAGGTGCTCAAACATTGTTTCTGGTTAATAATGAACGCATTTGTCATTTTTCATATCTTCACTTTATCCACGAAACAATCTTAACAATAAATTCATCATTTCCTTGAAAATGTATGCCGTGGCAAACATTTCTCTGAGGAGAGGTTAAAATATTCCCTGGTGTATAATTGCTATTTAACAGGTCTCCCTGTGAAATGGGTAGAAAATATTCTTTGTCTTACTTGCTGTTTGGGAAATCAGCACTATGAGAGAGTCACATTGTTACTGGGATTCCATCATCCAATTAGCACTGTAATTAATATAAATAATAGATCTAAGACTTATATGTCAATACGCCATTGATGAGTCCATGCATGTTCTCCCGAGGGAATTATATTTGTATGAATGGATTTTGTTGTGTTACAACTGACAAAACGCTACTCAGGAGAATCAATGTGGTGCCTGACGAATGGTAGGAGCACGTGGATGTGTGCTGAATGAGGGAGGGAGTGAGCGTCCTAATCACTGCCACTCCAGCTCTTGAAGTTAACGACATCTAAAGGCGTTCTCTGCTGTCTTCACCTTTATCCCCCTGCTCGCACTCCCACTCTGTAGCCCACAGAATAGTTTACCTTCTGTTTATGTCCCTAGCATATACTTTATCCCTTGCTGTGAAGGGTCCAGTGTGATTTTGTTTTCCTGATCCTCAAGAAAAAGATTACAGAGCAATCCAGACATTTGGTAAAATATTCTTGGACAGGTGATTCAGGCAAAAAGTTGTCTATTATATAAAAGTGATTTATATAATGATGGTATTAGAAATTCACTAATACCTGGGAGTTGCCTTGTTGTCATTCCATCGCTTAGTTGTGTCTGACTCTCTGAGACCCCGTGGACTGCAGCACACCAGGCTTCCCTGTCCTTCAGCATCTCCAGGAGCTTGTTCAAACTCATGTCCATTGTGTCTATGATGCCATCCAACCGTCTCATCCTCTGTCGTCCCCTTCTCCTCTCCCCTTCAATCTTTCCCAGCATCAGGGTCTTTTCCAGTGAGTCAGTTCTTTGCATCAGGTGGCCAAAGTGTTGGAACTTCAGCTTCAGCATCAGTTCTTCCAATGAATATTCAGAATTGATTTCCTTTAGGATGGACTGGTTGGATCTCCTTGCTGTCCAAAGACACTCAAGGGTCTTTCCAACATCACAGTTCATAAGCGTCAGTTCTTCGGAGCTCAGCTTTTGTTATAGTCCAACTCTCGCATTCATACATAACCACTGGAAAAACCGTACCTTTGACTATATGGACTTTTGTCGGCAAAGTAATGTCTCTGCTTTTTAATATGCTATCTAGGTTTGTCATAGCTTTCCTTCCAAGGAACATGGCTGCAGTTACCATCTGCAGTGATTTTGGAGTCCAAGTAGAGAAAATCTGTTACTATTTCCACTTTTTGCCCTCCTATTTGCCATGAAGTTATGAGACCAGATGCCATGATCTTAGTTTTTTGAAAGTTGAGTTTTAAGCCAGCTTTTTCACTCTCTCTTTCACTTTCATCAAGAGGCTCTTTAGTTTCTCTTCACTTTCTGCCACTAGAGTGGTATCATCTGCCTATCTTAGGTTGTGGATATTTCTCCCAGCAATCTTGATTCCATTTTGTGATTCATCCACCCTGGCATTTCACATGATGCATTCTGTATATAAGTTAAATAACCTAGGGAGTTACCTAAAGTGAAGTCGCTCAGTCGTGTCCAACTCTTTGCGACCCCATGAACTGTAGCCTACCAGGCTCCTCAGTCCATGGGATTTTCCAGTGAAGAGTACTGGAGTGGGTTGCCATTTCCATCTACACGGGATCTTCCCAACCCAGGGATCGAACCTGGGTTCCCCGCATTGTAGGCAGAGGCTTTACTGTTTGAGCTACCAGGGAAGGTAGGGAGTTACCTGATGCTGCTGCTGCTAAGTTGCTTCAGTTGTGTTCGACTCTGTGTGACCCCATAGACGGTAGCCCACCAGGCTCCCCAGCCCCTGGGATTCTCCAGACAAGAACACTGGAGTGGGGTGCCATTTCCTTCTCCAATGCATGAAAGTGAAAAATGAAAGTGAAGTCGCTCAGTTGTGTCCAACTCTTCACAACCCCATGGATTGCAGCCCACCAGGCTCCTCCGTCCATGGGATTTTCCAGGCAAGAGTGCTGGAGTGGGGTGCCATTGCCTTCTTCGAGGGAGTTACCTAGGTTACTATAATTTGATTTATTAAAAATAGGTGAAACTAATGTGCAAATATTTTAACTTTATAATTACATGTATTATTATAGTTTATTATATAATATATTTTATTAATTATAATACATTTATATTTATTATAGTTTGCACATGAATCTGAAAGATAATAGTAATTAATAATCAAATGATTCATAATTTCATGTTATACCATTATATTTAATTGATTTTTAAGTATTTCTACACTAAGTTCCCCAAACCAAAAGTAGTTGTTTAAAATCTTCATCCTTATTTTCCAAAGATAAAGAGAATAGCTGTAATTACCAATGGATACCACACGGATTATTTCTATCTGGATTCCATTCTGTGGTTTTGTTTCTGTTCCTAATGAGATATTCTCATTCTGTATCAATCATTTCCAGTGAGAAAATGCATCATTTTCTCTATTCATACCTGAGATTTATAAAAGTATTATTTTTGAGATATAAATTGTGCAAGTATATATCAAATCCTATTGATCTGAATAGGCTGTAGAGTTCATTTCCTCTGTGCATGCTCAGTTGCTGAGTCATGTCTGACTCTTTGCGATCCCATGGACTGTAGCCCGTCAGGCTCCTCTGTCCCTAGGATTCTCCAGGCAAGAATACTAGAGTGGGTTGCCATTTCCTCCTCCAGGGGATCTTCCTGACCCAGGGATCAAACCTGCATTTCCTGCATTGGCAGGCAAATTTTTTACTACAGTGCCACCTGGGAAGCCCTCGGTCCTAATAAATAGCACCGTTTACCTTGTGCATCAGTATGGCATTGTTCCAGTAATACATTAGACATATCTTTGTCACCATATGTTCCTGATGAGTCATTGAGATCAGTGTCAGTGTGTGAGAACTTGTCCCGTGTGTGATCAGGAAACCCCTGCAGTCAGATTTTTGAGCAGATATGCTCTTTGATTATAAAATGTAACTGGAGTTTTGTTTTGAAAACTATTTGCAGCTCTTTCCAACTGCCTTCTTATTTACTCATTCTAAAATTTTAGGGGAAAAGGTCTTAATAATTTATTGTTGTTGAGCTAAGTGTTATCATTGTTGTTTCCTTGTGCCGTCTTAAATGACTGATTATTTGACTCAAGTTGACTATTTAGAAGGATGAGGACCAGCTTGGGGGCAGAGAATAGGGAGAAGCAGGGAAATTGGGCAACGTGCAGACCTGTGATGAGAATCAGGTAAGACTCATACGGTTAGTGTGCAGTTGGTCCTGTGGAGGGTCTCCATCAAGGTCGTGAGTCTGTATAACTTATAAAAGTCAACCGGCACAAAAACAGACATATCGACCAATGGAAGTGAACAGAGAACCCGCAAATAAACCCTTGCACCTGCGGTCAATTAACCAAAGGCGTGAAAAGTACGCAGTGCAGGAAAGACAGTCTCTTCAATGAATGCTGCCTGGAAACTTGGACAGCTACATGTACAAGAATGAAATTAGAACATTCTCTAACACCATAGACAAAAATAAATTCAAGATGGATTAAATACCTAAATGCAAGATTGGAAACCATAGAACTCCTAAAGGGAAATATAGGCAAAATACTCTGACATAAATCATGGCGATACTTTTTTGGACCTGTCTCCTAAAGGAAGGTTTCCCAGGTGGCTCAGTGATATGGAACCCACCCAACAATGCAGGAGATGCAAGAGATGTGGGTTCAATTCCTGGGTTGGGAAGATCCCCTTGAGTAGGAAATGCAACCCGCTCCAGTATTCTTGCCTGGAAAATTCCATGGACTGAGGAACCTGGTGGTCTACAGTCCAATGGGGTCACAAACAGTTGGACACGACTGAGCATACACACACACAGAGCAAAAGCAAAGGAAATGTAAGGAAAGATAACCAAATGGGGCCTAATGAAACTTAGAAGCTTTTGCATAGCAAAGGAAACCATCAACAGAATGAAAAGACAGCCTACTGAATGGGAGAAACTATTTTCAAATGGTATGACTGATAAAGGGTTAATATCCAAAATATATAAACATCTCATACAACTCAAGGAAAAAAAAATGGGCAGAAGAACTGGATAGACATTTTCCCAAAGACGGAATGCAGACATCCAGTAGGCACATGAGAAGATGCTCAACATCAGCAAGCATCAGATGCAAACCCAAAGCACAGTGAGACCCAAACCTCATACCCGTCAGAAGGCTGTCATCAGAAAAATCACAAATGCCAATGGCTGTGGCGAAAAAGGAAACCTCGTACGCTGTTGGTGGGAATGTCATTAGCGTAGCCGCTGTGGAGAGCAGGATGGAGACTGCTTTAAAAAGACCAAACTAGAACCACCGGAGCGTGCATGCACGCTCAGTCATGTCTGCCTCTGGCAACCCCATGGACTGTAGCCCACCAGGCTCCTCGGTCCATGGAATTTTCCAGGCAAGACTATTGGAATGGGTTGACATTTCTTGCAATTCCATTCCTGGGTATATATCTGGAAAAAAACAAACCCAGCAATGATTTTAAAAAATGTGCCCTAATATTCATAGCAGCATTATTTACAATTGCCAAGGTACTGAAACTACCTAAGTGGCTATCAGCAGAAGGAGGAAGAAAATGTGGTAGATATATTCAGTAGAATACTACTCAGTCATAAGAACATGCAGGTTTGCCATCTGTGGCAACATGGATGGACATGGAGGGCATTATGCTAAGTGAAATATGTCGGACTGAGAGAGAAATACTGTATGGGATCTCACTCACATGTGGGACCTAGGAGAGCAGCAGGCTAGTGACTACAACAAAAAGGGAACAAACTTGCAGACACAGAGAGCAAACGAACAGTCGAGGGGAGGAGAGAGGGACAATATAAGGATAGGGGGTTAAGAGGTACAAACTCTCGTGCAGAAAATAAGCTGCAAGGATATATTGTACAATATAGGGAATATTGCCAATATTTTATAAAAACTGTAAATGGAGTATAACCTCTAAAAATGGTGAATGACTCTATTGGACACTTGTAACTTATACAATACCATATCAACATAATCAAACCGACTCTTTGCGACCCCATGGACTGCAGCCTCCCAGGCTCCTCCATCCATGGGATTCTCCAGGCAAGAATACTGGGGTGGGTTGCCATTTCCTTCTCCAGGGGATCTTCCCGACCCAGGGATCGAACCCAGGTCTCCCACATTGCAGGGAGATGCTTTACCCTCTGAGCCACTCTGTGCAGCATAATCAACTATACTTCAGTTTAAAAAAGTGGTGACCTTCCATCCAAAACAAACTTCTCAGAGGTAGAAATAAATCTCAATTGGGAACATTCTAGAAAGTTGGTTGCAGTTTCTTTTTTCTGTCTGGGCATAAATAAAACGTATATGCTATTAACAATTTTAATGCACGTTCTAAGGGAGAAGGCAGTGGCACCCTACTCCAGTACTCTTGCATGGAAAATCCCATGGACGGAGGAGCCTGGTGGCCTGCAGACCATGGGGTCGCGAAGAGTCAGACAAGACTTAGCAACTTCACTTTCACTTTTCACTTTCATGCATTGGAGAAGGCAATGGCAACCCACTCCAGTGTTCTTGCCTGGAGAATCCCAGGGACGAGGGAGCCTGCTGGGCTGCTGTCTCTGGGGTCACACAGAGTCGGACACGACTGAAGTGACTTGGCAGCAGCAGCAGCACGTTCTAAGAAATATCATCAAGTTACTCCTAGAAACCGACACGTGAATGATTCAGATGGCAAACAGGTAGGGATGACTTAAACATTTTCATTCTGTCGCCTTTTCGCAATAAAATAGTGCTGAGTGCAGAGGCCGGTATTTTTTAATGTTTTAATCTTGTGCCTTAGTATCAAACTGACTGAGCTAGAATCATTTTAATTGCTTCTTGTAAACATGTATTTATGACTGCAGAAATTTTTTATTTTTCGAATGACTGTATGTTTTAGTGCCCTCTGTCTGAATTGGCCATGGCGGCATTTTGTGTATTCTTCAGAAAGAATACTATGACCTCTGTGTTAGACGAAGGAAATTGTCTCCATTAGGCGTACTGACTGCCAGACAGCAGTGTATTCCACAGGACAATGGATTTTTTGCAATACTTTTATAGATTACTGACGCCATCAGACAAGATGCAACAAGAACTCTACAAATAATTAGAAAGATTATTTCTACTCTGATTCCTTTAGCATCTCTGGAAGTTACTTATGCAAGAGTATACTGTGAAACTAAGGCAAACTTAGCGTTCTAGTTTGAATCCTTTTTCCAAAAACTAGTCAATGTTTTAGTGTTAAGAAAAAATGATTATAGAGTACAGAAACTGTAAATGGTTAAGAAACATGGGAAATGATCTCCTATCATTATCAAAGTTAAGCAAAATTTAATGATAACATGCTTCTGATTTCCCCCATCAATAGTTTTAAAAAATCATTTGGTTTTAGGATGTCTGTTGCTGTTAAGGGTTCAATGAATGGGAATTTTGTATCACACTGGAATGTTGATAAAACCTATGTCAAAAATGATTTGTCTCAGTAAGCCTATAAATATTTATCACGTTTAACCTAGGAATTTCATTTATTCTTAGCTGTTCAGTAGAAGCAGCAACTACAACAAACTCCCGAGAAATACTTTTATGAAATTATTAATAATAATCTCAAAAGCTAGAAATTACATAATGACTAGTAAAGAGGTTACTGGTGCTTGCTTATGCGGCTTTAACAATGTTGTTTACCAACAGTTAACAATAAAATTTTAGTATTCAGAATTTATTTGTCTCCTTTTAGGAGATTACGGAGAAGTTGATGTGGTTCTCAGCTGGCTTCCACACTGGCTGAACAGACAAAACACAAAGTTACAATTCGTGGAAATGCTTGTAATTGGAAATGAGGACCGGCTCCAGCGGTTGGCAGGCCGTCGGCGTTTTCTCACTGCCTGGGAATCCACTGCCAAGCTGGTCTAGGGAAACTTGTCTTAATATGGCGGAGGGGCTTTGATTTCATTTTGCGTTTTGGAGAAGGAAGCTCCCATCTCTGCTCGGGCACTCCCTCCTGATATTTGCTTGTCTGTCAGTGTCTCGTCACACCCCAGATTAGCTGCGAGTCTTTGATTCACTCTGGCTTTTTCTCGTAACGTGTTAAACTAAAAGCAGTGGCTTAACAGACTAGAGTTTATAGACCCCAGAACTGGGAAGGACAGAGAGAGGGGCCATGTAAGACCCCTGACGTGAAAGGTGATCTCACACCCAGACGCAACAGTGGGCGTGTAGAATGCAAGTGGGCTCTTGCTGTCCTTGGGGATTATTTCGAGAACTAACAGAAGGGGCGTTTTAAAGAGATTCATAACTAGGCAGGAAGGGACGAGTGGGCTTGTGGCTTATTTGTGCAGAGTTGTTTCTGCCTGTGAATTGCAGCATCTTCTTTTCAGGGAAGCCTGCCGACAGCAGCAGTCGCCAGGGGTGTAACCAACCTGTGCGAACCAGTCAACAAGGGAGCTCCAGCAAGGAAGCGCTCCCAAACCTGCGGAACTGGCCGCCGCCGCACTCTGATGACAGGGTCCAGATGCCTTACAGACAGACTGCAGCTGGTTAAATATAGCGTGTTCAGCGTGTGTGTGTGTGCGTGCGTGCAAGTGTGTCTATCTTGGTGCGATTGGGAGAGAGGCCATAACACACAGTCTTTGTTCTTTATATCCCATTGGACTGTAGGTCACATCATTTAACCAATCAATATGTGGTTATTGTCCCTGTCCTCAGGGTCTTTATAGTCCAGCAGGGAACATAAGATTAATATATATGACAATAACTTTGACACAAGATAAAATGAGATCAGTGCCAGGAAAGGGGCACATGAGTCAGAGTATAGAAAAATCACTGAAAAGAGTTAGTGGTTCAAGAATGCACAGTCACCGTTGTTAGACAAGGCTGTGTTAAATAGCTCCTCTGTTAGCTGTGATGCTGTCATTTTAGATTCCGGGGCTCGCTTTTCCTTTACCCTCCTACCAGAAACAGTTTGTGAGTAAAGGGCCAGGGCTGGAGGAGAAGGCTGTGTCCTTTTGACAGCAATCTGTTCATGATGTGAATTCAAATCTAGAAGGTTACAGCAATTTGTACACCATTTACTGTTTAACCAGCATGATTAGATATTTTAATAAAAATAACGATTTTATGAGCATGACCTTTTAAAAAGGTCTGTTTGAGGCAAGACAGGTAATCCATTTTTCATTTCCTTCTTGGCCACTTACCGCTTTCTCAGTTTAATCTGAGTAAAGAAAAATTAGTCATGAAACATATGTGTATTTAGATGGGAATAGGGAGAGGAGAGCTTTTCTGATTTCATAGTATCTTCCTGGATGAAATGGGCTAGTCATCATTCTAACTCCAAGAGAAAAAGGCAAGCTGCCAAAGCGCAAATATTGGCTGAAAACATTTGGCCTTTTCCTGCAAATTAATTATTTTATTCATTCAACCATGTTGTCGTCCTGATCACTTGGAAGCTAGAAATGCCCACTATTTAGTCTGCCACAAAAGGCACCTTGGCTTCGGTATGCCTTTACTGTATAAGTCTAGTAGTCAAATGTGGAGCTAAAACTTACTAAACCAAATGTATCTCTGAGACTCATGAGAATATGTGGTCTGGGTTCCCATTTCCCACTAGGGTTCATGCAGCTAGATTAAGTCTTTATTAAGTCTTTATCAGTGTCTCCGAGCTCCCAGCCTCCCAAGTCTCCTGGTGCAAAGTTGTTTCCTTGATGGACATCAGGGTCTCCCATGGGCACCTGGTAGCCTTTGATCCCGCAGATATCTGGATGGGGTTAGGTCACCTGTGAGCTGCTGTCCTTCTCCCCTAGGTGGGGCGTGTTCATAGCCATGTCTCAGCTCTGGCCTGGAGTGTGCTGGGGAGGGGACACAGAAGTGAACCGTCTTCTGGAGGAAGACTCCCAGTGGCGCCGTGGTAATGAATCTGCCTGCCAGTGCAGGAGAGACAGGAGACTCAGGCTCAACCTCTGGGTCTGGAAGATCTGCTGGAGGAGGAAATGGCAACTCACTCCAGTCCTCTTGCCTGAAAAATTCCATGGACAGAGAAGCTTGGTGGCCTATAGTCCACGAGGTTGCAAAGAGTATTATATATACAATTCACTGACCTACAGTGGATGCCGTCAGTGGTAGTTCTCATCATCATTAGTAACATGACCACATTACACATCTTATTTTATCTTAATTATATGCTTCCCTGGTGGCTCAGATGGTAAAGAATCTGCCTGCAATGCAAGAGACCCAGATTCAGTTCCTGGGTTGGGAAGATCCCGTGGAGGAGAAATGGCAACCCACTCCAGTATTCTTGCCGGGGAAATCCCATGGACAGAGGAGCCTGGCGGGCTATGGTCCACGGGGAAGCAAAGAGTCAGATGTGACTGAGCGACTAACACTTTCACGTTCCATGATATTCTTATGAGATAAGCATTGGTATTCACATGATACGTATAAGAAAACTGAGGCTCAAAGAGATCAGCATCTTATCCAAGTCCCCTGGCTATAGGCAGGAAGAGCTGAAAATACATCTTTCTGGATCCAAAGCTTGTTTCCATTGTGCCACAGATTAAGTATGCACCACAGCATAAACACACACACACACACAAAACAACAGCAACAGCTCCTAGCAGAATTTTAGGAAACCACTAGCGGTAGAGCAGAAAGTGACTGTATTTTCAGTATCTAGTATCTAGCTCTTGCATCTGTCTTAATTCAGTTACGATGCTTTTCTAGGCACGGAAAAGATCCATTTGTTTTCTCTCGTCTCACCATGTGGCACTAGAGATGCTCCTGGGTGATGACCTTCCCAAAATTAAATTGTAGGACTCATCAGCGGCTGATCCTACGTAATTAAGTGATGTGGCGGCGGGACCAGACTCCTATTTCTATAGCTTCTCTTCTTTTGCTTCCCTCTTTTGGGAAACACAAATTGTGTCCTGGGAATGAATTTTGATATCACACAAAATATAGAGGTAACAGTATAAGTTAACCTCCACTCATGGCCGAGGGGCTTTTAATGTCATGATATTTCTACTAGTTTCTTTTAACGTCATTGATTTATTTCTGTTATATAGATTAGAAATTAGTAAAAATTCTTTGCTTAGTCTTAAACGAATACAGATACACCCATCTTTCAGGCTAATACTAACGTATGCTTTTGCTTTATACAAAAGTAATAGATCTGAGTTGCATTACTGGCTTCCACTATTCGTGCCATTTTGCTTTTTAAAGGCTCACATATATGAACAGAAATGTAAAACTGTAAGCCGTTGGAATCTTGTATGTGACCAAAATTCTGGCACTCCCTTTAGAAATTCAACAAGAAGACGAAATAATAGGTTTAAGCCATTTTGGAAAAGAAGAAAAAAAAAAGCAACAGAAGCCTTGAAAGTTGTTATAGAATGAGCTTACTCTGCGGCAGCAGCATCTGCATTAAGCCTTGTGTGTGTTCTGGGAGGTGGGTGAGGGGAGAGTGGTTGTGAGCCCACTGCTGTGATTTCTGTAACGCACCGTGGGTAACAGGCTGTGAGGCTCGGCACTGGTTTAAGAAACTGGCATAACGACTAATGGGTTAATGTTCCAGACATTGTTGTATCCTAATAGAATAACTTATGAACCCAGAGAAACAGCCAGTATTTCTAGAAGATTTGAGTGAAGGTGCTTTTGATCCAGGAGAAGGCAAGGGCACGCAACTCCAGTACTCTTGCCTGGAAAATCCGTGGACGGAGGAGCCTGGTAGGCTGCAGTCCATGGGGTCGCAAAGAGTTGGACACGACTGAGTGACTTCACTTTCACTTTTCACTTTCCTGCATTGGAGAAGGAAATGGCAACCCACTCCAGTGTTCTTGCCTGGAGAATCCCAGGGACGGGGAAGCCTGGTGGGTTGCCGTCTATGGGGTTGCACAGAGTCGGACACAACTGAAGTGACTTAGCAGCAGCTTTTGATCCAGGCATCCCTTTTCTCTGGGGGATTGAGGGGGGACTGTCTTGCTTTATGAATTCCCGTGTTAGCTCATTCAATTAGCAAGGTGCTTTTTTTTTAACCAACATTGTCCGCACGCCCCACCCCCTACCGTTCTCTGAACTCTAAAAACCTTGGGGAAAACCAAGTGTTTGCTGAATGGGTGAGCTCTGTACGCACTGTGTGCACATCCCTTGTGGGCGGAGGAGGCGAGCTGAAGCGCAGATCCGGTGGTTGAGACCTGTTGCTTAGGCTACTCCAGGTTGTTCGTGTGTTTCTTGTCACAGATGTGCATCCCTCAGGGCGCCTGTGCGCTATGACCGCAGGCAGGCAAAAGATGAGGAGAAGGCTCGGATCTCGCTGTTGAGAGCAGTCAGCTAGAATAAACACATCCCGGGGCGCCCGTTCTGACCTTGCCTCTTCTCTCGTCCCCTGTGAGACTGAGGAGAGACTGCTCGCGCTTTTCTGGCGGCCCTGCCCCGGATACAGGGGTGAGCAGTCCCGCGGCCGTCTTCTGAGAACCTGTGCAGAGAGGACACCCGTTCAGTAGCACTCGGGGCACGGCCCAGCTCTAGCGGGGAAGAGAGGGAGGTGGGCACGTCCACACGTGACTTCCTGTAAGGCTGCCCCGCGGCTGGGTGTTTGGGCTTGCAGATAGCTAATGCATCTTTTCAAGTGTTCACTGCGTTCAAAGCACTGCTGCCACATTTAAGCTCACCGAGGGTGCATGTACACCATGCAGGCACAAAGCCAAGTGGAGCTGAAGTCTGTGCAAGCCGTCTGTGTTATGCACATGAAAGATAAATATTATTGATACATTCCGTGTGTATACTTTTATATATATTTTCATGTTATTGTATGTAAAATATAGCATTTTTTTATATATTGTTTCACATTGTTTACATGACTGTTAGTTGCTCAGTCATGTCCAACTCTTTGCGACCTCATGGATGGGAGCCCACCAGGCTCCTCTGTCCTTGACATTCTCCAGGCAAGAATACTTAGGGTTGCCATTTCCTTCTCCAGGGGATCTTCCTGACCCAGGGATCAAACCCAGGTCTCCTGCATTGCAGACATTCTTTACCATCTGAGCCACCCAGTACAGTGCTCAAAATCTATGGAAAAGAGTCCAGAAAAGCTTTGTGAAGTGGGATGAGTGAGGCTGCTCCCAGGGAGCTAAGGAAGAGTCAACAAATGTAAGGATAAGATCGGAAGAGTCAAGCTAGGAGCAGTAAGTCCGTTTATAGCAGTAGTAAATTCCCAATTCCTGTTTTCCCTTGTTTGTTTCCCGTTATCATACAGCTTCCTACAGTCTAGATGAAAGAAGTGAAAAGTGAAAGTGAAGTCGTTCAGTCATGTACGACTCTGTGACCAGGCAAGATTTTCCAGGCAACAGTACCAGAGTGGGTTGCCATTTCCTTCTCCAGGGGATCTTCCCGACCCAGGATTCAAACCCAGGTCTTCTGCGTTGCAGGCAGATGCTTTACCCTTTAAGCCACCAAGGAAGCCCAGTCTAGGTATTCCTTCCCAATCTACTATAGCTAGCCCTCCGGAGAATTCAATATGGCAGAGGAAAGCAGGCAAGAAGGCTTTTTAGGAATTTAAAACTTTAGTAAAAATTATTATATGAATCTTCAAGAACACGTTTCTTAGCAGTTGCACCCAGGTTGTGACATTTATTGAGAATTCACAGATGATATAGAAGCTCCTGTTGAGAGTGATGCTGTTGTATTATTTAGAGGTACTCAGGGAAATACGGAGAAGGCGATGGCACCCCACTCCAGTACTCTGGAAAATCCCATGGACAGAGGAGCCTGGTGGGCTGCAGTCCGTGGGGTCACTGAGAGTCGGACATGACTGAGCGACTTCACTTTCACTTTTCACTTTGCTGCATTGGAGAAGGAAATGGCAACCCACTCCAGTGTTCTTGCCTGGAGAACCCCAGAGACGGGGGAGCCTGGTGGGCTGCCGTCTATGGGGTCGCACAGAGTCGGACACGACTGAAGCGACTTAACAGCAGGGAAATAATTTGAATCAGCTCCTTAGGAAGATATGGCGTGTCTTCTATACTTTTGGGCAAAGATTCGTTCCCCAGTTTGTTTTCTGCAAAGCTACTCATCATACGGACTTCCTAAGAAAGATCACGGCAAAAACAATATCACCTACTTTCCTAACAACACCCGTTCCTGTATTTCATACGGTAGGGATAGCTCTCCTGCTCTCCCCCCGTTTTTGGCATGCACATCCCTCTCTGGGGTGGACATTCCATGAGCATACAGGTGGTGTGTGACTCGAAGCACTTCGTCACTGGTCTGAGGCTGCAATCCCAGAGGTAATTTATAGAGTTTTTAAGTTGCAGGGTCCCTAATTGCACACAGACTCTGAAACAAGACTCGCAGTGCGTGATAGCCTGTAGAGGGGACGCTGGTTGGTTCCTGCACTGTCCAGAGCGCTCACTTGAGACTCTGTTACTCATTTACCAACTTACAGTACAAGGAAAATGGTGACAAGTCATCTGAGATGCTTGCCTGGTTTTATGTAATAGTATGAAGTACCCGAAAACATTGAAGAAGTATGACTTTTTATTAAAAATTCGTTAAAATGATTTCTTGATGAAAAGTCACTTCTGCAACGGACGTTCATGCACAGTAACACTGAATGTCTTTTAAGGAAAGAGCAAGTAGCAGATTGGAGCACCACGGTTGGTAGGAGGCTCACTTTCTACTACAGCCGGTGAATGAAGTCAAAACACAGAAATACTGAGAAAACACTAAAGCAGATTAAAGTCCCAAGTTAACTTCGTGACATGGCTAAAGGTGAAAAAACAAAGCAAAAATAAAAACCTCAGCAGCTCATGTCAGTCACAGTAAAAAATGAAAAGAAACTATGGTGAACGTGGCTCAAGTCTTTCTGCTGGAGAGTGTTCATTGAGCCTGAATCTCACTGTGATGTGCAAGATGTGTGAAAAGCATCTGTGTGTCAACAGTATTCTCAGCAACTCATTTGTGCTGCCTTCTGTGAAAACAGATCACTTAAGGCAAAACAGTAATGAGAAGATTCTCGACAGTATGTAGAATCCTACTTTATGAATGTCCTCTCTCACGTTTCCCTGAACAGACAGGTGTTTGATCTTTCCTGAGCCACTTTAGTAGCAGACTTAGAAGACGGATACTGCAGAGATTTTCTATTGCTAATTAACAGGGGTGGCTTTTACAGTGTTGACAAGAGTTTCATGGACCAAGAGAACAATACATTTTGACTCCACTGGGCAGAGTAAACACGCAATACTTGTGGGAGATTGAGTCAGTTCTTCTGGGCATCTGTCCCCAAAGTCCATCCTGTGTATAACTGTTATGTGGCCAGAGGAGCTGCACAGTCCATTAGTCTGATTCATTTCAAACTAATTTGTAAACTGAGCAGTGCAATGTAGCATGCACAGCATCCCATGAGGACGAGGCAGAAAAGGAGATTTATGGCTGACCAAGGGAGATGCTTAGGTCAAGGACTGGCAGACTTTTCTGTAAAGGGCAAGAGGATAAATATCCGGCTTTTAGCTTTGTAGTCAATGTATGGTCTCTTTCACATGTTCTTTCCTTTTTTAAAATTTACATTTATTTATTTTAATTGGACGCTAATTACTTTATTGTATTGGTTCTGCCACACATCAACATGAATCCGTCACGGGCATACGCGTGTTCCCCATCCTGAACCCCCCTCCCACCTCCCTCCCCGTTCCATCCCTCTGGGTCATCCCGGTGCACCAGCCCCAAGCATCCTGTATGGAACCTGGACTGGCAATTTGTTTCTTATATGATATTATCCATGTTTCATGTTCGTTTTTGTAGCGCTTTTCTAGGCAACCATTTAAAAATGTAAGAATCTTCTTAGATCTTTGCAATACAAAATAGATGCAAGTGACTGTGAGACTCTGGTTTGCCTGCTGAACCAAATCAGTGTGTAGTTGGTGCCTTGTGCATCCCCTGAGAGGAGCCCATTAAATCGGCATTCTCTGTCATGATGAACAAACATTTATAGGCCATTTATTAATCTCAAGAGATTAGTCAGAGTGTCTTTCAACTAGCACATGTCTCTGTGTCATCTTCTCGTGGCCTGTTTGGAGGAGGCTTTTATCCTCTCTCGCTCTGGCCTTCTCCTTGCCCTTGGACAGGACCTCTCTGCTGCACCTACTTCTGAACAGGAGACTGGTTTCCCACGTTCCAACCAGGTAGTGCAATTCAGGGAGGAAGTACTCTTCTGCCATTTCCTCATGGCGGGGTTCTTCTTCCTCTCCAGCTTCAGAAGCTGGAGAAATGGCAGGAACTAGTTGCAGAAGCAAGGGCTGTAACAGACGCCTGCTGCTGGATTCATGGAAGCTTTTTGTCTTCCCCTGCTGTCTGCAGGGATGCTGCTAAACCCACAGAGTGCTGAGTATGATGCAGGTCGTGCTGTTCCTTAGCCTGGAACTCTGAGAAGTGCCAAGACCCACAGTGTTCTCCATGAAGAGTTTCTGGAACAACACATGGGAAGTCAGAGATAGGGGTGTAATGGATCTTACCCATTTTAATCTTTTCAGAGGAAATGTTTTACAGGCTATTTTTAGTTGGCTTCTTTATGTATATTATCATATGTATTTATTTATTTGGCATGGCGAGCACTCTCTCTCTCTCTTTTTTAAGCAAAAGACACACTGGTCTCAAGTCTGTGCCTCAGAAAATGCAATGGGCAGCCTTTTGTGTCATTTAAGTATTTTTCCGGTCAATTTTCTGCTCTGCCATGCTGAAATTTTAGGAACATATAGGTTACACAGTGAAGCAGATGTGGATTCCAAACCTGGAAAAATAAAAATGAAGAATTACTGAAATTGGAAAATGCCGAACCTTGATAATAACAGCTCTTAGACAAGAAAATCAACTGAGGCACAACTCTTTGGAAACTGGGAGTACAAAGCAGTCTTACATTTCTGTTTTAAAAAGTGCATTAAACTGTCTCACATTTTCATCTTTTTTCTGTGCTTCTTCGTAAGCAATCGTATGCCTTTGCAAATTAATTTGCAGCCATCTGTTCAATGAAAGCGAATCCCTTATTTTGCAACTTAAGCTATTCAACTTAAAATTTAACTTTAAATGTATCTTAATATAAAATTCAAGTGAATAGGTAAGGAATATTAATAAATATAATATATGAGGGCATTTTAACTGTTCAGCATGTCATATGAAAGTTAGATGAAACAGTAAAATTTTTTGACTAGGGAACATGTATCGGAGATAAAATATTAAAAAACCACATAAATTTCTGATCCAAATAGCAAACATATTCTGAAGCCCAATAAAATTGGACTGAGTACAAGGAAATAAACGAACAAACAAAATGATAACCCAGATATGGGTCTGCTTTATTTTAAACAACTGTCTGTGAAGCCCAACTGGATACTTGGAAATGTGTTATAGGTAATTTAATAAATCAAGCCATTAAACTAATTCTACTTCAATGCTCAATTGCTTCAAGTGGAATTTTTGTCTTGAAATTATAAGATTGACATTCTTTTCAGTTTCACTTTACTTATTTACCCAACCTTCTTATACTCGCTGCTGCTGCTGCTAAGTCGCTTCAGTCGTGTCCGACTCTGTGCGACCCCATAGACGACAGCCCACCAGGCTCCCCCGTCCCTGGGATTCTCCAGACAAGAACACTGGAGTGGGGTGCCATTTCCATCTCCAATGCAGGAAGGTGAAAAGTGAAAGTGAAGTCGCTCAGTTGTGTCCGACTCTGTGGGACCCCATGGACTGCAGCCTCCCAGGCTCCTCCATCCACGGGATTTTCCAGGCAAGAGTACTGGAGTGGGGTGCCATTGCCTTCTCCTTATGTTGGACCAATTTTTTTCTCAACATCCATAGGAGTTAAACAGATAATAGTAAGACTGGGACAGATCTGGACAGATGAACATGCCTGCTTCTCCAGCAGGTCATAGATAGGTGTGGTTGTTGGCTCCGTAGTCAGAGATAAGGGACATCAGTGTCAATGTATTTCAGGCTTATTTGTAGAAAAAGTAAAACTCCATTTGATTCATAGCTTCATATTTTCCAAACAACAAAGAAATTTTTTAATATAATTTGAATTTATGGAGAAGAACTTAATTGGAAGCAAATGCAAATTAGATACATTTTTTGGTCATGGTTTTATTTTTTTTAATATATAAAACTTTATACATGCCATCCTGTTTTCTATAATTTCATCATGCCAAATTGTGTCTTATTTAACAAAAGTAAAATAACACAAATTCCCCTCTACCCCCCCAAAAAAGTCACATTTAGCATGTAACTATGGATGCATTTAGCATAGAACTATGGAAACTGAACCAACATATTAAGTATAAGTTAACTGCACTTGACTATGTGCACAGTGGTCTAGCCAGCATTATAAGAGAGATTTTGCTCTGCTTTGAATGCCTCCCATCAACTTCAAGTATATATATATATATATATATATATATATAGTCATCCCTTGGTATCCTCTAAGACTTGCTTCCAGGACCCTCCAGGGAAGGAGAGTCCACAGATGTTCAGGTCCCTTGCAGCGGGCCCTCTGTACCTATGGATCCTGCCTCCTAGGAGAAGAAGGGCCAACTGCAAGTTTAAAGATTTTTAATTAATTGCTCCTTTCCCTAATGACCAACACAGTATGTCAGAAATACACTGACACTACACGATTTGAAATGAATTTTGAGATGTCAGGGTAAGTATGGCAGGAAGAGAGACAATGTAACTTTAGCATCAAAGCCTATATCTTCCTTATTTTATAAATATTATCATTTAATCAGAACACCTAGTGATTGAGAACTTTTTTAGTTTTGTATTTAGTGACTCAGTGAACTAGAGCTAAGGATGATAAAGTAAAAATGAAAGTGAAAGTCGCTCAGTCATGTCTGACTCTTTGTGACCCTATGGACTGTATAGTTCATGGGATTCTCCAGGTCAGAATACTGGAGTGGGTAGCCTTTCCCTTCTCCAGGGGATCTTCTCAACCCAGGGATCAAACCCAGGTCTCCTGCACTACAGGTGGATTCTTTACAAGCTGAGCCACAAGGGAAGCCCAAGAATACTGGAGTGGTAGCCTCTCCCTTCTCCAGCGGATCTTCCCGACCCAGGAATTGAAGCGGGGCTCTCCTGCATTGCTTGGAGAAGGAAATGGCAAGCCACTCCAGCACTCTTGCCTGGAAAATCTCATGGATGGAGGAGCCTGATAGGCCACAGTCTGTGGGGTCGCAAAGAGTCGGACAGGACTGAGTGACTTCACTTTCACTTTTTTTCACTCCTGCATTGCAGGTGGATTCGTTATCAACTGAGCTATCAGGGAAGTCCTAAAGCCCTAAAATTATATATCAGAAAAATAATGCAGGTGGACTATTCTATTGCTTGAGGTAGAAATTTCACTCTCTGTTTAAAATCATATTTGGAATACCTCTGACTTCTATACGTGACTAACCCAAGCTCTTCCTTATGGATAGAAAGTCATTCTGTAAGTCTCCAGTGTTTAGAGTAGCTAGTGGTTCCCTACAAAGTAGAAACATTCACTACAAGAATATGGGGAGCGGGCGCTTAGGTAAGGACAGGTGGGCTAAGGAAGAACATCCTAAGTGAACAGATTTAATTCCAAAGCAGATGGTACTTAATACTTAATAATTTTAGTTAATTAATCACTTAATTGATTGGCTATTTCTGATATGTATGTGAGCTGCAGAGAAGAGGCAATTGGGATAGTATTTCATGACAGAAACTAATTAAATGATTAAAGATGAAACTTGAAGTCAGAAATGCACTTCAGAGGAAGACCTTAAGCTTGATATCTGAAAGTTTCATTTTGTAAGTAGGAGAGCTGAAATGTTTTGTAGAGGTCAAGATGGAACCAGGCACTCTACCGAAGGAACAGCGATGTGATGAAGCTTTAGCTTTCGAATATGACTTCCTCCTATGCTTTCATTAGGGCTATTGCACTTTCAACTCAGAACCCAGCTTATAATGCAGACTGTCATGTATAATCCCTAGAAAAACTTCTGGAGTTTTCCATTTGGAAAACATTGAAAATGTGCTTTTTGCTTTGACCACTATTCGGTAACTCAAGGAAATGCATTTCCTTCCTCGTATATTTGCGTATGTGATCTGTCTTTTGTTGTGCAGTTAAGGCCTGGCAAGCGCAATGGCTGCCCGATCCAGGTTAAGGGTCTTCAGATTGTCTTGTGTCGCCCTTTATTCTTATCACAAAATGTTGTGTGTGCTGCTGTGTGGGCATGTGCATCTGTGTATGTGTGTGTGAGTGTGTGTGCACAGTTAAGTGATGACAAAGAATGTCTCTCTTCTGTTACGAGAGCATCCAATACTTACTTGCTAAGTGAATGAAAGTACAAGATATTTAAAGATTATTTCAAACCAAATGTAAGAGATTACCATACTGAACTTGGGGGCGTAAAAGGATGAAAAGGAAAGTGAGATTAGAAATTTGATAAGAGAGAACACCCCTGCCAAATGTACGATGAATAAGTAGTTTAATTTGGTTAAGGGTAATAAAGGATGTGATACGGGCATAGCTGGTAAGAACTTTACTTATTTATTTATTTTTTAATCGAGGTGTCATTGACTTACAATGTCATATTAGTTTCAGGTATACAGTATAACAATTCAGAGTTTCTATACATTATGAAACGTTCATCATGATAAGTGTAATTACCATCAGTCTCCCTACAAAGTTATTATGATACTATTATAACATGACTGTATTCACTTGGCTGTACATTATATCCCTGTGACTTATTTTATAATGGGATGTTAATGCCTCTTAGACCCATTCCGCACTGCCTTCCGGCAGCTACTGGTTTGTTCTCTGTATTTATGAGACTGTTTCTGTCTTACGTTTGTTTGTTTTTTAGATTCCACATATAAGGGAAATCATATAGTATTTGTCTTTTTCTTTCTGACTTATTTCACTTGGAATAACACCCTTTAGGTTCATCCACATTGTCATAAAGGGCAAGAGTTCATTTTTAATGGCTGAACAATATTTTGTTGTATAAAAAAACACATCTTCTTTATCCATTCATCCGTACGTCGACACTCAGTTGCTTCCATATCTTGGCTGTTGTAAATAATGCTGCAGTGAACATCAGGGTGCATATATCTTTTCAAGTTAGTGCTTTGGTTTCTATGGAGAGAGACGAGATCTTCGGGTTTAAAGAGATTGTATAATGTCTATTAAAAGTGCTCAAGTGCTTTTGTTATCATGGAGCTGCTGTGCCATGTAAAACACCAGGAAGAAGCAGTGCTCTCTTCATAGTTTTTGTAGGTTTGTGTTAACTTTCATCCTGCTGCCAAGATACTGTGTTGGTTTCCACAAGACCCACACTCAGAAAGTTTCCAGCGCAGGTCACTGGATGTTCGTTTCGTGAGCAGAGAGGACGTTCTTGTTGTCTGCACTCCTCCGCAGCTGCAGCAGAATGTCTTACACGCAGGAGATACATAGCATCTCTTACATTTTGTGTTTCCATCTTTCAGAATTTCTCAGCTACCGTCTTTCCAGCATGGAGGGCATGTCTAGGGAATTTGAATGCATTTTAAGAGATTACAAAAAAAAAAAAACACGGACTTTTTGAGCTGGTACACTGCAATCGGAATTGCAGGATGCTAGACGTATTGAAGAGTCAGGGCCCTTTGAAGCAGCCAGATATCCGGGTACTGACATAAATGGGAGCCTTCATCTCACACTTATCATCTTCTTGGGTCCCCAGCAAATTGGCTCCATACTGTCAATGAATGCAATAATTCATCCGGATTATTGCGTACAGAACTCCAGTTTCAGATATCAGTTCTAACTAGGTGGCCTGTACGTTTTTTCTTTTTCAGTATTGGAAATCTATGATGGATACATGCATAGACAATCCTAAATTGCATGATCATTTTAATAGCTACTTTGTTGGATCAAGCATGTGCTCAGGGCAGCCATATTTAGTAATATGGTTTTCCAAGAGGGACATGCAGGCTGGAATCCATCCCAGGTTGTAACAGTCTGACCCGACTAGACTGAATGCTTTAAATGCAATATTTGATATGGTTACAGCAGCCCTGGAAAGGTATCTTATTACTTCACCTTTCCAGATGGAAATAAGGATTAGGGAGGTTTTGTGACCTGCCTCGTGGATGTGGCTAGACATACCCCAGGTTTGACGTCAGGTCTCTCTGCACACAGAGCCTTTCTCCCAGGCTCTGCTCTTGGGGCCATCAGCAGACATCTGGAGAAAGGAGACCCCTGTGTCTGGCGGGGCTGCAGGCAGGCTCCACAGGAAAGACTATTCAGCAACAGCCTCACAGCCTTGGTCCTGAGTCAGGGGGCTCCGCCTCTGCCCCCCGGGCTCTGGAACACTGAGGTCAGGCAGTGGAGCAGGAAGGGTGTGCAGGACCACCTGCTCACTCCTAGAATGTAAACCGTCAAATCGTCATTCCGCTTCAGAGACTGTGTCTCCTGGCTGTCTCCGCGTGGGCCCTCTGACTACAGGAGATGTGGACGCCACCCCTCACTGTGTGCCAAGACCAGGGGATGAGTTCTTTAATGCTCTCTCCCCCTCTTTCTCTCTTTGCTTCCCCAACTCCTTCCCCCCTTTCCTTTCTTCCTCGGTTGCTCTTCTATCTCTGTCTCCGTCCATCTGTCTCCCTCTCTCTGGTTAAGTCATGCTGCTGCTGCTGAGTCGCTTCAGTCGTGTCCGACTCTGTGCGACCCCATAGACGGCAGCCTATTAGGCTCCCCCATCCCTGGAATTCTCCAGGCAAGAACACTGAAGTGGGTTGCCATTTCCTTCTCCAGTGCGTGAGAGTGAAAAGTGAAAGTGAAGTCGCTCAGTCGTGTCCGACCCTCAGCGACCCCATGGACTGCAGCCTACCAGGCTCCTCTGTCCATGGGATTTTCCAGGCAAGAGTACTGGAGTGGGGTGCCATTGCCTTCTCAGGGTTAAGTCATGGTATACCTATAATTCCACCAGAGTGGTTTTCTTCCATTACCTGCTGAATGCTTCCATGTGACTGTATAAGGGCTTTAAATCTGCAAGCTTGAAAACAAGGCCCTTAAGGATGACTTCTTTCATCTCTCATTAGCCAGGGTGTGGGGGATAAACAGCACGTCAAAAGCCTTGTGAATTTGTATGTAGTTTGAGAAAGTTTTTTTTGAAATTAATTTCTTTATTTTAATTGGAGGCTAATGACTTTACAATACTGTAGTGGTTTTTGCACATTCGAGCGGCGGGGGTAGGAGTCTGTCTGACGGCCAGCCGCGGACTGCAGTCGGAAGCCCGTGTGGCTGCGGGCTCCTCTCCCAGGAGCGAGCAGGGAGGGTTTTGTGCTTTCTCTCTGCCACCACCAGGCAGTGGGATGAGTGTACGGAGAAGGAGAAATGCGGATGGAGACTGTCCCCGAAGTCCATCCCTCCAGGGAGAGAGGCGTCTGGACTCTGTCGCAGTCTGGACTCTGTCGCAGGAGCGGCTGGAGGACGCCGTGGGCAGAGCCCGGGGTAGGAAAGCCCTGCACAGGGACGGACGGGCCCGCCTGCAGCGTGGGGCCAGCCAGGCCCCGGGCTGGGGCTCTGTGCTGTGGAGAGAGAGAAAGGCAGATTCACCCGAACACTGCAGAGAGCCGAGTTCTCTGTGTCTCTTCAAGAACACACAGAACTCGAATTATGAAACCGTCTCTATTTGAAATGCAGTCTAGCGTCAAAAAGCCAGAAGTCCCTAGGATGGACTCAGCCTGCCAGGGCCGCTCGGTCTCCAAATGGGCCTCAGGGCCTCCGGGCTGCGATGAGGAGGACTGTGTTTCCCTTCAGTCCTGGGTGCTGCTGAAAGCTGAAGGTTCCAGCTCACAGGTCGAGACGGCAGGCAGGCAGGGACGGAAGCGTTAGCAAAGCCACTGTCGTCGCGCGCAGTAGCCCCCAGGAAGCTGCGTGGCTCTCACGTGTGTGAACTTTATCTCCTACAGTTCGCTGTTGGATAGCCAGAGTACTCGCAACCCGGTCCTGGATATCTGCTCCAGAAGTGAATGCTAGGATTGTTCTAGTAGAGACTCTTCTGTGTGTGTTGAGATCCTACGGCAAACCAGGTTTAAACGAATGCGGTCTCAGAGTAAACAGCGCAGCTCTCAGGTTCCGAGGAAACAGTTGCCTTGTGCGCACGACGAGATGCCCGCAAGGATGGAAGTCGTGTGGATACAAGCGGACGTAGACAAGAACGCTCGCGTAACCTCCGTGTTCAGTTCAGATTCGACTGTCCACAAACAGAATTGTGTTGGATCATGCTCCCAGAATGGGGGTGGGGGTGGGGGAACAACCCAGCAGATCTGCAGCCTTTGGTGTAAACAGATGTGTTTCAACCTGTGTTTACCCAGAAGGTGGGAGGAATCACTCCCCTCAGCACAGCATGATTTTGCTCTAAAGTGATCAGTCATTAAAAGGACATGGATTAGAACTGCAGTGCAGGCAGGTGGGTAATGCCTGGGAAAAATAACAAACGCTCCCTGCGTCCCCAGCTGAGTTCCTTCCATCATCTGATTTGGCTGATTTGCTGCTGCAGTCTTTAAGGTGGTCAAACGCAGAACTTAAAACTCGACTCCAGCAGGCATTACTAGACGCTTGACACGCCTAGGAGCTGTGGCTGTTACGAAAGTGAATAGAGAAAATCAGGATAGGGTAAATAGAAATCTAGAAATTTCTTTAAAACCTGACAGTCAACTATCAAGTCAAGTGGTAAGCATGCCATATCACCACGCAAGAAGAAAGAATGGTAAACGTTTACGTTTATGGGAAATGAAAAAAAAAGGAGACTGCAGATATACACTCCAGGGGCAGTGACGGGAGCAGTGGGCAGGCAGAACAAGGCCATGTTGAAGCAACGGAGAGAATATTCGCAGAGATGAAAGTGCTCAGTGCATCAAACATTAGATATGTCTAGGAACCTTGCTAACCTGCAAAGTAAGAAGCTATTGGTAACGTCTGTAGATAGTTGTCAGATTTCAAGTAGTGAAGAGAGTAGATGTGAGGAGATAGACATAGATGGGTCCTTCAAAATCATTTTGATTAAAAAAAAAAGATAAAAGAAAATTGGTAGCCTGAAAAGTGATAGCGGCAGTGACATTTACTGAGGACCTTCCGGGGGCTGGGCAGTGTGTGTGAGTCGCCTCACTTAGTTTGGAGGCCAGCAGTCATGAGTGGAGGCTTGGAAGGGAGAGAAGGTGAAGGCGTGAGGGCATCGCTTCACCCTCCCTCCCCACGCATTCAGCACCTTGAAAGATGATGAAGGCAGAAGATGCCTTTTTTCTCGTTGAGACTCGGTCCTTTTCTGTCTGGGTGTAGCCCCTTCTCCCGCCCTCGTCGGCTCTTGGTTATAACTGCTGTGCCCTGGGCCCTGGCCCCAGCTTCCAGTGTCTGCCAGCTGCCTCCACCAACACCATCCTCCTTGCTGGGTTCTCCCCTCCTTCCTTTTGGGGGATTTTCTAGTTCTTCAGCAGGATCACCTGGGGAGTTTGTGAGACTGGTGCAGGCTAGCCTCCAGCTCCAGCATTTCTGAATCAGTAGGCTTTTACGGTGAGACCTGAGGTTTGCCTTTCTTTTCAATTCAAAGATGATGCTTATACTGCTGGTCAGGGCACTGCACTTGGGGAATTTTGTAGATTAAGCATATATTGGATGGACTCTGGAGAGCATGGCAGACTGCTTCACACAGCTCTGTGGTTGCTGGCTGGAAGAGGAATTTTGTTGATGTTTGTTTCCAGTAGATACAACCAGAATTAATGAGCAGAGGGCACACAGACATCTTATTGGCACACAAGGAAGAACTGAGCCCACAGAGGGGAACGGGGTGACGTGAGCTTAGCGGACACTGCAGACAACTGGGGAGCAGTTTCCAGCAGGATTTGCAGTTGGAGTTGCTGCTGCTGCTAAGTCACTACAGTCGTGTCCGACTCTGTGCGACCCCATAGACGGCAGCCCACCAGGCTCCCACGTCCCTGGGAGTCTCCAGGCAAGAACACTGGAGTGGGTTGCCATTGCCTTCTCCAATGCATGAAAGTGAAAAGTGAAAGTGAAGTTGCTCAGTCATGTCCAACCTGTAGCAACCCCATGGACTGCAGCCCACCAGGCTCCTCCGTCCACGGGATTTTCCAGGCAAGAGCACTGGAGTGGGGTGCAATTGCCATTGGAGTAGATGGTCTTGAATCTTCCTCCCAGTTCTGAGATTTCAGTGGTTTTGATTCTTCCATGTTCAGCATTTTTATTCAGCATGGCCTTGTCCCTCTTGGTTTCCCTGGGGGCTCATATAGTAAAGAATCTGCCTGCAACGCAGGAGACCTAGGTTCAGTTCCTGGGTTGGGAAGACCCCTTGGAGAGGGAATGGCAATCCACTCCAGTATTCTTGCCCGGAAAATCCCGTGGACAAAGGAGCCTGGTGGGCTACAGTCTGTGAGATCGCAGAGTCAGACACGGCTGAGCGATTAATGCTTTCACTTTGGCTCTCTTACTTTTCTAGACCCAATCTCTCCCCTGCAGCATTAAAACAACCATAAAGATGTAAAAATGGGTTTTTCTTTACCGCTTCTCCACCACCACCATCAGTCCTTGAATTAGTAGCTGAACTCCCTTCCTACCAGACTCAGCGTTCACCATGCTCTCTGCTGAGACGGTCAACCCACATAAGGTCCAATCAACCATTAAAGAGATTTCATCTGAAAACAAATTGGTGTTTAAAGACCGTCACAAGTCCTGTCTTCAGCCAGGCAGGCCACTGCATATCCCACTTTTGAAAAGGAGGGATTTTTGTGTTTGTCTTTGTTTTTTATTTTTTGGCCACATAACTCAGTGTATAGGATCTTAGTCCTCCAACCAGGGACTGAACCTCCGTCCCCTGCGTTGGAAGCACAGAATCCTAAACAGTGGACTCCCAGGGAATTCCCAAGAAGGAGATATTTATAAAATGTGTAACCTGCCTGCCCAGGAAGTGAAAGTGAGTTGACCAAACACCTGATCTGTAACTCAAGTGCAGAGTTTCTCCCCCATATCAAGCCGTGACCCTCTGTTATACTGAGGAGGAGATTGGGAGGGAAAGGAGGAAAGTACACGCAGTGGAATGGAATATGCTATGATGCTGTCTTCCGGGGTGAATTTTACACCTGGCTGAAATCAGGGAGCAGCGTTCCAGAGTGATTGAAAGTTCTCTTTTCCAAATGCAAAGACTCCAGTGAATTTTGAACCTTTCAGCACTGTCTTATCCTTGGTAATAACTCCAGCTAAGAAGTGCAAATGAGTCTGATGCCTTTGAGAACATCTGAATGGTCTTGATGGAAGCATTGATAGGGGAAAGCGGGAAATTAATGTTGCCTTGAAGGGTGACATAAATGGGTTTCAATTACTGCCTGCGATGGACACCCTAATTTCTACAGTTAGCATCAGTCTTCCCAAAGTTAACTGTGCCCCAGTCATTGAACTTAGCAAACTTTGATAAATCAGCATCAGAAGAAACAGCTAGTATGCCATATTCCTTACCCTGATCGATTTACTTCCTTTTCTTTGGAGCAATACTTGTAATTGCAGGGAAAAAAAAAAAATCTGTCCCCTTGCAGGAAAGCACTGTATGGCGATCTTTTGAACTATTGTTTTCATTTAAAAACTTCAGAGGAGGCGGTTAATCCAGTCAGTGTGGCCAACCACAGTGGGGAGGCAAAGTCTCTAGAGGTCTCTAAGGCAGGAATGTGTGCTGTAGACAGTGCTTTGCACGCTGTCTGTCCTGATGGCCTCACTCTTTTCCTAGTATATCATAACCTACGGGGGCGTGCAAAGCTCACGTGTGCCACGCACAACTCATCACTGAGTTCTGGAACACTCCAACTAAGAGATACTCTTGTTCAACAGCTGTCTCCTTTGATTAGACACAGGAATGCTGTGAATTATTGGATCATTATAAAAAGTTCCCAAACACTCACACTCTGTGCTCACCTTTCTGTGGACCGTAACTGTCTGTGGCCACAACTGGAGGTGTGTGTGTGTGTGTGTGTGTGTGTGTGTGTGTGTGTGTTAGTCACTCAGTCGTGTATGACTCTTTGCGATCCCATGGACTGTAGCCTGCCAGGCTCTTCTGTCCATGGGATTCTCCAGGCAAGAATACTGAAGTGGGTTGCCATTCCCTACTCCAGGGGATCTTCCCCACCCAGGGATCGAACCCAGGCCTCCTGCATTGGCAGGCGGATTCTCTGACGCTGAGCCACCAGGGAAGCCCGTGGTGAAGGGCTTGTGGAAGAAGCTCCTCCGTATCAACGAACCTGGTTAGTTTTTGAGACGTCTTTTAAAAATGAAAGTCTTTCCAGCACAGACGCCCAAAGCAGCGGATGTTGCCATGGACACCATCCCATCCCTGGAATCTTGGAATTTGAAGTAGGAAATAATATTGATACAGTCACTTCTATGTCAAAGTCTTAGGGGGTACACTGGGGTTATCGAAGCAGAGCAGGGTACACAAGAGAGTCAGCGTTCTCTGCAGGTGAAGGCGCTGGCTGAATTTGTGAACGAGTAATTTAGAGCAGTTTCAGGGGATCTGCTCTCGTGGTGGGAAGACTCTAGGAAAATGAGCCCGCAGACAGTCCTGGAGGACAACTGGGACAACTGAAGGACGACCGTCTCCTGTGAGCTTTACACAGACTTACTCACCATCATGTCTTATGATCACCTTAAATGGAATGTTGGCCATGAAGTAGATTCTTTATGTTAAAATTTCAATCACAGAATGAAAAGCTGCAGATTAAAAGCTTCAGGGATTATTTCTCACACGAAGTCAACTTAAATCCGTAGACTTGAAGTCATTTGTCACAGGCCCCACTGGTCGTAAAAGTTGAGACAGGGCCCCTTGTCTAGGGCTCCTAACCCGCATATGAGACCTTTTTCTATATCCCCTTCTACCTCTCTCTCCCTCTTCATTTTGATTCTTTTCACTTAGTTATTTCACAGTGCTTTTCTCCTTTAGTCTCTGTAGCCTACTACCCATTAGATAATTTAAAAAAAATTCAAGTATCTTGTTTCTTCACTTGTAGGAAGGTTTAGGGTCATGCTCTCATTTGACCCTTTCATTAAGAACATAGATACAGAAAAATTACTGATAAATATATAGCATACATATTGTATATGCTGGTTAATTTAAACTCTATCATGCTCTTACCTCCATAGCCTATTGTCTACTAAGTAATCAGGCACTGAGATGAGAAATTGGGGTAAGATTCTGCCAGCACAAGTTTTATGAACACTGGCTGATGCCGTCCGTACGTCAGTCAAGTGTGTGACCTCAGGTGACGTGTTTAATTTCTTCGCCCCTGAGTTGCGGGGTTTAGAGAATGTGGATAATAACAGTGTCTACCGTACAGTCCCATTGTGAGGTTCATCTGGGGCCATTTATTCAGCCACTGCCACGGTGCCCAGCAGTAAGCAAGCCATAAGCATCACTCTTATGATACCTGTTTACATCATTATATTCAATAGAAAAATATTAGCGTCCTTAAAAGACAATAGAGAAGGAAAAAAAATCACGGAGTGAATTAAGGAAGGAACAAGGTCCAATTATGTTGTTGAGCTCTGAGGGAGTGAAAGCCATTTGTTTGTGCTCGTCTCCCTCCAAGGGTAATCCGTATTCTGTAACGTTCTGCTTTCTGAAGGAACAAGGAGATTATTAATAGAAGAATGTAATTAAATTAAAAAAGACATCGGAGAGTGCCATTTCTGGGCTGCCCCGCACGGCGGTCCCCTCTGTGCTGTGGTCCGCCCGGCACACAGATGGGGGTCGTGGAGGCCCTCCTGCAGGGACCCTGCGCCGGCCCCGCGCGGAAGCAAGCGCACGGGCCTCCGCCTTTGTCCGGTGATCCTCTGGACGCGGCCCGTCGCCAGTGGAGACGAGACCCGGGCGGACCTCAGGGCTCCGTGTCTGTTCGTTTGCGGGTTAGCTTTGATCACAGAGAAGAGACCGTCTTTTGAATGGAAGGAATCAAACCACTGCAGCGGTTATGAGGATCTGAAAAAGCTTTGGTAGAGTTTTTTTTTTTTTTTTTTTCTGAAAGAAAGCTCTGTACCTTTTCATACAAGCCTTTCGCACTGGGTGACATTTGCAGTGCTTTTTTTTTTTTTATCCTCCTAGCGCATGCCACAGTAAAATCACAAGTATAGCAGTCCACCATCTGGCAAGACTCCTCCTCCCCGCAATGAAGCCGGGGATGCGGAAGAGGCTCTTTGTATTTCACGTCCCTGCGTCCCTATCTCTGTTCGACTCTGTGTTGTTTCTCCTAGTGGTTAATCAATTCTTGAAAAAGAACCTTCAAAATTAATTTCTAAGGCTCTCAAGGCCTCAATACTTCATCCTGGAGCTCAGCGTAATTCAGGAGCTGAGGACTTCATTTGTGTTTATGGCTCACATCTGACATATTTTTTAGACTGTGCATTGCCCTAGCCTCTGTTTTATTGCTGTTATTACCATCTGTTTGTTTTTTAGGGTTCATTCCTTCTGGTTTTTTCCTCCTTTTTGGGGACTGTCACTGTTTATTCATATCTCTATCAGGAGAGAGCAGAAAGAGGGGGAATGCAGGCATCAGAACTTCTCCAAATTCAAATGTAAATGGCTGAGTTTAATGTGGTCACCGTTCCTTTTGGACATTTTATTTTGTTTTGTTTTTATATCCTTATTACCTAATCAAGGTACAATTTATAGCATGTGAGTTTAATATAGGATTAAAATATAACTTTATTAAGGTGTGTACAGATTAAGGTAGTTTAATTGAGGTAAAATTCAAAGAGTTTTTAATATTTTGGTATGGAAGGATCGAAAAAATTAGTGTCCTATTTGTTTATTCTGGCTGGGGACTTTATGTATCAGGCCTGTTTCTCTTGCTTTGAAATCCAACTAAAGTCTCATACAAGGCACTGTTTTCAATAAAAGTATTGGTACCAAACATGTTTCTTATTAACTAATTGAGTATAAACAAAGATTGATAGTTATAGCAAAAGCATGCTTTTTTTTTTTTTTTAAAGCCTGTCTTCCCCACCTGTTTCCATATTAAGTGGTATTTAGGAGTACTCTTGAGAATACTGTTTGAAACTTCTGTTGAACATCTGGGTTTTGTCATAGATCCATAAGATATTTCTTCTTCTTTTTACAAAATCCTCCATGCCAACCCTCCTAGAGCATAGATCCCCCCAAGATGATGAGAAAGGCATTTGATTCGTTCATGAGCATTTCTCTGGGCTTTTTCCTTCATGAATGCATATGTTTCACGCTAGGTTGAAAGGAGCCCTGTAAAAGGAGGGTATGCGTTTGGTGCAGCATCACAGTGCCATTCTGCATTCAGTTCTAGAAGCACTTCCGCCTGTCTGCTGCCAGCAGGGTGCTCTTATCCCGTAAGGATAACACAATGATGAGCAAGATACGGCCTGTTCTCTCAAGATGCTTATAGTAGAAAATATAGTAGAAAAATAAGGTAAACATCCCACCATAAGGGCTTACCAAGGGGCTCAGTCGTGAAGAATCCACCTGCCGTTGCTGGAGAAGAGGGTTCGATTCCTGGGTTGGGAAGATCTGCTGGAGAAGGGAATGGCAGCCCACTCCAGTATTCTTGTCTGGGAAATCCCATGGGCAGAGGAACCTGGTGGGCTACAGTCCACGGGGTCTCAAAGAGTCAGACACTAAACAACAAGATAACTATTATAACATCTGTTTGTGAGTGGTAAGTTACTGAGCATTTCAGAAGGAAGAGTCACATTATTTGAAAAGATAAAGTGTAGAAAAGTCATTGTCATCTGAAGTGGCCTTTCATCAGATAATTTCCTAATACCTGCATTCAGTCATTCCCAAGCAAATAAAACCCACAGAGACATAACAACTGGGAAAAGCATTTTTATATACTAGTATTCCACACAAGATAGATACTATATGTCCATGCTGATTTTGATAGAATTGTATTGATGCTGTAAAGCTTAGCTTATATAAAAAACTCAAAAGTGGGCTGTCTACACAGCATCTTAGGATAACTGATAGCCTACCATTTCCTTCTCACTGGATGCCAGTGACTGCCAAATTTGACCAAATTGTTAAATCTCAATGAGTGTGTCATCACAGGAATAGGCATCAAATTAATAATGTGCTTTTATATCATATTTTATAGATGATATAAATATACATATAAATGTATGATATGTTCCTTCTATATTTTTACATATAAAATAAAAAAGAATTAATTAATGTGGATAAAACTCACAATCTATTCATCTACTAACAGTAACTTTTCAATTGTTTCATCTTGAAATGGAAATTTATAAAATAACTGTATTTTTCTATCCTAAACAACACATGTTAAAAGAGCAGAAAATTATATAACGAGAAATATTTTGTGACCTTCTCTAAAATTACCTTCTTAGCAATAGGCTACTGAACCTGAATTGTATCTGAGAGCGAAGTTGATAGTCATGTTTTCTTTTTAAAATTTAAATTTAACTAAGTAGCATTAAATAAAATTTTTAAAAAATCATCTTCTCAGTGGCACTAACCACAGCTGAAGCACTCAGAAGCCACACATGGCTCATGGCTTCTGGGTTTGATGCTGATGATAGAGTATTTCCATCGTTATAGAAAATTCTATTGGACAGTACTGCACTTAAGTTTCTTTGAGGGCAGAGTCATAATTTGTATTGCTTAGGAGCTTAAATAAATATTTTTTGAATGGTTACTTGAAAGAGAGACCTGGGAATTCCCTGGCAGTCCAGTGGTTAGAACTCTATACTGCATTGCAATTGGATCCCTGGTTGGGAAACTGAGATTCTGCAAATTGTGTCGCCTGGCCAAGAAAGAAAAAAAGAAAGAAAAATCAAAGAAAGAGAGCGCTACTCTAGAATTTTGGGTCTTTTAGAGCTTTTGGGAGGGAGGGGGCTTTGAAAACCCCTCTCTTCAGTTGAATGTAAATGCTAAGCTATAATGACTATATTGATGATGGTGGTGGTGGTGATATTTATGAAAAGATGATGATGGAGTTGAGGGTGATGAATATAAGAAATAAGAATGTTTACTAAGACTGAGCTGATCTGAGGGTTTGTTATCTAATGAGCAGTTGTCAGCTCTTCCAACAGGGGATGGCTTTCTAGAAGTTTGGTTATGTCTGTGATGTGGTTATCCATGTGAAAGTCAATCAGTCCTGTCTGACTCTTTGTGACCCCATGGACTGTAGCCTGCCAGGCTTCTCTGTCCATGGAATTCTCCAGTCAAGGATACTGGAGTGGGAAACCATTCCCTTCTCCAGGGGATCTTCCCGACCCGGGGATCAAACTTGGATCTCCCACATTGCAGGAAGATTCTTTACCAGGGAGTTACGTGATATGGTTGCAGGTGCTTTTACTCACATGGACTCCTTTTCAGTTACGTCTGAGTTCTGGTGAAAACTTCCATTAGAGATGTTCTATGTTTGAGCCTAAGTCCTTATGCAGTAGACCTTGAATGATTTACCGCCAGTATCCCGTAGGGATTGTAATATGCCGTAAGGGTTTTAAATGGTGCAGGAAAAGAGTCACTGAAGGACTAGTCTGGGTTTCTTAAATAGTGAAATCGCTCAGAAGAGTTTCTGAAAGCCACATCCAAGTTAAGACTTGATCTCTCTCTAGCTTCCAACTAATAGAAACCGGTTTTATAAGAGAATGAAGAGATTTTTCAAAAGGATTTTCTTCCAGGAGACATTTCCTTAGAGGCTGCAGTGATACATTTGCCATGGAGACTGTCTCCTCGTCTCCTTCCCAGTAAAAGTGATCTTGTGAAGCACGTTTGTGATCAGACAGCTGCTCTGTTAACAGGCAGTCAAGCTGAAGGCTTTGATCCAGAGAGAATGTGGTGAGTTTTTGCCCATCTCCCTACAAAGCACATCTTGCCTGGTAACCAGAGAGCACTTGGCATATAGTTCTCTTGGGGCTTCCCTGGTGGCTCAGACGGTTAAAAAAACCTGTCTGCAATGGCATTTACTTCTCTTATAATAAGCGTTGTTTTTCATTCATATTATTTAATGTCAGTCTGCCCTCAGGATGCTACCATGATATTATTGAAGACAAAGACTCCCACTTGGTTGTCTTTTCTTCCCTCCACCAGCCTATATGCTGTCTGCTTTAGCTGTGTTCTTGCCCATGTTAGGGACTGGACCATTTCAGGAGATCCGATAGAAGTCATCAAGGGAATGTTCATCAAACAAACCTTTGGCAAAAAACAAAGACCATGACTTTAACGGGCAGTTGTGGTCTCCCATAAGAATCACTCTTTTTCACCAGCAAGAATACCTTGATTCCAGATGTAATGGAGAAAAATAGAAGCAATATATTTTCCCCTAAGGGTAGACTGTTCCCTGGAAGCAAATTCTATCATGACTTTCTAAGGTCCCATCATTATCTTGGTATAAAAAATTTATACGAGCATTTTCTAGATGGCAGCAAATTGATCCTATTCATCCTTTCTTTGCTGTCATCCAGAAAACACACATATCCATGCAAACAACTGGGGAGAGAGTCTAATTATTTGTATTAGAATAACATGCATTTCCCAAATCAGGAATCATTGTGTGTCTTTGTGGTCTCAGTTCAGTTCAGTCGCTCAGTCGTGTCCAACTCTTTGTGACCCCATGAAGTCCTCAAAATAAAAATATTTTGGAGCAAACAGAAACACAGACTATCAGTCAGAGTTCTTATTTGCAAGCAACTAATATAAGCATGAGAGTATATTGCATTAAAGGCTACTAGAAACTCTAGGGCTAACAGAAACTAACAGAACAGGAACTCTAGGGCAGCCAGCTAACCCGGTTGGAAGGCTGTGCGGTTGCGAACAGTGCAGCGATCTCACGATGTCCAGCCACAGGAAGAGGTCTCATCTCCCTCTCTGGAGCAGTGGTCACTGCTGCCGCTGAAGACGTTCACCAGGAGTGGTTCCACTCCTTCTCTCTGCTTCATCTCGTTTGCTTCCTGCCAACAGTAGGGACTGAGCGCTTCTGCTTGGCAGAGACTAAGTCCTCGGGCTGTACCCTTGGCTGGGGTCATGGACGGAAAGAGTAAGGAACTTTCAGTTGGGTGGTGAGAGTTGGGCTCTGTTTCGAAAGGGAGGCGATTCTGAAATGAAACAGCCACAACTAATGAAAAAGCCCTGCTAGTCCTAACATCTAGCTGAAGCTCTTCATCACTGACCTTGGAAGCATCATTTGTGTGACTCACAAAATTAAGGAAATTAATATTTGCCAGATTAGGTTTACCTTAGCCTACCTGAGTGGCCAAGTGGGGGAATAGTCACGTGAATGTGCTTAATCCAAAAGCTGCAGGACAAAATTCTCTCACCAGGTATGCTAAACAGTTAACAATTGCATTCAGATACAAATGATTGATGTTTTTAGATTAGAAGATAGGAAGGTCAAAGAATTGAAGGCCATCTCATAGCCAGTCCTAGAAGCCGCCTGAGGATGTGCACTGTTACCCCACGGCCTGTTCTGTGTGAGTAGGGGCTGGAGTTAACATCTTCTCGTTTAGAAAATCCATTCTTTTGTTTTTTTTCTGGATGACGATGCTTTGCTCAGGACTAATCTTGCTTTCCAGTTATCAAATGAAGAAGACTGCCTCAAATGCTGCGTTTAAGTTTGCATTGAAAAAAGCTCTTGTGAGGGGTTGTGGGGTTGCAGTAAGCGTAAAGAAATGAATGTGACTGTGAAATCTTTGCAGGATAGAACTCACCTACTTCAAAGGAACCCAAGTGAGAAATCTAAGTATAATAAGAACCCTTATTAGGCTTCATGAAGTAACTGCCAGTATAATCTGTCTCGCTGAGCTGCAGGCCCTTATACTGTACCCATCCTCTATTCCCAGCAAAAGAAATATGAGGTGAAGGAAGAAATTTATAATGTCGGGAAGGAAGCAGAGTTCTGCTTACATTCCTGACGAATAATTTGACTTTCCCTCCCACGGAGATGTCGGGGAGAGCAGCTCTCAGGCGTTTTATTGCCGCTAAGGATTGAATTCTATGTTCTGGAATACTGCAGACATTCAGCTTTCTCTTCCTCTGCAGTTTAGCAGGATATTGAGAATGTGTCCTTAAAGGGAATAACTTGTCATTTATCCAGATGTCACTTATGCTGCTGGAGCTGGAGCTCAGCTTCCCTGTGGAGTTAAGCTGCTGATGGCTCCTCAGTTGTTTCTGCCTCTGCAGCTCCAGACATCCCATCCCTCGCCTCCTCTCTGCCCCTTCCCTGCCTCGCACATCCACAGTGCATATCCACTGAAACAGAAACTAGCGACTCCTTTGCCTCTGCTACAAATCTATCACCAAATATAAGCTCTCAATAGAAAAAAAGAAAAACAAAAGCAAAGCCTCCCAAGATTTGCACTGGCGTTTTCGTAAGAGCATCTGTTTGTTTTCCTGTGCTGAAAGTCATCCTTGTTTTTGTTTGTCCTCAGTTAAGGGCTTGGCTTTGGAATAAATTGCGGGGACAGTTCTATTACTTTCTCATCTCCTCTCTTTCTAAGCCAGTGTTTTGCTTCTGTTTGAAAATGCTTGCACGTATTATGATCAGTGCCAAATTCTGTGTTGTTTTATACTTGAGCATGACTATAAACATAGTCCATTTTGGATTGTAATTATAAGTATGTATGACAAGCACACATATATGCACACACACTGCTCTCATCTCACAGACTTGGCATATGAACTTCGTGCAATGCGCTGCCTTGGGCTGCATGGTGGTGATTTAGTTGCTGAGTTGTGTCTTGTCTTATGCAACCCCATGGACTGTGGCCCACCAGGCTCCTCTGTCTGTGGAATTCTCCAGGCAAGAATACTGGAGTGGGTAGACATTGCCTTCTGCAGGGGATCTTCCCAACCCAGGGACTGAACCCAGGTCTCCTGCACTGCAGGCAGATCCTTTACTGACGGAGCTACCCAGGGAGCATAATCTGCTAATATTGCAAAAGCAAGTGTGTTCTCCTGCGATGCACGCCCTTTCCTTGAGTACTTTCCTGGGGCTAACTGCAGTACATGGTTTGAATTTATTTAAATTCAAGTTTCTTTTGAGAGAAAACAGCAACATTGACTCCAGCTTGCGTTGGGAGTGCATTAGGTGAGGCACATCCGCTCTACATTCTCGTGAGGGCGGTGATTCCACACAGAAGTCAGTTGCATAATCTTCCTGACTGGAGAAAGCTGGGTTTGGATCACAGCACCACAATTTACAGTGTTTTGACCTTGAGCATATCTCTCTTCTTCGGCCGAAGAATTGATGCTTTTGAACTGTGGTGTAGGAGAAGGCTCTTGAGAGTCCCCTGGACTGCGAGGAAATCAGGGCAGTCCATCCTAAAGGAGATCAGTCCTGGGTGTCCATTGGAAGGACTGATGCTGAAGCTGAGAACTCCAATACTTTGGCCACCTGATGTGAAGAACTGACTCATTTGAGAAGACCCTGATTCTGGGAAAGATTGAAGGCAGGAGGAGAAGGGGGCAACAGAGGATGAGATGGTTGGATGGCACCACCGACTCGATGGACATGGGTTTGAGTAAGCTCCAGGAGTTGGTGATGGACAGGGAGGCCTGGTGTGCCTGACACAAAAGTTTAAATGAGAGAAATGTCTTTAAAGCCTGTCATACAACATGAAAAAAGAGGTCTGCGAAAAGCCAGTTTCTGTGAATTATGTAGGCCAGCTGTGGGACTGATAATTGGAAGACTGGTTAAAAGTCTCTTTGCAAATCAGTTAGACCCACCGGTCGCGACCTAAACATCCAGGGAACATTCTTGCTCGCATTTTCCCCTCCTTCAGTTTATTCTCTGGGGTAAGTGATACAGAGAAAGTGAGACTTGAGGTATCTCGATTCCAGGGTGAAGTTAAGAAATAAAAATACAGTGATTGTATCGCATCTGATACTCTGAAAGGTGGGGTTCCCTATCTTCTCATCATTTTACCTGAGAATGCCTGTGGCCAGGTGTGTATTCCCCAGAGTTCGAGACTATAAAATTCTTCTTTGGATAAACCCAATAACCCCAACAAAAGACCTAATGATGCTGAAACCTAGGAGCCCACAACAGACAACTGGCTCAAGATAAATGCCGCTGCAATAAAAGATAAGGGCAGGATAGGATGCAAAAGAAATTGTCAGACAATTGAAGAAGAACTCTTGGAAACTGGGACTATAATCGCTGAAAAAATTAACAGAGGAATTATCGTCTAAAGTTGAGAGAATTTCCCAAAAAGTATGATGAAAATGAAAGAGATAGGCAATAGTATAGAAAATATTAGTAAATGATATAAGACAATGTAGGAAGTCCTAGATCTAATTACTTGGAATTTCAGAAAGGGAAACCAAAAGAAAATAAATGGAATATTATCAAAGAAAGAAAAAATTCAATAATATATGCCAGGATTGGAAAAATACAGATCTTTACATTAAAAAGACCACCAAGCATGCAGAAAAATGGATGGGGTGAAAGGTACATGACCACACAATTTCATGCTTTCAGACATAATAGTGAGAACCAACAACATCTGAAAAGAAAAGAAGTTTCGTTCAAATGTATCAGATTTAATTATATGTCTTAAGAGCAATGGTGGACGCTAGGAGACAGAACAAAAGCCTTTCAATTTCTGCAGGAAAAATATTTTAGAATTATATGGCCAGCCAAAGTATCAATAAGAGTGCAATAAAAATATAGTTTTGGAAAAGTATGTAAAATTCTAAAAGAAGTTTCTGCTCTCTTTCAGTATCTACCATGATGCGCCACCAAAACAATGAAGTAAATCATGAAAGGAAACAGGGAGTTCAGCAAGAAGAAAAAGAAGTTCTTTATAGGGGCTGGACTAGAAAATTCCAGTGTGAAGTACTCCCAAAAGCAAAACAAAATAAAACAAATGAGCAAGCCAAAAACGTAGAATTTATAGGTTGTCTGGTGCCTTTGAAAATAAGTGGATTAGATGATAGAGCTTTTACAGTTGTCTTTGGGAAGTTTTCACAATGGATACATTAAAAAAAAATGAGCAAATGAAGAGATTCAAGCCAATTGTTAATTCTAAGAAAAACAAATTCGTACATTATACAGTTTGTCGTTGTAATAAAAACATATTACCATGTTTGGGTTCAGCAGGGAACGATATTTAATTAGCTGTAAGTTGTGCAAGTTAATTTTTAATTTAAGTAAGATATTGCTTGAGACTGCAGAATATCCATCCCCATAATGGAAAATGAGTAGAAAATTCCTAAAATGTATATTTTAAGAATTAATTTTTAAGGGTTATTTTTTTAAAGAAATGTAGCTGTAGATATTAAAAGAAACAACTACAATGTGCTTGTTTCTGAGAAACAAGACTGGTGAGTCAGGAGGGGGTAGATAGAGGATGCCTGTCATAATCAGCTTTGTAATAGAAATTGATATTTTAAACTTTCTGTTGTATTAATTTTAGTGCTTGCAGCTTACACCATTACTTCTGGAGAGTGAAATTAAAAGTCAGAGAAATTTAACAAGTTAGCTAATATCATTTGGATAGTAAGTGAAAGAACCAAATTTAAATAAAATCTGGTGACTCCAAACTTTCATACTCTCAATCTTTCCAGTGTCATCAACAATTGTGTGTGTGTATGTATGTATGTGTGTGTGTGTGTGTGTGTGTGTGTGTGTGTGTGTGTGTGTGTGTGTATAGACTCTTTTCCTGAGTTAGTGAGTAACGCAGTGTGAATTCCTTTCAAACAGAGATACATGGGACCAGCTGAACTGGTCAGTGTGTACTTATTACAGTTCGCAGCCTGGGGTGATTTCCTTATGTGCTTTTCTCCAGATGGCTGCATGGCTTTAGGAACCCTCCCCTTCTCAGTCAAGGCAAGCCCACTGAAATGAACACAGGTTATCACCTGTTTTAATGAAAAAGAAAACAATGATGGTGCTGTTCCTTCAGCCTGCTCCCTCCATCATCGTCCCGGGACAAGATCCTAGACTGTCCAGGAGGGTTATTGCTCAGCATGACCTTTCGGTTGTTTTAGAAAGGAGGATCTGTGAACAGACTCATACCCAGGTTGATCCAGGATGGTTGGATTTTATACCGTGCGATTCTCGTCCCTTTGTCAAGGTTAGGCCTTTCGAGGAAAGGGCCTCTGAAAACGGGAAGGTGACCCCAGCCAGTACTATGTTACGTGGTTAGAGAGCTTGCCCTGACTGAACCCCAGAGCAGGCAGACACTTGAAAAGTAGTTGCTGTTGGGTGTGTACACTGGCACAGCACCTTTGGAAGATCCTGAATATCCCTGGTATATCCCTTGATCAACAGTTTAATATACCAGCACACTTGAGAAATTATGTATGTCCAAAGATAACTCATTACTTTTTTTTTTTTTTTGGAATAAGGAAAGATAGGAAATAACCTAAATTTCTATCATCAGGAGACTGGTTAAATAAGTTATGACATATTTATATAATGAAACGGTCAGTAATTCCTGTTACAAAATTATGAGAATAGCCTTTATGAATTGACTTGAGATTTCCTAGAAAAATATGTTTAAAAACTAAACAGACAAAACCAACAGCCAAAATGTGGAACAGTGTGTATGACGTTGATGCTATTTGCATGAAAAGGGTAGAAATTTTATAAATGAATTGGCTTGCATATTATACACTGGAAACTGGGAAGATGAGTGGATGGGGTAAGAGTGGAGAGGACTTTTCCACAGATGTTTTATGTTGTGAGGTTAGAATTTGCTGCCCTGCCGAAGGTAGTGTAGGGAAGAGTTGAGCTGTTTGTTAAGAGACCGTGAAGTTACAAAGTGTTAGAGTCAGAACAAATGCAACCAAAGAAAAATAGGTTTTCAAATCAAACACTATTTCAATTTATAATAATTTGTAGCTAACGAATTTTTTACTTTATATTTAAAGATAGATATTGTGAAAAAATTGAAATTCCCTCCTTCCACCTCAATAGACATTTTGATGAGAGTTTTCTTGATAAATAAAAGGCCTTTGAAAACAATAAAATACTCAGTACAGAACAGAAGCAGCCCATTTTTAATTGAAAATATTTAACTAAAGTCTGAAAAATGGATATACTCAAGCAAGCAAAGTAATTATAGGTGAAATACATGGTTGAATATCAGAAAATGCAAATACGTTTTTACTACAATAAGGCATAAAGTTCAAAATGAAATTATCCATTTTAATCAGTTGAAATTATCCATTTTAATTTATGAATGCAAAGTTAAAATTAATATTTCTCGCTAAAGTTCATTACAAGCCATTAATTCCAGCTCTTGGAATTTTTTTTCATTTAAATAAGATACTTGGTATATTAGTATGTTCATATAAAGTATTCTGCACAAATCCACTGCTACAAAGGAATTATTTAGTAGTGTCAAATGAAACATACCAGAAGTCTTATAAGTAGTTGTCTTGGCGTTAGTAATTCTATTGAAATGTTACATACTTAAAAATTAGGCATATTTACAATTTCAGTTTTTATAGCCATGATATGTGGCTTTAGAACAGGTGACTTAAATTCAGTATAATCATTATTTAGACAGTCTCTAAAACTCACCAAAGTTTCTCAGTGTACCATTTTTTTATCCCTTCTTTCTCCTATACTATTTATCTGTCCATGGGATTCTCCAGGCAAGAATACTGGAAGGGCTTCCCTTCTCCAGGGGATCTTCCTGACTCAGAAATTGGACCTGGGTCTCCTTCATTGCAGGCAGATTCTTTACTGACTCAGCCACAGGGGAAGGCATTATTATTGATCATTAATCCATAATGACCATACTAGCTTCTTTCTAACTTCTTGCCCATACAAATAAAGAAAATAAAAAATAACATGTGGGGAAAAGAAGCAAGTTACTGGGGAGGGGAGGCTAAGGAAGAGAGAATGTGTCCATAACCGTGGAGGAGGCCGGTGGAGGCGGGATACAGGGCAGGGACTCAGCACACGAAATGTAAAAATCAGGGCAATTAGAAAAATAAAAACTTCCCGAATGCAAAATGATTCCAAATATAAACATCATGTAATTTACAAACATTAAAGCTGCACATTATTGAGCTTTTTTGTATAGCAAACATTATGAGTTATTTCATATATACATCATCTAATCTAAATTCCCAAACATTTCTATGAAATATTATTGGTTCTGATATTTCAGTTGTATGTATATGTAATAGCTGTGTATATACCAGAAACATACACACAAATTATAGGTATCCTCACATATAATACATATACACGTACGGACACATGTGTACGTACATGCCTGCCGACCTGGAGATGTGAAGTGCTTTGCTCACATACTAGAAAGCGGGTAATAGAGCTGGTATTTAAGCTGAGTGTCTGACTCCCGAGTCTTTAATCCTACCCTCCTTTGTCTCTGTTCACTCTGCTTTCCGTTTGAGTGAGGTTCTCAGTTGAGAAATGGAAGTCAGATTTGAATCATCCATTATCAGATGGATGTCCACCAAGATTAACGTTTGCAGGATCCTGGAAGTTTTGAAATGTGAATTACGAATAGCATAGCTTCGTTCAGAGACACTCCTGTGCTTCCTACTGTCTTAAGTCTCACAGACTCAAAAATGACTAATAAAGGCTCTTACCAAGAATTACGGATGAGCAAATGCACCTCATATTTTCCACCATAAAGCTGCACTAATTCATTCGACCAAAATTTATTGAACCCAGGCATTGTGTTGAAACTTGCATCTTATTTATGCTTTTCATAAAGATGTGCTTAATTGTATAGGCTTCCTAAATACAACAGTATATCTGGAAGACACTGAATAATAAACCAACGATACACAGTGCCACAGAGAAAGAACTCAGCTAGAAACCAGGAGAGCTATATTATTTGGGCATTCACTGGCGACCTGTGTTATCTTCAGTCTCTTAAGAACCCAGTCCTTTCATCTATGAAATGAGATGGACTAAAATCTCTGTATTTAAATCAAGAGCTTATTCTGGGCTGTGAGTAAAGCACAAATGAGACAGCAGTGTTAGTAGGAGGAAGCAAGCAAGACTGTTTAGGGACAATACTGTGAATCTGCCTCTGAAATGATTGTTTAACTTGTTGAGAAAATACGTGACAGGAGAATCACCGAATGTGCCCTTTTGCCAAGGTGACCCTCACTCCCTAGGCGTGTTTATTTAAATGGTTGTGGTTTCTAGGACGTTACAGTTATGTTTTACGATTAAAAAGTGCCCTGACCTTACTTATGCATCCAGCTTCACGGCAGTTCTCTTACCAATTATATATACGTGTGTGTATATATATATCAGTTCAGTTCAGTTCAGTCACTCAGTTGTGTCCGACTCTTTGTGACCCCATGGGCTGCAGCACGCCAGGGCCTCCCTGTCCATCACCAACTCCCAGAGCTTACTCAAACTCATGTCTATCGAGTTGGTGATGCCATCCAACCATCTCGTCCTCTGTCGTCCCCTTCTCCTGCCTTCAGTCTTTCCCAGCATCAGGGTCTTCTCCAGTGAGTCAGTTCTTCGCATCAGGTGGCCACAGTATTGGAGCTTCAGCTTCATCAGTCTCTCCAATGAACACTCAGGGCTGACTTCCTTTACGATTGTATGTGTACTCATTTTTCTCTGAGTGTTCAGCAGCAACATATATATTAATATATACTCGTCTTTCTTCGACTCTTAAGACACAGTAGGTGCTTTTGTATTTTTAGTCCCTTTCACCTTAAAGGTAGTTGTTACTGGTCCGATATCACATGTGAAAAAATTGAGACTTGGAGGGGAAAGAGTTACCTAAGTTCAAGTAAGTTGGGAAGCTAGGATCTACAACCAAAACCGATTCCAAAATAATGTCATAGAAACAGGCAGTTTGTTCAGGAGGAAAGTAACTGCTTTATTGCTATAAATAAGATTTGGTTATATATATTTGGTGGCATGGGAGTACTTTGTCCGTGGGGCTCAGTCCCTGTTACAGGCAGATTTCCCCCCACCATCCCCTCGAAAGAAAATGAAATGTATCAGATTTCTCAAGAATTTAGTCCCGTGCAAACCAATCATTGCTTTCACAGTTGATTTTGACATTTTAATGAAGTAGAAAGAAATACAGACAGACTTAGAAGCAAATGCAGCCTGCCTCATCAAACCGTCAAAAGTGAAACGGAGAGAAGAGTGAGCAGCATGTGGAGGAAGTGCAAGTGAAAGATAACTTGACTTTCATTTTAAAAGAAGGATTCGGGCTGAGAGGTTCCATTCCTGAGCTCCTAGGATTTCAAATGGTATCTTCAGTCCCCTAATCATTTCTAGTTTCAACGTCTGTTTGAAGAATCCCTGGTCCAGGTTTTTAACAAGTACTGGTTGCTGCTGCAGGGTATCACGTAGAGTAATTTCACCCATGGCAAAACGTCTTTCTCCATCTCATTTCTGTCTTTTAATGGTGGAGTACAGAGAAGACAGATGGTGGAATGTGCGGTGTTTGTAACATCACTACGATTTCTGTGACCCCACGTGCACAGTTTAATCATTCTCCTCTTCAGTTTCTTCATCTGAGTGTTAATGAAGGTGGTGATTTTCACCTAAGGAGATCTTGCAAATATCCATGAGGTAAATGTGCAAAACAGTTAGCCCAGTACTTAGGAAAGACCGTGACTCTTGAATCTGACAGTCATGTTTTAGCATTTCCCGTACTGAACTGTGTCTTCTATTTGATGTGTGTGTTTATGACTTTTTTTGGGGAAACATACTATATTACCTTCGTTGGGTTAAAGCTGCTGGCAGTTAAGTGGGGCAGTATCTCAGAAAATACTCAGTAATAATCATTACTTAGCTGATGATCAGCTACAACTAGTTCTTCCACCCCATTACAGAGAAAAGGGAAAACAGCTTTGTAAAAGAACTTTGCACAACTAACAGACTATTGGTGATTTCCATGCAACTCTCACTGGAGAATGTTCTTTGCCATGTAACCTCAGAACTTTTATTAAAATTCATTTAAGAATTCTTACCATTTTTTTAGTTATTTAGGTACATATTAAAAGGGTAGATTTCTAGACATCCTTCTATGTTAGGTAGACATTATTAGTCTGACATAGCCATAAATATAAGTTAAATTGAGAAGATTACTTTCAAATATATTGGGTGGGCATTTTTAGGTATAACGGATAGTTGAACTTTAGACTTAGCATTTTTATGTGATTTTCTTTTTAATTTTTGAGACTCAAAAAGAAACTACTGAGAATCACAGAGTCTGGATTTCTTTAGCAGCAAACAAAATACAATGCTGTAATCCATAAATAGCTGAATTAAAGTAATTTCTTGATTACTTCAAACTGGGCCCGATTTATGTAACACAAAACCAAGTTAGATTTGATTTCTCAAGAAAATTGAGATTTTGAATGAAAAATAAAATTTGTGTTTCATCGTATTTTTTTTCACATATCCAATATACCACTTCACCAAATTCATTTTTTTACACAAAATCAGTATTTAGAAAATTAGTTCATTGTATATGTAGCAAATTCAGCTATCAAAGGGAGGTAGCAAAGAATTGGCATTGACTGCAAACCCTTCAAACTAGAGCCTAATTTGGGGAGGAATAAATTGAGTCTTTTATCTATTTTTAAACTTTTCATAGTTCAAAAGCATCAGGTGAATGATTTTAAATAATGTGAATTATTTATGAATCTCAACAAATCTCCCATCATTTCTTTCTTATGCAAATATATTACACTGAGTTGTCCATAAGATTTTATTTTGCTTCATTTGTTTATATAGAGACTTGAGAAACATTGACCATCCGTGTATTAACGTGTGTGTGCTCAGTCGTGTCTGACTCTTTGTGACCCCATGGACTGTAGCCTGCCAGGTTCCTCTGTCCGTAGGATTTTCTACAGTGTGCTAAAAACTATGTTGGGAAGTGAGGATAAAAAAAGACACGACAGTCTGTCTTCAATTTATCCACAAAATAAAGGAGCCGCTAGAGTATTATGCCTTAATTTTTTTTTTAAGAAACATACATTTTTACTAAATCTTTTTCAGACTTTATGTTTATTTTATTCACATACCACTTTTTTTATTTTCAAATTTGTGAAATACATCACAAATCATCTAACAAGGCCTAACATTCATATGAAATATTTGAGAATAAGTTACACAGTATAAATGGATTTCAGATACTTACCTTTCCTAATGTTCCATTGTTAGCTGGTTGCTGCACTTTTTGACTTTGAAAAAATTCTGTTACTAAGAAAAAGGGACCTCTGCTTCATGGGAGACAGAAGACGAGCTCTTCATTTTACTGATTCTGATCTCAAAAGCCAAGTGCATGTGGATGCCAGTGTTATGATATGATACAATCTGTATAGAAAGTCAGAAGAGAAATACATCCTGGAGTACTTTGTTGATCTGCTAAGGGCAGCTGTAACAAAGGACCACAAATGAGGCAGTGGGTGGCTCAGGTGATAAAGAGTCTGCCTGCAATGTGGGAGACCCAGGTTCGATCCCTGGGTCGGGAAGATCTCTTGGAGAAGGGCATGGCAACCCACTCCAGTGTTCTTGCCTAGAGAATTCCATGGACAGAGGAGGCTGGTGGGCTACAGTCCATAGAGTCGCAAAGAGTCGGACACGACTGAGCAATTAACACTTTCAAACAACAGGTGGCTTCCCAGATGGCACCAGCGGTAAAGAATCTGCCTGCAAGTGCAGGAGACATAGAGATGGGATTCGACCCCTGGGTCGGGAAGATCCCTTGCGGTAGGGAACGACAACGCACTCCAGTATTCTTGCCTGGGAAATCCCATTGCCTGAGGAGCCTGGTGGGCTGCAGTCCAGGTGGTCGCAAAGAGCTGGACTCGACTGAGCAACTGGGCGCTCAAACAGTAGCCTGGAGCCTGCCAGTCTGCGATCAAGGGTGGTTCCTTCTGAAACTGTGAGGGTAAATGTGTTCCCGGCCTCTTCCTCGCTTCTGGGGGTTGCTGGCAAGTTCTGGCATCCCATGATCTCTGCCTCACCCCAGACTCTGCCTTCATCTTCCGACTGCTGTTTGATGTGTGTGTGTACAAATTCCCCTTTTGATAAGGACAGCAGTCATGTTGGATTAGGGACCACCCTAATGCTCTCATCTTTACCTGACTATTTGCATTTGTGATGGTCCTGTTTCCACATGAGGGACGTTCTGAGATACTTGAGATGAGGTTGTCAGCATGTGAATTTTGGGGAACTCTATTCAGCTCACAACAGACAATGAACTCTGGGCTCAGATTTACATAAAATGATTTTCCAAGTCTCTGTAAGAACGCACGAGTGCATTTTTACCATCATCTTGTCAGTGTACCTTCTTCATGACTGTCAGAAATTCTCCACAGGTGTGCGTAGTGTGAATAATTAAACTTTCACTTCTCCCCACGTCTTCATCCTCTCCACTGCAGCATTTGATCCTTTGCTTAAGCACCGTCCCGAGTGGCATCCGTCACCTCTCCTCCCGTCCCTCAAAGTGTTTGTTCTGATCATGTTTGGTAGACTAATCAAAAACATTATGTTCCTCATGAGTACTCCTCCCGACTCGGAGTCTGTGCCATTCCTCACTAGGTAGTTTTTATTTCCTAAATTTTAAGATGAACCCTCTCAGTGTAAACAGTTGATCTGCTCCACTTAATCAAAACATCTTTAATTTTGAATGCTTTCTTTAGTTCAGATCACTCAATAATTCCCCTGGAGACAACAAAAAAACCACTTCAGCTTCTCAGAACAAACACACTTCAAAGTTATCATTCAGAATGTCCTACACTGAATTCTCCCTGGGGAAGTCAAGTCTTGGAAACCTTTAGATGCTGCTGGACCTGTGAACTGCTCATGGAGAATATGATAATCTCCAATCTACATTCCTTTGCTCTGAGTGAAGCTCCATATCTCTTTTTCTTGCATTGTGACTGTTCTCACCAAGACTTTGATTGCATTAACCCTTAAAGCATAATAGAATGGGCTGAGCATGGACTTGAGATCCCAGCAGAACTGAATTTGAATGTCAGTTTAGTTTTTCCTTTGTTCTTAGCTCTGAATTCCTAAACTCCCCTATGCCCATGTTCTTCATCCGTAAACTCAGGATAGTAAGACCTGCTTTGAAGACTTTACACTAACTCAGCTAACACAGCAGTAAAAGGCAGTTAAACTTGCTTTTTCATATTTTTCACCAACTATACCTACTCGAATGCCGAATTTAAATACTAAGCGCTTCTGCAAAGGTACAAGTCCAGGCTTAGTTATGTCTATGGGGAGCTATATTGTTTAATCACCAAAATGATAGCATACCTAAAGTGCTTCATGAGATGTGACCTTTGATAAGTGTCTTCAACTTGCAAAAGGGAACGGAGGCAAATGAAACCAAGGGGCCAGCCTGGAGCGTTTTCAGAGTTGCTGTGACTTAGTCACTTACATGTATCAAGAATCTGAAAACTTTTTCTAGAAGGAAAGATATTTTTCTCCCCACTACTATTGCATTCCCAGATTTACATGGAGAATTCAAACATCACACAAATAAATCCAGCTTTGAAAATATCTGTCATGACTTTCTGATGTCATATTTTAAAATTAAATCTTCTGATACTCCTATTTTTCATGTTCCAAGGTGGACTCAAAGGACCACCCCTTGAATCTCCGTTTTGGCCAAAGTCCGCAAGACCGAGGTATATTCCCTTTAATTGTCAGCCTAGCATCAAGGTGGTTTTAGTTTCATTTATTAGAAAGCTGAGAAGAAAAATTTGACTCCAGTGTGATTCTTCATTTATGTGGGACCCTGAAACAAAGAATGGTGAATAATTATGGATTGTATCTGTTATAACAAATTGTCATCTTAGAAAGTAAACAGTAGGCTCCAGTAAAAAGGAGAAGGGAAGAGAGAGGGGAAAGAGGGCAAGGTGGGGAGGGCAGAGGAGTAGAGACGAGGAAAAGGCAAGGCCGGGTGGGAGGTGGGAGCGCCCAGACACAGCCGGCTCCTCCCTAACCGAGGGGACTTCTCTCCAGGCGTTTCCAAGGGGCCTTCAGGGAAAGTGTCTCCAGGGCAGCAGGCTGTCCCAGGAACCTTCCCGGCCACTCTAGTGACAGAACAAGAGTCTAGGCTCTCCTGGCTGGGTCTTTCCATCCCGTGTCCTTTCGTTTGGTCCTTCTACTCCATTTAAAAGGTGTCCTCCCGCTTCTCATTGCCATCAGCCTCACCCACGACCTCCGTGTAGAGATCCTTGTCTGCTTCAGGTTGGTGGCGTTTTTATTAGGAAATGCATTTTACATCACCAGACCCAGGAGCCACATTCTACCGGTCTTTTCTCTGACCTCTGAGTCCTCCAGGCAGATTCTTCCTTTGGGTTGAAATTTTGAACTGGCTTCTCAGGTGGCAGGTCGCAGACACTGGAACTAGGGTTGCTTGTCTGTAGGGTGACGGACACGCTGGCTTTGACACTGCCTCTGGGCTTTCCCTTGGAGAGTCTCCCCACTCCTACCCGGTCTGCGGGCCCTCTTGCTGTCTCTCCTACATACCAACATTGCCTTTACCATGCAACCTTAGACTGTTCTGGATAAGTTATACACCCAGACATTCCCATGGCTTTTCGTCAAGTTCTTCTATGCAACATCACCCTTTCAGAGAGCTTTCCCCCACACCCGCAGCCTACTTTATCACACCCAGCACCATCATTAATGATTTTTGTGGTTTATTCGTTATCTGCTCCCCCCATCTTAACTAGAGTGTAAGCCTTATGAGAGAGGCGCCTGGTCTAACTTATTCACTGTTGACTAGCAAAAACTTCAGAGGAAGAAATGGCTGGTGGGCTGCTGTCTATGGGGTCACACAGAGTCGGACATGGCTGAAGGGACTTAGCAGCAGCAGCAAAGACTTGGTGCTCCAGTATACTGGTTAAATGAATCAATAGGGTGGTCACATACAGTCGTAAGAGCTCAACCGTAAAGAAGGCAGAGTGCCGAGGAGATGATGCCTTCAAACTATGGTGCTGGAGAAGACTCCTGAGAGTCCCTTAGACAACAGGGAGATCAAATCGGTCAATCCTAAAGGAAATCAATCCTGAATACTCATTGGAAGGACTGATGCTGAAGCTGAAGCTCCAGTATTTTGGCCACCTGATGTGAAGAACTGACTCATTTGAAAAGTCCTGGATGCTGGGAAAGATTGAAGGCGGTAGGAGAAGAGGGTGACAGAGGACGAGATGACTGGATGGCATCACGAACGCAATGGACATGAACTTGGGCAAACTCCGGGAGATGGCGAGGGACAGAAAGGCCTGGCGTGCTGCGGTCCTTGGAACTGCAAAGAGTTGACCACAGCTGGGTGACCCAACGCCAACGACGACAACAACAAGGGTGATTTTCCTCTTTGTGTTTCTGCACTTTGCTTTCGTTATCGTCCCTTTCTCCTCAATGCTGATGTGCTTCATGTGGTTGGAATCTCAATTTCCAGAGAAACCCGCTGAACCCATTAAAGATTTACAGAGACATTGTTGAAACAAAATTTTGCTTCAGGGAAGATGAAAATTTTCCCTTTAAAAATTATATAGTCTATGGCAAAAGAATAGAAACGTAGTTAGAGTAATTTATACAATTTTCTATTAACCCCTATGAAAATATGAATGTCTTTGGGAAATAACAGTGTCCTGTCTTATCCCTCTTCCTTCCCATAAACTTTGCATCTAAACATACCCATCCAGAACCCAAGTGAATATGCAAAGGTTTTTTTTTTTTTCTTCAATATTCTGTTCTGTGTGTGCTCAGTCAAGTCCGACTCTTCGAGACCCCACAGACTGTAGCCCAGCTGGTTCCTGTTCTTGGGGTTTTCCAGGCAAAAATACTGGAGTGGATGTCATGCCTTCCTCCAGGGGATCTTCCCGACCCAGGGATTGAACCCATGTCTCTTGCATCTCCTGCATTACAGGTACGTTCTTCACCAGGAGAGTTACTTGGGAGGCCCTAAAATATATTAGACCATTTTTCATTTCAAGCTGCTCTCATTCTGTGCTTGAGTTGTAGTCCTTGCTTTCCTATATAATCAATTTTGAGTAATTAAAAAAATACTTTAGGGCTTCCCTGGTGTCTCAGACAGTAAAGAGCCCTCCTGCAATGCAGGAGACCCAGGTTTGATCCCTGGGTTGGGAAGATCCTCTGAAGGGAATGGCCACCCACCCCAGTATTCTTGCCTGGAGAATCCCATGGACAAGATTCATCCTGCCCCTTCTCTGCTTTTAGTACTACTTTGGAAACAAAAATGCTCAAGTGAGAGAGTTGGTGTCTTAAAGGAGTGTTTTTGGCCAGGAGGGAAGATGAGCTGTGCACACAGTGGAGGGTGTGTTCCTCCGGCTCCCAGGAGCAGTGGCCGAGCAGGGGAGGCCGCCTGAAGGGCAGTGAGGTGACAGGAGTCGTGGGCCTTCAGGGACCCACAGGATTAGCATCCACGCACGCCAGCTAGTCAGAGAGCTTGATTAGCTAGGCATTATTTTATTTAGAAACTTATCCCCAAGTTGAAGATACCTGCCCACAGCTGTGCTTATGGAAAAGTATTAAATATCCTGACGTCCCTTATCGCTGGTAGTGACATAATCCAGTAGAGGTAACTAAACTGAAATGACATGTTTTTTCCTACCTTGCCAAGGAAAAGCATCCCGCCAGTGTGACATGCTGAGATGCTGCCGCTGTTCCATCTTTGAAACCTGTAATTCCCTGTCCTGTTTGGGATGGAGGAGAGCTGGACAGAGGTGGGGGGCGTCCTCTTTCCTGGCCCCCTCCCCTCCCCAGGAGTGCCCCTGACTTCCCCCTCCTCCAGAGCCCCCCTGGGTTCACTCGGGCCTCGCCCCTGGCCGTGGGACTCGGAAACCGGAAAGCTTGTGTTCCACGATGTCCGCGTGCATCCTGGCTTCAAGGTCCGTGATGGTGGTGGAACGGGAGCCTCTGGCCTCAGACTCCCGAGGCTCCAGATACGGGACCAGGCGTCAAAGGGGGGTGGTCAAAGCGTGTCCTCCCCTCTGCAGATTCCCACTGGAGACGGCCTGGGAGATGTCTCTAAACTCAGAGCCCAAGGAGGTCCCAGGCAGGGGTTGCTGCCTCCCAGCCCAGCAGGATCGTGGGGCAGGAAAGTTTTGGGGACCCGACAAGGAGCGGCGGGGCGCGGTCCCGCCGTGGGAGGCTCGCCCGGGGGCTGGCCGGAGGCTTAGGAGCGAGGCTGCGCGGATGCTTTTCACGCCGGTGATGTCACAGGAGCAAGGTGGTCCCGTCACCAGGTGCCCGGGAGACCCCACAGGACAGCCGCAGCTGGGAGCCCGGAGGCCAGGAAGAGTCCCGAGTGAGCCCCCAGAGAGAAGGGCAGCTGTGCAGGCGGGGGCCAAGCCGGGGCGGGGGGCGGTTCAAAGGGGGGGGGGCCGAGGAGGAGGAGGGGGCAGGAGGGAGGGGGCCAGGGAGAGGTCCTGCAGGCAGCGCCCCCAGGGAAGAGGCCGCTCGGCTCGCTCAGGCCTCTCCGGGAGCCCAGCATCCGCACTCCAGAGCTGCGAGCCGGCAGAGACTCCACACACCCCCCACAGCCCCACTGCCACACACGCACACACTCACACACACACACACCCATCCCCCCTCCACCCCCATACACACCCACCCCACACACACAACTACCGACACACCCACCCACATAACACACACCCCACACCCACACAAATCCCCCCACAGGCCCCAACACACCCCTCCACCCCCAACATACACCTACCCACACACACCCACATACACACACCCCCAAACATACACTCCGCGCACACACACCTACCCACATACCCACACACATTCACACACACACACACACACACACACACACACACCACACACCTCCCATACACACACCCCACACCTGTACCCACACAAACCCCCCACCCCCCCACACACACCGAACACACACCCTAATACACCCCCCCACATACACACCCCACACACACACACCCCGCACACACACACACCTACCCACATACCCCCCCACCCCACACACACCTCCCCCACACACACACCCACCCTCCCCGGTCAAGAGCGGAGGCAGACGCAGCGCTGGGCTCGTCTCGGTCTTCAGAACAAGGAGAAGCTTCACTCTCGTTCTCCTCACCGAATTAAGTGTTTGCCACATAAAAGCCTGTAAGCCCGTCTGTCTGCGTGTGCAGAAATGGCCCAGAGACTGTGCTGGAGATTCACCAGGGAAACGGAAAGCTCTCCCCGCTGTCTCTACTGTCAAGGGGCAGCAGAAAATCAAAATAAAACTGCGCTTTCTCACAGCACGGCTGATGGGATTCGCTGGGGTTTTTGTACATGTCTAAACCTTCGTGTACGTGTGTGCATGCATTTAATTTATTTTTAATTGAAGGATAGTTACTTTACAGAATTTTGTTGTCTTCTGTCAAACCTCAACTATGTGATTCAGCTTTGTGTAGAAAAGATATTTGTTATTAAAATTAAAGCTAAACATAATTTAATTTTAAACTTATAACTCAGGAAGAAAGGTCAGACTTTTTGAATAGTTCTGGGCTGTGCCTGCAGCTGTGGTGAATGGGAAAGCATGCTGGACTCGGACTCAGACAGCCTGCCCCCCGAGGCTTGGACTTTCTGCTCTGACTTGGGGCGTGTCCCTCGGTGGTGGCGGGAGGGATCTACTCGATAGGGGTGCAGAATGGGCTGGGCAGACACAGTTGGGCCCTCCCAGAGCTTATAGTCCCCTTTGAGCAGCAGATACTCATAAACCAACACATCTTTGCTTAAAGGATACCACCTTTAAGCAAAACCGTTGCAAAAGAGAAGCGCTGGGGCTCTGGACCCCCTCAGGGAGGGGGCTCTGAAGAGGTCCTGGGGGTGGGTGCAGGTGCCCTGTGAAGGCGCAGGGGCCCCTCTGAGGTGCTGTGTCTCGCTTTACTCAGAGGGAGAAGCTGCTCCAAGAGTCGCGTCCTCGGCTGCCGTCTGTGGGGTCGCACAGAGTTGGACACGACCGAAGTGACTTAGAAGCACCACCAGCAGCAGCAGCCAGCTCTCACCTGCACACGTGGTCCAGGTGGGGGTGAAGAGTCCCGGCAGCGCGACCTCTGGCTCTGTGACCCCCCTACCCAGGTCCTGCCCTCAGCAGAGAAAAGACTTTCAACATTCTTTGAGAAATTGTTACATGTTAACCCCTAGATGTACCTAAGAGGGAATGCATAAAGACAAAAATGCCTTGAATCCTATCTTATTGTACATAAAGATGTCTATATTTTCCAAATAAAACTGAAGTCTAGAAAAAGCATATTTTTTTTTGCTGTAAATTTCTGTGAAAAGACCAGCAAACCTCTGAAAAAGTAAAATATTAATTTCTTGATCTAATAAATTAATACTTCTGAACATTTTTAAAGCTGCAGGAAACTGAGGCTATTCCAGAACATATGATGTGTACGGCCCTAGAGATGAAGTCAGATACATGGAGCGTGAGTCAAAACTGCAACTCGCAAACTTCACTTACTCTGCCTGGCTTGCCAGGGTGGCTCAGTGGTAAAGAATGTGCCTGCAATGCCGGAGACCGGGGTTTGATCCCTGGGTCGGGAAGATCCCCTGGAGGAGGGCATGGCAACCCCGTCCAGTATTCTTGCCTGGGAAATCTCATGGGCAGAGAAGCCTGGTGGGCTATATAGTCCATGGGGTCTCAAAAGAGTCGAACATGACTTAGTGGCTAAACAACAACAACAAGCCTAAGGAAAGGGAGTGTGTGTGTGTGTGTGTGTGATTTGTTCAGTCGTGTCCAACTCTTCGTGACCCCATGGACTTAAGCATGCCAGGCCTCTCTGTCCATGGAATTCTCCAGGCAAGGATAATGGAGTGGGTTGCCGTTCCCTTCTCCAGGGGATCTTCCCTACTCAGGAATCAAACTGAGTTTCCTGCATGGTAGGCAGATTCTTTATCATCTGAGCCACCAAGGAAGCCGCATATGATATATACATATAAATTAAAAACACCAATTATTTGCCAGATATTTTGTTAATTGCCTTTTAAGCTACAACAAATGAAACCAGTGTTCAAAGAAGTTAATGGCTTTGCCCCAGGATGGTATAGGATGGTGCCCTATTTTAGTGAACCTTTCTACCCACTTTTCATGAGCTGTGGACACATTGATACAAAGTGAGGATCATTCTAGAATTTTCTGTGCAGTTAAAACTTTGAGATTTCCTGCCCACCTCCTTCCCTTCTCCACTTACCACACCTTCCCTCATTCCCAGCAGATGAATGCCATGCTCACAATTAATCCTTCACACTCAGAGTGTCATCTAGTGATCACACTCCCTGGGAGGAAAGAGAAATGCATGCAACTAAATTGCAAACCTGTGACTCCATGAATGCTTCAGAGAAGGTCACCGGTTTCAAAAACAGTTTAGCCAGAATTATTTTTTATTTTGACATGCACACAGAAAAATAGTCCTTGTGGCTGTGTAATTATTTGTGACCTGGTTAGTAAGAAATCCAAAAATTCCTGATTCCACTGAAAAAAAGTCAAGTGACTGCTGTGTATAGATATTTTTCTCAGTTTACCTTGGGAGAAACACACTTGAAATGTTACCACACGAGAGGAGAAGCTGTCACTCTAAACCCATATAAAGTGTTCCAGAAATTTCAGTTCAAACTTCAGTAAGGCATAGGAGTCAAAGGCATCTACTGTTTTGCTAGTTTTTGCTTCTGTTATCTCACATTTCACATTTAATTCTTAACCCAGGCTGTGGGTGTATGGACTGAATAACATGATTAAAAGCAATAGCTAAATAGAATAATTAAAAGCCTGTTAAGCAATACTTTGACCATATTTTATGTATTATATCTTTATATGTTCTTGTAAGAAAGTATTTTGTTTCTTTTTGAATGCGTTTATTTTTAATTGGGTGGGTTTCCATGGTGGAGCTCCATGTGGGATTCAGAGAGGTGGCCACCAGGCAGTCAGTACACATGGCCCATCCCCGCTCCCCCACGCATTGTTCTGTGACTTTGGGAAAATAGCTTAAATTTACAAATCTCGTTTTCTTCACTCATTCGAAGAGAATAGAAAGTACTTGTTTGGATTGATGAGGATTAAGTGAAAGCATGATTGCCTCTGCAGCAAACACAGGCATAAAAGATGTAAGATACCATTTGACTTCATCCACAGTTGCTGTTCAGAGGGTAGAAAGCACCGATCTCTCCTCCTTCCCGTGGCAGGGGTGCAGGCAGAGTGGGATGGTGATGGAAATAAGGTGAGAGGGGAAAAGCGGCTTGGAGAGGCCAGGTCAGGAGGTGGGCGGTTAGCAGACACTGGCGTGCAGTTTAGTATGAAACCACGGAAGGAGGTGTGATGATCTAGGGGTGCGGAGAGAACGACGCCAAATGGAAATAGAAACCGGGGCCCCTGGAAATAACACATTTAACAGGTTGGTGATGGAAACCCAGCAGCAGGAGGTTGAAAATCCAGACAAAGAATCATGGAAAACAAATCGCTTTGTTGACACCGTAGACTCAGCATGTCTAATGGCCACATGATACCCAGTGAAGAATTTAATGACGCAAAAACGTTCATTAAGAGATGTTTGTATCGTTCAGGCAATGCCAGATGAGAGCTTAATTGAAAATGTAATATCCAGTAACCGTAATTGATGAGTTTTATTTTTTCAAATCAATTTATTGTTCTAAAGTCATCAAGAGCATTTCCTTACATTTATGGAATTGCTTTTAAAAACATTTTCTTATGTAAAATTAAACAATTTGTCTTTTTTTTCTAGAAGGATTTACCCCTAAGAAAAGATAACCCCTTCTGTTGTGTAGTGAATGGTTACATTTCCAATAAGAATTCTGATAAAGGGCTACCCTGGTGGCTCAAATGGTAAAAGAATTCGCCTGCAATCCAAGAGACCTGGATTTGATCCCTGGGTTGGAAAGATCCTCTGGAGGAGGGCTTGGCAACCCACTCTAGTGTTCTTGCCTGGAGAATCCCCCATGGGCAGAGCAGCTTGGTGGGCTACAGTCCATGGGGTTGCAAAGAGTCAGACATGACTGAGCAACTAAGCACAGCACTGGACAAATAGCCAACGGAAATTCTTCTGAAAGGTGGAATTGAAAATACCCATACACATAAGAGGTGTGACTCAGAGAGGTGTGCTCTGTCCACCTGAGCTTCCCGTGTTACATCCAGAAAGGAAGCCCCAAGCACAGTGGAGAGGCTCACTTCCAAGGTCATGGGTCTTTGTGTCCAAAGCATGTGTTCTCTGTGGTCTCTGGGTTGCCTAGCTGATGGTGATGGGCAGCTTTCTTGCTGACCCTGCATTGTGCTACCATAGATGGCCACACAACTGCCTTCAGCCTGTGCGTGGACTGTTTGTCCAGAGACCCTTACCCTTAAATGTGTTACACACTCTGGACAGATTATCTGGGTCAGATCACTTGTCATATAAGGTTAGATTTTGAGGGAGAAGGAAAGGAAGGACTCTGCATATACATATAGAACGTGGTGACTAAAATCTTTGGAACCTTTCTTTCAGTTTGAGAAATTTCCCCTTAGCGTTACCGTAACTTTGAAAATCATTGTTGGCTTGAGCGGAACACACTGGTCAACATTCGTATTAGGACTTCAGGATGATTAATGATATACTTTCAGAGTTCTAGGCATTCCTGAGAAAGAGACAGAGGGGAAAGAAGTTGTAAGGCAACATGATAAAGGTATTTTAACATTTTCAATGGAGAGGTAAAGATGGATTCCAGCCCCTAGAGAAAAGTAATCAGAACAACTCTAATCACACTGAGTCAACTAGCGCGTGTTGGCTGATGACCCTGTCTATGGGCAGGTGATGGGAGGGCGGTGGGGATGAAGGAGCGGGTATCCCAGTGGGGCTGGCTGACTGCTGTCTACCGGTGAAGTGTAGAGGCGGCCACGTGAACTTGAGGGCAGAAGGTACTATGCAGGTGTGCACGGAACACCTGCTTTCTTCTGGAAGGAAAGGTTTAGTGTGAATGGTGGTATCTGACTTGAGCCTTTTAACACTGTGTAGAGATGATCTTTCTGTTCCCAATGTCCAGCTGCTTGCCCGCTGCTGGTCTGTTCCTCTGTCTCCTGCCCACACTGCAGAGGACTGCCCCTGGGAATGGCCGCTGCACTTTGTAACAAACCCCTCACACCTCACGGATCCCCCGCTCAGCTCCCTTCCATCTGTGAGGATGCAGTCCTCAGAACTGAGCCCCAAGCTTCCAGGAGGATCTTACAGTTGAGCAGAGGGAGAGAAGGGGGGAGGGATGGTCCTCTCCTGCATAGATGACATAATCTCCTGCCACCTGCCTGTCGCTCCTGCCGTCATGAGTATCCCCCCGGTCCCAAGATCCCCAGAGCCTTCACTGTCCTGTGATGAGAGCATCTCGTCTGATGGTCTAGTCTAAGACTTAAAAGTTCAGTCTTTCCTTATCTCCTCGGGCCTCTGTCTTATTTGTTAATGCATGCAGGTGGTACATATCTTAGAAATGCAGCTTACCTGTCTCTTCCCAGTCTCGTGTCTTGGCCCTTGAGGGTAGGCACAGGGCCTGCCACACTGCAGGATTCATAGTGTGGACTGAATAAGTGCTGTGCGCTTAGTCGCATCTGACTCTTTGCGACCCCCTGGATTGAAGCCAGCCAGGCTCCTCTGTCCTTGGGGATTCTCCAGGCAAGAGTACTGGTGTGGGTTGCCATGCCCTCCTCCAGGAGATCTTCCCAACCCAGGGATCAAACCCAGGCCTCCCCGCTTTGCAGGCTGATTTTGTACCATCTGAGCCAGCAGGGAAACCCAAGGATACTGGAGAGGGTAGCCTATCACTTCTCCAGGGAACTTCCTGATCCAGGAATTGAACCCGGGTCTCCTGCATAGCAGGCAGATTCTTCACCAGTTGATCTACCGGGGGAGCCCCAAATAAATGCTACTTGAAAACAAAACAATGCAAAACAATGAGACAGAAATAAATTCTGATGGTTTCAGTAGAAATAAACTGGAAAGGAGAGCATAAAGTTCAGAGAGAACAGCGCGAACAATGCCTCTAGTTATGAAAACACAAAGGAAATAGTAAGAAATCCTGAAGGATAACATGCAAACTGTGGCTGGGGTGTTTGCATCCTGAGAGCCAGCTCACGTGACTGCGAGAGCAGCGGCTGTCATGCAGAGTCGGGGAAAGACAAGTACATGCCCTCTCCTGTTGACAGGCCACTCTCAGACTGCAGAACAGGTCAGGGCAAGAGGAGGATGGAGACAAGGAGTCTGTTCACGTGCGTGGTTTCTGTTCTCTGTTTTCCAATCTTGCCCTCGGTCCCACCAGAATCAGGGAGCAGGCAATGCCCAGAGGCCACATGAGATATTCAGCTCCAGGCTGGCCCTGGGAGTGAAGACGCAGTGGTGACGGTGTTGCCTCCTGCCCCGGGGCCACCCGTCCTGAGAGCTGCAGGCGCCATGATCTCAGCCTCTGAGTCTGTCTTGAGCGTCCACTTGGTGCCATACCCTGCGCTGGCCGCTATGGGGAAACCCTGAGGCTGCCTTCCAGGAAAATGCTGGCCGGCTTGTTTCCTAAAAGGTAAAGGGGCTGGGTGCATGTGTAAAAAGGTGAGATTAGGCTGAGCGTATAATCACTGCATCATAAACCATCCTCTGTTTTAGCAAGTTATTTGGGAAAGCCTCATGACACCCTGTAGACACAGTAGTGACCGGAGGATGTGTTTAATGACGACGCACAGCTGGTTAGCAGGGCCGCGCGTTCACTGGTGGATGAGGCCTGCCCAGTGCAGACTGGGGCCCTGAAGATTCCAGGGAGGACAGCTGACTTTGTCCTTGTCCGAATGCCTACTGTGCCAGGCCTCACAGGCTTGGTTGGATTTCACATTTTACAAAACATGGTGCGGGGGTGTCAATCTTTTCAAGGCAGTTTTACCCTAAAAACAGAAGTAGGGTACTTTTCCATTATTAAAAAGTCTTCCATATTTTTGAAAAATGAAAGCTCAGAGAACCATTCTATCATATATACTATCATGTAAGAATTGAATCGCCAGTCTATGTCTGACGCAGGGTACAGCATGCTTGGGGCTGGTGCATGGGGATGACCCACAGAGATGTTATGGGGAGGGAGGTGGGAGGGGGGTTCATGTTTGGGAACACATGTAAGAATTAAAGCTTTTAAAATTAAAAAAATAAATAAATAAATAAAGTAGTAAAAAAAAAAAAAAACCCACACAATCCATTTTCCATCACAGTAGTGATCTCTACTAACATTCCAGGCCTGTGACTCTCCTAGATGGAAAGTACGACATCATACTTACTAACTGCTGTTCTTTGATTGCTGAAGAATCCGTGCCCATTTTTCATGAAGTTATTGATCATTGGTTAATTTTTAGGGAGTTTTCCTAGTGAATTGAAGACCATCTGAAGATAATTAGCTGGTTTGCATAAAGGCGAATTTCTTGTGTAGAAGGATGGGCTGAGACAGTCATCCAAAGGTAAATTTAAATGAAATTCTGAAGTGCATGTAAAGAAAGCATGGTCTTAGCAGCTAGTAAAATAGTAAAGATAGTCATTTTTTTTAATACCCACAACAACAACAGAGCAGCAGGACTGTAACTAGTCCTGTAACTAGTCCTGTAACTAGATTGTAACTAGTGGCACGTCTGTGTAGCCAGGAGCAAGGCCAGCTGCCGATGGACACTCTCATTTACTGTATTCAGCAGCCCCAGCAGAAAGCTATGATGGCTCCAATTTACATGAGAAAACAAATTCAGAGGCTGAGCCTCTTTCTAGAGACCTTACCTAAGTCTGTTCCTCATGTTCCCTTTCAGTATCTTAGCGATGATGGGATAAAGGAGACGCTGTGAGCCTTCCTATGTTCTTGTGAGCACGTGTGTGCATGTATGCACGTGTGCCTGCGTGTACTCGTATGAGACTATTTTTAGGAATGTGCCTATAACTTAGACTGTGCTTTCTTCATGTGCATTTCAGAATTTTATTTCAGTTCACCTTGTTGATGCCTGTCTTAGCCCATCCTTTACATACCATTATGCAATCTACTGGAGAAGGCGATGGCACCCCACTCCAGTACTCTTGCCTGGAAAATCCCATGGATGGAGGAGCCTGGTGGGCTGCAGTCCATGGGGTCGTGAGGAATCGGACAAGACTGAGCAACTTCACTTTCACTTTTCACTTTCATGCATTGGAGAAGGAAATGGCAACTCACTCCAGTGTTCTTGCCTGGAGAGCCCCAGGGACGGGGGAGCCTGGTGGGCTGCCGTCTATGGGGTCGCACAGGGTCGGACACGACTGAAGCGACTTAGCAGCTGTAGCAGCAGCAGGCAATCCACCGTTATGCCAACCAGCTAGTCACCTTCAGGTGGTCTCAGGTTAATGAAACTTTATGAGCAATTTTCATAAGTGACTCCAAACTGGAAGGATAAACTTATCTGTGGGCACAAACATCTGGTGAAGTTCAGGGGATTCATTTCCTATTCCTATAAGAGAATTAAAAAGTAACCCTTTTGCATTATCCGTGAATCATTAAAAATCACAGGGTGAGAGCAAATTAATTCCAAACATCTTTTAAGTGGCATCGAGCTTTCATCACTGCGGATCTGCGGCATCATTGTCCGCAGAGTTTCACAACCTAAAGATCTTCCCTCTTCCTTTCTTCTGGATCTCAATCTTGGGGAATGCTAGCATATAATGGGGCCTTACAAAATGTTTATTGACTGCATAGATGAGTGTGTAGTTATGAACATAGGAAAAATACAGACTTAGCATCAATACCCCATAATACTTCAGTGCATAAACACGGAAAGGAAAATATAAAAAGCAAGCATTTAGTGATTTGTGATTTTGAGGCTTTTAGGTCTTTAAAAAATAAAAAACTGTTATCAGAAAGTGAAAACTCAGGAGATGATTCCAATATTTAGTGCACTGTCTATCTTCCAAGAAGTGTGTGATATGCTCTGGACCCAATCTCATTAAGTTTCATACTATCCCTCTGAAGTAGATGAGCTATGGGTGAAAAACGAAAAGCGGTTAGAGGGACAACAGTGTCTCAGGCGCAGAGGCGCAGAGGGTAGAGAGCGTGGCTTGGACTCTGACAGGCACATCCCAGACCGCACAGGGCAGAGTGGCTCCTGCTTCTGGGAGCCCCGGAATCCTGGCGTCTGAGCGCGTCTGAGCCCTAGAGGGGTGGGGGAGAAAGCAAGATTGCTGCCGTTGACATGCGACCTCCTTCCAGTGGGAACCACTGCTTGTGAAGGTTTGTTTCCATTTGCAAAATGTAGCTTTGCAAACGGAAACCAAGGAACACAGGTATATTTCGTTATCTAGGCATAAGATCGGAGAAGGCAATGGCACTCCACTCCAGCACTCTTGCCTGGAAAATCCCATGGATGGAGGAGACTGGTGGGCTGCAGTCCATGGGGTCGTGAAGAGTCAGACACGACTGAGCGACGTCACTTTCACTTTTCACTTTCATGCATTGGAGAAGGAAATGGCAACCCGCTCCGGTGTTCTTGCCTGGAGAATCCCAGGGACAGAGGAGCCTGGTGGGCTGCCGTCTATGGGGTCGCACAGAATTGGACACGACTGAAGCAATTTAGCAGCAGCAGCAGGCATAAGAGGCATTGACCATGGAGTCAAGAGGGCCCCTGGGGAAGTCGGGGCCCCAGCTCACAGCACAAACTTCTCTGCACCCTCCCCCGCCCCCCCCCCCCCAGGTGACAGCAGCAGCAAGGCTGCCTGAGTGGGGGTGGGGAGGGGAGGGAAGATGCTGGGCTTCTCCGTCCCAGAGAGGACTCAGCGCTGAGATGCGAGGACGCTGAAAAGGGGGCGATGGTTTGGTTGAAGTTTCAGCAGGGTGCACTGTGCCTTCCTCCAGTAACTTTTGAAAGGACAATTTCAAAATAAATTGGAAACCATTTGAACTATCAGTATACATTTTCAGTTAAGAGATTCATCATTTCTACTTAAAAAATAATCCTTGATCCAAATTTCTATATGGCCCTATATTTTCATAATTTTGAAGATGTCAATTAAATTGATTATATGATATAAAGATACATACACAATTTAAAAAGTAGGTTCTTCCTGCCCTCGCAAAAAATAAGAAATGTTTCCCATTATATAGAGAAGAGATATCTCACAAATTCATACCCTCTCATGATTTTACAGTGTTCGGTTAGGTATCAAATAATTTTGCCATCAAAGAGTTATCATACCCTACATTTTCCGTAAAGATCTTATTTCTGACAGCCGTAGAAGTTACACAGCTTAAATTTGTTTCTGCTGAATAGACACGTGGCTTTCTTCTAAAAGGAAAATTATAGGACTTTTGGCTTTTAAAAAATTGACTTTGAGCATTAAATTTTGCTTAAAAATGTATGTGATGTTGAAAAGAACATGGTTCATTTTATGGTGCTTCTCTGCCTTCACACTGACTTTAACAGTCTTAGGAATCTTCTACTTTAAGTTCTTCCATAATTAACGAAGAAACTGAGGCCCAAATTGTTAGGTGGCATAAATAATGAAACATAAGACAAATCTTTTTTTTACTTATTTAAAATAACCAGTCATTGATATGGGGCCTAGGATGAGATTGTTGGATGGCATCACCGACTCGATGGACAGGAGTTTGAGCAAGCTCCAGGAGTTGGTGATGGACAGGGAAGCCTGGCATGCTGTGATTCATGTGGTCGAAAAGAGTTAGACATGACTGAGCAACTGAACTGATTCCCCTTGGCTCACAATTAAAATTGGAGGGAAAAAGATCTTTCAATAATTTGAAATGAAACATCTTTTGGGGAAAATGGGTAATGATAGGTTCCTATAGCATGATTATGTGAATTAAATGATACTGATATTTCCAGGGCTTATCAGTGTTTAATCATGTGTGTGTGAGTGTGCAGGGTGTTTTTAAATATATATGACTCAAATGAAAATATATTTATGGTAACTAAATGTTGAAGTTAAATGCAGTTAACTTGTTGGATACCTGTTTCTTAGCTGAAACTTCATTTATTGAGCAGTTAATATAGGTGGAGGAAGAATTGAGATCAAGACTTTAGTACTGAAATCTGTAAAAAATCTTAAAGACATTTGCTTATCTATTTAAAATGGTATAAGAGTTTCTCTTTTTCTCTGGTTCTTTATTGTTTTTCTTTATTATCCTCAATATTTTCAGAAGCTTTAAAGGCCATTGAAAAAACATAAACAACATGGCAAGATGAGATAAAATACAAATAAATGTGAAAGATAATGTAAGAGAGCAAACTATCGCCAATAACACTAGTGTATTTAACTCTAGGTTACACTAAGAACTTAAGAGTTGAGTCAGAGAAAGGAAAATATGTTTTCTGAAGAATTAGCATGCCACAGATGGCTTTATACTTGTCAGAGATGATCCACAAGCTTGTCTATAAGTTTTATTGCAGATAAAGCTGAGATGGAAACCTATCAGTTCCAATATTTACAGTGTTCATATTGTAAAAACAGAATTCTTGCTCAAGAAAAAAGTTATCATGATGCTAGCAATGTATGTCTACCTTAGAGATATCCTCCATAGTCTTGGAGTAAACACAGGGATAACTCTTTCTGGTTTGCTTGTTAGGATATCTCTCCTTTCATGTTTTGTGCAGAAAGTTAGTGCTGAGAATAGAGATGGGGGGTGGTCTTCTCAGGTGGCACTAGTGTAAAGAATCCACCTGCCAGTACAGGAGATGTAAGAGACACAGGTTTGATCCCTGGGTTGGGAAGATCCCCTGGAGGAGGGCATGGCAACGCACTCCAGTATTCTTGCCTGGAGAATGAACAGAGGCGCCTGGTCGGCTAAGGTCCATAGGGGTGCAAAGGGTCGGACACAACTGAGCAACTCAGCATGCACACACAGAGAGAGGGAAACCTGGAGTTCCGCCAAATAATTGGAGTTGCAAAACTAGTCAAACTCCTCCTTTACAGGAAATTCAGAGCTGTTTATTATCTCATTGCAGCAACTGTAGCATGTCAGGTTCGAAGCACCCTGTTGCCCATTGGGGTCTTGGCATCTCCTTCTTTCACCTTCTGTGTCACTTGCCCACTGCTGTTCCCCTTTGTCCTGAGCTGCCTGTGTGGCCAGCTGGTAAAAGAAGGGTAGGGTATGAAGAAGGGGGATTGAACCACCTGTGCAGGTAAACCTCAAGTTCAAGGCATCCTTGGGAGACTGCAGCAGTGCTTGCAGAAAAAAATACACGTGCCGGGGCCCAGATCAGTAAGAGCGAATGATGAATGCGCCACTGGGAATGACAGCTTCCGCTAATGCCTTCAGTGGCGTGTGTTCTTGGGTTTATATTTGCGGCAAAGGTAAAGAAAGTCAGCCGTGAGTTAGAGATGAATAGAGTAGGAAAGAGGGTTCAGTAAAGAGTAAAAGGAAAGAAGTCCATAGGCGGGGAGGTTGGGAGCAACTCTGAATCTAGTGGGAAGTGGGAAACCGCAGAGGGTTTTGTTGGGAAGGGGAGAATGCAAGCGGGCATCAGCGAGGAGCTGGCGGTGTTGCTCCCACAAAGACGTGGAAGAGGGGCTTGGGCAAGATGGGGAAGGGGGAGGACTCGCGAGGGCGATGGGAGGACCGAGAGGGCGATGGGAGGACCGAGAGGGCGGATGTGCGGGCAGGTGGGGTGACTGGGCGGGGGAGGAGGGGGCGAGGAGGACTGAGGCCCCGTGTCCACAGCAGAGACTCGGCGGTCTGCACGCCTCCTCCGGGGGCTTTGCTCAGAGTCGGGAAGCAGGCAGCTGTGCACCTGGCCTCAGGCGAGGGTTGAGGAGGTGGAGACGGATGCTTGGGGTCATCAGCACCCGGGGGGACACGGACGCCAGGGCCCTGGGTGGGACCCGGAAGGACCAATCCCAGGGCGGCTGCAACCCTGAGAGGCAGGGAGAGAGGGTCACAGAGGACGCCCAGCGGGACTGCGGGCGGTGTGTGCGCAGAGCCCACGGGGTGCTGGGTCAGCTGAGGGCCACTGGGATGCCAGAGTTTATCATCAGCGTCGGCAACGAGGAGTGACTGATGCCTCTCTCTGAGTCGTTTCTCTAGAAAGATGAAGGCAAACGGCTGATGGGAACGTCTTCCAGAATGTTAAAGATTTTTCAAATTTTCTGCGATGAACTATTGTATTGTCTAAAATGTCTGGAACAAATTATAACGTATTTCTCGAGGTAGTGATACAACGAATTTACCATGCATCACTGTAGGTAAACTGTGGCCTGAGACATAAAGTTTTACCGTGAAAAGGAAAAGGACTATTATCCTGATAGTCAGGGATTGAGAGTGTTCTGCTGTGACGTTTACCGAAAATTAACTGGGCTCTCCAAACTTGTGGCTGCTGGAGGGGACAAAATCGATGGTCCAAATGGATGAGGAGGATTAAGAGGTACTAACCTCCAGTTATGAAATAAATAAGTCGCAAGGAGGTAATAATACAACATAGAGAACAGTCAGTGCCACTGTCACAGCTTTGTAAGGTGCGGATGGTTACTGGATTTATTGGGGTCATTTCATAATGTATTTAAATGTTGAATCACTATGTTGTGCACCTGAAACTAACATAATATTGTAAAGTCAACTATGCTTCAGTTATTATTAATAAGAAGAAGAACTAGGTTCTCAATTGCTGAAAATAGCTTACCTGTGTGTTTTTCCCCACAGCCTCGGTATTCACCATACACCTCATGAAGGTTTCTTTTCTTTTTTTTTTTTTTTGGCCTGTAGGATAAAACAATTTTACTTCATCAGTTTTCTATTCAGGGCTATTACCTTTGGACATAGAAAAGAAAATGTGTTCCCTGAGGATCTGATGAATGAATTTTATGTGCAAAGTTATGGAAAGAATCACTTGAATTTATCACCTCCAAACACAGTTGAATATTATTTTTCAAGTATGAAATAACACAGTATATTTTAGTGTAAAGGCTTATTACTGTGAGACTATGAGATGATACTTACATAGTACCAGCATAATTTTTTTTTCTGTGAAATGGAATGATTCAAGTTGTATATATAGTTTCAAAGTAAGTGGGAGAGGGATATATATATATTGTTAATTTAGATGAATGAATTCATTTACTCTTACATAGTTAGACATGTTGGGGTGAATGATGTACAAATATCAAAAAATAACACTTAAATTAGGATTATGAGTACATTTTAAATGACTAAGATCATTTTAAGCTTCAAAATCTTTAGAATATACTTATTCTTAAAAAGTAAAATAGTTTTTATTTAGTTGAACTAAATCTTGTCTATGACTTGGTCTTGGAGCTCCTGAAAAATGAGAGTATCCTTTTTACAACTAATAATAGTATTTACTATCACTTAATTAGAATATGTTCAGACAGATTCCCTTTTCTTTTTTTTTTTTAATATAGAATCTTATGTAATAACATCTTATGTAACAATTTACTGTTACTTTGTTAATTTAAGCTTTTAGAATCTTTAAAATCATAAAATGAATAGGAGAGTAAAAGGACATTAATTCTATCTTCAAATTACTTTTAATGGACATGGTGTTGGATAACTGCATGAAACTCATTTGTAGGAAATCATATTATGGTGGCAAACCCAATTTTCAAGAAAGATTATTCTCATGTATGTCCTATGCTGCTTTTTTTTCATATGATTGCTATCAGAGTTAATTTTTCCTCTTTAAGGAAGCACTGTTAACGCTCTCAATAATGCTAAAAGTCTGCTAGATAAAAGGTGGAAGTGTAGGAGATGGCAGACGTCACGGGTTGTTGTCTTCTGTCACAGAGACATATCCCTGAAATAAGTTTCACTACCAGCCGGTTGGATCCGGTGCCCAGGAAAACATGTGGATGTTTCTTGGAATAACCTGTGACTGAGGTTACCTTCAGCTCACTCATCACCAGCCCTGGCAGGGCTATAATGACCAGGCCCTGGGACACCCAGCAAATGAAGACAGTGGCTGCCAAAGTGGGAAGGAGAGGAACCACAAGCCGGAAGAATGCCATGTCCAGAAATACCGAGAAAGGGTTCTGTTTTCATGGAATGATAGAAGCTTTAGTTCTATAAACCAACGCCATCGCTTTTATTTTTTATTTTTACCTAATTTGAATTTCTGAATTTAGCTTTCCTTGGGGAGAAATAAATGTTAATAATTTCTTCATACAATTTTTCAGAAGATTGTAGCTATAGAAATAACCCACAAAATTAGAAAATTACAGTTTAGGTGGAAGAACTGAGAAAATTTAAGGACTCTAAATAGATTTTCTGTTTACCTTTGCTTCATCATATTTTTTTCCCCTTTCTAGATAAAGCTGTAACAGGTTTAAGTATCAGGCTTAAGATACGTATAAAATTAGCGTTGTAGAATATGTTTACTCCTTGATGTTTCTTATTAGCTGGCATAATTACCTCCATGTGTATTGGGGAACCCATGGTTTTCCCAGTGTTGATGGATGACAGGATATTATCTCAAACTGTGAGATGGGAGGAAATTCAGTTTTCACAGAATATTCATGTAATGCTAATTGAATTAATTATTGGGTTGAGCAGCATGTCTTGTTTAAGAAATTGTACACCCAGTGCTTTTATTTGTTAGGAAGCTTCTCCATCATGGGCTTCCCTTGTGGCTCAGCTGGTAAAGAATCCGCCTGCAATGAGGGAGACCTGGGTTTGATCCCTGAGTGGGGAAGATCCCCTGGAGGAGGGAAAGGCTACCCACTCCAGTATTCTGGCCTGGAGAATTTCTTAGACTGGATAGTCCATGGGGCCGCAAAGAGTCAGATACGACTGACTTTCACTTTCAGTCTCACTTTCTCCATCACGCATTTCCTGTTTGGCTCTCTGTCACCCTGATTCACCTGTCCCCTTGTGAAAGATGTGCCTGCTGGTGGTTTCAGGGGTATCATATGGTTCACACCACTTGCTTAAATATGTCTTGAGTAGGTGATACCAAAGTAAAAACACATTAGAAAACTGCTTTCCCAAGCTAGCAAAAAAGTGTGTCACAGGTTAAATTGAAAGTGTCTCATGGAGTCTGGTAAAATACCCTTGCGAGCACCCATTGCCAACAATGAAGATAATTTTACTACATGCTGGTGAGGTTGGGAGGGAGGAGGGTGTAGGTGGGACTGGAGGCAGATGAGAAATCCTAGAAATCAGATCCAGACAAAGGTGCTCGATACCTGTCTTCTGATGATGAGTACAGACTTGTCTCTAAAGTTCATAGAATTTAGAAGCTCACTGTACTGAACCAGTTTTGTTTGAAAGGTGTTCCTATTTTCCCTCCTGAAAAAATAATTAGAGCTGCTTCCCAATGTCTCCAGTAAGATGCCAACTAAATGCTGCAGGAGAGAAGACGAGAGAGGGTTTCTTGGAATAAGTTAAATGTTGATAGTTTGAGGAGTAGATGGTCTTTCTCCGTTTCATCCATTTGACTTTTGCTTTTAATGCCAACAACGCGGAAGATACTCCATCGGGTACCAAAGACACAAAGATAAAAGACGCTCTCTACTGATAAGTCACCTGCCATCCAGTGGGGAGGAAGATAAATCCGATAGGTTGCATGCAAATTACAAGCTAGCAATATAAGTGGGATGGTGTACAGCACAGAGAATCAAGAGAATCTTCCTCTCTTCATTCACCCTGGGAGTAGTGGTCAGCTTTCCAGGGGGAAGTGACATTTCACTGGATTCTTAGGTGATGAGTAGGAGTTAATTAGGAGGAAAGCTCTGTGTGTGCACGTGTGCAACATTTGCGGCCAGAGGGTTGTTTTAATACTAGTAAGAAATGATAAATGTGGGCAAGCGTGACAGAGCATCCATGAGGCTGAAGGGTTGGTACAGTTAGAGTAATGGGCTCCAGGTCTAGAATAAAGAATAAAATTCTGCAAGTCAAAGCAGAATGCCACTTGATTTTCAGTTATCCACCCTTTCAGTAATTACTTTTGCTCCGTTTATCTGTAGGATCACTTTGGGACCCTCTCCAAGGCTAAGTTTCCCACCTATCTAATCTGTAAACAACATATGAATTTCTAAGTAGTTGTCCTATCACAGCCACATGCTAGCACCCTGCTAGAAGCTGGGGTGGACCGAGTGATGGCCAAGACATGTACTTCCTTTTGAACAGCTCGTGATTCATAGAACTAGAAAAAGCACTCTATTCAATTTCTACTACTTCTATAAATAAACCATGCCATTTCTACAAAACTGGGAATTTGGTGGCGGAACAGCATACTGAAATGACTTGGTTACTTTGCTTTGTCAGCGTGATGCCCAGTGGGCAATCAATGAAAGGAACAGCCTAGAGAACTGCTGTTCTGTGGAGAGAAAGCTTAGGTTACAGAAAAATCATGAAAAGATTTACTAAATGTTAGTTGTGTTCTAGTATGTAGAGCTCAAAAACATTTCACCAAATATATGAAAGTCGGCGCCATACAATTGGAGAGGCTGTTCACCCTTTCACTTGTGTATGTAGCCGGCATGTAGACACAGCCCCTTAGTGACACCCAGGGAGAGATCTTCTGTCTCAGAGGGCTTTGCCAAATGCGGAGAAATAAATCAGCCCTGAGTCTGGGTGTCTGGAGTGTGGATCTGTCTAAGGAAAGCCCTGCATCACCTCCCAGTACCGTGCTTGTTCGGTGCAAGTTCTACCAAGCCTCTACAGAGAGAGAGAGATGCTCTCTAGCTCCCAGACTAATGTCATATGTTTAGTTTCATTTTTAACTCCGAGCTCGGAATGGGTAATAATACTTCATTTGCTTTTGCAAATGAAGGAAGAGATTTTGGAGTCCCTGTTAACATATTCCTCCCGCCTCACTTTGTTATGTAGGATTTTTTCTCCTTCATTTGGGATCCCAAATTACCCCCTCCTTGTCCGAAAGACCTCCTCGTCTCCCACAGCACTGTCCCTGGCAGCTGCCAGACGTGGTGTTTATTCCCTTTGCACACGCTGAAATACACGTGCCCAGAGTTCAGGTCAAGGAGCAGGAAGCCCGCGGGACATGGCCCGCAGGAGCCCTGGTAGGTGGACTTACCTCATCTTCCCTACTGACACCTCTTTAAGTTCTAGCCCTTATTTTATAGCAGAGTACATATTATATAGAACAGACTATAATCATAAATTCATCAATATTATTGTTTATATATACACCAATACTTATTCCTTTTAATATGTATTTACCAACTCCAAGATCTATGTGTCGCCAAATATTACATTGCCACTAACATCCTTTTCATGTTTGTGGTAAAAGTGAAGATGAAAATAGAAAGCTATAGGGTGGCTATATATATGTATGCAATAATTTTGCAATTTAAATAAATTTAACTGGTGTAATCTCAGCGATACTGTGCACATGAAATGCTATTTTGGAACAACATCAGTCCTCTGGGTAGATATTCAAATTGCACTCTATATCTAAGCAAGCTTTTTTTTATTTAAAAGACTCAAGCAGAGTTATCTGTATTTTTCTAACTACTATATTTCAAAACTTAATGTGTGACATTAAGACATTCTGATGGGAGAATTTAATAAGTGAAATAAGAATATATTATACTTAGTATTTTAGGGCTTTTTTACCTTGACATTATTAAGTACTTATATATTTGATTTAGTGCTATAATTTCTGAAAATTATGTTCAAATCATAGTCATAACCTTATTTTTCATTTTAACAGTAACAAAATTAGCCTTGACCAATGATAATTTAAAAGCTATTTGATTTTCACCAATCTTCTTTGTTCTTGTTTCCATTATGTTACATCTATCTTATTCCCTTTGCCAGCATATTGCTTGATAATATTTGAGTTTTGATATTGTTTTTCAGTAATGTGACCATTGCATCTTCTGGTTGAAGTGCTTACAGAGATGAGTATTGCATTTATTTCTCATTCCTGGACCTTTCTCTCGCTACTCTGATCCTTACCGCATTTCAGACTCCCACACGCGTAGACATTAACAGCAGAATAAGTGAATACCTAGCCTTTACCAAGAGAGCTTTGAAATACATGCAGTTTTCTACACATTAGTGTCCGTTGCTCAGTCGTGTCCAACTCCTTATGACCCGTGCACTGTAGCCTGCCAGGCTCCTCCAGCCATGGGATTCTCCAGGCAAGAATACTGGAGTGGGTTGCCATTTCCTTTTCCATTCTATACATTAAAAAAAATACTTATTTCTCTCAGCAGTTGGGTTTTCAGAGAAATGGCAACTAAAAATTAGGAAGCCAAAGTTAAAATTATACAGAATTTATATATAAATTATACCAAATAAATATAATATTCATACCAAATTATAACAATATAAATTATACCAAAAATATATATTGGAAGAGTTCTGATTTTTTTCTTATTTTACTTATCCAGTACAGTCAGGGCATAGATACATTTTATAATGTCTTACATTAGTTTCAGGGGAAAAAAATCACAAAATAAAACTCACAAATTAAAAAAATGATAAATTGTTCTGTCTCTTTTTCTAATTTTTTATAACTCATGGGATTGAAAACTATCAGATTGGCCCAAAAGTCTTAGATAATGAGATGGTGATGATGAAATTAAGGTCTGTGAAGGCTATATTTACAACTCTGGTAGGTTTAAACTGTTTTATATCAATCTATTTTGAGAGAGCCTTTTATTATTATTAAGAATTAATGAAATTTTCTGACATCACTCTTTTTCATGGAAAGGTCTTTGTTTTAAAGAAATTGAATTTCATCCAGTGTATTTGCTTCTAGGAATTACACAAGATCATGTTTAACAATATAGAAAAATACAGGACAAGAATCTACAATACCGTGTGTAAAATAAACAGCTAGTGGGGACCTCCTGGATCGCACAGCGAGTTCAGTTAGGTGCTCTGTGATGACCGGAGGGCTGATGGGGGGAGGTGGGAGGGATGCCCCAGAGGGAGGAGTATGTGTACACATTAAGCCGATTTGCTGCTTTGTGCAGCAGAGACTAACACAACATTGTAAAGCAATTATACTCCAATTAAAAAGAATATATAAGTATGAAAAAAAATGTAATGGAGGGATTTACACCATCATAAGAAACTGAGTTTTAGGACTTTCCTGGCAGGACTTAGGGGTTTTTTGTTTTTGTTTTTAAATCACTGGGTAATTTTTGTTGGATTTTCTGGAATAAAGTTAGAGAGTTACCAAGCTTGACTGCTACATTTTCATGTTCCTTTTCCCACTATGAGATCGTCTTAGTTAAAATTCTTTTTCTTTCATTTAATTCTTTCAGCCATAGCAATGATATCTAAGACTCAGATGGGAACATAGAATTCTTAAGATTTGTTTAAGCATATCCATTCCAATCACTTTTTTTTTTTTGAGTTTCCACAGCAACGAAAAGAATTGCATATAGTGATTCTATGAATAATCTCCTGGAAGCCCAAAGTACAGCTTAACTTTATTCTCAAGGCTAGAAATGCTCCTAGAAATAGTCCAAGAAAATTCTACCTTTTTTTTTTTTTCTGCCATTGTTTTAGCAAGGTTTTCATCCCCAAGAAATGCTTTTGTATTGGAATTTTATTTCCGCTCCAGTGGTGGATGGGAGGTTGCAGTTATTTCCAATCTAGAATCGTTAAAGTTTCCTTCAACTTCATTTATCTCCCAGGAAACATAGTTGGCAGAAACCATGAAGAGAAGAAAAAACAAAAACAAGTGAACCTGGTGGACACAGAGCAACCTATGGGTAAATTCAGGATGCAGTGATCCGAGGCATCCAGCTCAGCTTCTAATCGTTGGTGTTGTCCACACTGTGAGGAGGAAATCATCAACAGAGTGATCCCAGGGATAAAGTCCTTTATTCACAATGTAAGGATGATAAATTTGTCAAGATAGGAACAGGAACAAAAACTGAGGCAGAAACTAACACAGTATTGTAAAGCAATTATCCTCCAATTAAAAATTTAAAAAAGGAAAAAAAAGATGTACACCACAGGTAATATAGTCAATATTTTGTAATGATTGTAAGTGGAGTGTAACCCTTTAAAAATGTATAAAAATTAAATGAAAAATCGATTTTAATTAAAAATAGTCACCAGATGCATGAGCTCTTAAAAAAGAAAAAGAAAAATTGAAACAAAATAATACTCCTGGAATGTTTCAAGGGAGATAGTCTCAAAATTCCAACACTTAAAAAAATGATAAAAAGAAAAAAGTGTCTTTGTAAATGTTTTGTTCCCTGACCACCGTATGCTTTCTGAGGAGAGCTTAAAACTCCCAAATGCATTAATTTAATGATAGGAAAATAATGGCCAGGTTTGTTCATACTTGACATTTTGATTCTTATTTTTTTCTTTGGTATTTTTCACTCTTATCTGCAGGATGATATTAGGTTGCAAAATAGTTTGAACTCAAGCAAGAACTTGTTTTCACTAGTAAATCTCCCAGATACAGTATTCTGCATCATAACTCAAAAGGTTTTTTTCAACAAAGCATAAGAAAGCTATTTATAGAGTTAATTATAGTGAAAAGTGTTAGTTACAGACCCCTTGGGCTATAGCCCTCCAGGGTCCTCTGTCCATGGGATTCTTCAGGTTAGAATACTGGAGCGGGTAGCCATGCCCTCCCCTAGGGCATCTTCCCAACCCAGGGATCAAACCCAGGTCTCCCGAATCCAGGCAGTTTTTTTTGTTGTTTTGTTTTGTTGTTGTTGTTGTTTTTTTTTTTTTTTTTTTTTACCATCTGAGCCACCAGGAAAGCCCAGAGGTAATCATACGCATATCTAGAAAGATTTTTTTAAATTATGCTATATCTTCATCTTATTCATGATCTCATATTCATTAAAATGGAAAACTCCCAAGTTTAAAATTAGCTCTGATGTAGTCACAGGCGGCACTCTCCATGGTCCTGGTTGAATATCTCAACCTCTGGTGGAAAGACGCACCCTGCCTTCCCTTCTTCATTCTACCCCAAGTCTTGTTTTGATTGGACTAGATCGTGGCACTTGAGATTCAGTAATTGTCGAGTGCGTGTTATTGAGAGCGCAGCGTGCGGAAGTTCTCTAGGAGCCTCCTGTAATAAGCCGATGCTTCAGCTGTCTTCACAGATGGTTGGGGCTGCTGGAAGATGAAGGTGTGGGTGGGGCTTGGGTTTCCTCTGAAAAGAGGTAAGCAAGGCGAAATGTCGGCTCCATTTCAAAGGTAATGAATGTGCTATTCCACTGAGCAGGCTAGTTTTTATTTATTTATTTATTTTTAATTTTTACTCTATTTTACTTTACAATACTGTATAGGCTTTAAAATCTGTTTAATACTTGTGTCCATCGAATTTTCGTTGTGCAGGTTTTGTTTATTTCAGGGGTTTCCCTTACCCCACACATAGAAGCAAATGAAATCTGCAAGACATTAAAATACCGATGAAAATCTCATTAAATGAGATAAGACAAAACTGAGCTGGGTGACTCAACAACATTCAGGCATTGAACAGTTGGAATAGTGAAATGCCTTCAAGCACCCTTGACATGACCAGTTGTCCCTGCTTCCGGATTATTGCTCTGTGCGAATAAAAACCGAGCGTGGGAGGAGCCCTGGTCGGAATGTCTGAGTGGCAGTGTCCATCGGCAGGGTCCTGTGGGACCCTGGGCAAGTCCTTGACCCTCTCTCTCTCTCTCCATATATAAAATAAGGACAACAGCTCGTTTTCCTCATCTCGCCAAAGTTTTAAGGCCAGATATGATAATAGATTTCTAATTATTTCCCTAAGCATATATCGCTATTTGAATGCATCATCCGCCCAAGTCAGCTGTTTTGTTGGAAACTAGATGACGACCGCTAGGTGGCGAAGTCTCGTTGCACTCCCCCGCCGGGCCATTTCTCCTTGCCAGACAACTGGTCCTCAAGGATGCGAGCCTTCGCTGACTTCTTGGAAAAACAACTAAAGGGACCTTCCTTTGCAGTTGCTATTATTAACTCGGGAGCCATCTGCGTCTGCTTCGTCTGTCAGATAGATCAAGAGTATATTATTAATAACCGTGGAGGATATGCCCCCAAGTGGCACACACTCCTCCCACTCTCGAGCTCCCAGGCAAATCTCAAATACTTACTGTAAGACCGGACTGATCAGCAGAGCAAGTTTAATCTTTAAAATTTAGAGAAAACTATCAAGGATGTCTTTAAATTAGTATTTGTTTAGCTTTTAAGTTTTACAGTTTACAAATGTAAACTGTAAAGTCACAAATGTCAGCAATAGTTTACATAGAATATGTTTTTAAAGGACAAGCTGACTTTTAAGAGCTGAGGCCTGACCTGTGCCTGAATCCTGTCCTTAACATCATCTTTTCAGTGTGGACTCAAGGCCCATCACAGATTACAAAGCTTCCTGAAAGTCTGTTTTATAAAACGTTGACTCCCCTGTGCTGTCTCCATTACATACATTTCCTTTTAACTATTTAACATAGCTTGATTTTTTTAAAGTAATTCTCTAAGATTTTTTTTTTGACTGACCAACTTCTTATGTTAAAAGTTTGATTTGCACTTAAACAGGATTAAATAATGGTAAATATATACACTGTATACATTTAATATGCCAAATAGGAAAAGTAATTCATATGAGACAACTAATTCTTTAACGCAGGACTTAAATGAAAATGCTTAGCAAAGGAAATACCAAATTTAATCATCTTAAATATCTAATTAAATAATTTTTAATTTAATCATGTTTCAAATATAATGGGAAAAACAATAAAAGCAGTATCATCAATACATTAAAAAGCCTGTTTTTGTAATTTTTATTGTGTAACATTCAACTAAAGAATAATCTTTGAGAAGGCTTTTGGTATAAAAAGAACACAGATGTATATATATTTCTCTTGATAACTTAATGTCTTGATTCAAGATATAGTAGTCTTATTATGAGAATCTGTATATCTGTGTAAACAGTAAAAAATGAAAGTTCCCACACATTGTAGGATAAAAAAGAAAGTAACAGTTAATTCATATTATTGCTGATATCATTTTTTAATGTTTTAAAATAGTGATATTAATAGGATAAAAAAAGGCATAGACTAGGAGAAATACTAACAAAACACATATCAGATAAAGAACTTACATCCAAAATATACACAGAAGTCTAAGAAAACAAACAGCTCAGCTTTTAAAACGGGCAAAAATCTCTGAACAGTCTCCCCAGCAAAGAAGATATTCAGAAGACAAATAAACACACAAAAAAAGGTTCGATATCATGTATCATTAGTGAAGTCGCTCAGTCGTGTCCGACTCTTTGCGACCCCATGGACTGCAGCCTACCAGGCTTCTCCCTCCATGGGATTCTCCAGGCAAGAGTACTGGGGTGGGTTGCCATTTCCTTCTCCAGGGGATCTTCCCAACCCAGGGATCGAACCTGGGTCTCCCGCATTGCAGGCAGATGCTTTAACCTCTGAGCCACCAGGGAGTGGTGGTATCATTAGGGAATTGCAAATTAAAGCAAGATATTGATACCTACCTACTGGAATGCCTGGTTTCAAAACACTGACAACACCAAATGCTGGCAAGGATGTGGAAAACAGGAAGTCTCACTCATTATGGTGGAAATGCAAAGTGGTGCAGTTACTTTGGAAGACAGTTTGGCAGTCTTACAGGACTAAACATACATTTACCATATGATCCAGCAATCATTCTCCCTGGTATTTACCCAAATGAGCTGAAAACTTATCCACATGAAACCTGCACATGAATGTTTATAGCACTTATTCATAATTACCCAGACTTGGAAGCACCAAAACGTCCAACAATAGGTAAATGGATAAACAAACCTCAGTATATACATACACTGGAATATTATTTAGTTCTAAACAGACATGTGTTATCAAACCACAGAAGGACATAGATGATCATTAAATACATACTGTTCGGTGAAAGAAGTCAGTTTGAAAACACTACATACTGTATGGTTCCAAACATAAGACATTTGGAGAAGGCATAATATGGAGACAGTAAAAAGATCAGTAATTGCCCAGGTTTGTTTTTTGTTTGTTTATGGTGGAAGAGAAAAATAGGTGGAACACAGGGCCTGTTTTTGCCTTTTCATACTGTTCATGGGGCTCATGGTGGGGAGGAGGAGAAGGGACCAGAGGATGAGATGGCTGGATGGTATCACTGACTCGATGGACGTGAGTTTGAGTGAACTCCGGGAGTTGGTGATGGACAGGGAGGCCTGGCGTGTTGCGGTTCATGGGGTCACAAAGAGTCAGTTATGACTGAGCGACTGAACTGAACTGAACTGAGGATGTGTTTAGGATGGAAATTTACAGTTGGCCTTTTAATTTGCTAAGCTGTTTAAAAAATTAATTCCTAGATAGATGAGCTTTTAAATAACATTTTCAACATGTGATAAAGCTTCATGACTTAAAATTTAAAGAATATTTAATGCCATTGTTTGCATTATGTAACACTTGCTACACAGCCCACTTAAGTATCCCTTGTTTGTATTTAAAGTAATCCTTTTCTGTGTTTTTTCTCGCTTGGCAAATTTAACTCAAAGCTAGCAGTAAGCTGCTCAGGACAGATAAGTCATCATTGGTGGGGCCTCCTGACTCTGAAGTCCATGTTCTTGCTATAGTAGAAGTATTTTGTTTTAAATAGCATCTCACTTATGTTATTAAGTTATTAAGACTTTTATGGGGGTGTGTTAAGTTTGCAGTTCTGCTTTTGTAGAAGTGAAAGAATCAATTAGAGACACATGTATTCTATTTTAATTAAGAAGAATGTTTTTGGTTGAAAGGTAACATATAGTTTAAAAATAAAAATATTAATAAGAATACATGATTTGAACACATGATTTAAACACATAGAATACATAACCCATATAAAATAATGATAAGAACACATAATTTAAAAGGTAAATTTCTCAGGTTGTGTGGCAGGTAGGGGTTTTTTCAGTTTCTTGTGTCCTTTACTAGGAGCATCTCAGTCCTTCCATTGCTTTCCTTTTGTTTATTTTCATTTGCCAGTATTTTTTAGTGATTCTTATTATCACATAGCAAATTACCTCAAGACTCACAGTGATTCACTGAATACATTTAATGCAATATAATGTAATTTAACCAGACCCTAGTAATAGGTCTTTACAATATTTCCAAACTTTTGATTTACTAAGAAGTTGCAGTGATTATTATCTAGTATGTTTCTGTCCACATAAGCAAATATATCTACAGAGTGCATTTGTATAAGTGGAATTGTTTGGTCAAGATTTGAGTGCATTTATATTTTTGATAAATGTTACCAAATCATTAAAGAAATTATGTATATTATTGGCCTTAGAAGAAAAAAATTCACTATCTATTTTTTAACCACTAAGGCCATTCAAATTCAAACTGAATGGACATCATAAATTTTACTGAAAAGGAGTTAAAGATAACTTTAATATTAGTGTGAAAAGATTTGTATTATACTTATGTGATAGTTGCTGTTGCTAAGTCACTTCAGTCGTGTCCGACTCTGTGCGACCCCATAGACGGTAGCCCACCAGGCTCCCCCGTCCCTGGGATCCTCCAGGCAAGAACACTGGAGTGGGTTGCCATTTCCTTCTCCAAGGCAGGAAAGTGAAAAGTGAAAGTGAAATCGCTCAGTCATGTCCAACTTAGCGACCCCATAGACTGCAGCCTTCCAGGCTCCTCCATCCATGGGATTTTCCAGGCAAGAGTACTGGAGTGGGTTGCCATTGCCTTCTCCTATGTGATAGTTAAATAAATCTAAATGTAGGAAACTCAAAAGTTATAACTATATATATATATATATATATATATATATATATATATATATATATATATATATATATATAGAGAGAGAGAGAGAATATCTTAAATTATATTGGAAATCAAATGCACATTACTGCACATTAATTATTTATTAATAGATAAATAATTCACATAAAAAGAAAAATACTTGACTCAGTAATTAAGTATAGGGACATAATCTAGGTCATCTGATGAACAAATCACTGGGCACTTTAACTGTGGAAAATATAGTACAAGATGAAAAGCAATAGAAGAGGTTAGAGGGTGAAAGTGAAAGTCACTCAGTCGTGTCTGGCGACCCCACGGACTATACAGTCCATAGAATTCTCCAGGCCAGAATACCGGAGTAGGTTGCCATTCCCTTCTCCAGGGGATCTTCCCAACCCGGGGATCGAACCCAGGTCTCTCCCACTGCAGGCAGCTTCTTTACCAGCTGAGCCACCAGGGAAGCTGCAAGGGAAGAAGGGGTAAAGATCTCTTCAAAGAATTTATTTTAAGGGAATAGCTTTTTGATGGTGAGAAAGCCACAATTCTATCTCATGCTGTTTTATTAATATTTTTACTGCATCATTAGGCAAATATTCCTGCTATTATTTTAGAAATTGAAAAGGTTCTTACGCATCCACACTTTTTTTTCATTCCTTTTTTTTTCCCTATGTAGCGGGCAGTTACCCAGGGAGTTTGTGTGAAGGAGGACAAGGTAGGGAACGTCAATGCTTTCATTTATAAAATAAAACTGCTCTTGCAGTTGAGAAGGAATAGCTTGTAGCTGACCAATGCTCCTACTGAGAACAACTAGAAAAATCAGATAAAATTGGTAAAATATGTGTGAGAGGATCAGCCAGCTGCTGAGGCAGCCGAAGCCAGAAGGACCACTGCCAAGAGGGAAGGGAAGACATCAAAGGGAGCCAAACGTGCTGCATTTCACGCTATGGGAGCTGATACAGGCCAAGAGACAGAGAGTGGGCTCAGAGCAGCCGCTGAGGCGGAGAAAGCTCTAGGTCTCTCTCTATACCTGCTGATGCCTGGGAGACCCAACCTGGAGCGGAATTTTGCCACGAGACCCAGGAAACAAAAACCCAGAAGAGATGTGCAAAGAAATGAGCCCAGTACTCAGTACCAATTTCTGTTTGTTGAGTTATTTGCTAATGAAGCTGCTCAGGGCAAATGTCCAAGAAGCCAAGAATAAAACAGCTGGAAAGGAAAACATCTCCCCCCTCTAGCATTTTCATGATGCTAAGGTCAGGGAGATGAGAGCTCAGAGCTTTGCGAAGGAGCCATTGTCGAGGACGGCCTGCGACAACAAACTCTGCTGTCACAAGAAAGCAATGAAACGGGGAAGAATAAGTGTTACATGGGTAGGACAAATAGGCTGTAAGCACTTTTACAGTAGACAGAAGCCCAAACATATCAGTAGAACCCATTGAATCCAGTAAAATGTATATAAATTGCCAAATATTCCACTTCAGAACTAACACCCAATTGGATAAAATGTGCAACTAAATAGCATTCAAAGCAAAATGAAGATTAAAATACAGAAACATTGAAAGTGAATATATGGAAAATTTATATGATAAAGCTCTTAACAGAACTGGTTTAATTTGACTAACATAAATCAGGGTAGATTGTATAAAGAAAAACTTTTCTTACTAATAAGTGAAAGTCGCTCAGTTGTGTCCGACTCTGTGACCCCGTGTCTATATAGTCCATGGAATTCTCCAGGCCAGAATACTGGAGTGGGGAGCCTTTTCCTTCTCCAGGGGACCTTCCCAACCCAGGGATCAAATCCAGGTCTCCCGCATTGCAGGTGGATTCTTTACCAGCTGGATCACAAGGGAAGTCTCAAGGGAATTCCTCACAAAGGAAGAATATTAGTACAACATTATATTTTTACTAATAGGATAGTTATTTCACAGAATGATGTAACAATTCTAAATGTGTAGGTAACACAGAGCTCTACTGAGGTAAAACTGACACATAAAGATTGTATATACATTTAAGGTGTACAACCATGTATATCCACTGTGAAATGATGACCAGAATCAAGCCCATTCGTGTATCAGTCACCTCACAGTGTTACCTTTTTTTGGGTCTGTGTGTAAGATCTACTCTCAACACTTTTCACGTATACATCATTATTAACTATAGTCACCATAGTTTAAGTTGTCTTCACTTCCAGTTTCTCCAGCCCCACAGAAACTATACATGAGAATTTCTATTCTGACATTTTCTTATCTCATTCTGTTGGAATTACTTCCTCTGTGTGTGTGTGTACGCGTGCACACGCGCACACTCAGTCTTGTCCAACTGTTTGCAACCCCATGAACTATAGCCCACCAGGCTCCTGTGTTCATGGGATTCCCCAGGCAAGAAAACTGGAGTTGGCTGTCATTTCCTGCTCCAGGGGATCTTCCCAACCCAGGGATCAAACCCAAGTCTCTAGCGTCCCCTGCACTGGCAGGGATTCTTTCCCACCACCTGGGTCGCCTCCTATAACGAACAGTCTTTCAAACCATCCGCAGTCTAACTGTATCATACAGCCTCCTTGATGGAAATAGTTTATTAAACCGCCTCCTGCTGGTTTGCTGACCCTCTTTCTATTTACGCCATGTTAACACACCGTCAGGTTGCCATCTCTGGCATCCTGCGGTTAGCTGCCCCCCCTGTAACCTGCTCTTTGGCCAGCAGTGTGCCTTGATACCTGCCGTCTCGCTCTGTGACACACTCTCTGCTGTCACGCGCTGCGACATTAAGATGAGATAGAAACTTCAATACGAGGTCTCCACACCAGTCCCTTGTCCTGAATCACCTGTAATTCAAAAGCAGGACGCAGTTGCTATCCTTAAGTCAAGGTAAAGGAACTTCTGAGTTAAAGGAAAGCCCAATGAGGAGGATGAACCGGGGCGCCCTGTAATGAGCACCATGACTAACGCCGCTAGATGTTGTGATGACTCACGTGCCCTCATTTCCCCTCTGCAGAGACACCTCCTGGCTTCGGCCGTTGTGAGCCGTTTACCCACACCTCCCTGCTTGATGCGCTGGTTTGTCCTTTCACAGAAGCTCTGCCCATTTCAGAAATATATAAGTAAAAACAAACTCACCCGGCATGAATCACATTCATGTTTTCCAGAGTTGTCTTTTGATATTCATAGATAAATGTTAGACATTGATGGTTGTGAAGGAGCGAAATGGATGAATTTCAGTTCAACGACTTGCAATGTGTGTAACGATCACCACCTTATATCCTGGGAATGTAAAGTCTATTTTTTATTTATTGGAAACTGAAAGCTTCAATGTCTGGTACAGTGTCAGAAGCACAGCATTGACTTAATAAAGCTGTATTGGATAAGCGCTGACTTCAGTGTCTTTTTTTTTTTAAATTGTGCAGACATAGCCAATGTTTTAGCTCAACTAACTGAAGCCTAGAGAAATAAATAAGTGAAACCCAACCTTTAGTTTATGGAGAAGGAAATGGCAACCCACTCCAGTATTCTTGCCTGGGAAATTCCATGGACAGAGAAAGGAGCCTGGCGGGCTACTGTCCATGGGGTTGTGAAAGAGTCAGACACGACTTAGCCACTAAACAACAACAAAAGCTTTAGTCTTAGTGAAAATACACCTCCATGAGTTATGACAGTCACTTCCTACCAGCTTTGATATGTGTTTAAATCAGTGCTTCTCAGCTTTCCCTGTGCATGAAAGTCATCTGGAGAATTTGTTACGATTCTGGTCCAGTATTCCTGGAGGATTCTGCATTTCTAAGAAGCTCCCAGGCCCTGTTGGCTCCGAGGGTCTGAGGCCGTCACTTGGCTTCAGCCTGTGTTTATCACACTGGTCTGTACATTGGAATCGCCCGAGAAGCTAGAAAGGTGATTCTGAATCCCACTCCTGAGATACTAGGATTCGACTGGTGTGGGGTGAGGAGACAACCACTCCCTAGGGTGCCCATGCCCTTTGGTCCCGCTGAGTTGGGCCACCCAATGTCTGGGATGTGATCGCTGACCAAGTCCTGCCACCCCTCTGACTTTTAAAGCCAGGACTGTGGTTATTGCCTAATGCAGAATGGAGAGTGAGGCACATCCGGGTGGCTGCCTCTTTTCTGACACTTGAAAAATAGAAGCATCTTTCTGTGTAGAGACTAAAGGATGAAACCAAGCTAATAAGAATTGAGAAGATCTCAGGACTCTGGTGTTTTTGTTCCTTTCTTTTGAGATTCAGCTACACTTAACTGCCTTTAGCCTCTATGAACTGTTTCTGCATCTTTGAAAGAAACTCCTCTTTGGGAGTTATCTGCTGCTGCTGCTGCTAAATCGCTTCAGTCATGTCCAGCTCTGTGCGACCCCATAGACGGCAGCCCACCAGGCTCCCCGTCCCTGGGATTCTCCAGGCAAGAACACTGGATTGGGTTGCCATTTCCTTCTCCAATGCATGAAAGTGAAAAGTGAAAGTGAAGTTGCTCAGTCATGTCTGACTCTTTGCGACCCCATGGACTGCATCCTGCCAGGCTCCTCCGTCCATGGGATTTTCCAGGCAAGAATACTGGAGTGGCATGCCGTAGCTAACTGCTGTCAAATGATTCTTTGCTAAAATAATACCTGATCAATTTAAACAAGAGGATTTGAAAGTCCCTCTGACTATTAAATTATAAATGAATACAGAGGACATCCCTGGGGATCCAGTGTTTGGGACTCTGCCCTTTACTGCTGAGGGCTCAGATTCAGTCCCTGATTAGGGAACTAAGATCCTGCAGGCTGCACAGTGTGGCCAAAATGTTTTTTAAAAATTATATATATATAATATATATATATATACTAAAGAAACTTATAAAAATGAATACATATGTTCACACATTCTTTATGGAAATATACTGCCAAAACAGCATCTTTGCTGGAAAAACAGGGAAGTGAATGAACGTAGGAGAGATGCTAAGAGATGCACCGGCGTCTTGCCTGCTGATACCCGGCCATTTTATCTTGCAGCTGTAGTGGGTGAGTCTCAGCTCTTTGTTGGAGGGTCACCCAAGAATATGCTAGTGTCGGGAAAAGTCATGGAAGAGCCAGGCAGGAGCTCACAAAACCCGTATTTTAAGTCCTTTGGTCCCCTTCCTTCTCCCGCGCCAAGGGGAACTGCATGAACGGATTTCCTTAGGAAAGTCTGTGTATAACCCCAGTAGCTGGAGGTACCTGGAAAATTTAAACTCTGATCCATGAGATTTGGTTCCATGAACTAACCTTTAAATAGCTATATACTCACTACGTTCTTAGCACAGTGATATATAATTTTCAGAGGGAAAATGTCCATATTTTCATGGTCCCTGTCTCCCGGGAACTTCTCATACAGTTTCTTTCACTTGTGCATCATTTTCTAAGTGCTGATATAGCAGACAGGAACTTAGGACTTTCAGTGTGGTTTTCCACATTTAAATTACGGCTCTGCCACTTTGTGTTGTGTGACACTGGGCTTCATTTCTTTGTCTGTGGAATGGGAATAATAAAAGTGTCCACCTCCGATGCGTACCGACAGGATTAAATGATTTCAAGTCAAAGGCTTGGAATAGTCCTTTGCCTATGGTGGGGAATAATTCATAGATTTTAGCTATTATTACTATCATTGCTTTTGCTGTTATTTTTATTCCCAAATCTGTATTTTTTTCCCCCTAAGCAGAATGATGATTCTTTAAAGAAAGATGTTGTACCTTTTAATATATCATCTGTTATCACAGGGCCTCATACTGGTCTCAAGATTCAGCAGTAGCACAGTATATAGTGTTAATTCCTTTGTATTCTTAGGTTTCACCATCTCTCTTGCTTTCAGGCCTCACAGAATGGCACAGCACACATGTCAAACATGTCTCTTTCACTAAAGCATTATTCCTAGAAAAACATTCATGCAAACAAGGCCTTCAGGGGAAAAATCTTAAAGGAATATTTCACAAATACCGTTTTCTTGCTGATAAATGTTTCCATGAAAAATCAACCGCAACTTTGAACAATACTTGATCTATAGGTTATTGTTTTGGTTTCATATTTATTCATCTCAAATCTCATAATGTAAAACTGATGTGAAATTAATTGAAGATTATGTGAATGTTGCCAGGAAAAATGACTAAAATCATTTGAATGGCTTCTTAGTTTATCATAAGAATATTATATTAAAATTAAATAAAATCAAGGAAGCAGATACAGCCAGGAATATTTCATTTTAAATCATATTCTAAAATTCCCTGCCTTGGCTTTTTAAGTACTAAAAAATATTTGTACTATTGCATAAACAAGCCATGTTCTCACCAGCTTAGCTGTAGGCTATATCTTCTAGGGAAGCTTATAATTTTAATTTTGTTCCTGTGACTAATGTCATGGATCTTAGTGGTGGAGACATAGAATTTGTTTATAACCCTCAGCACTGTGTACACTTGTTTTCTTTGGTAGAAGATGCTTCTGATTATCATTTTAAATGATTTCCTTTCCACTCACCAAAGCCATGCCACAGTAAGAAGAAGGCAAGGTAAATTATAAATAATTAAGGCATTAAATGATTATAATCCTTTAAAATATGAGATTTTCTATTATCTTATCATGCATTTGGTTGGATGCTGTTTAATTATAAAGACTGTTTCCAAACCACCATATTATAAAATACATCGAATGATGCTTCTCAAATATTTATATAATCAACAGACATTTATTATGTACCAACTCTCTTCCTCAGGTACTGTGAATACTGACATAAACAGAATACATTCCCACTCATAATAATCTTTTTAGGGTGGTGTGGACATAAAAATGAAAGAATGCGAAAAGCATAGAGAGGACACAGGCTGAGCAGGTTCATTTCCACTTGGGGCGCGAAGCACGGCTTCAAAGAGTGGACACCTCTGATCCGGGTCAGGAAGGCTTGTTTACTTTACCCGTTCACTGAACACCTCTTCCTGTGTCAAGACTTGTTCCTAGAGGCTCGGGATATAAAGCTTTATATGCTCAAAATATGCATCCTGAAGATGCGCGATCTCGTGAGGAGAACCGACATTCTAAACAGACAGTGATGTCAAAATGCGCACAGGCTGCTGCGAGGACAGGGCAGAGACGGGGAGAATGGAAGATTCTGGCTCAGGCTGAGTAGTTTGGGAAGTTTCTTGGATAAAGTACCACTCAAACTGAGACCTTAGAAGCGTGGGTTGGAGGCAGAGAGGAAATAGTAGGAGCAGACACAGCCGTTGGACGGCGTGTCTACAGAAGTGTAAAACCCGTTTGTCTGCGCCTCGGGAGGCAAGGGAAGGTGCTTTTGTTGAGAGGTATGTTAGACAGGTCGGCAGGAGTGAGATGGCACAAGGCTTTGACCCGGCTCCCCGGTCAGGGTCGTCAGAGGAGCAGGGGGAGATGGCATTAGCCGTTGCCTTGCAAGGCAGTCTGGCTGCAGGATGGATAAGAAGTAATCCATTTGGCCTCCAGCAAAACAAATAGCTTATATTAGGTAAATTACCTCTTCCATGGGGACAGCTATCTTTTTCATTATTTCTCTCAGGAGAACAATTTGCTTTTACTGGGAATACAGTGTAACCAATCAGCTGTTCCAACAATAATCAATCAGCAGCAGTTTCTCGGGCTCCTGTAAATGAAAAGCTTTTTTACATCACGCGTGTAGATGGCAGTCAGGCGTCAGCCGTGTGAGGGTCCCTCGTTGTATCAGCCCCTCGGGCCCGGTCTCCCTTGTGTCCGTGACTTCATCGCCCTCCGTCTGCCTGTAGCTCGCTCCTCCGCAGCCTCCCTGGCCTTGTGTGGCTTGCTCTCATGTCCTTGCCCATTCTGTGCTCTGAGAGCTTCCTCCAACATCCTCAGATGGCTGCCCCTGACACACTCAGCCTCTGGCTCTTCAGAGAGGCCTTCCCAGGCTCAGAGACCCACAGAAGCTCCCTCGGCTTCTACCCCGACGCCATCACTCTCTTGTCCTTTTTCTTCTATAAAAGCTGTAACACTTTCTGGAATCATCCTACGTTGTCTTTACCTAGCACTGTCTTCTTCCTGGGCCCTCTTGCAGAGGGTAAGGCTCACTAAAGCAGGGCTTCTCCGTCTCACTCACTCCCACCACCCAGCATTTTGAACAGTGTCTGCAACATAGCAAGCCTTCAATAAATACCTGATGAATAAACGAGAAAGAATTCTCATTAGAACACAACAAAATCGAGTCAATGGATCAGACTTACCTCATCAGTTCAGTTCAGTCACTCAGCTGTGTCCAGCTCTTCGTGACCCCATGAACCACAGCACGACAGGCTTCCCTGTCTATCACCAACTCCCAGAGCTTGCTCAAACTCATGTCCATCGAGTCAGTGATGCCTTCCAACCATCTTATCCTCTGAGTCCCCTTCTCCTTCTGTCTTCAGTCTTTCCAAGTATCAGTCTTTTCCAATGAGTTACTTCTTTGCATCAGGTGGCCAAAATATTGGAGCTTCAGCTTCAGCATCAGTCCTTCCAATGAATATTCAGAGTTGATTTCCTTTAGGATTGACTGGTTGGATCTCCTTGCAGTCCAAGGGACTCTCAAGAGTATTTTCCAATACCACAGTTCAGAAGCATGAATTCTTTGGCACTCAGCTTTTTTTTATGGTCCAATTCTCATTTTCATATATGACTACTGGGAAACCCACAGCTTTGAGTAGACGGACCTTTGTTGGCAATGTCTCTGCTTTTTAATATGCTGTCTAGGTTGGTCATATATTTTCTTCCAAGGAACAAGCGTCTTTTAATGTCATAGTTGCAGTCACCATCTGCAGGGATTTTGAAGCCCAAGAAAATAAAGCCTTATCTCATATATAATGTATTTGTGAATAGGTGAGAAAGTGAGATTCAGGAATACTGGGGGATATTGTAAAAATCTGAAATAACTTTAGTTATTTAATGAATAACCAAATAATGTCTTTTAATGAATAAAAGACAGATAGAATCTGCTAATTGTGTTAACTATAAAATTGAGACTAATTTGAAGACTACTGTAATTTCGTATTGTAAAACATATTTCCCCTTATCATATAAAACTGTATAAGAATGGTAATAATAAAGAAGCCACCATTAATTTAAAATCAACCAAAAAAGCAAAATAAAATGATACATGGTTAAAAAAATCACTGAGTTATGAAGGCATTTCATTCTGTTAGAGTCAGACATAATGCTTTCCTGGAAATAAATTGCTAAATGTATAGTCTTCTTGATCAGTCTCCATCTTGAGTAACCACAAATCAATCTTCTAAATAACATGCAATGAAGAAATGGTTTGTTTCATCTCAGGTTCCATAGAATTGGCACCACACAGTTTCAAACAGTTGTGTGTTTATTTAAAAGCTGTCAGTGGATGGATGCATGGGAAAACTCCTCCATGTTTTATTCCAGTTTATTTCTCGTTTGGCAACTCTGATTTTTGGATCCAGTTGTGCTGGTTAATGCATTCAGTAATTCAGCTGATTGAGGTAGTGATGGTTTGTGCTTCTCAGCCATGCAGGAGAAACTCAGTTGACTCCCGGCATTATGCTTCCTTTGGTAACAGATTCAGCCTGCAATTAAGCACTCTTCCTGTGATCTGGTCGAGTTCCCTACTTATCTTCCCTCCATACCTTCAAAAAATGCTTTGTTTACATCTCAGTTATGTGTTTTTCCTTCCTGAACATCTCTCAGTCTGATTCAGGTTTGCAGGTTTAACAACTGAGTAAGCTAGAGTGAGATTTCAAAGTATACCCTGGATTTGTGACTAGGCTTTAGTTTTCTATCGAAGCCAATTTTTGACAAGTGTAACTAATAGATTGTATTTTGATTAGGGCTGCTACTGATATTTCCAACTAACATTAAATAACAGTCAGGGGTTATTCAGGAGGTTAAATGTTTCCCACCCATTATTCAATTCTCCAAACAAACTTACTAGCAGTTTATAGAAGCTTTGGTTGTTAAGACATTCACATACTCAGATTTGGTCAAAAATGTTTTGCTTGTGTGTTCTAATCATCGGGATTTGGATAAATATGAAGTAGACAACACAGGATACTTTACAAACATACCCGTTACTCTTAGTAAAACCATACTTTAACATTCCTTCTAGGGCTTCTTCCTAGCACTTCCCTGAAACAGTTAACTGTGACTCTTTCGCTCCATCTCAAGTCCATTGCTAGCCTTTTCCTCCAAGATGCTACTGTGGCCTTTGATACCGACTCAGGAAGACACTGAACATCCTCTCTTCTTCTTCTGCCTTGATGGGAATCAGTGACATTTCTGACCCTCTCAACACTCTTCTGTCTGATTCTGCCTGTGCCCTCTATCGTCCTTCTCTCCCTGGGAAATAAATGAGGAAGGGAGGAAGGGAAGAGGCGAGCAAGGGAGGGGAGAAGAGGAAGAAAAATAATTGCCTCTGGGTCTCCTTTCCTATCATTTTCTCACCTCTGTTCTTTCTCCTCCCTTCTGCTTATCTCAGTCTTTCACAATTGAGCTGAAGTCCCACTGCCAAAAATAAGTCTTTTACATTGCTCCAAGCTCTAGAGTTTTCTCTTTTTTCTAAACTTCTCTTGCAACAGCACATGTTTTGGAAACAAGTTTGTTCTCTGATCTGTTCACATATATTAATGACATTTTTCCAGCTGGAATATAAATACGTATAAGAGGAGGGACAGTAAATCAGCATTTTAGTTACTGCCTCCCACCATCCTTACCTCCCTTCTCTCAGGTCATTCACTAAATATACCTTGTCTGGATGGTAAATACTTATTGACGAGCCGTTTTCCTGCTTGGTCCTATGCTGCTGCTGCTGCTGCGGCGGCGGCGCTTCAGTCGTGTCCGACTCTGTGCGACCCCAGAGACGGCCTCCTACCAGGCTCCCCCGTCCCTGGGATTCTCCAGGCAAGAACACTGGAGTGGGTTGCCATTGCCTTCTCCAATGCATGAAAGTGAAGAGTGAAAGTGAAGTCGCTCAGTCGTGTCTGACTCTTAGCGACCCCATGGACTGCAGCCCACCAGTCTCCTCCATCCATGGGATTTTCCAGACAAGAGTACTGGAGTGGGGTGCCGTTGCCTTCTCCGACTCAGTATATCCTGACTTCAAGAAAAAAAAAAAAAACTCTTAAAGTCCATATGACTCTCTGAGCTTTATTTGTTGTTCAGTCGCTCAGTCCTGTCCGACTCTTTGTAACCCCATGGACTGAAGCACACCAGGCTCCCTGGCCTTCACCATCTCCCAGAGTTTACTCAAACTCATGTCCATTGAGTTGATGATGCCATCCAACCATCTCATCCTCTGTTGCCCGCTTCTCCTCCTGCCTTCTCCTCTGAACTTTATACTCTTTAGAATAATAATATGAGACCAATTTTATTTTTATATGAAATATAAAGTAAATATATGTATATGAAAATGAATGTAAAGTAGGAGAAGGAGGTGGCAACCCACTCCAGTGTTCTTGCCTGGAGAGTCCCAGGGATGGGGGAGCCTGGTGGGCTGCCGTCTCTGGGGTTGCACAGAGTCGGACACGACTGAAGCGACTCAGCAGTAGCAGTAGCAGGCTTAAAATAGTCTGGTTTTGTTTTTATAGTATTATTCAAAGTCTTTTCAAGGAGGAGAGAAATGAGAAAAGAGGTTTAGGACAGTATTAAAAGAGATAGCAACCCAGTATTCTTGCTTGGGAAAATCCCATAGACAGAGGAGCCGGGCCGGCTACAGTCCCTGGGGTCACAAAAGAGTGGGACATGACTTAGTGACTAGACAACAGCAATATGACATTTATAGGCCATAAAGTATCACAAAATCAGGAGAGGGAGTAGATAGCTCGGATGGGAGGAAAATTCCTGTTAGGCTACTGTTTCAGCATCAGCATCAGTACAGTTCTTATAAGTTCTTGAGTGTCCTGACCTGATTTTATTTATGTTTTACATTATTATTTTCAGAATTCCTTTCATCTGTATTTTATATGTGCTTTATATTGTGTCCTGTGTACATGGAGAACTTCAGACATTTATTTTTTGAAATGTCACAGACTTTGGAAATTGTCTTTATGTCAAACTGTACGTGTCTGAATACGCTATTCAACCATTCTTTTAATTATAAGCAAAGCCTGTTTCAAAAAAAATTAAATTAAAAATGGGATATGATTTTGGAATTACCAGATCAATTATTCTTCTTTTCCAAAAATACCTGCATGTCTTATTTTGCATAGCAGGCCTCAGTGGAGATGGGTGCTAATTTTAAAAAGAGCTGTGCTAAAGCTGTCAGTGAAATCCACACACCTGCACGTTCAGTTTTCTTTTTCTTTTTTCTTTGGATGAGACTTTAGGGCTTCCCTGGTGGCTCAGATGGTAAAGAATCTGCCTGCCTGGGGAGACCAGGGATTGATCCCTGGGTTGGGAAGACTCCCTGGAGAAGGGAATGGCAACCCACTTCAGTATTCTTGCCTGGAGAATCCCGTGGACCGAGGAGCCTGGAGGGCTACGGTCTGTGGGCTCACAGAGTCAGATAAGACTGAACGAATCTCTGTCTGTTATAAAAGTTTCAGCTTTCATTTCTATTTTCTGTCTTATATTTACTTTGAAATTCTGAATATATTGTTTATGCTCATTTTGTCTTAAAGTCATTGACCTTATATATATCTGTTTGCATAAGCCTCTATCAAATTTAGCCTTTATGACATCTGGATGTAAGTAGCTAAATGAATTTTTTTTCACCCTGTTATTAGGCCTGGTGGGGGAGCAGGTCATTGCCTGGAGAGGCCGGGGATGCCAAGGAGAAGAGGGGGAGAGAGAGGGTCGATGGTCCTGAAGTGTGCCCACGTGCAGAAAACTGTAGCGGCTGGAAATGTTATTGGAAGGATGGTTCCTAGGGAAGGATAGTGAGAAGGAGACGAAGGAGGAGAGTGAAGGTGACGCAGAAGGGGGTCTTCTGCAGACGTGAGCCAAGGCCAGGCCTTTCCAGCCCACCTCATTTATGCTTCCTTCCCCGGGGGCCAGAGTCTAGGAGGGCCGCCCAACAGTGCAGTTAACCCAAGGAGGAGAAGACAGAGGCCAGTTAAATGTCTCGGTGTGTGTGTGTGCATAGAAGGAGAAGGATGAATATACAGAAACCTAGCTTTGTGGAAAAGATGCATAGTCACAGAGAGATGGAGCGCTTGTCCCCAGAACACTGAAGACACATACGTCCTACTAGAGGCATTTCCAATGCCCCGATGTGCTACAGTAGACCCACTGTAAATGAAAGTCAGCTGCATGTCAACCTCACATGCCCTGCAAACAGTAGCTTTCACTAATTGCTATTTGCATATTAACATATACATTTAAAATTATTTTATACCCAGGATATGAAATTTGGAGTCTTAAACATAGGTTATTGCCATTTCTGAGGCCTCTGAGAGTCATCTTTTTTGAATTTTTAAAGGGGAAATTGAAGAGGTGAGCGAGCGAGAGACTGTTGTGTGGCTGAACTGATATTTTCCCAGATTGCGTCTGAAAAATGAAAAGTGTCTCCTGTGAAATATTTCTTGTATTTCTGGCTTTGTGTCATCTGTATCAGACGAGATATGTTGTCCTTGGATTTGTTATCAGCCAGGATGTGGAGGGCTCGTGATAAAAACAGAAATGACTTGCCACCTGAGGTCCTGAGAAGTCTGTGTGCAGCCTCCCAGCCCAGCGATTCCAGGCGAGTCCTGCTGTGTATTCTGCTTGCTTGCAGCGTGTGCTCTGGAGTGAAGAGCTCTGCAGACGGCCCCCAGCCCGAATCCTGCGTGCCCAGTAAACTCAAGGCATCGTGTCTGTTAGGTTTGCCAAATTTCATAAGTGATTTTCTCATATTTCAACTCCCTAAAAGTTAAAATTAGGATTAATATTCAGCTTCTCTCTTAAAAGGCAGCCTTTCCGTATTAACATTCTTTTCTCATAATTTAGTATTATATTTTCAGATTCTGGTTTTCATTAGTAAGACAGTGGGAGCACCACCCACAAGGCAGAGGGAGGCGTGGACAGGCACAATCCCCCAACACAGGGGAACGCAGAGCCGGCACCACATACTGGCAGCTTTTATTATTACATAATTATTAAAGAACGTTGGAATGTACGGCATAGGAAAACATAAGCCATTTTGCCAACATAAGATAATACTTGCGGAGTACTGTTATATGTAAACATTCAGGTCTATAGACTCAGAAAGCTGGGAGGTTTGACTTGAGTTACCACGGTAATTGCCTCAGCTGCCTGTTGGATTTGCATGAATCCTCATCTCTCCTGTTCAATAATTGATGTGTCAATCACCCCAAAGATGAGGATAGTAAAAATATGTTGTAGCATACACCATAAACCATATAAACCATATCTCAGAATTCCTTTTGGTCTTGAAACATTTGCCTTTTTTTATGCCACACTTAGATCAGACCTATATAGGCAAAATAAAATCTAAACCACCTATTAATAACTGTAACAAAAATATAACTTCTTCCCAGTTATTCATTCAACAAGCACATGTCAAGAGCTTGCTCTACGGCTCTATGGCAGGGACCACAGGTAGACAGATGGCATAAACCGTAGCCCTGTTTGGGCTGCAGGGGATGAGAACAACACAGGAGTTCTGTGCAGTAATGGCTTTCTGGTGCTCAGAGCAAGCCTGTAGTTTAATGCTATTTTGGGGACAGAGGATGCTATTTGCGGTTCTTTTCATTCATATGTGGATGTTCAAGGATTTCCGGAAGAATCATGCGCTCCAGAAAAGGCCCTAAGTTAGAGAGACTCATGTTATATAGAGGGGTATGAATGAACCAGAATGACTACCGAGAGTGTGCAGTGAAACTCAGAGGGGATGGAAAGAGACAGAGAGCTTGGCAGACTTTAAAGCTCCTCTTGTGTAAGAGCATGGACTCAATCTGATCGGGCAAAGAGAATTCAGCAGAGGCATAGACACATACATCTATCGGTCTGCTTCAGTGAGTGTGTTCATTCCCATCTTATTTTTTTCTGTCTTCAATGAAAATTACATGGCTACTTTCTGGATTACCCTAACAGCTTCTTGACTGCAGGCGTACGTTGGAGATATTGTGGCTTCAGTTCCAGAACGCTACAAGAAAGCAAACACGGCAGCAGAGCGGGTCACACGAACTTTTTGGTCCCGAGTGAGCATAACAGTTATGTTAATATCGGGCTGTAGCCTACTAAATGTGCAGTAACATGCTGTCCAAAAACAATGTACATACCTTAATTTAAAAGTACTTTATTGCTAAAAAGTGCTGACCAGCATCTGAGCTTTCAGTGAGTCTTGTAACCTTTTTTTGCTGGTACAGAGTCTTGCCTCCATGTTGATGGCTGCTGACTAGACAGGGTGGTTGCAGAAGATAACCCAGGGCAAAGGCTGTGACAATTTCTTAAAATAAGACAGCAATGAAGTTTGCCGTATCAATTGGCTTTTTCTTTCATAAATGTTTTCTCTGTAGCATGTAGTGCTGTTTGATAGCATTTTACCCACAGGATTAATAGAATTCCTTTTAAAATTTGAGCCAATCCTCTCAACTAGCTGCTGTTGTGCTAGTTACCTTTATACAAAATTCTGTGAACCTTCGTTGTGATTTCAACAGTCTCGGCAGTATCTTCACCAGCAGACTGCATCTGAACAAGCAACGTCTCACCCATTAAAAGTCTCATCAGTAGAGCGCAACAGTTCAGTCACACCTTCCGGCTCTACGTCTAATTCTGGTTCTCTTGCTGTTTTTACCACACAGGCACTTCCTTCCTTCACTGAAGTCTTAAACCCCTCACAGTCATCCATGAGGGCTGGATTCAACTTCTTCCAGATTCCTATTAATGTTGCTATTTTGACCTCTTTCCATTAGTCACAAATATACTGAATGACAAGTAGAGAGGTGAGTCCTTTCCAGAAAGTTTTCAGATGACTTCGCCCAGATCCTTCAGAGGATCACTATCTGTAAGAGCGAAAATCTTACAAAATGTATTTCTTAAATAATAAGACTTGAAAGTTGATACTGTTTCTTGACCCATGGGCTATAGAATGGATGTTGTATTAGCAGGCATGAAAATAGTATTAATCTCATCATACATTTCCATCAGAGCTTTTGGGTGACCAGGTATATTGTCAAGGAGCTGTAATATTTTGAAAGACATCTTTTTTACTGAGCAGCAGGTATCAACTATGGAGAAGGCAATGGCAACCCACCGCAATACTCTTGCCTGGAAATTCCCATGGATGGAGGAGCCTGGTAGGCCGCAGTCCCTGGGGTCGCTAGAGTCAGACACGACTGAGCGACTTCACTTTCGCTTTTCACTTTTATGCACTGGAGAAGGCAATGGCACCCCACTCCAGTACTCTTGCCTGGAAAATCCCATGGACAGAGGAGCCTGGTAGGCTGCAGTCCATGGGGTCGCTAGAGTCAGACACAACTGAGCGACTTCACTTTCACTTTTCCCTTTCATGCATTGGAGAAGGCAATGGCAACCCACTCCAGTGTTCTTGCCTGGAGAATCCCAGGGATGGGGAAGCCTGGTGGGCTGCTGTCTATGGGGTCGCACAGAGTTGGACACGACTGAAGTGACTTAGCAGCAGCAACAGCAGCAGGTATCAACTGTAAGTTTAAAATCTGCACTAAAACACGTGCTGTCATCCAGACTTTGTTGTTTCATTTAGGCAAGACAGACCAAATAGATTCAGCGTAATTCCTAAGGGCCTCTGGTTTTTAGCATGGTAGATGCACATGGTCTTCAGCTTGTGTCACCGGCTGCATTAGCCCCTGACAAGTGAGTCAGCCTGTGCTTTAAAGCTTTGCAGCCTGCCGTTGGCTTTTCCTCTCTAGCTATTAAAGTCATGGTGACATCTTGCGACAGAAGGCGGTTTTCTCTACGTTGAGAATCTGTGCTTTAGTGCAGTCACCCTCGTTACTTCTTCTAGCTGGATCTTTTGGAGAACTTGTTGCAGTTCCTATATCAGCACCTGCTGCTTCACTTGTACGTCATATTTTGGTGACCACGTTTTTCCTTCAACCTCATGAACCGAGAACCTCTCTGAGCTTCCAGCTTTTCTCTTGCTGCTTCCTCATCTTTCTCAGCCTCCACAGAGTTGAAGGGAGTGAGGGCCTTGCTCTGGACTAGGCTTTGCCTTATGTGGTGGTTGATTTGATCCTCTATCCAGAAGACCACTGAAACTCTCTGTGTATCAGCAATACGGCTGTTTTGCTTTCTTATCATCTGTGTGTTCACCAGAGCAGACATTTAATGTCCTTCAAAAACTGTCTGTTTGCATTCCCAATATGACTGCTTGGTCCAAGAGGCCTAGCTTCGGGCCTGTCTCAGTATGCAACTGTCTCCTTCTTGCCGCTGCTGCTGCTAAATCGCTTCAGTCGTGTCTGACTCTGTGCAACCCCATAGACAGCAGCCCATCAGGCTCCCCGTCCCTGGGATTCTCCAGGCAAGAACTCTAGAGTGGGTTGCCATTTCCTTCTCCGATGCATGAAAGTGAACAGTGAAAGTGAAGTCACTCAGTTGTGTCCAACTCTTAGTGAGCCCATGGACTGCAGCCCACCAGGCTCCTCCATCCATGGGATTTTCCAGGCAAGAGTACTAGAGTGGGGTGCCATTGCCTTCTCCTTAAGCTCACTCATTTCCAGCTTTTGATTTAAAGTGAGAGATGCGAGACTTTCACTTGAACATGGAGAGGCCGTTTTAGGGTTATTAATTGGCCTAATTTCAATATTGTTGTGTTTCAAGGAGTAGGGCTGCCTGAGGAGAGGGAGAGAGACAAGGAACCGCCAGTCAGTGGGGCAGTCAGAGCACGTACACCGTCCTTCAGTGATGTTTGCTTTCTCACATGGGCATGGCCTGTGGTGACCCAAACAATTACAACAGTAACGACGAAGATCACTGATTAAAGAGCACCGTAACAAATATAACAACGAAGAAAACCTCTGAGGTATCGTGAAAATCACCAAAATGTGGCACAGAGACACGCAGGGAGAGAAATGCTGTTCGAAAAATGATGCCAACAGACTTGCTGCACCCAGGGTTGCCACGAACCTTTCCTCTGTAAGAAATGTAATATCTGCCAAACATAAAACAAAGTGCCATCAAACAAGGTAGGCCTGTAGTATCTTTGCTTCCAAGATCTTCTCATTCCAGCCAGTCAAGACAGCTTTTTAAAAGTTATCTGTCTATCCAGCTATCTCTCTGTCTCTCTAGCTAGTTACCTGTCTCTGTCGCTATCTGTCTCTGAAATAGAATTCACTGGAGCTGCTGATCATTGAAAATGTATGCAGTAAGGGAAAAACAGTTGTTGAGAAAGACTCCAGAGTTAGTCATGAGTGAGGACAGAGATGAGGCCATCATTAACCAAGATGGGAAAATAGAACGACTGAGGGGTATGATGGGAAATTTTGAATTTTGGACTGATTCTGACAAAGCAAGTCCATTAAGATAGGTGATTTCCAGTAAACAATCAAAATACGTGGATCTGAAGCTGAAAAGAAAGGTCAGACTGGAAGCCTCATGTGGGTGTATGAATCAAAACAGTATTTTGTTGAACTTATGTAATTGCCATAATCTCAATCACGGTTTCCAGTGATACAACTTCATGCCTTAGAGAACACTATTATAAATTCCTAACAGATAATTGTAAAAATGCATTTCAAAGATTTTATTTATGTTGAATAAATATAATAGGTGAGAGTAGAATATTTTAATGAATATATATTGATTACATATTAGTACTGTTTCCAAAAACAGCAAGTAAATAAAAACAATTATAATTATTGAAATAGTAATGATCATTTAATAAAGTTGACTTGGTCTTTGTATGTCTAGAAATGTTTCTTCTTTATTGCACATGAATTTTTAAACATTTTTACTGTATTCTTGTTGTGGAATTTGATTAAATGTTAATAGATTTGCACTTTGTGTAGAGGGACATCTCAGTGCCCAGATGACAAGTGAATTTTAAATGTGCAGCAGAGAACTGGATACGTGTGATAGTCAGCAGTCCTCCCCAGAGTTCTTAATAGTGGCCTTTCCCTCTATTTGTAGGTGTCATCTGTGCCACTAAATTCTGCTTAAATTGAATGATTACTTAGTTTACATCAAAGGTGCTCATTGAAGTAGTTTGGACTTTCTTTACATATTAGAAACATAGGAACCTGGAATGTTAGGTCCATGAATCAAGGCAAATTGGAAGTGGTCAAACAGGAGATGGCAAGAGTGAACATCAACATTTTAGGAATCAGTGAACTAAAATGGGGACTTCCTGGAGGCTCAGATGGTTAAGTGTCTGTCTACACTGGAATGGGTGAATTTAACTCAGATGACCGCTATATTTTCTACTGTGGGCAAGAATCCCTTAGAAGAAATGGAGTAGCCATCATAGTCAACAAAAGAGTCTGAAATGCAGTACTTGGATGCAATCTCAAAAATGACAGAATGACCTCTGTTCATTTCAAGGCAAACCATTCAGGATCACAGTAATCCAAGTCTAGGCCCTGACCAGTAATACTGAAGAAGCTGAACGGTTCTATGAGGACCTACAATACCTTCTAGAGCTAATACCCCAAAAGATATCCTTTTCATTATAGGGGACTGGAATGCAAAAGTAGGAAGTCAAAAGATACTGAAGTAACAGGCAAATTTGGCCTTGGAGTACAAAATGAAGCTGGTCAAAGGCTAACAGAGTTTTGCCAAGAGAATGCACTGGTCATAGCAAACACCCTCTTCCAAGAGCACAAGAGAAGACTCTACACATGGACATCACCAGATGGTCAACACCAAAATTAGATTGATTAAATTATTTGCAGCCAAAGGTGGAGAAGCTCTATATAGTCATCAAAAGCAAGACCAGGAGCTGACTGTGGCTTAGTCGTGAACTCCTTATTGCCAAATTCAGACGTAAATTGAAGAAAGTAGGGAAAACCACTAGATCATTCAGGTATGACCTAGATCAAATTCCTTATGATTATAGAGTGAAAATGACAAATAGATTCAAGGGATTAGATCTTATAGACAGAGTGCCTGAAGAACTATGGACAGAGGTTCATGACCTTATACAGGAGACAGCAATCAAGACTATCCCCAAGAAAAAGAAATGCAAAAAAGCAAAATGGCTGTCTGAGGAGGCCTTACAAATAGCTGAGAAAAGAAGAGAAGCAAAAGGCAAGGGAGAAAAGGAAAAATATACCCATTTGAATGCAGAGTTCCAAAGAATGGCAAGGAGAGATAAGAAAGCATTTTTCAGTGATCAATGAAAAGAAATAGAGAATAATAACAGAATGGAAAAGACTAGAGATCTCTTCAGGAAAATTAGAGATACCAAGGGAACATTTCATGCAAAAATGGGCACAAAAAGGACAGAAATGGTATATACCTAACAGAAGCAAAAGATATTAAGAAGAGGTGGCAAGAAAACACAGAAGAACAATACAAAAAAGATCTTCATGATCCAGGTAACCAGGATGGTGTGATCACTCAACTAGAGCCAGACATCCTGGAATGCGAAGTCAAGTGGACCTTAGGAAGCATCACTACGAATAAAGCTAGTGGAGGTGATGGAATTTCAGTTGAGCTATTTCAAATCCTAAAAGATGATGCGAGGAAAGTGCTGCACTCAATATTCCAGCAAATTTGGAAAGCTCAGCAGTAGCCACAGGACTGGAAAAGTTCAGTTTTTATTCCAATCCCCAAGAAAGGCAATGCCAAAGAATGTTTAAACTACTGCACAATTGCACTCATCTCACTAGCAAAGTAATGCTCAAAATCCTCTTAGCCAGGCCTCAATAGTACATGAACCGTGAACTTCCAGATGTTCAAGCTGTAATTAGAAAAGGCAGAGGAACCAGAGATCAAATTGCGAACATTCATTGGATCATTGAAAAAGCAAGAGAGTTCCAGAAAAACATCTGCTTCAGCTTTATTGATACACAAAAGCCTTTGACTGTGTGGATCACAACAAACTGTAGAAAATTCTTCAAGAGATGAGAATACCAGACCACCTGACCTGTATCCTGAGAAATCTGTATGCAGGTCAAGAAGCAACACTTAAAATTGGATGTGGAACTGGTTCCAAATCAGGAAAGGAATATGCCAAAGCTGTATATTGTCACCCTGCTTATTTAACTTATATGCAGAGTACATCATGTGAAATGCTGGCTGGATGAATCACAAGCTGGAATCAAGATTTCCCAAAGAAATGTCAATAACCTCTGATATGCAGATAACACCACTCTTCTGGCAGAAAGAGAAGAACTAGAGAGCCTCTTGATCAAAGTGAAAGAGAAGAATGAAAAAGTTGACTTAAATCTCAACATTCGAGAAACTAAGATCATGGCATCCGGTCCCATCACTTCGTAGCAAATCAATAGGAAACAATGGAAAAAGTGACAGACTTTATTTTTTGGGGCTCCAAAATCACTGCTGATGGTGACTGCAGCCATGACATTAAAAGATGCTTGCTCCTTGGAAGAAAATTTATGACCAACCTAGACAGCATATTAAAAAGCAGAGACATTATTTTGCCAACAAAGGTCCGTCTAGTCAAAGCTATGGATTTTCCAGTAGTCATGTATGGATGTGAGAGTTGGACCATAAAGAAAGCTGAGTGCCAAAGAACTGATGCTTTTGAACTGTTATGTTGGAGAAGACCCTCAAGAGTCCCTTGGACTCCAAGGAGATCCAACAAGTCCATCCTAAAGGAAATCAGTCATGAATATTCATTGGAAGGACTGATGTTGAAGCTGAAACTGCAATACTTTAGCCACCTGATGCAAAGAACTGACTAATTGGAAAAGACCCTGATGCTGGGAAAGATTGAAGGCGGGAGGAGAAGGGATCGACAGAGGATCAGATGGCTGAATGGCATCACCTACTTGATGGACATGAGTTTGAGTAAGCTCAGGGAGTTGGCAATGGACAGGGAGACCTGGCGTGCTGCCGTCCATGAGGTCACAAAAAATCAGACACGACTGAGCGACTGAACTGAACTGAAAATTTGGACTTGAAAGAACTTTTACAATATAATTCATCCAATTTCTCTTTAGAACAGGGACATGGTGGCCCAAAGTTATTTGTTCAGTTGATTTCAGGATTAAAAGTGAGTGTTCCCGACTGTGTACACTGTATTATTTGTTTTCTCTCACAGCTTATATTGGCCAACTGATGGTAGCCACCTTGCAGAAAGTTGGGCACAATAGTTTTAAGTGATTTAATTCATTTCCAAGCTGGTGGATGAAAGTTGGATAAGAAATTGAAAAATATGCTGCCTCTCAAGTAAAGTTTTATGAAGCCGAAGACTGAGTATAAATACCCTATTACAATGACAGGCAGAAGTTAAAAGGATAGCTAAGCAGTGTGAACTTTAATTGGGGAGCCTTAAGGTAAGGATTCAGAGAATGAACACATTAGCATCACTTCTTAATCTAATGCTTTCAGTGCTCTGATTTACCAAAAACTGCCCAGTTTTTGATAAATTATTTTATCATCAGGAATACTTTTGTAAAAAATTTAATTGACCTTCCATGTGAAAGCTAATCAGGGTTTGTTTGTTTAGTTTTTTTTTTTTTTTTAAGTAGCATTTGCGAATTGACTGGATCAGATCAAATGCAAATTGACAGGATCAGAGCTAATGCTTCCTTTCCTGAATAAGAAAAAAAGAAATGTGTGACTGAAAAAATGTTCAAGATATTACTTAAAACTCGTTTAGTCTCTCATTTTAAAAGAGCACTGAGAATTACCGCAAGCAACTAAAAAACCGTGTTACCTTTTGATATGCAAAATACTTTAGCAAACTTATTTCACCTAATTATCTTTTCCATTTGCTGTATAGTTGTGAGCACATTGAATCAATACACCTTTTAATAATGTGAAACATATTTTATGAAATGTAGAAACTGGAAAGCGTTCCTCAGACGTTTCCACGACACAAAAGGAGCCGAGGTAAAGGGGGGCTGCCTGAATGAGACGCGCTCTCACTGTAACAGTTCTGCCCGTGGCCTCAAAGTCTAACTGCGGCTCACAAAATAACAGAAGGTCAATTAGTATTTTCACTTGACATTCTGCTAGAGAAAAGCAGTGACCAGAAGGGGTGTCCCAGTGGAAGGAAAGCAGGGTTTTGGGAGGTAAGGTTTAGGTCCGTCTAGTCAAAGCTATGGTTTTTCCAGCAGTCATGTACGGATGTGAGGGTTGTAATAGAAAAAAAGCTGAGGGCCGAAGAATTGATGCTTTTGAACTGCGGTGTTGGGGAAGACTCATGAGAGTCACTTGGACTGCAAGGAGATCCAACCAGTCCATCCTAAAGGAATTCAGTCCTGAATATTCATTGGAAGGACTGATGCTGAAGCTGAAGCTCCAATACTCTGGCCACCTGATGCAAAGAGCTGACTCATTTGAAAAGACCCTGATGCGGGGAAAGATTGAGGGCAGGAGGAGAAGGGGATGGCAGAGGAAAAGGTGGTTAGATAACATCACCAACGCAATGGACATGAGTTGAGCAACCTCCAGGAGATAGTGAAGGACAGAGAAGCCTGGCGTGCTGCGGTCCATGGGGTCTCAAAGAGTTGGACGTGACTGAGCGACTGAGCAACAGCAGCAACAGCAAGTGTCCGTTGCATAGAGAGGGCTCTGGACTTGGCCTTCGATCAGCCGAACTGCACTGAACGAATGCAGAGTAAAGCATGTCTGTCGGTTTATTTATCAAGTGACCAGAATATGAATCTTGGCTGTGTCTTTAAATTAAACGTCTTGCTTTGGAAAGATAACGAATGTCTGTTCGAAGCGTAGCAGGCCTTCACGATGGTTTATTAAAAAGCAAGCAAACGTGGAAGATCAATCATGTGGGTAAGAAGGTGTCCATGCCGCTGAAGAGATGTGCCATCCGATTCGTGCGGCAGCACATGCATTTTCAATTGTATGAGAGAATAGTGTTACCTTCGTAATATTTATGGATTCCATATATACATTACTTTGAAATGAAAACAGAATTACTGTCCTTGTTTTCTTTTTTTTTTCTTTTTTCCTACTTTCAAGGCAAGAAAAAAAGCCTTTAACACTGCCGCCCTATTGTTTAAATGAGCTGGATTTCAGAACTGCTCCAAAACGATAACTAGCCTGGAGTTTAAGGCAAAATAAGCAAACCTATGGAAGGCATTCACATTAAGTGCACGCAAATTTGTACTTTCTCTCTGGAAAGGGGATGCTTGAACTAAGCTGAGAATTAATAATAATCAGAAGGGGGGATGAAAACACAGAGTCCATAGTCACCCCGCTTTCTCCATAGTGCTGTTTCATTTGATTCTTTGTTCCAGGTTGCTTTCTGAGTGGCATTCTTCTGTAAGCCTTATGTGTAGGCTTTAGAATATAACTTTTATAGGAAATTTCTCTCCTCTCCACAGAGGAAAGAATGTGCTCCCCTTGCTGATATTCAAGTGTCTTTCATGTGGAGAAAATAGAGGTTCAGAAGGGACCCCTTCATTAAGGTTTCACTGGCACTTGTGAAAGACAGCCTCCCCCTCACTCACTGAAAAGAATGACTTTCTGTGAAATTATGAACTCCATGAGGGACTTTTCTAACAATAATAATAGGGAGGATAAAGCCTCCAGAAATCTGTTCATTTTAATAATAAGTTCAGTTCAGCCGCTCAGTCGTGTCCGACTCTTTGCGACAAGGGTCTGGTAAATTAGTATGATGGAATCAAACCGGAGCAGGGCTTAATCTCACAAGGTACTCATTTCTTTTCATAAGTTTTTTGAAAATCTCTCTCTAATTCCCATATCCCAGGGAAATGATAAAGTATTTTCTAGGTAATTAAGACTTTCCCAAGTTCACTAGTACAGAGAGCTGGGACTAAATAGGTTGGGTTATAACTATTTCAACAGGGGACAAAAATCACCTTTGCTACATTTTGATTCCATTTTCAATGTGTTGCCATGCCATCTTGAAACTGACTCTGCTTCTGGAATTGCTTCTTGTAGGATGTTGTAGGGGGCTTCGCTGGTAGCTCAGTTGGTAAAGAATCCACCTGCAATGCTGGAGACCCCGGTTTGAATCCTGGGTCAGGAAGACCTGCAGGAGAAGGGGTTGGCTACCCACTCCAGCATTCTTGGGCTTCCCTGGTGGCTCGGCTGGTAAAGAATCTGTCCACAATGTGGAAGACCTGGGTTCGATCCCTGGGTTCGATCCCTGGGCTAGGAAGATCCCGTGGAGAAGGGATAGACTACCCACTCCAGTGTTCTGGCCTGGAGAATTCCATGGACTGTATAGTCCGTGGGGTTGCAAAGAATTGGACACGACTGAGCGACTTTCACTTTCAGGATGTGGTAGGGGAGAATGAGAAACCATATGGTACTCTGAAGTTGAGTCAGCTTTGGGAATCATTCTTGCACCCTGTGGGCAGAGAAGAATGAGAAGTCAAATGTGCCTGCCTTTGTTTATTGAACCACCTTCTTATTGTCGATCTTGATTGTTTTCCAGTTATAAATACTAATCCAAGGAGCACCTTTGCATATAACTTTTTTGCAGTGTCTGTGACTGAGATTTATAAAAGTGGGAGGTCATGACTTAAAAAAAAAAGATTTTGACATCCCTGTCACCTCATCAGTAATTAACAAAACTATTTAACATCCGTTGTTATTTTTTTCCAATTTTATGTAGTGGGTAAGACTAACAGGTTAGAAAAAGTTTATATTCTACAAAGTCAATCTTTTAAAATAAGTGTTATTGAACTAAACAAATACTCTGGATGTTGAGTGTACAACTGTAAAATTTTTCTGCTTTGAATATGAAACCCCGCATGTATCAATTCATGCACTAAATTGACTAAGCTGTATCTACATTGCCAAAACAGCCTGTCAGAGAAAATAATCACTCAAAACAAGTTATTTGGTGTCATGTAGGAATGAATTTCCTGTTTTCAGCAGGTTTAATCTGTGTCGCATAGCTCAGACTGATCTCGGGTGGCCTCGGCCTGCAGCGTCTTGGAGCGGGGCTTGGGTTCCCAGCCAGGGACTGACGCTGGGTTGCATCGGAGAAAGCACCAGATCCTGGCCACCAGACCAGAGGTCAGTGACAAGGGCCCGGGCCCTTCGGCTTTGCAGAAGGAATTCTCACAGAGACGGAAAGCAGTGGAACAGGTGTAGTGTTTATTAAGAGGGAAAAGAGTACAGTTCGTGTGGACAGACACTTGGGCAGCTCAAGGAGAGAGTCACTGAGTCCTGCCCTCGCAGTGGCTTGAATTACTCTCATGGGGTATTTCTTCCAGGCTTACTTTGGCCAGTCATTTTGATTTACCTGGTTCACCATGCGTATTTGGTATATCTCAGGATCCTCCCGTGTGTGCCCACGTGTCTCTTAGCCAAAATGGATTTTGCCGAAACGGCGTCTGGGTAGAACATCCTTGACATAGCTCTCCTTTGGTCTCTAAGGAGCTTTCTCTGCACCTGTGTGGTCAGGGAGGTCTCCCTACTTCAAGAAAAAGAAATACATGGTCTCAGCAGGGCCCAGCCTCCTCCTTTAATGATTCTCCTATTCTTGTCTTGGAGTTTTGATTCACAGGGAATGAATCTCCAATTACTTTACCCTGGAGGGGAGGGGGCCGGCTTCCCTGGTGGCGCAGATGGTAAAGAATCTGCCTGTAATGCAGGAGAAAGACCTGGGTTCAGTCCCTGGGTCAGGAAGATCCCCTGGGGAAGGGAATGGCTACCCACTCCAGTATCCTTGCCTGGAGACCCCATGGACAGAGGAGCCTGGCGGGCTACAGTCTGCGGGTTGCAAAGGGTCTGCCTCAAGACTAGAAAGAACATTATTCCAGAAGTATTATTACTCTTCCTGGAACCCTGTACCATTCGCCTGGACTGGAACACTGATGGAAAGCTTTATGATGAAGGTAATGAAGAAGACCACTGGGATTAAATGGGTTGAAAAAGACCTGGTTATTTTTTTTCAGCATGTCATTAATAAACTTTGATTTTCCAAATAAATTTTGTATAGATGGCTATTGTCATACATAAAATGCAGCAGTAAGATACATAAACATGAGAGATGGGAATTACGGCATTTCACAATATCCAAAAGGCACTTTTAAGCATGTTCTGATAGTCAACAACTTAAACAATTTTTGCATTAAAATTACTTACTTACCTAAGAGGTAGCTAATGGTTTGGAGTAGGTAGTTCATATCTGTGTGCCGTTCACTGCTAAATGCCAGGAAGTTGATATATTTCCTGAATTGCTAGGATGCTCCCCTTCTAGCCTTTTTTTTTTTTTTTAATCAAAAACATTGCTCCATGTTTTTGTTTTTTTCAAGTTACATTGTCCAAGGATAGAGATGAATCTAATGCTAAATCTGCATAAAGCTGCAAAGAAAGATAGGTTAGGATTTGGAAATTCAATCTTTAAAGGCACAAAAATGATATTCTACAGGGGAGTTCAGTGCCTGCACTGTGATTGTTGATAGTTCCTCAGCATTAATGACTGAGGCCCTGAAAAGCAAAAGGAATCCTCTGCATGTTGGAAAAAACCAGGAGTTCTGTGGAAAAAAATCTGTGTTAAAAAGTTGTAAATGTCTATGGTTTAGCATTTGAATGTGTTATTTTTAACTTTGGCCTGAAGCTATAACCTAACATTTACTCAGAAAATTTGGAGCCAGAACATCTTTCCCCATCTTGCCTTCCTTTCCCCTTCTCCTTTATTGAAGAGATCAGGGGAATGTAGGTGACACTCAACTAGGAACTGGGAGAGGAGGGTCGGGAGCGGAATGTCAAAGGCCACGGATATGGAGGAACTTAACAATTTAACTTTGTCTGTTCTACAATTCATTAGTCGAAGGTTTTACAGCGGAAATTAGAAAGAACCCAAGCACATATCCATAAATATGCCCACACATTCATATATTTACAGCTGTAAAAAAAAGGACACAAAATTGATTAGATTGTATTAATTATAAAATATCTCAGTTCAGTTCAGTTCAGTCACTCAATTGTGTCGACTCTTTGCGACCCATGGATTGAAGCACGCCAGGCCTCCCTGTCCATCGCCAACTCTGGAGTTCACTCAAACTCATGTGCCTTGAGTCGGTGATGCCATCCAACCACCTCATCCTCTGTTGTCCCCTTCTCCTCCTGCCTTCAGTCTTTCCCAGCATCAGGGTCTTTTCAAATGAGTCAGCTCTTCCCATCAGGTGGCCAAAGTGTTGGAACTTCAGCATCAGTCCTTCCAATGAACACCCAGGACTGATCTCCTTTAGGATGGACTGGTTGGATCTCCTTGCAGTCCAAGGGACTCTCAAGAGCCTTCTCCAACACCACAGTTCAAAAGCATCAATTCTTCGGCGCTCAGCCTTCTTCACAGTCCAACTCTCACATCCATACATGAGCTACTGGAAAGACTGTAGCCTTGACTAGATGGACCTTTGTTGATAAAGTAATGTCTCTGCTTTTTAATATGCTGTCTAGGCTGGTCATAACTTTTCTTTCAAGGAGTAAGCGTATTTTAATTTCATGGCTGCAATCACCACCTGCAGTGATTTTGGAGCCCCTCCCCAAAATAAAGTCTGACACTGTTTCCTCATCTGTTTGCCATGAAAGATGGGACCAGATGCCATGATCTTAGTTTTCTGAATATTGAGCTTTAAGCCAAATTTTTCATTCTCCTTTCACTTTCATCAAGAGGCTTTTTAGTTCTTCGCTTTCTGCCATAAGAGTGGTGTCATCTGCATATCTGAGGTTATTGATATTAGATATTTCAGATATATAATCAAAATATCTGTTATTAATAACCCCAGATAATAAAATATCTCAGGATGTGTTAAATTTAAAACAGTGAAGAGTTATGTCTGCTTTGCTACATTTCTTTGTAAAAAAGAGGAAGATGTGTGTGTGTGAGTGTATGTCCCATGTGTTTGTGTATGTGTGTGTGTATCTGAGTGTCGAAAACAGGGGTATACACAATGAGGTGAGGACGGGTTGGTGAGTGTGAAAATCGAGGACAACAGAAATTAGAATCAGAACCAGACTTTTTAACCTATAATTTATTAAATCATTTTGATTTCTAAATCATAGGGATGAATTACTCTTCAAAATAGTGAAATTCACCTTTGAAAAGAAGCTTTGCAAAAGTATCACACAGGATGACACCCTGTGGTTTTTCCCAGAACTGCAAATTGAAAAGGCTGTGATTTTTAAACAGTTTTTACGAAGAAACTCTAATATACTGCGGAGGGCAAGAGTTCTGATAAATACTTTGGAGTTTAAACACTCCAGTAACTGTTGCCTGTGTTTCCCCCATCCTTCCTCCTCACTGGTCCCACGAAATACGGACTTTCGTGTGCATAAACCATATGTTGGCTTAGTAGAAGTGCATTACACAGTAAATCAGAAGAAATTTGCATATCTACCTCCCTAAGTACCTGTAGGTAATTCACTAACATTTCTGAGCCTCCATTTCGTTGTTTGTAAAGTAAGAATGATTATTCCTCCATCACTGACTTATTCTCCATCAAGACTTAATGCTATAATATTCAGAAACCTTTTGCAAGTTTTTAAAGTCCTCTGCAAATGAAAATGGATGTTATGGTTGTTTTGTTACATGACTGGATAGCAGTTATGCCTCAGTTGGTCAAGTTTATATGTTAATAAACACTTCCCTCTATACATGTTCATCCATTGTCATAGCTTAAAATGCTTGTGCCTGTCATTCCCACTCCATCTAGAAAATACCACCTCATTCTTTGGACCAAACTGATTTGGTCCTCTTCCACTCTCCTCTTTCACTTTCATCGAGAGGCTTTTTAGTTTCTCTTCACTTTCTGCCATAAGGGTGGTGTCATCTGCATATCTGAGGTTATTGATATTTCTCCTGGCAGACTTGATTCCAGCTTGTGCTTCCCCCAGCCCAGCATTTCTCATGATGTACCCGGCATATAAATTAAATAAGCAGGGTGACAATATACAGCCTTGACGTCCTCCTTTTCCTATTTGGAACAGTCTGTTGTTCCGTGTCCAGTTCTAACTGTTGCTTCCTGACCTGCATAGTATCTAGCCCCTCAAAATTGTTTCTGATTCATATTGTCTTCTGAATGTGGCCATTTTACTTGCTCAGTTGATGACTAGATACCTATGATCGCTTCCGATGTCTGGGGAAGCTCAGGAACGTTGGGGTGCACAGGCAGCCCAGGGCACCTCCCTCTCCTTACTCCCCATTTTGCGTGCCCAACCTCTGTGTCTCCATGCACGTTTGTGCAGTTGACCTGGACACTCCAAACAGCAGAAAGAAATGGTAGTTCAGGTAGTACCTTTATTTCACTTAAGACTTGAGGATATTTTTGCATCTAATTCTTCAGCATTCAGACGCTCCCAAGAGTAGCTTTAGAGATACGGCTCAAGAGGAGTTATTTTCTAATTTCTTTACCTTGTTTCCTTTCGGAAATATTTCCTTTCTCAGTGATGTAGACCTTCAACGTAAACAGTGTGACCTTGCTTGAATAGCAATGTTTTTCTGAAAAGAAAGAGGCACATAAAGAAAAAATCCTCTATGGTTTTCTTTATTTTCTTTGAATACAAATTCAGTAAAAGAAACGTCATAGTAGGATATGTTAAAACGGTAGATTTATAAACCCTCTAACTTAATTGTATTAGTCGGACTTGAAAGACCAAGTATAGATGATAGAGCTGACTGTGTGTGTGTGTGTGTTATGATGCATGCTTTCCTGTGGGACCTACAAGCCCAGGGACTCAAGCCCTTGTGATCCATTGTGGAGCCGAACCCACTGCATTCTTCAGAGCCAGTCCTCGGCAATGGTAGAACCTGTTACAAAAGTTCACTTTCTTTTTTCATGTGAAAATGATAATTTATATTTTTGACTTTCCCCAGATTTATTGAGATATAAGTGACAGGTAACTTACAAGTTGTCGATTTAATACACACAAATATTACAAAGCAATCACCACCACAGTCTTAACACCTTCACCAAGTCACGTGATTGCCATTTCATTTTTTTTTGTGGTGAGGATATGTAAGATCTATTTCCCAGCCACTCCCAAGTATGTAATATGGTACTGATAACTATAATCTCTGTGCTGGACACTTAATCCTCAGAACTGACTCCTCATGTAACTGGGGCTTTGTACCTTTTGACCAACATCTCTCCTTTTTTGCTGCCCTTGCCACCACCATTCTAGTCCCTGTTTCTCCATGTTCAGCTTCTTTAGATTCCATAGATAAGTGATATTCAGCATTTGTTTTTGATATACGGGCGTACTGTAGATTTCACTCACAAATCAGATCCATTCCATGACCTACAATTTTGCTTGGTGCTGTGAACCTGTCTCCTAGATATACGTGGTCTCATATCAGTGGATTTCTTTTTCTTCACTTTGACAGAAAACTGCTGTAGGTGGTCTCAGTCATTCGCGATTCCATCGCTGGGACCAGTTTCTGTAATAGCTTATGAAAAGCAGTCCCTGCAGGGTGGACCGTCTAAAGCGCACTAAAACACAAAGATAAAAAATAAAAATACCTGAGCTATACCTGAAGTGGGATAGTTTTTGCTGGTGAATAGTGGTTTGTTCATTGAGTAATCATTGACATTCCACCTGGGCAGATGGATTTGTAAATCCTCAGGCTGAAAGCAACCCCAGCGTTTTGTATGGAATATTTTTCTTTTTCTTTTTTTTTTTTAACCTCTAAGGTAAACAGGAGAGTTAATCGGAGACAGAGGATGGGTGGAAGAATCATTTTTGGAAAAAAAGTCTCTCATGAGCATATTTCAGACATCATTCCGTGAATCACAGGGACATCTCCTATGGAAGGGACAGTCTTCTTCCCACTTACATGGGCCGAAACTGATTCCCGGAGCCGAGAGGGAAAGGGAGGCTCAGGAAATTCAATCATTTGTGATAGTACTTGAACCAGAACCCAAGTGATTGGACTTCAACTTGACTTCTGCCTCCTCTGGGCCTTCATTACAGCCTCAGTGGAGTAGCATGGCTCAATTTTCCTCAAGGGTTTTGAGGGTTCAGTGTTAGAGTAGGGGTGGCCGGTCAGATAGGCAGGCATTACTTTGAGGCAGGCCTGGGTGAAATGTATATGGTCCCAGAGAAACAGAAATATCTACAGGCAGAAAGCAGTATCCTAGCAACTATACGAGAGGAGCCAAGAGTCCAGCCACTTTCAGGCGAGAGCCAGTTAGCAGGAGCGGGAGCGTCAGGCGTGCACAGCACAAGTTTTGCTAAGACTGTACTCTCGGTGACTCAACAGCTCTCTCTGTAATTTCCCATCAGAGTAATTTAGTTGAAAAGTTCACCAAACAGGATTGTTCCTCACAGTTCCCAGCTTCTTCATAGAGATTAGAGCGATTAATACGGTCACTAATGAAAGAGAAGTCCCTGCATGTTTTTGCCATTCTTTTAAACTTAAGGATCCTTAATGATACCGGAAACTATTTATCAAACCAAAAATATGATAAGAAAATATTATTAACTGACCTGGGAATGTACAAACTACCTCCTAGTGGGCTGCCATGTCAACCCTGTAATTTGGGATGGGAGAATCGGGTGAAATTGCAGGGGAGCTAAGGCCTTCAGATGTAATTACCTCCTGGAAAATCAACGGGAACACCCTTTCTGTGATGGGATGGGTCAGCAGCAAAACTTTCAGGATCAAGCAGGGGTCTGATCCTAATCACGAGTGACGTTCCCTGGGGTTCTAGTCAACTGTGCCCTGTATGTGAGCCCTCAGTAAGCTTGGTGCATTGGGAGCTATGACAAGGTGAATGGCATGCGTTTTTCCTGTCCCTGTGAAAGTCACTGAGTCGTGTCCGACTCTTTGCGACCCTGTGGACTAACAGTTCATGGGATTCTCCAGGCCAGAATACCAGAGTGGATAGCCATGCCCTCCTCCAGGGGATCTTTCCAACCCAGGGATCAAACCCAGATCTCCCACATTGCGGGCAGATCCTTCACCAGCTGAGCCACAAGGGAAGCCTAACGCTGGAGTGGGGAGCCTCTCCCTTCTCCAGCAGATCTTCCTGACCCAGGGATCGAACCAGGGTCTCCTGCATTGCAGGCGGATTCTCTACCAACTGAGCTATCAGGGAACGTCTTTCCTACTGAACTTAAAACAGAGAGAGGATGAGAAGGAGGGAGAGAGGAATAGAGAAGATTTTGAAGGAGACAGAAAGGATTACTTCTAATACTGGGGACTGACGTTTCTGGTCAAATCAGACATTTTAGAAAACTTAGAAGCACACAAGTATGGTGATCAACTGGGACTAGGGGAAGCGTGGCGTTAGCTGATGGATGCCCTCCCTCACAGACAGTTCTGGGTTTCTCTGCTGCGTGGTCCCATGGGAACAGAATATCGAAGGAAGAGTAGGATTGACTTGGAAATACACTCAGTATTTAGGAGGCTGCATCTGGTATGACTTGTTGGCTGGCTGTTGTTTTGCATATATATACATATATATATAGCCATTTTATACTCTAGATGTCTGAAGAGTAGATGGTGGACAGGAAAGCAGGGTTCTCACTTCTGTGAGCACGTCCCTTGGTGCAAAAGTATCAGCAAGTACTGCTCATCCACAGGGAACCCATGGGTGAGGAGGGCGTCCCTTGGTGGATAAAGGTTAGAAAATTCATGCAGATAAAGAGGCTCCCTGGTAACAGATCCTGTTAGAGTCTTGAACCCTCATTTATAGAATCACAGAGATTTTTCCGTCCCTCTTAGAATCTCCAGAAGACCACATAGAATTAGAGATGATTCTGTCTCGTTCCAACAATAGCACGTTGTTCCCCACGTAGATGGTTCCTGTTAGTGTACGATGGGTCTTTGTGGCTCAGGTATTGATAGCTTTAAATATCAGGAGTATTTCCCGCTTGACCAAATCATCACCATTGTTTTGAAATCCCTCCTCTGACTGTCTGGCTCACCATCAAACTGTAGTTCCAATGTGTACTTTGGTCTTCAATGATAAGCTTCCTGGCTAAGGACTGGATGCCTTTCTTTTTGTTTTTTCCTATCCTAGAAGAGGCTTTTTTTTTTTTTTTTTTTGGAACAGGTTTCAAACATCACAATTAAGAATTATTCCATTTTAAAGGCCCTATGAAAGCCAATTGGAAAATGCCAGAGGAAAAAAAAAATGTTCCATTGACGCGTGCCAGATTATTTAATAATGAACACACAAAAAGAAGGACACCTGTTTCTTTCCAACCTCCTAATCCATTTATGATTTGGGAAATTTGACAAGAAAACAGAATGTCCAGGCTGTAGAGCCTCTGAAATTTCCACATTGGCCACCTCTGGGGGAGAAAGAAATGACTTTGACCGTGATGTTTTGGTTAAATCATCGTATGATGTGGTTACGTTGGGAGTGTAACTGCTGCACACTAAGTGTTAGGAGGCCCGGATTCCTGTCCCGAGTTTGTGGCAGCTCCTGTGTCCCTGGAAGCAGCCCACTCAGTCCTATGTCAGGTGGCAGAACTGCATGGTGTCTGGGAATCTTCCAGTTCAAATAGCCTTGGTTTTCTCAAAAGCTGGAATTCATTAGATGCTTCATACATTTTCTTAGCTTTACAAATCTGACTTCAGTAAAAGATTGGGTAATTGGCTCTGATCTAATAAAGAAAAGTGCAATATGTAAAAGGTTAGCATTACACTCTGAGGCAACCCCGTCTGAATTTCCGACCTTAGAGCTGTATTCCTTCCAACACTGCTGATGACTGGGGTCCTGGAGGGAGATGGGTTTGCTCTGGAGCAATGAGATCCTTTCTGATGGAGTGAGTGCCTCGTGTCAGTTCAGATACCAGATGAGGAGGATTTTCTAGGGCAGCAGCGGTCAGAATAAAGAGGAGGAGATGGTATGAGAAATATTTAGAAATAAATCAGCCAGTGTTTCCAAGAGTCATGTATGGATGTGGTAGTTGGACCGTAAAGAAGGCTTAGCACCAAAGAATTGATGCTTTCAAACTGGTGCTGGAGAAGGCTCTGGAGAGTCCTTTGGACTGCAAGGAGATCCAACCAGTCAATCCTAAAGGAAATCAACCTTCAATATTCTTTGGAAGGGTTGATGCTAAAGCTCCAATACTTTGGCCACCTGATGCAAAGACCCGACTCATTGGAAAAGACCCTGATGCTGGGACGGATTGAGGGCAGGAGGAGAAGGGGGCAACAGAGGAGCAGATGGTTGGATGGCATCACTGACTTAATGAACATGAGTTTGTGCAAACTCCAGGAGCTGGTGAAGGACAAGGAAGCCTTGGTGTGCTGCAGTCCATGAGATCGCAAAGAATGGGGCCCAGCTGAATGACTGGACGACAGCAGCAGATCAGCCATAGCGAGGCCATGTGCGCGCTGTCCACCTCATTTCCTTCTCTCCCTGTGTGTTCTAATCCTCAGATTTCTCCCCCACGCCCCTAACACAGGGGGAGTCCACTCGCCAGTCCTGCGGATCGCCTCGCGGTCCCTCCTCAGCACCCACTGCCAGGAGGAACCCCGGCGAGCCACCATCGCCGCGCTCGCCTCCACTGCTGCAGAAGTATTCCAGGCGCCCTCTTTGTTTTCTTGCTCACCCCGCCGCTCATTTACTTCCCGCACAACAGCAGAATGAGCTTTTCAAAAGCATCAGAATATGTCACACTTTCATTGGAAACCCAAGGGGTTCTCCTTCGCACTGTGACAAGCCATGCCCATATGGGCCTGTGACCCCTAGCCCCCAGCAGTCCGCCCCTACCCCCTCCTCCTCCGCTGGCCGTACTCTGCCCACGAACGGCTGCTTTCTTCTGGCTTCATTCAATCTCGGCCGAAATCGCCTTTCTGCAAAGAGGCCTTTCTTGAGCTTGCTTGAGGTCCTTCTCTATTCTCTGTCCCAGCACCCGGCTTGCATGCTCCGTAGCGCTTTATCACAGCCTGTGAGTTGCTTTAAGGTATGTGTGTTTCATTTTTATCGTTGTGCTGCCTGAAAACAGGCGCGGGGCTTGTATGTCTCGTTGTGGAATCATCTAATGAATGCGTGGCGAGTGAATGAATAATGAGACGAACAGAAAGCACGCCTCCATTCCGTACCTGCACCAAGCGCTTTGAAGAATGAGGTGCAGCGAAATTTCGATGGGAAAAGGTGATCACACACACACCGGAGCAGTTAGGTCATTCCGAGTGGCAGACTATGGACAATGGAGGGTAGGGGGGTGGGCAGCATGGAAACACGGGCGCCCAGGCTGTGGCAGGGAACTCCGGAGAAGAAGGAGGAGGAAGGTGGGAATGTCCGCAACCTTCTTCTTTCCATCTGTCCCTCGGCCCGCTCTAGTCTTCCTGCCTCAACTTATTTTTTCTTTCAATTTGTGGCCCTTTTCTTGCTCTGTTTCTGCCTTCTCTAAGCCAGGGACGGACCTCTGCGAGCTCCCTCTTTACTGGAGCCATTGTGCCTCCTGATAGGGAACAGGGTTGTTCACTGTGCCCTCTGCTGATGGTCAGACCATTGTTCATTTGTGAGAATTGACTTAAAAAAAAAAAAAAAAAAACAACTTCATATTCAGGTAGCAGTGGCTCAGATGGTAAAGCATCTGCTTACAATGTGGAAGACCCGGGTTCGATCTCTGGGTAAGGAAGATCCTCTGGAGAAGGCAATGGCAACCCACTCCAGTCCTCTTGCCTGGAAAATCCCATGGACTGAGGAGCCTGGTGGGCTGCAGTCCATGGGGTCGCAAAGAGTCTGACACAGCTGAGTGACTTCACTCTCACTTCACTTTCAGGTAACTAGAGCCGAAATGTTCACTCAGTACCTGAAACGTTGCTCTTCATAGAACTTGTTATCCACAGCGTTATGCTCTTCCTCCTTGATGTGAAAAGGAAACCTATAGAATTCTTTCACAGAATGGTTATCACTAATGGTCCTCTGACAGGACAGTTAAATGCAGCCACTGGTTTGCAAATTTAATAATTCCTTTCATCAAGGGTTAAAAAAGGGCTTCATATTGCCTCAAATGGAGGCCAAGTCTTTTCAACATTTCACAGTTAAATTTAGAGGGACATGAATACATTCAAATTTAAGGAAGCAAAATTTAAAATGTAAAACTCCCAGTTTCTTTTCTTTGAATTATTAAGTCCCTTGACAAATGGAATGTGTCTCTATCATGAATTCAGCTTGCTAAATGTGCTGGAGAAATCCCATTTTGTACATACTCTGGCATTTTTATGTTAATTTTTTTTTTTTTTTCCAGAATAACTAAGCTTTGTACCAGCCTTTTGCTTTTGCATACCTGGGGTTTCATTTCTGTATTTCTGTCCTCGGGGTCCATCTGTCTGTAGATCCAGGTCCTTTCTGCCATCCAGGAAGAGGTGGGCACGGCAGAGAGCTTTCAGAATTGCTTTGGGGGCACCTCCTCTACCCTCTGCAGTGGGAGGGCTCCTGGCAGCCTGGGAACCAGCTGGTCCTTCCGCTCTGTCACTATTCCTGATGACCCCAGAGCACTGAGTGTCTTCTCACGCGTCCGCCTGTCTGGCATTTGTTCTACAAAGGATGGATGAATTAGCAGCTACTGACATTTGCTCTGGACTAAAGGAGGGAAGAATAAGCATCCAGTTATCTGCGTAGCAGGGAGGTTTTCAGAAGGTTTCCGTGACTTCGGTTTCAAAGCCAAATTTGTGTTTTGCTTTCAGTTTTAACATTTCACCATCAAAAAAGAGAAGATTGGTGGCTTTGAAAGATACACTTATTAATAGAAAATCTGGTTACAACATATATGGCACCAAAATGCTTAGCCCTCGTTGAACTAAAAATGACCGTGCTCCTGGATTAATATTAAATGTGATAGCAGTGAAGTGATGGGGGCCTGCTTTCAAAGAGCATGCAAATCGCCAGGCAGAGGGACAGAAGTTGATTACGAGAGATCTGGTGCCCACTTGAAACCTCAGCAGTGTGTGTGTTGTGTGTGTGGTGTGTATGTGAATTTCTGGAATTTTAATCTTAACATTCACATTTTCATTTTCTGTCCTTATAAATTTTTATTTTTCAGATAGATTTTTATTTTCTAGGAACTTTATATCTTATTGATGCAGGCATTAACTTTCACATTTTTGTCTTCAGCCTGTTTACAGGCATGGTTCTAAGTGCCTTACAAATTTTGCTTGAGTTAGGTTCTGTGATTATCCCCATTTAAAAGATACGGAAAGTGAGGGAAGGGTAGTTAAGTAAATTGTCCAACGTTATATACCTAGTAAGTGAGAGAACTGGGACTCACACCTATAAGGTCTGACTCCAGATTCTAGGTTTTAGGAGCATCACTACTTTGCCTCTGCCGTAGAGACAGCCCAGGTCTGAGAAGGGGTCAGGGCAGGGGGGCTGTGTCACTGTCTGCAGAGAGCCCCTGGGATCAAATAAACAACCTCTGTTGATTTTTTTTAGTTTGGACTTCTTTCTCTTTGCTGGAATTGGTCTGAAGTTTTTCCGTTTTATTACTAGTTCTGGTTTCATTGCAAATCTCTTCTACTTTTGCTATCTGATTCATCACATCTAATTACCCTCTTTTCAGTATTCATTTTTTCTTTTTCCTTTGGGCTGTCCATATGATTATTTTCCAGCATTTGGAAGCAAATGCCTACTTTATTTATTTTATAACCTTTCTTATATTTCATGAATCCATTCAAGCTTACAAATGTCTTAAGGCCAGTGTGGTTCAATTTCTGATGTTCTAACATGCACTGTTCTTGCCATTGTTCATATCTAAATGGTTCATATGTACATTCTGGTTTTCTCTCAGCAGTTTTTTTCTTTTATTATTTTTGCTGATATGCCTCAAAAGCCTTCACATCATAAGCCCTGGAGAAACTCCCCACCTACCAGAAGCTAAATATAATAATTAGGCTCCAGAGTAACAAGGAGGGAGTTGCCTCTGGTTACAAATGGCTTGGGACAGAGCAAAGGTTGGATACCATCACCGACTTGATGGACATGAGTTTGAGCGACCATCCAGGAGATGGTGAGACAGGGAAGCTGCAGTTCATGGGTCACGAAGAGTCAGGCTCAACTGAACGGCTGAACAACAAGAGCAAAATTCAAATAGTCCCATTGTTATTCAGCAAAGTTAGATTGCTATGAAATACTGACAAATCAAGCATATTAGGTTATTCACTTTCAGGATAGACAAGCTTTTTTTAAAAAAAAGAAATGCAAATCACTAGTATCTTAGAGAAACATTGTAACAGAGAAACTAGGAACCAACCAACCAATTGACTCTTCAACTAGGGAATGAAATTTAAGATGTAAACAGTTTTAACTTGGATTTTGTTTTTTAACTTATCGCCAAATGTACTTTAAATGATTCTTCTCAAAAGATGCTAAGAAACAGAAAACGGGTAGGAAGATAGAGACTGTTTTCTGGGGGAATAGTAGATCCATGTCGAGCGCTTGATTTGGTCATTGCAAACATTAGCGCCACCAGCATGGTTGCAGCGAGAGCAAGGATTACAAAATGCTCGTCTGGGGGCTTTTTATTGTACATGTGAGCGTAACTGGTAGAAAACACTTTTTTTTTTTTCCTTCTCAAACTGTGCCTTTTGCATGCATCGTAGATGTGAATGAAGAACTGTGCTCTTTAGGGTACATCAGGGAATCTGTCAGAGGGCAGACGATCATCCAACGGTAAAATTCAGACCTCCCAGGCTGGTGCCCGTGATGGACTGGAACTTCAGTGATTCGTCTGTGTTTTAGGAGGGAATAAACAGGTGCGTAGGAGTAGCATTAGCTTCTCAGCGTGGGAACAGGTTGTCTGCTAAATAATGTTTCAACACACGTTTGCTTCAGTTAACATGTTTCACTGTGTGGAGCCGGTGTCTCCAGTGGCAGTGACTCCACCCAGCTCTGACTGGTTGGAAGCACCTGTCAGGGTCTCCAGAAACATGCCAGATGGGAACACAGGCCACATTTTCAACCCGGAGAACATTCCAATGTTACAGAGATGGAGATTTCTAAGAAAGACCAATTTGGGAGTCTTTCCTTCTTAGGAATAGAGCCTTATTTCCTTTAACAAATCTTTCATTTTTTTTTTCTTTTCATGAAACCCATAAATAATATCCATAGCAAAAGCTGGTAGAAAAAAATGTTAAACACAAAAGTATTATCAAAAGTGTTAAAACTATTATCATATTCTGCAGTTAAGCAAATAGGACTCATGAATTATCTTTGAATCTCTTATAAATCTGTACAGCTGGGTCCGAATCTGTTAACAGGGAGTGGGGCGGTGTAAGAAAGCACCTAGAAAAAGCAAGCTGCCATCATTAGTCCGTGTAGCGTTATTATTGTCTCATGATTCGCTGTCTGCTCCATACCAGAAATTAGCCAATTTCAGGGCCACAGCAGTTTCAAGATGAGAATACAGAGTTTATCCTCACCAGGTAACTGGGAGGTAGCACAGCCATTTTCTTAGGTAAATTTCAGGCTGAGACTCAATTTTTTTTTTAATCAAAATATTATGGGATATTAATGAGGCAACTTGCCATGTTCTGCCACTTTTCTCATCTTATGTTTTGAGTTCAGTTCAGTTCAGTTAAGTCGCTCAGTTGTGTCCGACTCTTTGCGACCCCGTGAATCGCAGCACGCCAGGCCTCCCTGTCCATCACCAACTCCCGGAGTTCACTCAGACTCGACTCCCAGTCTTAATTAGGGAGAATCATTTTCCGATTGTGTTTTTAATGAAATCTTCAAAAGAGCATCAAACGTGTAAACTAGCACACACCCTAGACTTTTCTGAAATGAGCAATGTGTTGTTCAGATGTATTTCCCAAGAAATGAAGCTTCCACTAATTCAGGTTGGAACTGCATTGCTCTGAGTATTTTAATTTTGATTCTGAGTCTTCTAAAATGTCTAATTATACAAATGAGAAAAAATTTTTTCTTAATTCCTTAGGGGGGAAAAAAAAAAAAGAAAAACCAAACTGCTGAAATGTAAATGTGGACAGAAAAGATGAGCAAACAGTTACAGATTAAGAAACAAAAATCTAACATGTCACCTCTCAGTTCTAAACAGCAAAAAGCAATTTTCCTGTGCTCAGTTGAGAGGACAAGGAGGAGGAGGAAGAGCACTGGCAGGACGGTAATTATCTGGAGGACCATCATTTCTGGTCTCGAGGTCACACTTAAGATCTTGAGTGGTTATTAGTATTTCAACTTCTGTCTGCTCGGATGTTGTTTTGATGGCTTAGACACTTTACATGATTCATTGTTCTTGTCTTCATATATAGCTTAAGGACAAATTAGTTCCGAAAAGTTTGAAATTGAGAACGACTTATTTAAAACTAAAAAAATCTCTGAGTAGAAACACAGCCTCCTGCGTTTGGGCCTGGGTTATCTTTAGCTCCGCCCCCCGCCCCCCGCCCCACCTCCAGGGCACCTTTAGCTCCGCCCCCATCCCCACCCCGACCCATCTCCAGGGCAGTAGGGATAGAGCACCCGTCCATTGCTCTGCTGACAAATGTAAGTCATCGGGGTGTCCAAATGGGCAAAAAGCATGACATTTTCAAAACAGATAACTAGTCCTTAGAACGCTGTTGGCATTTGCAGTAACAGATGGAAACGTAGAAAACGGAGCCACATGTGCAGATAGCACGGTTCACTGGTCAGCCGCACCATGGTCAAAGGATTCCTATCTTAATCCTTGTTTTTTTCTTCAATTTAGTTATCAGCATCCGATTGTAAACTGGCTCTTTGTGAATGTGTCCATTACTGATCTGTTATTCAAAGGAGAGGGAGCTTGATTTTTATATGATGTTGTTTAATCCGTTTTTTAACTTTTGATACACACTGGCATATTTAAAAATAACCCTTGTATCATTGATTTCAGACTGTGACAGTGGCACGGTTATGACTTTAGTCTTTTAAATCCACAAGAGCGTCTCATTTGCCGGGCCTCCCTGGTGGCTCAGTGGTGAGGAATCTGCCTGCCTATGCATCCAGTGCAGGAGACGCTGGTTCAGTCCCTGGGTCGGGAAGATCCCCTGGAGAAGGAAATGGCAACCCACTCCAGTATTCTTGCCTGGAGAAGCCTATGGACAGAGGAGCCAGGAGGGCTGGAGTCCACGGACTCATGAAGAGTGGGACGTGACTTAGTGACTAAACAATAAATAGCCCCTTGCTGCTTCAAAATGATAAAAAGAACACCTCATTTTTGTCCAACTTTCCTGATCAACCTGCAAGTAAGTGATTACATTTGAATAGGTTCAGATAGAGCATGACAGTCTTTCTTCTTCAGAAATGAACTGGTGCCTCTGTTGATTTTTGGCTAAGAGAATGGAGTCATGGGCCCATAAGTCACCTAGAAAGTGTGAACAGAAAGTACACTCTAATTAGCAATGCTTTGGCAGCCCCATTTCAATAGCATTTACATTTCACAACTAAGTATTACGTTGCAAGCATGTCCAAGAAAAAAGGAAACTGAGATCTAGGATTAATGTTATCAATGCTTTATCAGTTAAGAAGATTTAGTTTTTTCTTTTTAAGAAATCTCACTAAGGAATAATTTTGAACTTGCCGAAATGTCTCTTCACAGACAGAACTCTGACCAAAAATCTGTGTTAGCAGAGGTGCTAAAACTATCCTGTCCCTTCATTCTCTTAATAGATATCTTGGCCAAGTCATCAACTCAGAATGAGGTTGCCACATAATTACTAGAGAAGATGAGTTGTGAAGTGTGTCTATTGTAACATGTCTGATGAGACATGAGCATAATCATCTGTCTCCGTGTGTTTCTATGTTCTGGTTCTGTGAGGTTATCAGGAACATAAGTGAGATGCATGGATCCCTGAGAAAACTTGCAGCTATAAGTGTCTGAACTGCAAAACTTATGTAATTTAATGAATCACACCTTTTATAGAATCAAACTAAATATTAAGTGAAATCTTTTAAGCATTCCCCAAATATTTAAAGGTAAAACTAGAGTACAGTCGGAAATACGTTGTGTAACATTTAGGGAAAATAGGAAGGCATTAGTAAGCCATGCTATCATGCTATAAATACCTGCATTATAGTCATTGTAGTTTCCTAGTGAAAATGTGAGTGCATTTGAGGTAACAGGAAATCGCTGTAGAGGCTAGCAGAAATTATTCTTTCTGGAAGGGGACAGAGACAGTGTTGGAAAGGAGACTGGATGTATAAATTTACAAAGTCATTTCATCTTTCTAGACCTCATTTCCTCAACTGAAAATGAAAAAACAGAGGTTAAAGTAATTTATAAGATTATTTCAGATTCCCAAATTTGTATTTCTGTGTTATAGAGGGAGTTTGTGCGTGAGAATCCATCCTCTCTGGTTGGCACCTTCCCAGCTCAGCTATCCTCACCTCCAGCCTGGGAGAGCACGTAAAACTCCTCTGGATCTTCTCATTCTCGAGGAAGTGGAAGGGGACGAGCTTGGGAGGGTGCCTGTGCATTTTTGGGAGGGGATGACAGGTTAAATGTGATCTAGACATTAGGCACTCAATAAATAACATTGTTTTGGCAACCAAATATGTATAGATGGTGTTCAAGAGCAAAGTTCAGAACTAGAGGCATATATTTGGAAAACTTTGATCTATAAATTCATTTAAAACAATGAGACTGAATGTTATTATCCATAATGTCAGTATAGATACTTAAGGACTAAGCTTTGGGTTACCTAAATATTTAGGGTCTTCCCTGGTGGCTTCCCTAGTAGCTCAGTTGGTAAAGAATTGCCTGCAATGCAGGAGACCCCGGTTCCATTGCTGAGTCAGGAAGATCTGCTGGAGCAGGACAGGCTACCCACTCCAGTATTCTTGGGCTTCCCTTGTGGCTCAGCTGGTAAAGAATCTGCCTGCAATGAGGGAGACCTGGGTTTGATCCCTGGGTGGGGAAGATCCCCTGGAAAAGGGAAAGGCTACCCACTCCAGTCTTCTGGCCTGCAGTCCATGGGGTCGCAAAGCCTCAGACATGACTGAGCGACTTTCATTATCACTTTCCAGTGGCTCAGTGGCAAGGAATCTGCCTGCAGTGCAGGAGCCACAGAAGACACGGGTTCGATCCCTGGGTGAGGAAGATCCCCTGGAGGAGGGCATGGAAACCAACTCCAATATTCTTGCCTGGAGAATCCCATGGACAGAGGAACTTGGTGGGCTATATAGTCCATGGGGTTTCTTAAGAGTCATGCACAAGTGACTTAGGATTCATACACCTAAACATTTAGACATTGGAAGATAAGAGTATTCAGCTAAAGAAAGTGTGAAATTGGTGCAATGATGAAGGCAGAAAAGCGAGAGTGATTGGTAGCTATAATATAAATGTAGATGAAATGGCCATCATACGTCTATGAAAACTTGGGATTGTGTGTTTGTGTGTCCTCCTAAAGCAACGTGGAAAGAACAAAAGGTTCACAGTAGTTATCCCCATGTAGGTAATAGAATGTAGAGTTTTGGCCACATTTTTACTTTATCTTTCATTCATTACCGTATGAGTGATTTTAAAAAATAGTTCTGCATTATTTGTATAATTAGTGCAAAAGCTCCTTTCATTTAAAAAATCAGACAGGCTTGTCAAGGCTCAGGCTTGTCAAGGCTCAGTCTTGAGATACTTTGTACTCGTTTCTCAGTGTATTGAATTACCTAACCTTGACTATTTTTCTTTTGTAAGCTTTTGTATTTTTTTTTTCCCTAGAAGCAAGCCATATCCACAGTTCAGTACCCTTTATGTCACCTCCATTATTTATAAGAACAAAAGCCCTGGAAAGAAAGAATTTTCAAGAGTGTGATATTGATAGTCTCAGCTGGACCTTAATGTACACCCTGAGACTCATGCATTTTCGCTGTCTTTATTATACAAGGAAAGGGTTGGAATGAATGTGGGAAATGAGATGCTAGACAGGAGAACGTACTCTACACGTTTCCCAGATCTGGCACTGAAAACATAGTTTGAATCATCTTTGCCTTCGCCTTTTCTGCATGGGAAGAGTACCATGAGTGTGTATGAATGTGTGAGGGCATGTGCATGTGTGTACATTCATTACACCAGTCTCCAGGCATTAAAGCATTAACGTTCTAATTGACGCCAGTGCCTCTGAAAACTGAGTAGACTGTTCCAAGGACTTACCTGAAGAATCTGTTCACAGTCTCCTCCAGAGACTTCTGATGTTCGCAGAGAGCAGGTATGAAAAATAGCCCCCTCAGTTTATGCAAAGTATCAGTAAAGGCTCATTTTCATTTAAATATAGATCAGAATGTCTCAGGAGAACACCAGGCAGAAGCGGAACAAACAGAGGCACCTCCCTAGAGAAGCTAACCACTGCTATGATTGTTCCGCGACTTGAGTTGACTTCCAAAAGTACAGCTGCTCGCTAGTTACAACAGCTGAGACGTGGAAGCAAGCTAAACCTCCATCGGCAGGTGAATGGATGAAGAGCATGTGGAATATCACTCAGCCATAATAAGAATCAAAGTGCCATTTGCAGCAACGTGGGTAGACCTAGAGATGATCATACCTAGAGAGATAAAGGCAAAGATATGATATCGTGTATGTGGAATCTAAGAAAATGACACGAACTTACTTACAAAACAGAAACATACAGAAAACACATTTATGGTCACCAAATGGGAGGGGAGGGAAGGAATAAGTTAGGAGTTTGGGATTAACAGATATATAATAGATATACCACTGAATATAAATTAGATAAGCAAGGATCTACTGTTAGTCCAGCGAACTAGAGTCAATGTCCTGAAACTAACAAAGTAGTGTAAATCAACTGTTCTTCAATTTTTAAAAAAAGTTCAGCCGCTTGAAAGAAGAGGCACAATGTTTTTGACTGAGATAAGTTTCAGTTCAGTTCACTCGCTCAGTCGTGTCCAACTCTTTGTGACCCCATGAACCACAGCACGCCGGGCCTCCCTGTCCATCACCAACTCCCGGAGTCCACCCAAACCCATGTCCATTGTGTCGGTGATGCCATCCAACCATCTCATCCTCTGTCGTCCCCTTCTCCTCCTGCACTCAATCTTTCCCAGCATCAGGGTCTTTTCAAATGAGTCAGTTCTCCGCATCAGGTGGCCAAAGTATTGGAGTTTCAGCTTCAACATCAGTCCTCCCAATGAACACCCAGGACTGATCTCCTTCAGAATGGACTGGTTGGATCTCCTTGCAGTCCAAGGGACTCTCAAGAGTCTTCTCCAACACCACAGTTCAAAAGCGTCAATTCTTCGGCACTCAGCTTTCTTCACAGTCCAACGCTCACATCCATATGTGACTATTGGAAAAACCATAGCCTTGACTAGACGGACCTTTGTTGGCAAAGTAATGTCTCTGCTTTTTAATATGCTTTCTAGATTGGTCATAACTTTCTTTCCAGTGAGCAAGCATCTTTTAATTTCATTGCTGCAATCACCATCTGCAGTGATTTTGGAGCCCAGAAAAATAAAGTCAGCCATTGTTTCCACTGTTTGCTCATCTATTTGCCATGAAGTGATGGGACTGGATGCCATGATCTTTGTTTTCTGAATGTTGAGCTTTAAGCCAGCTTCTTCACTCTCTTCTTTCACTTTCTTCAAGAGGCTTTTTAGCTCCTCTTCACTTTCTGCCATAAGGGTGGTGTCATCTGCATATCTGAGGTTATTGATATTTCTCCCAGCAATCTTGATTTCAGCCTGTGCTTCTTCCAGCCCAGCGTTTCTCATGATGTATTCTGCATAGAAGTTAAATAAGCAGGGTGACAATATGCAGCCTTGATGTACTCCTTTTCCTATTTGGAACCAGTCTGTTGTTCCATGTCCATAACATTGAGCATATTGCCAATTTAGGGGAAAAAATGAACAGGAAAGAAAATTGCCTTTTCCTATGAGAGGCACTTAAACTTCTTTAGAGACTTTGACGTAGCATGCTTATTCCCCGGTGAGACAGGCAGAGACCTTACTATCACAAGACATCTGCTACCTTGTATTTGCCCGGATGCTTTTCCTCTTAGGGACTTCCCTGGTGTCTCAGCCTGTAAAGAATCTGCCTGCAATGTGGGAGACCTTGGGTTCCATCCCTGGGTTTGGAAGATTCCCTGAAGAAGGGAATGGCTACCCACTCCGTATTCTTGCCTGGAGAATCCCATGGACAGAGAAGCCTGGAAGGCTACAGTCCGTGGAGTCACAAAGAATCAGACACGACTGACTAACACTTTCACTTCACTTTCCCCCTTAAATTCCTCCTCCTCTGAAGATTTATTCTCTTACTGCCTTCAGAGCCTGACCCCCTATACATACATGTGCACACACGCTCACACACCCCTACACACATGTATGCACGTACACTTACACCCACAGCCTCCGTATTAGCGATTTCCACCCCACAGTTTTGAAAATTACTCTTTTCGTTTATTATCTTAGTAGCTGTTGGCTAAATATCTAAATTGAAGTCCCAGCAACATCTAAAAAAAGCCAGATGGTGCACTGGGCCAATACAGAGAGAACTTCAGACAGTGGTGGCAGACAGGTCACGTGACTGCCTGTACTTCCTACTCATTGTGTTAAAATAGGTCTAGTTCTTTAAGCCTTAATTTCGCAGTTCGTCAGAGCTATTCTGAGTTTTCTGTCATACATCACTTACGGTCACGAGTGATGCCATGTGGTAGCTGGCTCAGACTGGACATGTTCATCAGAATTTTGCGTCTAATTTCTTAAATAATGATTATCTGGAAAATATGGCAATTAGAAAGCATGCATTAGGAATGTGTCTGTTCTTTCTTATATAAAAATAAAACCAGTCATAACTCTGCATTTATTTAGTACCAGCTATGTTGGAATGTCACAAAATGGAGTCAGTGCAGATGGTGGGCCATGGAAAGCTTAAAAATCCAGGCAATAAGAGAAAAACTTCCCTCAGTGGTCTATACAATGGCTGTTTTTTGTTCAATCAATAGAAAATATGAGAAACCTCCTTCAAACAACTTTAATATACTAAACTTTGTGGACGAGAGGAAAGCAATGCCTTGAAATTGTTCTCATGGCTTAGAACGTTCTGTGCAAGAGTAATTTTTCATAGAGCTACATGTGTTCTCATAATGTCCTAGATTTGATGTATTCCAATTAAAAGAAAAAATTTTCCCTGGTTATGAACAATGAGACAATTTAAAAACTATTACTATGCGGTTTTGATAAAAGGCTGGAGAATTTCTGTTCCTTTAACTATGAGGGACAATATTTCAGGGACATGGTGGCTCAGGGTCTTGGTGGCTCCCATGTTCCTGGAATGTTTCATATGTGTGTGTGTGTTTTAAGAGGATGAAAGGCTAATTAGTTTCTGTAACATCCAACATTTGATGTGAAATAATTGTAAAACATAATGAAATCCTGGCCTGAGAGTGTATTGCTCCTGCTGGTAGCAATATGGAGAGTGTATGGAGAATTCACTGCATATTATTTTTCTGCCAAGATTTTCAAACTTTTAACAGAGTTATTATTGAGAAAGCACCATTTTAACACATTCTTTAAAGGGAAAAGCAATAATGTTAATTGACTTTTACTTTTCAATTTATAGGGATAATTGCCACAGTCGAATTTTGGCTCACTGTTTTTCTTGTCATTTTCTGCTCTCATAAATTAAATTCTAATCAGAAGTTTTTGGAATTATTTTAAAGGCAGCAAACATAGAATGCTTTGCTAATATGCCAAACTGATCAGTTTAGCAGAGAACGTGCACACACACAGAGAAGGAAAAAAGGAAAGAAGGAGGCGGGAAGGAGAGGGAAGGGATTGGGGTCACTGACGCCACAGAGGGACTGACTATGTATCTCACTGCTCAGATTCATGCAAACAATCCCTTATTCATGAATTAAGTCATCGAGTGTTTATCAAATGTCTGATTTCCCATGCAATAATGTACAGGCTAGAGTGTTCAGAGAAGTGAGATAGTAAGGTTTGCCACTGGCGCTCTGTCTTGCCAACAGCCATGTGGAAGACCGCCCAGAACCGGAGCGTGGAGACCGCTCAGATGCAATGAGAGATGTGGAGGGCCCAGGGGAGTCAGGCTGCCGGGGAAGGGGCAGCTAGGAGAAATAAGCAATTGATTGGATGCCGAAGGAGGGTAGGAAAGGGGTCAAGGTTGACTCACACTTCTAGATTAATTAACTTTGTATTGTCGTGAAGGAGAGAAAGTTCCAGAGGACAGCAGTTTTCAATTGCCGTATTGTGCATGAGGCGTGTACTTGGTATTTAGAGGTGACATCAGAACCTCAGAGGGCTGGTCTGAAGATTGTGGTGTGGGGATGTCAACTTGCAAGTGAGAGCTGAAATCAAGAGAGTACACGGGGCCTGCAGGGGAAACGCAGAGGAAGCAGAATTGTGCAAGAGTAGACTTTTTACAGAAACCAGCAGTTTAGGGAGCGTGCGGACGAACGGTGAGCACTGTGAATCCAGGGGGACATATCAGGACCGGCCAGAGGACAGACTGGCATTGCCTCCGGTTTATTCCACTGGGAAGGATGAGAAAAGGGAGCTTACATTTTGGGGGAGCATGGTGGGAGAGTCAGCCGCGGAGGGAAATTAAAGCAGAAGACCATGAGCTGTCATGGAAGCCAAGCAGGTAGCATGTGTCAGGCAGACTGGCAATGTCGAACATAAAAGGCGGGCTACTTATTGAATAGAACCTAAACTGCAGTATCTGTTTCAGGGGAGTAGGCCCAAGAGATCCCGTTCAGCCCAATTTCAAATGAACTGCAGGGGGAAGGGGAGGACTCAGATCGACAGTTTTGAGAAATCTGGAAATGAAGACTGAGCTGGATGAATGGATCTCTGTCTAGAAGGTTGAGGTGAAGTCCTGCCTCACTTAGACTGTTCACCATATTCCACAGACTGAACATCTTACCTGCAATAGAAATTCATTTCTCAGTTCTGGAGGCTGGAAATCCAAGATCAAGGTGCCAGTGTGTTAGAAGAGAGTCTCTTCCAGGTGCAGACTCACAAGGCAGAAGACGAGGGAGCTCTCTATGGTGTTTTTCATAATGGCGCTAATCCCATTCAGAAGGGGTCCACCCTCACGACCCAGTCACCTTCCAAAAGTTCTACCTCCTACACCAGCACCTTAGGGCTTAGAATTTCAACTTATGAATTTTGGAAATACCAAACACGCAGGCCACAGCAGTCATTTTTTGAAACGAGAAAGTTTTACTTAAATATAAATTAGTCCTATTATCTGATGGCCTGAAGCTCAATATTCTTGAGGTTCTATTGCCTGTCATATATTCTTAAAATATTGTTATAAAAATTAAATATGTTTTAAAAAGACCATATATAGAACCTGGCCATGATCGTCTCAAAACAAATGCGACTTCCTAATTCTGTTTTTTCTTGATGGAGACATACCAGAGACAATCTGAATTTGGTCTTTGATCATAATGGAATTTTTTTCTTGGTTTGTAGTGATGACACTGAATAGCCATTTTACTGTTATTCAGGGTTTCACGGTGTATGTGATGTCAAGCTAATGATGTATGTCCCCCAGATATATCATAGCATCACTGGACTTTAGTGTTGGCATTAGCCAAATGGTATACAGAACAAAGTGGTGGGAAGTGGTCTTGGCCTCTCCTAGTTCTGAAATTCTGTGTGTTTATAGCTTCTCATTTAGGGTTATCATCTACTAATTGCATTTATTTTTTTAAAAAAATGTTCTATTTCTGTGGGATGTTGCAGTAATGACAGGATAATGACCTGATTCTATCTTAAACTGAATTCAGTAAACATTTTTTTCAGTACATGCTACATCTCATGCATTATAATAAATTGAGACTAAAAAGTAATCATAAAATAATGGGAAAATCTTTGAGAGAGAGAGAGAGCGAGTGAGAGCTTGGAAACAGGTAAGGCACTCTGTTTTGGCTTTTTCTGAAAGCAGTATTTTAGTTTCTGTACACACACACAAACAAAATTTTCTCTTCTGGGGGGAGGGGCAGAAAGAAATGGGATCATAGTATAGCAGATTTGAAAAAAAATGAATAAAAGTGAAATTTAGAAACAGAAATCTTTGCATTTGATTTAGTCAGTACTTGAAGTTGTAGGGCAAATGTTGTAAATTATCTGTACTTCTGTGTTCCAAGAACTACAGAATCTCCATCCATCTTTAGAAGTATCAGAAATAACAATAATTCTTCATACAGATTTGCTATTGGGGAAAAAATGTTCTGACTAAGTTTAATTTTTGGAAACTTTTGTCAAAAATTTAAATTTAAGTTTACCTACATATTTGGAGAAAAAAAAAAAAATACCAAGAGACATTCAAGAAGGTTTTTTTAGTACTTGGTTTCTCTCAGAATGAAGCGAGTGGTATCTACTACAATTCTAAAACGCTGTCGAAAAGGAAAAAATGGCTTTCTTCTTTCCATTAAACTAACAGCCATCTATGGGGTCACACACAGTCGGACACGACTGAAGTGACTTAGCAGCAGCAACAGGAGATAAAATCAAGAAACCTAAATCCAGTTACACTTTACTCATTTGGTATACACCCTGATATGTTCAGACTAAATGAATATGAGTAACTTCTTACATTGCATCTGGCATTTAATTGAATGTGTGATACAGTTAGCAAAAACGCTCCAATCAACATTTACACTTACGTGCTGTCTCTCATCTAAAAGGTAAGGCTCTGAGGTGTTTTCAGGTAGGTCCATCAGTCTGAAGAAGTCAGAAGCAATGCTGGTTGCTCTCAGCCTGTTATGTCACAGAGAGGAAGCTTGGTCACTCAGATGAGAGTTCTTTTCTCCTGTCGTTCCATTTACTCGAGCTGTTGCAGGGAGAGGTCTCTGAATATTTCCTCCCGTCCACCTCATTCGCTTCCATCTTAGACTCACTTGAAAGTTCCCTTTTCCTGTTCAGCACTAAGCATAAGTTTACCAAGAAGTCTTAGTAAATATTGTACAGTTTGGTTATAAAAAATACTGGGGAACCACTGAAATATTGGATTATCCTCCTCTTGGGAATTCAGTGTTACTCTTGTTCATCCCATGAGACATTTGACCCAGTGATGGTCCCTCTCCTTTTCGTGCCCAGACACTCAGCCATATCCAGCTCCTTGCGGCTCTGTGGTCTGGAGCCCGCCAGGCTCCTCTGTCCCTGAGATTTCCCGGCGAGAATGCTGGATTGGGTTGGCATTTCCTTCTCCAAGGGATCTTCCTGACGGAGGGATCGGACCCAAGGATACATCTCCGGCACTGGTAGGCGGGTTCTTTACCACTAACGCCACCTGTCCTCTTTGTGGCTTCTCAGTTTCACATTTACATGTTCTTTCTGTCAATAGGCTTTATAATAGTCTTTATACATTTTACAATTGAGTTCATAACGGTTTTATCATCCTGTATTTAGAAAATAGTCACCCGAACCCTACGACTGCCTAGTCTGTCAGTCAACCACAGCTAATGGAAGGACTTTCCAGGTTACAGACGAAGGCAGAGGAAGCTGGGCTCTGAGATGGAGCAGGGCACATACCAAACCTGCACGAGAAGAAGGTACTCGGCTCATCTCGGTACTCAGACAAGTCCCAGAGAGTCTGTTCTTACTCATATGCCGGTTCAAGGTGATGCCCGTTCACTCCTACCAAAAGACAGCTCAGGGAACCTCACAAGAGATAGGTGTGTGAATGGATAGAGAAGGGAGTGAGGGATGATTGAGGTTTGCTCCTAACCTCTGAGAAAGACTCCACCTATTTTAAACGGTTCTTTTCTTTCTGTTCAAAATCTTTTTTTTTTTCAATGTCCCAAAATATTCAGTTGTAAACCAGAAACATTTTTTTTTGTTTTTATGATTAAAGCAATGAAGGTGGTTTTATTCATTATATAATTGTGCTGTACTTAGTCGCTCAGTTGTATCCGATTCTTTGCAACCCCACGGACTATAGCCTGCCAGGCTCCTCTGTCCATGGGATTCTCCAGGCAAGAATACTGGAGTGGGTTGCCATGCCCTCCTCCAGGGGATCTTCCCAACCCAGGACTCAAACCCAGGTCTCCTGCACTGAAGACAGATTCTTTACCATCTGAGCCACATTGTAGAATTAATAATCTGTAATTCAAGCAACTTTATTTTCTTTAAACCAATGAATAGACTTACTCAGTACGTGATACTTATGGCAATACTATGCCCACACAACACAAGAATTATCCTGAACGTCATGTATCACAGTTTTATCCTAAGCAACTCTGAAACATTTTGGAAATTGAAAGGTTAATGAACTCATAGTTTTGTTTCTTAGAAGAAATGATACAAATAAAGTTCTGACCTTAAGAGTCAGAACTTGACTGGTATTAATTTTGTGGAATTGTTACCAACTCAATTCAGATTTTTGAATCATCTCATTTATCTTTTCATGACAAATATTAAACATTTTCAAACTATATTAATCATTTTCAAATGATTAGTATTTTTCATGATAAGAATATTTGTCAAAACAGTGCTTGCTACTATTATAATTACAGTCTTGATGTATCTCCAGTGTCGTCTTTGCCAGTGGAGAACGGGACTGAAAGGGAAATTTAACTTCATTCAAGTAGAAACTAAGGAATATTAGCCTGTTAACTAAGAGAAGTAGTGAAAGCAACTCAGAGCCTCCAGTTACCTCTGTCAGCTGAGATGCGAAAGATCCAGCTAGTCTAAATATGTAATCTGTTTGGTCATCCTGCCTGATGTTACAAGTTTTAGCAAGTATTGAAAGCCCAATCACGGCGTGTAATCACTGCCTCGGGAATTTCAAAAATCAGGCAATCAGAGAAAAAACTAGTTTACCAGATATCTACTCCCTTAATCAGTATCTAATTATACATGAATTGTGTTTTGGAAATATTATACTTTAACGTTTCATTTCAGAATTGCAGTCTAATTACACAGAATTCGGATATGTTTATATTAAATACTGTGGACGAAGCTCTAGTAAGTGCACCCTGATATCATTAATTTAATGCTTCGAGGGCAGATACCAGTTATTTTCTGTCTTGTTGTTGCTGTTTGGTCGCTAAGCCGTGTCAGGCTTGTTTGCAAGGCCGGGGACTGTAGCCCTCCAGGCTCCTCTGTCCATGGAATTCTCTAGGCAAAAGTACTGGAGTGGGTTATCATTTCCTTCTCCAGGGGATCTTCCTGACCCAGAGATCGAACCCACATCTCCTGCATTAGCAGGCAGATTCTTTACCAGTGAGCCACCAGGGAATCTTGCAGAGATCACTTGCCCTCAAGAGCCATTCATAATTATTTGAATATTAAAGCAAATTCATAAAATAAAGTTTAAAACTTCCAAAAACTTAACTAAACATGTCATTGATTCAACTGTACTTATAAAAATGTTTAAGAAATTATTTCCCTAAATAAACAGATTATAGTACAAAGTATTTTAGTTGCTATTTAGTAAAAAGCTAAATTCAGACAGCTGGAATTTGTGTTTGGCTTCTCTTATAACCTTGAAATGTAACCATAATTTTAATGGTGATAAAAATAGTGCATGTAAATTCATCTTCATCTTGATTTTTCTAAACACTCCTAGTGAGCCAATAGTCATGAAAATGTTAAAAAGCAAAAAAAGGAAAGACATGAACAAGAGATGAACAACAATGTGAATAATTCACAAATTGGCATTTGATTCTTGACTTCTTGAGAATTTACCAGATACACTACCACAAAAAATAAAAACAAAAAATGAGAAAAACCAGGAACAAAAATCGTGGTCCAAAATATCTTGGCAGTAACCTGTTTGCTATTTTCTGTCCTGAAGATTTTAGGCAAAGTTTCAATTAAAATGGATCGTAATTAAATTATTTTGGGCAGAAATGTGCCTTAGCCTTTGATTAAGCTGATCATTTCAACATTTTTAAATGCTTAATCTGTTTCTTAAAATGATATCAAGTTGTGCTATTGCCATTTATGGAGGTTCACGTGCGCTCAGTGCGTTTAAAGATTTGGCTCTCTTTTCTCTTTTTTCATTACTCCTGGAACATAGGATTGATTCAGTTTTATGCACATGCAGAATACCATGGACATGGTGCCAAGTATGCCCCATTCAGGAAAAAACAAAGCTCAAAAGGACATTTCTTTTTACGCAGCAGCCAAGATTATGCAGATGTAGAAATTAAAAATCCTGAGACTACTTGCCAGAAATTGCTCGGGGAAAATTTACTTGCGTTGTTTTCCCTTTCCCACGCACAAATAACAGATTTATAAATACCAGAAAGTACATACATGCTCAATCTTGTCCAACTCTTTGCAACCCCATGGACTGTGACCTGCCAGGCTCCATTGTCCATGAGATTTTCCAGGCGAGAATACTGGTGTGGGTTGCCATTTCATACTCTAAGGGATCTTCCAGACTCAGGGAATAAACCCACATTTCTTGCATCTCCTGCATTGGCAGGTGGGTTCTTTACCACTGATGCCACCTGGGAAGCCCAAATACCAAAACAGCCTCCATCGAAACAGTATAATGGGCAAAGTTGTTCTTTGATGATGCCTTTCTCTCCTACTTGTGTCCAGACCCTCCAATCCCGGGACCATTTTCCATGCCCAGTTATTTGGAGCCTGTCTGCCTTTTCCGAGCATACTCCATTGGTTCGTTTATGAAGGACTTTCCTTATGGTTCCAGAGTCTAAGGCTGTCACAATCATCTTTCCCAACTCTTTCAGATCCTGTATATCTGTGTTATCCCATGTCATGCTGAATCTAGTAAGAGACGCAAACTTGCCTTCAGTGATAAGGGCCACTAACTTACTGCTGCTGCTGCTGCTGCTGCTAAGTTGCTTCTGTCGTGTCCGACTCTGTGCAACCCCAGATGGCAGCCCACCAGGCTCGCCTGTCCCTGGGATTCTCCAGGCAAGAACACTGGAATGGGTTGCCATTTCCTTCTCCAATGCATGAAAGTGAAAAGTGAAAGTGAAGTCGCTCAATCGTGTCCGACTCTTAGTGACCCTATGGACTGCAGCCCACCAGGCTCCTCCATCCATGGGATTTGCCAGGCAAGAGTACTGGAGTGGGTGGCCATTGCCTTCTCCGGGTATAGAATAATTTCTGTTAAGGCTCTTTAAATTTATCAGCTGAAATGTGTGTCTGTTGATAGTGGCCGACCACTGACACTCAGCTTTTAGAAGCTCTTGGGTAGTGTCACTATGAGCGAGAAAAGGAGAGTGTTTATAGCACACCCACTTCTGTGGGCACCGTGGGAACAGCCCCTGATGGATGGAGTATGGTGGCTTAATTCAACAAGCCTCTGGGGATCAAGTCTCTTATTCAAGCAAGCAAAAGAACTCTTTATAAACCGCTCAATCATTCATTCGGTCATTTACTCAACACATCTTACTGTGCAGGCCCTGGATATACAGAAGACAGGAATATAGACTTCACATGTCTTCCTGTGGTTTATGCTGTTTAAACTAATGCATTTTATAAACTCAATTCTGGCAGAAAGTATATTTAGGAGAACCCTGGATAAAGGCATGATCTCTCAGTGATTCCTTTCCAAAAGGATAGTCTTAAAATAGAAGTTAAACTAACCTACCTCTCATAACTAGACAAATTCAACTGTTTAATTGAGTAACCAACAAAATATCTGAAAGTATGTCCATAACATACTGGTATTCTTGGAGCACATTGGAGCCGTTGCATTCTGTGCTTGGAGCCATGGAAATTGAAGACCTCTGTGACACGCAGACTGCATATGCGTATGTCTGTCACCAGGCGAAGCACTGGGATGCTCACTGGTAGAGGAGATGGAAGAACACATCTCTTAGAGCTTTACTCTCCTAATAACCACTCTAGGAAGCTCGTAGGATGGTGGTCGGGCCCACTTTACAAACGAGTAACGTGAAATTAAGATTCCACATGGCTCCAGAGTTCTCTTGCAGTACTTGCTCCAGGCAGGACAGTTTCATTTTCAGGTGTCTGGAAGTTCCTTCTATGTCCCTCCTTGCTTCCTTCACACACAGCCTTCCCGACTCAGTAAGTATAGGACAGATGTCATGGCTTGACTACATTTTGTCACCTACAGAGGCGACAGGCGTTCTTCCAGAGCTTGTGTTCCCGTTAGCGGTGTCTGAGGACTACCTCTGAATCCTGTCTCCATCGTGTGCAAACGTTCCAGGCTAAACACATGGTCAAAAGTCATTAAATATGCACTTTGTGTGAGATTTCTGAGAACTGATCATTTTTCCTCAACAGAAAGGATTCTGTGGAATGAGTGATTAAATTAATGAAACACCATACAGTGTGTTTACGAGGTTGGTATGTGGTAATGGCAGAAACAATAAACACAGAGAGCGTTGCTTTGTTGTTCCGAGGAATTTATTGTCCCTGACTATGATCTGAGAACAGATGGTGGAGGCTGTCAGCTGGGTTGTGAGCCCCGGCAAGCAGGAAGTAGGTGATGATAAACGGCTGGTAATTTCCCTTAGTGGAGCAACCCTACCGCAGGCTCTGCCGGAAAGAATAGATGCTAGTCTGAAACCTCATCTGTGGAATCTTGTCCAATGCTTCATTTTTTTTCTTTAAGGAAAGAAAACACAGAGGTCTTGTTCTTTGCCTTTGTGAGATCTTCAGAAAGCTCAATAATTTGTTTGCTCCTGAAAGATAATTATCAGCTGTATCTAAAAGGTGAAACCTCATATTTCTTGCAAGATCAGTTGGGTTTTTTCTTCTCCTCTATAAGCACTTGGGTTTATTGAGTACTTTCTGTTTGTCTACCATCGCCACGCCAGCTGGGAGTGGTTTGTCCCAAATTTATTTGTTGCGATCTCCAGGTGAAGGAATGGAAGGGTTTCCTTAGCTGATTTGTTTAGGCAACTGACTATCAAGATCCTATTTTGAAAGGAGACTCATGCCTCATATAATAGAAAAGTCAAGTCTCTAAAATCATAATAAATCTGAGCTGCAGTTGTATCGCCTTCTGTCTGTGTGTCTATAGTCAGTATCTTTACCTTCCTTGGACTCTGTGAATCATCTGCAAAGTAAACTCACTCCCAAAGCTACTATGGGAATTAATTATTTTTAATTATCGAGGGCAGCCGGCACTGTATCACAGCTAATAGGCATTTAGAAAAGTATTTATTCATTTATGTGTTGCTTTTCAGTCACTAAGTCGTGTCCAATTTATTGACTGATTTACAGCTGCACTGGGTCTTGGCTGCTGCGCATGGGCTTTCTCTGGTTGTGGTGACCGGGGGTCACTCTGCTCTCTAGCTGGTGCAGGGGCTGCTCATGGCAGCAGCTTCTCTTGCTGAGGAGCACCAGTTCCAGGGCGTGGACTCCAGGGCACGGGCTCAGTAGTCGTGGCCCACAGGCTTAGTTGCACTGTGACATGCGGAATCTTCTCGGGCCAGAGATCAAACCTGTTTGCTCTGCTTTGGCACTGAGGTTCCTATCCACTGTATCACCAGGGAAGTCCCCTACTAGGCATTTAAGAAAAAGGAGCTGGTATTAAGAAACAGTGATAGCTGTAACAATAATATGGTAATAATACAAAATAATGGAATAAAAAGGCAGGGAACCAGGAGCCGCGAGAGAAGCACCCAGCCTAAGACTTCAGATGGAGCCATGCAGGACACAGAGACTTTCCATCTGAGCAGCTCCAGGAATCCCGCGGAGACCTCCCTGCTGCCAGAAACCGCCCTCTCCATCAATCACAGGGGAAAAGTGCAGGCTGAAAACACGCAGCAGCTCTGTTAATGCCTCTGTTTGGTTTAATGTTATTTACCTCAGTGATAAAGAATGAGAACCGTTTTGATGCTTGACATTCCCTCAAGAAGAAATAATTTAAAAGCCTCTTCTAAGTGCTGTTCTTAGTTGACACATTGATCACTGCTTCTTTGAGGTTTAATTTATGATGCTAAACTGCAGGTATGAACTGATAAATGAATGCATAAAAAATGAGTTCTTCAAATTCAAGATTCAGAAGAAAGTAGCTAGTTTCCTTAAATAGTCATGCATTAAAATACTCTCTGTCATTCTACTTGCTGAGTACCGTACTCGTAAGTGGTAGCTTTTGACTCTCCAGCATTCCAAATCACAGCTCCTATTAACTTTCTGAAATAACTCTTATTGTTCAGTCGCTCAGTCTTTGTGACCCCATGGACTGCAGCACAACATACCTCCCTGTCCTTCACCATCTCCCAGAGTTTGCTCAAACTCATGTCCATTGAGTCGGTGATGACATCCAACCATTTCATCCTGTCTTCCCCTTCTCCTCCTGCCCTCAATCTTTCCCAGCATCAGGGTCTTTTCCAGAGAGTTGGCTCTTCGCATCAGATGGCCAAAGTATTGGAGCCTCAGCTTCAGCATCAGTCCTTCCAGTGAATATTCAGGGCTGATTTCCTTTTGGATTGACTGGTTTGGTCTCCAGAAATAATTCTGGTGTGTGTCTAATTTTCTCATATATGGGACTCATACTTATCTGGTGTTTATATAGTTGACTCCCTCATCCCTGTGTCATTCATTCAAGAAAATGCATGTACACCCATGGTGGGTTTATGTCAATGTATGGCGAAACCAATACAATATTGTAAAGTAAAATCAATAAATAAAACTGAGCTCAAACAAAAAAGAAAATGCATGTATTCCTTTTAGAAGCAGGAGAAGAAAAGTTGTTCATTGGAGATCCCAGAGGTTATTGCATATCTTGAAACAATTTTGGGGGTAAGTTAAAACCAAATAGGTTCCATCTGTTCAGGTACCAGGGCCTTTGTCCTGTATGGTCTTTAGGCCGCATTGCTCTAATTCTCATGACAGGTAATGGAAAATTAAAGGAACTTTTGGTGGCTGGGCTTGGAGTAGAGTAAACCTCTCTTCTTCAGTGGGAGTCAGTGGAGGAGATAATGAGGGGAAGAAAGACACACCAGAGGCAAGAAAGGGGCCTCACTAGGAAGCAGGTGCTGGGAAAGGTCACAGTGCATTTCAGTGGACAGTAGGCTTAGGGACACAGCACTTTGAAATCTGATGAAAGCCAGGGCCTTGCAGCCCTGTTAAGTGTATATATGCACAGATTGTGCGTCCGATTTCCAGAAGTGTGAGTACTTCCTGAAGTGTTCATCATTAATGTCAGATTAAAAATCCTGAGGCTCTTTAGGTGAGAGAATGTCAAAAGTTATACATACTAACTTGAGCTTTTTAAACAGAAGGCTGAAACTATTTGCTCCCAAGTGTGCATGTCTTAAAATTAGACTTAAAGTCCCAACGGTTATTTTAATGGGTGGCTTTTATGGTATTTTACCACTGGCCACACAACCGATAGAAAATATTTATTATGTGGGAAGTTCCCACATACGTAACAAAATTATGCTTCATAATTTACAATTGAGGGGTATACCCCTTGGCTCGGTGGGTAAAGAATCCACCTGCACTGTAGGAGACACAGAAAACCCAGGTTTGCTCCTCGGGTTGAGAAGCTCCTCTGGAAGAGGAAATGGCAACCCGCTCCAGTATTCTTGCCTGGAGAATCCCATGAACAGAGGGGCCTGTCAGGCCAGTCGTTACACAGTCCAAGGGGTCTCAAAGAGTTGGACACGACTGCAGCGACTTAGCACTCACACACTGTTTGTAACTGATCTGAAGTAAAATGTCATAGGAAAACCATTTTACTTATTTGATGATATAAAAAATAGTAATATTATTTGAAAATATACTCACCTTGTAAAATATACATATATAAATTGTAAAGATTTAAGTATATCACAAAAGTGATTCTTGTAAATATGTACATTAGTAATATGACATTTATAAATTACATAAGTTTCTATTGCATTTTGTAAATATTATATTAGTATGTGTATAAATGTTTAGTCTGTCAAATTCAGTCTTTATTTTCTTCTATATGAAAAGACTGGATGGCTCAGAAAAAGAGGCAGAGGAAAGAAGGAAGAAATAGCCATGAAATAACTGAAGAAATTTTCCTGGGAATGATGAAAATAACCTTAACCTTAGGTGCCTTATTGGGAAATTTCAAATTATTAACGATGAGAGGAAGATTAGAAAATCTTCCAGACACAGGGGGGAAATGACATTCAAAGAATCCGGAGTCAGAAAGGTTTGGATTTCTCAAGAGCAAAGCCATAGTGAGGAAACTGCCTGAATGTACAGGCTTGATTACATGATTACAGGTGAAAAAATTTCAATCTGTCTAGATTGTACATACACTTATTTTTTTTTTCCTTTTTAGGGAAGGAAACCATCATAAAATTACTGTTCTTAGAATTATTTGATCTTAAATTTGAACATTTTCCATGTTTGGCATACATACATTTGCTTACATGTAAAAGAAAAAAATATATATATATGTGTGTGTGTGTGCGTGTGTAACTTCAAATTTACTTTAAATAAGTTGGAAGAATCTTCTATAAATTCTGACCCAATAACCAGTTATGCTTCTTGCTCCAAATTCAACTCAAACTTCATGCTGGGCCTTTGATTTCACTTATTTTTCTATTGGTCCAGAATAGCTTGGTAAACCTTCTCCTTTTGGCCGGTAACGGTTTCAGTCCTTGTGACCAGGTCCGGCTGTTTCCTGTCTGTGAAACCTTCAGTGCTTCTTTGAAAAGGCAGGGGACTTGTTCATCGGCGCTCCTGTAACACTTGTATTTCCAATGTCATCATCAGTTATTTTGTCTCTACAGAATGCGGGTGGTTCCACATTAGTCTTAATGTGTCCTCAGAGAAGAATCCATGTCTCCTCTGGGCTTGGATTCCTGGTTTCTTTGTTGGTACTCATTTATGACTTAGGACTGTTTGAAAACAACAACAACAACAATCTGCTTCTTAGGCTTTCATGTCATTATATTAATATTAGTTTCTAGACAACATCCAGCCAATAAGATTATCTTTCCCATCATGTGTTTACAATTTTGTGTGTTTTTATACCATGTCCTGGGTTTTGTGCTAAGTAACCTGTAGCACAGGAGACTTCAGTGACAGTGTAGAAGGAAATACAAAAATTGCTGGAAGAAAACCTATAAATCTATAGCGAGTTAGTCATATGAGAAGTAAGTGCCCAAAGAAATCTGGTGAGGGAATGATCACCATGAGATGGAGTTGTTTAGGAATAAGAACAGTTACCATTATTGTGAATTTATGTGTGAAATCGATGGGGAAACAGTGGAAACAGTGTCAGACTTTATTTTTGGGGGGCTCCAAAATCACTGCAGATGGTGATTGCAGCCATGAAATTAAAAGACACTTACTCCTTGGAAGGAAGGTTATGAGCAACCTAGATAGCATATTCAAAAGCAGAGACATTACTTTGCCAATAAAGGTCTGTCTAGTCAAGGCTATGGTTTTTCCTGTGGTCATCTATGGATGTGAGAGTTGGACTGTGAAGAAAGCTGAGCATCAAAGAATTGGTGCTTTTGAACTATGGTATTGGAGAAGACTCTTGAGAGTCCCTTGGACTGCAAGGAGATCCAACCAGTCCATTCTAAAGGAAGTCAGTCCTGGGTGTTTTTTGGAAGGAATGATGCTAAAGCTGAAACTCCAATACTTTGGCCACCTGATGCAAAGAGTGGACTCATTGGAAAAGGCTCTGATGCTGGGAGGGATTGGGGGCAGGAGGGGAAGGGGATGACAGAGGATGAGATGGCTGGATGGCATCACTGACTCGATGGATGTGAGTCTGAGTGAACTCCGGGAGTTGGTGATGGACAGGGAGGCCTGGCGTGCTGCAATTCATGGGGTCGCAAAAAGTCGGACACGACTGAGCAACTGAACTGAACTGAACTGATGGGTGAGAACAGAATCACAGAAGTAGGAAACTATTGAATGTGCATATTTTGGGGGGCTCCAAAATCACTGCAGATGGTGACTGCAGCCATGAAATTAAAAGATTCTTGCTCCTTGGAAGAAAAGCTATGACCAACCTAGACAACACATACTAAAAAGCAGGATACAGGATGCTTGGGGCTGGTGCAGTGGGATGACCCAGAGGGATGGTATGGGGAGGGAGGTGGGAGGGGGGTTCAGGATGGGGAACACACCTACAACCATGGCAGATTCATGTTGATGTATGGCAAAACCAACACGATATTGTAAAGTAATTAGCCTCCAATTAAAATAAATAGATTTATATTAAAAAAGAAGAAGAAAAACAACAAAAAAAGCAGAGACATTATTTTGCCAACAAAGGTCCATCTAGTCAAGGCTATGGTTTTTCCAGTAGTCATGTATGGATGTGAGAGTTGGACTATAACGAAAGCTGAGTGCCAAAGAATTGATGCTTTTGAACTGTGGTGTTGGAGAAGACTCTTGAGTGTCCCTTGGATTGCAAGGAGATCCAACAGTCTATCCTAAAGGAAATGAGTCCTGAATATTCATTGGAAGGACTGATGCTGAAGTTGAAACTCCAATAGTTTAACCACCTGATGTGAAGAACTGACTCATTGGAAAAGACCCTGATGCTGGGAAAGATTGAAGGTGGGAGGAGAAAGGGATGACAGAGGATGAGATGGTTGGATGGCATCACTGACTTGATGGACATGAATTTGAGTAAGCTCTGGGAGTTGGTGATGGACAGGGAAGCCTGGCGTGCTATAGTCCATGGGGTTGCAAAGAGTCGGACACAACTGAGCGAGTGAACTGAACTGATGAGGGTCAGGACAAGTATTGGAGTAAAAAGATGCAATTTGTTTGTGAAAGTAGAGTCAATAGCACTTATGTGCAAGATTCCATTTATGAAGAAAAATAAAAGATTCCATCTATTATCTAGACATCGATTGCAATATGTTTTCATTTTTGTTTTATGAAAGCTTTTTCAAGGAGAACTAGAATGATTGGTTGTTGTTGCTCATCGCTCTCTTAGCTTTCTCATTACATCATTTTCTTGTACTGTGAGGTTTAGTGAAATTAGCAAGACTGTTGATTTTGAAAGCTCACTGATACTCTATCATAGCTTTGCTTTCAATAAAAAAGATAGTATATTGAACTTAAGAGGCATATATAACAATTAAGGTAAGGGCTAAGTAGGAAACTCAAAAGCCTTTAATCAGAAACAAGTTAAAGTGCAGCAAGTTAAAGGGCTTTGCTCTGCTGATTCTGCTCCCTACTTTTGGCCCTTAACGGGGTCACATTTTTAGATGAAAAATACCACATATTTGCCCTCAAGTAATAATAAGAAGAAACAATAATACAGTAGTTACCCAGCCTTTGACAAACACTGTCCTGAATCAGTGCCTTACCCTAATGGAAATGCCTCCGAGGAACAAACACTGCCAACAAAAGAGAGGTAACTCTATTTTTTCTTGAAACAAAAAAATCATTTCCAAGTCTTGGTTTTCACTACCAGAGCCTTTCACTTGGCTCTTATCTCAGTTTTCCGCGTTTTGCCCGTGTTTCTGTGGTCTCCAGCTCATCTGATGCTTCTCTTGGCTCCTGTCCAGTCGGGCACAATGAAGGGCAGGTTTTCTTCTGTTGCTAGAGTGACTCTCTCTTTGCTTTCGTTCCTCAGCTCCTTTTTCTTTCATTCCTGAATCGCCAACAGACCGCTAGTCCTCTCTGGTCTGATCTGGTGGCCCTCCCCAGTGCTGTTAAAACGAGTAGTTAGAATTCAGGAAGAGGAGAAAATCTGGGCATTAAATGTGATCCCCCAGAGGTTTCAGCTTCCTCCTGCAAACTCAGGAAGAGGTTGTGCTTATAGTTTTCTTTATTAGGCACATTTCTTTATTAGGCTGGAGGAAGCACAAGCTGGAATCAAGATTGCCAGGAGAAATATCAATAACCCCAAACATGCAGATGACACCACCCTCATGGCAGAAAGTGAGGAATAACTAAAGACCCTCTTGATGAAAGTGAAAGAGCAGAGTGAAACAGTTGGCTTAAAGCTCAACATTCAGAAAAGTAAGATCATGGCATCCAGTCCCATCACTTCATGGGAAATAGATGGGGAAACAGTGGAAACAGTGACATACTTTATTTTGGGGGGGCTCTAAAATCACTGCAGATGGTGACTGCAGCCAAGAAATTAAAAGATGCTTATTTCTTGAAAGAAAAGTTTTGACCAAACTAGACAGCATATTCAAAAGCAGAGACATTACTTTGCCAACAAAGGTCTGTCTAGTCAAAGCTACGGTTTTTCCTGTAGTCATGTATGGATGTGAGAGTTGGACTATAAAGAAAGCTGAGCACCAAAGAATTGATGCTTTTGAACTGTGGTGTTGGAGAAGACTCTTGAGAGTCCCTTGGACTGCAAGGAGATCCAACCAGTCCATTCTGAAGGAATCAGTCCTGGGTGTTCATTGGAAGGACTGATGCTAAAGCTGAAACTCCAATGCTTTGGCCACCTGATGTAAAGAACTGAGTCACTGGAAAAGACCCTGATGCTGGGAAAGATTGAAGTTGGGAGGAGAAGGAGATGACAGATGGCTGGATGGCATCACCGACTGGATGAACATGAGTTTGAGTGAACTCCGGGAGTTGGTGATGGACAGGGAGGCCTGTCGTGCTGCAGTCCATGGGGTCGCAAAGAGTCAGACACGACTGAGGGACTCAACTGAACTGAACTGATCGATTGCCATTTACCTGACACAGTTCCGGGCCCAAGAGAGAGCCATTCGCGAGAATGAGTCCCCTCATCAGGAACACATTCTTAAGTGTAGGCCCATAAAAGCTGACAATGTAGACAACAGTTTGAGAGACTGAACAGGACTCTGAAGAGGAAGAGCACCCGGGATGGCATGGTGCTGCTGTGAAAGCGTCCCGGGCAGACCTCTGCACGAAGCGCCATCGCAGCAGAGACCAACGGGATGGAAAGCAACCCACGTGCTCAGAACGGAGAAGGGAGCTCCAGACGACGGAGAGACGGGTGGCCAGGCTTCGGTGGGAACCGGGCGGAAGTGTGGGGCAGTGAAGACAGATACACTGGAGCGCGGGCTTCCGGAAGTAAACTCTGGATGGATATTTAACAGGAAAATGGATATTGAAATAGAAACGTGAGAGGATGTGGACTGTAGCGGTCTCAGCATGGCAAGCAGTTAGTGGGTTATGGTAGTCATTTAAACACGTGCAAAGGTGGCTTGGATTAGAGCGGCAGTAGTTGAGGAGGGCAGTAGAAATGTCCGGACTAGCTGATGGATTAGACCTAGATGGGAGAAAGGGAGAAGTCAGTAGTGGGGCCAGTTTGTGACATGAGGCCTCAGAGTATACCAGCAAAGCAGACTAATTAAAAATAAAAGTCAGCTAAGACAAAAATAAGGCTATTAATAGAGTGTATATATTTGAATATCTGCACATATGGCTCCATCCCCCAGACAAAAGAATTGTAAGGAGGGATGAAAAATTACTCTATTAGAATGTTAAATGGAATGGATTGAGGGGAATAGTGGGAATTAAAGATATGAGTCTGAAATTTGTGAGTTTAACTAAAGAAGTCCTGATTGGTGTAAAAAAAAAAAAAAATCAGCTTGGAAACTGGACATGATGGGGAACAGGGTGGTGGGCAAGAGGAGAAACAACCAGAGGAGATTCAAGTTGATTGACTTAGGACTTAACTTGAACAGAAAAGATGGTGGAACTTGTTAAAAAAAAAAAAAGTTGGGTGATGAGAAGAAATAAGTAGAGGGAGTCGGAAATTCAGATTTTAAGTTCCAGTGACTGCAGAATAGAGTGAGGAGAGGAGGAGAAAGAACTTGGGGAGGGATAACATCAGCTCATCGCTGCCCTCCTGGAGTTCCCGGTCTTGGTGAAATCTGCAGGAGGGTGGCGCTATGCGTCTGAAGACACAGCATCAGAGCTGACACTTGATGATGAAGCAGAGGGATAGTAGTGAAGAGAAGACAAATGTTTTCTAGCAAGATGGGTCAGGGGCAAAAGCCAAACACTCAAGGTTGGAAAGAGAGGAGGAATCAGACAGGACTCAGAGAGGTAGGGGCTGAACTTGAAGCGAGTTAATCCAGCACTCAAGGCGTTCACAGGGTTGGGGTGGGCAAGTTTCAAGAACATGGTAGTTTTTACAGCATCAGCAACCACAGAAAATTTGAGGGTGACAAACTGTGACAAAAACACAAATCCACCCATTCAGCTAATGAGATTTTCACAGTAGAGGCAAGAAGGTTTAAGGGACTTATTTACATCACAGAATACATTGAGTGAGGCACAATATGGTACATTCCTTGACTTGGCCAAAGAGTCAAGAATATGTATTTCCCAGATGACAGATGACCTGGTTTGGAAGTATTGTGACTTTAATAGGTTGGAGTGTTGCAGATGGCTAGTTTTCCCCCCGGAATCCATTTTCCTTTCTTCCTGGGTCTATAGCTGCTTGGTCAGAATGGACATCGTTCTCTCTCCTTACAGCTGTGTGTGGCCATGTGGCTTGACAGCCTGGTTTGCCTAATCCCAGCCTCTTACATGAGACAGAAACAAACTTCTATGTCACTTAGGTCATAGAATAGTAGCCACTTTTGTTGTGGAAGCTTTGCCTACTCTCTAAGGTATGTAACTCCTGACCATGTAGGGCTGGCTACTGTATCCTCACGCTCTTGAGGACGCTCATCTATGGAAGAGTTTAACAGGTATGAACAGTTAGGAAGTTAGTCTCCAGTTGAGACTAGGAAATATTTATTGTCTACCCTTCTGTCCTGCCAAACTGTCCTGTCAAAACTTGTCACTTTTAATGCACGTCATACCATTTCACGCTCCCTGCATTTATAAAGACTGCCCTCTCTTTGTAGACTGGTTTTCTCATTTTCTGTCTGGCTTACTCCACCCAGTTCTGTAAGATCCAAATCAAAGAAGCTTCCCTAAATTAATCATTCCCTTCTCTGACCTGTGTAAAGGTGACCCATATGCAAGACTGTGTGCAGAGTCTTACTATGGCATATCACGTGGGGTGGTGATTAGCTTCTTATGTTAGCCTTCTCCTCTAGGCTGGGTGAGGAGGGAATTTGGATTCCTGGTTCAGTGGAGAGCATGATTTATTTATCTCCATTTTCCAGCCCTCATCCTTTAGGGTTTCTGACACATAGAGGTCTTCAAATTTAGTCTGAACAAAGAATTCTTGGCGGAATAGAGAAAGAAGAATGCTCTTCTCTTTGGGGTAATTATTGTTTCACTGTTAGGAATTTTAGACCCAAGAAGGAACAATGTCAGTGAATATGTACAAGTTACGGATTCAGTGGTTATTCTCTGAAATGGAACTTCATGGTGCGCTGAAAACTGTCCCAACTAGAGCTGGATCATCATCTACCCTGATAAGACCTGTTGGAGAGATTGCCTTTCATCATTAAATACAAAAGTTGAAGAGGATTGGAGATGGCACCCTCTTTTCCTGATACAAATAGGACAGAGAAGTTAATCAGGTCTGATCTTGTCACATTTTTATTTATCCTCTTGCTCTGGAACAGGAGCCAGACACTAAATGTGTCAAATTTGCATGTGTGTGCGCACACACACACCCCACACACCTCTTTCCAAACATACCTTCATGAACTTTGTTTTATACTCAGACTGTGCTCAATCTCCAACTGGAATTCAGTATGTTTGACTTGTCTTACAGATGGAAAAAGGATATTCACCTAAATGCAGTAATTTTTATAGCAGTCTGATATTTTTTCACAAATGCTTCCCAACCACAGTCAGGTGGCGGAAAGGGAGAGTCAGGTGTCCATCTTTAGCCGAAGGAGAGAGAGAGAGAAGGAAGGCTGAGGCATGCAGGGGAGGTGGAGGAAGTCGGCCAGACCCATGAGAAAAGGCATAACGTGGATGACGGGAGCAAACCAGTCAATCAAATCAAGAAGTGCAAATCCCTGCTTGCCATCGTTCAACATCATCGACGTGCTCGTGAGTCTCTGTTGTGGGCCTTCGTGCTCTGAGAGGACGCTGCTCTCCTGGATGTGTAGGAGACTCAGGGGGTCTGTGCAGAGCTTACCCTGGAGACTGGAGCTCTGGGATGGTGGCCTGGACCGGGGGCTGACCCTGGTCTCTCCCTGACCTGGTGGCTCTCTCTTTGCACCTCAGTCTTCTCAAGCACACAATGAACGCATTCCCCACCAGAGAGCTTTGAAGTCCGTCTGCGTATAAGACCTTTTTTTCCCCCCCTGGACTCTACTAATTTTGTTAATCTGGGAAATTCACCAAAGTTCTATGACTGCATTCTATTTTAAATAATTTTGTATTCTATATCCAAGTAACTTTCTAGTGTTAGTGGAAAACAGAATTTCACAGTGGGTAGCATGCACTTTAGGTCTCAAATTTTCCCTTACCCTTGACACACCAAAAAAAGAAAAAAAAGGCGGGGGAGGAAGTTAGACCCCCTTTCTAAATCTCAGGAAAAACTTCATTGCATGCATCCAAGAATTTTATTAGCCGAGGAGGTATTCCTACAATATAAGTGCATGATCCTTACCGCACCATAACAACTGTTGACTGCCTCACTGTCCTGGAGTTCTCAAGGACTTTCCTGTGCTTGCCTTCCACAAGTGTTGTCGCCATTCAGTGGCTAATTCATGTCCAGTTCTTTGCAACTCCATGAACTGCAGCATGTCAGGGTTTCCTGTCCTTCACCATCTCCCAGAGCCTGCTCAAACTCATGTCCATTGTGTCGGTGACGCCATGCAACCATCTCATCCTCTGTCGCCCTGTTCTCCTTCTGCCTTCAATCTTTCCCAGCATCAGGGTCTTTTCCAATGGGTTGGCTCTTTGTATCAGGTGGCCAAATATTGCAGCTTCAGCCTCAGTCCTTCCAGCCCTCCATGCCCAGCCTCTGTTCTACTCAGAGTGCAGGTTTCCATTTGAAATTCAAAGATAACATCTTTGCTAAAGAAGGGCTGCTCGTTGATACACAGGTTGAAGAACCCAGGTGTCCTTTAGCAGTTTTCAAGCTATGGAATCAACCACAGGCCTTCAGAATAACAGGACCAGGAAGCCTTTTACACTGTGAGACTTTGATCTGTTACTAACAGGTCCCTAAGTTTTATCTACAAGCTTCACTTAACACGAAAAAGCAGAGCTTGATCTGCAGTAAGCAATTCTAATGTGGGACTGTGTAGCACAAGGCCAATTGTAAAAATTCAATCACTGACTCACGTATTCACTGACTTAACAAATTTTTATTGATCGCTTGTATTTCTGCTGCTAGAAATTGGTCTGTTGTCAAAAAGAGAGACTGTTCTCATGGATCTTATATTCTAGTTGGGGTGAGAAGGGAAGAAACAGACAGCAAACAAAAACAGACGATAGATGATAAAGACAGTAACTGGGTCTTTATCTTTATATGAGAAGAGGTGGAAGAAAACTGGTGTAGGAAAACAGGCTCATTCTTACATAACAATTAAGGGCTACGTAGGAGACTCGGAAGGGCTTGATCAGAAGTAGGTTATAGTGCAACAGGTTAAAGAGCTTGGCTCTGTTGATTCTGCTCCCCTTTTTAAAGATTCAAAATGTGCTCATATACTCATGCTGAGGTCAGCTGGCCCAGCAAGCCAGGGCTCGGGGGCCCTGCCTCGGATGTCTCCAGGCCTTTGGAAGTGCATCTTGCCTGCAAGTGTCAAATTCCTTCTGGTCACACAGCCAACCGGCTCTCTTTGAGACCACCTAAAGGTGACCCGTTAAATCAGAAATGGTAACATATATATATATATATGAAAGTGAAAGTTCCTCAGTCCTGTCCGACTCTTTGTGACCCCATGGACTTAGTCCATGGAATTCTCCAGGCCAAAATACTGGAGTGGGTAGCCTTTTCTTTCTCCAGGGGATCTTCCCAACCCAGGGATCGAACCCAGGTCTCCCATATTGCAGGCAGATTCTTTACCAGCTGAGCCACAAAGGAAGCCCAAGAATACTGGGGTGGGTAGATCCCCTCCTCCAGAGGATCTTCCCGAAACAGGAATCAAACCAGAGTCTCCTGTGCTACAGGCAGCTTCTTTGCCAACTGAGCTATGAGGAAAACCCTATATATATATGAGAAGTATTTTGTTAGGACCAACAGCACTCGTGGAGTTAACACAAATACAGTTATCTTAAATTATACAAATGTGTACAAATGAAAAAAAAAAAAAACTTACACGGAAAGCGAGCGCTGGAGACTTCCGGACACCGCCCCGCCGCTACCCCCGCACTGGCTGGCCTTGGTGCGCCCAGCTTTGAGCGAGGCGGCGAGCCCTGCGGGGTGCCGTGGCAGGGTCTCTCCATCCACCTCCCATCAGTCAGGCTGAAGAGCGTCTGAGCCCCTCCTCCTGCCTTTAAGGCTGTCTCCGCTCAAACTCCAGAGGCCTTGCCCCTCTGCGATCGCTCCCAATAGAGTCGTTAAGGTTCAGAGAGACTCAACTGTGACTCCAGAGACTCGCTCCCCTCTATTTAGGATGGAGGCCATTTGTGTTCTTATTGCTATCGCACAGTGTGGGAAACGCTGGACGTCTTCCTCGTTTCCAGTAGAATGTGCTCTGCTCAAGACTTCCGTGAAATCCCTCCTTGTCTGTAAAATTGTGAGTATCTTTTGTGAATGCCCTCTCATAAAATCCTCCCTATCGCCACGAGTAGGGTGAACGTTTTTATAGCAGTTCTTGACTTTAGATGAGAAAAGAGTATCTTCTCAGCTTAATGTCGCTGAGAAAAATGTACCTACCCCTTAGAAGTTCTCCTGGTGTTAATAACTACTGCCCTTTGAAGGGAAAGACGATATTGGCCTTTATCTAAGTAAATTACAGTTCATGTATGTTAGGATATAAGCACATCTTTTACTCTATCTGGAAAAACAGAATTATCTTTTACCTGAAGAGCTCGGCTCTAGTTATTCGTTGGTGATTTTGGAGCTTGAGAAGCATTTCTTTGCCCTTTAAAAATGTAAATGTTTGAAGTCTATTCCTGTAAGAGGCTGCTAGAGGTCACTAGTGAAATCAATTGCAAAGTTTCACAGGGAAATTCAAAGTTTTTGCCTGGGCAAGGTATTTTGAGCTTATCAATTTCAATAACAATTGCATTAAGGAGAAAAACCCAATTATTCTCCTACTGGAAGAAATAGAAGCCTCGAGAAGTGATAAGTTATGGGGGACAAACGAAACGGACCACATCCTGATACTGATGCATGTACACACGTGCATTCTTTATCACCAGGATAGCAGTCAGGCTTCACAGGTGAGAAAACTGAGGCCCGCTGAGAGCAAGTGCTTGTTTAAGAGGGAAGTTTTTGGCAGATTTAGGCATAGAGAGAAGGCTTTCCAACCCCCAGGAATGCTTTTCTTTAGTGAATCTCTCTGTGTCTCTTCTCTAGTCCATTTTATCCAGGGATCCCTTCTTGTTTTGGTTTTTCTTGACCATCTCCTCCTTGTTAGCATATTTTCTTTACCACGTTCCTAGGGCTCCTATTGGGAGAAGGCAGTGGCACCCCACTCCAGTGTTCTTGCCTGGAGAATCCCAGGGATGGGGGAGCCTGGTGGGCTGCCGTCTATGGGGTCGCACAGAGTCGGACACGACGGAAGCGACTCAGCAGCAGCAGAGCCCGCATCATGTTATGTCTCTTCACGGCAGTGATTGCTGATTCTGGGCCACGTGCCTGTCTTCCTCCGGTAATCTCTGTGTTTCTGGTTCTGCTGTGACACTGCTTGTTTTCCTTGTTGTGGCCGCTTGACTTGGATTTTGTGCTTTTCCTTTCCGTCTGGGGGACAGTGCTTCCTCCACGCGGTTCCCTGTTTCTGTAATTGAGCCCATCCCCTGCGGCCGCTCTCGCCTCCCTCCACCCATAGTTCAAGTTGCTGTGCTCTGCCTGCATCTTCCCCTCGACTCTCCTTCACTTCTTCCATCTCCGCCTCTTGCCTTTGTTCTCACACTTCATCCAAAGACACAGGTCCCTATATTTTCTTTTTTTCTCTCAATATAACCAGTCTCATCTTCTTGTTCTTTCCTGATTTAGACACGACTCTCCATGTAAAATGAAAAGCAAGGAAAATGTCCTGTTTGTAGGCATTCACATTCCTGTTTAACCATATGGGTCAATGTAAAACTGAAAACCATATTGGTGCTTTCATACATAACCGTGCTCCAAAAACGCGACTGTTGTATTCCTTTGGATTCAGACACAGTTCTTGTGGCAGTTCTTGTGGAGTGGTCATGCATGGGCCCACTAGGATAGCATCAGCTCCCTGCCTTCTGAGCCTTGTCACAGCCTGAGCTGCATGCTGGCCTCGGCCTCAGAAGTCTAACGACCCTGTCTTAGATGCAGAGGATGAAGAGGGCCTGCTGCCTCTAGCTGGACTGTGGATTAGGAAGACTGATCAAAAGAGAAGCCCAGTCCTCTTGCCCTTGATACCCCCCTAACCATGGAGCAGAATAAGCTGTAGGCTGAATAGATGGGCAGAGCCCATCTATCGAATAAGCCCTCTCCAAATCAATGGAGAGGGGCATGCTCTATCTATGCCCCTCAAGAGAGAGTAGCAATCTGCAGTGTTCAGATGGCTTCCCATGTGGGTGTTCACGTGAGCTGTTCTGAAGAGGAGCAGGATCTGGGCTTCGGGAACAAGCTTAGTCCATACTCCCCTGGGGGTGAGAACCAGCAGCCAGGGTGACCCAGGAAGGCCCACTGCATAGAACAGCCTCATGTTGGAAGGACATGGCTTGATGTTGACTCCAGAATCTGGTCAGAAGGCAGAGAAGGGACTTAAAGGGTGACTGGCAATGCTCCTTTTTCATGAAGATTCCCAGTTTGAGGAAGTAAGATTATTTTGATGATTCTCTCTCTCTCTCACACAGACATACATATTCATATATTCACAGCTGCTTTATGTTACACTATGCATCTCTAAAACCTTTGAAATCAAAAAATAAATTTAGAACCATTAGACTTTAGACCAGTAAAGCCTTCCAATTGATTAGTTGCATATTCGTGTTTAAGAGATGACCCTCTGGATTGCAGAACGAGAGGACGTTTCATTCCCCCACCCTCCACGAGGACCGGATATGATCTCCATTCTCTCCAAAGCTGTTTCTTTGCAGGCCATCTGTGCCAATGTACCCCGTATCTCCCAGAACTTGCTGAGAACTGTGAAAGTTCGAAAGATACTGTCTGGTAAACGATAATGGGTCAAGTATGAGACATACAATAGATGCTTAGAGATCTTAGGGAAAGGTATTTTGATAAGGTTATAAAGAATTTGTAAATGACGTTTAATTCTCTCCTATTCTAAAATGGTTATCTGCCTGACATATTCATAGTGGATTAATTTATGCTTTTTATTTGGCCCCGGATGGATAAACTAAATGGAATTAGAATTATACAAGTAAATGTTATTTCAGACCCTCCAGTAGCAGGAAATAGCTTTATAACAGAATTACATAACAGCTGGTGCTGCCTCCAGTGACCAGAATGGTAATGTTTTCTTTTGATTCCCTTGCAACCGCACAGGGCTGTTTAGCTGTATGTTCTTCAAAGACTTTCGGCAACATGAGGCAGAGTTAAGGGACGTTAGGGCTTGATAGGGATAAGTAAATAATACGTTACTTATTTATAAATATGTTGCAGCATAAAGCGGGATCTCCTCATCTGGGTTCAACTTTGCAAAGTTATGTCACTGTTTTAAATGGAATAAAACATTTAACAACCTGCTCAACCACACTTCTCAAACATCACTGTGCAGCCGGATCACCTATGAGACATGTTAAAATACAGGTTCGGCGGATTCAGTGATGCTGCTGGAGTCTGCCCTGCTCTTCTGGGAGCAGAAGTCTCCAGCCCTGATGGGGTTTGTCAGAACTGATTGGTGAGGTCGTGCCTGTCCTTCAGTCTGCAGATCTAGGCGCTTCTGGAGGGGGTTCTGGCTTTTGAGGTGGGGGCTTGGGATCTGAGTTCAGCACCTGCAGTTCACATAAAGTAGTCGTCATCCTCAGTGTCCCAGGGTCACCTTGAGACAAGGACTTGATCGCATTCTGTGTGTTCACCCCTCACGTACCAAATAATGTGCCTGCCACTGACTTTGTGCTCAGTAATTTTTTTTTAACTCAGATTTGAATAAACAGTTGCTAAAACTCGTTAAATTCATTCACTTACATTTGCCTGTTTGTTTGAAGAAACCCATCTGAGTTCTCAGTAGGGCCAGCTGATTTCAGAAGTCGGCATTGGCAGTTCTGAGGTGGAACAGAAGGGAAACGAGGCGTGGAAGCCATGCAGGCTCTGCTTGGCTGAGAGGTAGACCTGTCTTCAATGAAAGAGGACTCAGAGCACCCGCCCCTCTTCTAGCTGATTTTGCAAAGGCCTTCAGGCTCGGGGCCAATTTACCTCCAGACTAGAGCACAGTGGATGGTCCAGGAGCATCCGAGGACAAAGCCGTGTGGTCTTGGAAACAAATAGCATCAGGATTCTGCGGTCCACCTTTGAGGGTGGCACCTGGAGAAGCTACACAGGAGGTCACGGTTGCCAAGATCCACTGGATCCGGAGCTCTTATCAACCGATTTTTTTCAGAGCTAGATAAAATGGAAACTTTTGTGTTTACATCAGATATCCTCACAATGCCCGGTGCTGCAGCTGCTGTGGGTCGCATGCAAAGCAGAAGAGGCGCAGCAAGGGTGAGTCTGGGCAGATGCAAGGCCTGTGAGGTTTACAGGCTCCTGTCTTCTCCAACAGTCCCGTGGTTAGAAACTGAGTGGCAGATAAGGAGAGAACACACAAATTACAAACACGCCCCTGACCGTCATTTCTCCTAGAGATAAAACTGCACAGATGCTAGCCCAGGGTTCATTCAAAACAGCACGTGCTGCAGAATGGCGGTGAGGGTTAAAGCCGTGCCCAGATAATTGCATGGGCTCTACACCGTCCCCAGAAGGTGTCCAGACAGGGCAGTGGACCCTGGAGCAAGAGACTTTTTTTGTTCCCGAGATCTCAAGGCAAAGTCAGGCTAGCAAAATCTCTTCCTTGTTTTCTCATAGACTGTTAGGCAGTCCTTGTTAGGTTCTATGAATGTGATTTTACTGAATATGCTTAAATTCAAGGGATTATGAATTGGCTCCATTTTGCATCTCATTTTTTAAATCTTAAATGACAAACGTTGGAGAATTTCTTTCAATAAAAGTCCCTGAGTAATAATGTAACTAATTCACAAGAGTGAAGACTGTTAAATGCTGGCAACAAGTGGTCCCTGCCTTTTTAGAGTCAACAAAGGGAGGAGACAATGACATCAACACTTAGAACGCATTCTGTAGCAGAGGCTTGCATGGGGGCCGGAGGGGGAAGTTTTCTGTGCTCTGCGACTGATGAACGTTTCATACCAAAAGACAAAAAATAATGTGTCATCTTAGAAGCTTTTGAGTTTGGGCTTCCCTTATGGCTCAGCTGGTAAAGAATTTGCCTGCAATGAGGGATACCTGGGTTTGAACCCTGGGTGGGGAAGATACCCTGGAGAAGGGAAAGCTACCCACTCCAGTATTCTGGTTTGGAGAATTCCATGGACTGTATAGTCCGTGGGGTCACAAAGAGCTGGACACGACTGAGCCACTTTCACTTAGAAGCTTAACAACAGTCTTAAGTAATAATGGGTAGGGATTTACAAACTAAAAATCTCACATGTTTGCATGTTCTCACAGTTTCTCCCTACAAATTGCAAGAGTTAAAAGGGAAAGTATCGATAGTAATTTTTGCAGTGGAAATGTTAGACAATACCTTAACAAAGAATTCAAAGTAAACATCACCCCTGGGAGTGGACAGTGTGTGTTTTTAAATGTGGTGCCCTGAGAATCACCGTTCTGTGTTATTCTGGTCGGAGGCATCAGACAAACCAAGAGAGGAACGTTCTATAAAATAACTTACCCTCAGTCTTCACCGTGTCAGTGTCAAGGATTGTTCCAGATTTGAAGGAGACTCAAGAGACATGACAACTAAGTACCTTGTCCTCGTGGACTGAACTCTGCCTCAGAACTGGGGGATGTTATAAAGAACATTGGTGGACGTTGTTGGCTTTATGGAATGTATGTGACGTGAAACCATGGTGTTGATGTTGCATTTACTGACTTTGATGTCTGCATTATGTACTGTTATAATGTAAGACAACACCCTTCTTTGGATTTAAGACTTAGATGAGTATTAAGGACTAATATTATGTAAATGGTTTTATGTGTGTGTGTGTGTGTGTGTATGAGTGCTCAGTTGCTCAGTTGTGTCTGACTCTGAGACACCACGAACTATAGCCCCCTGGGCTCCTCTGGCCATGGGATTTTCCAGACAAGAATACTGGAGTGGGTTGCCATTTCCTTCTCCAGGGGATCTTTGCAACTCAGGGATCAAACCTGCATCTTCTGCAAGTCTCCTGTATTGCAGGCAGATTCTTTACCACTGAGGCTCCTGGCTCCTGGGAATCCTCTTATGTATATATATGTATATATATACACACACACACCCTTTTTCAAATGGTTCAGGGAAAAAAGAAAACTGACCAGGTCATTCAACGCTTAGAAGACATATATGATGACACAAAATAATTGTGATATATTATAAAAATAAAAGGACATTTGAAAAAAAATGTGGCATTATTAGTGGTGAGTGGTGTTAGGAAATAAGGCTGGAAAAAGTGTGTTGAGAACAAGTAATTAACTTCTCAGCCACATGGGGGGTTTATCCTTTTTACATGATGGTCGCGATGAAGACTTTCAGGTTCTATTTTTGAGAAGGTTTTTCCTCTGCCTTGGCTGATATAAGGATATGAATATTTTAAAAAGCTTGGTCTCGGTGGAGCACCAGCAGATCACAGAGAGCGCACAGAGTGTGAACACCTCTGTGTGTGAGTGTGCCCGAGTGTGTGTTAGTGAGTGTGAGTGTGAATTGACCATATTCGGAAGACGTTATTAGTAAGGATGTGCCAGTAAACACATAGTTTGGAGATACTGCCCTCCACTTAAAATAGCTTAAAATCTAATCCTACTTCAAGCCATATTAAAAATTTACTTCAAACCTTTTAAAAGATTAAATTTAAAGAAGTTTATTTTTTTATTATTACTGTAAGAAAACATAAAACACATTTAATCTTGGAGTGAAAAGGGCACTTCTAAGTAATATTGGACATAATGTCAGTACCTGTTTACTTTTTTATTTTCAGTGCCCTTGAAAGAAAATCATTAGAAAAATCCTTGAGAATGAGTTCTTGTCTGGGATTTCTTTTTCTTCTCAGTCCCAGATCTGATCCCTCGCACCCCCTCCCCTGTGTGTAGGCAGTACACCCTTTCTCCTCTCCTTTCTTGCCTTCTGTCAGCGTGCTTTCTTGCTTGCTTGCTTGCTTTCTTGACTTCCCCCTTCACCTGTTTTGTCCACCTTCCCCGAACCAGCAGCCACCAGTCTGCTCTTTGTGTCTATAATGAACTGTTTTAAATTTTTTCTAGATTTTACATAAGGAAGACCTTTGTCTTCTCTGACTTATTTCACTTAGCATAATGCCTTCTAGGCCCATCTCTGTTGCCACAAATGGCAGATTTTCTTGCTTTTTTATGTCTGAATGATGGAGTTCACTTTTGACCTTATCGTACCATCACTTTCCTTTGCCGACTCCAAATGCTGTTCCTGGAAGCCTGCAGATTCGATTCACTCTGCTGGAAAGTCCTACTGGCTTCTCACACTCAGCATGCCCAAACCACTGTTTCCCCATTGCCCACCTGCTCTGAATCCCACGTGAGGTGTTCATTTCCCTCGGGCTCCCTCCCTCCTTAGTGAGATCTCACGATTCGTGGTTACAGAGGGAAACCTTGGCGTCATACGCCTTCTCGCGTTCCTCAGCCAACTCCATGTTCATCCCCATGGGTTCCATGGTCACGGACTCTCTGCCCTTTTCCTCTCCTTTTCTCTCTTCATACTGACCCTTGCAGAGCGTCATCCTTTCCCTTTGTAGAAAAGAATTACTTCAGTGTTAGTTTTTAAGTTTTGCCATTAGTGAACACTGAAGAAGGATACAAATAGCAGCCCTCGAGATGTTGTTGCTCCGTTTGACATCGATCGAATGCTCAGCCTGTGCTTCATTGCATGACCTTCATTTGACCTTGATTTGCAGAGACTCTCCATCCTGAGTAGCTGATTCTCCCCTTAACAACTTACTGGGACAGAAGGGCAGTGTGTGTCTCCCCCCGCCCCCCACCGTCACCATGACACCCAGGTCTGATAATGTTTCCTTCTTTACTTTGGAAAAGGAAGCTCAGGTCAGAATAATTTATTATTAGACATTTCCTTTATTTCTCCCGCATGTATTTTCTTCAATACTTCTCCAATTATTGTCATATTTTACCTCACCCCTTGTGTCTTTGTCAACTGCCTTAGCTCGTTTGCTTTTTATGAGGCAGTTTGTACACAATTTAAGGATTATTTCTTACCTGGACAGCTGTCTGTCCAGCCCCGTTCGTGCTCTGCGGGGTCCGGGGCTTGCCCCCCACCGCCTTCTCTCCAGCCCTCTCCTCGGCTCGGCCTGCTTCTGTCTGCTTCTCTGCGTTTGCCCCTGCGGTTTCCCCACCATGGGGTACCTCCCACCACCCCCGCCTCTCCAAACCAGGCTCCAGTTCATGCCATTCCTTAACCCAACGGCAAAAGTAGATGATTCACTCTTCCTGTGAAAATGATCAGAAGCACCCGCCATTGTTCTTAGTAGTTTATGTAGGGGATCATGTTAGTATTTCCTTTCAAGAAATGTACGGGACTATTAATACATTTAGAGGTAAAGTTAGCCTGACTGGAATGCTGTCCAGACAAGGAGAAACCCACGTTTTACTCAGATTCACCGCTCATCTTCTGCAGATGATGAGAGCAATTCATTTCGGGAGCAATTCATTTCTTCCTCCTGAACGCATCTTCATCCTTTTTTTTTTTTTTTTTTCATGGAAGAGTCGCAGGGGAAGCTCTGAGAGTCACTGGGCCAGTGACCTGAGTGTACAGTGTCCACAGGGCCACGGCTCGGGCTTGGGCTCGGCTCCGCCTATTCAGCCTTTCTAAACGCCACTGCTGCTCCTCCAGGAATGACCTCTGAGGCGATGACGCAGCCCACAGAAGTGCCAGCCCGCGGCAGCGGTGCGCAGACACAACACTGGCAGCAGGCACTTGGGGTAACATTTGAAGTGTTGTTGTTTTTTTTTTTTTTTTTTAAAGAAAATCAGAGTCAGTGTGGAGCCTCTTTCCTATTCATCAAACATCAGTTGTTTGTTTTCCGTCTGTATTTTCTTTCACAGTGTGTTTGGTAGAAAGCATGGCAAAGTGGGACTCGGGAACCACAGATTTTGTGCCTTAGGAAGACGACTTAAATTTTCTGTGTCTGAGTGTTTTGTTCTGCAAAATGTGTTTTCTTTCACAGAAAAGGCCACGCTTCTGGGAAACCGAAATAATGGAAGGAGGGATAACCGCCCTTCATTTTCCAGAGAAGCAGGGAGAGTGGCTTCCCCGGTGACTCAGATGGTAAAGTGTCTGCCTGCAATGCAGGAGACCCGGGGTCGATCCCTGGGTTGGGAAGATTCCCTGGAGAAGGAAACAGCAACCCACTCCAGTACACTTGCCTGGAAAATCCCATGGACAGAGGAGCCCAGTAGGCTACAGTCCACGGGGTCGCAAAGAGTCCAACAGGACTGAGCGGCTTCACTTTCTTCCTTTCTCAGGGAGAAGGGAGCCAGGAGGGGCCCTCACCTGTATTGGCAACTCAGACAAAGTCTCCAGAGGCTCGTGTATGTTTGGGGGGGGGGGGCGAGTTCTCAGACAGTCCTAAAGCATCACTTGGGCCATATGGCACCTCATTCCCCAAGTCTGGTTCTCCAGGATTTTAGGATATTCCCAAACATTTATTTTCTGCTCCCATCAGCCAAGACCCATTTGTGTTGCTTGTGAAAGTTAGAGCTCTGCCTGCTGCAGTCGGTTCCTGTGGCCAGCAATTAATCTTCTCCACAGAGAAGATTTGGGAGAAACTGAGGCCAAGGACGACTGAACGTTCAGTACTGGAAGCTGCAGCAGGCCTCAGGGTTTGTAGATAATATTACTTCTGCTAATCAAATATCTTTATGGAGAACTTACTATATATTAGGAACTGAGTTAGTAAGCCTTTTATGCATTATTCCCTATAGTTCATGGAAGATACAGGATTTCAAATCTAGTGAAAATGAGCTAATTGGAAAGACTTAGCCTGCAGGTTAGTGGTTGATGATGATGATGAGGAGGTGTGAAGTGAGGAGTCTTACAGTTGGGGTCAAGTCTATGTTTAGTTTCAGTTCAGTTCAGTCACTCAGTCATGTCCGACTCTTTGCAACCCCTTGAACCGCAGCACGCCAGGCCTCCCTGTCCATCACCAACTCCCGGAGTCCACCCAAACCCATGTCCATTGAGTCGGTGATGCCATCCAACCATCTCATCCTCTGTCGTCCCCTTCTCCTCCTGTCCTCAATCTTTCCCAGCATCAGGGTCTTTTCCAATGAGTCAGCATCAGGTGGCCAAAGTACTGGAGTTTCAACTTCAACATAAGTCCTTTCAATGAACACCCAGGACTGATCTCCTTTAGGATGGACTGGCTGGATCTCCTTGAAGTCTAAGGGACTCTCTAGAGTCTTCTCCAACACCACGGTTCAAAAGCATCAATTCTTCAGTGCTCAGCTTTCTTTATAGTCCAACTCTCACATCCATACATGACCACTGGAGAAAAACCATAGCCTTGACTAGGCGGACCTTTGTTGGCAAAGTAATGTCTCTGCTTTTTAATATGCTATCTAGATTGGTCATAACTTTCCTTCCAAGGAGTAAGCGTCTTTTAATTTCATGGCTGCAATTACCATCTGCAGTGATTTTGGAGTCCAGAAAAATAAAATCTGCCACTGTTTCCACTGTTTCCCCATCTATTTGCCATGAAGTGGTGGGACCGGATGCCACGATCTTAGTTTTCTGAACATTGAGCTTTAAGCCAACTTTTTCACTTTCATCAAGAGGCTCTTTAGTTCTTCTTGGCTTTCTGCAATAAGGGTGGTGTTATCTGCATATCTGAGGTTATTGATATTTCTCTCAGCAATCTTGATTCCAGCTTGTGCTTCCTCCAGCCCAGCGTTTCTCATGATGTACTCTGCATATAAGTTAAATAAGCAGGGTGACAATATGCAGCCTTGACGTACTCCTTTTCCTATTTGGAACCAGTCTGTTGTTCCATGTCCAGTTCTAACTGTTGTTTCCTGACCTGCATACAGGTTTCTCAAGAGGCAGGTCAGGTGCTCTGTTTGAGGTGTCCCAAGTCCTGTTGACGCTACTGGCAATAACCTCAACTTTTGTAAGTCTTCTTCACTTTCATAAAGACAGAATTTGAAAACTATTGATCGTAGAAATAACTTCAACATCTCCTGGAATTAGCCTTGACTTGGTGGTAAGCTCTTTCCTTGGCCAATCCTTCAGTTTTCCAGTCCTAATTAATTGGCTCGTGAAGCTACCAGGGGGTTGATGTTGAGCTCCAAGGAACCGTGTTGACCAGGAGCAGAAGAAGCTCAGTCGTGGCCACCAGCATGATCTTTGTGGACTTACCCACTGGGCAGAAGGACAGCATGGTGGATTTTTGGTAAGGAGAATAGCTGGCCATCTAGCCTGATTTCAGCAAGTTCTCTTTGATATTGAAAAGCATACATAATAGCTTCCTTTAAGTAGAGTGGTAAAGGTAATAAATAGTGATGAGTATTTAAAGGTACTCCAAGAAACATGTCAAATAAAGATTTTGGTAAAGCAAACTAACAACCTATAGGTCTTTTGTCTGAGTTATAGACTAGCAAAAGGTCTCAGGCAGGGCCAAAGAAAAGTAAAATATCCCAAATGAAGCTTAAAGTGGGGAGGTGTTTTTATTGCACACCCCTGAGTAGGGCGGTTAGGATGGAAATAGTCGGTAAAGAGCAGGCTCTCCTCTTCCACCAGCTGCGCAGAAACCCCAACACCCTCCGCAGAGTGTCCGTCGTTTCCTGAACTGGGCTGGGCTGCACCCCCCAGGACGCCTCTAGAAGGGTTTAGTAAGAGCTCTGTGCACACACCGTGCCTGTTCACCTGTGGACGGCAGTAGGGCTGAGAAGCGTTCCAAGCTACAGTCAGCCCTCAACTTAGGTGAATGACTGAATGACAAATGAAAGTTCTTTAAAATATACTACCAAAACTATATTCATGTTAAGAAGTAAGCCTCTGGCCATGAGAATATTAAAGAATAGATACTACGTTGTTGGCAACTGAAAATCTAATTCCACTTTTCAGTACTTGGGGACAGTGGACTTCTGTGCACCAAAGGGAAACCCAGCGCCTGGCTCCATGGGCAGCCGGACTTCTGTGCACCAAAGGGAAACCCAGCGCCTGGCTCCATGGGCAGCCGGGCGCTGCCGCTAAGCAGCGGTTTGAGCTGACTGCACTGGGTTCTCTTCCTGTGTCAGGGAAGTCCTTCCCCCCTTCTCTGCTCCATCCTCCCCCTCCGCCTCTTCCTGTCTCTCCCCCTCCCCTTCTTCTATCCGCTGCTGACAGACAGCACGCCTAATCCAAAGGAACTGTTGATCAATGAAACAGACAGGAATTCAGCATTTTCTATATGGTCTCTTGAGTTCTAATGTTAAAGGAAAGATCAAAAAGAGTTCTAATCCAATTATTGTTTCCCAAGGCTTTCCCGCATATCTGGGGAAAAAAAAAAGTGGCACAGTTTTGAACATAAGCAAACAGAACTATTACCAGCCTCACATCTGTGGCCAATATAACCTTTTCTCCCCCCTCTATCTCTCCCTGTCTTTCTTTTATTAATCAATTGGTATGTCTCCCACAGACCTATGTGTATAATAATTTGGTTGAATCCTCTTGTGCCTAAACAACTTTAGCTTAAATATAAAGCCAGAATAACCTTCAAGACAAGAATACATTCTTGGACTAAACTTAAACTTTACTGATTTAGAATTTGAGAAGATTCAATAGTAATTTGTACAAAAAAATTATTTTAATATATTCCTGAGCTCTTTTAAGTAAACTTGGGGTATTTGTTATTAATTTCAACAATGTTCTAAACATGCATCATTCTTATCTAGTCATTAAACGTGGACCTACTTAACTGTTGGTGGGAGTATAAACTTGTACAGACACTATGGAAAACAATATAGAAATTCTTCAAAAAAAATTTAAGCTAGAACTACTGTATGATGCACGGACCACAGCCTTGTCTAACTCAGTGAAACCAAGCCATGCCCGTGGGGCCACCCAAGACAGCTGGTCATGGTGGAGAGGGCTGACAGAATGGGGTCCACTGGAGAAGGGAATGGCAAACCACTTCAGTATTCTTGCCTTGAGGACCCCATGAACAGTATGAAAAGGCAAAATGATAAGATACTGAAAGAGGAACTCCCCAGGTCAGTAGGTGCCCAATATGCTACTGGAGATCAGTGGAGAAAAGACTCTGATGCTGGGAGGGATTGGCGGCAGGAAGAGAAGGGGATGACAGAAGATGAGATGGCTGGATGGCATCACCGACTCAATGGACCTGAGTTTGAGTGAACTCTGGGAGTTGGTGATGGACAGGGAGGCCTGGCATGCTGCGATTCATGGGGTCGCAAAGAGTCGGACATGACTGAGCGAGTGAACTGAACTGAGCTGTATGATCCAGCAGTCCTGCTTCTCAGCGTATAATGCATATTCAAAAGGATTAAAATCAGGATCGCGAAGGGATGTCTGCACCCCATGTTCACTGCAGCATGGCTCACAATAGCCAAGATGTGGGAACAACCTTAGTGTTCCTTGACAGAAAGGAAACTGGTACATACGTGTAGCGGAACATCATTCAGCCTTAAAAAGAAGGGCATCCTGCTACACGCCACAGTGTGGATGGACTTTGAGTACATAGAAAGGGAAATAAACCAGTCATTAGAAGACAAACACTGCATGATTTTACTACTGGCATGCTGTATCTAAAGTAGTTGGACTCATTGAAGCAGAAAGTAGAGAGGTGCTTGCTGGGGCTGGGGGGTGGGGAATGTGGATTCTGGTTCTGTAAAAGGAAGAAACTCTAGAGTCCACTGCACAAGACTGTGGCTATAGTTAACAAGACTGGCGTGTACAATGAAGAGTTTGTTAAGAGGACAGATCTCAAGTTATGTGCTTTTTGCCACAATAAAACAAACACACAGAAAGAGATCTGTACTGTTTCAAATGGACCATATGTTCTGCTAGCTACTGAGTCAGGCATGACTTAGCCACTGAACAACAACAACGGTCTTTATATAACCTTGTACCGTTGCGGGCAGTAAAACGGAAGTTCTTCTAAATTTACTCTATAAAGCCTGCTGATTTCCTAATTCAAATAGGTTTCCCCCTGTTATTCACAATTATTTTCACTATTCTTCGGGGGCATACCTAATGAATGATGCGCTGGTTAGCAATGAGGCAACGCGAGCAAGTAGAGAAAAGCGAACGATTGTTATCCAAAGTGGATTTGGGTTTCCCGAGAGCTTCCCAAATCTGTGATGCTATAATCAAACGTTTTCCTCCTCCTCTCACAAAACAAATGTTGAGGGGTAATGTGCATGAAGAAGTCTGTGTGATCCTGTTCCAGCACCTATTCTGATGGTTGGGGCGGGGGATGGATCCCAGGATAATTAAGCAGCCCGCCAAATGAGGGATTGGACTCTGTTGGTTGCTGCCAGCTAGAATCATGAGAGAGCTGTGAGTCAAAGTGGGGTTCCAGAGCTCGACGTGGTCTCTTTTACCTGTCACATGTAGGAGGAGGAAAAGCTCCCTGAGCAGCACCTCCTGGCTGGTTGGGCTCTCTCTGCGCCTCCCTGGGGCCCGGCCTGCCTGCAGAGCCCGGCAGCTGCTTCTGCTGCAGTCTTGGTTCCTCCCTTCTTAGCATCCTCCCCATGGGCGCCTGGCACGCCGCACCCAGCCCTGTGGCCCAGCCTGATGGTGCATTCGCCCGGAGAAGACCTTCCCTCCACAGAAGGAATTGCATATTCATCACGATGCCTGGGTGGCAGCTGGAGAGGGAGTCACAAAGACACGATACAGAACTGCGGGCAGCGAGCGGGGCTGGGGAGCCAGGAGCTGCGGCTGTTAGAGAGGAAGAGAGCTGGCAAGCTCTGGGTCAAACCGTGTGTCAGTGAAGCATCCAGTTTGATGGGAGCCAACGGGGAGGCCCTGGGGTCCCCAGGCTGCAGAGGTTCCAACCGCCCTGCCTCCCCTCAGCCCTCCCTGGGCTGTGGGCACTCACTGGTCTGTGCTGGGGGGAACTGGTGCGCTCGGCCCTGACCTTTCCCACTCCCTGTCTGAAGTTGCAAAGCCTCGGGACTCACCAGATCCTCCCCGCGAAGTATTTTTAGTTTTCCCTTGTGGCCTTTTCCCCAGGACAGAAGACCAGACACATTTCTGTTCTCGCAAGCAATCTACAGAAAGCTGGAAACTCAGCTCACTTTCTGGCTTGGTCAGGTCGTGAACGTGCCCTTTAAGCAGGTGTGGACCCCCGGGCGGTGAGAACTGGGGCAGGATCGGTTTAGAATCAGGCTGTCAGAGCCACAGGGTGAGCCTTCTTTCCTATAATTGAAGCAGAGTTGAGAAGGCCTCCATGTGGGATAACTTTGGTGACATTGTTCTCTCCAAGTGAATCAGTGAGGTGTCTATAAGTGAATGACAAGGGTCATTAAATGCCTGTTTAACTCATTCAGGTTTCCCAGGTGGCGCTAGTGGTAAAGAACCCGCTTGTCAATGCAGGACGCAAGAAATGCAGGTTCAATCCCTGGGTCGGGAAGATCCCCTGGAGCAGGGAATGGCAACCCACCCCAGTATTCTTGCCTGGAGAATCCCCATGGACAGAGGAGCCTGGTGGGCTATAGTCCATGGGGTCACAAAGATTCGGACACAACTAAAGTGACTTAATGTGCACACACAAATCACTGGTAAAACACGAATCTTTTGCTTTCTAAAAATATGATGTAATGCTTTAAACATATTCTAAATACCCTTAAGATTAAAGTACAGTCTGAACACTGGCAGGCTGTAACATAATTATCCATCTTTTCCACATGTCCTTTCTTTTTGCACATTCATTATGAGTATGTATATACTATACTTCCCTGAAATTTGTGTAATGGAGCAGGGCTGAAGTTGGGACTATTTTCTCTGTATCTTTAAGTGATGTTCCCAATGTTTTCTGTTTACGAAAAGGCAACTCCCACAGATGAGCCCAGTTTATGTCCATAGCTTGTATCTTTTGGAGAAGCATTTAAAATCACTAAATTCTCTTCTGTAAAGGAGGAGATTCTATTAAATGATCTGTATGTTTTCCTGATATGTTTGCTAACACAAATATATGTATTTAATTAAATAGCTATGTGGTCATATTTTGAGTCTTGAAAACAAGCATAAATTATATCACATATTGTGTATCATAATCTGTATTTATAGCATGCACACATATATACATACATTATATATAAACAATAATTTACAATGTATAAATATATTTACATAGTATATGGTTATATATATATATATAAACGGATATATGGAGATAACATATCAGTTCAGTTCAGTTCATTTCAGTCGCTTAATCGTATCTGACTCTTTGCGACCCCATGGACTGCAGCATGGCAGGCCTCCCTGTCCGTCACCAACTCCTGGAGTTTACTCAAACTCATGTGCATTGAGTCGGTGTTGCCATCCAGCCCTCTCATCCTCTGTCGTCCCCTTCTCCTCCAGGGTGCTGGAGACTCCTTTAGGGGCAGGTGGTGCCTCCCTTAGACAAATGGCAGAGATCGGCCGTCAGGATGGAGGAGGGATTTGTAGACAGTGCCAACCATCAGGACGGTGCCTCCACTGTTTCTTCTGGGTTAATAGCCTTTTCTTCTGTGATCCCTTGTCCTACCGCCCGTGGTCTTGCAGACACAGGTCTTCTATCTGGGTTTTCTAAATACCATTTTGTTTCACTGATGGCCTCGCTGGATTTTAGACTTGATCAATAATTTCAGTTTAATATTAACACAAGCATGCCTTTACCACGCTGTTAAAAGGAAATGGCAACCCACTCCAGTACTCTTGCCTGGAAAATCCCATGGACTGAGAAGCCTGGTAGGCCACAGTCCATGGGGTCACAAAGAGTCGGACACGACTGAGCCACTTCACTTCACTAAAATCCGTGTCACCCCCTAGATGGACTCACTCCCCTGTGGTCCCCAGTGTTGAAGGCAGAGGGTGAGCTGTAGGGAGGGGCAGCGTGGGTGGGTCAGGAACATGGGCTCTGCAGCCACTAACCTGCAGCTTAAGCCCGGGGCTGCCCTTTGCACCTATGTGGCACTGACAAATCTCACCTCAGTTACCTTATCTGTAAAATGGGGATAACGACGGCTGCCAACCTCGCTGCAGTGAGGATTAATTAGTGGACTTGTGTAAAATGCTTTTCACATGACCTGACTAATGGTAAACACAAAATGATCGTAGTTATATTATTATTAAATAACAGATTTTTAAAAAATCAGTAACCCACAGATGGTATCTGTTATAGACTCTTTAATTACAAAATTTTGAAACAGGTTATTCTAATACATATTAGAAAATGGAAAAATATGGAATTTCAGAATAGAATTCCCCTTTTCTGGATTTCAGTTACAGTAGAGCGTTTCCCTACAAGGAAAACAGTAATAACAACTCCTTCACGACCTCTGCCCTTTTAAGTCACATAACTATGGTATACCAAATTATTATATGTGTGTTCTCTTCTGATGTCATAAAAGTACAGTTTACAGAGTACGTTCTCTTTATAAGTTATGAGTATTATTGAAAGTGAAAGTCGCTCACTAGTGTCCGATTCTTTGCGCCCCCATGGACCATACAGTCCATGGAATTCTCCAGGCCAGAATACTGGAGTGGGCAGCCTTTCCCTTCTTCAGGGCATCTTTGCAACCCAGGGATCGAACCTAGGTCTCCTGCCTTGCAGGCGGATTCTTTACCAGCTGAGCCACAAGGGAAGCCCAAGAATACTGGAGTGGGGAGCCTATCACTTCTCCAAGGGATTTTCCCGACCCAGGAATGGAACCAGGGTCTCCTGCACTGCAGGTGAATTCTTTGCCAGCTGAGCCATGAAGGGAGCTCTGAGTATTGCTAACGACCTCCTTTTATGGGACATTCTCCCAAGTGTGAGGCCCCAAAGAACAAGATTAGAAACATATGTTTTTACCATTTTATTTTCTAATTTTGGTAAGTATTGCTATCCCCGCTTGCAAATGAGGTAGGCTTCCCTGGTGGCTCAGACGGTGAAGCGTCTCTCTGCAACGCAGGAGACCTGGGTTCGATCCCTGGGTTGGGAAGATCCCCTGGAGAAGGAAATGGCAGCCCACTCCAGTATTCTTGCCTGGAGAATCCCATGGATGGAGGAGCCTGTGGGCTACAGTACCTGGTGTCACAAAGAGTTGGGCACGACTGAGTGACTTCCCTTCACTTCACTTCAAGATGATGAGAAAGATGGAATGAGTTAGTGATGGTCACACAGCTAGTATCTGAGTTGGATTTAGAAAATCAGGCCTGCGAGCGTTTTTTCGGCAAATCACCCTGCGATATTCCCTTCCTATACCAGAAAGCGTCAAATAGGAGATCAGGTAGCCAGGGAAGCGCTGCTTGGAAGAGGGGGAGGGGGAAAAGAGAGATGTCAATTTTAATACGTATATTTTATGCTTTATATATTTCCTGGATATCATCTATCACAACATTTCTGTTTTTTTCTTACACTTGTACTGATATATTTGACAAAATTCTTACTTTCTACTGCAGGTAGCTTTATATACTATTTCAGTGGGGCTTTGTTTATCTAGCTTTCTTTTTCTTTTTAGTTCAATATTGGTCTTTAGAGGATTTTTTTTTTTAAGGCATAGCAAGCCTGGATGGTGAGGTTGAACACAGCCAAGAGAATGGGAAATAGAAGCGATAACAAAATAATTAAGCTTAACTCGTAGCGAAGCATTATTGATTTGTATTTGCGGTGTTCAAGGTTGCAACCACCTTGAACTGCAGCCACCTTGAACTGAACCTAGTTCCAGTGTTCCAGGTTTCTTTGCCTCCTGGAAGTGCAGGTAAAAAGGTCAAAATAGAACATGAATGCACAAATGAGTGTAGTTTTAGAACGGCTGATCCTAGTTTAAAATGAAATAATTCAGGCTATTACAATCTGGACATGTAACCCCCGTGAGGTCAATTAAAAAGAAGTGCGTGAGCGATGTTTCTGAGCACACCTGTGTTAGGGAAGGCTGGGAGGCCATAACAAGCCAGATTTGTGCTTGCCATTGACTGCTCTTGCTGGTGGACGAACACAGCCGGCTGTTTATTAAAAGCTCCAAGTTCAAGTGGCAGCCTTCCACAGTACCAGCCTGCAGAGGAGGAAGATGACAAATCACCACGGCCTTGACTCACAGTGGCACAGTGGCCCCACGGCCCCAGAGGCTAGTGAGAGTTTTCAAGTGATGCTGAGTGGTTTGCCCTCACTCCCCAGGAAGAAGGGAGGCCCACCAGCTTCCAGCCCCCTGTGAGGTCTCCAGGAGCAAGCTGGGAATTGTTCTCAGACGCACTGACACCTCAGTGTCCAGGACATGCCTGCTTTTATTTGGCGAACAGAGGCCTGCAAAAATGCCATGTGGTCCTTTCCAGAATGGTATCTGCTATTGGAAAGAAGCTCTGCTGTTGGGCATACTAGTTATTAAGGGTATCTCTAGGTGCCAAGAGGCTTCCCTGGTGGCTCAGAGAGTAAGGAAGCTGCCTCCAAAGCTGGAGACCTGAGTTCGATCCCTGGGTGGGGAAGATCCCCTGGAGGAGGGCGTGGCAACTCACTCAGTATTTTTGCCTGGAGAATCCCATGGACACAGGAGCCTGGCTGACTACAGTCCATGGGGTCACAAAGAGTCAGACATGCCTGAGTGACCAACACGTGCCTCCTTGTAGGCGCCAATGCTAGATACATTCCAGGGTGACGGAACGCGCAGGAAGAGAGAGAGTCGTGCACAGAGCCTGTCTCCTGCTCAGACACGAGCGTGCTGAATGCTTTTGTTCCTCAGCCCGTGAGGCCTTTACATCCTTGCTGGCTGGCCTGCCTGCCTCCTTCCCCAGGCGGGCTCTACTGTCGGGGTGTCATCCTCACCCACCTCCTCCCATCTGGAGCGCATCAGACGCCTGGGCTTCCACAGCCTTCGCACCACGCTGGTTCATGGCTAGAAACACGTCTGACCCCCAACTCCGTTATCTGCTCCCCCCCCCACCCTTCCTTCAGGACTCAGACTCCCACATCACATTTTCAGGGAGTCTTTCCTGACCTCTCCGCTCCCTCCTCCTGAGATCAGCTCCAGTCCCTATCAGGACCTCCCGGAGCCTGGAGTCTCCTGGGGCCTCAGAGTACCTCTGACTGTGCTGCCTGCAACAGCAGAGGCGTCCGCCTTCGTCCCCGGAAGCGGGTCGTGTGAAACCAGTGTTGGCAGGACCATGTTCTCCGCGGGGAGAGTCCGGGCCCTGCCCCTCCCCTGGCTTCTGGCGTGGCTGGCAACACTTGGCGCCCCTTTGGCTGAGAGAAGCATCGCTCCCTTCTCTTTATCCGGCATCTCAGAGCGTTCTGCCTGCATCTCGCAGCATCTTCCCTCCATGCAAATCTGCCTCTGTCTCTCTCCCTTCTTATGAGGAGACCAGTCTCCTTGGATTAAGGTTTAGTAGGATTGGACGGGAATGACCTCCTCTTAACCTGACTCCATCTGCAAAGGCTCCATTTCCAAATAAGAGCATGCCTAGGCGTCCTGGGAGATAGAACCTCTCCGTGTCTGCAGGGAGGGTCACAGTTTGACCCAGAGCCCAGAGCAACCCAGCACAGTCTGCCAGGGCACGCTGCTCCCGTGTGGTCGCTCTGTGTCCCATGTCCGTCCCCTGGAGCGGACTGGACGTCCATTAGTTCACCTCTGGCTCTGTCTGGCTCCACAGGAAGCGACTGGCACGCAGTGAATGCTCCAGAATTTTTATGAGGGCATCTCTCTTCTGCCTCTCAGCTCCGGCGCACAGTGCTCCAGTCTCCCCCTGGGGTGGGGGTCAGCAGCAGGCTCCTCTGTGGGGGGGGAGGGGGCCAGCCCTTTACACAGAGGCGCCGGTAGGAGCGGGTTTCCTGCAGCGGTCCCTGCAGGTGGAGCCCGCATGGCTTCTGGCCAGTTTGACCGAAATGTTGTTGTTAGACCTGATTTGTCTCAGTGTAGTGGCAAAACGGCTTAGAAGAAACTGGTATTCTGACTTTGGAAATTGCTCATGCTTCTATTTTGCCTTTGAGATATTTTTGTTTATTACAGTGGGAAATTGTGAGGAAAATTGCTGTTTTTCTTCATTTTGGATAGTTAAGACATCTATTCTCATTTACAGCTAGACTCACTTGAAGTAAAGAAGTCTGTGAACTGGGAATACAGAGCATATTAAAATAACGTCACGAATGCCAGATTCTTCCTAACCGAAGGATCGGGTAAAGTCACATCCTGTGACTGTCTCAGAAGCTGCATTTGCAGATGTGAGGGCCCTTGACTTCCCTGGTGCCTCAGACGGTAAAGCATGTGTCTACAATGCGGGAGACCCGGGTTCGATCCCTGGGGTGGGAAGATCCCCTGGAGAAGTAAATGGCAATCCACCCCAGGACTATTGCCTGGAAAATCCCATGGACAGAGGAGCCTGGTAGGCTACAGTCCAGGGGTCGCAAAGAGTCGGACACGACTGAGCGACTTCACTTTCTTTCACTTTCTTTTCGCTAAAACCAGGTGTCAGCTCATCTCCCTTATGTTAGTGGCCTGTTTTTAGACGGCTCGCTTAGAATGATTTTTCATAATTTCATTTGCTCTACATATAGCTTGCTATTATCATGTTTGCACATTCTGATCCTCTGACTAATTCTAGCAGAAGGATGCATTCTGATATGTTTGAGTATCAAGATACTTTGTTTATATTTTGACTTTATTCCCTGACTAGAAACACCACCTACTGTTAGGTTGAAAAAAAACAAACAAACAGAAAACACTTTTGGCCATATGTATTGACAATAAAAATATTTTGTCATCTATAGATATTGAACACTTTAAATTGCTAGTATATTTCCACTATTTCACTTCTAACTGAAGTTGAGAACTCTAAAACTTGTTACATATAAACAGTATATATAAACTTGTTATACACACACACACACACACACACACACACACACACACACACTTGGGGGGGGCAGATTTTTGTTTCTTTAGGGAGGTATCTAGTAAGCAAAGGTCTCTGACAGCTGACTGCATTATACTTGCCTTTTCATATAAAAGGTAGAGGGCATACCTGGGTCATTTTCCCCGTGAGTGGGTCTTGGTCAATGCCCTCGGATCTGCAGTACGCGGTTTCAATTTTGCGGTTCCCACTATGTTAAACACAGTGAGCTGGGATGGAATCATAGTGGACAGTGTGGCTGTTAGTGTTAGGTTTTAGTGCTCGATGCAGCTGGAGTTTCCTTGAGCCAATTTGGTGTCTGTTACAGGAACTGTTTGTTCTGAATTTACGAACAGAATTCACTCTGAGAAATAACAATGTTTGTTTCGTGTTTCAAAGTACACAAGCTTAGTGATAATCCTGTTTAACGTGGATGCTGCAGCCATACAATGATTGCATCCACTTCTAGTGTGCAGCTCACTCTAACAGCAGACAAGAGTTTGACTTTTGATATTCATGAGGTCTGTTAAAGAACTCTGATCTGCATGTATGCGGATGTTCTCTAACTGGGTGAGTCAACATGGCTCTTTAGAAAACAGAGGTGAGAGACTTAACAAGGTTTAACCAAGATGATAGGCTAGATCAGAGATTACTAAAAACTGTGAGGAGAAAGGGGATCATGACAGATGAGGGGATTAAGAGACTTTATATAAATTATCACAGACTAGAAGCTCTCTAAATGCCACGGCTTCTAGTGTTGTCTAAATATGAGTTAAAGTGATAAATGATGTGTTGTGTGTGTGTTAGTCGCTCAGTCGTGCCCGACTCTTTGCGACCCCATGGACTGCAATCCACCAGGTTCCTCTGTCCATGAGATTTTCCAGGCAAGGATACTGGAGTGGGTTGCCATTTCCTTCTCCAGGGGATCTTCCCAACAGGGATCGAACCTGGGTCTCTTGCACTGCAGGGAAATTCTTTACCAACTGAGCTACAAAGTGTAATATTTAGCACATTTTCTAAAACTGTAAGCTAATAACTTGACTCTTATTTTTAATTTTTGTGAAAAGTTTTATGGAATAATCTAACAACTATATGTAAAGAATAACTTATATGTTGCTTTAATTTTATTTTCAGTTAATATCCTATATTGATGAAAACCCATGGCCTTGGACGTCATACTAAACCCAAGAAACCAACTTTATAGATGCATAATTCACATACCATACAATACACGTGTTCAAAGTACACAGTTCAATGGGCTCTAGCATAGGTTCAAAAATGGGCAGTCATAATCAGTTAATTTTAGCACATTTTCGTCACTGGAAAGGGAAACCCCCATCCTAACATCCCCTACAGAGGACCCCTCTGTCCTAATATTTCAGACTATCCCACTCAGCCCCAAGTAGCCACTAAGTTCCTTTCTCTGTCTACAGGTTTATCTACTCCAGACATTTTGTATAAATGGAGTCATAAAACTCTGGCCTCTGACTGGATTCTTTTACTTAGCACAGTGTTTCCAAGGTTACCTATATTAGTGTTTGTATCAGTACACCTCTTTTCACTGCTGAATAATATTCCTTTACGCAAGGAGATCCAACCAGTCCATTCTAAAGGAGATCAGCCCTGGGTGTTCTTTGGAAGGCCTGATGCTAAAGCCGAAACTCCAGTACTTTAGCCACCTCATGCGAAGAGTTGACTCATTGGAAAAGATTCTGATGCTGGAAGGGATTGGGGGTGGGAGGAAAGGGGGACGACAGAGGATGAGATGGGTGGATGGCATCACCAATTCGATGGACGTGAGTTTGAGTGAACTCCGGGAGATGGTGATGGACAGGGAGGCCTTGGGTGCTGCGATTCGTGGGGTCGAAGAGTCAGACACGACTGAGCGACTGGACTGAACTGAGGTGATATGGATAAAGGACGGTTTGTTTCAGCATTCATCCTTGGACAGATGTTTGGGTGGCTCCCATCGTTTAGCTCATAAACGGTTCTTCTATGAATGTTTGTGTACAGTTTCTTGTCTGCATAACTGTTACACATCCCTTAACATGTGTACCCAGGAAAAAACTGCTGGCTGATACGGCAACTCTCTGTTTAAACAACTAAGGGACCACAGGGCTGGGTCCCCAGGGGGCTGTGCCATTTTTCGCCCCCAGCAGCAGTGTGCAAGGACTTCTCTGCAGCCTCCCCAGGGAGCGTGAGATGCGGTCTCGCTCTGGGTTCGATTTGCAGTTCTCTGATAATACGGTGGCAAGCATCTTTTTTTTTTTTTTAATCAGCTTATTGACTATTCATTTGTATACATTTCTTGGAGAAGTATCTATTCAGCTTCTTTGCGCAATTATTAATTGTTACTAATTCAACTTATTTTAACTTTGATGATTTTCAGTCTTGCCCATACTTTTGATCCTAATAGCAAGACTTTCCCAATCAAAAAAAAAAAAAAAAAAAAACCAAAGCAAACTGCCCTTCATGTTACCTTCCCTCCTGTGGTCTGCTTTCTCTCTCAGCCTCCACGCACGCCCTCCTGTTCACAGCCTCCGGCCTCAGCCCATACATCACCTCCGCAAGGAAGCTTGCCCTGATTGTGCTAGACGAGGGTGGGTGGTCCTGTCCTGTGCTCTGAGGGAAGTGTGTGCTTGTGTTTAAAGGACTGGAGCTGTCATGCAGTCACCGCCACAGTCAGATCGGTCTCCAGCTGCTCGGCCTGCACTTTGCTCTTGACCCTAATACAGCCGAGGGACTTGCCCAGGAACTCACATCTGTCAGTGAGCGAATCAGGATTCAAGCCCTGATATCTGATCCCAGAGCCCAGCCTCTTCGTCTACACTGGTTCATCTTGCTCCTTTTGGCAGTCAGTAATTCTTGTCAGTGAGTGAAAGTCGCTCAGTCCTGTCCGACTTTTTGCCACCCCATGGACGGTAGCCTGTCAGGCTTCTCTGTCCGTGGGATTCTCCAGGCCAGAATACTGGAGTGGGCTGCCATTTCCTTCTCCAGGGGATCTTGCCAACCCAGGGATTGAACCCAGGTCTCCTGCATTGCAGGCGGATTCTTTACCCTCTGAGACATCAGGGAAGCAAATAATGAAGACAGGTTCTAAACAGAGTCGACATTCTTTTGAAAGGCTAGCAAGAGTTAGAATTCCATTCAACCCTACCTTTCCCAATGGAGCAAGGGGCTGCTTGGCATCCCTGGTAACAGACGCTGCCATGCATACAGCAGAGGTTTCTGCCATACTAACAGCGATCAGCATAATATAACCTGAGTACTAGACACTCAGGAGGGTGGGCACCAGGGCTCTGCCCCCAGTGGGTACCCCTGAGTCCTGTCACAGAACAGGGGCCGGTCACGCTGCACCCCCAGACTGCAGAGGCCCCTCCACCCCTCACTGCCTTTGCTCAGCTCACCCTTGTTCATCCTTCAGAATACTGATCAGACATCACCGCCTCTGGAGGCCAGCCCTCCAGATCCAGACCACATGCCCTGTGGAGTGTGGAGGAAAACTGGAATCTTCTCTTATCCACACAAGTCCGCACAACATAATTTAACTCTTGCTGTGTCTGCTCTCACCATTAACTCCTTGGGAGCAGACGCTACAAGCGGGAGTAAACTCTGGATTTGTCGGACGTCTCACATGCGTGTTAGCTGAATGAGTAAATAGACTTGCCTGGACTCTGTATCAGTCATGGCATGGCTGTGTATATGGCATAGCATGGCATAGCTAATGTCTGTAATTGCACTCAAGTAGATATTTTCAGTTTAGCTATATAGAATTAATAAACCAGTCTAAAGTATTTCATTTAAAAAAAACAGGACCTTTGGATTTTGAATAATATGCTAGCTGCTAATGTAGTACAGTTCCTAATTTGTCTCCAAGGTGGTGGCAAAATCCCATACATTGTAACCAGGAAGGTGACAGCTAAGACTTCCTTCTCATGCTCATGGGAGGAAAAAGTGAGGTCATTTATGCTCCCTGGTCCCAAGAGTTTGGTAAATGACATTGGCTTGGCGACTCAAGGCCGACCCCAAACTCTGCCTTCACATTCATTAGATTTTTATTTTTAATTCCTTCTTCATTCAAGCATGTATAGTTGCCAAGGATTAAAAAAAGCACTTGATATATAGAAATGTACTTTACAGTCGCTTTTCTGGGGTATCCTTATTCTTAGCTTTCAAAGGTTCCTTCTGAGTTCGTGCTGAGGGGAGAAGGAACATGGCAAGCTGGGCGCACGGTGAGTTCTTTAAGCTGCGCTGGTGAAAACCCACTGAGGTGGGAAGCCTTGCAGGGCTGGAGGGCCTGTGAACTGGATAGCAGAGTCTGCTTCTTTTCTTCATCCTGGGAAGATGCTTAACACCTTCCCTGCTTTATTTGCTGTTCCACATTTGTACTTGAAGGCTATCATGTTGCTATTGTTAAAAGTTGTGGGCTAGAATTTGGAGACACTCTCTAAAGAACTCTTCACCATCAGGTCATTCACTTTAGTGAGATCCCCTAGTGTTTCTCTGTAACATTCGCATCTATTGCTGCAAATTCCATGTACATATCCCTGAAATAAAGATGCACAGTACCTAGTACGGTTTTCAAGCTATATATGATGAAAATACAGACCCTTATGGTGTGGTCTGCAGAGAAGATAAATCTTGCTTTCCCTCTCTTTCCATCTCTCTCTGTCCACCCCCACCATTTCTCTTTGCCAAGAGATTGGCCATTCGGATGTCTTGAGTTTGGAATTAAAGCTCTTCTTTCTTCTGCCTAAATGCTTCTTTTGCTCCGGAAAATAGAGGAGGAGGAAGGCTCCTTCTGCAGATGCAGACGTACTAAATTAATATCCTGAAGCCATAACCCAGTTACAGGACAAAGGGCCGTCCGAGCTGAGGCAGCCTCTTCATGAAAGGCCAGAACAGCAGCTCCAAGAACCAGCCTGTCTCTGAAACATCAAGAAGATCTCCTTCACACAGGCGCATGCTATCCTAGCTTTTTATTCTTTGACAGTCAAATAATTAATTGCAGTGAATTTGTAAGATTATTAAAAGCTTTGAATTGGGTGGAGAGAAATAAGGAACATAAATCTTGCTTTTCACTTTTTGTTGTTTATTAGAAGTGGCTGTCAGGGCTGTTTTCAATTTATTTAATATTCTTATTAATAACAAGTCTAATTAAGAAATCCATTAGAAGTCTGTGAAGTTAATTTAACAGGGGGAAACCCTAATGGAGTGTTATTGGAATTGTCTTTATTAAAAGAATGTCACAAGCTTTCATGGGCCCTTAATCAGAATCTCCTGTCATCTGAATTAGACAATGTAGTCAAACTTGTATATTTTTAGATTTTTATTATTTGAGCTTATCTCAAAGCATTTTTGGCATATGTTGTATACGTCACTGAGTAGGTACATCTCCCAGACAGTGGTTGCTATGCTGTCAGGAGTTTGGAAATTGGATGACTTTAATTTATATAAAACATTCTGAGTGTAGCAGATTAAATGATGTTTACCCCTAATGAATTCAGCATCTTAAAATTCAGTGACCAACAGTCACTGCGGAAGTCCACATGAGAGCTTTCAATCAAGCATGCCTTACAAAAGCAAATCATTCACTTCTCTAGAACTGTCTGTATTTTCTGCCTCCAGCTCAGCATATACATACAGGTATAAAATATTTCTTTTAGGAAATCAAGTATACAATTTTAGAATACCTGAGGCTATCTTTTGATCATGATAGAGAAATTATAATTTCACATGTTATCTATGTAGACGTTATTGAAAAGTGGTTAAATCAAAACTCAGAGGCGGTTTCTTTGTCCAATTTAACAGTAGTTTGAGATGTTAGGTATTTCTCCTTTTGGCAGAGGCTGAGAAGTTTGGGATATATTCTCTTTCAGGGGGCTGGAACCTTCTTGTGAGGAACAGGAGTGCTCGTAAAGTGCAGTCCCTGCAACACTTAGGAGAATGTCATTTTTGTCTACCCAAGGTAGAAAAGTATGGATGTGAGAGTTGGACTGTGAAGAAGGCTGAGCACTGAAGAATTGATGCTTTTGAACTGTGGTGTTGGAGAAGACTCTTGAGAGTCCCTTGGACTGCAAGGAGATCCAACCAGTCCATTCTGAAGGAGATCAGCCCTGGGATTTCTTTGGAGGGAATGATGCTGAAGCTGAAACTCCAGTGCTTTGGCCATCTCATGCAAAGAGTTGACTCATTGGAAAAGACTCTGATGCTGGGAGGGATTGGGGGCAGGAGGAGAAGGGGACAACAGAGGATGAGATGGCTGGATGGCATCACTGACTCGATGGATGTGAGTCTGAGTGAACTCCAGGAGTTGGTGATGGACAGGGAGGCCTGGCGTGCTGCGATTCATGGGGTCGCAAAGAGTTGGACATGCCTGAGCGACTGAACTGAACTTAACTAAAGGTAGAAAGAGCTCCCCAGGTGCTACAGACCCTGCCTGCCAATGCAAGAGACACAGGAGACACAGGTTCAATCCCTGGGTAGGGAAGATTCCCTGAAGGAGGGCATGGCAACCCACTCCAGTATGGCCAGAGATGCCTGGAGGGCTACACTCTACAGGGTCATAAAGAGTCGGACATGACTTGTGTGAATAACAACGGCAACAACAACAAGAAGACAGAAAGAGCACCCCTCCACCATAACAAAGAATGACTCAGCAGTTTTATTCTGATGGAATTACCTGCTAAACCATAGCGCTTTTAAAATTTGCTTATGATTCTTATATCATCTAGGAACCCTTTAAATTTGTTGTGGGCTAGCAAAATCTAGCGGCTTTCTGATTTTGTTTTCTTTGTGTCTTGCTGTATCTTAATGGTATTTTAACTAGAACCATCTTTATATTGTTCTAGTTAAACATTAGGAACTTAAAAAAAATCAGACTATGTAAGTTTATACATCTCAGTTATGTACAGCAAAATCAGTACATCATGCTAGTTAAGAATAGCTGCTTTGGAGTTAGAACCTGGTTTGAATCTCAGCTCCTCCAATTATGATGTAGAAACATTAATAACCACTGCAGTTATAAACATAGTTGTCATGTGACTAACAGTGTTTCAAGGAACCATTATAAATCAATAAATAGTTCAAATAATGTCAACACAGTTATTCTATTAACTCTATATAAAATATTTTGTATATTTTATCCTATTCTAGAATATCAATGGATGGTTTTATGGTAGTGACTAAATAAACATGGCTTCTTTCTTCCTGTTTTATAGATGCAGAAATAGGTTTGAGAAAATTAAGTTGAATAGAGTAAAATTTTATTGAGTGTCAACCCTCTTCACAGAGTACTTAGGAACTGTAGGAATGCAGAGATAAGGCGCAGGGAAGAAGTACACAGCCAAGTAGGAGGCACGATCGAATATTCAAATTCCAGTGATGAATTAAAAATAGAATGTACCTGCCAATGCAGTGGACTTAAGAGACACAGGTTCCACTCCTGAATCAGGAAGATCCTCTGGAGGAGGGTATGGCAACCCACTCCAGTATTCTTGCCTGGAAAATCCCATGGACAGAGGAGCCTGGTGGGCTGTGGGCCATAGTTTTGCAGAGTCGGACGTGACTGAAGTGACACAGCACGGCACATAGACCTATACACACTTCATGTTTGAGTGTAGAATGAATGAATGACTCGAACAATAGGTACTATTTATCCAGTGGTTTTTGATCTATGTTGACCATTTAGCAATAAAAATATTCCAAGAGCTGTGCTAGCCCTTTCTTAAATAGGATCTGCTGTGTTACAACAGTGTTGTGGAACATATATCATCCCCTTCTTAGTGGTGATTGTACTGAAGCTTACAGAGTTCAAGCTAGAGAGTTCACCTATTCACTCTCTCAGGTGAAATCAGGATCTCCAATAAGTTTTGACTCCAACAACGTATTCTTGAAACACACTGTCAAATACAGGAGCTGTGACCGTGATCACTTAATTAGAACCCCAGATAGGTGCTTTGCTAACTCCGTTCCTCAGAAACTAATTTAACTGAGCTCCAGTGACTTCACCATGAGGAAAATAAAGTCCTGTGTCTCCCAGGGCTGTGCAGATTAAATGCTTTGCATATGAAAATGTTTCCTAAAATACATTTAAGGGGTAAAAAATGTAGGGTTCAAAGGAAAATGGCTCAAGGATTACTGCTTTCTTCAGTGATCTCTTTATGGAGGATAAAAGGAGGTTTCCCAAAGAATGGAAATAGACTATACACAGAAAAAGTAAGAGATACAACGATTGTCTTAATTGGAACATAAAGTCAGTTAGAGGTTGGAAACATAGATTGTGAGTCAGCTGTGGTAAGGAGACATCTTTTGTTGGGTTCTTAAAATACCACAACATTTCACAAATAAGTTCGTACCTTGAGCTACTCTCTAAAAGATTGAAAACTCTGCCCCCAGGTGTGTGTTGTATATGCGATGCTCAATGCTTCTGGGGCTGGAGGCCCCCCTCACCACGATCCTCCCGTACTCTCCTGGAACCCCAGCTGGCTCCACTCCTTCACGTTGCCTGGTTGGTCCCTCAGGGCTTTTGAGCTGGTCATTCTCCTGGAGGATGCCAATCATGTCATCTTCCACGGAAGTCTGTGAAAACACTGTTGAGCTGGCAAGGTAGAAATCAAGTATTATCAGTGCTGGTGCCATCAAAATCCTCTAGTGGAATGATGAAAAATACACCCTTGTCACCAAGTAAACAAGTCATAGCAATGAAGCTAAAGAATAATCAAATGCCACATCTACGTTATAAAACAAACCACCTGTGTAAGGGAAATTACATGTTGAAGTTGGTTTTCAAATTGGGTTAACTAATTACATACAAAGTGCTCCTATAAAAAGGCTCATTTGGGTGCCTAAAGGGACAGAGGTAACTAATTATATACCACCCGCCTACAGGAATCTTAGTGTGTTGATGTGTTCACATCAGAAGAAAAAAAAATTGCTTTATGCTGAACACTCTGTCCTGTAACACACAATCCATGGGATAATTTCCTTCCCAGTGATGCTCTGGTCACTAATTGTCAGGTGGGGCCCATGAGGCCCTTCTGAATCACTTTTACTGTTTTCTTGGAACAGAGTCTTGCATCTGTCCTCCAGTCACTTGGACCAGATCCCAGAGGGCGAGACCCGGGATCTGTGATTACCAAATCACTGGTGAAATTTTAGGCATATCAGTAGTAGTAGCAGCTGCTCAGTCATATCTGACTCTTTGCGACCCCATGAACTGTAGTGTGCCAAGCTCCTTTGCCCATGCAATTTTCTAGGCAAGAGTTACCGGAGTGGGTAGCCATTCCCTCCTCCAGAGGATCTTCCTGACCCAAGGATTAAACCTGTGTCTCTCACATTGCAGGCGGATTCTTTACAGTCTGAGCCACCAGGAAATTAGCATTCCAGGTTAACTTTTCTTTCCTCTCCTCCTTCCCATCCTCCCTTCCTCCCCTCTTTGTTTCCTCCTTCCCTCCCTTCCAACTGAACGATCAGTATTATTGTCCTGTCTCTCCATGGGGGATTGGCTTCAGGATCCCATGGATTCCCAAGCCCAAGGGTGCTCCAGTCCGTCTTATACAATGTGAAGTGCAGTTGGGCCTCGCTGTCTACAGACCGGAGCCTGGGATTGCTTGAATCCACAGATGGGGGTATGTAAGCGCAACTGCAGTGGGTTAAGTTTTTCTATGGATGAATGTTAATATGTCTGTAAAGAAAAGAAATGCATTTTAGGAAGAATATTTCACTCTATTGTTCCCGATCAGGAGGTTAGAGGGCTTGTTAAAACACAGTAATGGTCCTTACCGCAGTTTCTGGTTTAGTGACTGGGTGTGGCCACAAACGTCCAAGTGTTGCTGACATTGCTGGTCCATAGAGCGCTTTAAAAGCTGTCACTTTATACTCCCCATTCGGCGTCCTCCCCGGACTCTGCCTCCACTCTTTCTCTGTTGTGCATGGAATTGTCTCCTGAACCTTTTGTCTCGGGCTGTTTCGCTCCTTGGTGCCTCTCAGGCAGCCACAGACGTCTTCATTCCTTCTCCTCCCCATTGTCCAGTAAAATCGATTTATGTCATCCAGCCATCTGAGAGCTTCTATTCCCTTATGTCACCCAAGGATTTGGGAAGACACTCTTCCGAAGCAACTGCGTTTTTCATGAGTCCTTAATCAGTGTCGTGATCTGACAGTGCCCTTCCTTCACTGTACAGACTCATGCAGCAGAGGAGAGTCTCAGAGTGTTTGCTTTAGATGGTGAGTTTATTTTCCAAAGGAAGGCCCTTCTAATACTCTCTCAAACTCTTTATTATTTTTTAAAAATTTATTTATTGCAGGATTATTGCTTTACAGAACTGTTGTTTTCTGTCAAACCTCAACATGAATCAGCCACAGGTATACATATATCCCCTCCCTTTTGAACCTCCCTCCCATCTCCTGCCCCATCCCACCCCTCTAGGTTGATACAGAGCCCCTGTTTGAGTTTCCTGAGCCATAGAGCAAATTCCCGTTGGCTATCTATTTTACATACAGTAATGTAACTTTCTGTGTTACTCTATCCATACATCTCATCCTCTCCTCCCCTCTCCCCATGTCCATTTGTCTGTTCTCTATGTCTGTTTCTCCATTGCTGCCCTGTAAATAAATGCTTTAGTACTATTTTTCTAGATTCCGTGTATATGTGTTTCAGTTCCAGTTCAGTCGCTCAGTCGTGTCCGACTCTTTGCGACCCCGTGAATCGCAGCATGCCAGGCCTCCCTGTCTATCACCAACTCCTGGAGTTCACTCAGACTCACGTCCATCGAGTCAGTGATGCCATCCCACCATCTCATCCTCTGTCGTCCCCTTCTCCAATCCCTCCCAGCATCAGAGCCTTTTCCAATGAGTCACCTCTTTGCATGAGGTGGCCAAAGTATTGGAGTTTCAGCTTTAGCATCAGTCCTTCCAATGAACACCCAAGACTGATCTCCTTTGGAATGGACTGGTTGGATCTCCTTGCAGTTCAAGAGACTCTCAAGAGTCTTCTCCAACACCACAGTTTAAAAGCATCAATTCCTCAGTGCTCAGCTTTCTTCACAGTCCAACTCTCACATCCATACATGACCACTGGAAAAACCATCGCCTTGACTAGATGGAACTTTGTTTGCAAAATAATGTCAAATACGATATTTAGCTTTCTCTTTCTGACTCACTTCACTCTGTATAATAGGTTCTAGGTTCATCCACCTCATTAGAACTGACTCAAATGCATTCATTTTTAAGACTGAGTAATGTTCCATTGTGTATATGTACCACAACTTCTTTATCCCTTCATCTGTTGATGGACATCTAGGTTGCTTCTATTGCAGCTATTGTAAATAGTGCTTCAGTGAACACTGGGATACATGTGTCCTTTCCAGTTTTGGTTTCCTCTGGGTATATGCCTAGGAATTGGATTGATGGGTCATGTGGCAGTTTTATTCCTAGATTTTTTAAGGAATCTCCATACCGTCTTCCATAGTGGCTGTATCAATTTACATTCCCACCAATAGTGCAAGAGCATTCCCTTTTCTCCACACCCTCCCCAGCATTTATTGTTTATAGACTTTTTGATGTTGGCCATTCTGATCCATGTGAGGTGATCTCTCATTATAGTTTTGATTTGCATTTCTCTAAATAATGAGCATCTTTCTGTGTTTGTTAGCCATCTGTGTCTTCTTTGAATAAATGTCTGTTTAGGTCTTTCTGCCACTTCTTGATTGTTTGTTTTTCTGGTATTGAGTTGTATGAGCTGCTTGTATATTTTGGAAATTAATCCTTTGTTGGTTGTTTCATTTGCTATTATTTTCTCCCATTCTGAGGGTTGTCTTTTCACCTTGCTTATAATTTCCTTTGCTGTGCAAAATCTTTTAAGTTTAATTAGGATCCACTGGTTTACTTTTGTTTTTGTTTCCATTAGTCTAGGAGGTAGGTCATAGAGAATCTTGCTTTGATTTATGTCATGGAGTGTTCTGCCTCAAATTCTTATTGAAAGATATCTGAACACATTACAGGAATTATGCTATCATCAGAAATGCTGTTAGATATTCCAAATGTGTAAACTTCTGTAAAAATTTCTAACAGTTCCTTCAGTTCAGTTCGGTCACTCAGTCGTGTCCGACTCTTTGCGACCCCATGAATCGCAGCACGCCAGGCTTCCCTGTCCATCACCAACTCCTGGAGTTCACTCAGACTCGCGTCCATCAAGTCACTGTTGTCATCCAGCCATCTCATTCTGTGTCACCCCCTTCTTCTCCTGCCCCCAACCCCTCCCAGCATCAAAGTCTTTTCCAATGAGTCAACTCTTTGCATGAGGTGGCCAAAGTACTGGAGTTTCAGCTTTAGCATCATTCCTTCCAAAGAAATCCCAGGGCTGATCTCCTTCAGAATGGACTGGTTGGATCTCCTTGCAGTCCAAGGGACTCTCAAGAGTCTTCTCCAACACCACAGTTCAAAAGCATCAATTCTTCGGCGCTCAGCCTTCTTCACAGTCCAACTCTCACATCCATACATGACTAGTGGAAAACCCATAGCCTTGACTAGACAGACCTTAAGTCGGCAAAGTAATGTCTCTGCTTTTGAATATGCTCTCTAGGTTGGTCATAACCTTTCTTCCAAGGAGTAAGCATCTTTTAATTTCATGGCTGCAATCACCATCTACAGTGATTTTGGAGCCCAAAAAAATAGTCTGACACTGTTTCCACTGTTTTCCCATCTATTTCCCATGAAGTGATGGGACCGGATGCCATGATCTTTGTTTTCTGAATGTTGAGCTTTACGCCAACTTTTTCACTCTCCTCTTTCACTTTCATCAAGAGCCTTTTTTAGTTCTTCTTCACTGTCTGTCATAAGGGTGGTGTCATCTGCATATCTGAGGTTATTGATATTTCTCCTGGCAATCTTGATTCTAGCTTGTGTTTCTTCCAGCCCAACATTTCTCATGATGTACTCTGCATAGAAGTTAAATAAGCAGGGTGACAATATACAGCCTTGACATACTCCTTTTCCTATTTGGAACCAGTCTGTTGTTCCATGTCCAATTCTAACTGTTACTTCCTGGCCTGCATACAGATTTCTCAAGAGGCAGATCAGGTGATCTGGTATTCCCATCTCTTTCAGTATTTTCCACAGTTTATTGTGATCCACACAGTCAAAGGCTTTGGCATAGTCAATGAAGCAGAAATAGATGTTTTTCTGGAACTCTCTTGCTTTTTCCATGATCCAGCGGATGTTGGCAATTTGATCTCTGGTTCCTCTGCCTTTTCTAAAACCAGCTTGAACATCAGAAGGTTCACGGTTCACATATTGCTGAAGCCTGGCTTGGAGAATTTTGAGCATTACTTCACTAGCGTGTGAGATGAGTGCAACTGTGCGGTAGTTTTAGCATTCTTTGGCATTGCCTTTCTTTGGGATTGGAATGAAAACTGACCTTTTCAAATCTTACAATCAAAATATCTAGAAGGAAAGAAAAAAGAGATTGGTAGTACTAAACCTGTTTAAAAATTATGGTTATAACTATATATCAGGCAATATTTATGTTTGCATAAAATGATTAAAGTTTTAATTCAAAAGGACTGGCAACAATGGAATCTAGTTGAAGCAGTTCAATTTTTAAAACTGTGTTTTGAGTTTCAACTTTGTATTTACACTTAATTTGTTTTCATGTGATTTAAAATATGTTGACAGTTATCATTTTCATTGAGTTTTCTAATAGTTCTGCTATTAATATAACTTTCAAAACCTATCTAGGGGTCAACATCTTGTCTTTGGTCAATATAATTGCAATTTTATCTTTAGAAACTAGCACAGAAATGTTATTATATTTCTGAATTGCTTTCTTTTCAGGGATTCATATTTTCTCTAAATTGAAATTCTTGAGAACTTCAATAATATTCAAGGCTATTCATATAAATTGGCTAGACATATGAGACAGCAAAATCAAAGTTGGATTGATGTCTATGAGAAATCATCAAATATTTTACCTAACTGATGTCAAAAGATATGGGTATATAAAAACTTCACATAATGCTTTTTGATTATGAAGTGTGGATCTGGACTAGATCACATCAAAAGCCTGAGACTTACATAACCTGAAGTCTCAATATTTAATAAAATAATCTTCATGTTTATTGATGAGGACACACATGCCACTAGAATGAGCACTTCTTAGAAAAACATGGAAACACAAAGTACTGGCATTGATTTTTTAATCCAAAAAATAAGTAGCAAAATAGTTCATGATGGCAGCTCATCCAAAAGAAATAAAAATTATTGAAAATTCTTAATGAATCCAAAATGTATCCTTAAGTAGGACTATCTCTCATATTGAAGGAATTAATTAAAAATATCAAAGGATCTGATGCAGTTTTAGTTTAAAAATTTGTTCTTGAAAACTTGCAGTTTTTTCAAATTATAATCCTGTTCAGTTTCTCCTACTTTTTTTTTTTCATTTTTAGTTGATAAGAAACTTTATTCAGAGCAGAGCACTTGAAAAACTGTGTGTGCAAGTGTATGTGCTCAGTCATGTCCAACTCTTTGCAACCCCACGGACTGTAGCCCTCCAGGCTCCCCTGTCCATGGATTCTTCCAGGCAAGAATACGGGAATGGGTTACCATTTCCTTCTCCAGGGGATCTTCCCAACCCGGGGGTTGAACATGTGTCTCCTGAGTCTCTTATATTGGCAGGTGGATTCTTTACCACTAATGCCCCCAAGTTTTAGTGTACGATAAAGTGGCTTATAAATCAGTTAGGGAATAGAGGTTTTTTTGTTTGTTTTCATTAAGCACTTCTTGGATAACTAGCTAGTCATTTGAGAAAAAAGAAATTAAGTTAGATTAGCACAAGAAATTAGCTGAAAAAGATTTAATTGTGAAAAACGATGGCTTAATCACCTAGAAAGCAAATACATGACTATCTGATTGCAATAACCTTATAAACTTTATAACTTTATAAGCATGAAATTAATGAAAATCCAAAGGAGAATATCATTCGGTATGTCTTTACAAACATAAAGCTCTGGCATGTCCAACAGCACCATGAAATTAAAATGCAAGTCAAAATGTGGAACTGTTTGCAACGGTATGTCTATCAAATTCAGAACAAAATGAGCATGCTTATAGAATGGAAAAAATGTTGAATACATATGAACTGACCAATCATGAAAAATAAATGTTCATTGTGAATTTTACCAAAAGTACTATTGTTTTAATACTGAATTGGAATAAATAGAGGTAACTGATGATGAAGGTCAGTGATCAAGAACTCTCTCTTTCTAGAGGGCCACAATTTTATACTATAGATATATAAATACATACTCTTCCATGCAGTATTTCCTATTATGGGAGTGTACCTTAAGGTAACACCTCAGTTGCAGATGAATATTTGTGTATGAGAATGTTCAAGAAAGGGTTAGTTATGTAGAGTGCAGAGGACAGAGTTCTAGCTCTGTTAAAGTTTTTAACACAACTAAAATTTCTTCTAAAAATACAGAGTATTCTTTGCATAGGGTCAGATACACTTCTGTCATTTGTGCTGTTTTCCATTATTATTTCTGAAATTTTACTGCCAGAATGGAGAATCCAGAGCAGAGTTCCTGTAACACTTAGAAATGGTTGTTTTCTTTACATTGTGTCAGCTGCTCTTCATAGACGATTAGCCTCCTTGTTCTGGAAGGATTCCAGTTCACATAATTATAATCTAATTGATATTATGTTCTCCCAGTAGCTTTGGTGATTTGCAGTTTTGTTTTTGCTTCCTGTTTGTCCTGCCATGATGCTCAGTTGCCCCTACAGGCACTGTCTACACCCTGGCATTTCTCTATGCTTGCGTGCACATACTGTGGGCATATTAAAATAATAACAAGTATATTTAAGTCGTTTCTTTTAATGTAGAAATTTAAATGGGAGACATTATTGGGCTTTTCTTCTTTCTATGTGGATGTATTTCTTTCACTTTTTTTCTTTTTCCTTTACTGAGCACTTAGTATGTACCAGGTTCACGGTTTACACGCCAGTCAGGAAATACGGGCAGGAAACAGGAAAACGAGTACAGAGATTATTACCAGCTGGGATACATGCTATGAGGTGGATGAAGGGAGAGTCCTGTCGGGTGGAAGGTTTCGCCCTGGACAGAGCTGCTGGAGTCTGGGAGTAGGTGAGGGAGTCATAAAGAGAAACCGGGCCAGCTCCTGAGAACTTCCTATTTCTTTTCTATTTCGGCTGCCCTGAAGAGAGACCGAGCCGGCTGTATGGCGAGTGCCCGAGGAGCCGTCCAGGGTGAGGAAGAGGCAGGGGAAAGGCCTCGGCTGAGAGTCTGAGAGGAGGGAGACCCGCGGGGCCGGCGGGGCTGCCGAGAGCCGCTGTGGGAATGGGGGCTGGGGTCTCAGTCAGACCCGGCCTGTTCCCCTCGGCCGTTGACCCTTCTCACCTCCTTCCTGAGCGGGTTAAGCACGCGAGGGCTGGTGATGGGTCCTTATGAGAGCTTCCTCGAGCCCCACAGCCACGTAGACGAACAGAGCCAAGCCAAGAGATCCCCACGGCGGACAGTTTCCGCACGAAGTCACCGTCCGCACAAAGTCACCATCGGAGTCAGCTGAGCAGCGACGCTCCTTCAGGGACGCCTGCTCGTCTCCTCAGGGCTTCCTGCGCGCGACTCCGTGACTTCCGGTCCCCGCCCTGCGGGGTGAAGCTGGCGAAGGCTTGATTGGTGCCCCGCGCGGCGCCTGGAAGAGTGGGAAACCATCTCACCTTTTATCGGAAAGTCGAATTAGACCCAGGAACTGCACTAAGGAGGTTTCAGTGTATGTGGTGTGACAGGCTGAAGTGGTATGAAGCGTCCAAAGCGTCAAGTTTGCAGGCATCTAAACCTGCTCAACCATGGCTCACCAGTGGTCCTCACTCCCCTAGGTCTCCGTGACTTAAAACCCTTTTCCTGTCTGGAATGTACTCTTTTCCTGACTGCCTGCATTACTTTTTTTCTTTTTTTTTTAAAGGCCAAAATAAGTTAACTGACTTCTCAAAGCCACACAGCTTTTTTAATACCAGAACTGGGTTCTCATCCTTCTGCTGCTGCTAAGTCGCTTCAGTCGAGTCCGACTCTGTTTGACCCCAGAGACGGCAGCCCATGAGGCTCCCCCGTCCCTGGGATTCTCCAGGCAAGAACACTGGAGTGGGTTGCCATTTCCTTCTCCAATGCATGAAAGTGAAAAGTGAAAGTGAAGTCGCTCAGTCGTGTCCGACTCAGCGACCCCATGGACCGCAGCCCACCAGGCTCCTCCCTCCATGGAATTTTCCAGGCAAGAGTACTGAAGTGGGGTGCCATTGCCTTCTCCCATCCTTGTGCTAGTTAGTAATTATTCACTCCTCCCTTGAAATGTGGAGGGTGTGCCAGGCCTGTGCTGAGAACCAGGAAAACAAATGTGGTTGAGACAAGACCCTGACATTAGGCTGCTAACCTACCTAACCTTGTTGAGCAAAGAAAGTGGAGTGAAGGCATAAGGTGCTGCAGGACAGAAGTGGGGCTGAGCAACCCTGAAGGAAGGGATTGTAGAATCTGTACTTCAACTGAAAAATAATTCAAGTGGGAAAGTTTTGATGGTCAAGGACTACATCCAACCTGTATTCAGAGGGTTGTGATTCAAGGCGTTGTGCCATTTTTATTCATTAAACATATTTAGCTGTGCTCCCCGTTTCTTCAGTTATTAAGTTGTATCCTGAAATCTTGAACTTCTCGGCAAAAGTGGTTTGATTGTAGGTAATGGACACCTGTTCCTCTGCCATCCATTCTCAGAAACCACATCTGCATTTTGAGAGTATCACAAATGACTTTAGGCTTCCCCATATGGCTCAGAGGTAGAGAACCCGCCTGCCAATGCAGGAGAGTCGGTTTTGAGCCCTGGATCGGGAAGATTCCCTGGAGCTACCCACTCGCATATTCTTGCCTGGAGAATTCCATGGATGGGGGAGCCTGGAGGGCTATAGTCCATGGGGTCACAAAGAGTCAGACAGGACTGAGCATGAGACATCCCCTGTATAAATGACTTTCCTGAGTAAGTCAGTGACAGCTGACATCAGCTTTTGTTGAGAAGGCATGTCACCTGTTGTCCTGGTCAGGGCACAGTGTGCTGTCCCTTTGGAACCACGTTCATCTGCAATTCATGCTCACATACCTGAACACCTGGACTCTGCCCTCAGGTGCCTCCACAATGTCGATGCCTTTGAAACTGGGTTCTCATCCCGGACGCTTGTGAAGAGCAGATTTTAGAAATTCAGGTAACTCTAATAATTTCAAACAATAACAAAGAAACAGAAGTTCCAGGGACTTGGCTAATAGATCCTTGTTGAATTGGACATCTGTTAGATTAACAACTGACTCTACTGAAGACTGTAAGTAACTGACATTGCTTAATATATTTGTATCCATTTTCTTAACCAGAGTGTATAGTTTTAATGTACTTTTGGTATGACAAAAACATGAAGTTTCTATTTACTTCATTATGTAGATGAGCAAATCAGTCCCCTTGTGAAAAATTGTTCTTTTCTAATCAGTAAAACATGTCAATTTTTAAAATTGCTATTATCAACATGCAAATTATTATATTATTGTCTGTATTAATTGCAGAGAATATCTTTGAGCTATCTTGTATCACGTAATTTGCTGGTAATTTAAGAATACTTATGTACACTTGGGTTTTTTAATTAGTGGATGTTCCTTCAATTATGTTAGTAATGACCTCATTCATTTTAAAGTATTAGTTCTATATTTATGTTCCTCTTCAGTAAAATAAATACATTTGAAATTTTTTTTTAAATCTTATTTTTTTAAAGAAGAGAAATCCAGGCAAGCTTAAACTGCCCAGACTTTTTCAAATTGAGGCAAAAATTCAGTATTTTAATTATCAGTTGTAGTATTGTGAGTCATCACTTCATGGCAAATAGATGGGGAAACAGTGGAAACAGTGGCTGACTTTCTTTTTCTGGGCTCTAAAACCATTGCAGATGGTGATTGCAGCCATGAAATTAAAAGACTCTTACTCCTTGGAAGGAAAGTTATGAGCAACCTAGACAGCATATTCAAAAGCAGAGACATTACTTTGCCAGCAAAGGTCCATCTAGTCAAGGCTATGGTTTTTCCAGTAGTCATGTATGAATGTGAGAGTTGGACTGTGAAGAAAGCTGAGTGCTGAAGAACTGATGCTTTTGAACTGCGGTGTTGGAGAAGACTCTTGAGAGTCCCTTGGTCTGCAAGGAGATCCAATCAGTCCATCCTAAAGGAGATCAGTCCTGGGTGTTCATTGGAGGGACAGATGTTGAAGCTGAAACTCCAGTTCTTTGGCCACCTGATGCAAAGGGCTGACTCACTGGAAAAGACCCTGATGCTGGGAAAGATTGAGGGCAGGAGGAGAAGGGGATGACAGAGGATGAAATGGTTGGATGGCATCATCAACTCCATGTACATGGGTCTGGGTGGACTCCGGTAGGTGGTGATGGACAGGGAGGCCTGGTGTGCTGCAGTTCATGGGGTCGCAAAGAGTCGGACATGACTGAGTGACTGAACTGAACTGAATATTGTGTGTGTGTGTGTGTGCACATGTGTGATTAAAAGTAATACTGAATGATTGGAAATTTATAATTTTAAATTGGAGAGTAACTGTGCCAGCTCTCAAAACATTATTTTCCTCCTGGACCATCGGAGTTCCTCTGTTTATGTTCCCACACTTGTCCTCTGAACCTTTTGCAAATGTTAACAATCTATCACAAAGGAGCTGAGTTAAGCATGGAGGTGTATCAGTACAAATCCCTTCATCCTTCTACACATCAAAGTGATCCCCTGATGACAGTAGGTCAGTAGCTGCAATTCCCCAAGTAGAAATCAGTGTCCTTCTTGACATTTTTTTTTTCCTTAACACTTAAGGCAATAGAAAAATCAGATTTGAAATTTCACTGGGGTTGATTAGAAAGCTCCAAAAGACACACTGCAGGTACTGCAGCTTATCGGAACCATGTCTGTTCTAGTTTTTCAGTGGAGCTATCTCCAACAGACCAGTTGGTCATAACCAGTTAGACTGTGCTTGTTTTCAACTTAATTTTATCTTGTCACTTAATAAACATACACTTTCCAAGCTGTCTCATGTTCAAAAATATTTTCCTGACTCGTTTTTTTTTTTTTCCCTCTAAACATCAGATGTTGTTTCTTAATTGTAAAAAGATCTTCGGGATGGATTTCCATTGATTTCAAATGTCTAACCTTTGTCTGTCTAATGTTTAACATCCGTTCAATACAGAGGAATGAGCTGAGTCTCTCCACAGCCTTTACCCCCGGTCTGAAATTTCAGATCATCCTCTTTCATTTTGACCTTTGAATCATATCAAACTATATTGACAATACAGCAATCCATATCACTTTTCTGGGATCTCCTCGCTAAACAATGATTTTCCACTGTTTATCCTACTTACCGTAATCTTATTTGTGGTTAGAATGCAACTCAATCCTCAAAAATTGTCAGGCTTGCTATATTACCTTGGAAAATGCATGAGATGAATAATAAATATTAAATTATTTACACAAATAATCACCCTGTACAAGGACTCCCTGTTTCTCTGCTAGGGAAATACACAGATAACATAAAACAATTGAAACAGAGTTAAGAGATAAAGCCATCAGAAAGCACAGCATCAGCGGCTGCCAGGAAAAGCTTTCAGTTAGATGGGGCTTTACAAAGGAGACCGGCTACCCTGTTTTAAGTATAGCTGAAAGGTCAGGTTAGCTTAATAACACTCCCCTTTGTCTGAAGGCACGGTGCCCAAGAAAACAATGGAGGTAAAGAATAAGTAGTTCTAGAAAGAAACTAAATGAGGGGAGAAAAAAAAAGGAGAATAAAAGAAGACTTTTAGAACTTTCGTTCTTTGAATGACAGTTTGAATGAAAAGACAAACTATGAGCTGGGTGAAAGGGTGATATTTGCTTTGCAAATATCTGACAAAGGATTTACATGGAGTGTATGCAAAGAGCACTCAAAATCAACAGGGGAAAAAGCAAACAACCCAATTAAAAAATGGGAAGAAAACATGTATGGACACTTTGCCAAAGAGGATATATGGATAGTAAGTGAGCACACAGTTCAACATAATTCGCCATTACAGAAATGCAAACCACTCTAAGTTGCCACATCCCGTTAGAATAACTTATGTTAAATATGTATATAAAAACAGTATTAAGTGTTAGTGCTTATGCAGGGCAACTGTGCATTGATGAAACAAAATAGTGTGAAAAAGTACAAAATAGGAGGGACATTCTGGAAAAAATGGTCAGTTTCTTATAAAATTAACTATAGACTTACCATATGACCTGGAAAACCTTCTCTTCTCGTTTCTTTTAAAAGAATTCTGGTGTTTACCCAGGCAAAAATATAACTGTATGTTCACACAAGTTTGTAAATACACATTTATAAAGACTCTATTCATAATGGTCTCAAAGTGAAATCAACACAAATGTCTTTCGGTGGTGAATTGATAAGCCAACTGTGGTACTTTTGTACCATGGAAAACAATCAGCGTTTAAAAGCAGCAACACACAGATGCATGGAACAACAAAGAGGAATTTCAGAGACATTATGAGAAATGGAACAAGTCAGTCTTGAAAGACTACATACTGTACGATTCCTTTATATTACATTCTAGTAAAGACAAAGCTATAGCGATGGAGAACAGATGAGTGCCTGCCGTAAATAGGAGTTGGGTGGGGGGTTGACTTGAAGGGGAGAGTGTGAAGGATGTTTTGAGGGGTGATGTGACTGTTCTGCAGGACTTCCCTGATAGCTCAGTTGGTAAAGAATCCGCCTGCAATGCAGGAGACCCCGGTTCAATTCCTGGGTTGGGAAGATCCCCTGGATAAGGGATAGGCTACCCACTCCACTATTCTTGGGCTTCCCTGGTGGCTCAGAATCCACTTGCAGTGAGACTGTTCCATATTCTGACTGTGGTGGTCATTACATGATCACATATGTCAAAATTCATAGAGCTTGTCCATGCAAAAAAATCAGTGTAGCTGTTAATTTAAATGTAGACTCTTATTGAGGAGATTAATATAGTCCTTTGAAATGTTCAAGATTCCCTGACTCAACTGCAGATTAATCTCAACAAAGCCCCACATGGAAAACAAAGTCAGCAATGGTGGGGTGGGCTTGGGAGGCCTGAACGCTCTGTGTCCCCTGAGATTTTTGTTTTCTGAGAACAAGTTCCTCAGCTGTTACACTGATATGTTTAAATTCACAGCTTTTAAACTGCAGCTGCTGAACTATGGCTCTGGAAATCATCTGAATCTGAGAATGTGTAAATATTATATATACAGTAATTTAGAGGAGAGTCAACATTTCCTTTCTTACCCCCAAGGTTTTGAGTTCCTGAAATTGCCAAGGTTGAGTAAACTTTGAAGCCACTCACCTTATTTCTTCTTATCCAAGTTTTCCTATTGAATTACTCTCTGCCTGCCAAGGGTATTCTAAAATTCAAATGATTAGGCTGCAAAGTGCTTTGAGGCTTTGGGATACAAAATGATTCAAGTGCTAATTATTATTATGCAGTATTCCAAAGGAAAAAAGAAAACCTCCTCTATCTTGGCTCCTCTTAGACTGCCTTCTTATCTCCCTCCTACTTCACTGATCATTTCATTCTAACGTTTTCTATAGACCTTCTCCTTTCTCCCACTGTTCAAATATTGACATTTGGCTAAGATAGAAACTTGGATCTATCAATTCCGTTCCCTCATACACTGTTTTCTTTGAAAAATGACATTCATTGTCTTGGCTTCTTTTAACCATGGATGTACCTTCCCAGCCAACACTTTCTACCCTGGCTTCTTTATTGAATTAACTTTAATCAATTACATCTTGTCTACTTGACTTTTTCAACAATATCTTAATCTCTCGGTATTTGAAAAATCCCATTCCTGCAGAGAGTCAGAATGCAAATTCTCTTGCATTTTTGTTGGAAATTTAAACTGAAAGACATTTTGAAGTGCAGATTGTCAAGAGGTACCCAAAGTTTGAAGGAGGAGAAGGGGATGACAGAGGATGAGATGGTTGGATGGCATCACCGACTCAATGGACATGAGTTTGAGCAAGCTCTGGGGTTGGTGATGGACAGAGAGGCCTCTCTGCAACCTCATGGACTGTATAGTCCAGTCCTGGAATTCTCCAGGCCAGAATACCTGAGTGGATGGCCTTTCCCTTCTCCAGGGAATCTTCCCAACCCAGGGATCGAACCCAGGTCTCCCACATTGCAGGCAGATTCTTTACTAGACATTTTGGATTGGGGTATAGCCAATTAACAATGTCATGATTGTTTCAGGTGGACAAACAAAGGGACTCCGCTGTACATACACATGTATTCATTCTCCCCCATTCTCCCCTTCCATCCAGGCTGCACATAGGGTTGAGCAGAAATCCCTGTGCTATACAGCAAGTCCTTGTTGGTTCTCCACTTTAAATATGGCAGTGTGGGCCAGTATTTCTAATTGTCTCTTTCTTTTGTGGACTGGAAGAGTGTATCCCTTGAGAAAGGGACAGAGTAAGATTTAGGGTGTGTGAGGGACACCCTATCTCTGTATGTGTATGAGATCCAGCCAGTCCATTCTAAAGGAGATCGTCCTGGGTGTTCATTGGAAGGACTGATGCTAAAGCTGAAACTCCAATACTTTGGCCAGCTGATGCAAAGAGCTGACTCATTGGAAAAGACTCTGATGCTGGGAGGGATTGGGGGCAGGAGGAGAAGGAGATGACAGAGGATGAGATGGCTGGATGGCATCACTCACTCGATGAACATGAATTTGAGTAAACTCTGGGAGTTGGTGATGGTCAGGGAGGCCTGGTGTGCTGTGATTCATGGGGTCACAAAGAGTCGGACATGACTGAGCGACTGAACTGAACTAAACTGATGAGTTGGAGGGAGAGGGTGGTGAAAAGAGAGGTGGAAAGGAGAACCAACCTGCTTTTCTACCAAGTTCTGGGACAGAGCACTTTCAGCAAGAGGCTGAATTAGAAGCCATCTGTGCCTATATTTTGTAAAACTTTGTTGTACTACTGAGTATGCATTCTCTGTTTATTCAGTGGGCTACTTTAAATTTAAACTTTGGAGCCACTGAGATAGCAGCCTGCCAACGAGGTGATGAAAGCAGGTTTGGGGTAAGTAATAACACACTCACAGAAGGCTTCCTTCCTGCCTGCCCCCATGCTTAAGCCTGAAACGTTAGGCTGGTTCTAGGTTCCAGGAATCTATCCGTAAACAAAACAGACAAAACCCCTGTCCTTGTGAAGTTGAATTAGTTCAGTTCAGTTCAGTCGCTCAGTCATGTCCAACTCTTTGTGACCTCATGAATCGCAGCACATCAGGCCTCCCTGTCCATCACCAACTCCCGGAGTTCACTCAGACTCACGTCCATCGAGTCAGTGATGCCATCCAGCCATCTCATCCTCTGTCATCCTCTTCTCCTCCTGCCCCCAATCCCTCCCAGCATCAGAGTCTTTTCTAATGAGTCAACTCTTCACATGAGATGGCCAAAGTACTGGAGTTTCAGCGTTAGCATCATTCCTTCCAAAGAAATCCCAGGGCTGATCTCCTTCAGAATTGACTGGTTGGATCTCCTTGCAGTCCAAGGGACTCTCAAGAGTCTTCTCCAACACCACAGTTCAAAAGCATCAATTCTTCGGCGCTTAGCCTTCTTCACAGTCCACCTCTCACATCCATACACGACCAATGGAGAAACCACAGCCTTGACTGCTGCTGCTGCTGCTGCTGCTGCTGCTGCTAAGTCACTTCAGTCGTGTCCGACTCTGTGCAACCCTAGACAGACCTTAGTAGGCAAAGTAATGTCTCTGCTTTTGAATATGCTATCTAGGTTGGTCATAACTTTTCTTCCAAGGAGTAAGCATCTTTTAATTTCATGGCTGCAGTCACCATCTGCAGTGATTTTGGAGCCCCCCAAAATAAAGTCTGACACTGTTTCCACTGTTTCCCCATCTATTTCCCCTGAAGTGATGGGAGCGGATGCCATGATCTTTGTTTTCTGAATGTTGAGCTTTAAGCCAACCTTTTCACTCTCCTCTTTCACTTTTATCAAGAGGCTTTTTAGTTCCTCTTCACTTTCTGCCATAAGGGTGATGTCATCTGCATATCTGAGGTTATTGATATTTCTCCCGGCAATCTTGATTCCAGCTTGTGTTTCTTCCAGTCCAGCGTTTCTCATGATATACTCTGCATAGAAGTTAAATAAGCAGGGTGACAGTATACAGCCTTGACATACTCCTTCTCCTATTTGGAACCAGTCTGTTGTTCCATGTCCAGTTCTAACTGTTGCTTCCTGACTTGCGTACAGATTTCTCAAGAGGCAGGTCAAGTGGTCTGGTATTCCCATCTCTTTCAGAATTTTCCACAGTTTATTGTGATCCACACAGTCAAAGGCTTTGGCATAGTCAATGAAGCAGAAATAGATGTTTTTCTGGAACTCTCTTGCTTTTTCTATGATCCAGCAGATGTTGGCAATTTGATCTCTGGTTCCTCTGCCTTTTCTAAAACCAGCTTGAACATCAGGAAGTTCACAGTTCACGTATTGCTGAAGCCTGGCTTGGAGTAGTAATTATTTTAAAAATACTAATAATTTACTGTGTGTTTGTAGGGGCTTCCCTGGTGGCTCATTGGTAAAGAATCTGCCTGCAACGTCGGAGACACAGAAGATGTGGGTCGATCCTAGAATTGGGGAGATCCCCTGCAGAAGGAAGTGGCAACCCACTCCAGTGTTCTTGCATGAAAAATCCCATGGACAGAGGAGCCTGGAGGGCTACAGCCCAAAGGGTCTCAAAGAGTCAGACATGACTTAGCGACTGAGCATAGCACAGCATAGCAGTGTAAGTCTAGCAGCAGTTCACAATTTAAACTGGGTTGTCAGGGAGGAACTCCTGGAGGAAGTGATAATATTTGGGCAAAGACCTGATGCAGCAAAGGGTTTGCTCACTTGCTGAGATATCTGAAGGGAAGGGCAGTCAGAGGTGCCCTACCTCACCCTCTACTGGGCAAGTTTCTTTCCAGCTCATGAGGCCAGGCTCTGTTAGGATTCTCCAGAAGTCACTTTCCACACTGCTTAGTTTGGCAGGTTTGAATCCCAGTGCTCATGTTGTGACCCGATAAAAACTAAAGTCTTAGTTTCAGAGCTTTTGTATCTATGTGGATCTAGCTCCATGTTTCAAATGTGTGCCCCCAACACAGCCATGCGTTTAATTTTACATTCTTTTTTTTTTTTTTTTTTCATTATAGCATGTGTGCAAATACTGTCCTGGGAGGGATTTTTAGAAGCATCTGCTCCCTGGGGATTACGCATTGACTCTGCGGCCTGACTGACCACCTGTTTGAACCCAGCTTGACTGTTCTCTAGTTGTGGAGTTCTTGGCAGTTGTTTAAGTTTTGTGCTTCAGTTTCTTCACCTGAGTGTGGAGATAATCGGAGGGTCTCTCCAGGAGGCTTGTGAAGGGTCCTCTACCTAACAGACTTGCATCCCTGCCTTAGGCAGCAGATACATGTGAGCTAGGAGGATGATGGTGGCTTGATCGCCTGTTCCCAGTAGTACGCCTCCTGACACGGTTTTAAATACGTGGGCAAGAGGTACCAAGCCCAGCTCCTGGATGGCAGAGATCCTGTCCTCCAAGCTCCGTGGGGCAGGGGTTGACAGCTGGGGTGACACCGCCTCTCCCACGAGTTAGAAAGGTGGGAAGAGGCTGCTCTGGTTGTCAACAAGATCCCTCAGGTACACGTGCGTAGCCATGCCGATTGCTTTACAACGCACAGGGCAGTCACACACAGTGAAGCACTGTTACAAGCAATCACAGAGCAGCCCTGTTGAGAATCACTATGTACAGAGCCTTGCACACGGTAAGGGTTTGATAAATTAACTAATGACTGAATGAATAAAGTTCATTCATGGAGAGTTGAGTGTAAAATGCTTATCTGGGTGCCAGGCACCACGTGACGCTTTAATAAACGTCAGCCACTGTGGTCACTAGGGTTACTACATTGTGAGACGTTTTGCTGCTTTCAGATTCAGGTCAAATGACCCTTGACAGTCTCTGAGCTCGTTTTCTCCAGGTCTATTTCAGATCTTTCCCTCCTTTCATTGTAATAATCTTTTTTTTTTTTTCACATTTTATTTCTGGACTTTCCATGTGACAACCTATTGAATGAAGAAATATAAATCTCTTGGGGAGTCCTGAAACGCATTTACACTCATTTAATCATAATTTTTGAACAAGAAATTCTCATCTAAGTGAAATGGGCTTCCCAGATGGCGCTAGTGGTAAAGAAAAGAAAGAGTGAAGTCGCTCAGTCGTGTCCGACTCTTTGCGACCCCATGGACAGTAGCCTGCATCAGGCTCCTGCATCCATGGGATTTTCTAGGCAAGAGTACTGGAGTAGGTTGCCATTTCCTTCTCCAGGGAATCTTCCCGACCCAGGGATGGAACCCAGGTCTCCCTCGTTGTAGACAGACGCTTTACCATCTGAGCCACCAGGGAAGTCTGTCAATGCATGAGACATAAGAAATGCAGTTTCAGTCCCTGCGTCAGGAAGATCCCCAGGAGGAGGAGCATGGCAGCCCACTCCAGGACTCTCGCCTGGAGAATCCCATGGACAGAGGATATAGTCCATGGGGTTGCAAAGAGTTGGACACGACTGAACTGACTCAGCACAGTCATCTAGGTGAAAACCGATGAAACTGACAGCTTAACAACGGGTTTTGTTCTTGTGTATGTTTCCCCTTATGCGTGTATGACAACAGGTATATTACTTTGACTCCTAAAATGCAGTTTCAAAAGTATTACTTGGGCCAGTGCAAATGCACTTCAATTTCCTGTAATTTCCTCCTGTACCACCTACAATGGATATTCATGATGCTGACCCTACTTACGATCAGATACTGAAGAACTTTCCAGTCCTTGAAAAATAAAGCCTAATCATTATAGTGATTTTTTACTTTACATCATTTTACGTCTTGAATTCTATTTTATATGCTGCTGCTAAGTCACTTCAGTCGTGTCTGACTCTGTGTGACCCCAGAGACAGCAGCCCACCAGGCTCCCCCGTCCCTGGGATTCTCCAGGCAAGAACACTGGAGTGGGTTGCCATTTCCTTCTCCAATGCATGAAAGTGACAAGTGAAAGTGAAGTCGCTCAGTCGTGTCCGACCCTCAGCGACCCTATGGACTGAAGCCTTCCAGGCTCCTCCGTCCATGGGATTTTCCAGGCAAGAGTACTGGGGTGGGGTGCCATTGCCTTCTCCGTCTATTTTATATATGATTTATATATATTTTTACATGTAAATTTTGTATATTAATGGCAACTTTTACCAGAGTACTCAACATTTTGAAATATCCATTGCCTAACTGAAGTTATACATAGTTGCTATTTCTAAAATGAACCAATAACGAATTTTAATTGAATAATACCTGTATATTGTTCCTTAAGCGCCTTCTCTCTCTACCTATGTCTCTTGTGATATTATGACACAACTGCAGAGGAAGAAAAACATTACTTTGGCTGGATAGTATTGTTCACTTAGTTAAGTATATTAAGATTTAGTTTTATCTAATATTTTGATGTTAAATATTTCTATTTTGAAACTTTAGTTTCTGTGGCTAGAAGGAGTGAAAATGGGATCCTTTCTCTGTCCCTGCAAAAATCAACAATTATTAACAACTCAGATTGCTTTCTCATTACTGGACAAATGGCTATCCCTTCAGTTCAGTTCAGTTCAGTTCAGAACGTTCAGTTCAGTCGCTCAGTCGTGTCCGACTCTTTGCCACCCATGAATCGCAGCACGCCAGGCCTCCCTGTCCATCACCAACTCCCGGAGTTCACTCAGACTCGCGTGCATCGAGTCTGTGATGCCATCCAGCCATCTCATCCTCTGTCGTCCCCTTCTCCTCTTGCCCCCAATCCCTCCCAGCATCAGAGTCTTTTCCAGTGAGTCAACTCTTCGCATGAGATGGCCAAAGCACTGGAGTTTCAGCTTCAGCATCATTCCCTCCAAAGAAATCCCAGGGCTGATCTCCTTCAGAATGGACTGGTTGGATCTCCTTGGAGTCCAAGGGACTCTCAAGAGTCTTCTCCAACACCACAGTTCAAAAGCATCAATTCCTCGGCGCTCAGTTTTCTTCACAGTCCCCTTGGGAAACCTTAAACTGGGTGTTGTGATCCTTCTAAAAGGGTGCCTGGGGAGCCGACATCTTGGGGAGACACGGTTCTTATAACTCAGGGTCCTTTGTAGGTCGTAACTTACATGTACCCCAGCTGCAATTGTTATATACTTCCGTGAACATTGCTTGAAATACTCTTTCCTTCTTCACATTTTCTGAGTTGATATCGCATAAGGATCTTCTTCATGTGTAGCAGGCATACAGTACAGAGTTTCATCCTTAACCTCCAAGAAGTAGAATTGAATGCTCAGAGTTGTTTTCATCCCTTTTTGAGAATCTGAAATCTAAAAGTCTCATTGGAGACCAATGTGAACAATAATTATATTTTATCTGTAACTATGGTTGGTTATAAACACAAATCACAAACTGTCACCTAATAACCTTTACCACATATTAACCAAACTCTCTGGAGGTCACACTGTAAATTCTGCACACGAATATATCTACCCACTTCTGAGTGCTGGTCCAACTGTGTGTTTACTTTGCTGTGTTACTTCCCTATGAGGGTCACTGTGATCTTACTTGGCCCTTGGCATTCCAATCCTAACTTCATTTCTGCCATGAATCACTCTGGCCTTGTTATCTTGTATGGTTCCACTTCAAATCCACTTTCCCAAATAAATCACTGTGATGTTGAAATGTTCTCAAATCTGTTTAGGATGTTCCATCCAAAAAGCATCGTGCTTGTTGAAGCACACCCGAAAGAAGTCAGTGTACCATTTCAGGCTAAGTCGGGTATCTGCTTCGATCACATTTAGCACAGAGTGATAGCAGGAACCTGTTGTATCTCTGATCCGCTTGGAGAAGCCTGCCCGCGGCCAGGCCTGCCCCAGCTCACCAGCTCCTCACCAGTTCCTCTAAGTTTTTCTCCTAGAGCAGTTATCACCTCTAATGTACTATATATTTTCTGATTTGTCATGTTTACATTTTTTTTTCTGTCTTTCCCCACTAGAATGTAAGCTTCAGGAGAACGGGTAACTTGAAGTATCCCAAGTGCCTAGAAAAGTGACTGACACACAGTGCAGCTAATAAATATTTGTCTAATGAGTAGAAGAAGGCATGACTGAAAAATATGCATATATGTGTATGACAGAAAAATCTTCAACCTGAAGAAAATTATGTGAGTAGCCTAACATTTTCTCCAAGAAGCAGAATTGCTATTCAGTGTTTGTAGAAGTGTCCCACCAAAGTAGTATATATATGACTTGCTGAAACATAGGATGCATATTTGAATTCCCCATTCCTTTCACCTGGCCCTTCGTGGAACTATGAGGCTTGTCAGACTGTAGGCCTGCAGGCCTTGGGGCTTCCCCGGTGGCTCAACAGGTAAGGAATCTACCTGCAATGAAGGAGACGCGGGCAACGTGGGTTCAATCCCTGAGTTGGGAAGATCTCCTGGAGGAGGAAAATGGCAACCCACTCCAGTGTTCTTGCCTGGAAAGCCCCATGGACAGTAAGTCACAGTCAGACATGACTGAGCCACAGACAGGCAGACCTACAGTCCCTAAGCTATTTCCCTGATGTTCTAAGAGCTCCTTTCTTTCCAAGACATATATGAATGCCTCAAGTTTCATTTCACTAACTTTCTCCAAACTGCTCTCACTCTTCCAATCCCTAGATATTCCCAAGGTCCAATATTTGTGTTTGGTTCATAGAAAATATGTAAATAATTAAATGAAACCAAAGCCATAAAAATGACCTACTTTATCCTTAATTATTTGGGGGGATATTTGATCATATCTGTTCTGTTCTTCTTTCCTCTCTTTCAATGCAATGTTTACTTCTTTCATCTGAAAATAAACAATAAAAACAACATATTTGTACAGGGGAGAGAAAATAAAATGACTATTTTTCTCATCTTTGATAAAATTATTTTATTTCTCAGGACTTACATTGTGACTCTTCTTTCAAAGCATCACGCCTTCAGCCTTTGTTCGTCTCTCATTCTACATTCTGTGCAGGATTTGTGGGTTGGTTCTGTCTGTATTGTGTTCTGCCTTACTCCAAACTACTTTCTGAGCTTACGTTAAGTTTTAATTTCCTTTTTTTCTACTTAAAAAAATCTCAATAATATGTGGGATGAAGTTAAGTGTAGGCAATATTGCCAACAGTTTTCTTCTTTTCCTTTCCTTTATTTTTTCAATTATATTTCATCTGTTTTACAAAAAAGAAATAAATATGTAAGATAGAATACTTTTCTAAACATTGTCAAAGACCAGTGGAAGCTGGAGCCAAGATATGCATGCATGTAGACACATAACCTTCAAACAGAGATAATAAATAGTGAGGTAAGGGTGCATAAATAGTGAGGAGTGTCTTTCTATTTCATTCAGTGGAGAGAGTGTACCTCTAGGCACCGTGCTGCATCTTTATTCAAGAATGTCAACATGGGCATATTTTATTTATCTAATCTAAGTTTATTCAAAATAGTGAAATTTAAAAACTTTGCAAGCAGGTGTTTATTAAAGAACCCACGTCCATTTTTGCAAGTTGACAAAACACAAAGTTGAATGTTTATTCTGGAGAATATTAATGAATATCCCAATGTTTCCTAAAATCCTCCTTAGCTGGTTAGAAGTCACAGTGGATGGTGCTTCAGAAAGTTTTCCTGTGATGTGCACTTAAAAAGTAGGAATGGGGTGTGCTCATTTTTCCTGCATGCTAAGTTCAATTTGTCTGTTTGTAATAAAGACACTGAAAGACTAGAAATCAGCATTGAAAAGGTGTTTTTGATTTTTCTGAAATGTAATTGCCAACCACTACAAGATTGCTTCAGTTACTGTATTATTTTACACAGGATCTGAAGGTTGACAATATGTTGAGAAAGCAACATACATTAATAAAGCTGTGAAAAACTAAATTAAACTGAGTTGTCAAATTAAATAAAATCTTTTTGCTCACATCATGGCAAGTGCTCATGTTTAAAGACAGTGTCTCTATGCTTAGAGGTGGTGGCTGTTACGGTCTGCTACGGGGTTTTAACAGGCTTGGGACAGCGAGCACATGTTGATGCCATTTACTCTTTCCTGTCACCTCTACTTCCAGCCACACTGATGGATTAACCAGCTTTGCCTTTATCCTGAATCTGCCCTTCCTTTCTCTACTTCTGAGCCCTCAGACCAAGGGCTGCTCATTGTCCTCTCTGCCTCCTGTCGGTTTTAGGAAGCCGGATGGAGACTCTTTATGGCTTGTGGATGAAACGTCAGCCTTTCTTCTCCTTAGAGCTCTGCAGGTCACGCCCAGTCGCTTCAGCTGGCGGAGGGAGCGTTTTCATGACCACAGAGCGAAAGCACCCTGGAAAGGCATCCCTCTCTCCTCACACTCTGCTTAGCCTCAAGCAGTCAATTCACCCTCCTCCCTGGGAGGGCTCTCCACTTCCTTTCACGCCTAGTCTATGCCTGAGAGGGCCATTTCCCGCTAGATCCCTGGGGCTGCCTATTCTCCTTCTGTGAGACCTAAGACCTAGAAGCAGAGAGTAAAATAGGGTCATTTGTGCTCCAGTCCAAATCCAGAAATAAGTCCCAGATGCCGGAAGCACGGGGTTCAGGTGGCGGGGAAGGTGGTGGGAGATGGTGCAGTGAGCGTCTCAAGTTCAAAGTGTGCACGGCGGTGGCGTCCGAGTGCACCCATGGAACAGACCTGGTTCTTGGTAGTGACAGCAGCATAAAGGAGCAGTGAGGAATCGGGCACTTGGAGAGCCGTGCAGTACACGCTTCAGACTTACAAGCCCGTTACCAGCTGAGCTACCAGAGAAAGGGAAAGTGAAGTCGCTCAGTCGTGTCCAACTCTTCGCGACCCCGTGGACTGTAGCCTGCCAGGCTCTTTCGTCTATGGGATTCTCCAGGCAAGACTACTGGAGTGGGTTGCCATTCCCTTCTCCAGGGGATCTTCCCAACCCAGGAATCTAACCTGGATCTCCCACACTACAGGCAGACTCTTTATGATCTGAGCTACCAGGGAAAGTGAAAGTGAAGTCGCTCAGTCGTGTCTGCCTCTTTGAGACCCCATGAACTGTAGCCTACCACGCTCCTCTGCCCAGGGGATTCTCCAGGCAAGAGTACTGATGTGGGTTGCCATTTCCTTCTCCAGAGGATCTTCCCAACCCAGGGACTGAACCCAGGTCTCCCCCCAGAAAAGCAACTACTAACTTTATACAGGTATTTTTTGTGGTTCAGCACTCACCTTTCGGGAGAGTCATTAATAACACTCAAAAACCACCAGCTCGCGGAGATTTGTGATATGAGGGTGAAGTGCTTTGGGTGCCTACTTTCAGATATTCAGAAAACTAGTCAACAATGAAGGTACTGAATGGTTGTAAAGGGGTGAAAAATCGTTTTCATGAAATATGGTTAGGGACTACCACAGTTGTAAAATGGCTATGATTTTGTCAAATTTTCACTATGTGGAACAACGCTAACAACCTAAATCTTATAAGTAGATATCCACTTAGTTGACCAGTTGTTCTACAGTGTGACTCCCAGCATGATCAATTAGCAGCTGCTACAGGGAGGCCTGGCGTGCTGCAATTCATGGGGTCGGACACGACTGAGCAACTGAACTGAACTGAAGACTCTCACCAAGATATCTGTAATTTCTCAGTGCCTCACTTTCTCTCATTTGTCAAATCTGAATAAAATAGTTATCTGACTCATGGCGGTGTTTTGGGAAATGTATTAATTTATATAAGGCACTTAAGATCATACTCAATGTAATAGCCTTGTTGACTCTCACTGTTTCGTTGGAGTTGGTGTGTATTCGGGCATTTATGACATCATTCTAATGCATCTACCCATTCCCACCTGCATATTTATAGATGCCTTCATTTCCTCTATGGATTTCATTTGCCAACTCCTTCCATCAGCTCTATGTGATTTTATTTCTCCTCTGATTGTCTGTAAATCTATATTTGAGTTTCTTATGATTCCAGTCACATGCTAAATACTCTAAGGTTGTGTGTAATAAATCTCAGGAGATGACAGTATAATATGGTCACAGCAAAGTGAAGATAATAGGAAACAACGTTTTGAGGCCTGCATCTGGCAATTAAGATGCTACTTGCTGAAGTCACTTAAACCTCTGTCTTTTACTATGTCACTACCTTCCAGCATTGAAAGCATCTGCTACACCAGCAGCACGCCTGTAGTTACACAACTTGGATCATTACCTGTTGCAGGAGCAGGAAGCAAACACTATAGGGCACCATGGGCTGACTCTGACCTGGAGTGTGAGGAATTTTTGTGTTAGGCAACTGGAGAAGGGCTTAAGAAGTAGGGCTCTGCTGTCAAGAAGCAAGACATTTGACAGGGGTGAGGGATTGTATGATTGGAAATCTTAATAAATCTTGCGTAGAAACAGGGAACACAAGAGTGAGACTAAGCTGTAGCTTGTAAGAAAGTAGGAGCCTTTCATGTTAGCCAGCATAGAGAGGGGCAGTCTGGCCATCTGCGGTTGGCACAATGTCCATGCTTTTGCCGGTGTTAGGACGTGGTTATGGGTGCTCTCGATGCACGGTCACAGGCTCGCCTTGTCTGGTGTTGATGATCTGTGAAATTGTTTGGGTTCAACAGCAGAAGGCCAGGCTTGGCTGGATAACTCTAACATGCTAGAGGCAGCTCTTCTCTTCCTCAACTACTTCATCATCTGAAAATTAGGTATAGTAACAGAGAGGTTGCAGAATTATAGTAAGAACTAAATTAATTTGAAATAAAACCGTCTGTTTTAGGTTCAAAGGGAAGAGCATTCCTCTCCAGCTTACAGTTTCTACTGGGCTGCAACCTTGAGAATCATGGACCAGGCCTGATTGATGATTCTCCCCAAGAGTTAATAAGAGTCGTGAAAACAACAGTGAAGCCGAGTGTGTCACTTAAATAACACTGTCATCATCACAAACACATTCGAACTTTGATTAAACATTGCACGGGCATATGAATATTATTAAACAAGCCTAACTCTTAGTTAAGGAGAAGACAATGGCACCCCACTCCAGTACTCTTGCCTGGAAAATCCCATGGATGGAGGAGCCTGGTGGGCTGCAGTCCATGGGGTTGCGAAGAGTAGGACACGACTAAGCGACTTCACTTTCCCTTTTCACTTCCATGCATCGGAAAAGGAAATGGCTACCCATTCCAGTGTTCTTGCCTGGAGAATCTCAGCAATAGCAGAGCCTAGTGGGCTGCCATCTATGGGGTCGCACAGAGTCAGACACGACTGAAGCGACTTAGCAGCAGTAGCAACTCTTAGTTAAACCAATTGTTCTTTTAAGAATTTCAAAGGAGAGCCAGTCTTAAGCCATTTTGCCAGATGGTTATAAGGACAGTTTCTGAAGTGGTTAATGGTTGCTTATTGACAGTTTGCTTCTCAATGTATTACTTTCTTCCCATCTTTTGTAGTGGTTAAAATGAGGAGGTGAATCTGCATCTAATAAAGATATGCACATTAAAAAAAATGGAAATATCATCGTAGAAGTGACATTCAGAAGTGCAACAGGGCTTCAGGACAGCCCAACATTTTGTGACTATTCCAAAAAATGAAGGACCATCCTACTATTGTTCAGTTCAGTTCGGTCACTCAGTCGTGTCCAAATCTTTGTGACCCCATGAACTGCAGCACACCAGGCCTCCCTGTCCAGCACCAACTCCTGGAGTCCACCCAAACTCATGTCCATTGAGTCGATGATGCCATCCAACCATCTCATCCTCTGTCGTCCCCTTCTCCTGCCTTCAATCTTTCCCAGCATCAGGGTCTTTTCAAATGAGTCAGCTCTTCCCATCAGGTGGCCAAAGTATTGGAGTTTCAGCTTCAACATCAGTCCTTCCAATGAACATTCAAGACTGATCTCCTTTAGGATGGACTGATTGGATCTCCTTGCAGTCCAAGGGACTCTCAAGAGTCTTCTCCAACAGCACAGTTCAAAAGCATCAATTCTTCTCTGCTCAGCTGTCTTTATAGTCCAACTCTCACATCCATACATGACCACTGGAAAAACCATAGCCTTGACTAGAAGGACCTTTGTTTTTTAATATGTTGTCTAGGTTGGTCATAACTTTTCTTCCAAGGAGCAAGAGCCTTTTAATTTCATGGCTGCAGTCACCATCTGCAGTGATTTTGGAGCCCCCAAAATTAAAGTCTCTCACTGTTTCCACTGTTTACACATCTATTTGCCATGAAGTGATGGGACAGGATGCCATGATCTTAGTTTTCTGAATGTTGAGCTTTAAGTCCACTGTTGTAAATCCCCACATACCAGTTTTTAATCTGTTTCTCATTAATCTTTTCCTCCTGAAATCTTTGTTGTGAGGGCCTGATTACAATAAACTTAGTCAACAGCCCCCTAATTACTAATTTGCTTTTTAATTTAGATTTCCCAGAGTTAATGCATTAATATATAGTAGAAAGTAGAGTAGTCATTCCATCAATAAACATGGAATACAATCTCTAAGAGTGTCTGGTATGTTTGTATGAGTGAAAATCTGAGTTTGTATACAGTGTTATAAAGCAGTATGGCCTATGTAGATATAATACTGTGCTGGGCTGTGCTTAGTCACTCAGTCATGTCCAACTCTGTGACCTCATGGACCGTCGCCTGCCAGGCCCCTCTGTCTATGGGGATTCTCCAGGCAAGAATACTGGAGTGGATTGCCACACCCTCCTCCAGGGGATCTTCCAGATTCAGGGATCAAACCATGGTCTCCTGCATTGCAGGCAGATTCTTTACCATCTGAGTTACCAGGGAAGTCCTAATATAACACTGCTACATATAAATATGTAAGCCAGTGGTACAGACAGATAAGTCAGTTCTGCATAAACAGTACACTGAATTTGTGTATTTTGTGTATTTGCAGCCAATTTGTGTTTGAAACAGAATCTGATTAAAAATAAATATTGTATATATGTATATATATATATATCAAATTTTTAATTGCATTCATTAACTACTGGAACTTTGTTAAAATATAATTTGAAAAATAATTTATTTTTATGTTAGATTTATTTTTGTAACAAATAATCGTAATATGCTCTAAAAAGAGACAAAGAATTTCCCAAATCCAAATTTGAAACTGATTTAGCAGGGAAAGTGCCCGATTTTCTTGCTTGCTCCTTTGCTGTTTAGCAAGTTACTGGTCTGCTTCCTGTCTGAGGCTGATCTGCTGCTTCTCCCTGATTCTGCATCAGTTGTGAGAAGGGGGTTGCCTGGGTGTGACTGAAACCTGTGATAAAGCGCAGCGGGACTTTTCCGTCAGATGTATATCTTTGGTGTTGCTTTTCAACTACCTGCTCAAAGGAAAACCAGAGTGAGTTCAAAAGATGACAATGGAGTCTGAATACCTAGAACTGCATTTTATTATCAAGGTTTGAAAGTTAATTGTTGTCCCTCTATGTAATAGATGAAAGTGCAAAGTTAAAAAACATTTATTGACGTTCAAGATTCACACCTAGTTGGTTACACAGCCTCTCCTAGGCATAGCTGTGCTACATGCTATCGGAATTCCTTATCTTCATTAGTATGATTCATCACAGTTGCAATGAATATACCAGTCTAAAATATACAATATGCAATTGTGTATCATTAATTATATAAAATGTATGATAGTAATATACTGATAAAGTCAATATCCCAAATATGTTAAATTATATTAATATAATATATCCATATAAGTATATACATATATTAGTAGAATGTGTAGTATAATATATATTAGTATGATCCTTGGTTGCTATATGATGAAAGCATTTATGAGTGACCTCAGAAATCCAAATATTTGTATTATTCAAGGTAAAATAAAGAGCTGAATCAATGGTTTCAAAATTTCATAGATCAAGCCAAATCTCCAGTAATGCTTGCTTATCACCTTGAGCATTATAAAGCAACAATACTAAATCATGATTTTCATGTTTATATTAAGACCAAATATTCCTATGACTATTTCAAATTGACAGAAGTCATAATAGACACATTTTTATATAGGGTGGAGCAGTATAATTTATTACACTTTTTCCTAGTTAATGAGCCTCATCTGTTTTTAGGCAGAAGGTGGTGATTGGGAGGAGACAAGGCTAGCAAGACTGTGAGGTGTGGGAAGAGGTGCAGAAGTGGCAGGCCAGCCATTCCATTTGGGAGCTTCCAGATAACTGAGCCATTCTTGGTCTCCTAGCTAACACACCTAGCCATTTTTGTTCTTTCAACTTAGATTCCTCGTTTGGTTCTTCCATTATCTATTCAGCAATGAATGCTAATTATTCCCTACTATTTCATAAATGCAGTAAGTATGATTTGAAGGAATCCCAACATCTGGAGGGCAAGAGAGTTTTAAGATGCCTAGAATCCAAAGTCCCACTTTCAGACAACTTCATCGCTCTGGAAAAAGTGGGTACTTGACAGTCACTCTGAACTTCACTGTATTGAGTGTTTCTGCCCTTGCTTTCTGTATGGAGGACGGAAAAGTCTAGCATATTGGGACACCTTTAGACTTTCTTGTTTTAAAAAAAGTGATTTAGACTTTTAGACACACATGAGCAGGTTCATTAGCCCTTGATTGCCTCAAATGCCTCTTATGTAACTTTCCTTAGCCATTAGAAAAAAAATCTAGCACATAAAATGCATGAATCTCCTCCGGGGCCACTTATAAACAAATGTCCTATGTTCTAAGTTAACGAAGGAAAGGCAATTTGAAGAAAACCCGTTTTCCTCCTACATTTTGCTGTCAGCCAATAAAACCTAGGAACTCCCTAATAAAATGCTTGAAGTAGGTCAGCTTAACATAAAATTCTATTTGTGAAGCTCTATTACAATCCAAATAATGATTTCCTCCCTGGAAAATGGCTTAGACTTTTCATGTGCATCCGTTTAATGTTAAATGAGGAGTGCGTGCTCCATGAAAGAACTGTCCACTCAGAAATGAGCACTGTGCCAGAAATTCAGTATTCCTTCTCTTCTGTATTTGACTGATACAAGATGATTTTCCTGATAAATTAAGAGATAATTTCTTAATTATGCTTAGGTTTAAAATACATTTAAAAATACTGTTAGTCAACTATTATACTACCAACTGTATATTTAAGAGAAATGAAAAATATTTCCACTCAAAAAATTGTACTTGAATCTTCATAGTAGCTTTATTCACAGGAACCAAAAGGTGGAAACAACTCAGTTGTCCATCAAGTGATGAATGGATGAAGGGTGGGTATATATACAAGGAAATTGTAATCAGCAGAATAAGATTGAAGTTTTCTTACCTGTTGCAACATGGATGATCTTTGGGAATATTGTACTTATCAGAGATGACATACTTTATTATTTCGCTTACCTGAGATTTCCAAAATAAGAAATGTATAGAGACAGAAAATAGAGTAATGGCGGCCTTACACTGGTGTAGGTGACTGCTAATAGGTACAAGTATTTGGAGGAGTGGGTTGGGCAAGAACGTTCTAAAATTCGATTGGGGGATGATAGTTGCACAACTCTGTACTAAAAATCATCGAATTGTACACTTTAAATTGGTGAGCTGTATTTGATATGAATTATATTTCAAAGAATGAATTATATCTCAAAATTAGAATAATGTTTTAAAATACACTATTTTGCTTTTAAAATTACTGTTTGTCATTGTTTGGTCCCTCAGTAGTGTCTGACTCTTTGTGACCCCATGGACTGCAGTACTCCAGGCTTCCCTGTCCTTCACTATCTCCCAGAGTTTGCTCAGATTCATGTCCATTGAGTCACAGATGCTATCTAACCATTTCATCCTCTGCCACCCCCTCTGCTTTTGGTTCCTATCTTTCTCAGCATCGGGATCTTTTCCATCAGGATCTCTTCATATCTGGTACCAAAGTATTGGAACTTCAGCTTCAGCATCAGTCCTTCCAGTGAATATTCAGGTCTGATTTCCTTTAGGATTGACTGGTTTGATCTCCTTGCAGTCCGAGGGACTCTCAAGAGTCTTCTCCAGCTTATCTGTGTTTCCTGTTTCCCCTGCTAAAGCATAGCCACTCTGCACGCAGGGATTTTGTCTGTTCTGTTCAGCACCGGCTCACCGGCAGATGTAGGCGTTTGCTATGTTGAATAAACAGAGCTGTCGGGAGGGAGTTACTGGACCTGGCACTCAGAGCACCTTCACCTGGGATGCCCTCTTCCCGGGCACCAGCAATGACAGGCAGGGGAAAGTCAGATCAGTGCTGTAGGCTGTGATGATAGTTGAAGCAAAATAGCAGAAAGGCCTGAGTAAAGAGCCATGCTATACTGAATAGGAATATGAGCTTGGGGATGAGGTCAGTGTATGGACAAAATGGAAAAGCTAAGTTAGGGCTAGATTTTGGCGAGGACTTCAAGATCCGCTGGAGAAGGGATAGGCTACCCACTCCAGTATTCTTGGGCTTCCCTTGTGGCTCAGCTGGTAAAGAATCCACCTGCAATGTGGGAGACCTGGGCTCGATCCCTGGGTTGGGAAGATCCCCTGAAGAAGGGAAAGGCTACCCACTCCAGAATTCTGCTCTGGAGAATTCCATGGACTGCATAGTCTGTGGGGTCACAAAAAAGTCGGACAGGACTGATGCACTTTCACTTTCAGTATTAAGAACTTTGGACTTTAGGTTATAAAGAATATGTAAATCCATTAAGGACCGTGAAAGTGAATAGTCATGTAATTAAGCCTTTTTGATAATAAATTAGGTGTCCTTTTAAAAAGTACAATAGGCAGTCAGAGTCACCAGGGGTTTATTATGAATACTGCCTGTTCTGTCTTCTCACATCTGTCTGCTGTTAAAGGCCGTTGTTAATGGCCACAATTTCCAGGGCCTCTAAGGCTGGACAAGGCAGGAGAGCTAAATGGATGAACTGCCCTGGCTGGAGGATTTCCTGGGGAAGAGGCTGAGAGAGAGCTTGCCCACCCACACAGACCGCATTCTAGTTTATTTTTCTGAACTTGGAGTCAAACCACACCTGCACGCCTGCAGGGTTCATCCTGAGGCCACTGGGCCTTGCGCCTGTTCCCTGGGATCCAGTCAGCTGACCCAGGGGCCACCTCGGGGCTGCCTGCTCCTTGGGGTAAGGGGCTGTGTTCAGGGGGACGTCACCTGTCAGCTGCGAAACAGTTACCTTCACAAACACAGACAGAAGCAAGCTGCAGCTCTGCTTTTACAGATTCATTTGAAAGGGAAAAAAAAAGTGCTCATTAAATAACATTAGTACTAATTCAGCTGCACTTTCTGAAAGCTTTTAGGAAATCGAATTACAAAAAAGCACTTGCTGGGGTGGGGTTTGGATGTATCCATGTTTCTTCACATTTATCTCACTGAAAGAATTTTGACATTCTAGAATTTATTGTTGAAGTGATTACAGGAAGCATAACATCTCACAGAGATTTTTTAAAAGGAAGATGCATACAAAGTCTTAAGGGATGTGCTAAGGCGCTCTGGGCCCTTGAGTGGGGATCTGCAGTAATGGAATCAGATGGGAACAGGCCGATTCCCCTGAAGTTGGGCTCTCATTAAGGCCATTGCGTTTTTCATTTTATAGTGTTTGATGAATACCTTTTATGCAGCTTACTCTTCTAAATTAATAACAACTTGTGCTAAGTCTTTTAGTCATGTCTGACTCTTGGTGACCATGTGGACTGTAACCCAGCAGGCTCCTCTGTCCATGGGACTCTCCAGGCAAGAATGCTGGAGTGGGTTGCCATGCCCTCCTCCAGGGGATCTTCCTGACCCAGGGATCGAACCTGCATCTCTGCCTCCTGCATTGGCGGGCGGGTTCTTTACCACTAGTGCCACCAGGGCTTCCCTGTGGCTCAGCTGGTAAGGAATCCGCCTGCAGTGTGGGAGACCTGGATTCCATTCCTGGGTTGGGAAGATCCCCTGGAGAAGGGAATGGCTACCCACTCCAGCATTCTGGCCTGAAATTCCATGCACTGTACAGTCCATGGGGTCGCAAAGAGTCGGACACAACTGAACAACTTTCACTTTCCACCTGAGAATAATGCATCTCTTTAAATAAAAATCTCCCATGAGATTTAACTCAGAGAAATAGAAGGGAGATTTATACTGTGTTTACTGAAGGATAGGGTGTTGGGGAGTGGAAGGGGAACCCGGAAAGCTAAGACATATTTTTAAGGTCGTTTTTGAAAAACAAAACTTGATGTCAACTGTATTTTTCTAATTTTCCACACTATCAATATGAAATGTTCTCAACGAGACTTTTATCATACTTATATTTTCATGAGTCCCCAAGATATTGAAAAAAAAGAGGGAAGACTTGTTACTTGAGTGCACACATCGTCTGCACCTTGACGTTGTGAAGCAGTACTCAGGGCAAAAATAGTTGCTCTTTGGATAGTCTGGGGCTGGAAATAATCTGTCCTGAGTGAAGCAGAGTTTGCAAATGATGAAAAGTGAAGTCAATCCTTTTAAATTCAAGGGGATTCTTATTGGCTTCTCCAAAAGGGAGCCCCAAATCGTAATTCATTTGCATTTGTTCATGTGGAAAGCAATAAAATGCCCTTCAGAAGTTCCGTCTTTTTAGTTGGATAGGAAAATTATTGGTTGTTGCTATTATACTTCAAAAGACTTATTTATATGAAAAGCAATGCCTGAAATCATATTTCACAAGATGGAAGAAATACACACACACAAAAATCCTTCTCTCTTATTTTCTAGTAAATCATTATTTAATTTTCCTCTTTAAATCACCACATTCAACAGAAAGCAGAGCTCTGTTCCCATCCATGGCTACCTTAAGTAATTCAGACTCTGAGGCTTAAAACTGTATGAGGAAACTGACTTGGTAACTGCATAAAGTCATATCTACTTGATGTGTTTGGCATTCTGAAAATGGGGCTTCTCTTTAAATACTTAAGTCTATTGAGTCACAGAGCAAAATATTTGCTGTTTCAGCAGCTTAGTTCTCAGCAGATATCTTCATGGGGAGATAAGGAATGGACACAATGAAAATTATATAAAAAAAATATTTAACACAATGGGAAAAAAATTAAAGTTGAAGCAAAGTGGTGTTAGGCATGAAATGATATTTTAAGACATATTTCTTTACCACCACAAAAGCAAAACGGTGTTTGTTTTTTTTCCTCTGTTTTTGGTATCTCTGTCCACTTTAGGATTAATATATGTGAGACTGTCAAGCCTTCCCATATTCTTGCTGACAAGCTCAATTGTAAACTTCTAACCTTGTATGCGATAATGGATATTGGATACAGCTAACCTATAAACTGTGTGTGATCTGTTTTGATGGTACAGATAATTTTGATGCTACTTTTATACCTGACCTTTTAAATGGAATGTTAGGATGAGTTTAAAAGATAATGAGTTGCCTGATATAAACAATAGAGTTGTCTCTCAGAGTATCATTTGAAAATAAAACATAAGCATCACCCTAGATGCGGTAGATAAAGCCCCATCATCAGGTCAAGTCCCAAAGTCACTTATATCTCCAGGTAAAGAGAACATATATGCCTTAAAAAAAAAATCAGGATCATTAGAGAAGAAGATATCAAATTAAGAATAGCAGAGACTACACACCGAGGCATAAAGAAATAATTGTTCGATTCTTTTTTACTTTGGTCTCTGAACCGCACTGTTCATTACTCTGTTCTGGATTTTCAGAATGGTACTGTAAGCATCACACATTCTTAAGACAGTGTGAAATAGTGACTTAGTCAAGAGCATGTGTGGGCGCACAGCCTAGAATTTCCAACTGAAAAGTAGAATTTCCACTGCTTCTGAGATGAAGTGACTTAACTTATTGTACATAACCTTTAAATATGAGGTAGGATTTGATTCTAATCATCTGTGAATTCTGTAGCTCTATAATTCTCAAAATGCTTGAGAAAAAAAATGCTTTTAGTGTTCTAAGAAATTTTTAAGTGCTTTTTATTAATTAAGTTTATTAAGTAATCATGTACCATATTTCTTCCCCTTCTGGCATTCATTTGTTGAATAAATAACTTAAGATAATTGAAAATGAGACATCATCTCGGTTTTACCTGCAAGTGAATCGGCCTTTTGTCTTTGCTAAAGTAGAGTCATTAGGTTAGGGCTGTATCACTGTGTGTGTGTGTGTGTGTGTGTGTGTGTGTGTGTGTCCCTGTGTACATGGGTACACACATATATGTTGAATACTTAATAACATTTAAAAATGTATTACTACTATGCTTTCCACATGTATGCATTTTCATTCATTTGTTCTGAATGGAAACTGCTTCTGTTTTCATAAAGATTTTTTTTTTTTAATTAACCTGGAAGGATTCCTTCCAGCCTCTTATTATAATGACAATTGTCAAAATTGCTGTTTTTATTTCTCTTGTTGAAGAATGTTGAACTGATTGTTAAAATAATGATAGGGACATGAACAAAAATCAAGCTCCTGTTTAATTTTTTCATAATCCCAGTGTATTCATTTTCCTTCCCTACATGAATGAGACAGGATCATTTGCAAGGCATCTCCCTGGTCTGAGATCACTTTTCAGCGCCACATTGTTCTTCCAATGTCTTCTTCCCACCGTTTTCTCTTCTTAAAATTGCAGCAATAAATCTTACTCTTTGATCATTAGTCACCATCCTTCCATATCTCTTTCTGCACAAAACTTGCTTACCCTCCAAAATCACAGCCCAGATTCTATTGACTTTTAGAAACCCAGAGCCATTTTTAACAATGATTGGAGAGCAGACATTCCAAGGGCTTTCTTATTTTCTCCAACATAAACGGTTCCTCTTCCCCGACAATTCCCTCCCAAGCCCTTCAAATTCCTCTCTTGTAGTTGTTCTGTGATGGATCCAACGATAGGAATCTTTCTGTGAGCCTAACGCTATCTGACATATTTTATCTTCCTGACTCCTTTTGACACATGATTAATATGATCACAGCTTCCTTTTATAATATAAGAATAGTCCATCATCAGAAACAACTTTTTAAAATTCTTTTTTGTTATTTACCCACAGATTGGGTGTATAGGATGTGTTTTATGTGATATCTTTTTAATTAGGTAATCAGTATTGTATCTGCTCTAACAAAATTAATAAAATATCAGATCTGATTGGCTTCATCTTATTTCTTTTGGATAGCGATCAGAACTTGGAAGGCAGTCAAGATGTTTGCATTTCATAAGACAGTTTCCTACTCTTACAAGGGCACAGGCTTTGATGGTCAGGAAGCAGATTACGTTCACAATTGCTTTATCTGCATGCATGCAGTCGATCTGTTGATTCGTGACTTAGCTGTTCTGTTTAATTGTCAGATGCAACAAAGGCGCATTTAATCATCCATCATTAATTAGATTTAAGACCTCTAGCTACAAGAGTTCCTGTAAGCCTATGAAGATGCAGGAGGTTGGGCACCTGACCCTGAGCTGTCTATATTTGATGAAGAAGATTTGCATGTACCCAAATATCTATAGTACCAGATTATAGGAAGTAAGTAAGTAAAGAAGTGGCTCAGACCGTAGAGAATCTGCCTGCAATGCAGGAGACCCAGGTTTGATCCTTGGGTCAGAAAGATCCCCTGTAGAAAGAAATGGCAGCCCGCTCCAGTATTCTTGCCTGGGAAATCCCATGGACAGAGGAGCCTGGAGGGCTCTGTGGGGTCACAAAGCGTCGGACATGACTGAGTGACTAATACTTACTTACTTAAATATCTATAGTATAAATCAGTTTATAGAAAAGTTTTATCCATAGTGCTGTGGGGAAATTATGAACTATTAATTCTGATTGCTTTGTTTGCAAAAGCCCTTACTGATGAAGTGGCATTGAATATGGTTCTGAAATCATCTAGAAAGATGTAATTGAAAGGAGATGTACATCAGGGAGGCAGTGACTTGTTCTGACTTCGGCCTGACTCCTCTGTAGGAAGATGATCCAGGATATAGCTAGACCAGGTAAAACAGAACCATGGCAACCATATGTGACAAATAACTACACAGTAACAAAATTATGAAACACTGATGTCTATTTGGGTGATAACATTATTCTGTATTATCTACTTTTCCATTATGTAAGTGCTATTATTTAGATAAAACAATTAACAGCATGACTTCAAAGCAAGGAAACAGTAAGAATGATTAATAAAATATGTATGATAAAAATATGACTATTGAGATAAGTTCAAGGATGTATTATTATACAATATAGGGAGTAAAAATTTGCATAAAAGTAAATTTTAAAATATAACAATATTGTGTAACATTTTTTTTGTTCTTGGATACAGCAGTTTATTTAACTATTTTTTTAAAAACTTTCTATTGAATATTTAAAATTCTTAGGCTGTATTATTGGATACCCTCAATATTCATAAATTAAGAAAGGAAAATACATAATCCTAATCAGATATTGCCTATTTTATTATTCATTTATGTATTTTTATTTATATATTTTGGTTTCCAATAACACTGACATGTTGCTTCCTATCCCACTGTGCATAGGATAGCTTTTCCTTCTTCTCCCGTAACACTTTGTGGGACTGTCGACAGCCCTGGGACATCCCCCGTTTCTCTGTGTGGTGATGAAACTGGACACAGTCAAACATCAGTTTCACTTGGACTTGCAGCTCTGCTCTTAAAAGACCCTCATGACACTGATTTCTGGTGTCAGTCCTATGTGAGGACCTGAGCTAAATGTTCTTTCAACAGTAGGGCTCGAGTGTGGGATTCTTAAGGTTTGACTTGCCAGCAACAGCAGGTTTTAGACATGTAGGAATTAATTTCCAGGTTTCCCAAAATGTCCATCCACTTTGTACCCACAGGCTTGTTTTGGGAGACCAGCTGTTAGTCAATTAGGACCTTCAAATTCATCAGACAGGCTATCTGTGTTTACAACATCTGATATTTTTAAACACGCTAAAGCATGTTGGCTCTCCTCACCAATTACACGGCCCTTTCTCAGGGAACATGCTGTTAAAGCACAAAAGCAATCTGAATCTGTGAAGTCCAGGTTGGTTTCCAAATACATTCCCATTTAATAAAGAAACCGAAGAAGGACTGTGTAATTTGTTTGCCCTTCTCTGGTAACAGGTTTTTTCTGGTTGTTTTTTTTTTTTTTTTTAGTTCTTAAGCAGTTTTGTTAAAAAAAATTTTTTTTTCAATTTCTTCTGTTGAGTTTTCATCACAGTGTATACGTGACATTGAACAACTCAGGTGTAGTCAGTCCATCCCTTTCCGAGTTCCTTCTGGCCCCTGCACAGCTCGCTGCGCTTTGGAGGAGCAGCGTGGAGGTTCTCTTGCTTCATCCCGCCCTTCGCTCTCATCCAGGGTGCTGCACGGTAGTGGGCACTTGGAAGGTCTCATCTTACTTTATGGTCCATCTTGTCTAGGGGTGGGTGTTCTCTCCGTAGCTGTGAACTCACATCTCATTCAGTGCATGTTTTGAAGCAACTGAGGAGTGAAGATAACTTTATGAAAACCTCGGCGTCTCAGGGAAGCAAATCTCCTGCCGTCTTGCAGTATTGTATGGAAGACACAATGAAGCGTTTGGGAGGTAGTTTTTAAGGAGCAGAGTGAGAGGGCAGAGTCTATAGTCTAAATGGAATTTACCAAAATGCATATTTGTGCTTTCTGCCACATACACTGGTGGATGAACAGAGTCTAGTTTACAGTTGGACAGGGGCTTCCCAGGAAGCACTAGTGGTAAAGAACCTGCATACCGATGCAGGAGACATAAGAGACGTGGGTTCAATACCTGGGTCAGGAAGATCCCCGGAGGAGAATGTGGCAACCCACTCCAGTACTCTTGCTTGGGGAATCCCATGGACAAAGGAACCTGGTGGGCTACAGTCCAGTTCAGTTCAGTTCAGTCGCTCAGTTGTGTCTGACTCTGCGACCCCATGGACTGCAGCACGGCAGGCTTCCCTGTCCATCATCAACTCCTGAAGCTTGCTCAAACTCATGTTCATCGAGTCGGTGATGCCATCCAACCATCTCGTTCTCTGTCATCCCCTTCTCCTCCCAACTTCAATCTTCCCCAGCATCAGGGTCTTTTCCAATGAGTCAGGACTACAGCTCGTAGGGTTGCCAAGCTGACACAACTGAAACGAATTAGCACACAGCAAACACCAGGTGGGGCTTACCAGGTGGGGCTTACCAGGTGGGGCTTACCAGGTGGCGCTCGTGGTCAAGAACCCACCTGCCAGTGCAGGAGGTTCAAGGGATGTTCAGTCCCTGGGTTGGGAAGATATCCTGGAGGAGGAAGTGGCAACCCACTCCAGTATTCTTGCCTGGTGCACTGCAGTCCATAGAGTCACCAAGAGTCGGACATGACTGAAGCAGCTTAGCTTGCATGCACACACATACAAGGTATCAACAGCTTTTTCGTTGTATGTTTTCTGTGCTTTCATTAAAATCTGCATAGAAATCAAGATGATGATTAAAGCTCCACTTTTCAGAATAACTAAGAGCTAGGAAGACCACTTTTGATTGTGTGGCTGTGATTAGACAGATCATGTTTGATACATTATGGAAAGCATGATTGTTGGTATCATCTGACAAAATCAGCTCTGCGTTCTAAAGGCCAACACATCTGTTGTCAGCATTCTCCCTTTTGTCCCCCGGTGGAACACTTGGGTTTCCACCTGTGATTCAGGAAGTGTTACTTGGCTTCACTGAGCCCTCAAAGGAATGATGTGATAACTATGTTTGTCTGAATAACAAGATATCATGTATTTGTGCAGTGTGATAATGTGTTCATCTGTGCAGTTTGGTGTGCTCGGATAAGTTCAGTAACTGCTGCGTTAACTGAGTGGTGTCTTTGGGGAGACAAAATCTTCTGATTGATTTATTAACACCTGTTTGGCTTATGCCAACCCAGGAGATTCCGTGTGCAAGTTGGCTTTTAACCCTCTAGTCTGTTGTGCAAACTCAGAGTCCGTTGTCAGATACACTCTTTTGGTTGTTCACCTTCCTAACCCAGTTGAACATGTCCTTCTATCTGTCATTTCAAATACCACTGTTCTTTTTCAGTGATGTCTGGGTCACACTGGCTTGGTGTAATCCTGATGGTTTTTGCTATGTGAATTCTTAGGAAATGTGGACACAATAGCCATCGTGTTAAAAATTAAGCTAGTGCGATCTTGAAATGCAGTGCAAGCACAAAAGTTAAGCAGTAGGCAAACAGGCGCTCGTGAGACTCATGGTTACAGCGCAGGGAAGCTCCATCGCTCAGAATGGCGCAGCCACAGAGGATCCAACACCGGAACCGGAATCCCTGGCCCCGTCACGTCAGGGGGCGGGGGTAAAGAGCAACCGGGACGCCTAGGCCAATCATCTGTGTCACACCCACCTGAAACTGAAAACGTGCTTTCGGCCCCTAATCTGCAGGCTGACTTTGGAGTTTTGTTCCTTTCCCTAAGCTTCTCTGGGGGCTCAGTGGTAAAGAATCCACCTGCCAGCAGGAGAGGCGGGTTCGATCCCTGGGTTGGGAAAATCCCCTGGAGAAGGGAGTGGCAACCCACTCCAATATTCTTGCCTGGAAAATCCCCTGGACAGAGGAGCCTGGCGGGCTACCGTCCATGGGGTTACAGCTTAGCAACTGAACAACAAAAACAGCCAGGTTTCAGCGCTCATTGCCCAAGGCTAATTTCCTCAGCTTTGCGTCCCGGGAGACATTTCCTGGGATATGGAATTCTCCTCCAGAGCAGGATTCTTGGTCTGGCAACAATCACAGAAAGTGGGCATGGTGCAGAAGCCCGCGGCTCGGCAGAGTAAGGCTTCTGTGCTGGTTGGAGTTTGGGACGTGTCCTTCCATTCTGCGTCTTTGTCCCTTTATCAAGAAGGTCAACAGGCTCCTCTCTATCTCAAGCCGTTTCTATCTGGAGATGTCAAAATGAAGAATAGCAAGATCAGCCTTCTCTCCACCTGCTTGTTGAATCCCAACCCTTTAGAACACTTCTATTTCTTTCTTTCTGAATGTCCCTAATTGTGAATTTGTGCTGGTGGAATAAATGTACTGGTTCCTTCAGTCAAAATAAGGTGGTGGCCTTTCACCCACTGAGACTCCAAATCAGATATCTAGGAGATCCTTACTTACCCTGTTTCTAAGATTTTATGTGATAAGAAAAAGTTTAAAATACATTTCACTCTTTACCATTACTTTCCAGGGTTATTTTCTGGGTATAAATGTTCCCAGGTGTTGCCTTGTCCAGCCCATCTGACATTTTTTGTTTTTGCTTTATTTTCCTCAAATGTGAAGTAGAAATGATAATGTCTTTTTCTGCATATCAGGGCTATCATGAGAAGATGAAACCATAAAGATAAAATAATGATTATGAGAGCACTTTGAACAGTTCTAAGAAGGAAATGGCACCCTACTCCAGTATTCTTGCCTGGAGAATCCTGTGGACGGAGGAGCCTGGTGGTCTGCTGTCCATGGGGTCATACAGAGTCGGACACGACTGAAGCGACTTAGCAAAGATGATAAAATGGTGGATGATCCTGTTACATAAAATTCCAGTGATAAATTCTGATTCAGCCATACTTGTTCTTAATAACAGATTGCTCCATTTTTCATAATTATTCTCCATATTAATATCACTGTGAAGTCATTTCAACAGCTGTCTCTTTTTGGTTGCAGATGTTTTACCCTCAAAGAAAATGAAGCTGTGTACTTCTTTTCTTTTCTGGAGTTTTGATTGAACCAGTTTTGAATCTAAATAACTCCAGAAATGTCTATTGTTGCTTATCAGTGAAGAACACCCATTAGCAGAATCTCATAAGTTAATCTTTTCAACATACTTTTTTTTTTTTTTGATACCTAAGAAAACATCCTGCTTGCAGAGAGCAAGGAACTGATAGGAAAGTAGGAGAGAGAGAAATAAACAGCCAATTATAGAAATATTGTGGAATTGCAGTCCTAGAGTTATAGATGAGATGTTACAACAAGCCATTGGGGATGGCAGTGGAGGCTTCTTTGAGGAGGTGACCCGTGAAGTGAGGTTTTATAAAAGGAGAAATTTAAGGAGGCACTGGTGCAGAGGAGAGCTCAAGAAAGCCTGCGGGGGTGAAGGGAGATAATTGAACTTTTCGGTACTATTTCTGCTGCCATCGATCGGCCCCATCAGGCTGAGTTTCAGACAGGCCAGTAAAAATGAGGCAGAAATACATTTGCAGCCTACCCGAGTGCCTTACAGGGTGTGTGTGCCCAGATGTCATTTATCAGCATGATAACAATGGCAATGAACATTACTATAATTATTACTGTCATTTAAAATAACTGATCTTCAGTTTGGCTCATTTTGGCCGTTGTCTTCAGCTTCTTTTCTATTTCCTTTACAAGTGATCTTTGTAAGAATGAGTACGGTTCTCAGCATGTCACATTTATTAAAAACGTATGGAAGTGTTCTGAAGAGAGAGGGTCTGTGTGTCCAGAGGTGGGGATGGGTGGGACTGTGAAATGTGAGCTCAGCTTGGTGGCTCAGATGGTAAAGAATCAGCCTGCACTGCGGGAGACCTGGGTTCCATCCCTGAGTCAGGAAGATCCCCTGGAGAAGGGAATGGTAACCCACTCCAGTATTCTTGCCTGGAGAATCCCATGGACAGAGGAGCCTAGTGGGCTGCAGCCCATGGGGTCGCCAAGAGTCGGACACAACTGAGCAACTAACACACAGAGACAGAGGACAGGAATCAGCGGTAGTTTCTGAGGGGGTTATTTTGATGAATTTCAAATCCAGTTATTACGGCTGCTTTCTCGTGGTACACGACTAACTTAATCTGTGCAGAGGTGGACCACAGGACCATCCTAAGTGGCATGGCACCTTTCAGGAGCTGGATCAAGACTCCCTGCTGTGGGCTCAGCCCTGGGTGTTGGACTCCCTTCTGATCTCCTGACAGGGCGCCCTGCACCCCGCCGCCCCCCCCCCCACAAAAGCTGCGCATCCCCCCATCAATACAGCGTCCCCTGCTCCTCTGCAGCCGCGTCTTCTCTGCAGGCGTTTGTGTTTTGCTTTTCATGCTCAGACCTGGACTCAAGTCACTGAGACAGCTTTCTCCCACTGTCCTTCTCTCCTTGTAACTGACAAAACCATTTGTACGTGACCCTCGAGGGGGAAACAAAGATCCTCTTCAGGCCTTTCTGAATGTTCTGAATCCCATCTCCTGGTTTGTCCTTGAGGTTAGTTCCATCCTGACGAGGTGTTCACTGTGCTGGGAATCCACTCGGGATGTTTTCTCTGCCACAACATCATGTTATTTGTTCTCAAACATCTCCGGTTCTATATCTGCTGGCTGGTTAGATTCAAGGTGTTCGTTATACATGACTTCGAGGTAGAAGGTTGTGTGACTTTTAGAGTTGAGCATGGAAGACCCATGGCTTTGCTTTGCTGAGATAGATCAGTAACTGGGATACGGACCCCAGTGTCCTTGTTCCTGGAAACGTGGGTGTCTCTTCAGCATAAGGTCTCTTTGCAGAGTTGAATTGATTCCGCATTATTAGTCTCTCAAGTATGTTATATTGTCATTTACTGTGTTTTTATGCTGCATTGTATTTCTACATAATAAACTTGAGCAGAAACCCCAAGAAGGCGATGCTTGTGTTGATAATAGCCCATTTTTAAACTGTGACAGCTTGTGGAGGAATAAGAAAATGTTACATAGAACTCTGTGTAACATTAACATTTATCATATCAGTTTATACATTTTCAACCCCATGGATCCACGGCAGGCCCATTCATGGATGCTGAACCAGTGAGGTTGTTCCTTTTGATACAAAGTTTTCATCATGTTGGTTCTAATGCCCCCATTTCCCCACAGAAGCCTCCTGTTTATTTGTAAATACCTTCAGTTTAGTTCCATTCAGTCAGTTGTGTCCAACTCTTTGCGACCCCATGGACTGCAGCACACCAGGCTTCCCTGTTGATCACCAACTCCCGGAGTTTACCCAAACTCATGTCCATTGAGTTGGTGACGCCATCCAGCCATCTCATCCTCTGTTGTCCCCTTTACCTCCTGCCTTCAATCTTTCCCAGCACCAGGGTCTTTTCCAATTAGTCAGTTCTTCGCATCATGTGGCCAAAGTATTGGAGTTTCAGTTTCAGCATCAGTCCTTCCAATGAATATTTAGGACTGATTTCCTTTAGGATTTACTGGTTTGATCTCCTTGCCATCCAAGGAACTCTCAAGAGTTTTCTCCAACACCACAGTTCAAAAGCAAGTACCTTCCTAACAACATTAAACTTCTCAAGAACAAGACAGATACCTGCAAATGTGCTTCCCAAGTCCTAACTGTATGTGGCTGTGTGTGAAAGTTAGCAGTGGTTTGTCCACTCCTGCTTACCCCAGATAATTGTCCATAGTTAGTATTGTCCATCTGGAGAGGAAAGTCTATGCGTTTAAATGGTTACCTCCTGAGTTGTCAGAAACCTCCTGGGATGTGTCCATGAGGGCCGTGTGGATGGTGCTTTTCACTCACGAGGGAATAAAGCTGAGAACAGTCTCAGAAACACACAGGCAAGATCACTGCATGGGAGGAATTCATGTTCTCTCTCTGCACGATTTTCTGTTTTACATAGAATCCAGTCTCTTTCCTTGTAAATTGGTACAGACTTTTTTGAAGTTAGGATTTAGTAGATACCTTTTAAAGGCCTTAGTGTCAAGACACAATGGGCATGCATGTGAGCAAACTCCAGGAGCTAGTGAAGGACAGAGGAGCCTGGCTGCAGTCCATGGGGCCGCGAAGAGTCGGACACGGCTGAGCAACTGAACAAGGAAGTGTCAAGTTTAATCGTCACACAGAGCATGTTGAGGAGACAATGGCAGGGTTTCCCTACAAGGTTAACTGCTTCTGTGAACACAGGGTGAGAAGAAGTGATACCATCAGGAATCTTTGGGCTTCCCTGGGGGCTCAGATGGTAAAGAATCTGCCTGCAGTGCGGGAGACCCAGGTGCAATCCCTGGGTCGGAAAGATCCCCTGGAGAAGGAAATGGCAACCCACTCCAGTATTCTTGCCTGGAAAATTCCATGGACAGAGGAGCCTGTAGGCTACAGTCCATGGGGTCGCAGAGTCGGACACGACTGAGCGACTCCACTTCTTCTTCGGGTATCTAAAGAGACTGAGTAGAAGCATCTTATGGTGGGCAGGAAATGAAGGGGAAGAAGAAAATAACACATTCCTTGCCTTCTTTCCCCATCAAGAAAACTGAGGTTGGAAACAGGAGGCGAGAACGTCGGAAAGAAACTCCCTTGTGTGTACCTGCTGTGCCCGAGCTTGCCCCGCCCGCCGTGGGGTCGCTGGTCCCAGGTCTCTAGTGAGAGGGCAGGTGGGGTGAAACCACACCAGGCTGGAAGCATCCCGAAGCACAGGAAGGAGCAGACCTCTCTCCAGGGAGCTCACCCTGCTCTCGACTGAGAGGCACAGGGGTCCAGGGAACTGGAGGACCCTGGCTCTGGCTTACTAGAAGGGCTCTGGCTTCCTAGATCCGATCCTTGCCTCCCGATTCTCCTGCTGACGGTGCTCCACGTAATCGTTCTCGTAGTAACTCCTCTCTACGTCGACTGCCTTTCCAGTTTAACAACTAAGTAATTAAATATTCATCTCCCTTTATCAGCCTCTAATTACTAGATGGGTCTCACTAACTGGTCCATGTCCGTAGTGGTTTAGTCGCTCAGTCATGTCTTTTTGCGACCCCCTGGAGCCTGCCAGGCTCCTCTGTCCGTGGGGTTCTCCAGGCAAGAATACTGGAGTGCACTGCCATTTCCTTCTCCAGGGGATCTTCCTAACCCAGGAAACCAACCCGGGTCACTTGCATGGCAGGCTGATTCTTTACCGACTCAGCCATGAGGGAAGCCCCAGTACATGTCAGACCAAGACCTACAGCAAGCGCCCATTTGTCCAGTCGGTCTGGCTCTGCTCCAGTCCGTGGGAGCAGAGGGCATCCTGCATTTTTGTGTGCAATTGTAGCCAAGAGGGAATGGAGCCTTCTTAAAAGTAACGAATACTGGGAGCACTCAACTTTATGCCTGACTTTGAGCTAGAGTCTAGGAGTAAACCAGGAAGTAAAAACAGGGAGGGTCACAGAATATGGTGGGGTGGATAAGAGGAGTTGTAACCGGACCGACGAGCAGTTTCACAGGTTTATGGAAAATTATTACTATTCTAAGTGCATGAGGGCATATAACAGGGAAACCTGTCCTGGTCCAGGGAGTGGGCGTATTTCTACAAGGAGGTAATTATCTTGGCATTAACTCTAAGGGGGTGATGAGGAGGCCGATCACTCAAATGTACAAAACTCTGGGAGCTAAAGCTAAGAAAGACCCTGAATATATGTAAAAGGTTTTGACTTCATTTAAACGTCAGGTAAACGTCACTGGATGGTTTACAGCAGTTGTGTACGGATAAATTTGTATTTTTATTAGAGCGATTTTCATTTGTACAATCAGTGTGTGTGTGTGTGTGTGTGGTGTCCGTTGTGTCTGACTCTGCAACCCCGTGGTCTGTAGTCCACGAGGCTCCTCTGTGCATGGGATTTCCCAGGCAAGAATACTGGAGGGAGTTGCCGTCTCCTCCTCCAGGGGCTCTCCTCAAGCCAGGGGTTGCGGCTCTGTTTCCTACACTGGCAGGCAGATTCTTTACTGCTGCCCTCCCAGGAAACCTGCACTCAGTGTCTAGTAACTGGAAATCCTCTGCACGTTTCTCTCTCTCTACTGGATGCTGGGAACACAGCAGCGACTGAGGCCCAGCCACTGCCTGCACGCAAGCAGTTTCATCCTTCAGGTATTTACAGCATCAACGTTGAGCATCTGACAGCAAATGAGATGCGGACAGTGTCTTTGCAGTTAAGGTGGAGAAAGCTGGAGTCTTTGTTTCAAATGGGATGAAGCCGGTTCACAGGCTTGCCCTGCAATGCCTTGCTCTCATGGCTAACGGAGGGGCCAACGTCACTGCAGACACCTGGGGTTTTCAGTGCTGGGAAACGAGAAAGGAACTGAAGGAATCCCAGCCCAGAGCTTCTGCAGCTCCAGCAGAAGTGCCGGTCAAGTGTCTCATTAATTTTTGCTAATTGGCAGTCGCTGAGAGAGGCGACAGTGAGCCTCGCCGCCTCCCTCTCCAGGCGGAGCACAGACACACACAATGTAACTGGCGGCGGCTGCTCTAGTGGGAGGGTAGCAATTACCCACGGAGCCCTCCGTCTTAGCACTTCCACCAGAGCTGCACATTTAGGAGATGTGCTTAACAAATAGTCTTTTCCAAGCGCTGTGTGAGCTAACTAGCGTTTATGAGGCTAGCAAGTCCCATTAGGGTATAAAAAGAGGCAGGGTTTGGTACTCCATCAGGTACCACTGGCCAAGTACTTTGATCAGTAGAAATACCCTAAAGACAAATAGTCTACAACCGTGATCCCACTGAAAGGCTTTCAAACCAGAAATGGATTATTATGGCTGTGAACTCCAGTTTTCCTGCAAACTTTCTCTGTTACATGGCCTGTAGTGATGACTTGAAAAACAACTATTGCCTTCTGCGGCTCAGAAGAGAAGAGGACTATTGTCAGGGCTTCGTCGCATCCTTCACCTGCCGTTTAGAACTCAGCACAACGTCAAAGTGTCTCAGGCGTTTCTTCCATCCTCATCTTTTCCTTGGAGCTTCCCTGGCGGCTCAGTGATAAAGAATCCACCTGCAATGCAGGAGATGCGGGTTTGATCCCTGGGCTGGGAAGATTCCCTAGAGGAGGACATGGCAACCCACTCCAGTATTCTTGCCTAGAGAATATCCCAGGGACAGAGGAGCCTGGCAGGCTACAGTCCATGGGGTCGCACAGAGCTGGAGGTGACTGATCACACATGCCTCTTTTCCTGCCTCTGGTTAAGTGTGCTGTATTTCATACATATTTCATTCTTATATTTATATTCTTACATAAATATTTCATTCTTATATTTCATGTTATAAGAGCTACCAGTGATCTGGAAACATTTATCACAGGGGCATTCATTCAACCAATATTTATCAAATCGCGTAGGGAAATCCAAGGTGGGACTAAGGAACCCTGTTAGAGGCTTTCTTGTTCTTCATTTAACCTCAATGAGGGAGAAGGAAAAAGAAGGAGGAAGAAGAAAGTCCCTGTCATGCAGAAAAGAGGCTCCTCACCTGCACACCTGTTCTCCTCACCAAGGTCTTACGGGAGTTTCAAAATCCTGCAGAATAATTGATGTTTCAGACATCTAACGTGTGCTTGTGATTAAAAATCTGACCATTCCCTAAAGTCATTTTCCAGAAAGTGTTTATAGAGGAAGAGAGTCACAAATGGACACAGAGCTAGTTCAATTTGGTGTTGAATATAGGATGTGCCAGAAAAAAATAGATAGTTCATTTTGTTCTAGAAGTACTGTAATATGTGGAGATATTGGACACATATTCCTTTATTTCAGTTACCTTTCTGCTGTCAAACAGCTGTAATGAATGATGAATTTTTCATTCCTTTTTGGCCTTCTACATTGCGTTATAGACATTTGAGGGAAAGAGACTGAAATTTTAGAGTCAGAAAATTTGCATTTAATGTCAGCTTTTCCCTTTACTTGTTGTGGACTTTCGATAAAGCATTTAACCTCCAAAATTGTGAAAAGTGGGAATAGTAATAATAATAATAATTGTGATACAAGTAGTATCCACTTCTTAGAATTTTTTAAGACTTACAATATTATATATATATTTAAAAAACGTTTTTAACTCTAAAGATTTTTAGTTAGTACTTTTATATAACATATTTATGTCTATAAAGTTGCAGTCCTTTTTAATGCTACAATGTTATAATGTTACAAGTGCAAAAGTTTAAAAATTAGCTTCCAAGCTGAGGGTCCAAATTCTTCCTACGTAAATCTCATTCTAGTCTACTATAGTAATGATAATCATTGGTTCCAAGCTCTTCAAACAAAATTCTCATAGTTTAAAAAGCTATTCCACTCCCCGAATAACCTGAAGTTTATTTTACCTGGTGATTTCTTCCTTTGAAGGCCCATATTTATATCTGTAGATTAAAAGAGTAAGAACTACCCTTTATGACTGCTGTTGCAGTTGTTTTGATAAATCATTCTTCTAAGTTATAGGGCTTCCCTGAAAGCTCAGTTGGTAAACAATCCGCCTGCAATGCAGGAGACTCTAGTTCGATCCCTGGGTCAGGAAGATCCGCTGGAGAAGGGATAGGCTACCCACTCCAGTTTCTTGGGCTTCCCTTGTGGCTCAGCTGGTCAAGAATCCACCTGCAATGTGGGAAAACCTGGGTTGATCCCTGGGTTGAGAAAATCCCCTGGAGAAAGGAAAGGCTACCTACTCCAGTATCCTGGCCTGGAGAGTTTCATGGACTGTATAGTCCATGGACTCGCAAAGAGTCAGACATGACTGAGCAACTTTCACTTTCTTTTCAGTTTTCACTTTTTCTATGTTACATGTGGAAATCTGATTCGTACCAAGTATACATTGCATTTCATCACAGCAAATATCCCATCGATCACAGGACTAAGAAAAAGTCACAAAGTATGACAAGTTATGGATTTTATTACACAGCTAGACTTCAGAAACTTTACAATGCAGTGGATGAAGCTGTCTTAGAGTCAAAGAAATCAGAGACATATATGCATTTTACCTGATAGCACACACTGCTCATTGTGCTGACTATACAGCGTTCACTCACGCATTCATTCACTGACAGATACTGAGTAATCTTGTAACGTGCCTTGATGTCAGGTGGATGAAAACAGATTCAATCAGTGCTTGTTTGTACGTGGGAGCCTGTGCACTGTTCAGCAGGCAGGCCCTAAACCGATAAGCCAACAACTACAGGAAAAGCCCGGCTCTCTAGAACCATTTGGTAAAGGCTACCCTCAGCGTGGAGCAGAGGAAGCCCTCTCTGAAAGAGTGGCATGGAGCTGAGAGGTGGATGGCAAAATGATGCTCATTGCGAAGGAGACGGAGATTGTGGTTCACAGCTTGAATTGCTGATCATGATGGACTGGGCCCCCGTGGCTAGGAAACAGCCCTGGGACTGCTCATATTCCTTTTCTCCTTGCCTCTTGAAATCCCCTCAGATTTTTCTTCCAAATAGGATCACTCTCCATTTTCCTTGTTGATCTGGACCAAAATGCATCTCTGTTTTGCTAGGGCAGTTATTCTAGGCCATTTCCTAAGCTCTGGCTGAAAATTCATTTCCTATATACTTATTATTAATGATTCTGCTTAAAGGGCTTATTTATTTCACATTTGTTCTATGAAAGTTGGCTGCCTACCTGACTTGAAATGGCGTGGTTTCTTTCTTTCTTTTTCCATTCTTTTTTACTTAACATGGATGTTCTCACTCCTATATTTTAATTGTCTGCTCCACTGTAAACATAGAAGGATATTACAAACTTCCTTGGTTGAAAAGCTACATTCTCACTGGGGTCCCTGAATGTATCATTTGGGATTCTCTAGAAAAAGAGGGTTTCTCTGGTGGCTCACAGTCAAGAATCTGCCTGCAATGCCAGAGACCTGGGTTTGATCCCTGGGTTGGGAAAATCTCCTGGAGGAGGGCATGACAACCCACTCCAGCATTCTTGCCTGAAGAATCTCCATGGACAGAGCAGCCTGGAGGGCTACAGTCCATGGGGTCACAAAGAGCCAGATATGACTGAGCGACTAAGCACAGCCCAAAGAGATCTGTGAGGGGTGTGTGTGTATGTGTGTGAACAGGAGAGAGATGTGTTATAAGAACTGGCTCACACTCATGAAGGCTGGCAAGTCCAAAGTCTGCTGGGCAGGCTGGCAGGCAGGAGACCAGGGAAGTGTTGATGTTGCAATCTTGAATCCACAGGCAGTCTCCTGGCAGAAATCTCTCTTCTTTGGGAACCTCAGTCTTTTCTCTCTTAAGATCTTCAACTAATTTGATGTGACCCTGCCCCCCCCCCCCACCACCATGTTATACAACATCATCTACTTTGCCCAAATTCTATGGAGTTGGAGGTTCATGTCATGTAACAGACACCTTCACAGTAACATCTGGACTGTTTGGCCAAATACCTGGACACTGGCAGCTGACCAAGCAGACACCTAAAATTAACCGCCGTGCTGAGATCATCAAGTTATGCAGAAGGCAGAAATAAGGATAAGGAGACACTTTCCAAATGGCCTAAGCCCGCAGCCTGGCCTTCCGCCAGAGCTCATGGTCTTTCTAGGACTTGATCAGGTAGAACCGTGTAAAAACCACAAGGTCATGGACCAGAGGACGCCTCTCACACTCCTGGTCCTGCAGGGCCCACGTCAGGCATCTCCCTTGCCAGGAAGCATTGCTCGTACCACTCCTTAGACCCGCTCATTCCTTCCCTTCAGTGCCCAGAGCACCTCCCACTTTCTTTCTCTCAGGTTTTCCCTCTTAACTGCTGTGCAGGAGATGCTTCGACAAGGGCAGCGTGTCGTTTTCATCCTGTATCCTCCAGTGACTTTCACCCAAAAGGCGCTTAACAGATCATTTTAATTGGATTACAAAATCCCCTAAAAAGTCAAATGTTTATGTGTTTTGCAGTGAAGTAACATAACTCATCAGACTTTATTTTTTGGGGCTTCAAAATCACTGCAGATGGTGACTGCAGCCATGAAATTAAAAGACGCTTACTTCTTGGAAGAAAAGTTATGACCAGCCTAGATAGCATGTTGAAAAGCAGAGACATTACTTTGCCAACAAAGGCCCATTTAGTCAAGGCTATGGTTTTTCCAGTGGTCATGTATGGATGTGAGAGCTGGACTGTGAAGAAAGCTGGGCACTGAAGAATTGATGCTTTTGAACTGTGGTGTTAGAGAAGACTCTTGAGAATCCCTTGGACTGCAAGGAGATCCAATCAGTCCATCCTAAAGGAGATCAGCCCTGGGTGTTCTTTGGAAGGAAAGCTGAAACTCCAGTACTTTGTTTGGCCACCTCATGCGAAGAGTTGACTCAATGGAAAAGACTCTGATGCTGGGAGGGATTGGGGGCAGGTGGAGAAGGGGACAACCGAGGATGAGATGGCTGGATGGCGTCACTGTCTCGATGGACGTGAGTCTGAGTGAACTCTGGGAGTTGGTGATGGACAGGGAGGCCTGGCGTGCTGCGATTCATGGGGTCGAAAGGAGTCGGACACGACTGAGCAACTGAACTGAACTGAACTGAACTGAACTGAACTGAACTGAACTGAACGTAACTCGTGACTCGGTCTATGTGATCGCTTTTGTATGGTAATAGCCTATTTTTAATAGAAAAGAAAATGTCACTGGGTTTCCTTTTTCCCTCTAGAGTTTGAAAGCACAGCAGAAAAGACTTTTAGACTTTTAAATCATTTCAGATAGGTCTTTGTGACAAATGTTTATTTTGAGTAAATTATTTCAAGATAGTATTTCATTTATTATGAATTTGAGGTATGGGCAAATTTCAGTCATAGAAGTTTCGTGATAAGAAATCCATCAAACTATGTACAAAATGAACACATTTTCAGTGACTTTCTCATGATATCAATGACATAATGTAATTGCTTTCTAATTACCCTAATCAAACTTTTAGCAAGCAATCCAGTTTGTGTATGTTTGTCAGGTCAGTTTAATTGTATTTAATAAAAGAGAAGATCTTCATTTTCAAAGAACCAGATGCTACCACAGAATCTCTTTGGGTGGTCAGATATACTAGGATTCAGATCTTAATCTTTAGTAAGATCGAAGGGTTACTTCAGGATCAAATGATCAAAACCTTTTCCCTCTCATTTGTTTTTCTTTCAAATATTTTTAAAGAATACAGTAGAGTTGGTAGATATATTAAATCAAAGGATATTAGAATGCCTTCATCAGTATATCTTGTTTAGAGACTTGTTGGCAATCCTATTGTTAGTGAATACTTAGAGCTATTAAGTTTACCATATCTCATGTCATCTTAGTTCTGTCCTAAAATAATTTATTTTAGACCACTACCCGATGGCTCAGTGGTTAAAGAATCTGTCTGCAATGCAGGAGACACAGAAGATGTGGGTTCCATCTCTGGGTCAGGAAGATCCCCTGGAGGAAGAAATGGCAACCCACTCCAGTGTTCTTGTCTGAAAAATCCCTTGGACAGAGGAGCCCGGTGGGCTACAGTCCAAAGTGTCGCAGTGTCGGACATGACCGAGCAAGTAAACACGCACACGCACAAATGGAGAGTGGTCCCTTCATATAAACAGATGTAGCTGTTCTATGTAGAGACCCCAAAGACTCATGACTTGTAGCAATTTGAAATTTCACTGAAGAACAAATTTGAGTCAAAATACTGCAAGGCAGATATTCGAGGATGATTTAGCAAATGAATGACTTAGCAAATGAGTGAGTTAGCTAATGTGTGATTTAGCTAATGAGTAAGCTTAACCTCCAGAGAGACAAGATTAGTGTTATTAAAGAGGGTCTCTGAAGCCAGCAGGCTTGGTTTCAGCCCAGCTCTGCCCCTTGCCAGCCACAGGCCCATCTCCTCCTCACTGAGCCCCAGTGTTCTCCAGGGTAAAGTGGGACAATACCAGCGGGAATGCTCCCTGCCGAAAGACGGTAGCTGTCAGGAGCGTGATTGGCTTTGACCTGTTGTCTCCGTGTTTTGAAAAGTAATTCCCCTCCACTGATTAGCATGCTTAGTTCTTTATGAAAAGTAACTCTTTTCATATATATGTGACTCTTTTCAATAATATATATATATATTTCAAATATTGAGTTTGGGCTCAACTCAAATATATATATATTTTTTCTCTTGCACTACATAATGCCAGAAATTCTTTAAATGGCACATCTTCCTGAGTTTCAGGAAGATGTTATACTTCCTTATACATGGTGTTGCAAACACTTTTCATGAAGGTAAAACTTAGAGAAAGAAATGGGAAGAGAGAAAGAAAAAATTGAATGGAAATAATTGTGCAGGACTTTCAAAAATGAGTCTTTTTTCCCACAATATTAACTTCTTCCTGAGTTCTTAAAAATAATTACTTTGAGTTTAAAAAAAAAGGTACTGGCAAGTTTCAAATACATGACTGCACATTTCACATCTAAAATATTACTTTGCAATAGGCTTAAAGAGTAGGAATATAGCATAATTATTATATAATATAATATATATGATGACATCCTTCTTGAAGTTCAGGACGTTGATTAGTAACATATATAATTAGAAAAACATTTGCTTCTCTTCTCTACAAGTTTTTTTTTTTTCTTTCTGGAAGAAATCTCATTTTAAACCCCATCTAGCACTTTAATTCAGTTTATAAATTTAACAATTCTAATCACCAAAGAGCAAAATGTCACAGTTATATCCAGAAAGTGGATATACATGAAATATATGCCAGTGAAAAATCATTTATAAAAAAGACTAAGGCAGAGGAGAGAGCATAATTAGATAGAATGGATCCTCTTTGACAGATATGTTAAAATAACAGAAACATTTCACAATATAGGAAATGCTTATAACGTTGGGATTTCTTTAATGTGGGCTTAAAGCTACTACACGACAGAGATAATATGAAGCAAAAGTTCCTAAGAGGCTGACTGTTATGGTGCCAGGAATTTTGAAATTCCCAAAAGGCAGACCGTGATTATTCATCAGGTGTCCTGAGGAGTTTGCATTGTCAGTTCACATAATCAGATATCTGAGATGCTGACTAGAGAGCCTTGGCAAGAAGGGAGGACGTGATCTAGGAAGTAGGGTGGCTGGTCCGCTCCTGGCTCCATGGACCGACTTGAAGGACATCTTCCACAGAAGTCTGGAACTGCCAGCATCAGCGGTTCCTTTGACACTCAGAACTCATTTGAATAAAAAAGTGACTTTGATCTAAAGAACTTTTTATCCTCCTGGTTTGCTCCATACGATGAAACTCTAGAGAAACTTTGGAACTGTAACTTTCATGAGAAGTCAGAAATTATTTCATTTTGAAATCTGAAATGAGTATATTTGCTTCTAAAAATCTTATATGTTTCTCAAATATGTATTTTTAATACTTAATGCAGCTGTAAAAATCTGTGTAACAGTGAGTATTTCGTGATGAACTGATCCAAATCTAAGGTTTTAATGAAAACTTAAAAAAAAAAAAAAGGCTGAGTTTCTTTAGTTTCTCCAAAGCGAAAAAAAAAAGTAATTAAAAAAGTAAAAATAAATGTAAGCATTTAACCATAAGGAAGAGATTAAGTATAGCACAGTGGTTTAAACACAAATTTAAAATCCAGACTTTCTTTGTTTGACTTTTCTCTGTTGCTTGGACAAGTTCCATAACCATTTTGTTCTCCGTCTCTTCTCTTTAAGCTGTGTTATAGAAATAATAATTTAAATAATTTCATAATGTTTTGTGAATTTCAAGTAAATTAACACAAAGAACAATGCCTGCTGTTAATTATGTAATATTTAGTACCTAACAGAAAATATGATTACCTGTAGTTTCACAGGTCTCTTTCACCTTGCTTGATATATTATCTTGCATTTGCAAATGATCTGAAGCATTTGTGTTTTGAGTCTTTCCAAATATTCATTAATTAGGATGAGTAAGCAATTAGATATTGTTGAATTCTCTGAGGAAATAAAAATAAGGTCCAAATAGAAATGAAAATCCCATTTAGTAACCTTAACATTCATTTCAACAAAGAATGAGTTGTACATTAAAAAATATACATTTCTTAAATAAGAAAATGAATACTGAACACCAAATACCTGAAAGATCCTGCCAAAGCAAAAATATCATCTGATAATGTTAAACAAGCCAGGGTGACTCTGTTCAAGACTGAAGACTCTTGAGAGGCCGTTGGACAGCCATGAGATCAAACCAGTCAATCCTAATGGAAATCAACCCTGAATATTCTTTGCAAAGACTGATGCTGAAGCTCCAATACTTTGACCACCTAATGTGAAGAGCCGACATTTGAAAAGACCTGATGCTGAGAAAGATTGAAGGTGGAAGGAGAAGGGAATGAGGATGAAATGGTTGGATGGCATCACCTACTCCATGGACATGAGTCTGAGCACACTTCCAGAGATAGGGAAGGGCAGGGAAACCTGGGGCTCTGCAGTTCATGGGGTCACAAAGACTTAAACATGATTTAACAACTGAACAACAGGACCCAGAAAGGTCAGTGTTTTAAAACATGTATTTATGAATAAACAGTTGTTTCATCAGAGACGGGGGCGGTTTGAGCAGTCTGTTGCTTTGGGGAAAGTTCCTGAAGCAAACAGTGAAGTTATTTACTGGTTTACAGCCTTCTCTTCTTTGAGCAAGAATTTGCTGGAACAAATGATAAAGTCATGGTGATACAGAAGGTCTAAACTTTGGTCCTGCTAATTAAACTGTAGAATGCCGTGTGGTCTCAGCTCGCAGTAGTTATTTGAACATTCAACTGTACAGTTCTTTTTTTTTTTTCCTAGAAATTGAAATAGGAGGCAAAGATGATTTTCATTTATTTCACTGGATTTGTTTCTCAACTGAGTTTTCCTGACCACAAATGCAATTAGTAAGAGCTTCAAATGTCACATGAAGATGCTTTTTAAGGTTACATTAATATAACTTACATTTTTAAAGGACTAACTGTTCCTTTAAATGCTGCAGCTACTTTCTTAAATTGTTGGTTGGCTTATAAATTAATTGATCCAGAGTTCCTAAATGCCTCTTGGCTCATTATGGAAACATTTGTGTTAATTGACCCAGCCAAGGGTTTCTGTGATTGTCTCTGTTGCCAGAGAACTTCCACCAGGTAAGTTTATGTAGGGATTCCAACATAAATCTATGGTCATAGCCCAGTGAGATTGAATGCAAAAAATCCCAACTCTTGAGTGCTTAAATTGAGGTGTACTTATAAACAAAATTAATAAAATGACCAAAGGTTATCTATACTTCATTCACTGCTTATATGAAAGATTGAATGTTTTGGATGGTTTGATACTATCCAAATATGAAAGAAATGTTTTAGAGGTCTTGCTCTTAGAATGATCAATTTGCTTATACCATATTCAAAATAATTTGACTGATTTAATATTATCACTCAATGGACACGAGTTTGAGCAAACTCCAGGAGGTAGTGAAGGACAGGGAAGCCTGGCGTGCTCCAGGTCATGAAGTCACAAAGAGTCTGAGATGACTTAGCGACTGAACAACAACAATATTTTTAACCCTGTCTTTTTCAAAGCAGGATTATAAACTTCTGTAGCCAAATTTTAGTTTAATCTAGCTCATTTTTCTCTTTTCTTTCATGCATGAGAAAAAATACACTCAAATGGTTAAGGATATGGTCAGATAGTTAAGGGGGAAATTAAAGATTCTAAACCTGTAGATTGTTGCTCTTTATACCACATTGCCTGCCAATTCAGAATACTGTATTTTGCAAACACTTTCTTTGGTGAGTGATTCATGGTTCAGAAGTCAGAGCTCACGACAAGTCTTCTGTGTCCATACAATGTCAAATCCACCAAGAGGGTGCCTGCTGCCTACGAGGACAGAGCTTTCTTTGTAACTTGAGGGTGCACTCCCAAACATAATTGTATTAATCTTAAAAGCATTTATTTTTGAAATATTTGTTTCTTTCATAAAGTTAGTGCAGTAATTGAGCTCCCAAAAGAGTAAGGTTCTACAGACCTGAAATCTTCTCTGACTATCACCAGAGGCATCATGTGCCGGAGATTTAGAGAGTATTGTACTGATATCCTTTTCATTTCTCCTAGCATTTCTGCTCCTTCATTAAAAAGAATCCAGAGAGACATGTATGTTTGCACAGGGTGAAGGCTTTGGGTATGTGTTGCTCTGTCTATGAGTTCCTACATAGTGTTGATTGAACAGCTCTCAGTAAAGAGCCTCTGTGAGGCCATCATTTCTCCCTCCAAGCTCTCGTACTTTTTGATTTAATTGTGTGCATTTCATTGAGCTGAGACAATAGCTTCTCTGATAATTTCTCTAGCAGTTTCTAAAATAAAATTGTTATACTTATTTTCACAAGTTTTTTACTTGGCTTCTCAAGGGCATCTTTAAAATGCTGATTTGAGAAGCAAATGTTTGTGAAGTCGTAGTTGCTCAGTCGTGTCCGACTTTTTGCGACCGCGTGGACTGTAGCCCGCCAGGCTCCTCTGTCCATGGGATTCTCCAGGCAGGAATACTAGAGCGGGTTGTCATTCCCTTCTCCAGGGGATCTTCCCAATCCAGGGATCTAACCCGGGCCTCCTGCATTGCAGGCAGATTCTTTATCATCGAGCCGCCACGTACCCCTACAAATCTACAACAAACTCTCTGCCAAGAACACTGGGCATCTGATCCCCTTTGGTAATTAGTGTCTTATGTTTGCAAACAGAACGCTGTGTAAGGAACCAAGGCACCTGTTGTTTTCCGCGTGTTTGAGTGAACACGAGTGGGATTTGAATGGAATCTTCAGGGATTTGCAGCCCAGCGTGCTGTGTGCCTCTCACGCATCAGCTCTTTTGGTCTCCTCTCTCGGAATCGAGTGCCCCCCCCGGTTCTCTTCTAAGAACATTTTATTCCATTTTTCTGGATGGTAGCAACTTCAAATACTAGGTCTAGCGAGCCATGGATTTGTCTCTCAGCATCTCCAAGTAGGATGGATAGCTTTATCAGTAGGGTTCAGATAAAGAGTGGCTTAATGTCAAGATGCCATTATCCACCTTTCATTATATAATTTCTGAAGAACAGTTTTCCAGCTCTGTGATCTAGTTTTCCTTCTTGGTCGTGTATTGTGAAAGCACTATATACTCTGTAATACCTTGATTGATACAAAATGGGAAAAAAATATAAAGTGAAAGTTGCCCCTCAAATTATCCTGAGTAACTATTATTAATAATTTGATATTACCCTTTTTAATTAATATTTGATATTTACCCTTTTGTGTGGGTAAATATGGCTATGTTTATATAAGCTTTATAATCATATTAAATGTTTCCATTGAAGATATTTCTTTGGCATCCCTCTGTGATCCCTACAGAATCATCTTAGTAGTGCTTGTGTCTGCCTCAGATTCCATTGTGTGTGTATGAAATAATCCATTTAGCCGTTGACCATTAAGGGGCATTTAGGTTTTTCCGCCTTCATCAGTTTTTTAATTAATGCTGCAAGAGACACATTTGCGCACTCGGGCTGCTGTAACAAAATACCATAGACTGGGCATCTTAACCAACAGATATTTATTTCTCCAGGTCCAGAGGCTAGGAGATCAAGGTGCCAGCAACCAGCAGATTCAGTTCCTGGTGAGGGCGCTCTTCCTTGCTTGCAGACAGCCGTCTTCTTGCTCTGTCTTTTCATGGAGTGTGTGTGAGAATGGGGAGAGGGGTAAGGCGCGGGTGGAAGGAGAGAGAAAGAAAACAGAGAAAGAGAGAAAAGGGGAAGATGAGCACACTCCACTTCTTCTTGTGAAAGTACTGGTCTCACTTGAGGGCCCCATCGTTAGGACCTCATCCAAACCGAGTTACCGCCCAGGGTTCCATCTCCAGATTCCATCAGATCAGAGGGAGGACCTCAGCACATGGACTGGGTGAGGGGCACAATAGCAGATGTATGTCCATGTATGTGAATGCCTCTGCAGGATAGCTTCCGAGAAATGAAATGCTCAGTCAAATCAAGCTCTGTTTTTATGGGGAAGGGATCATAACTGAGCAATGCAGGAAAATACCCTGACATCCCTAAGGTTTGCAGCACATGCCCATTACCAGATATTCATGACCAGCTCCAGCCAGGAGAGCCCTTCACTCCGCTGTCTGCAATGCACAATGTGAGACTTACGTCTGCCCGAGACAGAAGACGGAGCTAACTTGTCATTTTCCTTTCGTACTTGAATCAGTGAAAATAGTTGATTTTTAAAGCATTGAAAGCATGAAACTTTTCTATGGTATCTGTCAAATCAAGAGAGAAATAACAAGAAGAAAATAGCTTGGGAATAACCACATGTATCTTAGCGATGCTATGGACTGTAGCCCACCGGGCTCCTCTGTCTATAGGATTCTCCAGGCAAGCACACTGGAGTGGGTTGCCGTTTCCTCCTCCAGGGGATATTCCCAGTTCCCAGGGATCAAACAAACATCTCTTATGTCTCCTGCTTTGACAGGCAGGTATTTTTAGTCACTGATGCCACCTGGGAAGCCCAAAACAATTTGAGTTAGGGACTATTAGATTCTTCCAGCTAAGACTCAGTCATTGTAGCTTGTTTTAAAATAATTGTTTACTTTTTAATGATTCCTCTGAGAATCAGAACAGCCTGTTGTCCATTTCATTGGCATGTAATTGTTCATAGTTATCTCTTGTGATCCTTTGTTAAAAGGTCTTTTTAATATGTGTATTTTATCTAAGAGTACTAAGTGTTCTGTACCTGGAATTATAAAAATATATCCAATCAGCTCTGCTGCTGAAAAGAAACAAAGGTCCACACATTATTTTGTTTTATTCTCATATTTTTCTTAGCAGTAGCTAGTGTTAAAGTGCGGAAACTCAGGCCCAGAACTCAAGTGGGTTAGCCACTCTGCCCAGCGTGGCAGTGGCGGGTCATGGTCCCAGATACTTACAGCAGCACACCTCTGCCCTTCCTTCACCCTGCCATGTTCTGGAGCTAAGTGTTGCTCTTTCTCCTCCGGATCTTAAGGTTTACCAGGACAGAGACATGGCAGTTCTTCTTGGAACCAGTAAATATTTGTTGAATGGAATCAGACTTTTTGGCATAATGGCCTCCCCTCAGGTAATTGCAAGTAAATTTTAATAACTTAGCCTTGGATTAAATTGAAACAAGAATCACTGCAGCTCACCAAAATGTTTAGCACTTTTCTTCTTTGAGTTGTAAAGCATCAGCAATTTGTTTCCTGATTGCATTAATCAAGAGCATTTACTCAGTACAAGACAGAGGTAAGGGACAGTCACATGACTTTTCTTAGCCTGACAGTTACTGAAGTTAACAGTTCCAGAGCATTGATTGCTGAATCTTATAAAAATTTTACTGATGGGATTAAAGTATTTGACTTTTCAATGATCTTATTTGCTTCCCATTTAGCTGTTTCTCTTGCTAACTGCAGTATTGATAATGTAAGCTTCTTAATTGGTACTTTATTTTCATTGATCATAAAAAATTATGCCATAAATAAGAAGAAGATAATGGAATTTTTATTGTGAGTTTCTGTATCTTGATTTTCCAAGAACACTAAAGGATGAAATAGGACTGAACGCACTGCTGTTCCTTTATAGGTGGTTTGCGGAAATTTTTATTAAATCTTACTACACAGAAATGAGAGGACATAGAGTAGTAAGAGCTCTTTAAAAGAACTGGAGGCATATTTCAAACCTTTGTCTTTCAGAAGTGAAAGTGTACATCTGTGTCACGTGCTTCTTCACTGAGTTCAACTGAGAATTTCACTGGATCTTAAAATCAAGTTTCAAAGAACATGTTTTGAAAACTTGTAGACCATACTTAGTGACGTAGGCACTGCTATGAGTAAATTAAAAGAAAAAAATGCAGACACGACTTAAAAATGTCTCTGACCTAGTTGGAGACAAAATACACATGCCAGAAAAGGATACATTTCTTATTCTTCCTGCTTCATAAAGGAGGCTGTTAGAATGACTTTATGTAGAATACACGGTTTTGGAAGTTCAATACAGAAATAAATGTTTCTTAAAGCATTTTAGAATTAAATGTTTCCAAAATCTCATTTTCTTCAACTTGGCAGTAAGTCTAATATTGTCTTCAGCAATTTAGTTCATAAGTGACATGACATACAAATGTTTATGCAAATTATAGCATGATTTCACCCAATTTTAATTACTTCATGCTCATGATAGTTTTAATAAAAGGGCATTTAAAATTTATCTTGAATTTTTTCTATCCAATAGGAAGAGTACAATTTTCTCAAAAATAATTTAATTTGATCTAATCTTTTAAGGAACATAAATTATTTCTACTTTAAAAAATGTCAATGAGGACTTCCCTGGTGGTCTAGTGGTTAGGACTCCATGCTTCCCACGCAAGTGGCAAGGGTTCATTCTCTGGTCGGAGAACTAAGATCCCACAGGCTGAGTGGTGCGGCCAAAACAGAAAAAAATGTTAATGATAAATTGGAGAGCTTGGGGCCTGCTCCATAGGTTTGGTCAAGGTTTTGTGTTATGGTCCCTTTTAACAAAACAATTCTCTGAAGTTTGGTCTTTCAGGTGGCCAGTTACAAGCAAGGCAGTAGATTCAGACTTTATACTATATTGGCTTTTAAGTTCCACATCAGATGTTAAAAGATGTGTCCTCATGTGCCAACTGATTCTTTTTAAGAAATATAGTGTAATATTAAAGACCATGTCAATATAGCTTATTTCCTTCTAATACCCATGACCAGACCACCTGACCTGCCTCTTGAAAAACCTGTATACAGGTCAGGAAGCAACAGTTAGAACTGGACATGGAGCAATAGACTGGTTCCAAATAGGAAAAGGAGTACGTATATTGTCACCCTGCATATTTAACTTCTATGCAGAGTACATCATGAGAAACGCTGGGCTGGAAGAAGCACAAGCTGGAATCAAGATTGCCAGGAGAAATATCAATAACCTCAGATATGCAGATGACACCACCCTTACGGCAGAAAGTGAAGAAGAACTAAAGAGCCTCTTGATGAAAGTGAAAGAGGAGAGTGAAAAAGTTGGCTTAAAGCTCAACATTCAGAAAACTAAGATCATGGCATCCGGTCCCATCACTTCATGGGAAATAGATGGGGAAACAGTGGAAAGAGTGGCTGACTTTATTTTTTGGGGGCTCCAAAATCACTGTAGATGGTGATTGCAGCCATGATATTAAAAGATGCTTGCTCATTGGAAGGAAAGTTATGACCAACCTAGATAGCATATTCAAAAGCAGAGACATTACTTTGCCAACAAAGGTCCATCTAGTCAAGGCTATGGTTTTTCCAGTGGTCATGTATGGATATGAGAGTTGGCTATAAAGAAATCTGAGCACCGAAGAATTGATGCTTTTGAACTGTGGTGTTGGAGAAGACTCTTGAGAGTTCCTTGAACTGCAAGGAGATCCAATCAGTCCATCCTAAAGGAAATCAGTCCTGAATGTTCATTGGAAGGACTGATGTTAAAGCTGAAACTCTAATACTTTGGCCACCTGATGGGAAGAGCTGACTCATTTGAAAAGATCCTGATGCTGGGAAAGATTGAGGGCAGGAGGAGAAGGGGACAACAGAGGATGAGATGGTTGGATGGCATCACCAACTCGATGCACATGAGTTTGGGTGAACTCTGGGAGTTGGTGATGGACAGGGAGGCCTGGCATGCTGCGGTTCATGGGGTCGCAAAGAGTCGGACGTGACTGAGCAACTGAACTGAACTGAACTGAATACCCATGATTAGATTATGCTGCCATTAGTCAAAGAGTTCTTACATTTAAAGGCTAAATTTGATATAGTCTGTAAAGCACCTTTAGAAGAAAATGAATTTTTAGAATGATTTAACCTTGAGAAATATGAGTTTGGAGAAAAGCAAAATCTAAGTTAAAAACTATGATAACTTTTCATTATCAATATACATAGTTTCGTGTATATAATGCCGAATACCACTGTAAAATGTGTAAAATTTCCCACCTACGATATGCACCCCCTTTCAACAGACAGCAGCACATGAAGATCTCCAGTGAGATTTGCTCGATGCAGAACGGATCAGTGCTTTGCTTAACCACAGAGTCTGTGTAGCCTTTGCAGACATTGAATCTGGTGCCCAGAACATCTTTTATGGAACAAAAGGCCTAGGAAAAAAGGAAGCATATTAGGGCAGAGCACACCTGCTCCTAGCAATGGAATAATACCCTGAGTGACAGTTGTTAGTTCTTAATGTTAGAGGTAGTTTTTGAGATGTTCGCAGAGTTTTTGAGATGTGTGTTGAATGAGGAAAATAATTGGCTCTTATGTAAAGAGTCACTCACCCTGCCTGCTGAAGCCCCAGCTCCAGCCCCTCTGGGACACGGGCTCACGGGAGGGATACGCGGCAGGGCCGCCTGGGGGGTAAGTGTGGAGGTTGTGACTCCCCGAAGATGGCCAGGCTTCTGGCTTTTTAACTTATCATCTTGTCACCTCCCACTCTCGCCTCTTTGGGGTTGAGATGAAAGAAGTGAGATATATATAAAGGAATATTCATTTCACTTTTTAATTAAACATTTGGTTTGGTTCCAGCATACAAGGCTTCAGTTCACATGCACAGAAAAGATGTCAGAAAAATGGTTAAAAAAAAATAAGCTTAGAAATTATATTCTTACATACAAGCGACTTCTACTTATTTTGTGTTCAGCAGAAAAAAAAAACACAAAAAATTCCTCTTGGAGGGCCCAGACAGGGTTCTTAGAGTGTCGTCTTGGAATGTGGATATTTCTTGACCTCTATCAGTGAAAATTAGTGCAATGGACCATAGAAATACACAACATTATTGTGGTTTCTGATTTTTTTTTAATGTTTCTATTTTTACACATATGCAAAAACGTTTAACCAAAACTAGCTAGCTAAAGCCATAGAAGCGTGCTTGGAAAGTGTTTATTTGTTGGGCTTTCTTAACCCAAACAAGTGCTAGAACGTTTGTTTGAAAGACTGTCTTCTCCTAGGTTCCTGTTGGCATCTGTTCTCATCCTCCTCCATTGGCCATTTAGTTTCAAGCTATAAATAGACTGTAGATGCTCAGAAACATATACATGTTTGTATTTTATCTTAGCCTATAAAGATGCAGTTACTAGTTCAGCAGATGAAATATCAAGCATCCTCTAAGAGTCTAAGCAAGAAGGTTTTCTTCCAAGGAAGGGAGTCCCTTCCTGTTTCCTACCTGCCACAGATTCTTGGGTCTCAGCATACTGTTTACAGATGCAAATTCAAATAACATCTCGAGTTAGGTCAGTGCCAGTATGAGTTCGGAGGGTCTGAGAGTCTCAGGGTTCTTTCCCAGTCTCCTGGTCTCATACGCAGGTTTCTCAAGGCCCAGTGGGCCTTCACTGGTTAGTGAGGTGACCATTGCAGGTTTATCTTCCTTGTTAGTAAAACAAGGGATTTAAATCAAATTTCTTGAATCTCCCTCCCAATACTGATCTTCCAGGGATCTCTTTAATGTGTCAGTGCCTCGGGGAGGGGTTTTACTCTAAGTCGAGATCAGAAACTGTTGGGATGTAAACTTCTTTAGCATTAAAGCAGGACCTAGACAACTTTAATGGAAAAATTAAGCCAGGAAACACTCTTTCCATTGACTTGATCATTGAGTTTTTCTATGTATCACCTTCCTTCTGATAGTGGCCTTCTGTTCTCACATCAACAAATACCATATAAATGCTGTCATTTGAAACCTGTGAACTAAATAAAGATGGCGATTTACATAGCTGTCGGTCTGGGCAGGCAGCGAATCTCAATCCCATTCTTGGCATCCATGGGGAAGGTTCTCATCTGCCACACCTCATCCCTTTACTGAGACGATATCCTTTTCTGAAGCTCCATGTGATTTTAAAGATTGTTTTCTGAAAGCATACACAATAGAGCAGACTTCTTACATGCCGTCCATGTAGACTTTTCCCAGAGTTGAATGAGTTCTGAGCAAGGACAAGTTCTGCCTCATCTTTCTGAAATAAAACCAGTATGAAATCTGAGACTGCAGAAGGAGATCAAAGCTTACAAGACATTGTATATCATCACTGAAAATAAAACTCCTGCTGTGAAATCCGCTAGCGGTAGAGTTTCCCCATGTACACTCTAGGTAGTGAAACTTTGATTCCGAGCCAGAAGCTATTGTTTAGAGTTCCTACATATTTTATTAAACATAATGAGCCAGGTAGACAGTACGATTTATTCGGGTGATTCCTACTGGTCCCAAGAAGTGTTGCTTGAGTCTTTAGACAGGAGATCATTCCAGTAAGAAAAGAATTCTGAAGACTTAATGATAAATGTCATGGGTAGCATAAACCTGGGTGACAAGGTATTCTGAATGTTCGTCGTTTCTTCCACTTTTGCTTTTGCTCTTTACTGGAAAAATAGCTTGTGTCCCAGTTCTGAATTAAATAGGGACTGAGTATCAGGGGAGAGAGCTTCTGACAAGCCTTTGTTTCTTTTTATGGTTTCTGTCGATGAAGAAGGTCCCCCTGGCTCCCCTTCCCCACTATGTTGCCCCTGACATTCCTGCAGTCAACAAGAGCGCTAAAATAATAATAATAAGGTGAAGCAATCTACAGTTGTGCACCTGGGTATTTATCCAAAGGAGTTGATAACTTACTTCCACACAAAAGCCTGTACACGGATATTCATAGAAACTTCATTCATAAGTGTCAATACTTGGAAGCAATCAAGGTGTCCTTCAGGGCGTGAGTGGAAAAGTAAACATCCAAACAATGGAATATTATTCAATGTTAAAAAGAAATCGGCTGTGAAGTCACACCCTGGAGGGATCTTAAATGCATCTTGCTGGAAGAAAGAAGTCAATCTGCAAAGGCTCCGTTCCGTCTGATCCCAGCCTTCTGGAAAAGGCAAAACTATGGAGACGATGAAAGGATCGGAGCTTGCCAAAGGTTAAGAAGGAAGGGATGCAGAGGCGGACCACAGGAGATTTTAGGGTAGGGAGGCACTTCTGTATGAGACTGTGAGGGTGAATGCATGCCATTAAACACTTAACTAAACCCAGCAGAACGTGCAGCGTCACGAGTGGACCTCGCCGGGAGCACAGGCTTTGGGTGATGAGGACATGTCAGTGTCCGACTGGGGGTTGCACCTCCTGCCCCACCTTGGTGGGGGCTGTCATGCTGGGGTATGAGGGGGTGGGCTTGGCATGTGTGTGAGCATGGAATCTTTGTTCTTCCCACTTGGTTTTGTTTTGACCCTAAAGTGCCTCTAAACATAAGTCTCTGTTTACGAAATAATAGTTCTCTTCAATTATAGAATTCTGAGGAGCCTCATGTTACTTATTGGAAAAAGAAATGGCAAGCCACTCCAAAGTTCTCGCCTGGAGAATCCCATGGACAGAGGAGCCTGGCGGGTTACAGTCCATAAAGGTGCACAGAGTTGTGCATGATTGAAGCGACTTAGCAGCAGTAGCACTATGTTACTTATACTACTTAATACACATTAACATTAACTAGGATGCAATATGTTCTATTGCTGAGTAAAAAAAAATGTGGGTCATTGTAAAAACTCTCATTTCACTTTAATGATAAATTTCACTAGCCAGACCTAATGTGTTACTAGTAATACATCAGTCTCTGTCATCAGGCTAACGGCAAAAAAGATCGAACTCCTAGCAAACAACAATAGTAGTCCTGGGAAAGGCTCTGTGGGGCCCTGGAAAATTGTCTGAATGGTAGGAAACCTCCAAGAGGAACCTCTGAGCTGAGCTGCAGACTGTGCTCCATGCAGAAGGATGGTCGACAGGTAGAACTATTTCCAGATTTTTCAGGTTTTCAGTAGAAGCCAGAGTACTAAGACCTCCCGTTTTAAAAATCATGACCCAGTGTTAAAGTAAAACACGGCAGATCAAACACACGTGTCAGAACACTGTGACCTCTGGATCAGCAGTGTTTTACCTTCTAGAGCAAGAGACGTGGGCTTGAGAAAGACACGGGGCTGGGAGCAAAGAATTTGCCTAGGAGGAGCAGGAGGAGAGGAGGTCAATGAAGAAAACACATCTGTGTGTGACAGAAAGATGGACAGGGACAGACAGGAGAAAGAGGAGGGAAGGATACGCGAAGTCAGGGAAGCTAATAAAGCAGGAGACACGGAAGCTAGCAGGGTGGATGGAGTCCGCACGGTGTCTCTGGGACTCACGTCCCAACACGTGAGGCTGAGGACAGGCCACTGGGCTAAGCCACTGAGCTCGCCTCTGGCCTTCGACACTGTGACATCTCTGGGCATCAGGACCACAGATGTCCTCCAAGGAGGGAGAAGACAAACCGGGTGGAAAATTGGAAGGAGTTGTGCACAGTTTATTTATTTAACAAGTCTGATAGTCAGAGGAAAGAAATTGGTCAGAAAACGGGGAGACAAAGGGAAAGCAAGAGAGAACTTACCTTTCTGGATAAAGGAGATCTGTTCAAGTGTAAAGCAGAAGTGGGAAGGGCAGCGTGGAGAAGAATAAATAAAAATGCCGGAGGGCAAGAGAAAAGGGGCTGAGGAACCTCAAGGGTTTATTCACAGACGCTCCTTGTGGCCCCTGTTTCCAGAATGACACTGTGCCCTGTCATTTCGTGAGCTCTTGTGACTTCACACACTCGTGGCTCAGTGGCCACTGTTTGTTCAAGGACTGTCACCCCTAGGTGGTCAGGACACAATAGATTGTTACAAAGCTTTAGTGTTCATCCAATCTAGCATGTGTGCTTTGAAGGATGTTCTCTATAGACACCCACGATGTAACAACGGAGGGGGTGTGGGCAGGTAATGAACTCAGCCACGCCAGCCCATCTGCATGGTTGTGTGAGTCCCTCAGATGGGTCTTGGGATCTGCCAGCTGTGTTAAGGGTCTGGCGGCTGCTTCTGCCTTAAGAGGGGCCGGCGGACCCCGCCCGGAGCTCTGAGCCAGCCTGATCTTCCCAGTCTGCTGGATGGAGCACAGCCCAGTCCTAATTGCCTCCCTTTAGGTTTTCGTTTCGTCTACAGGGCAGCCAGGCTCGGAAGGTCCACATCCTCTGTGGAAGCAACATAATATGAAATCCAGCGTTATTTCCTGTGCTGTGACTCACACCCCATCTGGCAGAGCCAGGGACTGAAACAGCATCTCCAGGGCACCAAGGATTGAAAATGTAGCTCATCGTTGGAGATTTCCACAGCCAACTCAAAGCCTATATTTTCCATCAGTTAAATATTTAGCATTGGCAGCATGAATTTGGATTCGTTCCTCTTCCTGCAAATTAGTTGTTTATAACTATTAGTGATGCCTCGCGAGGCTGGCGATAAAGAGGGCTCCTTCCTCTCCCCAGCTCCAATCTCTCTTCTCGGGTGTAAGTCGGTTCAGGCCACAGAGCCTGGGGAAGGGAATTCACACACAGCAGCCCCAGACATCTTGGGCCTGGCTTTCGGCCTTTGTTTTCCTTTCTCTGCATTAAAAATGCTTCCTTCACCTAAACATCCCCACGCCCCAAACTACTCAGCGCAGCAGTCTAAACTTAATGCTTCCATTTTCTCATCTTACTCCTGCGTTCCATCCCCTTGCAGCGGGGTTTCTTGATTCACTGCAGAAAAACGGCTCTATTTTGATCTCCGCTTTCGAGCTCGAGTGCTCTGTCAGGCGCATGTGTGCGGTTCTCCCCGTGGTCGTCCCCCGCCCTCTCCCCTCTCTCTCCGGCACCGGCCAGGGGCTGCCTCCGCTGCCGGGCCCTGTCCGTCTCCAGGCCCCGTGGCGGCTCCTGTTTCCCCACAGCCTTTCCGGTGTCTCCCTCAGCTGCCCCGTTTGCTTCCCGCAGCCCCTCAACTGCAGGAGTTCTTAAGGGTTTATCTTTTGGCTCCTCTCCACCTCCTGTTAGCTGCACTGACTAGAATGAAGCTGGGCTTGGGTTCCAGGGTCCGGGGCTGGTGTGGGAGGCGAGAGTGGTAGAAGGCAGGTCGCTACGTCTGTCATCTTATAAGCTCTTTATGCCTTATTTATGCCAACCCTTCCATCACTGTCTCTCAGGCTCCTTCTCCTCCTGGACAAACACTTTGGATAAAACTGCGGCTGCAAACACTGGCCACCGCACCTTCGTGAGCGAGAAGGTGAAACAGTCTGCTCTGCTCACTCTCCTAGCTGCCTAAGAATTCTAGGCAAGGTGTCCAACTCTTTCAATGCTTCTCTTTCTTTCTGTCTAAAATTTGGGCTATTAATGAGACCCCTAGGTTGTTGTGATGCTGAAATTAGTTACGGTATTTAAAGCACTGAAAATAGCATCGGAGAGCCCCGTGCGGATGTTGGCTATTATTACGACGCACAGCTTTGTTCCTTAGCCTACATTTCTAGCACCCAGCTCTCTTCTAAGCCGCAGGACTGACGTCTTGACCTCCATGTCCCCCACGTTCCTGACAATAGGAGAAAATCAGATATCTCTTCACCTACTTCTTCTGCAAACCTGCTTGATGTTATCTTCCCAGACTTAAAAATATCATCGTTCTGTTTTAGTCCTTGCTCGAAAGTTCTCACTCGCTTTAATTCCTTTGTCTCTTTTGTCCTCCTATTCACCCTCGGCAACAGTGCCTCTTCCGTTTTCATCCATTTCGTTCCGTATGTTCCATTGTCAATAATCGAGGTCAGGCTTTCTTCCCCGGTTGGCACAGTGAGGAGGTTCTTGACAGGTTTACGGCCCCCCTCCAACCCATCCTGCGGCTCCCTGCCAGGCCAGTCTGGGGTGTGCTGACCCCAGCTCTGCTCTGCAGGGCAGAGTTCAGAGGACACCCAGGAAGAGCCCAGGGCTCCTATCCCGGCCGCTGCAAAGAGGCAGTGCCCGGCATGAACTGTTAGGGAAGGGTAATATCATTCCTGGGGCTGCCTTAGTGGCTCAGAGAATCTGCCTGCAGTGTGGGAGAGCTGGGAAGATCCCCTGGAGGAAGGGCATGATAACCCACTCCAATATTCTTACCTGGAGAATTCTACAGTCCACAGGGTCACAACTGAGCGGACACAACTGAGCGACTGACACTTTTTCACCAAAAAAGTGCATTAGAGCATGTGAGTTCATTAGAGAGAAAAAGAGCATTTAGAGAATATGTTTTCTTTTATTCCAAATGCAGATTTTAAAGTTTTTTTTTTTGAATATTCCTCTGAATTTATTTAGTCCCTAGGTAGTGCAGTGCACAACTACAGAGAATCATTTCTCAAGTCTTTTTCACTAGCATTTGAAGTACTGAGGGAAAGCTAAAAAGCCATCTCAACGCTGCTACTTTCCTTTATAATAATGCTTTTCCATAATTAGACAGTAAGCCACCCTAGGATACCTTTGCTGTGTACATTATCTTACCTGTGTTTATTCAGCCCTGAAAGTACCAAAATGAGTAATCAGCAGTGATGATGAGAGCTATACAAAAGTTATAACGAGGTAAAGAAAACATTTAAAGGCTGTCAGTTCAACTCATGGTGCAATTTAAGATTGTTAAAGCTTGTTACTGGTTAGGAATAGCACTTTTAAAATTTTAAAGATCCGGGAAAAGACAAATGTATGCAGTATCTTTCCAGCTGAAAGAAATACAAGCTTAAGAATGCTGCTGATTTGTATATAAGATCTATTTCAGAAAACTAATTGTATCAGTTCTGTCTTTGTGCATACATAATAGAATACAACCAAATAAAAATGATAGGCACTCGAATTCCGGATTATTGTCTTCACTGGGGTTCTTTCCCAAGTGAAAGCAGTTTGGATTGGTTTTGGGCTCGTGGACCATCCTTTTTCCCTCTGTATTTACACCAGAGACCAAGACCTTTAACAACCATAAATTGCTCCGTGAGTTGAACTGACAGTCCTTAAACTTTTTGTTAGGTGGTGTTCTTGGTACTGCATGTGATCCCCGGTCAGAATGACAGAATATGAGTTTACTCTTTTTCTTCTGTAAAACAATCTTTTGTCTGACAATCATTAAAAAATTTCCCATGTGCTCAATCACATGCTCGGTTGCTCTCTTGTGTCCGACTCTTTGTGACCCCATGGGCTGTAGCCCACCAAGCTCCTCTGTCCATGGAATTTTCCAGGCAAAAATACTAGAGTGGGTTGCCTTTCCTTCTCCAGGGGATCTTTCTGACCCAGGGATCCAACCCGCCTCTCCTGTTTGTCAGGTGGATTCTTTGCCACTGAGCCACCTGGGAAGCCCCGTGTGTATGTTAGACACATCTGTTGTATCATCTCTTTGGTCATCATAGTATATCATTTGGCCTTCGACACCATGAGCACTGGGTGTGATCCCTCACTTACTGGTGAGGAAACAGAGTTTTAGGATGTCAGAGAGCTAGTGAATTGTGCTGATACAGATCCAAGCCTGAAGGGGTCAAGATGATTCCACGTTGCTCCACTGCTGAACATCCGTGAGCTAAGGTGGATTTGGAAGAGGTTGTTACTTAGACTAGCACACCTTGATGCCTTAATTTCAAAATGCAGCGCTGAGGGAAACTTACTAGGATAAGGCTCTTTTGGTGAAGAGACCTTCGGGGTCAGTAAGGAGTGGCCGGGGCCGCAGGAGGAGGAGGGGAGAGGCGAGGTGGTGGGGAGGTTTCCCCGGCGGCAGTAGCCACAGGATCGCAGAGCAGATTTCTTTTAGTCCACCCGAGACGGGAACAGAATTGGAAACTACAGGTCAGGACTCTCGAGTGCAGAGAGAAGTGGGAAAGTGACTTAACACTGTGTTTCTGCGCTGGTCTCTCCGCTCCTGCTTTTCAACCCAAGTGTGCCTCGTGTTCTGGGGCGGCCTCGGGGGCTTGTACAGGGCGGTGCCGGGCCCTTAGAATGGCTAGGGATTCAGGAAGGTCCGTGCTGGTCCTGAGGGTTGAATCCCGACCCGACCCGCTGGTTTTCTCAGTCGAGACTCAGTCTTCTTCTTGCCTGATGTTGTTGGCAGTGAGCAAGGTGCGCAGGAGACGAGGCCACCACACCAGCCTGTTTGCTGACCACTGTTCTGTGTCCTTCATCCTCCAGGATTGCCTGGCGCATAGGTAGCTTCCCCTAACCAGGGAAACAGAACAAGCCCAGATGGCAGAGCGCTGACCCGTCCTGAGACCCCACAGACGGCAGCATCTCCATCATGGGCACACGGACCAGGGGAGACGGCAGCATCTCCATCCATGTGCACACGGACCAAGGCGACCTCTTTTTGAGTCATGGTTTGCAAATGTCTTTAGTGGTGAGTTTCTGTCTTCAAATAATTTCTTCCTGACACCGAAGCCCAATAATTAAAACAGATGAAAAGTAGAGCTGATAATTTAGGTGTCGGACAGGACTGAGTGACTAAACTGAACTGAACTGAAACCCTGTAAAGAACAGTAATTTCAAATAGAAAATAAAAGTCAGAGAGGTGGGAAGAGGGGAGTTTCCAGAGCTAGGCCAGGACTCAGAACTGCCCCAGGTGCCCTGGCCAGCATTTGCTCACCACTCCTCTCTGGAGGCCTGGAGACACAGCCCCAACTAGTCTACAGATGACATCAGTGCATAATTAGAGGTGAGTTTCACAGCGGCCTTTAAAAAAATGCCTCTTGACCAATAGACTTTACTTTTAGCAAACTGAAATAGTCCACACTTTAAAAAATGAGTGTTAATCTAAAGAAGGATTCGCCAGCCAGAAAATTTAGTACAATGAAAGTCACAAAAAACAAACAAGCATAAACATTGGCAGTGTCCCTCAGAACATGGGCTTCCCTTGTGGCTCAGCTGGTAAAGAATCCCCCTGCAGTGCAGGAGACCTGGGTTTGATCCCTGGGTTGGGAAGATCCCCTGGAGAAGAGAAAGGCTACCCACTCCAGTATTCTGGCCTGGAGAATTTCATGGAATGTATAGTCCATGGGGTCACAAAGAGTCCGACACAACTGAGTGACTTGGAACGTGGTCAGGAGAGAAGCTGGCCAGAATTATGAATCTGTAATCATAGCGCTGCAAAGAGGAAAACCAGAACAACTGACGTATTATTGATATTATTGAAGGGGAGCAGGACACTCTGGCCCTTGCCCCTCTGCCACCCATCACCACATGCCCTCTACCTGCCCTTTTTCTGTGGAAAACGTCAGTCAAAGAGGTAAGTTTAATCAGAAAAGTGAGAAATATGGAAACCAAAGAAAACAAAGGAATCCCAATCAGAGGAGACTACATAATAATAATAAAGTAGTCATTAGCCATCGTCAAGGACCCTCAGCTCCTTCTCGAGGGCTACAGATCACATTCTGAGCCGCATCCTGTGAGCTGTCTTATGGATACTGAAACGCCAGGTGGAGGAGTTAACTAATGATGACCAGACCGTACCCAGGACACGAGCTGCCCCAGTTCCGAGAATTGACCACAAAGAAATGGAACCAGTGCACCCGGGACTGAAGACTAACTGTACCTAAAACGACCAAGATGACGCTGGTCAGACGGCTGACGACCACCCTGGGGATGACTGTCCTGCTTCTGCACGTGGCCCCCCCACCCCTGACTCCTGTCAGCAGGGGATGGGGCGGGAGGAGTCGGCCTTTGGACAGATGTCCACCACCACCCCAGCCCCAACTGCCGGCATCTGAAATAAGGCAAACTTTCCTTTCCACCAACCTGGCCTGTTTCTTGGCTTTTGAGCAGCTGAACTGACAAACTCCTTTCGGTGACATTATTGCCATGTGCCAGATTTTGTACTGGGTGTTAATACTTTTTATGTTAACTCATTGAATCTTCCTGATAACCCTATGAAGGAAATCACTATCTCCACTTCACCCAGTAGAAAACGGCGGCACAGAGAAGTTAAGCGAGTTACTCCAGGCCACACAGGAATAGAATCAGGGCCAGAATTTGGAGACGGGGAATCTGATCCAGAGGCTGAGCTGTACCTGAGCACGATGAACACGCCAGGCAGCCTCACCTGACACCCTAAACATTCTCACCCTGGAAACAACTTTGCTTGTTCTGTGTTCTAAGCACTTCCTTCTAATTATGAGAAACCTTCACCTGTAGTTCTGCCTGCAGAGGTCGTGCTGGTTATTGATAGTCTTGTTTCTAATGGTAAAATGAGAAATCAGCATTTCGGTTTAAAGTATCAGTCTTCCTTAGTGGAATCCCTGGAAACCATTCCCCTTTGATTTGCTTCAAGATTAGTTCATCGACTTGCAGGTAGCCCTGTTGTGAATTCCCTGTTGGAATGCAGACACAGCACTCATGGCCAAGTGACAGGAAATGCCCAAGGCCTGCACATGGCTGGAGGTTGCCTGTATGACCCTCTTTCTTGCCAAGGAAGCCCCATGTCCACTTCACTCTTCTCATGGGCTCCTGGCAGAGACAGCGGTCAACCTGCCCTGGCTGCATTGTGGGGCCCAGTCCACGATTCTGGCTCAGACATGGCAACCAACTTAGGACTGATCCCGCTTCCCTGAGACCCTCATGAGTCCTTCACCTTCCCTTCCACCTGAAGCCTGAACCGTGCAAAACGTGCTTCGTGCCGGGTCCACGTGGAGTGGCGTTCCTCGGTTCTTCCCCAGTGCCTTCTGAGTTTGCACCAGGTTAATAAACCCCATTTGGTCAGACTGCAAGCTTGTGCCCAGTGGCCTTTGGGCTTCAGTAGCCCCTGGCCCCTCGCACCTTGTCCAGATCTGACAGCTGGGTTCTGAGACTCCCAGCTGGGTTTAATGCTCAGGGCTTCAGTTTGCTGCCCTAATTCTGATGGGCCTGTGTGTGTGATCTTCAAGATGTCATCTCTGGCTCATCTGCCAGCTCCCCAGTCCTTTCTATCTACTTAGATTCCTGCTTTTTTGAGAAAGTCAACAATGCATGCTTTGTAGAGAAAGGGCTCAGCGTTCACACAAGGCTGATTATAAGACGTGCAATGTAGGCGTAGACAAGTTACTTCACGTCTTGTGGCCTCATTCTCATTTGTCAGATGAGAATAATTTTTACCTCATCTAATGATGTGAGAACTGGACAAATTGTGTAATGTGTCTTAAAAGTAATGAAAGTGAAAAGTGAAAATGTTAGTTGCTTCAGTCGTGTCCAACTCTTTGTGACCTTATGGACTTGTGTGGCCCACTAGGCTCCTCTGACCCTGGAATTCTCCAGGTAAAATACTAGAGTGTGTTGCTATTTCCTTCTCCAGAGGATCTTCCCGACCCAGGGAACCAACTTGGGTCTCCCACATTGCAGGTAGATTCTTTACCATCTGAGCCACCAGGGAAGCCTCTTAAAAATAATAGAAGTTTTAAAAACATTTATCCCTTCCCTTAAGGCTGCTTACTCTCCTGACACCAAACGGCAAATTCCAGTTGCTGCCCAGTTCCAGCCATAGTGTCTGTCTTGTGTAAAACAGTAATAATAATAATAACGATAGTACTCATTTGATAATGAACACTTAGTGACTCTTTTGTTAGGTGTTAGGCAATATCCCAAGCGATTTGAATTTATTTAATGTTTTCAACATCTCTATAAATTGAGCCCCATTAAAAATCTTTCTAGATGAGAAAACAGAGGCAGAGAGGTTGAGCAAGTTGCGCACAGTCACACAGCTTGGTCGAGGAGGGATTTAAACCAAGGAAGTCTGCTTCCAGATCTAGTATGCCTAGCCCGTGCTGTGTATGTTCTGTAAGGAGAGGCTTTATTGTAGAGGTGATAGAATAGTGTTCTGAATGTTGATCTCTGGGTATGTAATGTTTATCATAGTGCTTTAAAAAGTTGAATTAGTGGGAAATAGTTTTTTAGAATTTAAAAAAAAAAAACTATGCAAAATTTCAAATTTAAGAAAGTGAAAGCTGTAAGGATCCCTGGCCTGAATACTCACCTGGCGAGATCACCTCTGCGTTTCTCTGGTGGCCCAGTTGGTAAAGAATCTGACTGCAATGCAGGAGACCTGGGTTCCATCCCTGGGTTGGGAAGATCCAGTGGAGAAGGGAACGGCTACCCACTCCAGTTTCCTTGGGCTTCCCTTGTGGCTCAGCTGGTAAAGAATCTGCCTGCAATGTGGGAGACCTGGGTTCCATCCCTGGGTTGGGAAGGTGCCCCTGGAGAAAGAGAGGCTAACCACTACAGTATTCTGGTCTGGAAAATCCCATGCACTGTATAGTCAATGGGGTCGCAAAGAGTCGGACATGACTAAGCGACTTTCACTTTCACAGGATCACTTCCAGGTGGGTGTACACCTGCAGATGGGCCCATCCCTGCCGTGGACTCCTGGCCTCTCTGCTGCTTCACGCAGGCATCTGAGCCCTGCCACCCCTGGGGTTCTCAAACTGGCTTAGATGCCTGTCTTTGTAAGTGGTAAAGGCATATGTTCAGAGACATTATGTAGCTCAGGTTGGAAAATAATAAATGTACCCTAAATTAGACTATTTTGTTGAAAAGGAGGAGCTTATAAGACTTTTTCATCATTGTGAGTTTTAAATATAGAGTAGATTTTAAGATCATGTGTTAAAAAAAAAAGTGGCCTTATCTGTGAAAGTAAGACCCCAAAGACTTTGGGAGAAACCAAGGTTCATATTTTACAATAAAATTCTATTGAGTGAGAAATGCAGTATGCTACTAGGAAAAGAAGACTCTTCAACTTTGGGGAAACTAAGCATTGGAAAATAGTGAAACTACCACAGTTATATTTGTTTAGCTTGCAGAATTAAACTGCAGACTGTAATACATTAATAGTGTTTCTGCTCATATAAGTGTTGGACTTTCTATGACATTAAAAAAATAAACTCATGCATCAGGAGAGAAAATTGATTGATGTCAATTATGTAACATTTTTTAAAGTGATATTTTAGTTATGTTCTAAGGGAAATAAACATCTATATTTGAAAACTTCAAGTCATATGTCATTTTTAAATGTTAGGTATATTTTGATTACTCTAAACAAAATAGATACATCTTTTCAAACCACCCCAAAGAATCCTTTTAAGAAGAAAAGATAAGCCTACTTGAAGAGTGAATAACTTATAGCTAGGATCAAAGGCATGGCCCGGGAAGATTTAACTGTCTTGCTTAATCTAAATAATTGTTAGAATGAGGCTTAGAACATAGATTCACTCAATTGACTTCAAACTAAATCTGAAATAGCTAGGGAGTCCCTTGGTACCTGCTATAGATAGTAGAGTTTCAAATGCAAAAATATAAAAAGATAGAGATTAGTCAATATTTCTTCTTGTTTCAAAATCTATTTCTGAAGCCTTCTGTGTAATTGCAGGATGTTAAACCAGAAAAGTTTTTCTATCTCCTCCTTTTACCTCTGGTTAAATTTCTCTGCAGATCTAATCTAATTGTAAAGAAGAATAATTTTATAATGATGGATTTATTTATTTCAAGCAAATCATTTTTTGTGGTTGCACCAATGATGAAATACATCAATATTCTCAGCTATTAATTACTATCACATGCTTCTGTCTCTGACAACTGATGTCAGGAACAAGAGGTTTAAGGACTATCATGGTTTTTTAACAGACTGAATTTCCTGGGATTTGGCCAAAATGGCAAACTGTACAGAATTAGATACTTAAAGAGGACCTTAACACATTCCCCAACACAATTTTTATAAACTTCTCTCTGAGGGTGGTGGAGGGACCTTTTAATTACCATCTACCTGAGGGCACCGTCTGGTGACTTGGTTGCATTGGTTGAAGAAAGGGGCCACCTTTTGTTTATTTTATACAAAAAGACAGCCCAAAGGAAACTAAAACTGCAGGCTATCCAGGCTTTACGTAAGGTCACGTGTGAAGGAGCTGCTTGAACAACACGAGAGTTAAGAAACAAGTCCAGTCTGATGACGGGTTGGCTTAAATGCCCAGATTTTAAGTTACAGAGTTTGCTTAGTGCCCTAACATCCAATCCCAAGCAAGCTTCTGTGCTGCCTTCCTCATGAATAAGTAAATTGAAGTAAATACACCGACTCACAGATGCCCCATTTCCGGTGTTTGCTCGTCCTTCACACGTTGCATTTCAGCCGCAAACCTGCGGGTTCTTCCCGGGACACACCATCCTCTCCCTCTTAACACTCTGTCCAAACCCCTTCACTGACTTTAGAAGAGATGTTTCCTGTTGTTTCTCCAGCACTTGGAAGAGTGTGCATGGTAGGCGTTAGATAAACCCTTGTTGAGTAGATGAAGACGTGTGACATAGCCTTTGGCTTCTTCAGGCTCCACTTTCCTAAGTGGAACATATACTCCAACTAACCACTGCACTGAGCTGACATTCCATGTATCAGCTGTTACGTTTGCCCCATTCCCCATGCCTGTATATCCCTCAAGGGCCCTTCCATCAGTCAGGTAAGCTAAGGTTAGCCACTGTGGTTGAAAACAGGTAGAGTTTTAATGCCAAAAAAGAAATAGAAATTATTCAGCATTTCTTCGAGTTTTGAAACCTATTCCTGAATCCTCATCTGTAACCAAGGTTGCTAAGTTAGGAAACCGCTTGTATCTCCTTTTCGCATGATTGTCTGATTCTGCCTAAACTGCAGTGATAATGGATAAAGTCAGATATTCTGAAATATTAAGTGGAGGCATTTCTTTTTGAAAGTTCAAATATTAAAGCATACATATAATTAAAGCAATACAATTTGTCCTCTTAAATTGTCAGAGATCTGTAATTTGCTTTGCAATTTCAGTCATAGTTGAAGGATAATACAGTCAAGGGTAAGAGGTTTTTCTTTCGCTCTCCCCACCTCCTTCTCCTCTCCTGGACCCAGGATCACCCAAGACCATTTTGGAGGAAACTTATTGACTTTGGCAGCAAAAAATCTGGCCTCATTTTGACCGATCCTAGATTCAGGGGACAAAAAGATGCTGAAACCGTGAAGTGTATTCTGGAAGTGAAGGAACTCTGGCTGAAGGCCATCCAGTTGAAAGCAAAGTTCCCCAACACATTTGAGAATTGAGGGGATTCATACACACTTTAGAAGAGTCACACGGAGGAGGACGATACATGAGGGAGGAGTGTGGAAAGGGAGTTGCAGCTGGGAGGGGAGAGCTGATCCAGGCATGTAGTTGTCTCTTCTCCTAAAATCACAGATCAAGGGCAAGTGGGATTTTCTTTAGCTATCTGGGAAATATTGTCATTCTTTACCGTGAAGACACGGGCCAGTGCATCGTGCTCTCCTTGTCGACACAGCATCAGGAGAAGGAAAGTAAGTCACGGACCGGGTCCTGGTGAGAACCAGCTCTGAAGGGGAGGACAAAGGAAGGCTCCCTGGTGTCAGTCCTGCAGCCCTGAGCATTCTCACGCTCTTCCTTCCAGGAAACTGATACGTGCGTATTTCCCTCCGGATGTTATAAATTCCATGTTAACCACATAGGCACGATGGCTAAGTGCTCAAGGTGAGAATCACAGAACATGCCGAAAATACGGTCTCTGTCTTCAGGCTCTTGATGCTAATTTAACATGTAAGACTGTCTTAGAATAAGGGCACCAATCAGCCAGCACTCTGGTTGCCAAGCTTTAAGTATGCTTCATTAAGAATTCAAATATTTGTGAATTTTTATAAAAGGTATTTGCATTTTAGCTCTTGGGTGGTGTGAACTCTTTCCCTCAGCTCTTATTAATAATAGATGACGTCTCTGGGTTTAAACACAAACACGAAAACATAACAATATGCCTTAAAATGAATGCCTGTAGCCATGTGAAGGATTGTGTTGCTAGTATGCATTATTAATTAGTCTTTCTTAAAAAACAAAGCCAAACATCTGTTACACTGTTCTGCAATTTTACTCTGCCGATTTCAAAAAGCCCAAGTTTGATTGTAACCCAGGAGATACTTTTCGTCCTACTTACCTTTCTTAAAAGATCTTAGGCAAGCATTGTAGAAGTTACATTCCAATCAAGTTTCTGGGCCCTACCTTTACAAAACCAGTGTTTCAACTTCAATGACACCATGTAAAACTTTTAACTGTTCTTGTCCTGAAAATAGTAAGTATGCTTTTTTTCCTTTCTAACTATATCTAGGTCATATCTGGAAGAAATTTGAAATTTATTTCCTTCTCAAAGATGAATTTTCTTTCCCAAGGTATATGTAATTTAAAATCATTTCTATACGTACATATATATATTCAGATCATTTTCAGACACATGGAAAAGTTGTAAACCTATACACTGGCCATTCATACACCTGCCATCTATATTCTGCAATTAATATTTTTCTCTATCACAAAAGTATGCATCAATTTGTTCATATATCAGTTTTGATGGATTTCATAGTAAGTTGCAGACATCAGCACACTTCCCTACTAAACACTTTGGTATACTTTATAATTAACTAAAGGTCAGTATTTTCTTTTCTTTTCTTTTTATTTTGAGGTAGAACGTACATGAACTGGCCTACTGCACAGATCTTAAGTCTCCATCCCATGAGTGTTGACAAATGCGCACAGCTGTGTGGTACACACACCTTCGACTTTGAGAATCTCACCGTTACCCAGGGAAGGAGTTCATGGCTTTCTAGACGATCACCATCCCCATCCCCCAGGGGCCACCATACATGAGCTCAGCCTGTCCTAGAACTTCATGCAAGTTGAATTGTAGACTATGTACTCTTCTGTAGAAAGCATTTTCCACTCGTAATATCTTTAAGAGACCCCTGTGTGGTTGTGTGTGTTGAAAGTTTGTTCTTTTTCACTGCTGACAAGTGGCTTCCCTGATGGCTCAGATGATAAAGTATCCGACTGCAATGCAGGAGACCCAGGTTCGATCCCTGGGTCGGGAAGACCCCTTGGAGAAGGGCATGGCAACCCACTCCAGTATTCGTACCTGGAGAATTTCATGGGCAGAGGAGTCAGGCGGGCTACAGTCCGTGGGGTCACAAAGAGTGAGACGTGACTGAGAAATTAACACACACACGCACACACAGCCTTTCTGTATAGTGAAAGTCACTCAGTCGTGTCCGACTCTTTGCGACCCCTATGGACTATATACAGTCCATGGAGTTTTCCAGGCCAGAATACTGGAGTGGGTAGCCAATCCTTCTCCAGTGGCTCTTCCTGACCCAGGAATCAAACTGGGGTCTTCTGCACTGCAGATGGATTCTTTACCCACTGGGCTGTCACGGAAGCCCTTATTTCTGTATAAAAACCACAGTTTATTCAGCTCTTCTCCTACTGATGCACACTTATCTGGTTTCTAGGTTGATGATTATAAATAATACGAATGATACACTGTGAGCATTTTTGTACGAGTTTTCTGGTTTTCATTTTCTAGACCTTGGTGTGGAAAGACCACATCACAGGATAGGTGTGTGTTTGGTTTCATAAGCAATCAACAGGCTGTTTTGCAAAGTGGTTGGCCTATTTTATACACCTAATATAAAGGAGGAGAGAATGAGCCAGCCCCTGCACTTGGAGCAAAGTTTGTCATTATCAGTTTTTGGTTTTTGTTTTTTTTAAAAAAATAACTCTTTCTACTGAATGTGTGAGGGTATTTCATTGTTTTTCTTCTTCTTTTTTTTTTTTTTTGAAGTTTAGCCTTTCATTTTATTCATTTTTTTTCAGCTTTATTTAGGTATAACTAACAAACAGGAATTGTATATATTGTGTACAACTTGATGATCTGCTATATGTATAAACTGTTAAGAAAATCCTCACAATCAAGCTTGTTAACATACCCATCACCTCAGTTCAGTTCAGTTCAGTTCAGTCGCTCAGTCGTGTCCGACACTTTGCAACCCCATGAATCGCAGCACACCAGGCCTCCCTGTCCATCACCAACTCCCAGAGTCCACCCAAATCCATGTTCATCGAGTCAGTGATGTCATCCAACCATCTCATCCTCTGTCGTCCCCTTCTACTCCTGCCCCCAATCCCTCCCAGCATCAGGGTCTTTTCCAATGAATCAGCTCTTTGCATCAGGTGGCCAAAGTATTGGAGTTTCAGCTTTAGCATCAGTCCTTCCAAAGAACACCCAGGACTGATCTCCTTTAGGATGGACTGGTTGGATCTCCTTGCAGTCCAAGGGACTCTCAAGAGTCTTCTGCAACACACAGTTCAAAAGCATCAGTTCTTCACTGTTCAGCTTTCTTCACAGTCCAACTCTCACATGCATACATGAGTACTGGAAAAACCATAGCCTTGACTAGAAGGACCTTTGTTGGGAAAGTAATGTCTCTGCTTTTTAATATGCTGTCTAGGTTGGTCATAACTTTCCTTCCAAGGAGTAAGCATCATTTAATTTCACTGCTGCAATCACCATCTTCAGTGATTTTGGAGCCCAGAAAAATAAAGTCAGCCACTGTTTCCCCATCTATTTGCCATGAAGTGATGGGACCAGATGCCATGATCTTAGTCTTCTGAATGTTGAGCTTTAAGCCAACTTTTTCACTCTCCTCTTTCACTTTCATCAAGAAGCTCTTTAGTTCTTCTTCACTTTCTGCCATAAAGGTGGTGTCATCTGCTTATCTGAGGTTATTGACATTTCTCCCGGAAATCTTGATTCCAGCTTGTGCTTCCTCCAGCCCAGCGTTTCTCATGATGTACTCTGTGCCGGCCATTCATCTCCAAGCCCACGACAGGGCAGATGAAACACGCCCGCTGGAGGTCATCATGCTTGTCGCCTTTCATGTTTCCTTTATCACCTTCCCAGGCAGGGTTGTCAGAGAGCCTCAGTTCTGTTACATTCTTAATGCTTTTAATGTGAGAGGCTGCCTTCCCAAGGGCCTTTTCGGAAGATTTGTCCAATAAAAACTCAATGACTGCATCTTTGTTGTAGAGTCTGCCAAGTTCACAGGCAACTACTGGTCGTCTTAGTATTTCCTGACTTAGAGTACAATAGTTCCACTGGGCCACTAATTCAGCATCCTTGTCGACCTTCTCAACCTTCTTCGGCCCCTTCACCAGTTCATGCCTCTTAGGGATTGTTCCTCCGTCGCAACCCATCGCAAGCCAACACAGTCCAGAGCAATCACCTACAGCAGCAACTTCCGGAGTCCCTCTCATTGTTCTTCTAATTGGCAATTCCCGGATAACTAATGATTCTGGACATTTTTTGAATGTATTCCCTTAATATTTGTATCTCCTTTGTGAAATGTCTAAATATTTTGCCTTTTAAAGTATTCTTGGATTGCTTCTCTTTTTCTAAATTGAGTTGTAGATGTTTTTTAGGTACTTTGAAGATCAGCTCTTTGTCACGTATATGAAAAGTAAAAGTGTTAGGCACCCAGTCATGTCTAACTCTTGTGACCCTGTGGACTGTATGTAGCCCACCAGGCTCCTCTGTCCATGGGTTTCTCCAGGCAAGAATACTGGAGTGGGTAGCCATGCCTTTCTTCAGATCTTCCTGACCCAGGGATGAGAGGACAGTTTCTCTTCTTTCTGAATTTCTTGCTCTTGTGTTTTCTTGGTTTACTGTACCAGTTAGGACCTCTGCTACTGTGTTCAGTAAAGGTGATGAGAGTGCACATCCTTGCCTTGTCCTCTGTCTGAGAGGAAAAATCTTCAAAATTTCACTATCTATGATGTTAGTTTTTCATTGTGTTTTTTATCAGGTAGAGAAAGCTCCATTTAAGTCTTTGTACTGACCTTTTTTTAATCATAAAAGGGTGTTGAATTTTATCAAATGTTTTTTTCTGCATTGATTAAAATGATCACAGACTTCATTTCTCCCTTTATTCTGCCAATACAGTGAATGATGTGGATTTATTTTCAAAAATTGAAGCGATCATATTGTTTGGGATAATCCCCACTTGGTCATACTGTATTATCCTTCTTATTTACTGCTAGTTTCTGTCTTTTATTTAAACCTCCACATTCAAGGAGATGTTTTTTAATTGCTTGTTTATTTCTTTTTTCAACAAAGTAAATTTTCTGTTTGGATAATGTTCTGAGATAATTCTAATTAGCTGAGTAATTGTAACTGCAAGAGTTATTTCTGAGAGCAGGTTTATGCAGTTATCCAAAAATATCCTAGGAGGACACTATAAATCACAGAACAAATATATTAACAAATGCACAATGTTCACCAAGCTAATAATGAATAATTTGCTACTATTGCCATTTATTTTTTTAATTTTTATTTTTATAAATAAAATTAGCTATACATATATCCCCTCCCTTTTGAACCTCCCTCCAATGCCCCTCCCCATCTCACCCCTCTAGGTTGACACGAAGCCCCTGTTTGAGTTTCCTGAGCCATACAGCAAGTTCCCTTGTCTATCTATTTTACATATGGTAATGTAAGTTTCCATGTTTCTCTTTCCAGACATCTCACATAAGCCATAAAGAATAGACTTATGATCATTGCCATTTCTTGCTCTCTAACATAAAGCTTCTTGAGAAATCTGTATGCAGGTCAGGAAGCAACAGTTAGAATTGGACATGGAACAACAGACTGGTTCCAAATAGGAAAAGGAGTACGTCAAGACTGTATATTGTCACCCTACTCCTTTAAATTATATGCAGAGTACATCCTGAGAAACGCTGGACTGGAGGAAGCACAAGCTGGAATCAAAATTTCCTCGGAGAAATATCAATAACCTCAGATATGTAGATGACACCACCCTTATGGCAGAAAGTGAAGAAGAACTAAAGAGCCTCTTGAAGAAAGTGATAGAGGAGAGTGAAAAAGTTGGCTTAAAGCTCAACATTCAGAACACTAAGATCATGGCATCTGGTCCCATCACTTCATGGCAAATAGATTGGGAAACAGTGGAAACGCTGGCTGACTTTATTTTTCTGGGCTACAAAATCACTGCAGATGCTGATTGCAGCCATGAAATTAAAGGACGCTTACTCCTTGGAAGGAAAGTTATGACCAACCTAGACAGCATATTAAAAAGCAGAGACATTACCTTGCCCACAAAGGTCCTTCTAGTCAAGGCTGTGGTTTTTCCAGTGGTCATGAGTGGATGTGAGAGTTGGACTATAAAGAAAGCTGAGCACAGAAGAATTGATGTTTTTGAACTGTGGTGTTGGAGAAGACTCTTGAGTCCCTTGGATTGCAAGGAGATCCAGCTAGTCCATCTGAAAGGAGATCAGTCCTGGGTATTCATTGGAAGGACTGATGCTGAAGCTGAAACTCCAGTACTTTGGCCATCTGATGGGAAGAAAGACCCTGATGCTGGGGAAGATTGAGGGCAGGAGGAGATGGGGACGACAGAGGATGAGATGGTTGGACGGCATCACTGACTCAATGGACATGGGGTTTCTGTGGGCTCCGGGAGTTAGTGATGGACAGGGAGGCCTGGCGTGTGCAGTTCATGCGGTCGCAAAGAGTCAGGCACGACTGAGCGACTGACTGAACTGAACATAAAGCTTTGATCCAGTGTTGATTTTAGAAATGGGGTGCAGTGCTCCTTGGAAAAGACGTGACCGTTTTCTCATCAGATGCTCCGTCTACACAATTTCTCTCGCTCTCTCTTTCCAGCCCCTTCACTCTCAGTCTCATTCATGTTCGCTCCTTCTTCAGTCACAGTGTGAAGATGTGAATGTCTGTCAAAGCTCCTCTGCTTCAGACATCAGCCTGTTCCCATTTCCCTTCACTCCTGTTCACCTGTGGGAATACGGTCCCTTCCAGCCATGCAGGTGTAATAACAGCCCAAGTCCTTGTCCTTCCGTGGTTATCTTCAGGGAGCAGAGGGCTAGGTGAACAGCTCTGCTGTGACTGCCGGACCTGTCTGCAAGTGAGCACTAAATGTACATGTAATCATGCAGAAAGCATTGAAGACGCTAACAGATTTGTCACCCAGAAAAGCAGGTAAGAATGCTGCCTGCATTTCTTCATTTAATAAAGAAAACCACTTAAAATGAGTTGGCCAACAACATTTTGAGCTAACTTGACTTTCGCTTTTTTTAAATCAACCTCTAAGGTGCTATTACTTTTCATATCCTCTCAGCTCCACAGCTAGGAAAGATTCTCAGAAACCCCTGGCGCCTCCCCATGACCCGTTTCAGGGCCACAGCTGGACGAGCTGCCTATTTTGTTTTCTTTCACGACTGGCCTTCCCCTGCCACCTTGGGCTTTCTGTCCACACATTTCTCACAGAGGCCAAGTTCTAAATGGTAAGAAATTGCCAAAGTTATCCCGGCAAATCTCACGAAACCCATCAAGGGCCCTGGGGAGGAAAACCTCTCTGAAACACACCTGATATCTACAGAAACCTCCAGTTATTTGGCAACCATTGCCATTTCGAAGCCGACTTGGAGATAAGTGTGACGTTGCAGAAGAAAGGCTACAGCGGGCCGTGTTTACACCTCTCTCCCCATGTCTCCCTTCCCGAGAAGACTGGTGGCAGTGACTGAAGTTACTGAACACTCTCTGCATCTTAGGTTCTCTGCTAAACTCTTTCTACACACCACTGTATTGAAATCCTACAAAAACTCTTTAAGACATACTATTTTCTGCATTTGCGAAACAGGGAAACTGTCTTGAAGAGGATAGTTCAGTGCCTTGAAGTCACTGCTAGTAAGTGGCAGAGCCGGAATATAAAGTAAGGGTCATCTGGCTCCCAGCACCGCGTTCTTGAATGCCGCGTCCCCCAGCCCCACCAGTGACTCTACACCCAAGAGTTAGGTCTAATGACCCAAGTCATCCTCTATCTGCGGGCTTCTATTATTGTTTATTTTTGGAAATTATAAATCAATCTGGGCTTCCGGAATCAACTGGCTAAAAAGTACAGAAGAGCTGGGCTGGCAAAATGCACAGAGAAAAAAATCTAATTAAAGAGACTCATGTGAGTTGCGTGGTCCTCTTTTACAACTCTGGTTAGTGTGAACTGATGATGAATCTTTATGAACTGGTGAAGAGAAGATTCGATTTCTCTTTACCTATTACTTTGCCAACAAAGGTCCATCTAGTCAAGGCTATGGTTTTTCCAGTAGTCATGTATGGATGTGAGAGTTGGACTATAAAGAAAGCTGAGCACTGAAGAATTGATGCTTCTGAACTGTGGTGTTGGAGAAGACTCTGGAGAGTCCCTTGGACTGCAAGGAGATCCAACCAGCCCATCCTAAAGGAAATCAGTCCTGAATATTCTTTGGAAGGACTGATGTTGAAACTGAAACTCCAATACTTTGGCTACCCGATGCAAAGAGCTGACTCATTGGAAAAAATCCTGATGCTGGGAAAGACTGAAGGCGGGAGAAGAAGGGGACAACAGAGGATGAGATGGTTGGATGGCATCACTGACTCAATGGACATGAGTTTGAGTAAACTCCAGGAGTTGGTGATGGACAAGGAGGCCTAGCATGCAGAGGTCCATGGGGTTGCAAAGAGTTGGACACAACTGAGTGACTGAACTGAACTGATGAGAAAGGATAATGTGAGCATCCACTTTAAGGGTCAATGACAATCAGCACAGAGTAAATTGGTATACAGTCTCTAATTTCATAAATGTAGAAATCAGGATGGCAGAGCTCATTGACTCTAGATGTCTTTGCGTGTTAACAAAACACTCTCCCAGTCAGTTTAGGATGGGATTATATGATGCTGAAGCCAGACCTCTTATTCAGAACGCGACATATTTCTAAAATTCCAAAACTGGATGTGCAGTTGGTCCATTTCCTTTGCATTTTAGTACTTCAGTAGGGCTGGGGGGAGGCGGTGTCAGGCTTCAGGTTCTCACTTGACAGTTCCTTGGTGTTCTAGCACATCCTCCTTATTCAGTGGACATCGAGTTTGCTCACATTTCCTCGTGGCTTATAGTCTTAAGTGGCCAGGGCTTGTTAACCACGAGATCTTGTCTTCTTCACGCGGAGCTCGCCAGCATCCGAGTGCTTGGTTTCACATCAGCCGGCAAATTGGCAGCTTGGATGTTTCTTGAGCTGTGTCTCTCTTTCAGCAAAGCACCTGGGAGTCTGTTTAACCTTACACACTAAATGAAAAATGATCTCCAGGGAAGTCTTCTCCTTACACTTCTCTCAGAATTTCTGATCAAGTATAGTCAGGGCTTACGGTGCTTCCATCATGAAATGGTTCATAAATGAACCATTTCTAACCAGAGAAATAGAAAGCATTCTTCTAGGAATAAATGAGAGCTGATTATCTCCCTAATCGCCTTTCCATGATCTGCAACTCCAGTGGCAGAGTGATTTGCGATAGGATGGGCAAATTACCCTCAAGGCCAAGTCTCTGACCAGTGAAGAAGGTGTGACTCAGACAATGTAAGGTATTTGGATTTTTAGAAGAAACCGTTCATCCAACTGTAGAACAGTTTCCATCATCATTATGTAGTAACTGGTCTCCTTTCCAGCCTAAAGTTATTGCAATGTACAATAATAAAGTAAATTTATTCTTATTTAGCAAGTGTAACAAAATCAGCATTTTATCAAATTGTCTATTTTTAATAATTTTGTTCATTTATTATTTATTTGGGTTGAACTGGGTCTTCAGTACTGCACACGGGTTTCCTCTGGTTGCGGTGAGCGAGGGATAGTCTCTGTTGCGGTGTGGAGGCTTCTTGCTGTGGTGGCCCTTCTTGGGGAGCCCAGCCTCTGGGGCATGCAGGCTTCAGTGGTTGCAGCCCGTGGGCTCAGCAGTTGTGTGAGCCAGCTTAGTTGCCCTGCAGCACGTGGCATCTTCCCGGACCAGGGGTCGAACCTGTGTCCGCTTCATTGACAAGCCGACTCCTAGGCGCTGTACCAACAGGGATGTCCTCATATTAGCTGCTGATGCCAGACTTCTATTTAGGGTCAGCTTGTTTCTGATGAAATACTCTCAGAATTTGCTTGAAAGTGAAGGTAGAAGAACCATGGAGAATGGATGTCTACTTGTGGCCCAGACAATAAGATAATAGATTTTTCTGTACGAACAAACATGAAAGTATATCTTGAGATGGGAATGAAAGGGAAGATGAAGAGACGACTAAGGGGGAAGAGTCAGAAAGAGAGTAGAAGCTTGGGCGGCCCCTGGGGTAAGTGCACCGCCTTTGTGGTGGGACGACTTAAGGATATTTTAGGAGATGAATGTCTAATCTGCATCACATGTATTTGCCTCCATAAATGTAAATCCCTCCCCAATTCTGAAAACAACATGTAAAACCAATCATAATCTGAAGTTATCTGAATGGACCATAATTGAAATCGCAAAGAAGCGCTGAAAACACCACAAGCGGTTGACGGAGCCTACGGACCGAGGTCCCTACAGAACCACGAAGCTCCTCGGGAGCTGAAGTACTTTGTGGAAGGTGTTGAATTTACTGGGGCAGGGAGTCTGGGGGTCATGTGAACCCTGTCTAGAGGTGTAAGGTCAGGGTACAATGAGGACTGCTCCTGGGAGAGGCTCACTTGCCCAACAGGAAGAGGATCGTTTGACAAAGAGCAAAGAAGCAGAGTGTCTGGAGCCCTGGAGACACACTGAACCTTGTGTGATTAGGAACTCCGGTGTCTGTTGGCTCCGTGGCCTTGCCGTGTCTAGGGCTGGCTACTTGAATTTTCGGTCTTGATTAATATTATGTTCCAACTTCCTTCTATGGAATGGGTTTTCAGCAAGTATAATTTGAATATGGACAGAGTGATGAATATATATTCTAAAATCTCTCTTCATTTGAGGTTCCCTGCTGTGAACGTATTCTGCAGAAAATGATGTCTCTCTTAATATTAAAGCTCAGAACTGAACACCAAGATCCAAATATAGCCTCTTCTCTCTTATGTAGAAAAGTTAAGCAGTCTATTAATTTATATATTTGTTTAACAGCTTTATCAAAGGTTGTTCTTATCAAGTTGGGCCATGGAGAAAACCCAAGTATTTATCCATCAAGCTGATTTAATAATGCCTGCAAACCTGAAGAGTGTATTTGATAGACTGATTTTAGGATTTTTACATTTATCCCCTGATAAATTTACCTTGTGTATTTCAGGTCGATGTTTCCCCTGCATTTCTTTGCTTGAAATTTTGGTCCTATTTTAAATCATCTCATTATTTCCTACCAGCCTGAACGCACTGGAAAATACTCTTGCATCATTGGTGACAGTATGGCATGAGAGGGGGCGAACAGTGCAATGCCCACACTGTAGAAGCGTCTCCCTGACATTGTTCAGTTTATGGACACCGATGAATAGGCCTCTCCGACTGCAAACAAGTCAACCCAACGGTGTTATCACACCACACTGATTTTATTGCTTTATCTAAACAGAGCGTGAGAGCGACAGGACTGCCCTTTGTTTTCCTTCTCAATTATTTTAGCCACTGGTGCTCCACCTAGACGATATTAATTTGTGTTTGGCAGGTAAGCGTAATTAACACATGCAAAACATTTTGACGACTTTATAATTCTTTTCTCTAAAAGATCTAGACAATCCATATGGTGAGGATTTCAAGGAGATGGTTACATGATGAGGACCCAGGATAACATCTTGTTCATATTAAACGCCCAATAGCCATGCTGGGGCTTCCCAGGTGGCTCAGGTGGTAACGAATCCACCTGCGATGCAGGGGACTCGGGTTTGATCTCTGGTTGGGAAGATCCCCTGGCAAAGGGAATGACAGCCCACTCCAGTATTCTTGCCTGGTACATTCCATAAACAGAGGAGCCCGGAAGGCTACAGTCCATGGGGTCACAAAGAGTCAGACGTGACTGAGCAACTTTCACTCACTCACTCAACCATGCTGAAGAAGTTACCTTTAAATGTATAATGATTTACTTAAAGTCTTGTTAGAAGAGATCTTTCCTGGTATAAAGGTTGAAAAGATTGTTATTAGAACTCATTTTCAGTTGCAGCAAAATGTATATAGTTTGTTAAAATAAGACCAATAGGGCACCATAAATAATTCGTTAATAGTGAAATCTTTAACTTAAAACTTCCTCAAAAGCACTGAAGTTTGAGTAAATATTTTTCTGTTTGAATATTTGAATATCGAGAATTTAGCAATGGAAATCTAATTACTAATCACATTAGAAATTAATTACATTAATTACTAATTAATCTAATCTCTAATTATATTAAAAATCTCCCTTCTAACATTTCCTCCATTGTTTTGCTGCCCAGCACCTTTGGTTGGGCTATTCCTTGTTTCTAGGAGGTTCTATACTCAGAATTTCAGAGCTGGAAGGGAGTCTAAAAATAATCCCACCTCAAATCCTTCTCAAATTTTAGGGGGAAAAATGAGATCCAGAAGATGACTTTTGATGTTGAAGCTGTCAGCAGTACATATTTCCTGATTTCCAGATGAGAAGGCAGCATAGATGGTGGTAGGGATTCGCATCCCTGGGTCAGGAGGATCCCCTGGAGAAGGGAAGGACAATGCGCGCTAGTATTGTTGCCTGGAGAATCCCACGGACAGAGGAGCCCGGCGGGCTACAGTCCATGGGGTCATAAAGAGTTGAACATGACTGAGCGACTGAACAACTCTATCTAAGGGGCTTCCCCGAAGGCTCAGTGGGTGAAGAGCCTGCAATGCAGGAGACGTGGTTTTGATCCCTGGTCTGGGAAGATCCCCTGAAGAAGGAAATGACAACCCACTCCAGTATTCTTGCCTGAAGAATCCCATGCACAGAGGAGCCTGGCGGGCTACGGTCCACAGGGTCACAGAGTGGGGCACGACTGAAGGTCTTGGCACAGCACGGCTCAGGGCAAGCCCCGCATCCCACCCGTAGTCAGCTCTGTCCCTAGTCAGCTCCACACACTCCTTCAAGGGTCAGCTCTTGCAACGCTTCTTCTAAGAAATCTGTCCAGCCGGTTGCACTGTTTCCTCCCCGGTACTTCTGTTTTGCCAATCACTTCATTCTGATTTAGAGAACTGGACGCCTCTTCCTCCTGGTAAGGTTGTGCTGTAAGCCCTATAGAATATTTCAAATTAAATACGTGCTTGTTGACTTGAAGTACATTTTACTTTAGGATACTGAATTTTCAAGATAGCTTTATCTTTTCTTTCCATCCTTAACGGCATTTAGATGGAGAATTTGTATTCCTGGAACAGAGCTCTCAGCCAGTTTATGAGCAGCTCCTAGTGAGGCCACTCCACAGAGGAAGCTCCTAATTGGATCTGAGAAGGAAATCCGCTCCCTGCCTGATGGCCTTGTCCTGAGTTAGCCCCGGAGAGAGCGCAAGGCGGGGGAGTTTGTTTTGTTTTTAATTAAAAAGGACAAAGATGTCATGAAATGGTCTTAACATTTCTCTTCTTCATCTCTCTCTTTTTCCTTCCTTTCTTCTCATCTGAAGTTAACTGATTTGAAGTATTATTTAGGAACTTCTTATATAAAGCTGATGACTTGACTCCAGTCCTCTGAATCTTCCTTCTGTTTCTTAAGAAGTTTATTTTTCAGGAAGTGAAATTCAAAGAGATGTGTATTTTTATACCTCTGGTAGTATGTCTCCTGGAAAAATAAAGTAAAATTCCCCAGTCAAAATGAATATGATAATCCTTTCTCAAATTCCGTTGATTGCTTTTTAAAATTAAAAATAAAATATTCTGCTTTTATACTTCAGGACTAAAAAATATTTTGGAAAAGTGCAGTAAGTATAAAAAGTGAACCAAAAAGCACAAGTATTTGGTTGCTCTAAAAAACAATGAAAATAGTATAATTATTTATATGAAATGGAATAAAATATTTGTTTAGTGAAAAAAGAAATTTTAGCTTCCTCAGTTGTGTGTATTTATCCATTTGAAATATCAATATTCTCATTTTTTGAATTATAATAAATTTGTGGCTCAGTGGTAAAGAATCTGCCTGCAATGCAGGAGACCCAGGTTTGATCCCTGGGTAGGGAAGATCTCCTGGAGAAGGGAAGGAGGCAACCCACTCCAGCATTCTTGCCTGGAGAATCCCATGGACAGAGGAGCCTGGCGGGCTACAGTCCATAGAGTTGCAAGAGTTGGACATGACTGAGAGACAAACACTTTCACACTTAACTGTTAACACATCATCCTGACATCATTACATAATTTTAATTTTGCATATTGCATTTCTCTATATGTGAAATTAGAATATATAGTAATAATTAGGATAATTGGCTGATATTAGATATAATGTTATATAATGTGCTAGGCACTCGTGTTGTATGAGAGATATTATCTTCACTTTATAGTCTTTACAACGATCAGTTTTAGATAATATTACATTTCATTTTATCGAAAATCTGAATTATTTTACAACTCAAGGTAGCATGATATCATTGAGCCAGTTTTTTTCAAGAAGCAAACAGCTGTAGGGAAAGAAAGGGAAGCAGTGTCTCTGGAACCAATCTGATGAAACCCTTTGGTGTGTGTGTGTGAAGACGCTGCTTATTTGGTCGGAAGAAATTAGAAATTCTGAAGCTGCACTTCCACTTCCAGGAAAGAAGCTGGTTATATAGAGGCACCTATGAGGGCAACGCTCCAGGATCTCTCAAAGCATATTGATCGGACCGTTTACAAGGTCCCCCAATTTTTCTGTATATTCAGTGATTTGTTGTGCAAATGCAGGGAAAGACTCCCAAACACACTTCTGGATTCCAAAGATGGTGGAGGAGGCAGAACATCCCCATGTGGTGAGAAGCCCGTGGACCCTAATGTCACACTCTGGTGAAGGTTCAAGTACCTGTTTCTTCAGCTTTGTAAAATGTTACAGCACTTTTCTTCGGTTATTTCGTGATTCCTGGTCTCTTGGAGCTCACCATCGAACCCAGAGGATCGATACTGATCAATCACTGATGTCATGGAAGGTACAAGAACAAGTACCTGTAGAGCTGAATCACTTTGCTCTACACCTGAAACAAACACCACATGATCGGTCATCTCTACTCGAGCATAAAATTTAAAAATAGAAAGACAAGAAAATGTTTTAAGAAATGGAGAGAAGAGAAAAAAGAAGGGAGGGAAGTTCTGATTTACACCCCCAGGAGATAAAGACCCTTACGTTGCTTGAGAAGCCAAGGAAACTTTCCTTGAGGCAGCGATCTCGGTGTGTGAGCAAGAGTGAGAGGAGAGCTGGGTGTGGGACGGGAACGGCCCATCAGGACCATTTCATGCGGAAGAAACGGAGCCACCATCTTTCGGAGCCGGGAGCGCGTCCCCCTTGCAGGCAGAAGAGGAGGCTGTGTGGTTGACAAGACGGACCAAGAGACCAAATGAGAAAGTGCCCAACAGGCTTTCTGGTTCAGGTCTCCTTACCGCTCTCTTTTCAAGAAGAATAAATGAACAAAATCTGTGTTAGTGGGAAGTCAACCTTTTCCTATCATCTTAGTCCTAACTTGACCATTCTCTTTCTTCTTCTACATTTTGATATCAAATATATGCTCTCTCTCTGCTATTTTGGAAATCCCCGAATGAATATTTTAGGTCAGATTTTCTGATGAGGTTTTTCTCTTTAGAAATGTACCCAGTCAATGGTGAGTTATGGATCTAGCATGTATCCACATTTTCACCCACATCTGATTTGTGGTTGCACATGTCGATTCAACCAGTATAAAACTCCTAAGTTTTCTGCCTTTGGTTAAAAAGCATTTGTTTCTCAAAGTTTATTTCTGACTGCCTATTTGGACTTTGTTCCAATTAACTTTCTTTCTGAATGTTTCCAGGAGAGGAAATGGGGAGCAAACTGTAGCTTTCATTTGCTAGAAAGGATTTGGTTTGTCTAAGGGAGCCAGGTTCTGAGATCAAATACCTCTCTCTTACCCAAGAGATAAAATGAAGAACTTTACATATATATGTAAATTTGTCACTGATACATATTGTACGTATTGTGTGTGTCCCATTTGTAAGGAATCCTAAAGAATAGAGAGATGTGTATCTAACAAAGTCTCATTTCGTCAAATAGAATACTAAAGACATGTCAAAGAGCCTTTCAGTGACCTGTTGTTAACTTGTGCTTACGTGCTTAGTCACTCTGCATGTCCAACTCTTTGCCACCCCGTGGACTGTAACTGGGCAGGCTCCTCTGTCCATGGGATTCTCCAGGCAAGAATACTGGAGTGGGTTGCCATGCCCTCCTCCAGGGGATCTTCCCAAACCATGGATCAAACCCAGGTCTCCCATGCTGCAGGCGGATTCTTTACTGTCTGAGCCACCAGGGAAGCTTGGAAGTTCTTAAAACTCCCTGAAGAAGTTCTGGAAATCAAGTGACCTTTTAAAGAATTCACAAAAGTTGAGATCTACAGGACTTGAAGAGAAAGATGACATATTATTAGCGGTACACCTCTAAGAAAGATCTGAAGTATCTAATATCGCTCTCCATCAATGACATAAATTACACAAAAAAATTTAAGTGAGATAGATAAACTGGCTTTTACAGGGCCATGAGCAGTCTCTTGAATTAAAATACAGTTCTGTTAATCACATGCAAAAGCAATCCACAAGTACACGATGTGTCAGAACTGCCCACATGTATATGAGAAAGAGGCTTATTTTCAAGTGGAGCAGGGAGTCTCCAGCCTCTTTGGAAAGTTACCCAAGAGTTTTCTTGAGGTGTGGCTAGTACTGGATGAGATCTGAAAATAAATGTAAAAAAATTAAACTTTAAGCAGTGAAAGAGTTATATCAAAATTAGAAACACCATTTCTTCACACAGTTTCTTAAGATCTAGACAGATGTTGGCAGATAGAACTGATTATGTTCAATTAATAATTTGCTGCCTTTTAAAAATTACTGAAGTCACATGGCATAGCCATCCATTCATCTGCGATTCATGGCCTCAGGAAACTAATAAACAGAAGAAATCTGTAGCAAGCTTCCGGAGGCAGCAGTGTGTGCGTTTTCTTGCTTCTTGGTTGTTGAGATGGTCCGATTCTGGCTTTAGAATCAGTAAAGACCAAATGTTCATTCCTCCAGCTTATTAGTACCTTGTTTTTATTAATTCTGGTCAACCTCCAAAGAAAATGCTTATTAGTCACCATAGTAAAATGGTTATAAACAGAGTTTGGAATAAGTAAGTCTGGCATCAATCAAGTCCTGGCTTGACCACTTAAATATACATATTACTTTGGGGAAGTTATCTTGGAGCTTTAAACCACAGCCTGTTTGCAAAGTAGAGATAATACAGTCTCCACTGGATGTAAGTATCCGATGTTTGAATAAAGTCTATTCTTGATAACCACTCAATAAACTGATACTAACAATCAAAAAGATGCACACTGTGGTTGGAGGTTCAAGTAAAATTCTGCATATACCGCCAAACCCGTGGTGTGTAGTGGCCACATGCATGTTAGCTATTATTATCTGCAAGAAGAGCATCTGTCAGACCAGAACAAAAAGACAGCCAAGCCTACTGCTTATTGAGTGTGGGTGGGAGGCTGGGAACTGTTCAGCCAGCACTGCACGCCTCTCGGGGGTGTATGGAAAGGCATAGTGATTTCAAATTTGTCTTTTTCCCTTTAAGGAGGATTTTTGTTTATCCAGAGTGAGAGATGAAGAAAGTCTAATCTGTGCTAATATTTTGTGTCTGAAGTACTAAGAAGGTATCAAAAGAGGCTGAAAGAAAGGGGATGGAGAGATTGAGAGGGAGAAGGTAGATAAATAGGACCAATGATGCTTCATGGAGCTGAGTCAAGAGGAAAAAATCCCCATCTCTCTCCAGGGCACATCCCGTCAGCCAGGATAAGTGGATGGCATCACTGACTCCACGGACATGAGTTTGAGCAAACTCTGGGAGATAGCGAAGGACAGGGAAGCCTGATGTGCTGCAGTCCATGGGATTGCAGAGAGTTGGACACAACTTAGCGACTGAACAACAGGTTTCTCAGCTAAGGAATCAAGACGTGTCCATTCTCCACTCCCTGTTCTTTCCTTCTCTTCTTCTTCACCTCCTCTTTCTCCTGCTCCTCCTATATCATCTTATATATTTTTTTCTTTTGTTCATATGGCACTGTTGTGATGACTTGTAATAGCAGAGGGAGGTGTATCCAGCTACTGGGTTTGGAAGTAGAAATGCCAGGATCTCTAGCCCTGCCCTACGGCATCAGGCTTTGTAAGGGGTATTAAGAACTATGTCTTCTTCATTGCCGTAGAACTGCAGTTAACGCAACAGAAGGGATGATTGAAATAGAAATCACCATTTAGCAAACACTCCAGTAATAATTATTTCAGGCAATTAGCATCAGTGAATGTTAAATCTACTAGCCTACGGTATAATGAGAAAGGAGATATTTGCATAGCCTTAGAGTATCTTTCCGTAAGATATTTATTAACTGCAAAGGATAAGATAATGACTTTACAGTGGAAAAACCTGACAGACGTCACATTAACCGGGTCACCAAGACAGACCTCACCAGCAGTGAGACGTGCCGCCAGCACGCACGCCCTGATGCGCTGTGAAGAGCAGGGCGCCGTTTCCGTGGCACTGTTGTCCAAGAAAAAGCAGATCCCTGATTTTAATCTTGATAAAACATCAGACAGACCCAAACTGAGGGATATTCCAGAAGTAAAAGCAACTGTTTCAGGGACTGCTTAAACGCTTCATCTGGATCACATAATACAGTCTAGCTTTGCTGTAAAAGCACCTCGGAAATAAATAATTTGAAGATTTATATTCAGCCCATGAAATTATTCTAAAGTTTTTGGTAGATCTACGGGATTATCTATATGTCTTAAGTAGACTCATAATAATAGCACACTGCTTTCTGCAGAGTAACTCCGAAGCTAGAAATGCTCTTATCGCTCCAAGATTCATTTTATCCTTCATGTGAGCTGAAAAGATTTAATACAACAATATTACCGAATTTTCAGTCAAAAGCAACTGTGGTGACGTATACCAGGAACCCTTAATGCAGGATTTATGTACACAGTTTTGCTGTGTTTTTCCCCTTCTGCCCTTGGCGGAGCGGATAAAGAAAAATGTTTTTCCTTCAAGTTGTTTTTCCACTTTTGAAAATAATAATAATCATTGTTTGTGAAAGAGGTCTCTCTTTTGGAGTAGTGGATTTCCAACCAGTGGAGATGGAGCTTTCTACAGGAAACGGCAGCAGCTCCTGCTGCAGAAGATGGCACAGAGCACCTCCACGCAGAGCTCCGCCCTGCCTGCCTCTGGCTGTTTGCTCCCCAGCCATGGAGCAGGAATGCCTGCTGCCCCTCCTGGTCATTCCTACCTTCCCTGAACTCTGCTGCTCAGAGTCCACTCTTGATCACCGAGTTATTCATTCCAAAGTGGTTTTTTTTTCCTTATGAAACCTATAGTGAAAAGAAGTGCATCCGATGTTGCTACCTCCCAAGGCAGGAGCTGAATTACTCAGGTCCTCAGTTCAGTTCAGTCACTCAGTCGTGTCCAACTCTGCAACCCATGGACAACAGCACTCCAGGCCTCCCTGTCCATCACCAACTCCTGGAGTTTACCCAAACGCATGTCTGTTGAGTCGGTGATGCCATCCATCATCTCATCCTCTGTCGTCCCCTTCTCCTCTTGCCCTCAATCTTTCCCAGCATCAGGGTCTTTTCAAATGAGTCAGTTCTTCGTATCAGGTGGTAAAAGTATTGCAGTTTCACCTTCAGCCATCAGTCCCTCCAGTGAACACTCAGGACTGATCTCCTTCAGAATGGACTGGTTGGATCTCCTTGCAGTCCAAGGGACTCTCAAGAGTCTTCTCCAACACCACAGTTCAAAAGCATCAGTTCTTCTGAATGTGAACAAACCTGCTGTGTTTCAGTACAGCATGTTTCCTCTCGCCACTGTAACAAGTCACCCCTAATTTAGTGTCTTAAAACCACACACTTTTACCTGACAGATCTAAAGGGCAGAGGACCAAACTAAGCTTTCCTAGGCTACAGGCAAGATGCTGACAGGATCGCATCCCTCCTGAGACTCGAGGGGCCCGTTCCATGCATCCCCTTGCCAGCTCCTGGCGGCTGGCCGTGTGCCCTGGCTCCTGGTCCGAGGCAGCAACCACAGCGTGCAGACCTCAGCTTTCCTGGCCACAGCTCCTCTCACACCCTGACCTCTCTCTTTCCCTGATAAGGACTCTTGTGATTCCACTGGGTCCCTCCAGCTAGTCCAGAATGGTCTCCCATCGCAAAAGCCCTACCTTATCCACATCTGCAAAGTCCCTTACACCATGTAGAATAATGTATTCACGGGTTCTGATGATTAGGAAGTGGGCATTAGGAACCCAGTACTCTGCCAATTACCCTTGACTTGCCATCCCTGAGCAGTAAGAATGACATAAACGCAGGATTTTGAAGATATGGAGAACAGTCTACCCAACTAGGGTCCACTGATGCACTGAGTGTGATTATTATTCATGCAGTAGTTTTGGGCTTTATTTCTTGGGATGCCAATGTGTCATGGAACAGCTCCCCCGCTGATTTACAATAAAGTCTGGTCAGCGGAGGGTTTGCGGATTCAAGCTATTCTTCATCACTTTCATGTGCTAAGGTAAAAGGATGGCAGTAGTTGAGATCCTAGGGCTGAGAAGCAACACAAAATGTATTTTCTTGTCAATAGCACCAGTATTAAATAATAAGCTCTTTGGTGGTTCAAATGGTAAAGGCTCTGCCTACAATGCAGGAGACCCAGGTTCTATCCTGGGGTCAGGAAGATCACTTGGAGAAGGGAATGACTTCCCACTCCAGTATTCATGCCTGGAGAATCTCATGGATGGAGGAGCCTAGTGGGCTACAGTCCACAGGGTTGTAAAGAGTTGGACATGACTGAGCAACTAATGCACCCGCTTAGCGGGGGACAAAATAGGCATTGAACTTTTTGGTCTGATGCCTAGGACAGTCATGCAGAGGAGGAGGTTGGGTACGTGTGTTTCCTAAGAGTGACTGTAACCACGATGATGAATGGAGCCGTGGTCCTTCCCCTAAGAAGTGAGCTATAAAATACACACAGTGCGTTTTATGGGCAGGACTCTAACAGTGACGGGAGAGAACCCTCCCCTCCCAAGGAACAGGACGCTAAAAGAAAATAAATCCCTGCCGTATGGACTGCCACCTTCAGAAAACCTGGCTGGTGTCGCCGTGCTCATAAAGCTCTGAGATCCTCAGTCTGACTCCTCCATGGTGTGTATCAGTCAGGGCCTTGGCTAAGACTGGGCTGACAACCAGCAACGCACTGGTGGTTAATACCACCAGGACCGTTCTTTCAACGTTTACAGAGAAGGGGCAATGCCGAGGAGTGACCAGGGCACGCCGGCCCCCAGGTGCGCGCACGGATGCCTCTGCGGCCCCCCTGGTGGGCTACTGGGAAGGCAGCTACTTGGAGCTCACCTGCCGCCTGCGTGACCTCCTGCAGGGTGAGACAGCTCAACCATCATACCCGGATAACTAGCCTCTAATCTCTCTTTCTGGCTTTCTCTGTTTAGGGAATGAAATAAGATATACCTGGTACGATTTATTTTACCCTCATTTAGAATTCACTGTTTTCCGAGTCAGAGTTACAGTGCCCTGTTTCACTAAATAGACAGTTTTCTTACACCCCTCAATAGCACAAGAACTCCCAATAAACAAACAGAAATCTATGACTCTCTGCAAAGCGATGCACACCGGAGCAGTTAGAATCCTCCGGATATAAGTGAAGAGGAAGCTCCAAAGACGATGCAGAACAAGTGTTTGCTTATAAATCATCGGGGCTCTGAGAGGGCTGCTCTGCAAGACCCCAGCTCCAATCACAGGGTGAGGTGACATTGAATTTTCTCTTTCCCACGGTTTGAGGGGTGACGCTGCTGAAAGGTGGATGGATGTTTTGAGATGAGTGCCGTTTCCTTCCACCTTTAAAGCCACTTTCATGTCTTCTGTTGATGAGATAAAGATCTCTCACATCTCCCCTTTATGACCCCTGATTTGTGTTGCTGAGTAAAAGCAGTTAAGGCAGCCCCTGGGATAAAAATAAAGGAAAGAACAGCCAAGAGATACGGGATGGCCTGCCTGGAGAAACGCGCAAAAAACCCACAGAAAAGGGAAGTTGTAAAATGTTTCCCAGCTGATGATAAATAAGCCCCATAAAAATGCAAATGTGCCTGGTATGCCTGTGTGTGGTTGACTCTCCCTAGATTAATATGTTGAGTGGATGCCATTAGAAACTCTAAGGAGGCAATATAATTTCTGAAATGAAATTGTATATGTAGCTGTCGTCTCTTTTGGGTGATTGCCATCGCATTTCTCAGCTCTGACTTCTCTAAGAATTGCTTCTAAGACATGTGAGCTTCAAAAGAATTCTGTCAGTGAAAGATGAATAATACCTGACTTAATTGCAAAAATTAAAATATGCACGTTTCCCCTAATACATAGTTATTGTTTTATTGATTACTTTTCTTCAAGAAAAGAAGGCATATCTTTTTTTAGAATTTCAAGTTACCAGCATATGAAAATGTTTAATAGGGAAACCCTCTAAATAAAATAAGCATGGCTATAAAACAGTTCAATCGTTGCATTTTTGTTTTCGTTTTATTCAAAACTGAAAAAAAAATCTCTCTCTTTTTTTTTAAACTTTCTGACAATAAAATCATGCAAGCAATTTGAAGCAGGATCATTCATCTTTTAGTTCTCTCTGGAGACACTGAAATTGAATTCTGTAACTATAGTGTCCTAAGGGCAGTTGAAAATGGATATAGACAATGTAGTTATAAAGTTTAAACTCAAACACACCTCCATTGGTTTTCTTGTCTTTTCAGCTTTTGCCCCAGACATGTAAAATATCAGTAAGTTATTTTCCCAAAGCTCCATAGCCAATGGACTTCTGTTTTTTTTTTTTTCCAAGTATTTTTAGAGTTAGGCAGTTTCACTTGCAAATAACAACAAAAGCTATCAATTTCTACTGACACGAAAAATCAAAAACACTGCAACCATTACCTTATTTTATTTGCCAACGCAATTGATACTTCCACAATATTATATATTTTTGCCTCTTTTTTCTTTAAGAAATATATCATTATAGTGTTTCTTAAGTTTGAAAGGAATGGATTAAGAAGGAGAAATAAAGAAATTAAAAGTATTGCCCTATGTAATTACTTCTTTAAACCTGCAGCGTTAAAGCTGGAAGGGATCTCAAAGTTCAGCCACCCAGTCAGGGCTCCTCCTCTTCCTGGCACCCTCATTCTGCAGTTTTCCAGTCTACACTTGTAGCTCTTCAAGGAGAGTGAGACTTACTTGCAGTGAGACTTACTGCAAGAACTGATTTTATTTGTGTTGAACTCCTTTCCTCTTTTTTAAAATTTTATTGAAGTATGGTTGATTTATGGCAGAAAGTGAAGAGGAACTAAAACGCCTCTTGATGAAGGTAAAAGAGGAGAGTGAAAAAGTTGGCTTAAAGCTCAACATTCAGAAAACGAAGATCATGGCATCCAGTCCCATCACTCCATGGGAAATGGATGGAGAAACAGTGGAAACAGTGTCATACTTTATTTTTTTGGGCTCCAAAATCACTGCAGGTGGTGATTGCAGCCATGAAATTAAAAGACGCTTACTTCTTGGAAGAAAAGTTATGAACAACCTAGATATCATATTCAAAAGCAGAGACATCACTTTGCCGACCAAGGTCCATCTAGTCAAGGCTATAGTTTTTCCAGTGGTCATGTATGAATGTGAGAGTTGGACTGTGAAGAAGGCTGAGTGCCAAAGAATTGATGCTTCTGAACTGTGGTGTTGGAGAAGACTCTTGAGAGTCCCTTGGACTGCAAGGAGATCCAACCAGTCCATTCTGAAGGAGATCAACCCTGGGATTTCTTTGGAAGGAATGATGCTAAAGCTGAAGCTCCAGTACTTTGGCCACCTCATGCAAAGAGTTGACTCATTGGAAAAGACTTTTTGATGCTGGGAGGGATTGGGGGCAGGAGGAGAAGGGGACGACAGAGGATGAGATGATGGATGGCATCACGGACTCGATGGACGTGAGTCTGAGTGAACTCCGGGAGATGGTGATGGACAGGGAGGCCTGGCGTGCTGCGATTCATGGGGTCGCAGAGAGTCGGACACGACTGAGCGACTGAACTGAACTGAACTGAACTGATGGTTGATTTACAGTGTTGTGTTAATTTCCTCTGCGCATTACTGACTATATTAGACGTATATATATGTTATTTTCCATTGGGGTTTATCATAGAATTCTGGATACAGTTCCTTGTGCTGTTACACAGTAGGACCTCGCGGTTTTTCCGTTCTATATGTAACAGTTTGCCTCTGCTCATCCCAAACTCCCTCTCCTTGCCCCGACCCTTCCCTTGACTCTCGGCAGCAACATGGTTGGACCTACTGTTGATCATTGGAGGAGGAAATGGCAGCCCACTCTAGTATTCTTGCCTGGAGAATCTCCATGGGCAGAGGAGCCTGGCGGGCTATAGCACATGGCATCACTGAGTCGGACACGACTGAAGCGACTTAGCACGCACGGTGATTATCATACTAAGTGAAGTGAGTCAGGAAGAGACAGACAAATATCGAGTGATAGTACTTATTTACGGAATCAAAAGGGTGATACAAATCAACATATACGTTCTTTCTTATATAAAACTTTAATCTCTTTCTCCATATACTTGAAGACTAGCTTTGTAGCAATATTCCTTGCGGTCTCTGTGCGGAAAACTGTCTGATTTTATATATAGGTGTGATGTGTCCAATAACTGATCTTATGTTACAGTACTTTCATTGTCAACTGTAGCTTCACAATCCTAGCAGTTTTATAAATAATGTAACGTTTTTATTTATGTTTAATTGGATAATCAACTGTTAAGCAGGCCATATACAAATCTACAAACCAAAATTAGAAAGAGCCATAAACAACCATAAAAACCTGTAAAGGAAAAAAGAAACCTACTCAGAACACATGCTGTTTAACACATGTGCACTTTGCTTGGGACCAATCAATCTTGCCTCCAAAAGGCAATACATTCTACTGATGCCGTCGTATTATTTACTGGATCTAACCAGTGTTAGGTTCGATCCCCAGTGCCACTCTTTCATCTAATTTTCCTCTCCATCCTAAGCAATGGAAGATTCAATTAAGTGTCTGTCAAATAGTTCACTGAAACAAAATTTAGAATTCTGGCACTAGACCACTTACTTTCCTTTTCTAGAGTAGATGTGAGCAATCTGTATTTCAGTGGTATTACATGTATTGTGAAGTGAAAGTCACTCAGTCGTGTCAGACTCTTTGCAACCCCATGGACGATACAGTCCATGGAATGCTCCAGGCCAGAATACTGGAGTGGGTAGCCTATCCCTTCTCCAGGCAATCTTCCCAAACCAGGAATCAAACTGGGGGGTCCTGCATTGCAGGCGGATTCTTTACCGACTAGCTACCAGGGAAGCCATTACACGTGTATTATCCGCATACATGCAAATTATCCTCAAGCTTAACAACTGAGAAAAACGAGTGTGTACTATCTCACACTTTCTGTGGGTCTGTACTTTGGCGATAACGTAGCTAGGTGGTCCTGTTCAGGGTTTCCCTGGTGGTGGCACTTTGGGTTTGTGGTGCAGCTGGGTTTGCAGTCACATCAAGGCTCCACCAGGAAAATACGTGTCTCCAGCCTCAAGGGGCCTTTCCATTATCGTCCCTTCCTCCTCCGGCTTTCCCGAGAATTAAGTCATCCAAGAGACAGAGAAACAGAGAGACATGAAGATAGAGGAAGACCCAAGCCACAAGCCTCCATCTTTTTACAACCTAAGCTCAGAAGTGCCATCTCCTCACTTTTGCTGTGTTCTCCTCATCAGAAATCAGTTAGCCCTGCCCACTTCCCAGGTCAGGAAGGTGCACAGGGCCTGAGTGCCGAGAGGCAGGAATCATCCAGAAGGCAGGACCACCTTCTGGCTGCTGGCCCCAGGGGCCTCCTCAAAAGAACACAGGAAGGCCAGATAACTGGAGGCCATAACTTGTCTTTACTGGGCCAAGCAAGCAGAGAGCATATCACACCATTATGAATGAAATTTTTTCTTTTCAGTTCAGTTCAGTCACTCAGTCATGTTTGACTCTTTGCAACCCCATGGGCTACAACACTCCAAGCCTCCCTGTCCATCACCAACTCCTGGAGATTACTGAAACTCATGTCCATCAAGTTGGTGATGCCATCCAACCATCTCATCCTCTGTCATCCCCTTCTCCCGCGTTCAATCTTTCCCAGCATCAGGGTCTTTTATAATGAGTCAGCTCTTCGCATCAGGCGGCCAAAGTATTAGAGCTTCAGCTTCAACATCAGTCTTTCTAATGAATATTCAGGACTGATTTCCTTTAGGATGGACTGGTTTGATCTCCTTGCAGTCCAAGCGACTCTCAAGAGTCTTTTCTGACACCACAGTTCAGAAGCGTCAATTCTTCAGCGCTCTGCTTTCTTTATGGTCCAACTCTCACATCCATACATTACAACTGGAAAATCCATAGGTTTGACTACACGGACCTTTGTCGACAAAGTAGTATCTCTGCTTTTTAATATGCTGTCTAGGTTTGTCTTAGCTTTTCTTCCAAGGAGCAAATGGCTTTTAATTTCATGGCTGCAGTCACCATCTGCAGTGATTTTGGAGCCCAAGAAAATAAAGTCTGCCACTATTTCCATTGTTTCCCCATCTATTAGCCATGCAGTGATGGGACCTGATGCCATGATCTTAGTTTTTTGAATGTTTAGTTTTAAGCCAACTTTTTCACTCTCCTCTTTCACTTTCATTGAGAGGCTCTTTAGTTCTTTTTCACTTTCTGCCATAAGGTGGTGTATCTGCTTATCTTAAGTTATTGATATTTCTCCTGGCAATCTTGATTCCATCTTGTGCTTCATCCAGCCTGGCATTTCACATGATGTATTCTGTATGCAAGTTAAATAAGCAGGGTGACAATATACAGCCTTGATGTACTCCCTTCCCTATTTGGAACCAGTCTGTTGCTCCATGTCTAGTTCTAACTGTTGCTTCTTGACCTGCATACAGATTTCTCAGGAGGCAGGTCAGGTGGTCTGGTATTCCCATCTCTTTCAGAATTTTCCACAGTTTTTTGTGATCCACACAGTCAAACCCTTTAGCATAGTCAATGAAGCAGAAGTAGATGTTTTTCTGGAATTCTCCTGCTTTTTCTTTGATCCAGTGGATGTTGGCAATTTGATCTCTGGTTCCTCTGCTGTTTCTAAATCCTGCTTGAACATCTGGAAGTTCATAGTTCATGTACTGTTGAAGCCTGGCTTGGAGAATTTTGAGCATTACTTCACTAGCGTGTGAGATGAGTGCAATTGTGTGGTAGTTTGAGCATTCTTTGGCATTGCCTTTCTTTGAGATTGGAATGAAAACTGACCTTTTCCAATTTTGTGGCCACTGCTGAGTTTTCCAAATGTGCTGGTGTATTGAGTGCAGCACTTTCACAGCATCATCTTTCAGGATTTGAAATAGCTCCGCTGAAATTCCATCACCTCCACTAGCTTTGTTAGTAGTGATCCTGCCTAAGGCCCACTTGACTTCGCTTGCCAGGATGGCTGGCTCTAGGTGAGTGATCATACCATTGTGATTATCTGGGTCATTAAGATCTTTTTTGTATAGTTCTTCTGTGTATTCTTGCCACCTCTTCTTAATATCTTCTGCTTCTGTTAGGTCCATAACAATTGTGCCCATCTTTGCAGGAAATGTTCCCTTGATATCTCTAATTTCCTTGAAGAGATCTGTAGTCTTTCCTATTGTTAGCCTCTGTTCTTTGTTATCCTCTATTTCTTTGCATTGATCACTTAGGAAGTCTTTCTTATCTCGCCTTGCTATTCTTTGGAACTCTGCACTCAAATGAGTACATCTTTCCTTTTCTCTTTTGCCTTTCGCTTCTCTTCTTTTCTCAGCCATTTGTAAGACCTCTTCAGACAACCATTTTGCCTTTTTGTATTTCTTTTTCTTGGGGATGGTTTTGATCACCACCTCCTGTACAATGTTACAAACCTCCGTCCATAGTTCTTCAGGCACTCTCTGTATCAGATCTAATGCCTTGAATCTATTTGCCACTTCCACTGTATAATTGTAAGGGATTTGATTTAGGTCAAATAGTCTAGTGGTTTTCCCTCCTTTCTTCAGTTTAAGTCTGAATTTTTTCATTTGTTTAAGCCCATGTATTCTTGGAGCTAATAGGAAAAAGGTGGATCCAGAGAGCCGTACTTGAATTCTTTAAAATGCTGTTGCCTTTTGGACGTAGTGGTGACATTACCAAGAAGGAGGTAAGAAGGACAAGACGCAGTAAGACTGGAGTGGGGTTGTTACATCCATGCACCGACTGCTGCAGTGGACAGAATTTAGTGCAACACACTCCCACCTAGATCTCACAATCAAGTCAGGAAGACACAAACACAAAGGGGTAAGTAAGTAAATGGAAGCATTAAATCAAGTATTAAATTCTATTGCACAGATGTTAAATTTTGTAGGAACCCAGACAGAACGAAATGATAAGTTGCACCTGACCTTGTCCAGATAAATTTGGGGTTGCTAGATGAAAAAGACAATGGCAACCCACTCCAGTACTCTTGCCTGGAAAATCCCATGGACGGAGGAGCCTGGTAGGCTGCAGTCCATGGGGTCACAAAGAGTCAGACACGACTGAGAGACTTCACTTTCACTTTTCACTTTCATGCATTGGAGAAGGAAATAGCAACCCACTTCAGTGTTCTTGCCTGGAGCATCCCAGAGACAGCAGAGCCTGGTGGGCTGCCATCTATGGGGTCGCATCGTTGGACATGACTGAGGTGACTTAGCAGCAGCAGCAGCAGCAGCAGATGAAGATGACAGCTATTGACTTTGATGATGCTCTGAAACACCTCTTGGGAAGATGTGATTGATTGGTATCTGGGGCTTCAACAAGATCAAAAATCTGATATGGACAGGAAAAGAACTCACTCTGAGAAATTAGAATCAATGTTGCAAATCACAGACAGTGCTTAGGGGTCCAAGACCAGGGTGAGTTTGAATGTAACATGGACAGGTTACTCAGAATGTCTTCTAGCAAGTCCCAGAAAATACCTTTTACATTGCTGGGGAGGATGGCTGAGAGATAAGAGCTTTGGAAAGGAGCTAAATGAAGCAAAGCATTGTATCATATATCCATTGTAAGAAAAGGAGTGAATAAGGTAACCCTAATGAAAGGGGTCAGAGATGGGAGGAAAGTTTTCCCTCTTGGCAGCGTGACTGTTGGAGGAAGTTGCATGTAAGACCAGCAGTGAGACGGGGACCCACGAGTCCTGGAGAGCTGGGTCAGTTGACAGGTCAGACCTGTCACTAACAGGTCCTCGACTCAGGGAGGAGCGTTTTCTTCCTTCAAGGGTGTGCTGAATAAAATCGAGAAAGGACAGTACACGCATAACAAACAGCATAAGTAAATATGCAAACAGTGGCATGAAGAACACGTCCCTGGACTGGTAAGAGATGAGTTCAAGGGCAACGTGGCTACAGAAAACACTGGGAAGTCAGGTTTTAACTTCAGATGGGTCTCAGATGTCAGATAATAAATCTCTCCTACACTCTAGGGTTTATGTGCCCCGTAGGATTTCTCAATGCCGACTTATTAGAAAAGGCCCTGATGCTGGGAAAGATTGAGGGCAGGAGAAGGGGGCCACAGAGGATGAGATGGTTGGATGGCATCACCGACTGATGGACATGAGTTTGAGCAAGCTCCGGGAGATGGTGAGGGATGGGGAGGCCTGGTGTGCTGCAGTCCATGGGGTCAGACACAACTGAGCGACTGAACCACAGAGTTTCTCCATACCATAGTTAGGAACTAGAAAACCCAAGGTGCCAGCTCACATTGAAACGTGTAATTTGGAAACGTCATTTTTGGGAAAAAGATTACAGATAATTCTGAGTAGAAAGGAAAATTCAAAATTGAATTACATTATTTCCTCTACATTTACAGTTAGAAGAAAGGTAAATTATGCCACAATTTAAGTTTCACCAGGTTCGGAGGGAAGTGCTTTTCAGGGTAGCAATAATTAATTAGGGTGAAATGTTATAAACATATTATTTTTCTATTGCTTTGGAAAGTTTAGGCCTTTTTCTTTCAGGATAATGAAATCTGCTCTGTTGTCAGCAAGATCCGTGTGAAGGAAACCTTGCCAGTTCTCACCCACCGCTGACCCGAGATCTGCCTCAGTCTAGGTAGCACATTGTGCGCTGTTGTTTCCAGCCAGAGGAGCTTCGGTTTGCACTGAAAAAAATCTCTCATTTGGTCCTTACTCCCCCCACCCCAGGCCATTGGACATTTGGCAGTGGATATAAAGTCCAATAAAATTTTACTGTCTCAGAGTTAATATATTTGATTAATCTTTTTATTCTTTAACTAACTGGTCCCTCACCCTCATAATAAAAAAAGACAAAATGATTATGGTTTATGCAGATACGCCATGTATTAGGAAGACAGCATCGTCACATAGATACATGTCCTGTGTATAGATTAGTAGTAAAATCAGTTAACTTTGTGTGTCTTGTTTACCAATCTGTATGTTTTCAAAATAAGGTTACAAAATTAAGTTTACAGAATTATGTCAATTCATATTTAGTAAAACATCCTATAAAAGTTTATTTTGTAATGATAATATTACCAGGGTATTATTTTTCTTGCTGCTGCTACTGCTGCTAAGTCGCTTCAGTTGTGTCCGACTCTGTGCGACCCCATAGACGGCAGCCCACCAGGCTCCCCCGTCCCTGGGATTCTCCAGGCAAGAACACTGGAGTAGGTTGCCATTTCCTTCTCCAATGCGTGAAAGTGAAGTTGCTCAGTCGTGTCCGACTCTTAGTGACCCCATGGACTGCAGCCCACCAGGCTTCTCCGTCCACGGGATTTTCCAGGCAAGAGTACTGGAGTGGGGTGCCATTGCCTCCTCTGATTATTTTTCTTATGTGGGTTTTATCTTCAGTTAGATACTATAATTCATCACAGTTTTTATCTGGCAGTGACAATTTTGATTTTATCTTTATATAATACTGGGTTTATTCAACACTTGCTTCTAAGATATTGCTGCTGCTAAGTCACTTCAGTCGTGTCTGACTCTGTGCGACCCCATAGACGGCAGCCCACCAGGCTCCCCTGCCCCTGGGATTCTCCAGGCAAGAACACTGAAGTGGGTTGCCATTTCCTTCTCCAATGCATGAAAATGAAGAGTGAAGGTGAAGTTGCTCAGTCGTGTCTGACCCTCAGCGACCCCGTGGACCACAGCCTTCCAGGCTCCTCCATCCATGGGATTTTCCAGGCAAGAGTACTGGAGTGGGGTGCCATTACCTATTGGGCAAGGGTAAAAACATCTGTAACTAAGAAAGTGAAAATTCAGAAGAAGATTCTTTCAAAATATTATTTTAATAGTCTATTTGTGACTTTCACTTCTTAAGATGTAATAAAAAATATATACAACCACAATTTCACTGGAAATGTATGGTCAAGATTGAGAAGTAAGATCGAAATTAATAATCTGTATATTAAAAAATAAATAAAATGTTTACTGGGAGCAAGCACTGCATTTGATAAGATCTGCACCTTTCTTTTTAGTTATGAAGAAGAAAAATATCATTATTTAGGAATAATATGATATTTACTCTTGGAAATCTCAAGATAATTTAATAAAAATCTTGCTGAAAAAAATTGAGTGGTCTCTGAGGGGACTGAGTGCATAATTAATGTATAAAATAAATTATACATATGAATACATATAATTGAAGAAAAATGGCCTAAAAATTTAACTTAAAAACAATAGTAATTACTCATAAAACACTTGGATATAAACTTAACAATGAGTATCCAGAATCTATAAGAGGAAAGCTACTCAACTATTGGAGTGAACAAAAGAAAGAGAATAAATGCAGAAACATTACTTTCTTGATGTGAAGCTCAGTTTAAAACATTAATTTTAAATCTAGTGGGTATCCTAACGGAGAAGGCAATGGCACCCCACTCCAGTACTCTTGCCTGGGAAATCCCTTCGATGGAGGAGCCTGGAAGGCTGCAGTCCATGGGGTCGCTGAGGTTCGGACGCAACTGAGCGACTTCACTTTCACTTTTCACTTTCATGCACTGCAGAAGTAAATGGCAACCCACTCCAGTGTTCTTGCCTGGAGAATCCCAGGGACGGGGGAGCCTGGTGGGCTGCCGTCTATGGGGTCGCACAGAGTCGGACACGACTCAAGCGACTTAGCAGCAGGTATATTAAAATTAAGTTCAGTCTAAAGCCTAAAACCCCTTTCTGTTTTCAACTCTTAGATAACAATTCTGAATTGTTTATGAGGAATAAAGGTGAAAAAAGATTAGAAAAATTTCTGAAAAAGAGGAGAGTCAAAGGTTTGAGGGGAAATTTGTCTCAGTGGGACAAATTATTGGGAAAGCATAATTAAAAACAGAAACTTCTCCCAACTCAGAAAATCTCTCCCGAAATGCAGTAGAGAAGGAAGCCGTGTTTATTACCACATAAGCATGAAAGCAGGCTGCAGGGAGGGTGAGGCGCAGAGAGCCGAGGAGTCTGAGAAAAAGTAACCGGGACCCTCCTCAGCCCTGGGGCCCCGGGTCCTGCTTCCACGGAGCCCGCCTAGGCCTCTGGCCAGGAAACTAGTTTCAGTAAGCTGTCACGTGAGTCAGCCCTCTGGCGAATGTACTGCTCAGCGAGTTGGCTTTTGGTGGTGGTGTCCTTAGCAAGTCATATGGAATGACAGTGGTATTGGCTCAAGGATCATCAGGCCGGTCACGGAATGCAATGGAGAGAGCTCCCGAAAGCAACCGTATGGGTGAAGTGGAATTTCACATAAAGAAATTTTGACTGCTTAATACATGCGCCTAGCATTATGGTGTAGCCATTTAACTAAACATTAAAAGGAAGCAAGAACAGAAGGAAGAATGGAAGGAAGGAAACCAGATTACACCTCATTCTTTGTCCCAGGTTACTCAGTTCAGTTCAGCTCAGTCGCTTAGTCGTGTCCGACTCTTTGCGACCCCATGGACTGCAGCACGCCAGGCCTCCCTGTCCATCACCAACTCCCGGAGCTCACTCAAACTCATGTCCATTGAGTCTGTGATGCCATCCAACCATCTCGTCCTCTGTCATCCCCTTCTCCTCCTGCCTTCAATCTTCCCCAGCATCAGGGTCTTTTCCGATGAGTCAGTTCTTCTCATCAGGTGACCAAAGTATTGGAGTTTCAGCTTCAGCACCAAGTTATTACTATTATTTAAATATTAAAAGCAATATCATTAAAGTATAACAAATATGCATATTGGGTTTAAAACATAATTTTCAGTAAGGACTTTGTAAAGCATGTGATTATTACATAGAATTATTTGAATATGTAATTTTACCTATATGAAATTTTTATACAAAATATCAAAACATTTAAATATTAAAAATCAAAATTCCGGGCTTCCCTGGTGGCTCAGTGGTAAAAGAATCCACTGAGGATTGAACCAAGGCAGGGGACATGGGTTCAATCCCTGCCCTGGGAAGATCCCACATGCCTAGGAGCAGCTAAGCCTGGGCACCACGGCTCCTGAGACTGTTCTGGAGCCGGGAGCCGCGACTACTGAAGCCCACACGCCCTGGAGCCTGTGCTGCACAGCGAGAGAAGCCACCACAGTGAGAAGGCCGTGCTCCCCAACTAGAGAAGGGCCTATGCAGCGACCAAGACCACGTGCAGTCAAAATAAAATCAGTCAATATACAGGAATTATTTTACAAAATCACAGTTTCCGCTGAAATGAATCAAAGGTGAATGGAGGTAGGAAGAACAATTTTTCAAATTTTTGAAATAGTTATATTTTTAATATATATTCTTAATATATGATCAATGTGAAGGAAAAACACCCAAAGTAAAAAAGTTAGTAAAATATACAGAATTGAATCACCAAAGGAGAAAAATGATCGATAAATAAATGAGACACTAACCTTTTTAGTTATCATGTAATTTTAATTAATTAATATCTACAATTCAATTACATCATTTCTATTTTTAAACATATATAATCCATCCAAAAAGGAGGAGATATGTGTATATGAATAGCTGACTTACTTTGCTATGCAGTAGAAACTAATACAACATTGTAAAGCAATTATATTCCAATAGAAGTTAAAAATATACATATTAAAGCTAAATATACATTTTAAAATATATATTAAAGTTAAAAATATAAATGTATATATATATGCATATAATCCAGAAATTGTACGGAGATGATTTAAGATTGATGAATTTTCCTTTACCATTTTCTTCTGTCTTTTGTCCTGACACACAAATAGGACTCCCTTGATAATGGATGAGATTTAAATGTAGAAATTGGTTTCTTGTATTCAAAATATAACTTAAGACTGTTAGCAGTTAACCTTTTCATCATTGCAAATAAAGTACACTGAGCATAATGTGGGAGTTAATTATTCTTTTCAGGTTTACTTGTTCAGACTCATTTGCTCAAATGCGATATCAACACATAAACATGGCACGCACTGTGTGCTCTGCTGTGTTACGTCGCTCAGTCCGGTCTGACTGTTTCGCAGCCCCGTGGACTGCAGCCCACCAGGCTCCTCCCTGGGATTCTCCAGGCGAGAATACTGGAGTGGGGTGCCATGCCCTCCTCCAGGGGATCTTCCCGGCCCAGGAATCGAACAAATAAATGTCAGATATTTTCCATACAAGCAAAAGGTTTACTTTCAATTTGACAGATAAAAATGGGGATAATTCTTTTCATAATTTGTGTTCCCTTCTGACTGGTTCTGGAAAAGATGTTCCTCCTTTTGGCAAGAAGACAACTATTCATAATGTACAACAAATCCAGGTTAAATTTTTAAAAACCTCACGTGTCTTTCATAGGTCACTCATGATGAGAAATTATTCTCAAAGTACTTTCCAAACAAGAAAAGTTGGAATTTCTGCTGGGAAAAAACACCGCCCTGACAGAAACATGTTTCTTTTACTATTAAAAATGAAGATTCTGCGAGTTCAAGAGGCATAAAACCCATGACTTCCTTTTTGTGAAGCCATCGTTATGCCGGAGGCTCCCCTGTGGTAGAGCTGGAGCCTCAGTCCTGACTGTGCCCGGTCAGTTAAGGAGTTAATGGGTGAATCTGCCTTTTTTTTTTTTTTGGTATCACAGTCTTGTAAATATTCTCCAGGCAACATCTGACTGAACAACCATCTAATGCTTTGTCGCAGCCATAACATTATGTGACAGTGACGTGCAAAGCCCATGAGATGCGGTATGAACTCAGCAGTTGAGGCTTGCAGCAGGCACGCGGAGCTGCAGTGGCCTGCTGCTATCCCCTGTGAGGATGTACGGCCCTGTGGAGACGGCGTGTTAGCCTCCTGGGAGTTCAGTAACAACACTGCGCTGGCAGCCACCGCAAATCGACGATGTGTACGGAACGGCCGTCCTGGGGGCAGCTGATTCAGGGCTTCCGCAGCCAGGCTGCTCAGTTACCAATATGTTTCCAGTGTGGGCAAGTTCTTTTCAATGTCTTCCCTGATGGCTCAGATGGTAAAGAGTCGGCCTGCGATATGGGAGACCCGGCTTTGATCCTTGGGTCCAGCAGAGTTCTTTTTAATATCACTGATATTAAATGAAAGTAATAATAGAAGCTCATCCATAGCATTATGCCAGGTCAAATGGGAGGAGTTTTGTGACACGTTTAGCTTGGGGCTTTGTATAAATGAAAGTGAAAGTGAAGTCGCTCAGTCGTGTTTGACTCTTTGCGACCCCGTGGACTGTAGCCTACCAGGCTCCTCCATCCATGGGATTCTCCAGGCAAGAATACTGGAGTGGGTTGCCATTCCCTTCTCCAAGGTATCTTCCCTTCCCAGGGATTGAACCCAGGGATCGAACCCAGGTCTCCTGCATTGGAGGCAGACGCTTTAACCTCTGAGCCACCAGGGAAGCCTTTGTATAAATAAATCTCCGTTAAGCATTAAGCTATTATTACTCTTGCCACTGCTTCCGCAAAAACTGAGGTTCACCTGGGAAACTACCCTTTAAATGTGTGCAAACCTGGACCTTGTGGCGTGTCTGTCTCTGTCACTTGGGGTTACATCTCATTTGGCTGTGAAGCTGTGAGTTGGACAGATTCTAAAAATTTGTGGATTGTCAGGTTTTTTTGAAAGCGCAAATGAGATCATGTCAGTGGCTTCCCGTTATTCTTAGGATAAAATAGCAAAGAGAGGTGGACCTTTGCCAGCCTCACTGGCCTCTGCCCCAGCTGCTCTCCTCCACACCACTGTCTGCACACACACACACATTCCCCTTCACACGCCCACACGTACCCCTGACCCCGAGACTGCAGAGGTGTCCCAGGGAGCTTCTTGTCCACGTTCAATTCTTTTTTGCCCAGATCTTCTCCCAGGCCGTCCCTTCTGGTCCCTTTTTACCTAGCTGGCTGTTCTCATCTTTAAAAGCAGCTTCTGGAAAGCTACCCTGAGGTCCACCCCGTCTCAGGGCAGGACCTAGTAGAGTCCAAGGCAGTCATGTGGGGACTGGTGTGGGAAGTCAGGGTGGGCACGCAGAGCTCATCTGAAGTGGTCCATAATCCCAGCTAGTCTTCCTTTCTTTTGATCCCCTAACGTCCTGCCCATCTTGCTGACTCTCATCATCCTCGTGATCACTTGCCCAGTGACTGCCTTCCTGCTTTGGTGAAGGACGCTGACGGGCGGGCCAGTGGCCACTTTCCACTGGTCCATCTGCAGGGCCTCACACAGCACTTGACCTACAGTCAGAGCCGAACGCCTGAATGTCTGAGTGAGGGGTAAACCCACGAGTTCAAGTCAACTTCACATTTTTGTATTTTACCTGTAGCCTGGGGGCTGGATTACAACATAGCATTTGTCATGAGCCCTGCAACAGGGGAAAACCCACCAACCTTCCTTAAATGTCTTTACATTTCTTTTAATTTCATAACCTTTCCAGCAATCCCTTGCTTGTGAGACTTCAGTCCAACCATCCCTAAGGGCTAAAAAGCTGAGATATAATTTTACTGTTAAAGGAAATATACTTCTTGCACATTCTAAAAATGTAGCCTTCCAGTAGTCATATACAGACGTGAGAATTGGACCATAAAAAAGGCTGAGCACTGAAAGTGATGCTTTTGAACTGTGGTGTTAGAGAAGACTCTTGAGTCCCTTGGACTGCAAGGAGATCAAACCAGTCAATGCTAAAGGAAATCATCCCTAAATATGGACTGGAAGGACTGATGCTGAAACTGAAGCTCCAATATTTTGGCTACCTGATGTGAGGAGACGACTCAGTGGAAAAGACCCTGATGCTGGCAAAGTTTGAGGGCAGGAGGCGAAGAGGGCAACAGAGGATGAGATGGTTGGATGGCATCACTGACTCAATGGACATGAGTTTGAGCAAACTCTGGGAGACTGAAGAACAGGGAAGCCTGGTGTGCTGCAGTCCTTGGGGTCTCAAAGAGTCAGACACAACTTATCGACCAAACAACAGTGAAGCCTAAACAAATCACATGCCCAGTTTCAAGCATATCCATTGGTGGTTTTTTGACTCTTAGTTTTCTGTACAGCTTTGCACCTCCAAATCTTATTATAGGTGAAAATCTGATCACTTTGGGTTCCTTTGGCTTAGGTGTTTTAAAGTCTCTTCCAGAGCAAATGCCTTATATTGGGTGGGAATTGTGGCTCTACACAGGTATTTTTCAGGATATTTGCAGAGTGGCTGTGATTTGCCCTGTGTATTTTACTCTCCTCTCTCTTTATAATTTTGAGTAAGAAATACTGGACACAGCTGAAGTATATATTCTGAAACTGATTGATGTAAAATCAGGTTGTCTATGCTCACTGCCGTATAGAGTCTCATTTACTGTCTCTTCTGAGATGCAGTCTTGCTCCCTACTCTCTACCTAGAAAACGTTTCGCATGTTTTAGCAGCTTTAATTTTACTTATTTGCGTGTGTGTGTTTTGATTCCTTGGTCGTTTCCTACTTTGGAAACAGGTACAGGTACAGGTCCTCATAAATGGCCTTTCATGGCAGTGGGACATTGCCTGTTTCTCCGGAATAGACCTTTTCAGTCCCAATTTGACTCGCATTTGTCAGGTGATTCCTTTTTTTTATTTTGTTTTTTCAGGTGATTCCTTTAGTAGACTTTATTCAGATGTCTTTTCCGTTTTCCACTTGTACTTTGGGGAAGGAAAGAACCGATGATGCTGGCAATCAGAAATCTAACAACAGGAAAGTCTACATATTTAGCAATGCTGCTGCTGCTGCTAAGTCACTTCAGTCGTGTCCGACTCTGTGCGACCCCATAGATGGAAGCCCACCAGGCCCCTCTGTCCCTGGGATTCTCCAGGCAAAGAACACTGGAGTGGGTTGCCATTTCCTTCTCCAGTGCATGAAAGTGAAAAGTGAAAGTGAAGTCGCTCAGCCGTGTCCGACTCCCAACAACCACATGGACTGCAGCCCACAAGGCTCCTCCGTCCATGGGATTTCCCAGGCAAGAGTACTGGAGTGGGGTGCCATTGCCTTCCCCGTTAGCAATGCTAATACTGAAAATATGTCATTAAAAATGAGACTTTTTGAATATTGTGCTGGTTGCTTATTAGACATGGCGATCATTAAACTAGCATCATTCCTCACTCCTGAGTGCTGTAGTCTGCCTTTCCTGGTCCACTATCATTTCAGGCTTACCCCACTTCCTTTCTCTGTGTGAAAACAACACTGAATATCTCAGCTTTCTGAATCCCTTTCTTCTCTCAACTTTTAACTAAACCTTTTACATTTAATTATAAATTGTTTCTCATATATTTTTTCACTAGTTTCAGTTTGTGTCTAATCTTCCTGACTCCAGAATAAACTATATGTCAGCTTTTGCAGTCAGGACTGAACTGAAATGTAGCCATTCAACCCGTAAATATTTACTGAGCACATGTTCTGCTCTAGACAGCCGGGTACAACAGTGACTTAAATGCACACAACCTCCCGTCTCAGAGGGCTGACATTCTGATGGCTGGGGACATCGAAGCAAATCAATACTGTAGCATAAGGTCTGGATGCAGACATGAGGGAAAAAAAACCAAAAGGAACAAGAGAGAAGCAGGGAGGTGCTGCTGTTTTACCCAGTGTGGGTGGCAGAAGCCTCTGATGGAAGAGGAGCCATCCCAGGGTCCATGGAGAGGAGAGATGCGGGCGCGTGCAAAGCCCCAAGGACAGGAGGGAGCCTGGTGGGCTCCAGGGCAGCAGAGCAGCTGGTGAGCCTAGAGCTGAGGGCTGTGCCAGTGCAGAGAGTGTAGCAGGGACCTGGGGAGAGGCGCTCTGAGTCGTGGAGGGGGGATCCCTGGAGACACACTCACACTTGCCTTATAGAAGGGTTCCCCTGTCCTCGTATGGATATTAGATTGTATGGCAGCATTTCTCAGTATTTTGACCATTAACCACCTTAGTAGACGCATTGTTAAAAGATTGATTGATTGATTGATTTGGCTGCGTCTGGTTTTAGTTTGCAGCACGAGGAATCTTTGCAGCACGCAGGCTTAACTGCTCCACCGCATGTGGGATCTTAGTTCCCTGACCGGGGATCTAGCCCATGTCCCCTGCGTTGCAAGGGGAATTCTTAACTGCTGGTCCGTGAGGGAAGTCGCATAACCTCGATTTACATTGTGACAGAATAATACGTGTGTGTGCGCCGTGGGTTTATATCAGGAATAATAGTTCCATGAACTAATCATTTACAAAGCACGATGCACTTTGTATCAGTAAGTCCACTCCGGCATTTCTTTTCCTCTTGCTTTGTGAAGTGACCAGAACACAGTAACGCACTAAGTACATTCCCCCCACCCCCGCCCCCGGTGTGAAACATCCCACCGCAGAGTTCAGGGAGGAGGCTGAGAGGAGAGCTGATATTTTGAAGGCTCACCAGTCAAAAGCCATTGCCTTGCATGAGACCACAGTGTGAGCCCGTGAGCATAGGGAAGAGAAAAGGTCCAGGGTGTTTAGAGATACTGACCCCCCCACACCCCAAGTAGGAAGATGGGGAGACCGGCAGGGAGACCAAGGAAATGAGGAAACCAGCAGAAGATGACATCCTGGAAGTCAGCTGAAAAAGATGCTTAGTGCATAGGAATCGCCTGCCATAGGGGACTCAGTAAGTTGAATTGATCTTCATGGTCCATTAACTTAACTAAAAATTAAACGCCTTGAACCATTTATATCTTAAGCATTTACTACCTCTTGGGAAACACCAAGTGTTATTACCTAACATATGTAGGAATAGAGTATTTTCACACATTTGATGTGAAACTGTATTCTAGAAAGCTCATGATATACCTTCCCGCACCAGTAGTTTGGAATTTACAGAAATTAATGTGCATGCCTTTGTTATGGCATCTACTTCTGTTAAATCCTCTCTCCTCATCTGCTGATATAGTGTCTCATGGCCAGCATCTAAGAATGCAAACTAAGATGTTACTGTAATATGGAATCATCAATAGATAGGAAAAGGAGGCCCCTTGGTGGGGCTTGCATGCTGTGGTGTGGGGGTGGGGCGGTCCAAGGCAGAGGAGGTTGTGGGGAACCCCCTCCCCGCTGTCTAACTGTATGGTGTTTTCATGGAATGCACACCAACTGATGTTATCAGATCAACATCTGTCATTCACTTTCTGGGTAACTGTGCATAAACTGCTTAAGATTCCTAAAGCCTTGGTTTCCACATATCTGTAATGAAAATCATAGTAAAACTGTTTTCACTGGTTGTTGTGATTGTTGAATCACAAAGTTCACAGAGTAGGTCCCACTTCTCTAGGTCAGGTTGCCACCGTTGATGTCCTTTTAGTTCTTGGAAGGTCCCCGAGTCATCTCACATTCTCCCTTCAACCCGCAGTGTTCCCCCAGACCTGCAAACATTCACCACTCAGAGGAGCGCCCAGACCCGCCTCTGTTCCTCTCCCAGAGCGGAGCCCAAGCAGTGGTTCTTCAGGAAAATCTCCCCAACTGTCCTCAGATCCTTCACACACTCCTTCCCATGTTTCCTTCTCACAGTTGCAATTCTACACTATTTACCTGGTGGTTTGGTTAACTTTGTCCCAAGACCACAAGCTTGAAGAAGGTGTGTTCCTGTTCTGTGTATCGCTGTGTCTCCACGGCGTCTAGTCCAGAGCCTGATGTTCCATGGGTATTTGTTGGATGAATATGACCGTGATTTTACTGTGCTGCTGGTTGGGTGATGGGTCCTTTAAGAGGCTATTAAATTGAGCTGAGATCTGACTGACATCTTCCACGTGGGGTCCAGCCAGTAGCCACACATCCTGTATGTTAACATTCTTTTCCACTTAAAGCTGACAGCCTATTCATCTTGGGTTTTGTTTTCTGACTCATCTCTTTAAGTTTCTCCTGATGACTTTCTTCAATACTTTTTGCTGTTTTTCACGGCACCCACGAGACTCCTTTTGTAGTGAACTTGGAATTCCTACTGAGGTGTACATGGTGGACAGTCATGGAATATTTGTTGACTTCACAACAGCATCTCTGACATCCTTGTTTATTATTTAGTGTGGAAATCATTCCTAAACTTCTCATGGTGACTGTTTATTGCATACTTTTTTAATAATTGCCCTCTTAGGGACTGAATTGTGTAGTTTTCAGAATTTGCTTTCTGTTGGTCCATCGTAAAATGCGTCAGTGCTTTACTTGACTATAGAAGAATGGATAAAATATTTATTTTTCTTTTCAAAAAATAAACCAAATTCTCCAAAGCGTCATTAATTCAGAGAAGTTATCATGGTGCTTCTGAGAGCACTGCGATGCCATTTACTTTAAAATTGCCCTTCCTATGGAATAGTTAGTGCAAGCCTCAGGAGTTGTTTTTACCTGCTAATTGCAAGCTGCACACTGACAGAATCTGTTACATAATTTGTAAGAATTAAATCTTAGGAGAAAAATGTTCCAGTTCCATCGAGAGGTGAGGTAAGGGGTGGGAGGACTGTTCTGATTTTATGTCTCTCTCAAAAAGGTGGACTTTCAGGTGGATTTAGGTGGAATTTAGGGTGGATTTAAGATGATCTTTATTGTGACAATGAGATTCTTTCATATCAATGTCTTATAGAAAGATTTGTGAAGAAACGTTTTTAAAGTTTTTGATGATTTCACATTGATGCTTGAAAATCCGAATAAAAACACTGGCGAATCTTCAGCCTTATGTGATGTTATCCAACTCAAAAGGTTAGGCACCTCTCCACCTTTAAGCTTTCCAGGGACCAAAACAAATCTTATGACTACTTCTCAATAGTATAAGACTATGGTTCCCAGGTGGCTCAGTGGTAAAGAATCTGCCTGCCAATGCAAGAGACCTGGGTTCCATCCCTGGGTCAGGAAGATCCCTGGGAAAGGAAATGGCAACTCTTTCCAATATTCTTGCCTGGGGAATCCCATGGACAGAGGAGCCTAGGGGGCTATAGTCCATGCGGTCACAAAAGAGTCAGATGTGACTTAGTGACTAAACAACAGTTCAGTTCAGTCCTTCAGTCGTGTCTGAGTCTTTGCGACCCCATGAACTGCAGCACGCTAGGCCTCCCTGTCCATCACCAACTGCCAGAGTCTACCCAGACTCATGTCCATTGAGTCAGTGATGCCATCCAACCATCTCATCCTCTGTCGTCCCCTTCTCCTCCTGCCTTCAATCTTTCCCAGCATCAGGGTCTGTCCCAATGAGTCAGCTCTCCGCATCAGGTGGCCAAAGTATTGGAGTTTCAGCTTCAACATCAGTCCTTCCAATGAACACCCAGGCCTGGTCTCCTTTTGGATGGACTGGTTGAATCTCCTTGCAGTTCAAGAGACTCTCAAGAGTCTTCTTCAACACCACAGCTCAAAAGCATCAATTCTTCCACACAGTTTTCTTTATAGTCCAACTGTCACATCCATACATGACTACTGGAAAAACCATAGCCTTGACTAGATGGACCTTTGTTGGCAAAGTAATATCTCTCCTTTTGAATATGCTGTCTAGGTTGCTCATAACTTTCCTTCCAAGGAGCAAGCATCTTTTAATTTCATGGCTGCAGTCACCATCTGCAGTGATTTTGGAGCCCCCCAAAATAAAGTCAGCCACTGTTTCCACTGTTTCCCCATCTATTTGCCATGAAGTGATGCCATAGTCTTAGTTTTCTGAATGTTGAGCTTTAAGCCAACTTTTTCAGTCTCCTCTTTCACTTTCATCAAGAAGCTCTTTAGTTCTTCTTCACTTTCTGCCATAAGGGTGGTGTCATCTGCATATCTGAGGTTATTGATATTTCTCCCAGCAATCTTGATTCCAGCTTGTGCTTCCTTCAGCCCAGCATTTCTCATGATGTACTCTGCATAGAAGTTAAATAAGCAGGGTGACAATATACAGCCTTGATGTACTCCTTTTTCTATTTGGAATCAGTCTGTTTTTCCATGTCCAGTTCTAACTGTTGCTTCTTGACCTGCATATAGGTTTCTCAAGAGGCAGGTCAAGTGATCTGGTATTCCCATCTCTTTCAGAATTTTCCACAGTTTATTGTGATCCACACAGTCAAAAGCTTTAGCATAGTCAATAAAGAAGAAATAGATGTTTTTCTGGAACTCTCTTGCTTTTTCCATGATCCAGCAGATGTCAGCAATTTAATCTCTGGTTCCTCTACCTTTTCTAAAACCATCTTGAACATCTGGAAGTTCACACTTCACGTATTGCTGAAGCTTGGCTTGGAGAATTTTGAGCATTACTTTACTAGCATGTGAGATGAGTGCAATTGTGCAGTAGTCTGAGCATTCTTTGGCATTGCCTTTCTTTGAGACTGGAATGAAAACTGACCTTTTCCAGTCCTGTTGCCACTGCTGAGTTTTCCAAATTTGCTGACATATTGAGTGCAGCACTTTCACAGTATCATCTTTAATAATTTGAAATAGCTCAACTGGAATTCCATCACCTCCAGTAGCTTTGTTCGTAGTGATGCTTTCTAAGGCCCACTAGACTTCACATTCCAGGATGTCTGGCTCTAGGTGAGTGTGAGTGATCACACCATCATGATTATCTGGGTCGTGAAGATCTTTTTTGCACAGTTCTTCTGTGTATTCTTGCCACCTCTTCTTAATATCTTCTGCTTCTGTTAGGTCCATACCATTTCTGTCCTTTATTGAGCCCATCTTTGCACGAACAATATCAATATAAATATGTAGTATCCTTTTAAAAAAAAGAATAAGATCTGAGGCCAGAGTTTATTTTTAAAGTATATTCCCTGGCAGCCTGCTGTCCACGGGGTTACAAGGAGTCAGACTCGAGTAAACAACTCAGCAAGCACATTGTGACAGTGTGATGGTTATATGAAGTGAAAAGAAGGTTCTGTTAGTTCAGATAAAAAAATGAAAAAAAGCCTCAAAAGATGTATAAATACGTTCAATCATTAATATGATGTTCCTGAAGGAGGTGAGTCACTGTTTCTCTCTGATCTTTGTGGGAAGAGAAGGTATTGGATTTCCTCCAGGAGGACCTTGCCAGCAGAAGTTGCTTAGCATTTATGAAAACTATTGATGACTTTCTACCCCTGCTTTGCAGGACTGATGTAGCAATTTGCTTAACTATTCCACTGGGTATGTCATATAAGCTATGAAAAATGTGTTCTTTTTTCATCTTCTGAGTACATTAAAAATGTTGAATTGCACATTTTAAAGACCAAATCAACAGAGTGATGGAGTGTGCTGAACTCCATTTAATCCCTTCCAACATATGACTTTCTCCCAGCTCTGATTTATCCGCAGAGCAACTCTTTAGCTGGTCATCTTCCACCAGTCGCGTATGTGTTTGGGTGCAGCAAGTGCATTCGTTACACAGGCAGCAGAAGTGTGGGTAAGAGAATTTTAAGCAAAAGCATTAGAAACTTTACTTCTTTCCACGATCACACTGCACTGCTTCCAAACCATAAAGGATTATGGGAACAGGGTGCACAGCCAAACCAGAATAAAGAAGCGAAGGTGGGAAGAGCTGCAGTCAGTTAACTCAGAGATTAAATCATCCATCTTGCAGGCACCCAAACCTGGACGTCTTGTCTGTGAGAAGACTCTGACCTTTGGTAGAACAACAATTACCGCATCTTTGCTGAGACCCAACAGCTGGGGCAGTAGACCGAGCTGAAAAGGGGAAGTGTTCTCAGGGTAGAATGGCAGAGTGCCCAGAAATAAGGGGGAAAAAAAAATCCCCAAAGTTATAGATTGTAGTGTTTTCTTTAAAATTTTAATAGTCGTAACTCCAGTTGACCTGGTAAGAAAACACTTCTTATACACCCGACAACCCTCTGAAGTAAGAATAATATTGGGGTGGCCCAAAAGTTCATTCAGGATTTTCCATACAATATTACAGAGACATGTAATTTTGTATGGAAAAGCTAAATGAACTCTTTGGCCCAATATAACCCTTCTTAGAGGTGAGAAAACCAAGGCCAAGGGAGTTTAAGTACTTTGCATAAACGCGCCAATTACACATGCAGCTCCATCTGACTTCAAAGCCTGTGCCCTTCTGTGTCTCTCAAAGAGGAGTGTGGCTGTGGTGTAGTACTACTAGTTGACATATTTATAAGTAAAAACCATTAATAATTTATATAACCCAAATACAGTATCAAGTATTAGTTATCCATTGCTATATATGAATTATCACATATTTGGAAGCTTAGAGCAACACTCATTTTTGATCTCACAGTGTGTATGGATCAGGAGTCCAGGCACAGCTTAGCTGGCTCCGCTAGTGGTCAAGAACCCGCCTGCCAATGCAGGAGACTTAGGAGATGCAGGTTCGAACCCTGGGTCAGGAAGATCCTCTGGAGGAGGGCACAGCAACCCACTCCAGTCTTCTTGCCTGGAGAATCGCATCCACAGACGAAGCCTATAGGGCTACAGTCCATAGGGTTGCAAAGAGTGAGACATGACTGAAGTGACTTAGCACCACTAAGAGGGCAGGAGAGGGTTCTCTCCAGGAGTGAATTCAAGGTCTTAGGCAGGGCTGAGATCTCATCTGACGCCTTGACTGTGGAAGGGCAGGAGAGGGTTCTCTCCAGGAGTGAATTCAAGATCTTGGGCAGGGCTGAGATCTCATCTGATGCCTTGACTGTGGAAAGGTCCATCTCCAAGCTCCTGAGGCTGTTGACAGGTTGTTTACAGGTCCCGAGAGTTGTTAGACTGAAGACTGCAGCTTTCTGCCCTCTGCTGGCTGGGGGCCCTGCTCCATTTCTGATTACATGGGCCTCTCCAGCTTCATCAAGGTCAGCAAAGAAGAGGCTGAAAGGGTGACATCAGTGCCTTGTGAAACCCTGGTGTTGAAGGGACAGGCTGTCAGCTTTGCTAGGTCACTGCGCCTTTGGGAGGAGGGGATTATATGTGAGCATGAATACCCGGAGGTGGGTAATGAGGGCCATCTGAGAGTCTGCCCTCCACAGGTATGGAGGCCTAAAGGACTTTCAAAAGAAATGCTAAGGTTGTGATCTTGCTATTCAGCTGAATGCTAAAATAAATGAATAAGTAAATTAAATAATTCAGAAACAACTGAAAAGCCAAATCGTTGGTGTAAAGACAGTTGGTTCTGACTTTGTCCTAATGTGAATGCAGTCACATACCTCCGGCCACATGTCGTTACAGCAGACTGGCAATTATTACAGCGGGAAGAGAAGCTCCGCATGGTTTTTTAAACTGACAGTTCTTTCAGTTGGGTGAGGATAATTTAAAAATAGTCTGTTTATATTAGAGATGCACAATATTTTTTTCCCTTTGACATGGAAATGAGCAACTCCAGAGAAAAGCCCATCATACAAAAAACAGTCAACGAAATAATAATTTGCTTTAATTTATCTCCAGTGTTTTTGGTGATGAATATATCATAGATCTGATTTTAAAGGAGACAGCATAGTCACTAGCAGACCAACTACTGGACTAGAAAACAAAATCCCTTTACTGGTTGCAGATTGGACTTTAGATCTCCCATGTTCAACAAGGATTTATATATTCACCAAGTCAAAATACACATGGTTAAGACTTCATTAATTCTTAATGATGGGCTCTCAGTTAATCCCATTGAGAGCCCATCTCAATGGGATTGAGTGAACCAGGTATCTGGAGAACTTCATTAGGGAAGGAATATCTATGTGAGGTCTTGTCTCAACTGGTTCATTCAAGTCCTTCTGAGCACACGCATACATATAGCTCAGTTGGTAAAGAATCCGCCTGCAATGCAGGAGACCCCAGTTGGATTTCCTGGGTCAGGAAGATCTGCTGGAGAGGAAATAGGCTACCCACTCCAGTATTCTTGGGCTTCCCTAGTCGTTCAGCTGGTAAATAATCCACCTGCAATGCAGGAGGCCTGGGTTCAGTCCCTGGGTTGGAAGATCCCCTGGAGAAGGGAAAGGCTACCCACTGAGAATTCCATGAACTCTATGGTCCATGGGGTCACAAAGAGTCAGATACGACTGGGAAACTTTCACTGTCACTTCACTTTCATACATATCAAGGCTTGCTTTTATAAACTAGATCATTATAAAAGATTGTAAGAGATTCTTAAAGACAAAAGAGTAAAAGTGAAATGTTAAGGCATGTTGATGAAAGCAGATTTAAATCTGTCTGTGTTCTTTTTTACTAAGAATTCTAAGGGAGGACAATAAAACATGTTATTTTTAACGTGGAAGAGGAGGTAAAACCCAGAAAACTAAAGTGAAATTTGATCAACATGTAATCTGTTCTCAGTTGGAGACAGTTTTGAGAATGAAAGAGGATGTTTAAAATGTGTTATGTTTAAAAGTACATATTAATCAATAAAAAGTTCTATTACATTGGTGAACTTATAAAAAGTTATATATATATATAAATCATTTTAGTGAAATTCTTTTCAAAAATAAAATATAACAACATATATGCTGCCGGGGTCCAGCCCCGGTGGATCCAGGGTAATTCGAAGGGGAGACGGAATTGGCGTCCTAGGAAAAAAATTATTTAATTACAGATATAAAGAGAGATTAGAAAAGAATAGTGTATTAGGAAAATTAGTGGAGAAAAAGAGGCTGAATAACTTGGTTTACGTGGAATACCGATCAAACTCCAAGACAAGGAATTTGCACCACCTACGTAGGCCACAGGTGTCTTTCCGTTCTCCCGAAGGAGAGGAGGCACTGAGGCCTCCCTGGTCCGATCTTAGAAGCCCAGGCAAAATTAGCAGGCTTGGTGAGTACCCACGTTCCAGATGGGAATTCAGCCAGAAGGGGAAAGAAAGAACAATACGGGGGAATCAGTCTTTCCAGAAACTAATCCGATTTCTTTATTTTTCAGGTTTGCTTATATACTTTTTGTTATACATAGGGATGAATACAGAGTCACACGGGGGTCAGCAGACCTGACCGTTGTCAAAATCAGGTGCTTCATATAAATGTATACAAAGGTCTTATGGGTTTTACATCATCTTCTGGCCATGAGGCCTGCTTACATTTTATGACCCTTTCTGATAACGGCCAGTCAACCAGAAAACTTATTTTTTCCAGAGGTGATTTTTTTCTTAAACCAAGCGCCACCCTCCAAATAAAGTTGCATTCCTATAGGGTGAGGGTGCAGCGGGTTACAGTCAAGAAAAGGAATTTACTTAGCCTAAGGTTTAACATGATTAAGCTTAAAGGTTAATACTTATTTTTCCTATATGCTAGTTATATTCATTATAAGGGCAGGGAATATGGAGATTTAGCAGCAAATATTGGCTCAACAAATGAAAAACCTTTCACCAATATCATTTCTAATCAACCCACTGTACTATACTAATAATTTTTTAACTTCTCAAAAGAGTCTGTATTTAGAAAGTTTTAAAGCATCTCGTGCCTCTCACGGTTGGGAGGCTGTAAACAATCACATGTGGCCGGACGAACCCGCTCAGGCAGGCTAGAGAACCTTCAGAGGAGTTTGTAAGTTGAAACACTCTTGTCACGCCCAGGAATTTTTATTAACTGGAGCTGCACGTTTACTCCTTCTCCGAGAGAGGTGCTGGGGGGTCAGCCCCCCATAAAGTCAGAGGTGTAGGTGAGAGCATGAAACAGTAAAGTAGGCACTCTGGTTTTGGGGGTAGATGCTCGGGAACAGGGGGTTTCCTGAGTCTCGATCCCACCTTTGTGTATGCCGAAGCCTCCTTGCTCATGACCTTTGCCATGGGCAGAGTTCCTCACGCTGGCTCCTGGCAATATGCATGTTAACTCCCCCACAAAAATATATGAATTATTTGAACATTAAATATGAACACACATGGAATGATTATTCTTGATACATTTTAGATACTTTTAATTGGCACATTCGCTACATTTCTCCCAAATATTTTACCTCTAGTGTTTTCCTGAAGGATGCTTCTCAAAATATCTTAGTTTTTTAAAAATATAATCTTGTAATCTTCATCAAAGATACACTTTATATTTTCTTGCTTCATGTTCACAGAATAACAGCATGTTCAGTTAACTCTGACCACGCTGTACTATTTTTAATTGAGGATAAGCTGTCTTTACTGTTGCTAAAGTATCTGGAAAAGTCAGAGCAAATTTTAGTAATTGGAGGTTATTCTCACTATAACTTTGTTTATATTTTAATGGATAAATATTTGAATGAAAACATCACATTCATTTGGTTAGTCATTCTACTTTTGTTTGATAAGTATTTTTGTGACAAAACTGAACAGTTTGTTTCATTTACTATGATTTGAAGTATTTTGTCACTTTTAGATACTTCAAAACTGCCGGCCTTGCAGATGTCATGCAATTCTGGCATATTTTATAAATTTATCCAATTAAACACAAGTTTCTTCCAAAGGCACTACCTTGAATGGAGGTGATTCAAGGCTTACCACTAGACCAATGAAATTGAATCTTGAGCATGGTTTAAACTTTTACCACATTATTGTGTTTAGGTTAATTTAGTCTGTTCCTTCCTTGCTTTTATATAGAAAAGTGAAAGTGAAAGTGAAGTCGCTCAGTCGTGTCCGACTCTTTGCGACCCCATGGACTGTAGCTTACCAGGCTCCTCCCTCCATGGGATTCTCCAGGCAAGAGTACTGGAGTGGGTTGCCATTGCCTTCTCCAGGGGATCTTCCTGACCCAGGGATCGAACCCAGGTCTCCCACATTCCAGAAAGACGCTTTAACCTCTGAGCCACCACGGAAGCACAGTTGTCAATTGCTAAAATTTTAAAAACACTCAAAAATTGAAAGCTGAAGTGTTTTGATGCTTTAACAAATATTTTTATTAAAAACATCCATTTTATTTTGAACAAATATAGCAAAAATTTACAGGTTTTATTTTCAAAGCAGTTCAAAAATAGTACTATACTTGGAATAATTTTACAGAGTAGTTCTTCAGAAGTTTAAACATTCCTAAGATACTGTCTTTAGATAACTTTTCACAAAGTACCGTAACCTGGGAGTTGAAAATGGTTGTGTAGTTAATCTAAAAGAGCAACTGATATTTCATTATTAACAAAATTAATTTCCAGAAGCTTTTCTGTGATTTCATGAATTGGCTGAGAAACTTTGAACTGTTACTGGTATTAAGTGATTTTTAATCTGAAACATCTGATGATGCTGCTTATCAACATTTACCAGTGTTAACTGCTGATGCTCTTTACCTTGAAATTTCAGCAATAGCAATTACCCTGAGTTTAAACTTGTCCTAAAGCAGTTCTCAAAGTGTGGATACCAGACCATCAGTGTCAGTATCAACCAGAAACTTTTTAGGAAATAGTTTCTCAAACTGCTGCCCCTACCATCTGAGTCAGGAGTCTTGCAATTATGTTATTACAAGCCTTCCAGATGCTTCTTATGTTTGAGAGTCACTGCCTAAAAGCACGGGCTTCCCAGGTGGTGCTAGTGGTAAAGAACCCATCTGTCAATGCAGGAGATGTAGAGACATGGGCTGGATCCCTGGGTCAGGAAGATCCCCTGGAGGAGGCACAGCAACCCATCCAGTATTCTTGCCTGGAGAAACCCATGGACAGAGGAGCCTGGCGGGCTACAGTCCATGGGGTCACAGAGTCAGACATGAATGAGCTACTTAGAATGCACACATGCCAAAAGTATGGTTGGAGGCCGTCTTCTCGCTGTTGATATTTAAAGTGTACCTAAGGACAGGGAGGCCTGGCGTGCTGCGATCCATGGGGTCGCAAAGAGTCGGACACGACTGAGCGACTGAACTGAACTGAACTGAAGGTAAGCATAATTATATACATTAAAAGACTGAGTAAGTCGTTTATTATTAATAAAGTTAACTAGTCTAAGTTGGATAAATTGAATAATCCATGCCTCAATTTGCCTAACTAATTGATAAAAGGCTAAATTTGCATATGTTAATATGCTTAATTATGTTTGAAAAGCTAGAAAATTAGATGACTTGTGCATCATTTATTGAACAATTACATGCATGAAACCAAATATGCCATTCTGAAGTAGAGGTATGAAGTAATTGTGGTATTAAGTGAATGTCATTGCAGACAATTAGCAAAATTCTAATTCTATCATTTCTTATTATACATCACCGTCTGGCAAAACTGTTTAAAATGAAACATTACAGTCTATTAAAAGGAGTATCATTCTTTAATGACTTTACTTAGCAGATCATTTTATATAATAATTCAGCTTTGCAAACAGTAAGGTACACAGAATAATACAATTATTGCATACCTTATTGTTCTTTTCTACTTTCCAGGTTGGCTTTTATTTGGTCTTTCTATGACAGGTTTGCAAAGGAAAACCACAGCAGTTACATAAACATTTTAATAGAAATTGGAGCTGAGATTTAGGGCATTCTGCTACTTCTTTTCTTGGTAAAGCAGCTCGGGATGTCATATCCCTTTAAACTCTGAGGTTGTCAGCGTGCCATGCATGAAGAGGGTCTGAACTCACAGGAAATGGGAAGCCGGGGGATTGGATTAAGCAGGTTCTGCAGGCCACGGCTCGGGGCGGGTGCATTATGATGGTGACATGGGGGGGGCCACAGTTGCAAGGAGCACCAGAGCTGAGCAGGCAGGAGAGGCGGACTTTTCTCTTTCATCAGCTGGACTGGTCTCTTCTCTGCTAGACACTCTGTGTGTGTGCCCAGTATTGTTTTAAACAATTTATTTTCAGGAAAGAAAGTGCAGTTAGGTGACTGTGAATGTTGGGCGTCTCCCTAGATTGTGGGCATTCTGTTTTGTGCCAAAGAAACACCCAGTTTATATGAAGACACACACACACACACCCCTCCTTGCACACACAGATGCACAAACACACATATGCACACAGTCATTCATGTTCACACATACAGTTGCAAACACACACTCGTGTAAATTTTATGTATGTATATCTCCATACAAATGAGCACTTAGATATAAGAATATATGGTTATATTATATAGTAAAATAGATAATATATACAATCATATATAAGTTTATATAAAAGATATCCCTCTTAAGTCTAGAATTGATGCTTTTGAACTGGTATTGGAGAAGACTCTTGAGAGTCCCTTGGACAGTGAGATCAAACCAGTCCTTCCTAAAGGAAATTAGTCCTGAATATTCATTGGAAGAACTGATGCTGAAGCTGAAACTCCAATATTTTGGCCACCCGATGTGAAGAACTGACTTATTGGAAAAGACCCTGATGCTGAGAAAGATTGAAGGCAGGAAGAGAAGGGGACGACAGAGGACGAGATGGCTGGATGGCATCACGGACTCAGTGGACGTGAGTTTGAGCAAGCTCCAGGAATTGGTGATACACAGGGAGGCCTGGCATGCTGCAGTTCATGGGGCTGCAAAGAGTTGGACATGACTGAGTGACTGAACTGAACTAAATCTATAAATGTTGTATATAACCCTCCACATACTTTTTTCCCATTAAGCAAATAATCAGAAAGCGGCTTCTGAAGTTTTTATTGTGAGCCCCATCACTGAAGAACACCAGGGTGAAATATGAATTCCCCATTATTTCTGTGCATCTGGAGCATTGTCATGTGGCTGCAAGAGTGGATAAATATCAGTCAAGTTCCTCTGTAAAGGGATCAATTATGTAACAGAGCATTAGCCACTCCGACTGTAACTGGTTTTCAGAATGGCCATCATTTATATGGTAAGCCTTCCATGCCAGTCTCTGGGTTATTTTTAGAATGCTGGAATTTTCTATATATAGGAAGACATATTAATATTAAACATCAAAGTAGCTTTTTGATTGCTCTCTTTTTTGCAGTCACTAACTTAAATAGACTGGAGCCAGGCATTAGCTTCCTAGAGTCTAAAACTGGACACTGTCATAGATTATTCTGTTTGACATATATGGAGCAAAGGGATGAGCCCACAGCCGTGTCTTTGGAGAACTCTAAACATCAAATGCGGGGCTTTGCAGGTGCCTCGGTGGTAAAGAATCTGCCTCCAATGCAGGAGATGTAGGTTCGATCCCTGGGTCGGGAAGGTCCCCTGGAGAAGGAAGTGGCAACCCACTCCAGTGTCCTTGCTGGGAAATCCCATGGACAGAGGAGCCTGGCAGGCTACAGTCCACCGGGGGGCAAAAGAGTCAGATACGACTTAGCGACTAAACCACAATAACATCAAATATAGGGCGCCAAATGTTTATACCAAGTAATGCTTAGGTACAAGCAGCAAGCAGTGCTCTGCCCTGAGGCGCCAACTCGCCCCACCTTCCTGGGCAGCGCCGAATAATTCCCAGGAGGCTTCCCATGGCCTTCAGTCCACGGCCTTCATGAGGTTGTGATCAACTCCAGGGCTGACTCGGCGAGCCTGGTCATCGGTCAGTTCACCTACCACCACAGAAGCTGAAAGTGCAGCCCCGTGGGATGCCGTCATTTCGTGCGGTCAGCAAATCATCTCAGCTCTAAAAATGACTTTTCTTCTGCCGGCTTCCGTGAACACAAGGCAACCAACCTGACTATTTCGACTAGCTTTTTTCTTGTCATGTAAAAGCGGGTCTTCTCTGAGAACATCTCCGTTTCTCATAGACCTTCTCAGTAACTCATCAATGTATTTACCAGGGGCAGGGGAGTGGAATCTACGCTTTTACATTTTTGTATCTTTCTGACCACCTGGCACTTGTGGGAACCCGAAAAATCCATCGTTTACTTTAATGAAGCAGAACATCATTGGGTGTCCCCCTTGGAGTGTCCCACTTGAACCATGTCTGCACTTTGCGGGCCCTCCTCCTGGGGCCGTGCCTCTGGATTTTTCGTCTGCCCACTCTGGCTGGATCTGCCTTGCAGCAGTTCTCTAGGAGGATGTCTGAATGGAGTGGTTCACCCGGGAGTCTGCTCAGGCCTAAGACAGTAGATGTCACCTTCCAAACTGACACCTAGACCGCAGGCGCGTAGAGGAACACTGCTGTCTGCTCCCTCTGGTGAATCTGGACTGTGAGAGCCTGCCGGGCCACTGCCAGAAGCAGAGCCAAGAGAACAATCGCTGCATGAGGGGCTCCTTCTGACGATCATCCTGTTCATTATGAGAGCTTGACAGGAAAACGGATGCACAATATTTAGCGTAGGGGCTTGTGCAGAGGACAGCAAGCAAGGGATTGCTTTAAAGCCCATCAGATGGACCAGCTGAAGGGACAGCAGGGATGTGCAGAGGAGCTGGAGATCCTGCCAGAGGCCTGGATGGAGGGAAGACCCACAGCCACCCAGCTGGACGGGCGAGGCGCTGGCATGCATGTGGGGCACTCTGGGGTAAAGTCACTCTAGGGAGTTGGAAGGGAGAGATTCTGAATTCTGAAGTCTCTGAAGATTCCACAGAAGCAAGAGTTAACAAGAAGGGAGGACAGGAAACAGGAAAGGGCGAGGCTGCCACTGATGACAGGCGAGGGAGCTGCAGATTTCAAACAAAGTTTGCGACTTCCCTGGCGGCTCAGACGGTAGAGAATCTGCCTGCAGCGCAGGAGACCTGGGTTCATTCCCTGGTCGGGAAGGTCCCCTGGAGAAGGGAAGGGCAGCCCACTCCAGTATTCAAGCCTGGAGAATTCCGTGGACAGAGGACCCTGGTGTACTATTGTCCAAGGGGTCACCAAGGGTCAAACATGACTGAGCAACTAATGGTTTGATCGTTTTATTACGCTGAGCTGGTACTTTAGTTCCTGATCTGAGACCATGACTTGAAGTGACCAAGTGTCTCAGCCGCTTTGTTAGTCTGAGAGCCAGGAGCCACTTCCTGGAACCCGTGCTGATTTCGTCCACAGAGGTGGGAGGGGACTGCCCGCATGGAGGAGGGTGAAAAGGATCCCCAAGAGAAGGAATAAGCCGACACCCCCACGTATCCTACCTGCGCAGGGGGTAGTGGCTTCCCAGCTTCAACCTTCCTCCTCCTCCTGCACCCAGGAGCAGCTGTGTTTCTGCTGCTGCTGCTGCTGCTAAGTCACTTCAGTCGTGTCCGACTCTGTGTGACCCCAGAGACGGCAGCCCACCAGGCTCCCCCGTCCCTGGGATTCTCCAGGCAAGAACACTGGAGTGGGTTGCCATTTCCTTCTCCAATGCAGGAAAGTGAAAAGTGAAAGTGAATTCGCTCAGTTGTGTTCAAACCCCTAGTGACCCCATGGACTGCGTGCAGCCTTCCAGGCTCCTCCATCCATGGGATTCTCCAGGCAAGAGCACTGGAGTGGGGTGCCATTGCCTTCTCGGTTCTGATGCTTGGCACACATTCAATGCTAAGTAATTTCTTTAAAAATAAACATTGAATGCAGTGAGCAATCTGTCTTTCATTCTTTTTAAAAAGAACCTCTGTTGCTACTGCCACTACTTTTATTACGTGTTTTTGCTTCTTCTGCCCCACTCTACCTGGCTGAAGGTATATCTTGGCTTCTGAACTTTGGATTTACAGAAAGAATGGTATAGCAAGGGCCCTGCTGCTGCTTTAGCTTCCTGCAATCCACTGGAAGTCTGGCTGCCATCTTCCTGTGAAATCTGACCCTTTATTGAATTTCTCTATGCCTTTCTCCTCTAATCTGTAAAGTAATATCATTGCCCAAGTCGGTCTTGGATAGTCAATGATGTATCAACCTTTTCTCAAGTAAATTCTAAAGCACTGGGCTTTAAATATTGTTGCTTGTTCACAAATGTTCTAATGGGATTTTTTGCTTCTCATTTATGCTTCAAGATGTTTAATTGATTCAGGAAGCTTGTAAGCTCTCCAGGGTCAAATTAAGTTTCTGGTCAAAAGGAAAGAGTTATTTTGAATCTTCTACTAAGAGATGTATTTTGCCTACCAAAATGGTCCAGCCAAAACTTCACCCCAAAAATCATAAGTAGAGATATGATTAGAAAAAAAATCAAACCTTGCAAGTTTTACTTTCATGTTAAACATCTGACAAGGCACATTTTATAGGCTATATTAAGTAACTACTGAGCTATTAAGTCCAAGGGCCTTTCCTTAGCTTTCAGCCCTGATTGTCACACCAAATTACCTATGAATATGATAGAGTTGGTGCCTTGAAATGATTTATTTATTCAGTAAGTATTCATTGAACAGTGCTAAATGTCAGGTGCTGTTCTGAGCAATTATGATGCTTAGATTAATGGACAAAGTGGATGAAACTTGACTCAGTGAGCTTACAGGATGGCCTGTGTGTGGGGGTGGGCATTCAGTACATCATGAGGTGATGATGGGTCACTGAACGAGGTAGATGCTGTGTGTGTTGGTTTCACGGGCCACCACCATGAAGTACCACCATCTGAGTGGTTAAACAGTGAAAATGTATCATCTCACAGCCTGGAAGCTGCAGGTCTAAACTCCAGGTGTCGGCAGAAGTGGGTTCCTTCTGAGGCCATGACGGAGGGTCTGCTCCAGGCCCCTCTCCCTGGCTTATAGATGGCTGTCTTCTCCATGTCTCTTCATATGGTTCTTCCCTCTTTGCATGTGTCCAAATACCCACCTTTTTTGTAAGGGCACCTACTATACTGTATTATGCCTGCTAAGTTGCTGCAGTCGTGTCTGACTCTTCGTGACACCATGGACTGTAGCCTGCCAGGGTCCTCTGTCCGTGGGATTCTCCAGGCAAGAATACTGCAATGGGTGGCCATTTCTTTCTCCACATACTGGATTAGGGTCCACCCTAATGACCTCATTTTAAATTGACCCCCTCTGTAAAGACGGTCTCTAAATAAGGTCCGTTCTGAGGTCCTTGGAGTTGGGACCTTGTCTTTTCTGGGAACACAATTCACCCTCTGCCTGTGGTTAAAGTGTTAGAAGAGGTGTTAGCAGGTAAGAAGCACTTTGGAAGAGCGCCTGTACTGAGGATGAGGATGTGAGCCCCTTGGACATCTGCGGAGGAAGCAGCCTTGTAATGTGGGGACTTCGAGGCATCTTCAGATCCCCCCCTGGGCATGTAGCCTGTGTCTGAATATTAGATACTCAAGTGGTGGGGATAGAGGAGGCAGACAGGGGAAAACACGAGCTTGCACAGGAGGACGGGAGGATCGGAGGTGCCCAGGGCTCAGCTGAATCCTAAAGGAAATCCGTCCTGGATATTCACTGGAAGGACTGATGCTGAAGCTGAAGCTCCAATACTTTGGCCACCTGATGGGAAGAGCCAACTCATTGGAACAGACCCTGATGCTGGGAAAGATTGAGGTCAGGCGGAGAAGGGGACGACAGAGGATGAGATGGCTGGATGGCATCACCGACTCGATGGACGTAAGTTTGAGCAAGCTCCAGGAGTTGGTGATGGTCAGGGAGGCCTGGCGTGCTGCAGTCCATGGGGTTGCAAAGAGTCAGACATGACTGAGTGACTGAACTGAACTGAACTGAGGGCTCTGCTAGGGAACCGCTCCACCCCCTGCAGCTGGAGGGCACTGCGCTGACACGTGGCTGCATCCTGGGAGCCATGCACGTTGAAAGAGATTTGCAGTAGTAAGGACCTCGGAAGAGTTCACATGACTGTGTCACGTGATATGTTCCTGAGTCACGTGATACGTTCCTGTACTGTCCGCTACTCCCCGTTCGCGAGGCATCTTCTCCCGTGGACAGGGGGGTCTGGCCGCCCCGGCACCGGGATTTCCTGGTGGCGGCTCTTCGTGGGCTCTGATACCTGGGCTCCTCTCTTTCCTCCACAGCCGCAGTATGCACTAGGAACTAGGGGCAGACTAGCAGGCACCATTCTCTCCTAATACGTTTTACTTGGTGGAGGGCTTTCATTTAAAGGGAGTTCGCCGTAAAACCTCCAGGGTTTCCATCCCGGGCAAGAGTTTCTCCCTTTAGACTGTAAAGTCTTGTATCAGACCGCACCTGGTTTGTTTTGTGTGGGGCTGAGGTCTTGTTTCTTTCAACTTCCTCAGATTAGAGGGCCGTTCTTTCCAATGTCTTTAAGTATTTGGAAAGAGGTAGTGTTCAGACAGACGTGCTGATAAGAGCATAATAGATTTTATATACATGAGCCCAGGGCCTGAGTCCCCTGTAGGTCTCAGTTTTCAGAGTATCTGAGAATAGAACCTTTGGCATAGAGCTTTCGAAAAATAGAGATATCTGTGCTTTCATATCTTGGTACAGTACCCTAGACAAAGTTTGCTGGGTAATAAACTATAAATGAGGGCTTTTCTGTTGCCTGAAATGAACAGCCTATTTTCAGTAGATTTCAAACGGTCTGTGTTATGGATGATTAAGCACTATAAGAGAAATTCCAGGAACATTCCATTATTCCCTTGACTTTTTAACTACTACACCAAAGATTGCTGTTGTTGTTCAGTCAATAAGTTTTGTCTGACTCTTTGCAACCTCATGGACTGCAGCATGCCATGCTTTCCTATGCTCCACTCTCTTCCAGATTTGCTCAAGTTCATGTCCATTGAGTCACTGATGCCATCCAACCATCTCATCCTCTGTCATCCCCTTCTCCTCCCACCCTCAATCTTTCCCAGCATCAGAGTCTTTTTCAGTGGGTCAGCTCTTCCCATCAGGTGGCCAGAGTATTGGGGCTTCAGCTTTAGCATCAGTCCCTCCAATGACCAAAGATTAGCCCCCTGTTTACTTCTAAGACTAGACAAGTGGGCACAGCAGCTGGTGCTGCTGACATGGCATGGGCATTAGTGGAAAGGACCAGTGAGAGGAAGGGCATGCCGAGGGATGCACCAGAGGCCTGCCGCAGATGCCGTTTAAACGTGGAGAGGAGAGAAAAAGCAGGAGCAGAGGAGACGTGCTCTGGAGAGAAGATGAGTGAGGCCCCCCCACCGTGAGTTAGGGGCGTCAAGACATCCATTGTGATCGTGCACAGAGTAACATAGCTTTAGAAGAAGTGCAAATGCGCATGAATTTCAACCAACTTTATGCAGAATTTGGGTTCCTTCCTAACCAATTGTTAACGTTCCGGAGTTGCAATCCTGGCACCTTTTTTGCTGCAAAATTCTGAGTCTACCATTCCGCTGTCAGTCTGTGGCAAGCCGTGACCTCTTCCCGACCCTGCAGTTAGGAAAATCTCATGTCAGATAGGAACTGGTCTTTGGAATTGGATCACATTCAGGTGGCGGTTGTGGGGGGTGGTTTCATTTTCCTGACACCGAGCAGATCCAGCATCCGATCATACATGCTTTCCTTCCTGAAAGAAGGAAACTTGCTTTCGGTCTAATAGTGTGCTTGCAACTGAACCAGACAGCAGTAGACGGGCAAGCATGGACCCCAATCAGCCAGGGTTGACAGTAGCCCATTAAAGCTGTGCAGATAAGTCTTGTCTCACTCAGAGACTTCAGCTCCCTGAAGTCAGAGAAGGATTGCATGCTCAGGGCCGCCTGGCAGGGGCCGGACCTGGGACAGAAACTCTCTGTCACATATCATCCCACCCATGGCCTCAGAACTGGACAGATTAAACTCCTGCAAGAAGGAATACAGCTATCTGAAATGTCCCTGAGTTTTGAAAGTTCACATTTGGATCATTTACGGAAAATAACTTAATTTCTGTCCGAGTTGTCAGAATTTCTAAGATGGTCTAAACAGCCAAATGCCCTTGATCAAGGTTTTTCTCATCTCTACCCAAGTGAAGTGAAAGTCACTCAGTCGTGTCCGACTCTTTGCAACCCCGTAGACTATATAGTCCATGGAATTCTCCAGGCCAGAATATTGGAGTGGGTTCCCTTTCCCTTCTCCAGGGGATCTTCCTGACCCAGGGGTCGAACCCAGGTCTCCAGCATTGCAGGCAGATTCTTTACCAGCTGAGCCACAAGGGAAGCCCTCTTTCTACCATGGAGGGATTCTCTATTCTCTCTTCATCAGTGTCCTCTTTATTTTAAAGCAGCTGCCTTTGCTGTGGTCATGCATATTCTGGGGCAGGAGAGGATCTAATACATGAACTACGGTCTTTCCAGATTCAGAAAATATGTCATTGTTTGGTCTGTATGCCAGCTGTGACCTGAAGAGCCTGTCTGAAGCTCTTTTTAATGTGCCACTTTTACCTAAAAGATAACTTAGCTTTTATCCGTTCCCTGGAATATCCATCATCTTATATTACCTCCTCCTGGCCTCTAAACTGTCTGCACAGAAGCCTCAGTGTTCTCTGGGGTACGAGTGACAGCCCTGGGCCTGAACATCTCTGATGTGCCAATGGCCAGTGAAGAATGTGTGGCCATATTTGGAATTTCACTGGAGTAATAAAACTTTGAGGTCAGCAAGCCCGTTTTCCCTTTTCGTAGGATTCACATGATTGTCAAGGGTCGTGCAGTTAGCCACTACGATATAAGTAGGGTGAGGATTGGCGCACTTACCTCAAAATCCAGTTAGAGCTGGGGATTCAGGAAAATCTCCCCAGCTGTTGCTGTTGTTCAGTTGTGTCTGACGCTTTGCGACCCCGTGGACTGCAGCACGCCAGGCTCCCCTGTCCTCCACCTCTCCTGGAGCTTGCTCAAACTCATGTCCACTGGCTTGGTGACGCCATCTGACCATCTTGTCCTCTGCTGTCTGTTTCTCCAGCAATCTATAGCCAGCAATCAAGATTAAATCCAGAGTGAATGTCTCTGTTCCCCATGCTGGAGATCCGTGTGTTAGGAGGTGGGGCCTTTGGGAGGTGATTAGGTCATGAGGGTGGAGCCCTGGTGAGTGGGATTAGTGCCCTAGTAAAAGGGACCTCTAAGAGATCCCTCATCCCTTCAGCATGTGAGCACAACCTTGTGAGTTCACCTTCTACCACCAGGCAGGAAGCGTTCACTGGAACCTGTCTGTCCCGGTGCCCTGTCTCAGACCTGTATCCTCCAGAGCAGTGAGGAGTAATCATCTTGTGTGTATAAACCCACCAGACTGTGGCACTTTGTTCTAGCAGCCACAATAAGCTAAGATGTTGAAAAGTGACAGTGAAAGTGTTAGTCACAACCAACTCTGCAATCCCGCGGACTGTAGCCCATCAGTCTCCTCTGTCTGTGGAATTCTCCGGGCAGGAATACTGGAGTGGGTCGCCATTCCCATCTCCAGGGGATCTTCCCAGCCCAGGGACTGAACTCAGGTCTCCTGCGTTGCAGGCGGATCCTTTACCGTCTGAGCCACCAGGGAAGCCCCAAGACGATGAAGGCACATGCAGAGACTTCCCAAGCAGTGCAACAGCGGGGTGAAAGCCCAGTTCGGAGACAGCAGATTGCTCACAAACTAAGAAGTATCATGGACACAGTCATTTCACTCTCGGGTCAGAAGTGAACGATTTGACTTAGAGAGAGCCAGCCAAGGAGGTTTTGTCTACAAATGTTGCCTTTAGATACTTTATTTTGTCAATAATCTAGAGATTACATTGTTGTTATTTTGAAGAAAACCTATCTTTAGTGTAGATATCCACCTTTGAATTGTTATTTACCCATCCTCCTCAATGCCAGATTTCCTGAGCCAGTTTGCACTGAGAAGACAGAATAAAGACATAACCATCTCATGTTCAATAGTGTTTAATAAAGAATGTGATTTTGTATCATTTAAGGTGAAAGCTGTTCTCTACTTCAAAGTTAAAGACTGTTCTCTGTTTCAAAGTTAAAAATTAATTCTGCAGTTGTGAGCTAGTGGACTGTTCATATTCCACGAGGTTTTATTTCTTTCTAATTCTGTATCTGGATTCAACTAAGAAAAGTCCTTTCTGTTTAACTTAAATATCATTAATGAATGAGAACAAAATTTTGCAGTACACTAAAATACCATTTTCTATAAATGGGACTAGAGTGTGAAAATCTGTAATTTGCTCCTTTGACATTATTTTCTAACAATCAGCATATATAGTTTGCAAGTTATTGAAGAAAACAGTATCTTGTCCTCCAAGTGGTGTGAAAACCTGTTATTTTAAGATACTTGTAGTGCAGTTAATTTCCAGGAACTTAAAAACATTGGCTTTACCTCTCCTTCTCACAGAGTTAAATAAAGGAATTCCTTATTTAGAAAAGAAAGCGAGGGAAGGGGAGGTACTTTTTATATCAACTGCACATGGGGGAAAAAATGGTATTCTTGTTAACTTTAGAGTTTTTCAAAATAATAATGATGGAAATACACCAACATTTAATTGCCCCTTAATATGTGCCAGAACTCTGCTCACCACGTTACTTTGATTACATCATTTAATTTCTATGACCCTGGAAGGTAGCTATGGATATTATCGTCTGCTTTCTGCAGATGGGAAGCAGACTTCCCGGGAGCACTTTGCTGCTGAAGCCCCACAGCCGGGCACAGGACTGAAAGAAAGACCTCGGAAGAAGTGGAAGGCTTCCACTTCTCCTCTTAAAGATGTCTTAACTGGGAGAGAAGCTACCTGTTCCGTCAGACTTTGAAAGCAAAATTAACATATTTTCCATATGAAATTTGGAGAGGAAATAGCAACCCACTCCAGTATTCTTGCCTGGGAAATCCCATGGACAGAGGCTACAGTTGATGGGGTCGCAAAGAGTCAACACAACTTAGCAAATAAACCACCACCGCCGCCACCATATTAAATTATTTACTAAGTTATTTGATTTTCTTGTTCGTATCATACAGATAAAGGTGGGTCTTTCTTAACCTTCCCTTTCACCACTCTGATTGAGCCAGTTTGATTTTAACATGCCGACCCTCAAGGAAGGGCAAGTTAATTGGAAAGTCAATCTGTAAGCTTATATAGCTATAAGCTATAAGCACCAAGCTGTAAGTTTGTTGACAAAGTGCCTTTTATTACCTGTGTCTGATTTTTTTAAAAAATATGCTTTGCTTGGTTTCACATATTTAAGTGATGATTGACCCACTTCTCATCTGGGAGAAATACTGTTTCATTTTTGTCACAGTGTATGTGCAGGGGGCTTCCCTGGTGGCTCAGCGGTGAAGCAATCACCCGCAATGCCAGACACTCAGGACAGACTCATTCTCATTTGGAGAGAAATATTGCTTCATTTTACTCCCTGTAAAGGGATATAAATTATAGAAAACATTTTCTCCCACTCAAAATAAAATTTCAGAAAAGTAACTTGCTGCTCCGAAATCAAGTACTTATATAATAGCTCTGGTACTAAATCCCTAGGCTTCTTGTAAAGTAGAATGAGAGGCCAAAGCTAGTCTTCTGCAGAGACACAGAGGCATTGGAGTTATAGATCCACTTGGCTTAATATGCTGTGCTAAATTTTAATTGCACCTAACTTGAATTTATAAGGGAAATGATAGCTACCCGAACTAAGACAGGGCATTGAAAACGAATCAACCAATTTATCATTCAGGTAACTAAATAATTTATTTGCAGTTTTAAAAATTTCATTTCAATTTTCCGAGTTACTTCCTTTTCAGTCTTTTGTTTTCTTCTTTTTCAACTTGATTTCAATTCTCTATCATACGTTTGTCGCTGTTGTTTCAGGATAAAAGAGCAAATGTTATTCCCTGGTGGCTCAGATGGTAAAGAATCTGCCTGCAATGCAGGAGACCTGGGTTCAGTCCCTAAGTGGGGAAGTTCCCCTGGAGGAGGGCATGGCAACCTACTCTAGTATTCTTGCCAGGGAATCCCATGGACAGAGGAGCCTGGTGAGCTGCAGTCCATGGGGTCTCAAGAGCGTGACACAGCTGAGTGACTAACACTTTGCCAGGTGCTTTGTTTTTCTAGAGCAATGGGAATTACCCCCCAAGTATGATTTTTATTCCCTCAAAATACTTCTAAGCATAACAGTGGGATAAACATCAATTATTACCCACAAAGAAACAAAAACTTTTTTTAATGCATAGAGCTTTTCAGTATATGGAATTTCAAAGTTTGATAGTTTTAGAATTTTTTAAAAAGATCAAAATCTTTTACATTAATCTTACACACTAAAATCTTTTATATTAATCTACACATTAAATACACACGGTGAATATGTACACAGAGACTGGTGTTTATATAGTTTGAACAACCATGTCAAATTCTAACCAGGTTAGTAGACCACCACCAGATGCAGTTTTCATTTGCAAATGAGGTGAAATCGTATAATAGGTGCTATTAATAGGCTAAATTTGACTAGTTTGATTATGTGTTAATAGAAGCAATGACTACATTTTCAGAGGATGAGATGGTTGGATAGCATCACTGACTCAATAGGAATGAACCTGAACAAACTCTGGGGAAAAGTGGAGGACAAAGGAGCCTGGCAAACTGCAGAGCTGCATGGGGTTGCAGAGTTGGACACAACTTAGGGACTGAACCACAACAAAACACTTTGCAAGAGAAAGATCGCAGAATTATTTTGCCATTTGATCCCTAAAGTTGTGTGATATACCAGGAATTACGTAATACCCTCAACAGTATTTGCATATTGAAGTAGATTCTTCTTTTTCTCTGAAGATGCAGACATCTTACAGGCACATACTGAAAAGAATCTTTATAATTTAATTAGGTCACAGAATGTTCAAATATACCCAACTACGAAGCTGTGGTATTCAAACTCTTGGGAGATGCACAGAGCCTAGATGTCCCATGTACAGTCCTGATGTTACCTCTTGCCTCTCCTGCAGCTCGGAGTTCCTGGGCATTATTATTTCATAACACTCACAAATGTACTAATCTTTTAGCGCCCCTCCCCCACCCAACCTTGCTAAATTAGTTTATGGATGGGATTGTTAAGTTACAGTTTTATTTTTAATTACTGTATAATGCCAATTATGTGTAATTCTTGTGACAGAGTTCCATTTTTTAAATGCCTAATTATTCAGATAGACTTTGAATTCAGATTAGCTGTTTGAATAGTTATACAATTTTTTTCACATTTTCTAATAGATTTTATTTTAAAATTAATTTATTTATTTTGATTGGAGGCTAATTACACAGTATTGTAGTGGGTTTTGCCATACATGAATCAGCCATGGGTGTACACATGTCCCCCATCCTGAGACCTCCACCCACCTCCCTCCCCATCCCATCCCTCAGGGTCGTCCCAGTGTACCAGCCCTGAGTGCCCTGTCTCATGCATCGAACCTGGACTGGCGATCTGTTTCACACATGACAGTATACATGTTTCAGTGCTATTCTCTCAAATCATCCCACCCTTGCCTTCTCCCACAGAGTCCAAAAGTCTGTTCTTTATCTCTGTGTCTCTTTTGCTGCCTCACATACAGGGTTATCGTTACCATCTTTCTAAATTCCATACATAGGCGTTACTATACTGTATTGGTGTTTTTCTTTCTGGCTTACTTCACTCTGTATAATAGGCTCCAGTTTCATCCACCTCATTAGAACTGATTCAAATGTATTCTTTTTAATGGCTGAGTAATACTCCATTGTGTATATGTACCACAGCTTTCTTATCCATTCATCTGCTGATGGACATCTAGGTTGCTTCCATGTCCTGGCTATTATAAACAGTCCTGTGATGAACAGTGAGGTACACGTGTCTCTTTCAATTCTGGTTTCCTCAGTGTGTATGCCCAGCAGTGGGATTGCTGGGTCATAAGGCAGTTCTATTTCCAGTTTTTTTAAGGAATCTCCACACTGTTCTCCATAGTGGCTGTACTAGTTTGCATTCCCACCAACAGTGTAAGAGGGTTCCCTTTTCTCTGCACCCTCTCCAGCATTTATTGTTTGTAGACTTTTTGATAGCAGCCATTCTGACTGGCGTGAGATGGTACCTCATTGTGGTCTTGATTTGCATTTCTCTGATAATGAGTGATGTTGAGGATCTTTTCATGTGTTTGTTAGCCATCTGTATGTCTTCTTTGGAGAAATGTCTGTTTAGTTCTTTGGCCCGTTTTTGATGGGGTCATTTATTTCTCTGGTATTGAGCTGCATGAGCTGCTTGTATATTTTTGAGATTAATTCTTTGTCAGTTGCTGCATTTGCTATTATTTTCTCCCATTCTGAAGGCTGTCTTTTCACCTTGCTTATAGTTTCCTTCATTGTGCAAAAGCTTTTAAGTTTAATTGGGTCCCATTTGTTTATTTTTGGTTTATTTCCATTACTCTGGGAGGTGGGTCATAGAGGATCCTGCTATGATTTATGTCAGACTGTGCTGTGCTTATGTTTTCCTCTAGGAGTTTTATAGTTCCTGGTCTTACATTTAGATCTTTAATCGATTTTGAGTTTATTTTTGTGTGCGGTGTTAGAAAGTGCTCTAGTTTCATTCTTTTACAAGTGCTTGACCAGTTTTCCCAGCACCACTTGTTAAACAGATTGTCTTTTCTCCATTGTATATTCTTGCCTCCTTTGCCAAGGATAAGTTGTCCATAGATACGTGGATTTATCTCTGGGCTTTCTATTTTGTTCCATTGATCTGTATTTCTGGACAGTTATTCAGTTTATTTCTGCATCACGAACGGTGACTGGCCAGAGAGAAAATGTTTTATTCTGGGCGGCGGGCAGGGGGGCTGGCAGGAGAGGGTCAGAAGCTCTGCCCAGAGCCAGAGGCATCACACTGCCATTCTATTTTTATTCTTCCAGCTCCCTACCCCCCACCCCATAACTATTTGTGACAGTCCTACTGTGTTCTGGGCACTGTTCTAAATGCTGAGTATATACTTGGAAAAAAGATATGGTTTCTGCCCTATTCGTTCTTTTGTTTCTATAGGAGAAACAGGCAATGAATAAGTAAATGAATATATGTTGTTATTGTCATTGTAGTCGCTCAGTGGTGTCCAGCTCTTTGGGACCCCACCAGGCTACCAGCTTCATTATTGTTGCCTGGGGGATCTCTCGGAGAGAGGAGCTTGGCAGGATGCAGTCCATGGGGCTGCAAAGTGTCGGACATGACTGAAGCGACTTAGCAGGCCCGCACACGTGTCTCTTTGCTATAGAAATCTGCACCCGAATTGTGTTTCAGTGGTTAAAGCTAGCAGTTCAAACTCTTAATTACTCCATCTTCATATAAGATTTTTCCTTATGACAATTTGTTTATATAACTTTACACTTTCTTGTTTTTGTAATTAATCACATGCAAAAATAATGAGTGTGTTTTCAAACAAATAAAGGAAACAGCATTCAAATATTCAAAGATCTGGTAAAGGTTGGAATATTTGGAATTTTTCAGGCCATGCTGATTAAAACTGAAGAGCCGGGAACATTAAACATACTAATGCTTTTTTAAAATTGTGATTTTAGTAGACATATTCAGTTACTGACTCAGAAATGCCACACATAATGACAGCAAATTGTAACTGAATAATAACCGTGAAAGAATCTGTTACTTTCTAGTATCATAGAAGGAAAAAAGGCCATATCTGTCATTAAAAACATTTTTGACATGTGTATAACCTTATTTTCTTGAAGCGTAAAAGGAGTTTGTAGTAAATTCCCAAGTGAGTGTGGGACTATGTAATCGAGCACGTATTCACTCACATCTGTCTTGGTGTTTTTGACATCTCCAAGTGTTCTGGAACAGAGAGACTGCACCTCAGCCTTGAGTCTAAACCCCAGATGACCCACCCAGTTGCTCATTTCTCTCTAAATAGAAGCTAATTCTCTGATAGGTTGTCAGAAGGCGTGCCATTTGTCTGAAGCTTAATTAGTTCTGAGCAGGTGTTATTGAATGAAATGTTCAGGCTGGGATGCGGTTAATCAGATGAGGTTTCTCGAATGCAGGGTGGTGAAGAGGCAGACAAAAATTCTCCAGGTGGGTTACAGCAAGTCTGGAGTGAAACTGACTCACAGATGGCCAGGCTGCCCTGGTGGTGGCCCTCTTCCTAGAAAGGGCAGGCGTTCTGACAGTCCCTTGTGGGCAGGCAACAACCCTCCCTTCTGATCAGAGACCCTTTGCTTTTCCCCAGAGGGACTGCAGACCTGACATCTTAGCATCCTTGAACTCTGAAATGCACTTGGAGTAGGCAGCGTTGTATCAGTAAATGATCATTTAAGCTTTGTGGAAACAGTTCTGAGAAACTCTACTGGAGAGTTACTATAGCAATAACAGAATCAAGCCTGGCTTGGGACTAGGACATGTAAAGTCACTGTGACTTGTTTTTGTTGTTTCCTTGGTGATAAGGGAAGCTATAACTAATTAACAACCCACTACTCTGGTTATTTCTGGGTTATCACTGAGCAGCACATAAAGTGATTTTTTTTTTTTGAGCTACATAAGAAATGGAATATTTCAATTCTATTTAAAATCATGTCTAACTCGCAAGGTGGCCTATGAAGATAAAATAATTTCCTCTTGGAACAGGTCCTGTAAGTTACCTAGGGAAAGCAATTATTTTTTTTCATGATACAATAAGGAGTTGTGGTAGCAATGACTTATCAACCTACAGTGGTGATCATTACTTTGGTCAGAATGCTACTAAGAATAAAAGCATTCTAAATTAATGTGATCTTGGTTGTATTTTTCATTTAAAATATCAAGTCCTGATTTTCCTGTGTTTCAAGATAATCAATATATCATTTGTTTTTCTGTCCAAATAGCTGCATTATTTAAAAAAAAAGAAAGAGTAAATGCCTGTATATTTTATTTTTTGGCAATAATATTAAAAATTTGGGGGAAAAATCTATTGTATTACCTAAAATTTCTTGCAAGATTAGCTATATATTTTCTATTTCTTTCTCACCTATAGTTTCAACAAGAGTGCTGACAATAATTCAGGTGAATTTTCAGGTTTTCAGATACTCAGCTACATGTTTTATCACTTGGAACCAGAATTTGTGGTAATTTCTCATAGTATTTATGGCTAGAAAAACTAAAACAATTCTCAGAGGAAATGTATTCTCAGAGTAAGTTTATAAATGACTGTTTCCTTCAGAATATTCAGAAGCACTATCTGCATGTGTTTCCAGCCTGAACATCTCACTCACCATCAAAACTGGCCACATTGCAAATATATGTATTATGTGTCTCCAAATTATTAGCTGCTGAAGAGCAGTAACACGGTAACGGCCGTACACTGCTTGTATAGATCTCAAATGTACAGACACAATTTGTCTGCCTTATTCAAATATGTAAGCACTGCTTGATTTACTCAGGAGAAAAATCATTTTCATTTTCCTTGTAGCGTTTTACAGAACGTGTGCAACAAAGACTGTTCTAACGTGGGCCTTTCAGGCAGCTCTTGTGCACAGCAGTTCAGGATTTACTGTGTGTTTCTTCCAATGAGTGGGCTCTTCCCATCACGTGGCCAAAGTACTGGAGCTTCAGCCTCAGCATCAGTCCTTCTGATGAATATTCAGGGTTGATTTCCTTTAGGATTGACAGGTTTGCTCTCCTTGCAGTCCAGGGGACTCTCAATAGTCTCCTCCAAGGTTGTTACAGAGCCCCAGTTTGAGTTCCTGAGTCATAGAGCGAATCTCCATTGGCTATGCCTTTTACAAGCAACAAGTGCTGGTGATGCATTTTAAGTAAAGAAATGATAGCTGATAAAAGCTGGAACAGGAAGGTGAACAAGGAGAAAGAAGAAAAGGTTGTTTTAGGAAAGGAATGTTAACACTTAAATTGTCATGTAAGTTTGAGACAAAGTAGAGTAAGGGCTGAAGCTGGGAAAGATTGAAGGCAGGAGGAGAAGGGGACGACAGAGGATGAGATGGTTGGATGGCATCACCGACTCCATGGACATGAGTTTGAGGAAACTCCAGGAGTTGGTGATGGACAGAGAGGCCTGGTGTGCTGTGACCCCAGCACACCAAAGAGTCACAAAGAGTTGGACAAGACTGAGTGACTGACCGAACTGAACTGAGAGTAAGGGCAGGGCCCAGGGCCCTGAGTCAGGGAAATAAATGGCCTTGGCATTCTCCCCTTCTCTTTCTGTCTTCTCCTTTCCTGTCTCTGTGAACCTCTGAAATCCCTTTGATTTCTGTGACCCATTGAGGAGACCCTGCAGTGCATTCCTTCAGATTCTCCACCATCCCCTTTGGGATGCAGGGGTCAGGGTTCCCACGCCAGACCCAGAGCTGTCTCCTGTGCTCTTAGAGTCTACGACTCCCCTCCTGCACTGGCTCCAGGGCTCGTCTAAGCCTTCCTGGGAGGTGGACTCTGCAGGAGGGCGAGTTGCCTTCTGGGGTTTCTCCCTCCCTCTACTAAATGGGCTTCCCTGGGAGCTCAGATGGTAAAGAATCCACCCACAATGCCAGAGACCTGGGTTCAGTCCCTGGGTTGGGAAGATCCCCTGGAGAAGGGAACGGCTACCCACTCCAGGGTTCTTGCAGGAGCCAAAGTGACCTCCTTGACTTGGGGAAGGGAGGGTGGGGACAGAGAGACTGGCTGATATTTGGCTGGGAGAGTACAGAAGGTTTTACAACCATCCTGTGCTGAACAGGAGGGGGTTGACAGGGAAACACAGCGATTCCTGGGTATTTGGAGGGCCTGGCTGAGGTCAGAGACCATGAATTCCCAGAGCAATCAATCTTCCTTGCAGTGCAGTTCTCTCTGCTTTTGTCTAGACCATATGAGATGAAGTAGGTAAATTTTCATCCTCCTTTCCACAGTGGCAGGTGGGGCTTACAGTGCTGTCATTGGTCAACAACTCAACTTTTTCAGGGTTTTGAAACATTTGATGTATTTGTAGCCCATTTTATTGCAGACAGAAGGTAAGGTATTTTTTAAATATTAGGCACAATTTGTGGTCTCTGTTACATGACAGTCTTTGGCAACTCCCTGAGAAAGAAGGTGGCTGACTGATTGCATTTGCAGGGTCTTCTGGTCATTTTCATATTGGACCAGGAGCATGCTTTTAATAGAAGGTGTTGAATTTATTCAACACACATTTATTAAGAGCCTGCTGTGCACCAACTACTTTACTAGGCATAGGGCATAGGGAGAATCAAGATGGGGGAAGGTGCTGCTATGGGGATGCTTGTATGAATTCATGCCAATTGTCTAAATAAATAGAAAATGCTAAGAGAAAGTGGAAGTTCCCATCTGTGTTTGTGGAAAGGTCTCATGAGTGTTGAATATTTATCAAGAGAGAGGATCATTGGGGTCATTTTGGAGCCTGGCCACCACACCTGTATCCCACTTCCCCAAGTTCACTCCCTACTCCATTTTGGTATATCTTTTCTGAACCTTCTTTAAGAAGAATGTTCTAGAACATTCTTCATTTTTTCAAACTTGGAGCTACTTTGTCATTTTGTTCTTTCTGTTCTTTGTAGAGTTCTTACATTATTTTAAAAAATCATTAAAATATTAAACTTTTAAAAATTCAAAATTGACACTTAAATCACTTTGCATGTATTTCTGTGCTATATTTTTTTTCTCAATTGATGATGAAACTATACAATATGAAGCCTTTAACCACTGAAATTGGAGAAAGCACAGAGATGAGATGTTTCCTGTTTATCTACATGATAGATACTTTCTGGAATGCTTTTTCTTCTTTAATACACATTTTCATAAATAGGTGAGAACATAAGAAATAGTCAAAGAATTTCCATTTCTGTGTTGGCTTAGTTGAATAGAGAATGTCAAGAGCAGCTTTCACATGTTAAATAGAACCTGATTAGGTAGGAAGAATGTTCTTTGAAACTATATACTTGAAAGCTAAATATGCATACCCATGCCTAGATACATGGCATCACAGCCCATTCCGTTCATATAGTTTGCTCACCTGTATGCCTTGAATCATAATTGTCAAGATTCTAAACGTGCTGCATTTATCCTATCAAAATTAATGCAGTTAGGTATATGTGCATATTAACACTTTTCCCCTGTAAAACTAGAGAAGATCTAATTGAGCCATTTATGTCTTTAGAAAGAATGTGAAGGCAAATTTTTAAAAACGAGTACATGTGTACTGTCGTGTCCAACTCTTTTTGAACCTACAGACTGTAGCCCGCCAGACTCCTCTGTCCATGGGATTCCCCAGGCAAGAATTCTGGAGTGAGCAGCCATTTCCTTCTCCAGGAGATATTCCTGATCCACAGATCAAACCCTCATTTCCTGCTGCTGCTGCTGCTGCTGCTGCTAAGTCGCTTCAGTCGTGTCCGACTCAGTGCGACCCCAGAGACAGCAGCCCACCAGGCTCCCCCGTCCCTGGGATTCTCCAGGCAAGAACACTGGAGTGGGTTGCCATTTATTTCTCCAATGCAGGAAAGTAAAAAATGAAAGTGAAGTCCCTCAGTCACGTCTGACTCCCAGTGACCCCATGGACTGCAACCCACCAGGCCCCTCCGTCCATGGGGCTTTCCAGGCAAGAGCACTGGAGTCTCCTGCATTGGCAGGTGGATTCTTCCCACTGAGCCACCTGGGAAGCCCTATAAAGGTGGATGGTACCACTTTAAGTTACAAAAGTATACCTCTGTGCCAAGCCTAAATGAAAAATAATCAGATGATGCTTCTCATCTCATAAACGTGTGTCATCAAATTATCTAAGAAAATAAATTAGCAAAATCTTTAGACCATGAATTCTTTTCTTGATTTGCTCTTGACCTGAGACTGGGGCAGCCTCAGCTTCTGTCTTGCCTTGATGATTGAGGGAATCCTTAGCATCTCACTCAGCATTTCTTCGAGCAATTCTGTGATGATTACAAGATATTTTTCTCAAGTGAAAGCTACTTAATGATATTTAAGTTGTCATTTTTAAGTACAGTTTAGCCTGTAATACTAAACCTGAAACAATAAGAAATAAGTTGTATTCCAGAATTGGCAAGGCAATCTACTTGTTAATCTTCTATTGAATTGAAAACTAGCCCAGTAAAAATTCTCTGGGCTTCCCAGGTGTTGCTAGTGGTAAAGAATCCACCTGCCAGTGCAAGAGACGTAAGGGATTCGGGTTCACTCCTTGAGTCGGGAAGATCCCCTGGAGGAGGGATGGCAACCCACTCCAGTGTTCTTGCGTGGAGAACCCGATGGACAGAGGAAGCGTGCAGGCTATAGTCCATGGGATCGCTAAGAGTCGGACACGATTGAAGCCACTTAGCACGTGTGCAAAGATGCTCTGACATAGTCATGTGCTGGATCAAGAGTAGAAAAAAATTTCTCTGAAAACAATTCCATGTTCTTGATAGTGCTCTGCTCCATACAGAAGGTATGAATGGAATGAAGTCTCCATTCAATCAGAAGCATGTAGGGGAATTAGCTTGCATTTATGGAGTGATAACTGCTCTCGATTGGATAAAGCACAGAAGAATTTGCACAAGAAACAGGAAGAAACAGGACATCAACGACCTCCATAATATACATTCTTTATAATTGTAAGTAGCGTGGAAAACAAAGGAACATCGGAAAGGACAGAAACATCCCAAGTCCATTTTTTCCTAAAAATGCTTCATTTTTAAGCAATATTAAGTCTGATGTTTAAAATATTGATCATTATGTACAGAAGATTTTTCATAAATGTTTTTAGATGCATGACATTCCCTATAAATAAGGTAGATTGCTTTGATAGATAATCCTAACCTACTACCATGCTCAGCCAGATTTCCTTCACTTTTATCATCTGAAACTGTGAAATTTATTTTGAGATTTTGAACCTGAGAATTATCTTAAATCTCAGGTTCAAAAAAAAAGAAAGAAATAAAAATGACAGTGTTGCCCTCTTGTGGCATTTTGAAAGACCAGATTGATGCTTAAAGAGATCAGATCTGAGGAGCATCTGCCGCAGACAGATGAGGTAGCCCTGGAATCCAGAGAGCCCCTTTTTCTTTGGTCTGGTTTAGGAATGCGGCTGGACCAGTGTTAGGATCCTGATGAGGCCCCACATCCCCACAGCTACAGCTGTGTGCTTGCATGCTAAGTCGCTTCAGTTGTGTCCGACTCTTTGCAACCTCATGGACTGTATGTAGCCTTCCAGGCTCCTCTGTCCATGGGATTCTGCAGGCAAGAATACTGGAGTGGATTGCTATGCCCTCCTCCAGGGGATCTTCCCGACTCAGGGATCGAACTGACATCCCTTGAGTCTCCTGCATTGGCAAGGCAGGTTCTTTACCGCTAGCACCATGAGGGTCGTGCAGGGTAACGCAGTGTGAGCCGAGGGGATCAGATCAGGGTCTCAGCGCTCTCTGTCATGTTGAGCGCATCACTAACAGGCTCTCAAGTTGAAACCATTAAAAATAGGGATTTTCCTTCATTTACTCACATCCATCCCCTTGGGCATCTTCAGTCCATCCCTGGATCTTTGCTTCTCAGCACATCCTCACCAGCCGTTGCTCAGAGTGAAATTGAGGACCCTGCACCAGCTGTCAGGAGAGGCGGGTGCTGATCTCAGGGCTGCATTTTATTTACGATCTGTACAAAAGTACTTTTCTCTTCAGCCTCATTCCTCTTTAATGAAGACTGAAGGAAGAGAGAATGGGAGCCCGCAGTTACTGAAATCCCAGCTAGAACCTTGCTCTCTGATCAGTGCTGTTTCTGCCTCATGGGAAGGCGTTTATTGATTATGTAACTCAGACAGCTACAGGAGCTCACCCCTAAAGGAGTCAGAGTGTACGTATTATCCTCAGTTTTCAGATAAAGGAATTGAAGTTCTGAGAGGTTAGATGACTTCGTTGGCGCTTCCCTGGTGGCTCAGACAGTAAAGAATCTGCTTGCAATACAGGAGACATCGCTTCAACCCCTGAAAGTTGGGAAGATCCCCTAGAGATGGAAATGGCTACCCACTCCAGTACTCTTGTCTTGAGAATCCCATGGAAGGAGGAGACTCGTGGGCTACAGTCCATGGGGTCGTGAAGAATCCGACACGTCTGAGCTGCTAACAGACAAGTTCACAGAGGCTAGCAGAGAAGGAGTTAGGATCCAATCCAGGTGTTTCTGATATTACAGGAGCACCTTTATGGACAGTGAACGAGTGATTAATAGATTAGTGGCCGTGTATTTTTGAGAAATCCTGCGCTGAACAAAACTGATCAGGTTTTCTTCATCGAAGTTCATCGAAGTTCATCGAGGCCTTTGAGATCTAACCGTCCACACAGCCGTGCCTGTGGCTCCTTCCAGACGCCTCCGCTCTGTAGATCTCTGGGATCTGCCCACTGATTGTTTTCCCTTACTCATCTAATCAAAGATCTTCCCCGGTCATTCAGTCCATCTCAAAGAGCTTTTTGTCCTCATTTGTGTTTCTTTCCATGGTTGTCTTTAATGATATCTGCTGCTGCTGCTGCTAAGTCACTTCAGTCGTGTCTGACTCTCTGCGACCCCATAGACAGCAGCCCACCAGGCTCCCCCTGGGATTCTCCAGGCAAGAACACTGGAGTGGGTTGCCATTTCCTTCTCCAATGCAGGAAAGTGAAAAGTGAGAGTGAAGTCGCTCAGTCGTGTCCGACTCTTCGCAGCCCCAGGGACTGCAGCCCACCAGGCTCCTCTGTCTCTGGGAGTTTCCAGGCAAGAGCACTGGAGTGGGCTGCCATTGTAATGATGTCTGCCATATGATTTATTTTAATGATGTAATTTCACTGGGCGGCTCTGGTAAAGAATCTGCCTGCCATGCAGGAGACCCCAGTTTGATTCCTGGGTCAGGAAGATCCCCTGGAATAGGGCTTGGCGACTCACTCCAGTATTTTTGCTTGGAGTATCTTCACGGACAGAGGAACCTGGCAGGCTACAGTCCACGAGGTCGCAGAGTCAGACACGACTGAGCAATCAAGCGCAGCACACAGTTTCATTAAATATTTCTTCTCTGCTAAATTTCAAATTCCTAGAGGGCAGAAATTAGCTCAGCGATAACTATGGAGCCTTTCAAACAAACAGACACTCTGCAAATAACTGTGAAATATGAGAGTAAGATGATGTGGTTATGCCAATCGCATTTATATTTAAGTTTGCCTGGGATGTCCATGGCTGGGATGTCCATGGCTGGGATGTCATGTGTCCCTAACGAGTCGTTTCAGCAGAGGCCTGGCATAGGCTGTCCAGAAGGTTTTCTAAAATAGAACCTGCAGGCATCCTGACACTGTCAGAGAAGGATTTGATCGAAAGGAGATTTCAAGGTCCTTTAAATCACATTCACGTTGTTAAAACCTCTGCATTAGAGGGGATTATATGAGTCTGCAAGATGAAAGAAATCTAGACCTTAGTTCATCTGTAACGATTTATCATCCCGGCATCTCGCCTTCTTAGGCTGAGTACATAGCTGAGACTTCCCCAAGCTCTGCAGAGCCTCGGAGCAGGAGTTCGGCCAGCAGCATCTTACTCAGCTCAGAGAGCAAATGCACAGTCACCGACTTTGGGGGCTGGAGGGACTCTTAGAGGCCATCTTGACAGGTAATTTTCAAACTGTGTAGCATCCTGGGAAAGGGGAAGGGTTGGGAACATTTGATTACATTTTTATTCCACAAGATATGTTTACATATTTCTAAAACGCAATAAAATTTTAACACATCAGATGTCTCCTTTTTGACTCTTGCTGCCAGCTTTTATTTTCGGCTCTTTCTACATGATTAAAGATTATCCTAGATTGAGGTTAAATACTATTCTTTTAAATCGCAATTTCTCAGAGTCTGTACAATCACAAGAAAATAAAGTGGATATTAAGACCAATTATAAAATCTATAAAGTTATATAAAATTGCAGCTCTCAGTCATAGCTACTAATTTCACAATATCATTTTTGTTCTGAGTGATGGATTTGATCATAGTAAAAGGTTGAAGGACAAGTTTATGAAATGTGCTTATTCTAACTCTGCGAGTTGGTGATGGACAGGGAGGCCTGGTGTGCTGCGGTCCATGGGGTTGCAAAGAGTCAGACACGACTGAGCGACTGAACTGAACTAATGAAGCACGACCTTTGCCGTTTTGTATCTTGGATTTTTCCTTGTTTCAGAGCTTTCCAATATATTTACAGCAGAGGAAACTGAGGGCCAGAGAATAGCTAACATTCTCTGGGTCCCTTAATTCCACATGTGACCGTTTGCTTCCCAGTGTCCTCTGCCATGCCTCCTTTCAAAGCCAACCCTACACAGGGGACCAGGAGGAAGTCTGCCTTTAATGGGTGAGAAATTTAAAATGATAGAGCTTTCACTTTCTCCCTTCCCAGGAAGTTCCTTTTAGATCGACCCGCAGAACAGCCTAAGTCTGACTGATGTCTATGCTAACCAGAGTTCACTGCTATCGCCAGGGCATAGATTTTGCCTCTCCAATGGCCCACTATCTATGGGTTTGGTCTTTGTACATCTTTGAGACTTCCCATTTTGAGAACACAGGATAAAAAGCAGGCCTTTGTGAGAGCGTGTTGGAATTCTCCTTAGGAACTCATAAGTGTCTTCTGGAGTCAGAAGAAGTCTGTTCTGGGAGGAGGCTATGTACCTCTCGGTCAGAGTGGACTCATCTCCCTGAACGTGGAGAACACCTGGCAGGAGTTAGTGTTTGCCCCCTGAGGAGGTCTGCTGGAGAGCTGACCTCCCGCCCAACTACAACGTGGAAGGAAGAATTGGGGGGTTTTATTCTTTAAGTTCACAGACATGTACTCTCTGTGCCTCAGGCTAATAGACATTTAACTTTTGGGAAATAGATTTGTATGTTTCAGAAGGATGGACTTCTATTTACAAGTTTTCTCTGATCACGTTTGCTCCTGCAGGGAAGTTGATGTTAATTTTAATTCATAAAAGGTAAAAACTCATGGAAGCTTGTTTATTTTCTGTTCTGTCTTTGATTTATTGAATGAATGAACTAGATGTTTCTCACGAGGCCCCAGTTATTCATATTCTCTTTCCACATTTGCTCAAGACCATCTTTGGAAAGACAGTGAAGTCAAGAGGGTGGAGAAAACATGTCTTTTGTTATATTTTAGAACATTGTGAAGAAGAGACAACTTCAAGAATGAATTACTTAGAAGAATAAACTATCTTCACTATGTGGAAGAATTCTTTTATTTCTACTCCTAAAATTTGTGTATAACTTGGATAGTAAGTAAACACCTTTTGATAAGATCTTAAAAATAAGTCTTTAGGAACCCTAGCCGAGACTCATGTTTGGGCCAAAGTAATGACTTCTTTGAATCTTTTGTTCTGTGACCATTGTAGTTATCGCTAAGTGGCAAATTTTTAATTCTTTGATTCATTAATTTATTCAACCAACATTTATTAAGTGCATGCTGTGTCTTGGAAGGACAAAATATATTTACAGATTGAGTTTAGTAACTTTTTATATACCCACAAGTATGCACATACAATGAAATAAACATAAATATAGCCAGGATCGACGTGAATTAAACGTTTCCTGTTTTTAACTTGTGATGGTAGTGAAGTGTTAGTCGCTCAGTCGTGTCTGACTCTTTGTGACCCTCTGGACTGTAGCCCACCAGGCTCTTCTGTCCATGAGATTCTCTAGGCAAGAACCCTGGAGTGGGTAGCCATGCCCTTCTCTAGGGAATCTTCCTGACCTAGGAATCAAACCCAGGTCTCCTGCATTGCAGGCAGATTCTTTACCATCTGAGCCACCAGAGAAGCCCTTGGATGTTCGAGTTTCAGGGAATCTATATTTTTTTTCCTTTTAGGCTTATTTAAATAATTTCAGTCTACTTGTGATAGGAAAAAATGTTATTAAAAACATTATAGAGTACCTGGGATGTTGAAACAAACACAAAATGAATTTTTGCAGTCTGTGGTAAAGGAAACACAGTCAGATGAAGCTTTTGTGGAAAACAGCAGGAAGCCTCCTGACAAGGGCTCCAGTATGTCTGTGCACTCAGTGATCTGCAGGTTAGAGGAAGAGCACCAGCTTCCCTTGGAAGAGGGCGCATGGAGGCAACAATTGGAAATTTGGGGCAGACAACGAATAGGAGGTCACAAGTTGCACAAGAAAGAAAACCACCTTTCTTGCAGTGGGAAGATGCAACGCTGTGTGAACAGCCGATGTGCTTGATAAGGGTGACAGTAGGTCAGTATACAGGGTGTTGCGGGAGGTGACATTAAAGTGAACCCAGTGAGCTGCACCGTCAAGGGGGGAGTGGGTCCCCCAAAGATATATCCCCACTCAACCCCCAGAACCTGTTGGTGCTGCTTATTTGGAAAAGGAAACTTTATCGGTGTCATTAAGCATCTGTAGATGAAGAGATCATTCTGGATTGTCTGGGTGAGCCCTATGTCCAATCTCAAGTGTCCTGTAGAGGGGCCCCATGAACAGAAAAGAGGACACAGAAGAGGCCATGTGATGATAGGGGCAGAGACTGGGGTGAAGCGGCCACAAGCCAAGGAAGGACCAGCGCTTCCTTCAACCCCCAGACATCAGGAGTCAAGGAGCGAAATCTCTCTCAGAGCCGCTGGAAGGAGCATGGCCCTCCAGCACGTCCAGAGCTGGAGGAGACTACCTTCCTGCTGCTGTAGGCTTTGTGACAGCGGCCACAGGACATTAACAGAAAAGGCACTGCGTGCCATGTGGTGAGGCGGTTCCTGTGGACTTTAGGTGGGAGTAAAAGCATCATATTTGTGTCGCAGACATGAGTAGAGGAAAATAACCCTTTCCGCTCTTAGATGCAAGGACCTGTCAGTTTTTCCAAGAATTAAGAGACATCAAAGAAGGCAATTTATGTCCGTTTATGAATGTAACTAAGTACACAGAACCCTGTATTTTATATGCAGAGAATTACATGCTGAACGGTTTAGCTCTGTTCATAGGCAGCCAGGTGCATGGTGTGAACATGCTCATTCGTGTCCAACTCTTTGCAGCCCCATGGACTGTACCCTGCCAGGCTCTTGGAAATCTATGGGATTTTCCAGTCAAGAACACTGGAGTGAGTTGCCAGTTCCTTCTCCAGGGGATCTTCCTGACCCAAGGATCGAACCCACATCTTCTGCATTAGCAGGCAGATTCTTTACCACTGAGCCTCAAGGGAAGCCTGTGGAACCAGAGTATAATGGCTGTACTGAAATCAAAGTCAGCAACTTCAGAAAGACATCCCTTTTGCAATAAAGATTTTCTCTGTGAATGCATCTTTTTTCTTTCCATAGTGAAGTTGTCTACCTGAGTTCCTTAAGTCCAGCCCTCATTTGGGTGTCCAAATCATAGCCTGTCCAAATGTTTGACTAGCAATCTGTCAATGGACGGTGCCATTTCCCTCTCTGCCTCTCAGAATAGTGATGAGTGTGAAGATGAAATCCTGTGTGCTCTGGCACGAGGAGATGTGTAACTGGGTTTTTGGCTGTGTAGCTGTGGCTACCCTCAGGCCCATGATGATTAGCTGTCGAATGATAACGTATCAGGTGGCTCATCCTGCAGGCCAGGAGGCTCCCAGTGAAGCCGTGGGCTGTGTGTGTCTTCTTCTCCTGGTGGGGCAAAATACAGGCCACCTTCATAATTAATTTCTTCCCACGTTGGATTTTCTTCCGTCAGCGAGAGGAGAAGCTAATCAGATAGGGAACTCATGATCAATGTATCCAGGCAGGAAATGAGGGTGAGACTTTGTCCTCTATCTTCTGATCAATATATCCAGACAGGAAATGAGGGTGAGCTGTGTCCTCTGTCTTCTCAGCCGGAAAGAAGACGTTAGGACACTGAATTCCAGACGCCATTCAGGACTAAGCGACCTGTGCATTCCTAGCAAGAGCACCAGCGGGTGGGGCTCAGACCTGCGTGAAGGCAGAGAGTGACCTGTGGTTCCATCAGAGAGCTTTGTATTTCCACGCAGTGTTTTCTCATCATAATTCCTTCCCGAATCCCTTTTTTACATTGGCGGTAATTGAATGTGTGGTAAGAGGAATTATCCCTCCGTTTTTTAAAAAATTCTTTTCCTTATTTAAGCACGTGCATCTTAATTGTAGTGTTTCTTTCACTGCCTTAACTTTCGCTTTCCCTCTTGCCTTTTCACATCCGTCTTTGACTTAAAGACTAGCTATCCCCAGTAATCCTCCTCTTCCCCTGGAGGTTATTTGGGCCCAGAGAGAGTGCGGTGCTAGTGCTAAAGAACCTGCCTGCCAATGTAGGGGACTCAAGAGACACCGGTTCGATCTCTGGATCAGAAAGATCCCTTGGAGAAGGGCATGGCAACCCACTCCAGTATTCTTGTCTGGAGAATCCCATGGACAGGGGAGTCTGGCAGGCTACATCTATAGGTTTGCAAAGAGTTGGACACAACTGAAGCAACTTAGCATGCACCCACAATCAGAATAAAGACTTCATTTCCCAAGTCACAGAGTTCTGGCCAGCAGGATGTCAATAGGAGGGATTTATGGAATACGCAGAAGGTGTCTTAAAGGGAGGTCCAAGTATTGGTTCATGTTGCAGGCTTAAGTATTGACATGATGCCTTGATGGTGAAAAGGTATTGTGGGGGTAACAGAGGGGCCAGGGAGACGGAGCTGGGGTCCCCAGGGATGTGGGGTCTCTGACCAACCCTGGATTGCTTACAATTAACTGACAGAGATATAAACTTCTACGTTGCTCCAGCCACTGTCAGTTTGGAACTTCTGTGCCACAGTTCAACGTGTCTTCCAAGGCCAAGGTCCGCTGGCAGAGTTGAAGCTGCGATCCAAATTAGCCGCACTGGCAAGGTGTGGTTGAAAGAGTAACATAAAGAGGGGATATGGCTACATGAGAATCTCTTGCCTCAAAAATACATTGACCTGAGACCTTTTGTTGCTATATGTATTGTGAACTGACTCATTCCACATATATAAACGTCCTTGATTACAGGTTTAGAGCAGGCATTGCATTGCGGAACTTAATAGCAGAAAGAAACTAACAGAGAAAGGCAGGGGGATATTGCAGTCAAAATGATTGTAATTCCCACTTCAAGTTGAGACATTCGAAAGCTTTTCTCATAAGCGGCAATGGATCTCTGTGTATAACCTAACTCTCTTTTTGTCATTACAATCATAGCACAGTAAGCACTTTCTGCTTTGCTCTCCTGTAGATAGGAATCTAGTTTTCAGAGAAGTCATTTGTCCTAGAGAAGTTCTTCATCAATGAGGCTCGTTCCCTGCCTCCCTTTCTGGACCGCTCCTCTGCACCTGCTTGGGGTAACTATCGTTTCCATCAGAATAAACTGTGATGAATTATCACTCTGGGTATCTCCACGTGTTTTAGAATGATTTCTCTGCTTGTTGTGTGACTTACTTTGTTGCCTTCTGCAGGGAACTGTAGAGCAGGCCCACAATAGACTTCACAGTCTCATTGTTGCTTGGTAATTGAACTTCCGCATTTATTGCATTAGAGCAAAATAGCAAGCCCCTAACGTGTAAGGAGCTGGTACACTGTCTGGAGGGACACAAGTAGGAAATATATATGTATATATGCACATAGCTGGGGCAGTTATTCTCTAAACCGCTGAGATTGTCGCCCTGGGAAGCGATACCGTTAGTGATATTTTAGAGGATGATCTCTCTGCTTGGATTTAAACACTGAGTTTACCTTCTGATTCAGTCCACAAATGAGGCCACGAGACAGCTTCACCCTCTTTCTTAGGCAGGATGCCTCTGCAGAAGGAAGGTAACTTCTTCAGCAGACGGGCCGCAGCCCAAGGCATCCATGTCCACAGCAGATGGCAGAAGACTGTACGTAAGGCATCCGTGCATCCACTGGTCCCCGCTGCATCTCCGTCTTTGCCACTTTTCCTCAGGTCAGAAACTCTAGAGAAGACGCTCTAAAGTGGAAGACTGAGCTGAGACATGTGTGTTGGTGGTGTGAAGTTCCTCTGTACCACCTCCAGAGGAAAGGCTTAGAGCGAAGAGAGATTTGCAAGAATGATTTTGAACTTCGGAGCCTCATAAAAGTCTTTGGGCAACAGCAAAGCCGCAGAATGTTCACTCACCGTTTGCTCTCACAGCTGGTCAAGTATTCACAGCTTGCAATGAGGTTATTTCCTGCAGTTATGACTCTTCTGCGCCTTTTCAAACCGGATCTGGTCACTTCCCAATAAAACTATATCCATCACAACATACGTTGAGGAGCGTCCTCAAGTGAATATGCGGCTGTTCTTTTTCTGAGGGAAAGATATGAAGAAAAAATTACAGACCCGTCACATATGCAGTAACTGACTGGACTCATGAAAAGCCCCATCTTTTTATCTCAGTGTCAAAAGTCACATCATTCTGAGTCTGTGTGTCAGGCTTTCAGGGACAGGTGTTCGTGAACTTGGGACTGAAGCTTGTGTCTGGCCCTGTTTCCAGATTTGTGTTAAGGTCCTTGTGTGTGTGCTCAGGTGCTCAATCGTGTTTGACTCTTTGTGACTCCTTGGACTGCAGCCCTCCAGGCTCCTCCATCCATGGAATTCTTCAGGCAAGAATACTGGAGTGGGTTGCCCTGCCCTTCTCCAGGGAATATTCCCAACCCAGGGATCGAACCCAGGTCTTCTTCATTGCAGGTGGATTCGTTACTGTCTGAGCCACCAGGGAAGCCCTGTTAAGGTCCCTAACCACCTTTAAGATGAAGTGGAAGGAGAACGTTCACTCCTTTGCTTAAACCTTAGCTCATTTGGTCAACAGAATTGAGTACTGAACCTGCACGAGAGGCGCTGTGCTGGTGCTGAGAACTGAGCAGCCTGGCATTCCCGTCCTTAAGGAGCAGAAGGGCAGAGCCAGACTGTCTGGTCTGGATGCACGGACTCCGGAGTGAGGCTGGGTGCAGGAGAGTCCATGTGAGGTCCACTGGGTGCGTCTGCACTGCTAACCAGGCTGCTAGTACTGCGTTCCCCTGGTGAGCCCCTGGCGTATGTGTTACACCTGCAGACAGGCTTAGATTTGATAGACAGCCACGTGCCCTGCATCTCACATCCACACACTATGGCTGCCCAGCCTCTGTGCTTTCTGAAGATTCTGCAAAAATGAAATAGTTGGCACTTCTTTTTCAAGATGAATAACAAATTCTTATATCAAAGAAAAATTTGACCTCTCTGTGTCAACATTACTTTAAGTACCTGAAGAGACCCACCGTACAATTTTTTAAGTGTTGTGAGCTATAGCAATTGTTTAACAAACCAAGATACCTGAGCATCTAGTCAAGGCTATGGTTTTTCCAGTAGTCATGTATGGATATGAGAGTTGGACCATAAAGAAAGCTAAGCACCGAAAAATTGATGCCTTTGAACTGTGGTGTTGGAGAAGACTCTTGAGAGTCTCTTGGATTGCAAAGAGATCCAACCAGTCAATCCTAAAGGAAATCAGTCCTGAATATTCATTGGAAGGATTGATGCTGAAGCTGAAACTGCGATACTTTGGCCACTGATGCGAAGAACTGACTCATTGGAAAAGACTGTGATGCTGGGAAAGATTGAAGGCAGGAAGAGAAGGGGATGACAGAGGATGAGATGGTTGGATGGCATCACCAACTCAATGGACATGAGCTTGAGCAAGCTCCGGGAGTTTTTGATGGACAGGGAGGCCTGGCTTGCTGCAGTCCACGGGGTCACAAAGAGTCAGACATGATGACTGAGCAACTGAACTGAACTGAATTGAATAGCTTTTGTTTCTCAGCAAAAAGAGAAATATTCCAAATATGATGTTATGAATGGTATTCAAAACATAGCTTACTATTTACTCATTAGAATGTTCAGAAAGTATGGTGATGAAAGGTTTTATTTCTGCCCATTTATGCCTGTTTTATTTCATTTATGCCTATTTTTTCTCAAGGACACTTTCATGAAAAGAAGCCATTTGTCATTGGATTTCCAGGTTACCTTTTATCACCCCAAGAAGACAGGAAAATGCAACATAAAATTTATTTCACTGCACCCTCTCTTTGAAATAAAATTAAATGTTTTACAATTTTATTTATAAACACTATTAAGGAATTTCTGATCCAAGAAGTATTTAGACCCAACTTATTCATAATCCTGAGGCCAGTTTTAGAACAAATCAAAAATTATCTCATTTATTGTGGATCTTAAATGTAAGCAAGTCCTGAGTAAAACCAGATATTTATTCTGAATGAATCAGATAAACTATATTTAGCAACCTCATCTAGGATAAACAGTGTTCTGCGTAAGATTGTATAGAATCCTCTTTGACCACTAGTAAACTACTGAAGTTAGTACTTGGTAGGAATACTAAGATTTTTAGAGGAATATCTGACTATCTGATGGTTTAGATAGGAATGGACAAACCAAATACAAGTGCTTGACTTGAGGCTTTTAAAGCATATGCAGTATCAAATGGCTTAATTTATTCTAGTATAAGTTCAACGGTTAGGCATGTAATCTGTTGTTTTCCAAATAAGATTTATTTTTCACTTTATGATTCCAATTGATGTATGAAAGACTTTGAATTTTGGGACCGTCATGATTCTGTGAAAGAGGATATAAGATATTGTATCAGTCTGAATAACGAGCATAAAGTCATGTTTAGAGAATAAAACCCCTCACCAACTGCAAGTATATCAGTCTTGCGTCACCCATAGCTGCACTGTGTGTGTGCCCGTGTGAACACATGCATGAAGACTCAGCATCGCGTGGGTGCCCACGTGGACACGTGCGTGAACACTCAGCATCGCGTGGGTGCCCGCGGGTACACACACATCTCAGCATCGCGTGGGTGCCCACGTGGACACGCGCATTGAACACTCAGCGTCACGTGGGTGCCCGCGTGGACACCCACGTGAACGTTCAGCGTCATGTGGGTGCCCACATGGAAACGCATGTCAACACTCAGGGGTAATTCATGTCAGGACACACAGTGCTTTGCAGGGATGTAGGCGCTCCATCTCCCTCCCAAAGCTCTTATTTTGGCTTGAATTGTGTTCCCCAAACAAGATATTTTGAAATCCCAACCCCAGAACCTATGAAAGTGACCTTATCTGCAAATATTAACTCCTTCCTTTTTCACCTTATTCCTGTATCTTTTTAAAACTAACCTTCTGCCGTGCCATCCTCTGATGGCAACATTTTCCTGCAGTCTTATGTCTTCTTCTAATTCACCTGTTCCCATTCTCAGCTCACATCTGTTTTCTTGACTCATCTTCTCTTCCATATTCTTAAATCCTGGGTCTTTCCAGTGTCTTCTTTTTCCCCACTGTGCTTTCTCCTGGGATGTTCTCCTTGTCTGTTGCCACACTGACTATTTTTATCTTCATGTGTCTGGTCTCCAGCTTTCCCTGAGCAGTAGATTCCAACTATCTAATACTCACTTCCTGAACCAGTTACATTCTTGGCTCTTCTGCGAGCTTTCTGCAACAGCCTTCATCAGAAGGCTTCAAAGTCCTCATCGAAAGTCACCTCCTTTTGTCAGCATTCCCTGAGCCCCTCAAGCCTAGCTCTGCATGATATGTGAGTAATTGGTACCTTTTGTTGGTCTATCCAAGTATACGCTCATGATAGAGGAGGGCTGCAGCATCAGTTGGGAAGGAAAGGAAGTTCTTGGTTGTTTGTCTACAAAGTAAAATATTTCTATGTATGTAAGATTTGACTGGAAAAAAAGGGGAACCTGAAACTGATAAAGCCTATAGATTTAATTACTAACTTCCAGGAAATATGGGAGAAAGAACTATTAAATAACACCCTTGATATGCAGTCAGTGAACTGAGACTATAGGAAACCCTTCAGGGAAAAAAAGGCATGGCTTATTAACCAAAAATATTGCAACAGAAAAAAAAAAGAGAGAAAGACAGCAGGAGAAGACAGAGAGAGAGAGAGAGAGAGGGGTAGCTGTAAGGTTAGAAAAAAGCTTTCAAAAATCAGCCTATTACAATCTTTCCATTATGATTTGACCATACTATTAAAAAATTATGAATAAGAAATTTGATTACAGTAAGCAATTTACTATATGTTCTAGGTATGATAATTGATGATGCTGATTTTTTTAATGTTTAAAATATGTTTTTTAAATAAAATATATCAATATAATTAAAGTCTAACATTTATGTCAGAATAATCCAGAGTATGAAAAAGTAGGTGAGAATACAGATCAATTACAATTTGCTATGAATTAAAATCAGTTGATAGGATGTGAGGGTTCATTCATTCTCTTTTCTTTGTATTTGAAAACTTTCATAATTAAAAAAACAAAGTTGGTTGAATTTGCCAAATAACAACTAAGCCTCCAATTTTCATGATGTGAAAAGGGCAAGATATTTCATTAGCAGTTCAACTCTGTGTGGATTTGATGATCCCAATGGGGTTTTGATCTGAAAGTGAAGAGGAAAGACTGCTCGGGCCTGAATTCTTCTGGGATCTGGCCACCAGAGACTGGTGGAGGTTGTGTGGAACAGTTTGAATCAAGATTGGGCTGTAATACGCTATTGAGTCCAAGATAACTAGAACTCTACCCAAACCTCCTCTGGCTCTGATTCATTTTATTTCCCATGCCATTTTTGTTGACCTGTGGATGCATACAAGTGCCCACTTTCATTGTCTTTTTTATTAGTGCCCTAGCAGGCATCATCAGAGTAATTACTTCCATTGCCATGCATTTAATTTTACCTTGTCTTCCACACGTTGCTACAAGTCATTTGGAAATTCTCACATCTATGCAATAGCATAACCACGTTTGTGATCATCAGCTTCAAAAATCAATTTCTCCCTTGTGCCCATAGTAAAAATAATTACAGGTTATATAAATGCGAGTCTTCTCATGACAGTAGAGCAGAACTGATGTGGCATACTAATTTATTCATTAAAGTGCAAATGAACAAATGACAATCGAAGGTGGTTGCCTGGTTTCCTTCTGCCTCTGTTGTCCGGAAACGCACACTTCACTCAGATGGGAGGCCGACAAAGATGGAATCTTTGGAGCCCTTGAGGGCACCTGGATTTCAACCCCACTTAAAAAGTGATTAAAATGGCACACTCTAGAGGCAGTAATATTTCTTATATGGGTCCTTAAGTGGAGAGATACTGATCCTGTGGAAAAAGGAAGGAAAGAAGGGAGAAAATAACCTTTTCGGGAGTAGAACTTAAAAACTTGCACCAGCATGCCACTCAATGCTTCTTTAATATTTATAGAATTGGCTGCTTGTAAAGGCATATCGTTTGTGTCTTTGATAAAGTGACTCCATAGCAGCTGTTCTAAGTGGATCACGAATTCCATTCTAAACAGGGAATGCGAGGGCAAAGACCAGACTGACTCAGACCCTGAAGTCCAGTGGAAGAGAAGGACAATCACCAATATATCCATTAGCAAAGCACCACCCATCAACAGGACAATATAATCGTGTTCAGGTGGGAGATGTTCACTGTGGAACTGGGGTCCAGGGGAAATCCCAGCAAGAGAAAGAGACTAAGAGAAAAGTGGGATCCATCTGATGTGCAGGAAGAGAGAAGAAGGAATTCTCAGAATGAGAGGGCAGTGAACAGAGTCCCAGGGCAGGGTGTGTCCGAGTGTGTCTGGAGGAGTCCCGGGACCAGCCCGACTAGGGCAGAGAAGGTCCGATTAAGGGGAGAGTCAGTGACATCGTTCAGGGTCTCCAAGGATGCCCAGGACTTCATGCAGTTTTCAAAACCAGGAATTAACACCAAGTGGGGCTGTAAGGGCAAAGTGCTCTTGTGGTTGACAGGCTGCAGTGGGGAGCTCTCTCTCCAGGCGGTTTGTCTTCCCATCCGGAACCAAAGAAGCCCCTGCATAATCAGAGAAAAGACATGTTGCTCATCAGAACCAACATTTCAATTATGTACATTGTGATGGTTTCAAGCTTGCACATTAGCATGGATCTCTCTTTGGGGATGTTGACTAAATTCACTTGAGTAATACATTGTGTTCAATGGTGCAGGAGCCAGACATATGGTTTACTCTCCCGGCAGTGGCAAAGGACATTGTATTTTTAATTTCGACACTGTGTTTCTTTGTGTGTTTTCAAGAGACATGTTTCTGGGACTATCTTCTTCAGGCTTTTATAAGGAGGCCTGGTATTTCAAACAGCCGAATTAGCTTTCCTTATCTCGTGGTGTGTGGTTGACATAACTTCACAGCTAATGCTGCTGCTGCTGCTAAGTCACTTCAGTCGTGTCCGATAGTGTGGGTTAAAAATGCTGCAGAGCTTTGGTTCCCAGCATTTACCAAGTGCCATGAGCTGCAAAGTGTTTCTTGACTTGACTGCTCAAATGCTTTATGTGGCAGTTTCCACTATCCACTTCTTTTGGCAGTAGGGGAAACTGCCAAAATGTACCATCAGGAAAGTTAGGTAACTTTCTGATGGTAAAGCAGCAAAAGAAATGATGACATCAGGAATCAAATTATACCAATATTATTATTATTACATTAATAATAATTTTATTAACTTATTAATAAATTTATTGTGTATGCACGCTAAGTTGCTTCAGTTGTGTTTGACTCTTTGTGACCCCTTGGATTGTGTAGCCCGCCAGGCTCCTTTGTCCGTAGGATTCTCCAGGCAAGAATATTGGAGTGTGTTGCCACGCCCTCCTCCAGAATATTAAACCATTACTAAATGTGATTGAATTATATGATATATATAAGGTATATTTTTAGATAAAATATTTTAAGATTTGATTACTATCTTTTTCATATTTTAAAATGATTAAAAATTTCACATTTTATATAAAATAGGTATATAGGTAGAAAGACATGTGCTTCTGTGTATACATACACATATATATCAGTTCAGTTCAGTTCAGTCGCTCAGTCGTGTCCGACTCTTTGCAACCCCATGAATCGCAGCACGCCAGGCCTCCCTGTCCATCACCATCTCCCTGAGTTCACTCAGACTCACATCCATCGAGTCCATGATGCCATCCAGCCATCTCATCCTCGGTCGTCCCCTTCTCCTCCTGCCCCCAATCCCTCCCAGCATCAGACTCTTTTCCAATGAGTCAACTCTTCACATGAGGTGGCCAAAGTACTGGAGTTTCAGCTTTAGCATCATGCCTTCCAAAGAAATCCCAGGGTTGATCTCCTTCAGAATGGACTGGTTGGATCTCCTTGCAGTCCAAGGGACTCTCAAGAGTCTTCTCCAACACCACAGTTCAAAAGCATCAGTTTTTTGGCACTCAGGCTTCTTCACAGTCCAACTCTCACATCCATACGTGACTACTGGAAAAACCATAGCCTTGACTAGACAGACCTTAGTCGGCAAAGTAGTATCTCTGCTTTTGAATATGCTATCTAGGTTGGTCATAACTTTTCTTCCAAGGAGTAAGCATCTTTTAATTTCATGGCTGCAGTCACCATCTGCAGTGATTTTGGAGCCCCCAAAAATAAAGTCTGACACTGTTTCCACTGTTCCCCATCTATTTCCCATGAAGTGATCGGACCGAATGCCATGATCTTTGTTTTCTGAATGTTGAGCTTTAAGCCAACTTTTTCACTCTCCTCTTTCACTTTCGTCAAGAGGCTTTTTAGCTCCTCTTCACTTTCTGCCATAAGGGTGGTGTCACCTGCATATCTGAGGTTATTGATATTTCTCCCGGCAATCTTGATTCCAGCTTGTGCGTCTTCCAGCCCAGCATTTCTCATGATGTACTCTGCATAGCAGTTAAATAAGCAGGGTGACAATATACAGCCTTGATGTACTCCTTTTCCTGTTTGGAACCAGTCTGTTGTTCCATGTCCAGTTCTAACTGTTGCTTCCTGACCTGCATACAGATTTCTCAAGAGGCAGGTTAGGTGGTCTTGTATTCCCATCTCTTTCAGAATTTTCCACAGTTTATTGTGATCCACACAGTCAAGGCTTTGGCATAGTCAATAACGCAGAAATAGATGTTTTTCTGGAACTCTCTTGCTTTTTCAATGATCCAGCAGATGTTGGCAATTTGACCTCTGGTTCCTCTGCCTTTTCTAAAACCAGCTTGAACATTAGGGAGCTCACGGTTCATGTATTGCTGAAGCCTGGCTTGGAGAATTTTGAGCATTACTTTACTAGCATGTGAGATCAGTGCAAGTGTGCGGTAGTTTGAGCATTCTTTGGCATTGCCTTTCTTTGAGATTGGAATGAAAACTGACCTTTTCCAGTCCTGTGGCCACTGCTGAGTTTTCCAAATTTGCTGACATATTGAGTACAGCACTTTCACAGCATCATCTTTCAGGATTTGAAACAGCTCAACTGGAATTCCATCACCTCCAGTAGCTTTGTTCGTAGTGATGCTTTCCAAGGCCCACTTGACTTCGCATTCCAAGATGTCTGGCTCTAGATTAGTGATCACATCATCATGATTATCTGGGTCGTGAAGATCTTTTTTATACAGTTCTTCCGTGTATTCTTGCCACCTCTTCTTAATATCTTCTGCTTCTGTTAGGTCCATACCATTTCTGTCCTTTATCGAGCCCATCTTTGCATGAAATGTTCCCTTGGTATCTCTAATTTTTTTGAAGAGATCTCTAGTCTTTCCCATTCTGTTGTTTTCCTCTATTTCTTTGCATTGATTGATGAAGAAGGCTTTCTTATCTCTTCTTGCTATTCTTTGGAACTCTGCATTCAGATGCTTATATCTTTCCTTTTCTCCTTTGCTTTTCACCTCTCTTCTTTTCACAGCTATTTGTAAGGCCTCCCCAGACAGCCATTTTGGTTTTTTGCACTTCTTTTCCATGGGGATGGTCTTGATCCCAGTCTCCTGTACAATGTCACGAACCTCATTCCATAGTTCATCAGGCCCTCTATCTATCAGATCTAGGCCCTTAAATCTATTTCTCACTTCCACTGTATAATCATAAGGGATTTGATTTAGGTCATACCTGAATGGTCTAGCGGTTTTCCCTACTTTCTTCAATTTGAGTCTGAATTTGGTAATAAGGAGTTCATGATCTGAGCCACAGTCAGCTCCTGGTCTTGTTTTTGTTGACTGTATAGAGCTTCTCCATCTTTGGCTACAAAGAATAGAATCAATCTGATTTCAGTGTTGACCATCTGGTGATGCCCATGTGTAGAGTCTTCTCTTGTGTTGTTGGGAGAGGGTGTTTGCTATGACCAGTGCATTTTCTTGACAAAACTCTGTTAGTCTTTGCCCTGCTTCATTCCGCATTCCAAGGCCTAATTTGCCTGTTACTCCAGGTGTTTCTAGACTTCCTACTTTTGCATTCCAGTCCCCTATAATGAAAAGAATGTCTTTTTTGGTGCTAGTTCTAAAATATCTTGTAGGTCTTCATAAAACCATTCAACTTCAGTTTCTTCAGCGTTACTGTTTGGGGCATAGACTTGGATAATTGTGATATTGAATAATTTGCCTATACATATATATAGAAAAATATATGTGTGTGTGTGTGTACATATGTACCTGTGCAGAAATATACATGTGTGTGTTCATGTGTGTATATATATATATTCTTTACATATATAACTCTTTTGTTTGTTTCTTCATTTATTTCCTTATTGCAAATGCAGTATAAGTGCCCAGTCCAAAGGGTCCCCTGAAACTGTGAACTACACTTGATATTGTTCGTGTAATTAATGAGCCATGGGGAACTTCACAGTGACCCCTAAACTATAGTGAGCTGTGCTGAGCAGTTTATTCGAAAACTCCTCAGGAAACTAAATTCTCCAGTTTTTGGCCATCTGTTCCTGCATCGCTTTCTGCAAGAAAGTATGAAATCGTTTGTCATTATCATCTCCAGATTATGTCTCCCTACTTTGGCGGTAACATTTCTTTTTCATAGGAGTGAGTGAAGCACTCTGGAGAATACAAAAGGGCCCTTCCCTCGGACTGCCCTTCCCCTCCAGTCATCTGTTAGAGACTCCAGAGCTACTTCCTCTGTGATGGTTTTCTCGGTTCCTCGCCCAGAAGTCACCTCGCTTGCTCTCTCTCCCTCAAGACTTGTGCTAACACCCTTTCTGCATCCATCTCCTTTCTACGCTGCACCGTACGTGCTCTTGTGCGTCTCTTCTTTTCTTTATGAGATTTCAGGCCACTTTGTGTCTGACTCATCTTCCTGTCCCTCACTGCGTCTGTGTGACACAGGGCACCTTGGGAGTCACCACACATTTTTAGAAACTGCAGGACTGTAACATAGAAAAGGCTTTGAGTTCAGCAGAATCAGTGACTTTGGCACGGTTGGCGTTTGTTTTCTCAAATTGGTGTTCTAAGGCAAACGACACATTTTCTCGGTAAGTGCAACAGTTTTCTGGAAATTTGGTTTTGCCCTTGTAGCTCTGACCACAGAATGTGTCCCTCTGCAGCATAGGTAACAAGAGAACTTAACAGGAGTTGAGCTTATTTTAGCAAGAGTTAGCTGCTCTCTAACAAGTGAATTTCACTTTCAAAAGCTTTATTAACTGTGGTTTAGAGTTTAACAGTGAACTTTTAAAAACACAGTTGCCAGCTGTAACTGGGAGTCCTTTAACTTCCAAAGCTTTGCCCTGGAGGCGTCAGTTTCAGGATCCACATGTTTACAGCCCCTTCCTGATCACAAGTGCTCAGCAGTGAGGCAGGGTGGGCGAGAATCGAGAGGTTGGCAGGCTTCGAAACAGAGTCGTACTACAACAGGGCAAATAGACCCCTCACTTTGAAGTGATAAAGGCTACCCACGCTGTAGTTTTGCTTCCCAAGCAATTTAAGTCGTCTTGGTCGATAGATACTAATCTGAAAGAATCTAAAGTTTGGGGGAACCAGTTTGCACTGAGCTCACTCGAGACTTAAAATTCTGGTTTTGTTGTAGACCCTTGACAGCATGGAAAACTTAATTAGCTGAGTGTCCCTATGGTGTCGTAGAGTTCCTATTTTCATTAAATCCACCCCTGCCTAATATGGCTCATGTAGACTGTCTTGGAGGACTGAGTTGCAGCTGTGAGCAGCACTAAAATGTGGTTACTGGTGGGTCAGAGGGCACGTCTACAGAGCTTCATGCAAGATCCGCGAGGTTTTAGATTCTGCTTCTGTACCTACCCCAGGGGCATCACATCAGACTGTGTGTTCCTTAGAGGAGGGGGCATGCGGGACCCTGTATCACAGGCATTCAGAAAGGCAGTACTGGTCGCAGTAAGGAGGGCCTTTAGTCAGACAAGGGCTGTGTAGCAACCAATCCTAGATTTTCACGGAAAGGTTTCAGGACCGGAAGTCTCAGTGATCAAATGCACTAAGGTACACCTTTCTCAATTTCCAGGCAGCACCTTCTGCACAGGCAATTTCTTTAGAAAAATACAGAATAAATATATTCTAGGACTTCCCATCATTTTGCCAAAATTGCTGATTGCCAAGACCAATATTTCTCACACTGAAGTTAGACACTGATTCCCTCCCATAGCTTTGCTGGGAGCATCATGTAGCCTAATTTATCCGTCTCCCTTTGTTTTTTGCTTTTTAAAAAATGTTTGTTTGCTTCTGCTTCAAAAACTCTCTTTTTGCCCATGATTATTCTCTGTCCCCTAAGATGACATACTGATGGGTTTGAGGCTGTATACCTAGTTACAGAGGCACTGTTTTCTGTGAGACCTGCCACCTTAGTGTAAACCACTGTCTCCAGATCAAGAAGATCAAGCGAGGCAATCCTAAAGGAAATCAACCCTGAATATTCACTGGAAGGACTGATGCTGAAACTGAGGCTTCAATACTTTGGCCACCTGATGCAGAGCCTACTCACTAGAAGAGACCCTGATGCTGGGAAAGATTGAAGGCAGAAGAAGGGGGTCACAGAGGGTGAAATGGTTGGATGGTATCATCGACTCAGTGGACATGAATTTGAGCAAAGTCCAGGGATGGTGAAGGACAGGGAAGCCTGGCATGCTGCTGTCCGTGGGGTCGCAAAGGGTCGGGCACAACATAGCGACTGAACAACAACAGCAGCTTCATGAGTTATGGTCGCTTTTTCTGTGTGAGTGGAAAGATGATTAATACACAGGTTAGTAAGGGACTGTCCACCTAACTTTTAAAAATACTGTTGCTTTTCTGTGAACCACTTACAATATGCCCATCATGGGTTTTCCTAAGCGAATCAGTAGTTTCCGTTTACAAAGCTCTATTTTTTCATAGGAAGTCATAGATGATGTATCTTTTCTCTTTTAGGTTTATGAGGATGTATTTGAATTGTAGTAAATGGATCTGTCTTGATATTACAACTCTCTGTGTGATCCCCAAACAGAGAACATACCAGGGCAGCACACGCTGACCTCAGATCTCTAGAGGTCAGAGGGTCGGCTTGTGGGTATCAGGCAAGAAGAAGCAATTAGATGGCACCGCTCCGTTTTCTTATCTCCTCTCTCTGGTTTGTCTTGTACAGAACAGTTACTCTCCTGTGGGCCGTGCAAGGACATTGAGGACGGTCTGATCTGACAGAGGACCTCCGGGGCCCCTAGTGATGGGCCGCAGAGAGCGGCCACGGGGCCAGAGGCCACAAGTGAAGCAGGCAGAACCCGTTCAGTAAGTTTCTGAGTAGCTCAGCAGAGAAAACTAGCTAGCGGGAGAAGTCAGAGACGAAGAAGGAAGCCATTTCTCTTTTACAAATACACAGACTAGAAAATATCTGTGTAAGAATCAGGCCAAAGGGAACACCCCAGGACGACTCCTTCACAGTCAGGAGTCACAGATATGTGCCCAGTGTCCACCACCGTGTTCCACAGGTGGTATTCTGGTGGCCACTTACAGTACTCAACTTGCCATCTCTTTTGGCAAGGAACAGCAAATACATTATTTTAAAAAAAATTTTTTTATTTAAAAAAATTTTTAGGTTTTTATTTTTAATTGAAGTATAGTTGATTTACAATGTTGGGTTAATTTCTGCTGTACAGAAAAGTGATTCAGTTATATGTATATGTACATTCTTTTAAAAAATATTCTTTTCCATTGTGGTTTATCATAGGATACCTTTTTTCCTCTTCTCCACAATGTGTGGGTTTTTTTTCCTTTTTAGCAAAAGCATTCTTAAAGAACAGATGGTGTCTGGGTCAAAGCATCTTTGCTCTCTACGTCTTACAAAGGAAGACTTAGTGTCTGAAACAAAACAGAAGCTTAGTAAGAAGGAAATGGAAATGAGTGAAATATGAAGGGTTTATTGTAGCTAAGTATATCGATTTTCATCATTTTTAAATGGCCTAAAAATAGCATCCCATACACATCCCTGCCTCGAATCATTAAAAGATTAAATGCCTGCTTCCTTTGAAAATATGACTTGTTGTCAAATGAAATAAATGCACACTTCTCATTAGTGATTAAGAAAAGAATGTTTATTATATGCATTTTAAATTTCCCCTAAATGATTTGACACATTTATTGAAATCTGCTCAAGTGTTAAATTTGCTTCTGAGTAAACTCACCCTTTTAATGCTAATGAAATACTTCTTTAAAAATCCTGATTGCTCATGACTTGGATGAATTAAATTATTTGATCCATGAAGTACACGAGTAGTATTGTTCTTTCTTCTGAAAGTGTCCCTGGCACAGCAATCAGCCAATCAAATATCGAGAAGCTCCTTTATGTTTTCCACAGAAGTAAAATAAACACCATTCAAAGCTAGCCCAGAGTACAAACGATTGAGAAATGTTTCTAAGGAATTAAGTGTAGCCAATCGAACCACCAGAATATTCTGAAATAGGTGTGTAGGAAGCACGTCGGTGGTATTCAGGACTTCCTAGAATCAGCAGGGTGGGGAGACCTCCTTCCCTTCTGCTCTGAGGAGTAACAGACAAGACCAACCCTGCCTGGAGAAGAGTAACTGCTAGTTTTGGGGGTGCACCCCCCCCCACTGCATTTGCGTCATAGAGCCCATGCATTCTAAAAAGCCTGGAACATTTCACGGACAACCAGCAATTAACTCTCTTTGTGGTGACGTGCTCAGAGGACACTGTTGAAGTTGAAGTTTAGACGCTGTTATTAGCGTAAGGACAATATTTGCAGTCACAGATAGAGGTGTGGTTAGTAATTAGAAAGTCTTTTTCATTTCACTGGACTCAAACACAGACTTTTTTCTATTTGCACTCTGTGGTACTACAAGGGTCCAGAAACAAGGACGAACCGGGCATTTGCTGCTCTTCAGGATTTGACTTGGCGAGAGAGTCGGCCCCTGAAGGAGAGATGATGGAACTGTACAGTAGTCTGTTGTGGCTGGGTAAACAGAGCCTGTCATGGGCTTGTAATAATTACACAGACTGTTTTGTACCCCTTGTATCATAACTCAAAATGTGTTTCCTAACTCCCTCATGAATCCTAGAGCTGCCAAGACGAAGGGCCACACTGAGGCTTGTGCTCTGCTTAGTCACTCAGTCATGTCCGGCTCTTTGTGACCCTGTGGACTGTAGCCAGCCAGGCTCCTCTGTCCATGGGGATTCTCCAGGCAAGAACACTGGAGTGGGTTGCCATACCGTCCTCCGAGGGGGATCTTCCCAACCCAGGGATCAAACCCAGGTCTCCCACATTGCAGGCAGATTCTTTACCAGCTGAGCCACCAGGGAAGCCCAAGAATACTGGAGTGGGGAGCCTATCTCTTCTCCAACGGATCTTCCTGACCCAGGAATTGAACCAGGGCCTCCTGCACTGCAGGCAGATTCTTTACCAGCTGAGCTACAGGGAAGCCCCTACACTGAGTCTTAAAGCAGCAGAAATCTCTCCTCTCGCAGCACTGGAAGCCTGAGGTCTCTGTGTCCATTCCTGCTCGGGGGCTCAGAGGGAGAAGGCATTCCACACCTGCCTTTGTGCCAGTTTCTGGTGCTTGCGTGCGACCCCTGGCACTCGCTGGCCGCACCCCTCCAGTCTCCGCCTCCACTGTTACATGTCTTCCCTCTGCGTGTCTCTGACTCTAGGTCACATATGTGTGTATGCAAAGATATATGTATATTTGCAAAATGAAGGACACATAGTACCCACGTACTGTGGTGAGGATTGTAGAGCTCACATTTATTATAGACACGGAAGTGTTGGCTTCCCCTCTCTCTGTGTGTATCTAATACGCACACAGAGGCTTCCCTGGTGGCTCAGTTGGTTAACAGTCTGCCTGCAATGCGGGAGACCCAGGTTCAATCTCTGGCTGGGGAAGATCCCCTGGAGAAAGAAATGGCAATCCACTCCAGGATTCTTGCCTGGCGAATCCCATGGACAGAGGAGCCTGGCGGGCTACAGTCCGTGGGGTCACAAAGAGTCAGACACAACTGAGTGACTTACACACACACATACACAATGTGTATACACACACCCACACAGACGCACACACTCAGTGTGTTTAGGTCAACTTGCACACGCTAACTGTGCTCATCACCCCCTCCATCGTGTGGTGTGTTCTCAGCTGCACCCAAGAGTGACACGCATTGTCTACCTAGGAGACCCGCTGCTAATGTTTCAGAGTTTGTACAACAGCAGCTCCCGGAAAGGGTGTTTGTCAGGTGGAAAGACATCTCCTGTGTTGGACAGTGAGGTGGTCCAGGCCTCCTTGTCCACAGCCCCCAGGATCTGTTAGAAACCTTGTGGTTACCCTGCACGTTGGCAGGAAGAGGGATGTGTGGGCGCTCGGGGAGAGGAGACATCAGGAGAAGGAAAGATGGGGCAATAACAGACTTTTCCTGAGTCCCTGCAGCTCGCTTTCCTTCTATAAATCACGGAGATCCCAGCCTGTCAGAGAGCCCCTTCCCCGCGGGGCCCAGAGTGAGCCCCGCGTTGCCATCACGCAGTGTGATGGCCCCGGAGCCGCCCCGGCAGCCTTCCTGAGGCGGAGACTGCTTCACATCGCAGGCGCTGCTGGAGTGAAACTCAGGAGAAAACGAACCCGAAATAAAAAGAAAGCATGAAGAGGCTGACGCTGAAAACGGACCACTGCGGACTCGAGTGGCCACTGTGGATGCAGAAAGGGACCCCGGGGTGCACGGGGCAGAGTGGGCCGCGCACCTGCAGACCTGCCCCAAATTCTCCGGGTGGCCGCAGAGGCGGCCTCTGATCTGGTCTGAGCCCGTCTGCAGCCTCGGTCAGGGAGGCCGCTGCGTCTGTCTGCTCGCCCAGTCTCTCTCATCCATGCTCTGGTTTCCACCTTCAGCAAAAAGGAGAGGAAAGAAGGAGGCACTTAAGGAGCGCACGGGACAAGATGCTCCCGTGGAGGGGGAGCACGTGGGTGGGGATGGCCTTCCGGGAGGACAGGATCTCTGAGGACGCCTGGCGTCTCTGAAGGAAGGGGACGGGGCGCACGTCTCAGCAGTGATCACGTGGTCTTTTGGGACTCGTGCTTCAGTGTTGGCTTAGCTGCATGAATCGGAAAGGAAAGCGTTTTTCTTAATTATGGCAAAAAATTGTAGGGGAACACAGAAAATGTTATAGGCTGATACACGCGTGGGCACAGACACACACACACACATGAAACAATGAGCCAGATCCATAGAGCCGCTGGTTGAATTGCTTGTACAGGATCAGTTCAGTTTCAGTTCAGTGGCCCAGTCGTGTCTGACTCTTTGCGACCCCATGAACTGCAGCATGCCAGGCCTCCCTGTCCATCACCAACTCCCGGAGTCCACCCAAACTCATGTCCATTGAGTCAGTGATGCCATCCAACCATCTCATCCCATGTAGTCCCCTTCTCTGCCTGCCCTCAATCTTTCCCAGCATCATGGTCTTTTCATAAAAGCACAGTATATTCCAACTGGAGCACAAATCGAGTTAGTGGTGAAGGAGAAAGAGAATGGCTTATTCTTTACAATTGGTTTGTATCTTAGCTGAGAAGTGTTCCGCCATGACTGGGAAGTAAAAGATGAAATTTCTCATTTTGAGGGAAGAATTGATACAGTTTGTGCAATGCCATCAACATTCTAACTCCCCCAAATTTGTGACTTGGTCTGCCCTGGTGGCTCAGATAGTTAAGAATCTGCCTGCAGTGTGGGAGACCTGGGTTTGATCCTTAGGTTGGGAAGATTCCCTGGAGAGGGGGACAGCTACCCACTCCAGTATTCTGGCCTGGAGAATTCCATGGACAGAGGAGCCTGGCAGGCTACAGTCCATGGGGTCGCACAGAGTCAGACATGACTGATCGACTTTCACACACACACACACACACACACACACACACACACACACACACACACGTCATTGCCTGCACTTAGGTGGCGCTAGTTGTAAACAACCCGACTGCTAATGCAGAAGACGTAAGAGTCCAGGTTTTATTCCTGCATGAGGAAGACACCCAGGAGGAGACGATGGCAACCCACTCCAGTATTCCTGCCTGAGGAATCCCATGGACAGAGGAGTCTGGCTGGCTACAGTCCATGGGATCACAAAGAGTTGGACACATGGGGTCACAACTTAAGTGACTTAGCACACAGCACATGTCGTTACCATGGAAATCACAGACTCTTTTGTTTCTTCTGGGTGTGATTTTTATACAGCACTTTTGAGGAGCCCTGGGCTAGTGTTTCTTAAAGAATGGGTCCATGGACCAGCAGAGTCTGTGTCACCTGGGATTTGTTAAAAATGCAGATTCTCAGGGCCCCAGTTCAGACCTTAGAACCAGAATGGGGGCGGGAAGTGGGGGGGCAGGACCCTTTATTTTGACATACCCTGCAGGTGGCTTGTATGCTCATTACATTTGAGAAGCACTGTCCGCAGAGGTAAATAGGATTGTTGGACCACCGGGCATCTTTGCCTCCCCTCTGAGCACCTGGTTAGAGTTTGCTACATTTTAAGTAAAGCCAGGACATTCATCTCTAAGTCAACAAAACTCAGCAAAAATAATCAGCTCAAAGACTAGTGTGGAAAAACCTGTGAATTATTTCACGATGGTTCTCTGTTAGGCTGTCTCACACGCACATCTCCGTGAAAGATGTGGGATCAACAGGCCCAACAATGCGCAGCAGCAACGTAAGCTCTCCTTTAAACATCACGACCGTAGTAGACAGTAAAAATAGTAATTGATCTTAACTAGGGCTTAGTATGGAGAAGGCAGTGGCAGCCCACTCCAGTACTCTTGCCTGGAGAATCCCATGGATGGAGGAGCCTGGTGGGCTGCAGTCCATGGGGTCACTAAGAATCAGACACGACTGAGCGAATTCACTTTGACTTTTCACTCTTATGCATCAGAGAAGGAAATGGCAACCCACTCCAGTATTCTTGCCTGGAGAATCCCAGAGACGGGGGAGCCTGGTGGGCTGCCATCTCTGGGGTCACACAGAGTCGGACACGAGTGAAGTGACTTAGCAGTAGCAGCAGGGCTTAGTAGGTGATAAGCACTTTTCGAGGAACTCTGCAAATAGTACCTTACTAATTCTGACAACATCCCCATGACATGCTATTTGATTTTTAGCTCCATTTTACTGAAGGGAAAACCAAGATTCAGAGAGGAGAGGGCAATGGGCAATGTCACGTATGTCGTACATATCAAAGGCAGTAACCAAAGGCCAACAGGCTAGCTCCAGACGCCACGTCTTCACTACTAGGTATGGCGACTCTTATGTGATATCACTGGTGGGAAAGCTGATCTGTTCAATGCTTTCTTACAGTTACAGAGTCACTGACTGGCAACCCAGCGCTGCCTCACTCCTCGGACTGGTCCACATTCCCCTATGCCAGCTCCTCCCATGCCAGCTCCTCCCTAAGTACCAACCACATCAATCAGATTTAGCCTTTTGTATAAAGGGATCCTACCCCATAGGAGTTGTTGGAGGAAATAGGCGAAATAATCCATAATCCAGTCCAATAATCCGCTGAACTGAAAGAGTTCAATTCTTAGCAAATAGTGAGAGGTCAACTTTAGCAAAGATTATGCATTGTTATATTAAGTAGACAAAGATTATACTGTATGTCATCGATTTTAAGATGTTGTTATGCCTAAGAAACACCACCTCAGAGATCCTAAAATATGAAAGTATGTGCATCTTTATAATAGATGAAATACGGCACTCGATACATTTTAGACTTTAATCAGTGTTGCATGTTGAATTGTCCTAGACTCAGCAGTAAAGAATCTGCCTGCAGGGCATGAAATGCTGCAGGAGGCATGGGTTCCATCCCTGGGTCGAGAAGATCCCCTGGAGGAGGGCATGACAACCTGCTCCAGTGTTCTTGCCTGGAGAATCCCATGGACAGTGAGGCCTGCTGGTCTACAGTCCATGGGTTGCAAACTGTTTAGTTGCAATGACTAAACAACAATTTTTTTAAGTTGTTAAGATGTGTGTGACAGGGTTGTAGGTAGGTATGTTTTTAAATTTCTCAGCCATCTGCTAAGGGATTATTTTTATTTCTTCTTATTATTCATTGCACACACGAAACAGTTGGGACGTAGAAGAATTAAGCAACTCAGTCACAATCAAGCCACGAAATGGTGGGGTCAGGATGTCCGTTCGGCGCCTCCGATCCCAAAGTCTTTGTGCTGTGCTGTGATGCATCGACTGTCTCGAATCCACAGATGCTTTTCTTGATTCTTCTTCATGCTCCATTTTCAGCTCTGGGATCTTGACTTTTTCACAGAGGAAATAACTGTAACGAAAGACTGAAAGCTTCTGCAGGATCGAGGGAGAGAAAGGACGGAACACTGAGGGATGGAGTCCCAGGCGGAACGCAAAGGCAAAGGTGCCCCCTCTGATCCTTCGCCAGCTCTGACCTTGCTCAGCAAACGCATCGCAGGACGTCAGGCTCCAGCCCTTCACTGAAGAGTCCCAGCGCCCCTCAGCCCACTCAAGCCTTCAGCTGTACAGGAAATCATACAGGAAGGGCTTGTGGTGGAAAGCAGCACAGGTTCAGGCCTGGGCTCCAGTCTTGAAACAGGGACCACAGCACATTTTATTCCGCGGCAAAGTAATCAGCCTATCATTAAGTTTAAAGAAATAGTAGAACTGTGAATCTCCGTATCTCACTGTGGTCTGAGAGAGGGACACCCATACCCAGCATTTTAAAGGACCAGCCCTAGGCTTTCTGACCTAACAGAACAAGCTTCTCACCATTCAGATACCTCATTTTCCAGAGGGCAGGCTACATCCTGAGAGTGGCCATACTCATCCCGGGCCTTTTCTTCTGATGTGTTTTCATAGTTAACAGAAGGAGATGTTTTATTTCATTTCCAGGATGGCCTATACTATTTGGTATAAAGATGAATGGCATTGGTTTCCCTAATTGATCATTATGCGTGAGTGCATTAATACTGATTAGTAGTAGCAGCCGCTCCTGAAGAAGCTCTTGCTTTTCTAATTTGATTCTTGTAGACGTGTCAGTCACTCAGTCGTGTCCAACTCTTCGCGACCCCATGGACTGTAGCCTGCCAGGTTCCTCTGTCCATGGGATACTCCAGGCAAGAATACTGGAGTGGGTTGCCTTTTCCTTCTCCAGGGGAATCTTCGTGACTCAAGGAGCGAAGTTGGGTCTCCTACATTGCAGGCAGATTCTTTTTACTGCCTGAGCCACCAGGGAAGCTTGAAAAGGGCTTGGGGACACTCCAACTCAAGCTCAGTTACACACCTAAAATTAGGTTTTCCATTTAGAAGAGTCTTGCTTGAATTAGACTGTTGGGCGAAAATGCAGATCTGTTTTGTAGTAGATTGTCTTTAGGGAAGTTTCTTAATAAGGAAAATAGTACTCCTGATAACTCAGCTCTGCTCATGGTTTTGAGTCAAGGGCATTAGCAAGGGGCAAGCGGGACTTGGTAGGTTGATAGCGCGTAATGAGTTGCCCCCATTTGACTTCCTGATGCTGCCTGAGGAAGCAGATTGTGTTCTTCTCTATGTGATTTTAGCAAATGACTTTACAACGTCAGTGGCTGTGGTGCTAGTGGCAGCCAGAAAATTAAATATATATATACACATACACACACACACACACACACACACACACATATATATATATGAGTTCAACTATTTTAATATTTATGCTATGAAGAATCTCTAATGCAATTTCCCCATCCATGGGTTTATTAGATTGTAATTACTAATAAGATACTAAGTGTGTAAGAAAGAGGAAGATTGTAAGGAAAATCCATCCCCCCTGCCAACCTTTCCATTACCTTCCACAGCTCTCTGCCACTGGAGATGCATTTTCTAAAACTGAAAAAAAATGATGGCTAAAATTTGAAGATGTGCAGTTTGTAAAACTGAAAACAGGGACTTGTTAAACTTTGTAAGTATATCTTTATTGATTAAGTAGAAACAAGTATATTATAGTTGGTGGGAAGAAAAAAAATGAGTGCAACTTGAGGAATCTAAAATGAACTTATCTAGAAATGAACTTATCTATGAAATAGACTCATGGATGTAAACAACAAGACTTGTGCTTGCCAAGGGGTAGGGGTATGGGGGGAAGGATTGATTGGGCGTTTGCAATTAGCAGATGCAGTCTAGTATGTACAGGATGGGTAAACCACAAGGTCCTACTGTATAGCACAGGGAACTATATTCAATATCCTGTGATAAACCATAATGGAATATGGTCTCTCAGACCATCACTTTGCTGCATGTATAGTAGAAATTAGCACAACATAGTAAGTTAACTATAACTTCAATAGAATAAATTAAAAGATGAGTATAACTTGCTTGAGGTTAAAAGAAATGTAATAAATAATATTTCCAAGCGGGTACAGATTTTGAGATAGCCGCGAAGAAGTCACAAACATGCCTTGCGGCTGGGATTTTAAAATGACTTTTAAAGGAGTGGAAAATTAAAAGGAGGTGTTCAGTGGTAGATGAAAGATAGGAAAAGGTCATTGCTCTGTGAGATTTAATAGGAGAGTCTTAAACGTGCCTCCTCCAGCACTTTCTGAAGACTTGTGGAGACGGCTTATAGCTCTGAAACACTTGATCAGTTTTATTTGTGGTGCATATAACACAGGAGATTCAGGAGCCACTGTTTTAGTGACAGTGCTCACTGGAAATTGTCAGGTATCACCGAATACAAAAATCTCGAGGAATGGAAATGTCCTCTGATAGCCAAGGCCCCAGGTTTTCATTTCCAGGAGATTTAGGTTGGGATTGTCTTGGCCCCCTCTTATTCTCTCTCTCATTAGCAGAGCAGAGCAGTCTCTCTTTTCTTTCTCTGTGAGTGTGGATGCTGGCTCGGGCAGGCTCGTGGGGAGCAGGCTTCTCTCCAAGTCCCTGCTTCCATGCCTCATCCCAGCTCTGCCGCAGAGGAGATTTATAAAGACTCCGGGCAAGTGAGCCCTTTAGATTTTCGCATCTCCTCATCTTTAACAGCAACTCTCAAAATCTCCAAACCAAAACCCCGTAGCATCACCACGAATAACAAGCAGTGAGCTAAGCCTTCCTCGCAAGCAAACCGTGCCTGAGCTCAGGAGCCTTTCGTTTCACCCAGCAAAGCCGAACACCAGAGAATTGACAGGCCCAGCAGCGGCTTAGTAAACAAACCGAGGGCTTTGTTCCCAAATCCTGTGTTTAGGTGGCTTCATTGTTTTCCCCCTTAAATTGCTTTCAATTTGTGAAAAGAGCCACTCTAAAACTAAAAAAAAAAAAAAAAAAATACACACCCAGCCCTAAAGGTAAACAAAATCTCCATTTCTAGTAAGAATTGCAAAATTTTAACTGCGGTGTGTTTCCCTGCTTTCACTAAGGTTAAAAACACAACCTTGTGTGTGTGAGTGTGTGAAGTCACTCAGTCGTGTCCGACTCTTTGCGACCCCGTGGACTGTAGCCCACCAGGCTCCTCTCTCCATGGGATTCTCCAAGCAAAAATACTGGAGTGGATTGTCATTTCCTTCTCCAGGGAGGAAATGCAAACTTACCTCTAGTCAACTCCTGTGGTCTTTCACGAAGAGGGTGATGGAGCTTCTAGAAGAATGTGTAAATCAAGGGTGCTGTAAAGGGACGTTTTAGGGAGTCAGAGGTCATTTGTAGGGGGCATTGGACAATGCTCCAGAGGGTGAGGACGGAGCTGAGGTGCTGAGCGTTCATTCTTGGTTCTATGGGCCACGTGCTCTTAACAGAAAGATCAAATCAGATGACCAGGTTCACCAAAATCACATATTCATGGGTTTCTATTTTGGGAAGCCCTCCCCTGATAATATTGCTATCCTGCTATGCAAATCTCAGAATATTACTGCTATGTGAAATAGAGTATTGTTGAAGTTGGATTCCCTTGAGTTTGATCCGCCATCACCTTCATTTAAATACAACAAGGATGTTTCATTAATATTTAGTTTCCTTTCCAATGTGGGTTTTAAAATTTGCTGAGGCGTTTCTTACCTTCCAAACATAGCTTCATGAATGAAACAGTGATATGAAGGAACAGAATACATTCCCTTTATTTGAAGGAAACTCGGAAGAAAATAAACACACAAAAATAAAGATACATCCTTTTCTCTGAATTATTCATCCGTGGGAAATTCTGAAACTTGCAAACCACAGTAAGTTCTTGAGTAGCAAGGGAAAAATACAACCCGAATCAACCAGCAGAAGCAGCCCCTTCTCCAGACTGGAAGCATCCCCTGTCCTCGCGGGAAGAGACGGCAGGAGCAGTGGTCACTTCCATTTTCGTCTTCACCTGCTCTGCACTTTAGCCCACTGTATATTCGCAAGCCTTGTATGAAAATCTCCCACCATATCTCAGGTATTTGACTGTTTCATGGGCTTTCTCAGGTTCTGCCAATCTCTTTTTCTTTTTAAACTGAAGTATAATTGACATAAAATACCGTATTAGTTTCAGGTGTACATCATAGTGATTCAGTATTGGTACACATTTTGAAATGGTCACCGTGATACAGCCGGTTACCATCTGTCACCATGGGAAGTTATGACAATAATTTGCTGCACATAAGCTTCCAGTTATAAAGTAAGTCACAAGGATGTAATGTACAGGTTTAACCATGTTCATTGTCTGCTGATCTAATATTTGCAAATTCACCTACTTGCTAAGATTTATTTCTAACGCCCCCAAATCGAATACCTGGGTGCTTTCCTGGTCTCTAAGGGACTCACAGAGCAAGTTTGTCACCCAAGGGGCACGTTTCCAGCTCAGGTAGTAACTCTGCCTTCTCGTTTCAGCTGTAATATGCAAGCATGTACTCTCCCCATGGTCTGCTTCATGCCACATCTTTTGCATTTTTTTTAATACTTTTCACTGGTGATTTCCCTGTTTAAAACGGCCTCCAAGCCTGGCGCTGAACTTGTGTAGGAAGGCTGTGATAGGACTTACAGAGAAGGTCATCCGTCAGAGGGGCTTCATTCAGGCACAAGCTCGGTGTCAGGGCACCAGCATTAGGTATTAAATGTGGCGTCTTTAAACAGAAGCACACACAAAACCAGGTCATGTGTTGGTTGGTTGATGAAGATATCGTGACCAGAAGCTCGCAGGAATGCAATCCCGTGCTCCCCGGTAGGAGCTATAGTCAATATTCACCACCTCAGTGTCCACAGCATCAGAGTAGAACATAATTGCCACGAATACTTCCCAGGTGGCTCAGATGGTAAAGAATCAGCCTGCAGGGTGGGAGACCAGGGTTCGATCCCTGGGTCGGGAAGATCCCCTGGAGAATGGCTACTCACTCCAGTGTTCTTGCCTGGAGAATCCCATGGACAGAGGAGCCTGGTGGGGAGACAGGTGGGCTACAGTCCATAGGGCTGCAAAGAGCCGGACACAACTGAAGCAACTTAGCACGCACACCGTGAATAAGGAGCATCTGATTTTTTTTCACTGTTCAAGTTGTTTATCGGACACAGAATTGTCTTAACCTTCCGTTGTGTTAGAATCGTTTTGGAATACTGATAGGAGTTCAGTTTCAGCACCAGGGTTCTGTAGAGCCAGGCTCCCATTTATCTGTTCTTCAGTCTGACCGTGAAGGGAAGATGCCGTATTTGCACTCTGGGAACCCGGCCCTGAGCTCTTACTTCTCCGTGCAGCTCTGAGGACGGCCATCTGTCACAGCAGGTGAAAGACCCTCCAGCTGTGTTTTTCCACTCCTGCCGCACCTCTGTAAAAATTCCTTTCACTGTTTAAACAGTTTTAATTCCCCTCCATGTTTAAATTCCCTATTTGAATACCAAGTGGCATTATGGATCAATGGAGGTGTGACTGTCCCTTCTGCAAACTGGGCAATTTGTACAAGGAGGGGAGGGATCATTCCAGACTTGTTATGAAACCAACAAATGAGTATTTTTGAAAGTTAGCTTTTATTTCCACTTTAAAAGCATCTGTATATTCAAAAGCAGACTGTTTTATATACATAAAGGAACTATTTGCAAAGGTCCACTTCCAGGAACTGAGTATTCATATACACATTTAAAGAATTCTTCTTTTATTGAAATTTAAATTTACTGACAATTTGCTTTGGGAAGGAAATATTTTGCAAGTAATTCTCTTTTTGAAACAGACAACAGAAGTAGGCTACTTTGTGATTTTTACTCTCATTCTTTCAGGGACTAGCCTGATGTCCTTAGAACCATGCATTGTTCTTCATCCCTAAGAGTTAATATTCTAGGACATATAAAACTGAAATGTCTTATGAAAGCATTTATAAACGTTTTGATATTCTTTTCTAAGTGTCTGACCTCTTCTGAATCTTTTAAATATACATAGTAATTTTCTCTAAGTATTAGTTGAAAGAGAATCGTTATCTGTTATGTAAAAATTGCTTCATGAATAATCATCCAAAAGTTACTGTAATATTACGCTCACCTTTAGAGGAAGAGCCTGCAACAACCATAAGGAAAAGTTTTACTACTCATTTTGCCACTAGTTCACTATACAAACTTCCATCAATTGCTCGATTCTTTTTGGGCCTCAATTTCTTCCATTTAAAATAAAGTGTTGAGACTGGGTTTCCTTTGTGACGTATCATCTGGGGGGAAGGTGTGATCACACGGTAAACATTCATCTGGCCCCAAGAACTTTGCCTGTGTATCTTTTTTTTTCTTTTTTGCCTTTGTATCTTATACCATTATTATTATTTATGAACAAATCATTTCTCAGAATTCACAAATGATGGAACAATTGTTCTCTAGTCTTCAAAATATTACACTATTGGGAAAGGTTAGGTTTGAAATTCCTCTAAACACTAATAAAAATGAAATCAATATACAGATATTTGTCTTCAATATCATAAAACTAAAGTTTCCAGATTACTATTATATTACTATTTTTTGTAAACCAGCTTCAAACAGTTTAGAAAAAGTGAATATTTAAAACTATTAATCTCATTTTCTTCTATAGTTAATTTTTCATCTTATTCTATATCATTGCAATTATAACATATTTTTTGTAAGTTCTGGGCCATTTTCTTATTTAGCGATTCAGGTTACAGTCAGCCATTGAAAAGATTCATTATGTAAGTAGGGAGGAGAGATGCTGAAGTAGAAAAGGATGTGACACGGGATCGGCTGGTAGAAAGGTTTTCATACATTTGAAAGAATTTTCTTGGCGCAGAGCTTCCTTTTTCTTCTAGTTTGGAGCATTCTGTGACGTTCTTCATGACAAGGCTTGAATTTAGACGGGTTGCGTTTGCAATTGAAAGGTGCGTTCCAGCTGTTTGTACACAAATATGAAACAATTATTGCTCAAAGCACATTTATCCCAGTATCCCCGTGTAACCATGGTGACACAGCCCCGCGACTTGAAAGCGGGTACTGGACGTGCATCTGTGAACAAGCCTCACGCTGTAGTTCTGGACGTGAAAGTGGAGAGACATGAGCAGAGGCTGGATGCGTGAAATCCGAGGATGCGCCACACCTTTTATTTTAGGGTTTCTCATCTGGGGTTTTAAATACAAACCACTCCTCTCCCAGAATGCAAATACAGCGCGTTCCCGTCACAGTCAGACTGAAGAACAGCTCAATGGGAGCATGGTTCTACAGAAGCCCAGTGCCGGTGGAAGCTTCCTCACCGAGCTTCTCCTTGAGTCTCCAGAACCAAAGGTGTCTCTCAAGTGAAAAGCATGTCTTTCGTTCCCCACACTTCCCTTACCCAAATCCTAGGAGCTCGTCTTCGTTGGTCTGGGCTGCTATACCAAAATACCATGGACAGAATGGGTTCGAGCAATAGGTGTTTGTTTCCCGCAGTTCCAGAGGCTTCATGTCCAAGATCATTGTGCTGACGTAGGTTCTGGTGGTTTACAGGGTGCCACCTTCTTGCTTTACCCTCACATGGAAGAGAGGAAAAGAAGAAAAGAAGCAAGCTCTCTGATGTGCCCTGTTACAAGGGCACTAATCCCATTTATGAGGACCACCCCCTCATGACCTCATCTAAATCTGATCGCCTCCCAGAGGCCCCACCTCCTAATGCCATCACAAGGGGATTAGAGTCTCAACATATGAATTTGGGGGAGACACATTCAGTTCATAACAAAATAAAGGTGAGGGGGAAGAAATGGGCCACCATTTTTAAAGATGAAGTTAGGCATAACCTAACCTAAACCTGTGGGGACAGTTTCTTTCAAAAAGTAAATCAAAGACTCAAGCCAGATTTTCTTAAGAGATAGTTGAAAATTTAGAAAATTTGGATAGTCGAAAATTAGGCTTGTTAGAAAACACTGACCTGCGTCAGGACATGATGTTTCCAGGATACTTGACATCAGATTGCATTTGCTAAAAATGCTTTTTTCTACTCCATTTGGCTATTAAATTGCTACATGGATTTCCAGAAAAATGCTTCGGACTTTGTTGCATCAAAAATGTAAACTTTTATCAAAGCAAACTTTATAACATCTACTAAGATTTCATGCTTATATTGTGCTTTCCTAAATTCCTCAAGACAGATAATCCATTCCTAACGAGTCTTATGTTTAAACAATATTTTACAAAAATACAGTCAGTTTGTTTTTATGGCCTTGAATATTTCATAGCTCAAGATCCTCATAATTTGGCTTTGTTGAGACCCCTCTCTTCATTTATAAAAGCTTACCTCTTATAGTATCATACAGATGAAACATCTCTAATTTTACATTTCTAATTAAAAATCTAGTTAACAATCTTTGCTGTAGACTGTTGGCCTGTTGGCCCTGAAACACCTCTTGGTTGGCGCTGGAATTCTGTTTGCTTGAGAGTCTGCAAAAGAGGTAAATTTCTGATGATTTAGACAAGCAGTGTGGATGAGCCCCGAAAACATCAGTGCTTTTCATTTATTTCCTACGTGAACGGGAGAGGCTTCGGCTGTGGATTGCAAGTTTATCCCTCGATTTCTCCATTTAAAAATGAGATTAGAAAATTGTTTTCCCAGAACGTGGGTAAAAAGATTTATGAGACATTAAGCTGTTCCTTTAGAAATACATTTTGTTCTTGCAAACCCCCGGGCACCTGTAGAAGCAGGAGAGGAAGCAGAGAAACCAAACAGCGTGTCAAAAGCATCCCTCTCAAAAGCCCTGCAAGAGCCGACCACAGAGGAGAATGTGCGAGGCGAGGGCTTGTGACAGCCAGCTGGACTCGAGCTGAAGTTGAGATCAATTAGACAGTTCTTAAAAAAAATCTGAACGAATGTCAGGAAAAGTTTGCTTTGAACACCTAAAGCATGCTAGGTCCTGAGCTCGAACTGTGACAAGTCTAGGGAGGAAAATTATACAATCCTGGGAGAGACTAGAGAATACTGCAGTGAGAGCTGAACACAATGTGTATCTGTGTGTGTGTGTGTGTCTGTGTCAGAGGGGAGGGAGAGAAAAGTCACTTTGGACTAAGATGTGAAGAATGGCCTCGAGTTGGGTAGATGGTACCACACTCTCAGGAAGAAGTGACAGGGACGAAAGTGTGTATCCACTGGCCCGTACAGTCACTAGTCACATTAACCATTGTTATGTATCTGCTTCAGTCGTGTCTGACTCTTTTGTGACCCCATGGACTGTAGCCTGCCAGGCGCCTCTGTCCATGGGATACTCCAGGCAAGAATACTGGAGTGGGTCACCATTTCCTTCTCCAGGGGGGTCTTCCTGACCCAGGGATCGAACCTCCCCCATGTCTTCTGCGCTGGCAGGTGGATACTTTACCACTGATCCACGAGAGAAGCCCAAAGATGACCACAGAGCCCTGACTCTCTGATGGCTGTTGAGGCTAATTATCAAGTACTTCAGAAGAATTAACTGGCCCTTTGAACACTGGTATTGCAACCCTGTCTAGTCAAGGCTATTGTTTTTCCAGTGGTCATGTATGGATGTGAGAGTTGGACTGTGAAGAAGGCTGAGTGCCGAAGAATTGATGCTTTTGAACTGTGGTGTTGGAGAAGACTCTTGAGAGTCCCTTGGACTGCAAGGAGATCCAACCAGTCCATTCTGAAGGAGTTCAGCCCTGGGGTTTCTTTGGAGGGAATGATGCTGAAGCTGAAACTCCAGTACTTTGACCATCTCATGTGAAGAGTTGGCTCATTGGAAAAGACCCTGATGCTGGGAGGAATTGGGGGCAGGAGGAGAAGGGGACGACCGAGGATGAGATGGCTGGAGGGCATCACTGACTCGATGGACGTGAGTCTGAGTGAACTCCGGGAGTTGGTGATGGACAGGGAGGCCTGGCATGCTGCGATTCATGGGGTCGCAAAGAGTCAGACACGGCTGAGCAACTGAACTGAACTGATTGCAACCCCAAATATGTAAAGAGAAGAGCAAGTGAATCCATCACCCACCCTGAGAAGCCTTTGCAGTCTGGTGGGCCAAGTCAGGTAAAGTTTTAAAAGTACACCTATCATCATGTTTCGCCAACCTGAATGATATATTACCATATCTAGGACACTCAGTGACATTTGATTAAGTGGTAATTATACCAAAAGCTTGATAATAGGAAAGAATGTATTAAGTATATGAATGACAGCCTATTAGAATATTACCCATTATAGAATAGTTCAGCCATGGTGATCTCATTCATATTGCATTTATTTCATAAAATGATTTCTCTTGAAATAAGTATAGTTCAAGAAAGCTTCAAGTTTCAATGCCTTTTGTTAGAAATATTCTCAGAGACCTGAAATGTTTGATCAGATCAGCTGTGCTTGGCCCATCTGGTTTATCTGAAGGAGAATTGGAGAAAGTGTTTTTGGTGGGTAAGCTGGGCTAACCCACCCAAAACTTTGCTTCAGGTGTACTTGTCAAGGAATGACCGATGCTAATTTTCCCAGATGTTACATGACTTAGAGAAGACTCAAACCCCAGCTTCCTGATTCCCGCTTCCTAGCTTCTCAGCCTTCAACATTATTTCCACTACCACAAATTTTTAAAAAATATTGTTTGAAAATCTGAATATTCCTTTTTTCTGCTGGTTTGATGCTAGTGAAATGATTTGATGAGAAATAGATTTGTTTTCTTAAAAAACTAGCAGCTACTGTAGAATGTGATGTTAGAAGTCAGAGGAAAGAAATTGACTTCCCACCTGTGTTTTGCTCTCAGCTCTGAAACTGACAGCTTTTGTACAAGTTGTTATTTTCCATGAATTTCTTTTTCCTGGTCAAATCAGGATTATAAAATATGTCTCACAGAATTTTCTGGAAGAATAATTAGGAAACAAATGGTAAAAAACTGGAAACATAAACTCTTGGAAAACTTAACTCGTTATTATGCATTAGATTATTCGGCCATTATGTTGCATTAAAGTATTTGGATTATTTTGTCTGTATGGTATCATATTATGCCATTGTGTATTATAATGATACACACTGCGTTTTTCAAATTATATAGTATTTGTTGAGTGCCATGAAAAATTTAGACCATGACAAATAATTCCCATTTTAACAGTGCATGTCCATATTTCCAAAGAAGCCACTGACAATTTCAAGATAGTATCTGGTAGACCAGATTATCTTTGGCAGGATGGAGGGATTTTTAGTAGTCATTTTTACAACTGATTTCATTGCTTCAACAAATCCTGTTTGTGGCAGCAGACAAAATCATTTAAGATGGTTAAGGTGAACAAAAGGACTTGTCCAGGTTTTGTTAATATCATAGTGTACATAGAGTGAACCTGGCATTAAATAATATACCTTGAGTTATTTGAGAGTAGATTTTTTGGCATAACTGTCCTGTATCCATACCTTTTCTGCAATAAATAATTATTTCTTTAGAAATGATATAAACTACTCAAAAAATGGGAAATATTTCTGGAAAATCTGGCCCCTGTTTCATGAGACTACAGGTTTATCTACTGCACATACAAACACACATGTCCCAGCTTCACACACAATATACCATGTGTTAATGTATATGCATGGTGACAACATGGAATGCTTTGATCAACCAATGATTATAACTTTATGCAACAGTATCATGTAGTATAAGGATACTTTCTTGGAATTTAGAGACTTCCTTAAAGAAATTTTTCTCTGAATATGCAGACAGGGCCCTGAAGACTGTTTAAAACAGAAGGATTTTTTTAAATGTATTACTTTAATCTGTTAACTAGAAAGTTAAATACAAGGTCAAGCATTTTAAAGAGACCTCAGAAATGCAAATTTGAAATAGTTCCTGCTGAGTTTAGGTAAACATATTAATCCTAGAGGAAGGAAAAGTTAAAATGAAGTTTAAAAAGCTATTTATGGATAGAAAAAAAAAACCAAAATGTTTTAAAATGACAAGATATTTTGTAATAAATCTTTGATTAAAAATATAGGATACTATGAGTTAATCACTGCAGATGGTGATTGCAGCCATGAAATTAAATGACGCTTACTCCTTGGAAGGAAAGTTATGACCAACCTAGATAACATATTAAAAAGCAGAGAATATTACTTTGCCAACAAAGGTCCGTCTAGTCAAGGCTATGGTTTTTCCAGTGATCATGTATGGATGTAAGAGTTGGACTGTGAAGAAAGCTGAGCCCTAAAAAATTGATGCTTTTGAACTGTGGTGTTGGAGAAGACTCTTGAGAGTCCCTTGGACTGCAAGGAGATCCAATCAGTCCATCCTAAAGGAGATCAGTCCTGGGTGTTCATTGGAAGGACTGATGCTGAGGCTGAAACTCCAATACTTTGTCCACTTCATGCAAAGAGTTGACTCATTGGAAAAGACCCTGATGCTGGGAGGGATTGGGGGCAGGAGGAGAAGGGGACGACAGAGGATGAGATGGCTGGATGGCATCACCGACTCGATGGATGTGAGTCTGAGTGAACTCTGGGAGTTGGTGATGGACAGGGAGGCCTGGCGTGCTGTGATTCATGGGGTCGCAAAGAGTCAGACACGACTGCGCGACTGAACTGAACTGAACTGATGAGTTAGAAAAATAATAGGCAATCTTGGAAAATATTTGTCAAAGTGTTGGGACAATCATAAAAATGAATCTGCTATAAATTAGTTTTGTGTCTCCTACTGGTGACAAAATCCATATAGAATATAAAGGGCAGATACATCCTAACAGTCTCTTTGATAAGTTCAAATTGAAAACAAAAAATTAAGGAAAAAACTAAGGATAACCAAGGGAAAACATAGCGGTATGTTTCATAATTCAGTGATCATGCATTTATTCTATTCAGCAAGTATATATTGCAGGCCATTTGCAGTACAAGCGCTGTAACAGGCTTCCTGGCAGGAGGAAGAGCCGAACCTCATCTCTTAAAACCTGATGTGAGAGAAACACATGTCATTAGAAGCCACTGATAGATTTTCAGGAGAGAAAGTGACAATTAAATTTGCATTTTAAAATGCTCCCTCCAAAGACAAAGTAGAGAAAAAATTGGAAGGGGCAAAAGTCAGAAAATAACTCAAGCTGAGTATAAAGTGACCCCTCTTCAACCACCTTCCCTCCAAAAAAAATAAAGAACAACAGAAATGGGTGTTAGTTGCTGAGTCGTGTCCAACTCTTTGTGACCCATGGAGTGTAGCCCTCCCAGGCTGCTCTGTCCGTGGGATTCTCCAGGCAAGAATATTGGAGTGGGTAGCCATTTGCTTCTCCAGAGCATCTTCCTGACCCAGGGATTGGACCTGGGTCTCCCTCACGGTGGGCAGATTCTTTACTGTCTGAACCACCAGAGAAGCCCAAATAACAGGAAAACACGTTTGATGCCATTCATTCAAGGGAGTGCAGTCCTTGTATTGGGGAATAGGGTGGAGTCTTCCCGTGTAGGAGTGAGTTTAAGCAAGAGGGACTTCAGAGCCCTAGCAGAGCACCTTGGAAATGGCACGGGGAGGTCGTGCGACTCCCTGTAAGGCATCAGCCCCTATTTTCCAGGGTCAGGTGAGCTACTAACGCTGATCTGGAGGGTCGTGATTGGTCTCTGACAGTGAGGACCTTCCAGTGAGTGCAGGCTGACGTGCGAGCCGATTCCTGAGCTGGTCCACTGGGGTGCTCTTCATTTCACGGGCCTGATGCATGAGTTTCCTTTATCAGGCTGAAAATGTGGAAGCAATACAGAGGAACCATCGCAAAAATTTTTAAGTGATGGTCTGAAGATGAAAGCCCTGAATGAAGCAAGATTTTCTAAGTGTTCTAGCATCAGAGTGGAGCTTCTAAGTCTGCCCAGGAGACACTGGGGATTTACAGATGCAGTATTCTTGGGTAGAGCTGTTGTAAAACTAATCAGACGTTGCGCAGTACAGGGACATCTGCAGCTTTGTGGGAAGACAGTCTTAATCCTGCGCAGCAAGTCTGGAAAGTAGGGAACCTCAGCTGAGCTCTCCCCTCTCTTCAGGTCTTTGCTTGTCAGGGATCCTCTGATGTGTTGATGCAACCCTGAAACAGAGAGACAGCTCACTGAGATGTTAGTTGGAAATTTACTGTGCTTACTGTTAGCGAGTACAGTCAGTGGTGGTAAAACCAGCCTTGGGGTTTATCCAGAAACAAGAGGTTAGGTGGGGCTGCTGCAAAATTGCAGGTAAAATATCTCTCAAAAATTCTCAGTGGCAGAAAAAAGGAAAACAGGTACCGTGATAATGACCCATAGTTGATTGCTCATATTGAATGATTGGTCTGTGGTTGTGTAAGGTATCAGAAGTCATCACAAGCATCCACAACTATTTTATGCAGGCTGATGTCATAGATTATCTTACACCCTAGAAAGTTTTCATTGTCTCCCATGAGGCATGTAACAAGACGCCTTATGACAGTCTTTCAGATACCATATACATACCCCAGTTCCTACATGTAGGTAGGTTTTGTTTTATTCTGGAGAATATTGTTTAAGGGGAAATACCAAGCTGAGGGCAGTGAGGTTCTACATAATAAGCTTACACAGAGGGAGGTTTATCCGGAGGTAAATATAGAGACTCTGCCAATGTTAAAAAAAATAAATAAATCTTCACATACACAAACAAGGAGACCTGTTTTAACACAAACTCTGTATTCAGTATACTTGCGAAGAACTGACTCATTGGAAAAGACCCTGATGCTGGGAAAGATTGAAAGCAAAAGGAGTAAGGAGCGGCAGAGGATGAGATAATTTGATAGCATCATTGACTCAATGAACATGAATCTGAGCAAACTCCAGAAGACAGTGGAGGATAGAGGAGCCTGGCGTGCTGCTGTCCATGGGGTCAAAAGAGTCCGACTGAAGCACAACGACAAACACATCCACCCAATACAGTGGCTAATATGGCTACTAAAAAATAATAGTAATAAAGCATAGCCTCCAATCATAGAGGAAAGGATGTAAAAATCTCTCTCCGCCTGAACTGACTGAATACATCAAAAATATGTGGGACTTCCCAGGTGGCTCAGTGGTAAAGAGTCTGCCTGCCAGAGCAGGAGACACAGGAGACGCTGGTGGAGAAGGGCATGGCAACCCACCCCAGTGTTCTTACCTGGAAAATTCCGCGGACAGCAGAGCCTGCTGGGCTGCAGTCCCTGGGGTCGCAAAGAGTCGGGCACAACTGAGCATGCACACAGGCACAGATCAGAAATATCTACATTTCTGAAGTTTGAGAAGTCACATTTTAAACAGTGACAATGGTAGAAGCTGAATCAAAAAAGTGTTAACCGGTAAAAGTCTACAGAAACAGCTGAAACGGTGTGTTAATGAGGTCATGGATGGATTCCGTGTATTTCTAGACTCAGGACCAGGAACAACGCACAGAAATGGTTAGAAACAGAGTTCAGGCCCAGAAGAGAACAAGCTTCTCAGCCCTTAGAGAGTCTGAAAGGGTCGTGGACTCCTTTTCCAGAGAGGAAAATGTTGGCGAATGTCCTGATCCTCAGAAAGTCATCTCACCCATTATTTCTGAAATCAGCATTTAGACACTTGGAACAAACTAGCTAAGCATAGCTTTTTCTTCAACTCACAAAGCAGATTTAATGTTTCCAGTGGAGTCTGACATAGTCTTCTAGCAGTGAAAATTGCACGCACTACAGGGAAAATGATTAACACTCAGTATCCGTCACTTGCAACGTTCTCATATTTTTGTCTCGATATTCAGGAAAATAAAATTGCGTGTTCTGTTCTTTTAGCCAGACTGTTCCCTTCAACTCATTAATTTATCACGGAAACTCCACTTTTCAAATTTAAGGACCCATAATTAGAATGCTTAATATTGATGGAAAAAGTAAAATGAATACATTACCAACAAAAATAAAAACATTTGCTATCCTTCTCAATAAATGTCCTCTAGATTTGTTTCACCCACTGTAACTTTTGCTTTTAAAATTTCAGTGTGCAGTATTATTGTAAATTTCTCCAAGTTTTAAACATCCTTAATCTATAAACTCACGTGAAAATTTGTTATAGTTCTTTTCTTTAAACTTTATTTTATTTTTAATTGAAGGATTATTGCGATATTGTGTTCGTTTCTGCCATACAGCAACGTGAATATAGTTGGAAAATATTGATAAATAATATTCTTAAAGACATAATAGTACCTGTTAAGAAAATCCGTTCAATAAAGACTCATATCCAGATCTCATATCCAGAGATCGTACCACCTAACCATGTGTTACAATTACAAGATGAAAACTTTTAATCAATAAAGTGGGCCCAAGTAAGCCAGCCACATCACCAGTGAAGTGCCCAGGATACAGAACTTAGTGATTGCTCCTTAAGTCATTGTTCTTTACTTGAAGGAAGTGTGATTCGTGCAACATTAAACAAGTATTTATTAATAGTGGAAGGCTTGTAGAAATAATTCCTGATTGTCTCAAGGTTTGCTTTGTAGTACTGATTTTTTTTAGTCCATTCCAGATCCAGCATGATTAACAATTTAATTCTGATTTGGTCCCTTGGCTTCATTCTCTGTAACTAAAGAGTCAATGTGGAGAAGGAATTCTATTCACGTACGCTATTGGGTTTTGCATGCTTTCTAAACATTTTTCCTTCCAGAAATTCAAATTATTTTATGCCGTATTCAACTCTTTTGTCAGCCTTTGCTTCTTTTCTTTTATTAACTGGAAGAATTTCTGTGGCCTTTTTCTTATTTTTTAAGTCTAAAGTTAATATTTTAATACTTTTCTTTAAATTTTATCTGTTTTGTTTTTGTTATCCTAGATTATAGTGTGGAGGTTGTAGTTTAATAATTACTGGTTAAGAGTGAAAGTGTTAGTCACTGAGTCGCGTCTGACTCTTTGCGACCCAATGGACTGTAGCCCACCAGGCTCCTCTGTCCATGGAATTCTCCAGGCAAGAATACTGGAGTGGGTAGCCACTCTCTTCTCCAGGGTATCTTCCCATATGTAAACCACCAGGGAAGGCCCCTACCTACCCTACCTACCCCGCCTCCCCACACCCTCTGCCCCCCACCCCACCCATGAAGCTGCATAAATCTAAGAAGGCAAATAAAAACCAACGTGAATTTTCACATTGTCTCCTTTGATGCACAAAAGGGGTACTGAACAAAGGTCAAGTCTGAAGGGAAATGTCATACATTTAGTTTCTTTCAAGTTGATTTTAAGATGAGGGCAGGGAATTCTCATTGAAAGTGTCCATTTAGCCATTGGAGAGTTTGCGGCAGTCCATGAACCACCGCATCAAGTGTCTGGGTTGACACTGTCATGGGAAAGTGAAGGTGGACAGAGAAGATATTTTCTGGCTGATCCCTTACTCCATCAGCTGGCAGCTGTGCTGCTCTGATTCCATTATTTGAATTGCATGAGCTTTCTTTCACTTTTTCATTTCTTAATTCAACTAACATTTTTGAGTGTTTGCTAAATGTTTTGCACTGTGTAATGCCCTGGACATGTTAATGGAGAAATAAACAGGCTCCTTCCAGGTTGGATAGTCTATTAGGAAATATTAACACATAAAGGGCAACAAAAAATCCAGTGGGGTAAGTTCCACGTCAAATAAACTGTATACCTAACCCAACCTTGGCAGGGAGGAGGTCTTCAGGAGGAAATGCTGAGATGACCGGGGTAAGACCTGGTACACAGAGAATGCAGGGGACAGTCAAGTTCAAGTTCACACCATATCTGAAGGGATGGGAGGGGCAAAGCAGCACTTGCTCAGAGTGCAACTGAGGAAAGTTCAGTGCTTCTAAGCTAAGATTGGGTAGAGCTAGAAGGAGAGAAAGGGAGGGTAGAGAGGGGTGCTGAAAAAAAAAGCTAGAAAGTGCTAAGTAAGGTCGTATCATGCAGAATCTCATTAAGGAATTAGTACATTATCCTGATGCAGAGAGAAGATGAAAGGCTTTGCCTCTGTAGATTATTCAGACCATCAGGTGGGGAGTGGATTCTACGTGGCCAGCTGAAATCGGAAGCCTAATTAGAAGGCAGTCACCATGTTCTTGGACAGGAAGGAGGGTGGGCATTGTCAGGGTAAAGGCAGTGGGGCTCAAGTGGAAGTTAGTAGATTGAGAGCTATTTACAACATTGTTGGTTCCCTGATAGCTCAGTTGGTAAAGAATCCACCTGCAATGCAGGAGACCCCAGTTCAATTCCTGGGTTGGGAAGATCCCCTGGAGAAGGAATAGGCTACCCACTCCAGTATTCTTGGGCTTCCCTGGTGGTTCAGATGGTAAAGAATATGCCTGCAATATGGGAGACCTGGGTTCGATCCCTGGGTGGGGAAGATCCCCTGGAGAAGGGAAAGGCTACCCACTGTAGCCTGGAGAATTCCATGGACTGTATGGTCCACGGTGTCGCAAAAAGTGGGACATGACTAAGCGACTTTCAGTTTCACTTTTTATGTGAGTGTATAATTTTCATAGTATTGATATTTTCTTCTGCTCTTTGTATCATGACAGCCTTTCCAAGTTTTCTCTTTTGGTTTATTTTGGTTTCATTTTTGGGTCAATAAGAAACATTCTCAAATATCTTATGATGCTTGCCTCTGTGTGTGTGTGTGTGTGTGTGTGTGTGCATGTGTGAGATTAGGAGAGAGACACTTAAAAAGCTGACTGGTTACTCTTTTACTGGCGGATGGGAATTTCAGAATCTGTATTGAGTTCTCTGTGCTAATCCTTCAGCATAAGCATCTGAGGTTTATCTTTCTTATTAGGTCAGCCACCACTTCTCCATCGGCTTTTACTTTTTGTATGGATTGTGGTTCCAGGATTTAGGTGTCTTGGGGTTTCATAAAAGATTATATTACTGTTCTGATTCTCCTTGATGTTATTTTTGAGATTTCCAAGTGCAGAAGGCAGTTTTAGAAGGGTCTAAAATACGCCATCTTCAAATCGGAAGTCTGCTATTTAATTATTTTTAGATTTTTATTGAGCACTCCTTGGGAACTGAATTATGATGAATTTGCTCAGATTGTCATATAATTATCATTAATTTAAGGAACAATTAAATGCAGTTTATTCTTAAGAAAACTCTCTCTTGACTACTGTGTTACAGTGCTTCCGTCTAAGCCAGTAACCCTAATGAATGCCACAAAAACTGACGTTTTAATAATTAGAATGCTTATAAGTCCTGAGATATATGTTTTAAGATCTGACGGTTTTCAGATTAGAAAAGCAGCACCAAGCATTTTACTTTTCAGATGGCTTTTTTAAAATTGATGTACGACTTCAATTACAGTTAAACTCGAACGGTAAACATGTTTATCTTTAAGAGAAGCCTGCCGGGAGGTAGCAGGAATTATTTTTTGCACGAGACCTCTTTCACCACTTCTTTTTTCTCACTTACACTGTAGAGGAAGTACCTTCCAGCAAAAATAATGCACTCGGTACTGAGAGCAGAGATGGTAACAGCTGAAGACTGAGCTCATTTTGTAGGGAAAAAAAAAAAAAAAATTGTTAGAGCAGCATTCAGGATATCTGGCTCCCTCAGAGTTGTTTTCTTATCAGACTGATACCCTGGTTTCCCTCAGACCACATTTTCTAATTTCTCACCAGTCTCCTCATTCATATGTGGTCTTCAGTAATGACGGACGATTCTGTTGTGTCTTAGGATAAGATGCTTGATAGAGTTACATAACTCAGTAAAGAGAAAATCCTGGGTTTTCCCCTGGTCATTATTTCAGAATCATTTTCATGTCAGGAGAGCTACCGTTCTCCTGTAAATGTGATGAGATTAAATTCATCCTGATATTTTGGTATGAAGAAGCATCACCCGTAAAAAGGAAAGAGAGTCTGTTTCCTTTCTCAGTGTTTCAGGAGAAATCACATCTTGACTGATACCGAAGTACCAAGATATTAAGGTCAAAAAACAAAACACAGCAAAAACCAGCATGCACACGCAAAGCCGCAGATAGAACAAAACAGAAACTGTATCCCCGCCTTTGCGTTCCGGGCTGGTAGCTCGTGAACCAAAGTGCCGTATGGAATTCACATCTGGAATGTTTGAGATAATCTGCTGGGTGCTCTGCTCTTAAAATGAAGAAATAAAATGGCTGCAAGTGTTTACTTCAGATGAATCCTCTCTACAGTGAAACTCAGAAAATAAATGGACTTGTGAAGGAGAGCCGCTGAGCCACAGTGAGTGAGAAGCTGAAATGGGAGCCGCGCGCTGACCAGATCATTAAATGAGCAGTGCGTTTTTAAGAGGAGCATGTCAGATGCCCCAGTTGTACTAGAGTCAGCGTCCTGGTAAGTGAAATGAGACTCAGAGTTGGGAGTGACCACACAACAATGAACCGACCCGTTCTACTGCGCACCAGGCTCCACACTGAGTTTGAGCCACGTGGCCTCACACCTGACCGCATTCACCACATTCCCCTTTCTTGCGCTTCTTCTTGCTGTGGGCTCGCTTGTTGACCTCCTGTCATGGGGATGCCTGTTCTGAGCCACCAGGGAAGCCCCCTTCATGTCCTGTGCCCACTAACTTTTGGAAACTCGGAGTCTCTCTGTTTGAAATTTATGGGAAATTATTGGTAACATTTCACATCATTAGAAATATATCTCTGTTTTTGAAAACTTTGGTCATAATTGCTATGGACACTGCAAAGAATAAAGGCATAGATACGAAGAAGAGGAAATAGAGAGGAAAAGCGCTGCAGAAATCTAATGAGGCTCCCTGTGATTTCTTGGGCAGGAAATAATGTAGAACGCCAGTATGAGCAGTGCAAACAGTGTATTCAGTGCCCCACCCACCATCCGGCCCCCAGGCACCGTAGCATTATACTAAGGGTGTGTATTTCATAATATTAATTGCTCCTTAGAAGATAATCATAACACTAGCAATGAGAGTTATAAACTGCATCATGGATTACAGTCTAATATATCACTTCTAAGGAGCTAACTGCCCACGATCATTAATCACAGCAAGTTTATTACGTCCACTCGAAACAGTCGTCTGAATGAATGAAGATTGCTCCTTTCTCAATGTCTCCTGAGCATTCTTTGTGAGATAGACAGAAAGCCATTCTATCTGTGTTTAAAGATTCCTCATTCCCTCAATTGTTCAAGGGTGAGCAGACCATCCGCAATGCTACCGAGAACGATAAAGAACAGCGGGGGCCCCAAGACTGAGTCCCTTTACTGGTTTAATTTTCTGACATCAAATTAAATGCCTCTCTCTTTATGGCTCCAACAGCTTCTTCTTGTATTAAAAAAAAAAAAAAAGCCATGAAAATATTGAATCAATCACACTACTCGGGAAAAATGCTTCTCCCTTGAAGCGACTCTGTTCTGTTTAGTCTGTGTCACTGCCTGGTGGACGGGAGTAAGCTGGGATTTTCCACTTGCTGTCTCTGTCCTCTCCTCTGTGTCCTAAGAAACAGGCATGTTCTTAATGGAGGTAATTGTTTCGTTGTCACCGCAGACAGATCAGAAAACAGAACACCGTTTCCAGCTAGTAAGGAGGGGAGAGGGTACGAAGCACACCCCACTGGTTCTCCAGCTTGGCTGAGGATTGGGTCATCCTGGATACTCCCACCCCTGCGGTTCTGATTTAACGGGGCAGCCTGGGCACCGGCTGGCTGAGCTCCCAGGTGATTCTAAAGGCAGTAAGTGTGGAGAGCTACTGGTCTGGGGAACCTCACCTCATCACAGGTGTGCACTCCATCCACTGACGTGATTGAGACCCCAGACGTAGCAAGACTTTGATCAGGGGAGTGGGCACATATGCTTTGGAAGAAAACAGACATACCTATGAAAAACACCTTATTTTATGATGGAAAAATGTCCCCAGGGCTTTTAGGTGTCAGCATCCCAAAGACTTGGTATTGTTTTAAATAGAAGTTACTCAATCTGTAATTCTCACGGTAAAAATATCAGGTGAGATGGTTTTTCTAATCAATTCTTGACTGAAAATGAAATGTCATTCATTTTTATTGTGCAGTGGTAGCAGTGGCTTTGTTGACAGAACATGATCAGAGCCTCTTCCTTTAGCCCGTCACGAATTATAAATGATAACTCATTCAACATTCAGGGTTTGCACATCATTGGAATACCAGATTTCATCATGGACACTGAGTCATCACTGATGCTAAACAATAAACTCAGCAGCAGGAATCGCCATGAACAGGGCTGGGGCTGGGGTGGCGGGCCTTGACTCCGACCAAACCGTTGCCGTCTGGCGCTCCAGACAGGAGGTGGAGAGCGGCTTTGTGATCCAGCTCGTAGTCAAGGTCCCATGTCAATCTTATGTCAGCATGAGAGGTCATACCCTGAGTTTTGCTGTTTGTTTGTTTGTTTTTGGCATGTCCAGTAGCTTTTCGACTTTCAAATAAGTTAACTTTAAAAAGGACTTTAGGATAACAAGTAATGACTTTGAGATCACTTATAATTTATCATCTAAATTTTTCATTTAAATTTTAACTGTGTAATATGTTATCGTTTTCATTCTTTAAATTTATAAATCTGGACAACTCTAAACATGTGCAATGAGAATGAAACCGAACTAATGAATCCCTGGGCACATATCACCCAACTCCTGCAGTAATCAACATTCTATCCCATGCCGTCCGTACCTCCACCCTCTCCCCCTACTGCTTCTTGATTTTTTTAATTGCTTCTTCCATTTTTAAAGTAGAAATTACAGACAACAGGAGGCATACATCTTAGCAGTACGGTTTTTGACAAATGGATATACCTGCGTAACCTCTCTCTTTTCACAGGGTAGAACATTTTCTCTTGCGAAAGGCTTCCCTCTTGTTACTCCCCAGCCTTCAGTGGCAACCACTTTTCCTATGTTTTTCACCCTAGATTAGTTTTGGCTTTTTCTCTTTCAGACGGAGAAGGCGATGGCACCCCACTCCAGGACTCTTGCCTGGAAAATCCCATGGACGGAGGAGCCTGGTGGGCTGCAGTCCATGGAGTCGCCAGGAGTCGGACACGACTGAGCGACTTCACTTTCACTTTTCACTTTCATGTATTGGAGAAGGAAATGGCAACCCACTCCAGTGTTCTTGCCTGGAGCATCCCAGGGATGGGGAAGTCTGGTGGGCTGCTGTCTATGGGGTCGCACAGAGTCGGACACGACTGAAGCGACTTAGCAGCAGCAGCAGCAGCATTTCAGATGTAAGAGAATAGTCAGTATATGTTCTTTTGCTCAGCGTAAAGTCTATCAAATTCATCCATGTTGCTCTGTGGATCAGAATTTCATTCCTTTTCATGCTGTGTAGTATTCAAGGAGAACATGTGGGTTGGTTTGGTAGCTCAATGATGTCATAAAAGAGACACTCCTTCCTGCCAAACTATGTCAGAGTCGTCATTCTTCAAGGAGACATGATTTGTCTGCTTATAATAAGTCTAAAGCATAAGAAAGGCATAGGTTTAAAATATGATGAAATTTTTAAACAACCCTCCGAAATAAAATTAGCATTTGCAAAACAAATAACTGAACCAGTAATAAATAATATAATAATAAATGTGAATATATTAATGTCATTCATTTTAGAAATCTATAGGCAACTGGCATTTTAATTTCATTTTTATGTCCTAACAATTGCTACTCTGAATTTTGTTGTAAATAATTAACAGATAAATGTGAGATTTCATGATCTGTTATGTCATTTTTCTTAGTATAATCAACCTAAATATAGTAAAGAAAAAAATTCTTTATGCTTCTTTTTGGTCCCTGAAACAAATTGCTGGACACATTGCAGACCCAGTCAGTGTTTTTAACTTGACAATAAGAGATGGTGTGATTTGCTAACATACGAACAGCTAGCTAATTGCTGAGTGTAAGGCTCGGACTTAGAGTAGGGGGCATAGAGTTGCATGAGTGTTGTTTTGTTCAACCAACTATTAGTTTGAAAACTCCTGATTGCATTTCTTTTAATAGCTTATTATCATCCTGTGCACTGAAGGACCTCTTTTGAGTTCTTATTATTCTGTATTCAAAAAAGGGCTCCAGTGAGACCTTGGAAGACTTCTGCATTTATTTTCCGGGAGTTAGCTTGCACTCATAATTAACTAATGGTCTTTAATGTGTCCATGACACAATAGCCACTGTGGTAAGTAACAGAGAACATTTGCACGGGGTTACTGAGCTGACAGAGCTCAGGCCTCCCTCTGGCAATTGACATTCCTATCCCTGCCATCTCTTGACCCTGGTCCCCCTGGTTTGCCAGCATGTCGTGGGTCTCCTTTTTCACTCCACTCTGTCTTCTTTAATTGGATTTTCCTCCTGCTCTAAGTGTAATTATTATTCAAGGTTTTTAAGAAGCAGTAGACTAGACATGAGAAAATAAGAATTCTAGTCTTGGATCCATATTTTAAACATTTATAGTGGATACCATTAAACCTCTCAAGGTGCAGTTTCTTCAGCTATTAAATGGCTGTTTTCATTTTTCCTCTGTTGATTCTGAGGGTTGTTGTCCCCGCCCACTGATAACTAATGTGTCCAGCATTCTGAACTCAAAGTCTTTTTTAAAGCACCATGCAAATTCGAGGCACTGCACTTGCTATGCTCTCTGCAGACTCTCAGCAAATAGTCTTCGGTCTTCTCTCTGCTTCTTCGCCCCTTGCATGCATGCACACACATTGTTCTGTCTAAACTGCTATAATGTATCAATAAGTCATTTCCCCTGAAATCTTTTCAGTCCCAGTGAAACTTCATTTCAGTATGAAGCTCACATTAGTTTGTCTGATCTGCTCAATACACCTAAATCTTTCAGGCTCAGTCTGAAACTTCCCTTATATATTTATCTAGATGTAAAAACCTCTTGGTTCTCAAATACAAACAGCATATTGGGTTGACCAAAAAGTCCATTCAAGTTTCCCATAAGGTGTCATGGAAAAACCCAAACTAACTTTTTGGCCAACCCACTGCTTATACTAAATAAATTTAATTAATTTAATGTTAACTCAAAGCACAAGTGGTATCTAATTTGAGAGAAATTTTATTTGACAGGGTTTTGGTAAATGTATTGTTTTTAAATGTAAATTTTCATATTCCCAATTCTTAATTGTAGCCTTTTTCTAAATACCCTTCTCTAAGAACAGGAATCGGGGCTCTTTGGAGAAAGGGCTAAGTCATGGTTTGGAGCAGAGAAAATACAGGAGAGTCTGGACCTGTGGGCGTAACATCATTTCTGGGGGCATCTTTTCAACCATCAGTCTAAGCATGAGAAAGTTATCAGGCAAACCCAAAATAAGAGACGTCCTACAAAATAACCGAGCAGTGTTCATCAAAAGTGTCAGGCTCATGACAGATGAGAAAGGACAGAAATTGTCACAGGCTGAAGGAGAGGAAGAGAGACAGCAATTAACGTGGGTCCGGAGTTGAGTCTTAGAGCAGAAAAAGGATGAGAAGGAAAACATGGGTAAGATTGGAATAAATTCTAATACTTATTTAAGAGTACTACAGAAAGCTAATTATCTGGCTTTGAGAATTGGGTTTGGTTATATAAGGCACTATGATTAAGACTGGATGAATACTAGATGAGAAAGCTCTTATGCTATTTTTGTAATTTTTCTATAAGTCTAAGGTTCTTTCAAGGGGAAAAAAATACTTCTATGTGTTGTGTGTGTGTGTGTGTGTATATGTTTATTGATACATTTTAATTCAAACCTGACCTATCAGGCTTGCCCAAGTTTCAGCACATAAATATAGAAAGATTTCGATTACAGTTTGGGACGTATTTGGGTGGACAGCAGATGGCTCCTACTGTGACAGATGCTCCCTTGGATTGTTCAGAATTTTCTCATGGCGTTGGATAACATTATTTGACCTGTAGGTCCATGGAAATATTTATAAATGTGCCCTGTCTCTCATTTTGCTCCTGATGTATGCACAGTTCACACTCATGTCGCTATATTCTATTCAGCCATAATTCATTAAATCTGCTCCATGTTGCCATCTGTGCAATAACTTTAAAAGTTTTCATTAAAATATAAAAAATAAGCCTCATTATTGAGGTAAGAAATGCTTCAGTAGATGAGTTCAAGTTAGAAACATATTTGCCAGACTGGACCAGCTCTCAGCTTTTCATCAGTTACTCTGACAATTATCCATCCCTTTGGAGAAACGTCTGGGAAGAAGTCTGAGATCCTTTGATTTTCTTCCTTTCTCCCTGTAAGTTACATTTTCTGAAATTTGGCCTTTTGGAAATGACTGGCTCTCTCCTTGAGAAAAATGTCAAGCTCTCCCTTCCCTTTAACATCCTGAGGTCACCTATCTGTCTCCATAAGTTTTCAACATAGCAGTAATTTCAGGGATATACTAAATTTTAGAGGGAAACCAATGAAACTTAGGTAGATGCATTGCATAAGGTCACAATTATTTTACTGGCAAATTGAGAAAAATGCTATTTCTTTTCATTATCTAAGCAGTCATTAATAGATTCAGCAGACATTCTTACTTGGTCCTCAACACCGGAGATAAAACAATGAAAAAACACGATCCTTTATCCCCAGAGAGCCTCCCATCTTGTGAGAAGGGAGCAAAGAACAGATTATAATGGAGCCCAGAAGGAGAGTCACAATAAAAGGCTTCATTCAGGAGTGGCCCTCTGTGCCGACTGAGAAGGCCAGGAAAATCCAACACAACTTTCATCTGTATTTTCTGTCACAGCTTTATTAGTCAATGGGAAGGGAACTCTGCAGCCTACATGCGTCTGCGCGGTGACTGATAATGCTGCCTTCAATTTCTGATCTTTGTCCCGAGGACCTTTGCCTGAAGGCTGACTTCAGGTGGCATCTGCCCGCCCCGTCTGCAGCGGGTGAGGTCCTCCCGACCCTGGCGCTGAGCCCGGCTGAGGGCCCATCTCATCCTCCTTCAGAGTCTTGTCTGCACACACTTTCAGTCACATTGCCTTGCTCTGATCACCTCTAGCCACTCCCTAGGATTGCAGATTACACACACACACACACAGACACATTTTCCCCCCCTGCTTTTTGGTGTTTTTCTACTTCTGGGGGCATTTTTTCTACGTTATGCAGCATGTGGGATCCTACTTCCCCCACCAGGGGTCGAACCCATGTCCGCTGCCGTGGAAGTGCAGCGTTTTAACCACTGGTCCTCCAGGGAAGTGCCCCTAAGATTACATTTTCATTCGCTTTCTACCTGCCAGTGGTCCCTGTCTCCTGTGAGAACCTCTGCGTCTGTACACGGTGATGACCTGGAAATGGCCTGACTAGACATTCTTTAGTAACTATTTGCTAAAATAATGAAAGCTAGGCATCAGCTGATACCCACTGTTGGTCAGTTTAAAGTGAAACACTTTCTCTTGGAAACTTCCTCCATGGAGCCGACACCAACAAGTTGAAGTCAGAGCTTCAGTGAAATGATTTTTCAGGGCCCACACCAGTCCGGAGTCACCTCATCCTTGTTCTGCTTCCCTCCTGACCATCCTGGAGGCAGCAGAGTGTGCTTTCGTAGGTTTTTAGTCTCACTAATATTCACTATATATTCTCTTAAAAGGTAGTCCTCCAAAAATCAGCTGCGAGCAAATTTAACTGTAGCTATTTTTTTAATAGTACTAGGTAGGGTATCTTCCAGTTACTTTTCTGATACATTCAAAGCAAGTTTAAAAATAAACACTATAATGAAATTGAATTGGATGCAATACAAGTACTTCTTTGGCAGAGTTCTTTTGGCAGAGAAAATATAGTTTGTGCGACTGCTATTAATTTGATGATATTATGCACATTTTTTGTTTTCCCGTTAAATTATATCCTATTAAATTAGATAAAGAAACGTACATGCAACTGGAAATATAGTCAAATTGACAGTGTTGTTTTTTTTAATGTGTTTGAATACTCCCCTGTATCTTGCTTAACAATTTTCAGCTTTTTCTTTAAGCTTTTTTAAGCTCTTACATTTCAGAGGAACTCAGTCAGTATTTTTTGTTTTTTTCAGAATTTGCAATGACAGTTCAAAACACCAACTTTCAAGGGTACTGAGATCACCAGTAGTTTTTGGGAACACTTTAGGGAAACTTAAATAGTCAGATTTTGACAGACAAGGTGAATTTTATGCCCATAGGGTTTGATTCTAAAAATAATAAAATTTAATTTAGAAAATCAATAGTTCAGTTCAAAAATCAAAGGAATTTGATGCTTCTGTTTCCAAATCCAGCAGACACCACTCTTAAGCACGCATTGCCTCAGTTTTCACATCTTTAGAGTGGGATGATCATAGTACCACCCTGACAGCATTACCAGGGATCTTAAGAGTTAAGACATGGAAAAGTGTTCAGGCTATTTGGCACGGGTTAGGTACTAAATAAATATTTGTGGAACGAATGGGTTTTCCAATAAACTTTGCAATAATTTTTCTTGTTGTTGTTGTTGTTGTTATCATTAAGTAGCACCCACTCCAGTACTCTTGCCTGGAAAATCCCATGGACGGAGGAGCCTGGTGGGCTGCAGTCCATGGGGTCGCTGAGAGTTGGACACGACTGAGCGACTTCACTTTCACTTTTCACTTTCATGCATTGGAGAAGGAAATGGCAACCCACTCCAGCGTTCTTGCCTGGAGAATCCCAGGGATGGCGGAGCCTGGTGGGCTGCCGTCCGTCTCTGGGGTCGCACAGAGTCGGACACGACTGAAGCAACTTAGCAGCAGCAGCAGCAGCAGCAGCAGCTTCCCCAAAGTTTCACAGATAGTACAAGATAAAGATCTGAATGTGAGTGTTAGATCTGATATTTTGTAACTGTGGGACCGTGGACTAGTTACAAAGAATAAAGTTCAGTTTGTCTACAGTGAGTGGAGACAGCAGCAGCCTTCAAAAAGTATGAGAATTAAATGAAACACTGAATGTCAGGAAAGGAAGAAGATAAAAAGAAATGCAAATCAAAACTACAGTGAAATACCACCTCACACTGGTCAGAATCGCCATCATCAAAAAATCTGCAAACAGTAATGTGGAGAAAAGGGAACCCTCTTGCACTGTTGGCGGGAGTGTAAATTGAGACAGCCACTATGGCAGACAGTATGGAGATTCCTTAAAAACACTAGGGATAAAGCTACCATGTGACCGAATGATCCCACTACTGGGGATATACCCTGAGGAAACCAAACCCGAAAAAGACACGTGTTCTCTGATGTTCACTGCAGCACTATTTACAATAACTAGGACGTGGAAGCAACCTAGATGTCCACAGACAGATGGATGCATAACGGAGCCGTGGTACACACAGACAACACAGCAGTACTCAGCTGTGAAAAAAGAACGCGTTTGTGTCGACTCTAAAGAGGTGGGTGAACCTAGACATTATACAGAATGAAGTCAGTCAGAAAGAAAAACACAGATCGGGTCTAAACACATACGTATGGAATCCAGGAAGCTGGAACTGGTGAGCCTATTTGTAGGGCCGCAGAGGAGACGCAGGCATAGAGAAGACACTTGTGGACACAGTGGGGGAGGAGAGCGTGGGACGGATGGAGAGAGTCACAGGAAACACGCACACTGCCATGTGTCAGACAGGAGCCAGTGGGATTTGCTGTGTGACTCAGGGAGCTCAAACCCGGGGCTCTGGGATGACCCAGAGGGCTGGGATGGGGCTGGGGGTGGGAGGGAGGCTCCAGAGGGAGGGGACACGTGTGCACCGAGGGCTGAAACCGCACAACATTGTAAAGCAATTATCCTTCAATTAAAAATAAGTTAATTTAAAAAAAAGAGTCAGTCATAACTAACTGAGAGGGAGCCACTGCCTTTCTTCCTGTGATTTGCCTCACTGTCTCCAGTGAGGACTCCAAGACCCTCCACCCTGTCAATTAATAACTGTTTTCTGAATGTGTCTGTTCAGACGGGCACTGGTTTTTCATTAATTCTGTGAGATGCAAATTTGATGTTGGACCCAGAAATCTATGCCAGCCTATGTAAACCTATAGATGATATGTATATTTAAATATATGCATATATGTACATATATTGGAGAAGGCAATGGCATCCCACTCCAGTACTCTTGCTTGGAAAATCCCATGGACAGAGGAGCCTGGTGGGCTGCAGTCCATTGGGTCGCTAAGAGTCAGACACGACTGGGCAACTTCACTTTTCACATTCATGCACTGGAGAAGGAAATGGCAACCCACTCCAGTGTTCTTGCCTGCAGAATCCCAGGGACGGGGGAGCCTGGAGGGCTGCCGTCTATGGGGTCGCACAGAGTCGGACACAACTGAACCGACTTAGCAGCAGTAGCAGCATGTGTATATATATATATATATACATACTTGCTTTTCTAAATTGAAACAAATCCTTTTTGAAATAAAATACTAATATAAGAAATACCTTTCTTTCCTCCTATTCCTGTTTTTTTTTTTTTTTTTTTAAAGAGAGGAAGAAATAACGCTGGTTGGTTCCTGAAATCATTAAAGTTTAAGTGTCCTGATAGGAGATCATTCACCATCATTCTGTTGCAAAAATGCACTCCAGTTTCCCGCTTCTGTGGGAGAGTGGGTGTGTGAGGAGGTTTCTGAGGTTGCGGATAGGTAGCAAATTCAAGAGCTTAATAAAGAAATTCTACCAAAAATGTCTGCTGAAGTCCAAGCATCCTCCAAACATGGGATAATCCTACCAGCGCTCAGCACTCGTGATGCCGCCTGATACCTTCACCCGCCGCCCGACCTGCTGACCCTTCCTGGACCAGATCACTGCCCCCGACACTGCCCCACATTGGAAACAGCTCATCCCTGTTCCTGCTGGTCCTAGGAAGGGGCTCGTCTTTTGAATTCATTTAGTCTTAGAATTCATCTGTTCATTTACACTTTGTGACTCACAGGAATGACCGTGGTGGCTTTTTTTTTTTTTTTAACTTTCTTTTAGTCATTGAAACATCTACGTTCCAAGCTATTCTGGTAGAGGCTTGGTGACGAATTCATCCAGGAAATAGCTCGTTTTATTTTCAAACGGCTCTCAGCTGGAGGACTGCAGATGGTGACTGATGGGTTGGCATGTGTGCCCCTGAATGTCCAGACTCCCTGAAAACATCAGTGGGTCTGGATCTGATGATCCTGTAAGTCACTGAAGTCTAAACTATCTGTAAACAGCTTTGAACATGCCTCCCCATAGGCGTGTGCGTGTGTGTGCATAAGTGTATGGTATAACATAGCATAACATCTATGTGTTATAAAGGCATACCATGGTAGACCTCAACAATGTATTACAGTCTAAAATAAAAGGAGTGTAACATGGAGTATTTAAAAGAAATAAAGTATCACTTCTTTTAGTGAGCAATTATTGAGCACCTGTTTTGCGCCAGGTACAATCCTAAGTGATGAGTATTCAGCACTGAACAGGACAAACTGATATTTCACGGAGTGTGTGTTTTAGTGGGTAAACAATAAATACATAACACAGTGCCAGTGATAAGTATTTTGAGAGGAAAGTATGGTATGTTGTTAAGAGAGGGATGGGAACTGAAGTATCATTTCAGCTAAGGCATTCAGAAACACTGAGCAAAGACCTCAGCAGTCAGAGGGGAAGAAGAAGGGTATTTGATATAAGGGGGGGAGGGGGAGTCCAATACCTTGAGACATTGAGGTGAAGATAAAATCGACAGAATTCAGTTAACAGCTAATGAGACACCGAGCTTCCCCAGCGGCTCAGCAGTAAAGAGTCTGCCTGCAGTGGAGGAGCCGCAGCAGATGTGGGTTTGATCCCTGGGTTCAGAAGATCTCCTGGAGGAGGAAATGGCAACCCACTCCAGTATTCTTGCCTGGAAAATCCTGTGGACAGAGGAGCCTTGCTGGCTACAGTCCATAAGGTTGCGGAGTCGGGCATGACTTAGCAGCTGAGCACGCAGACACACCATTAAGGAGAACGAGGGCATATCTGCGTTTCACATAATCTTCTAATGTATTTGAGTTTCTTTGAGCTGCTTGTTTTATCCGATGGGCTTGTCATTGTTTTAACTTCAATATGTAGCTAACAGAGAACTTGTACAGGGAACATGAGAGACTATCAGCTGTCCCACTGTTCTCTTTTAGTCACGCATTAAAAAACAAATGTTTTCAGATCATGTATATTTCCTGCAGAGACGTGAGACCAGCCTGCTATTAAAGATGTTGTATATGGGTCAGTTCAGGTACGACTTCAAATCTTTGAAATGACAGTCATGAATTTTGATTTAGGCAGAATTATTTTATGTTAAAAGGACAGAGTTAGCTATTAAAATTTTACATTTGGTACTTTATTATACAATATTAATAGGGAAAGAGACCTAGAAGGCAAGGATTGAGTCTTTTGAAGTATCTGCGTATCACAGTGAAACCACAGAACCAGAAACACACCGGAGCTTCAGGTTATTAATAACAGCCTCATACAGTTCAAGCAAATGCCAGACGATCATTTGGGTTAGTGTACAAATCTCCTATTAGGTCATCAGAATTCCGTGTAATGTTGCACACCTGTCTGCAAAAAGAGCCCTGTGAATCCTGGAAGAAAACTGAATTGCTTACCGCTTATCTGACCAGTTCAGATGGTCAGAGAGGCCCTAACAAAGTCAGAACAGCCCAGACTTCGAAGACAGCACTGTAACACACCGGCATCGCACCTTTTTCCCTCTCTGTTGTATCAGATACTTTTCTTCATTCCCTCTGATTATTGAGGTCTCTGCTCAGTGTTCCTGAATGCCTTAGCTGAAATAATACTGCAGAATCACACTGGCTTGCATTGTGTACAGTTTGTGTAGGTCAGGTCGGGATGGGAAAAGTCTGAATGAGGAAGTGTTTGCCAAGCCCACCCATAAAGAATGGGGCCCAGATTGATTTTGGATGCTGCTGTATTCGCTGTAACGTTCCGCCGACAAAGTCAGAACCTTTACGCACCGGAAGAGTTTGCTAAACAGTGAGTGTGGATGGATGGTAGTGAAGAAGAAGTGAAGATCACGGTTACCATTTTATTTTAAAAAGTCATGCACAGCTCTTGCCGAGTCTATATTTCCACTATTGTACTTTTCAGCTCCAGAACGTCTAATTGGTGACTATCTTAGTTTTTGCAGGCTGCCATAATGAGTATCATAGACTAACTTAAACAACCAAAGTTTATTTCTCACAGCTCTGGAGGCTGGCAAGTCAGAGATCCAGGGGGCACACAGCTAGGCTTTATTCCTCAGCGTCTTCTCTTGACTTGGAGGCAACGCTCTTTCTCTGAGGGTTCACATGCCCTCTTCTCCCTGCCCATATGGAGAGAAAAGGAGAGAAGACTCTCTGGTTTCTTTTCACACAAGGACGCTGAGAGGCCAGAATCAGTAGGGGCCTCGGAGGCTGGCTGTCGCGTTGAGTACCTGACTGGTCACAGGTCACCGGTTCTGCCTTTCCTGGTCCATTCATCCTCTCCAGTTCGTTCTCTCTGTTGTAGCCATTAGCTAAGCCTGGTGCAACTGACAGCTTTATATATTTTACTTACAGCATTTCGCACAGGTGACATCAGCAGTGAATACCCAGTAACCGCTGGGAGTAGTCACTCCATTGTTTCCCGTGGGGTTTCAGCCTGACCTGAAGGCCTGTCTGGGATAGACTGTTGATACTAGTGATGACAACTTGCAGTTGGGCATGCGTGCATGCCCAGTCGCTTCAGTCGTGTCTGACTCTTTGCAACCCTATGAACTATAGCCCATCAGGCTCCTCTGTCCATGGAATTCTCCAGGCAAGAATCCTGGAGTGGGTTGCCATGCCCTCCTCAGGGGATCGTCCTGACCCAGGGATCAAACTAGCGTCTCTTACATCTCCTGCACTGGCAGGCGAGTTCTTTACCACTAGCACCACCTGGGAAGCTCCCCTAATATACTAGGAGTCCCTTAAGAGCAGGATTTCTGTCTAATTTATCTTTTTATCCCCAAAGTACCTAACAGTACCTTGCATGCAGCAGGCAGTCAATAGATATCTTTGGAACAAATTAAATTAGTCACCAGTGAGTATTCAGAGGACTACAGCTCCTACACAGGCACAGAGCTTCATATTTGCAAGTGTACAGGGCTATAAAAAGATAGACATGCATCATAGAAAATCCCATAGAAAATATTCAGTTAAACAAATATAAAGCTCTGCCACGTTGTCAACACAAAGGGCTACAATACTGTTTCTGATGAATGTCTTCTCCTAGCCAATTAGAAAAACTAGAGACATAGTTTCAGTTGTGAAATTTTCTAGTTTGATGCACAGATTCCTATTTCCATAGTCTACATAGGCAAGTGGTACAAAAGACAGACATACAGCTTGCTCTCTTTTATTAGTATTTGACCTTTAATTTGAGCTCCATAGCCACAATTTACATAAAGGTGGCAATTCAGAGTATAAAGTCTTATGTTTCTTTGGTTTGTAACTAAAGAAAGGCATACTGGAGACAGATTGTACAAATTTTAAATTATAGTTTGCCATCAAACATAAAGGCATTTAAACTGCAGGTTACATTCTGATTATACCTTCTATGATTATATATTGGAAGTTAATCAGTCAACAAATGTTTGCATGTATTAATATCATTCAGTAACCTCTTCATGGTTCAATATAGAGCACTCCTGGGTGACTGATGAAACCCCAGTTACTAAACTATTGATGCAAAGTAAAAAAGACCTATAAAGTTGATCAGACCTCATTCAATTCACTGCATAAGTGAGAGGTAATATTTGCACAGGTAACTAACAACACAGTTGAAGTTTCTAAAGACAAAGATGAGGAGAGCTGAACTTTCAGAGTAGTAAGAGATCATTTTCATAGAAAAAGCATTTGAGCTGGGCTTTACATGGCAAAGAGAGAAATTTAACAGTTGGAAGTGGTCAGTGGGAGAATTCCAAGGCTCAGAGACATCAAGTGCTATATTGATCATGTAATGGTTCAGTCTGATGAAGAATAGGAAATTTATAGAAGAGTTTAGGTGCTACAGAAGACAGCAGAATAAGAGATGAGAAAATGCCATCTTAATTGGCACTTAGAAGGTAACTGGCTGTTGGGAAACTGTTATTACTATTAAGTTGTCAGCATAGATTGCAAGTCATTATTGAACCAGTGAAGAGAGAATGAAGGTGCAATAGCAAGTGGAGGTTGTGGAGACTGATGATAGAAAAGGCTTGAAAGATAAGGCTGTGTGTTACAAAGATGCAAGACCGAGGGTAGGAGGTTTTAGAACAAGGGCGCATTTGTAGGCAGAGTTGAGTATATAGAGATGGAGAGATTAAAGACAGATAACAGGATAATTGATGGTGCAAGGTCTGGGAAGAGGAGATTTCAAGAGCATCTCTGGAGGATGTTGCATTAGCAAGCGTGGAGGAATGGGGCAGCCATCTCTTCCGCTTGTCAGGGCAAGTGGAGAGTAGATGAACGGTTTGAGGAAACGAAGGAAGAAAACTGATACGGCTCAAGCAAAGATGGCCTTGATCTCAGCCAAGTTAGAGGCTGATACAGAAACTGGGAGGTCAAGAGGGGGAAAATGATTTGCTTAAAAAAGATAACAAGTCCTGCAAAAAAACAAATAGACTGGCAAACAGTTGAGGATGGATGACCTTCATTTACCTTGAATACAATCAGCTTTTTCTTTTTTTTTTCCCCTGACTTGCTCTGGTAACCTTGCTGCAATGTGGAAAGGAGAACTTTGCATAACATGAGAAGTTCAGCACAATCTTTAAAGCAGATCACAAATTCCACTGTACTGGGGAAAACATTATTCAAAATGTTCACAAGCTAATTGTCTTCTCTTAGCAATTCTGCTTCATAGCCAGTCATCCGTGGCTTAATAGGATCAGGTAACAGTACTATCATTATCAGATATTTTTTAAAAAACAGCAGTTCATGTCCTGCCATTAACTGGTAAGTGATTTCATTCTACATGAACAGACTGGACATCCAAAATTAGCCAATCTGGTCAGAATGTATGTTTCTTTGTTGTTGTAGGCTCTTAGAGTGGAAACATGATAGACCCACCCACCCACTCATTTGTAAATTTGTTAATTTATCCGGCACAGTGGAGGTGCTGATGAGGGTCAGGGAACATAGTGTCATGGAGAAAGAAGAGGAAAAGCCTGTATAATCCCTGAGTCCAGGGAGTTTACCATGTGTGGTCTTTAATAGATTCTCTTCTTTATTCATAGGCTGCACAAATACCAAATAACATGGACTTATTAGGAACGATTTTCATTTTAAAAGAAATCCTGCTTTGGCAGATAATTAACAAAGAACATTAGAGCCTGAGTTTGGGAAAGGCAGAGATCAATGGGTCCAGATCTATCTTGACTATGAATGGGGCTAAAAAATACATACGACACTCCAGTGAGTGACTGACTTGTCCGTCTACTGATCTCTCTCGAAACCGTGAGTGTCCTTGAATGGTGAGTTGACATTAACGTGACCAGTGATTAACTGGATAACCAATATTTTTTGACACATTTTAAAACATTTTGTAAAAACTGTTGCTCTGACCCATAAATCATGGTAGAAAAGGGAAACACATTGTCCGCTCTTGGCCAGTTTTTTCCCTTTAATTATTAAGCTGGCAAAGTCTAAGGCACAGAAACCGTCAGAATATATAGGAAAAATTTTGCACCCCGTGCAGGGGACCAGCAACTCCACTTCAGGGACTGATGGAAGACTACGCGAGGAGGTCATGGGGCAGAGCGTGTCACAGCCAGTGCCCATCACAGCTGTTAAAACTCCCCAGCTCGCTTGGCCCTTTAAAACCGTTTTGATTTGATGCTGATATTTTGAATCATCTCCATAAACTCTGTGACTGACGCTTTGTTAAATAACAGGTGAGTAGAAGAAATGCTGGGAATTGGTGGATCGGCCGTGGGTGGGGACCAAAATAGAGGCTGGGGACAGGGAGAAAGAGACAGCCGGAAGCAGGAAGCATGGTTACATCTTTTAGGCACTGGCTTTAAAAGCCAGTTTCGTTCGCTGGATGAGTGACTTCAAGTAGCCCTTTTCTAGCTCATGCTAATAAGAACCTGACTGTCGAGATCCAGATTTAGGTCCTGATGATGGCTCTTCTCAGCCTGCAGAGAGCTTGAGACAGCTCAGTCTTGACCGAGGGAAGGCGTGAAAAGCTTCCCTTCTGGGTAGTTGAGTTCTTAGAGGAAATTGCCTAAAGTAGGAATGAAATTGTCACTCTTCCTTTCCTGAAAGAAGGAAATTGAGGCAATGCTAAGAATAATACCTATTTAACTTTTAAAGTGGCATGGTATTTGCTAACTGAAATTAGAGTTTTATTAATAACTACAACAATTATTTATGGAAAGAAAGAGACTGGCACAAATAAGGCATCTTTTAATAAGGATACTCAAAATGCCCCTAAGATCTGAAGGAAAAAATGCCTTTGTAATTCTAAAGACATAAATTGGAAGTTTTCTGGCTGATACCATAACTTATTTCCAAATCACAGTGGAGGAAAACAATTATCTTAGATTACCAGAAAGTTCACATAATTTCCTAGAACCCAGTGAAAAACTGCGATGTGAATGCAATGTTCTGTATCTTACGTAACTTATTTAGGAGAAAAAGAATTTAATTGTGAAATGTTTCTTGAAGAATTTTCTTTTATAGTTTCTCTTCCTTTACTGTTTTCTGACTAAAATATGCTTGTTAGTGTCATCAATACATAATCAACATTTTCTGTAAACAATTATTAAGAATTAAAATTCTTATATATGCAGCCAGCTAAATTAAAAGATAGTTTTCAGATAATAGAGTGTTTTAATTTTAAATATAAACGCATCATTTTAGAGTTTTTAATTTATAAGTAATGTGTTTATCTTGGTGCAGTTTGGAAAAATGTTTAATATTCTGTCATAATCTATTAAAAGATGCAATAGGATATGTTGGTTTTCTTACTGCTCATCATAAGAGGAGGCATGCAAATATCATTCTGTATTGAACTAGGCCTATAGAAAGATAGCTTTTAAATAACTTTTATTAGACCCAGAATTCATGCATATGAGTTTCAATGTCTATATATACATATATATATAGCCGTTCTTCATCATTAATTCTACAAAATGCAGTTAGCTGTTTGTGTGCTAAATCTCTTATGGTCAGGTAACCTATTATTTCTTATTTTGGATATGTTTTGAGGGGAGAGAGGAATAACTAAGGGTAAAAATGAGCTATGTTTTTAAAGGCTGTTCTGAGCTTAGAAAATTTCATTTTGGGGGAATACATCCACTGTGGGCAGCTTCCGTGATATCTCCATTGATCCCTGCTTCTTAGAAAGGGCCTTGGGTAGCCCCCTCTCCTGGATGTGAACCGGATTGACTGACTTCTTTCTAGCAAATAGAATATGGCAGAAAGAATGGGCTGTCCCTTTCGAGATTTGGATAGAAATGGGCAGTGGCTTCCATTTGAACCCTCTCTTGGGTCTCATGCTGGGGAAGCAAGACAATATTTTGCAAGCAGCCCTAGGGAGAGGTATGTGTGGTCTGGCCAAAAACTAAGGCCCTCTGTCTAACAGCTCCCGAAGAAGTGAGGACCTGAGCTCACGAGACCCTGGGGCCCACAGGCAACCTCGTGGCTGTTACGTCTTGAGACATCACAGATCCAGCCAGCATTTCACTGTAACCTCCTGGGTTCGTAGCTAAAAATACAAGATGCTCTGATGTGTCCAGATTTAGTAGCTAAAAATACAAGACGCTCTGATAAACCAGAATTTCAGATATACAACGGTAAATTTTTTTAGTATAAATATGTCCCATGCAATGTTTGAGACCCATTTAAACTAAGAAATTATTTGTTATTGACCTGCTGACATTCAAATTTAATCTACATTTTATCTGGCAGCACTAGAAATGAGATACCTTGAACGGCAGGCATAGCAAAGTCACGATCCCAGTCCTGACCCATAGAAGCTGTGAGGTTAAAAACTTTGCCACTTTAAGGTGTGAAGTTTGGGGATAATTCCTTCTGCAACAACAGATAACTGATACATTACCTAATGACTGGATGAGGGTCCTGACAAGTTGATTGATTGGTGTTTTAATTGGTCTCTCAAATGCCGAACCAATAGAGATGCTTTCCGTCTGCCTGCCTCACTAGGATGCAACCTGGTTTATTGCTCTGGAGACAGGAAAGATATATTATTTGCATTTAAATGCTATTGATTGAAACACAGCTTTTGAGAGACAACCTGTCTAGCCCATTAGAGAGATGTTTGGAAAAGCTATATAAATAATTTTGAAATTTTAATTTCTAAAATAATTTTCCCCTTTAAAATACTGCAGTTAACAAAAATTAATAGGACGATGCCAGAGAGAGAGGGTTTGTTGGTAAAACAAAAATAAAAAAATACAAAAGTGTATTTTGTAGCTATACACTTCTGAAGCTACATTTTTGTAACTATAACTTTTAAAGCTATGTGCATATTTTATACACATAACAATACTATCTGAGGCACGTTACCCATCAGTTACACAGATAATTAGATAATAAGAGGGGAGCCTCTGATCTGAATTTTCTCTTTTCTCTCCCTCCACATCTAACCAGTCACTAAGTACTATCAGGCCATTCTTTGCAACATTTCTCAAATCCTTCCCTTCCTTCTCTTATTTTTTGCTTTCACCCAAAGAAGACCTCTATTAATTCCACCTGCTCCACCACCAAGGTCTTCTAATTGATCTCTTTGCCAGTTGTATGACCAGTATTCCCCTGCAATGCCAGAGTCCATCTTTGCATAACATTGCAATCGTCACATCAGTCCGACACTCTAAAAGCTTTGTGTTGTTGTTATTTAGTTGCTAAGTCCTGTCTGACTCTTTGTGGCACCATGGACTGTAGCGCGCCAGGCTCCTCTGTCCACGGCATTTCCCAGGCAAGAAATGGATTGCCATTTCCTTCTCCTGACTCAGGGATCAAACTTGAGTTTCCTGCACTGGAAGGTGAATTCTTTACCAATGAGCCACCAGGAAAGCCCCTAAAACTTTTGTTTGTTTCCTGTAAACTAGAGAATGATTTCAGCTAAAAGAAGGTTATTTCCCTAGGAAATCTGATTATCATTCTTCTCTGTGATAATTCTTTTATGACATCATTTTTCTTTCTCCTGGGATCTGTCGCCTTGCACCCCAGAAGACAGCAAGCATATTGGATGTCCCAACTCAGTATTTGCAGTTCTGTGTTGTAACCAAATTGAATGTCTATCATAATATATTGTTAATATATCATCTTAAAGACACATCCTAATTATGTTAACTTTCCTGGTGGGAAGCAAAAACTTTGTATGATGTGGTAATAAATCCTTTTTAGATGGGTAGATAAATGTGTCAGTGGCTTCTTTTTTCTTGTTTAGTCACTAAAAATATACAAAAGATAATGCCGTTCGATCTAAAATTTATTTTTGTGTCATGCTGTAAGACTGATTTATTGGTCCAAGGGTAGAAATTTTCAGTAAATTTAAGAACCTGTATTAATAAACATCTGGGTAACTAAAAAGTTACTTCAAATTGAAAATAAGAATATTATATTTATTCACAAAGATATTCCCTCTCTCGTTTCCTTTCAAGCCATCGGGTCCTGATGTTCTATTAATTAGAACTGTGTTTGGCAACAAGTGACAGAGACCTTAACCACAGCGCCCTTGAAATGTCTTCCTCCCTCGCAAGTGAAGTAGATTCAGGCAGTTAGGATGGGCAGGGCAGCTTCACGGAGCCAGAGAGCCAGCTTCTCTATACAGCGGTTGCCCCATAGGTGGTTTGTTTCCGAGGCGCGCCTGCTCCAAGTGGCTCCGGTAGGTCCAGCTGGTCCCTGCATCTGGGAAGCACCCGGAAGAAGGGGACAAAGCAGTCACATCCCGTTCCCATAAGGACATTGTGATTCTTCTGCCTGTGCCTCACTGGGTGACGCTTAGCCCCTTGATGCGTCTGGCTGCAAGGAGAGGAAGAGAATGTGACCTCATAGCTGGAAGACAATGTCCCAGTTAAAATTTGATGATGTCATACACATATGTGTATGATTGTTTATAATGAGGGTTTATTTAACATCTTTATCTTAAGGTCAATTCATTATAGATTTTTAAAACATACATATATTCTATGACTGAGGGATGGAATACAGTTGAAGCAATAAACTACTGAAAGAGATGCTCCTGGGAGGAGGGTGTGTCTGACAAATTCAGAAATATTTTACAGAAGAAAAAGGTCATAAACACAACTTGGCAAATAAATGGCTTAGTAAAATCAAAGGAACAGGAGACAACAGGGACTCACCCCAAAACAGCATAGCTCTGGCTGCCGGTGACCAGGCAAACAATATCTGAACCCATGGCTGAGTTGATCATAATTAAATTTAGTTCTAAATGAATGAAAAGTCAGGGTCTATTTCCCCTTCACAAGAAAAACAAGCTCTTAGAAAATGTACATACTGATGCTATGAAATCCTAAACTAAAGCTTTTAGTCATAATGCTGAGAAACATTTCATTAACACTGTAGTTAATAAAGAAAACATCCTGATACCTTCTCATGTATCACAAAGCTGGATCAGCAGCAGCCACAGAAGCACATGCTTTCTGCTCCTTGGTGCAATATTTAAAAAATTTGATCAAAATTTTGGATATTATTTGAGTTCAGTTCAGTCACTAATTCATGTCCAGCTCCTTGCAACCCCATGGAAAGTAGCATGCCAGGCATCCCTGTCCATCACTAACTCCCAGAATTTACTCAAGTTCCTGTCCATTGAATCGGTAATGCCATCCAACCATCTCATCCTCTGTCGTCCCCTTCTCCTCCTGCCCCCAATCTTTCCCAGCATCGGGGTCTTTTCAAACGAGTCAGCTCTTTGCATCAGGTGGCCAAAGTATTGCAGTTTCAGCTTCAGCATCAGTCCTTCCAATGAACACTCAGGACTGATCTCCCTTAAGATTGACTGGCTGGATCTCCTTGCTGTCCAAGGGACTCTCCGGAGTCTCCTCCAACACCACAGTTCAAAAATTATTTGCTTAGAAGAATGAAAAGATGACTGCAATTTTAAAAGCTAGGTAAGGCGGGAAGTTCCATTTTGTAATCCCGAGAATCAGTATATGAAAAGAAGAAATGAGGGACTTTTCCAAGAAGCCCCAACCTTACTGCGTCGAGACTTTCCCTGTGGCTCAGTTATTCTCAGCTAGCACAAGACCACGTGGGCGGGTATTGTGAGTGGCCTCGGGTGTTTGCCGCCTTAGTTCTCTAAGACACACTGCCATCTAAAGGAACTGTGGTGCCTCAGAGGAACTCTGCCTTGGGTTTCACTGTGTTCCGTTGTATTCTCCTGTGGGAACCCATTGCTGCTTTCTGTCTGCTGGGCATCTGTGCCGTTGGCAGAGACTGCCGCTGATTCCTTTTCTGCACGTTTGTGTCACAGGGCGCTCCGTGTCCTTCTCAGCAATGGTGTTCTGTTTCTGATCACTGCCTGCCAGTTTGTTCTTAAACTGCTGTGTAGCTGAGCAATCTGCAGAAATGCAGCCCTTCTCTGTCTCTCATTGTCCTTGTCTCTTCAACCCATTCTCTGCACACGCAGTCCTTCTTCTTGTGCTCTGAAGACAGCTCTTGCATGTTTTTTTTTTCCCTCCCCCGTCTACCTCTCTGTTTTATATACTACCTATTAAAAATGCTTATTGAATTATCAAGAACAACAGTAAGTACGTGTCCTGAGACTCTCTTCTGGGGTAGCTCTTGTGTTGGATCTTCTGGTTCTTGGCGTCATTGCTGATAATCTTTGGCCATCATTATGGAAAAGAAGTTTAAAAAGAATAGATGCGTGTGTATATATCACTGAATCACTTTGCTGTTCACCTGAAACCATCAAACACTGTTAACCAACTATATTCCAAAATAAAATACTGTTTTTAAAAATAGTTAAATTATGTATTACTCATAAATAATATGAATTAAAAGGCTTTATAACGTAGATGGTGGTATGAGGGAACAACCCCAAGCTTCTTGCTAGTGCTTTTTCCTTTCTCACTGAAAGAACCATATGCATGCCTTCCATGTTCCCGTTTCTGTATTGCAGCTCACACATTTTAAAGCATGCATTATTTAGATAGCTTATGCAATGGAGTTAATGTTCCTCTCTGAATGGGTGGCAGTCCCTGTTAGAGGGTTTCTTTAGTTGAGGCTGCCAACCGCCTTCGGCTTCCTCAGTTCTAACAGTTTGACAGATGTGTGCACGTTTCAAAGCAACCAGTGATTTATAGCATTTGTTTCTTTGCCTGAAAGTTTTCTCCAGGGCTTTTGTTGGTTTTATAGTCTATGAAATGGATATAACTCTTGGAGGACTGAAAGTACACTTTAATACCGATTTATAGTTTCCCGAGCCTGCAACGTCATTGGACAAAGTACGTTATCCTAAACAAGAATCATTTGTTATCCAGAACAAGAATCGTTAAACAAACTAATGTCATTACAAACTGTTTTTTTAAAAAAGGGCACAATTGTATATAGAAGCAAATGTAACTGAACACATACTGTAAAAAAAAAAAAATACTGGCAATTTTTTTCATGGAAATTAGTGGATCTGCTTATTTTTTGTCAGAAAACTTGTCATATATGCATGTGGACCTCAGTATGTTATACATTTGTGTACATACATATATGCTATATGTAAGTATAAATATTGCATTATGATGTTTGTGATGCTGAGTGTACGGTCATAGCTATTTCATTACAGAGCGTAGGCAAATGTGGGGAAGTTGCTCTCTGAAACCCGAGCACCAGGCTAGGACATAAGAGAGTGGTCCAAATGTGAGTCTGGACGTCTCGTGAGCATTCTCACTTCTAAGGTACAGACATCTGTCTCCAATGGGGTCGCATTAGTCCTCGTTCCTAAAGCTCGTCGGCAAAGCCTAACCTGCCATGAGGCGTGGGTCTGGCCTTAGAGTGTGATGCGTGTAAGGTTTATGAACTTGCAGAGTAATGGTCCAGCCACAGGATGGGGACAGGAACTGCATTTCTGAAGCGCTCGCTCAGGCTGGCACTGGGCTAGCATCTTCGTCACCCATATCATCTTTCTTTCCGTTTTTATTGAAGTTTAGTTGGTTTGCAACACTGTGTCAGTATCTGTTCCACTCCAATGCTTTGGCCATCTGATGGGAAGAGCTGACTCCTTAGGAAAGACCCTGATGCTGGGAAAGCTTGAAGGCAGGAGGAGAAGGGGGTGACAGAGGATGAGATGGTTGGATGGCATCACCGACTCGATGGACATGAGTTTGAGCAAGCTCTGGGAGTTGGTGATGGACAGGGAGGCCTGGCGCGCTGCAGTCCATGGGGTCGCAAAGAGTCGGACACGACTGAGTGACTGGCCTGAACTGAACTGTTGTAGAGCAAAGTGACTTAGTTAAACATCCATATTCATCTATTCTCTATCATGTTCTTTACCATTGTGTTCATTACCATTCATTGCAGGATATCGAATACAGTTCCCTATCAGATCATCTTTAGGACAGTATCTCCATTTTCAGCCGTTTACAAATTCCACACACTCAGCCACTGAAAGCAGTACCTCTCGCTGACACACAGCTCAAGTAGGCCAGGACCCGGCACCGCAGGATGGGTGCTCGGCTCAGTCAGCCATGGTCTTCGGTGCTGGCCGGGCTGTGTTCCTGTCCGCGGTGCGAGGCCCCTTCTAAACGTACGCAGCTTGTTGAACAAGCTCAGTTTCTAGTGGCTTGTCCCTCGTGGGCTGTCTGCTAAGAGCCCCAGTTTCTAGAGGCCTCTCTCATTTCTTGCCAAGTGAAGATATTTATAAAAACCTAACTATCAAGAAAATCTTCAGTTGTCTTTATTTCTCTCGACTAAAATGTCATGGAAATCCATTGCATCAAAATAATTTGATTTTACCTTTAAAGTGAAGTCACTCAGTCGTGTCTGACTCTTTGCAACCCTGTGGACTGTAGCCTAGCAAGCTCCTCCGTCCATGGGATTCTCAAATATAAACTCTGTGCTCGTGCTCATGCTAAGTCCCTTCAGTCTTGTGCGACTCTGTGATCCCCTGGACCACAGCCCGCCAGACTCCTCTGTCCATGGGATGCTCCAGGCAAGAATAGTGGAGTGGGTTGCTGTGCCCTCCTCCAGGGGATCTTCCCGACCCAGGGATCGAACTTGCATCTCTGATGTCTCCTGCATTGGCAGGTGGGTTCTTTACCACTAGTGCCACCTGGGAAAGCCCCAAACTTCCATATTTAAACTTAAAATCATACCAGTATTGCTTGAAAACTCAAGGCTATATTCCTTCTTTCATTGATGTGTTCAATAAATTATTTAAGGATCAACTTCTGCATATCAGTACTAAGTCCAGAGGATACAACAATGTTAAATAAGACATTTTCTCTGTTTTCATAGGTAGAAGAAAATAAATGAAGAGATAGATTATCTATCTATCTATGTGTATATATATAGAAAGAGAGAGAGATAATAACTAGAATGGTAGATAGAACTACTGGTAATTGCGATAAAGTTAAGCAGATCTGATTTAACTCAGGAATGTCTTATAGTCTGAGGCCTAAAGGATCAAGGAGAGTTGGTTTTGCTCCTAGGAGGAGCAGGAATCAGGTACAGGAAGGACTTTAGCAATGAGGGAACAGGAAAAAAAAAAAGTCAAGAGTCCCTGAAAACTGTTCCTCAAGGGTGAAAGTGGCAAGAAATAGAAATGGTAGACAGTCTGTAAGAGTGGGCTTCACTGATCACGGTACAAACTCATGGCTTATTTCTTTGTAGCTAGTTCATAAATCATAAAGGACATGTGGTTGCATATATAGGGATTAGTAATATCTTCTCTCTCATTATTTAAAGGTGCATAATAATAGAATGATAGCTTTGGGTAAACATTTATCAAAATAAATGGACCATTTTCCTGTAAGCATTAAAAATGTTTTGAGTATCACTTATGAAATTAGCTTGATACATAGTGTATGTATTGGCTCAAGAAATGAGATTGCAATTAGATTGACTTTGGGGCTTCACAGGTGGCTCAGTGGTAATGAACCTGCTTGGCAATGCAGGAGAGGGGCTTCAGTCACTGGATGGGAAGATCCCTTGGAGAAGGAAATGGCAACTCAGTATTCTTGCCTTGGAAATCCCATGGACAGAGAAGCCCAGTGGGCTATATATAGTCCATGGGGTTGCGAAAGAGTCAAGAGTCGGACATGACTGAGCAGCGAAACAAACAACAAGTGTTACCATTGTCTGAAAGAAATCCTACAGCTTTATGTTGCTGTGACAGCTTGCATTATTTGTGGCAATAATAGGTAGATGCTCGCTCAATTTTATGTATTTACTCCTTAATGTGAATCCTAAGCATGTAAGCAAATAAGGAAATTAAAAAATGAATGACAATTGTGATCTATTGTTAGGTTACATTATTAGTGCACTGAAATAAACAAATATTCCTTTTTGCTTTATTTTTAAATTATTTATAAAACGCAAAGGCAGATCTGAAGCACTGAGCATAAAATGAGTTAAGTGGGATATAAGGTTGAACTCTGGGGAGCGTTAATCTTGGTTTCAGAAGTTAATGATCTAGCAGCCGACAAATGATCCCAGAAATGCGTTTGAAAGACACATGTGACCAAGATAGATTTTCATGCCTGAATACGTTGTTGAAATGGAGAGGGGAAAAAAAAAATTCTTAGGCCTGTTAAACTGGCCTTGAAATTTCCATTTTGAAACTGCAATAGTTGAGATACTTTTTCCTCTGGTGTGTGTATTAACACTGTTGAATAATGAGGGGTTTATTTGCTCAGGGGACTCAAGCCTGGTGGTAATGTGGTTTCTGGGGTTCACACAACCTGTGACTCCTGCGCCCAATCTCTGTTGTATCATTTCCTGTAACCTCCAAACACGGTGGCCTGGGGACATCTCATTGTTCTCCCGGAATCGTAGGTTCCCTCTTCTTGTTCCCTAGTGTCTTCCCAGTCTGGTTCTCAGCACTGTAGTATCTGACCACACTAGTTTCATCATCCTTTCTCCTTTTTCATACAGTGTTTCTGCTGGGTTTTTTTTTTTTTTTCCTTTGTTTTGCATGCCTCCTTCCCGATCTCAACTTTTCTCATAACGTGGATTAGAACCCAGCTCTCTTGCTGGTGGCCTCCGAGTCCTGACATGTGAGTAAGATTTTACAGAATCACAGACTTGATATTTGAAAAGAGACAAATGCCTCCAATTCCTAGCCTTGAGGCTCTAAGTTCCTCAAGAAAAGCTGGTTTCTGCCTTAATGTTTTGAAGATGGAGCTCTCAGAGCCGCTGGGAGCAGCGCTTTATTAACTTTGTGTTATGGAGCCACACCTCCTGGTTCACTGAGACTATCCTTCAAAGACTGAGAAGTAGCTTAGAGTGCTGTGTCTGTGCCGTCTACATAACCTTATTTCCACAAGCTGCCCATAAACGTATTTCCTTTAATGGATAACTGGCCATTCTGGTCACCTTACTTTCAGAGGCATTTTGCTTTGTCAATATGTCACATAAGAACTGAGTGCAATGCTCTCTGTGGCATCAACGAGTTCAGAATAAATCTATTCCATTCGCCCATCCTGGTAATGCCACCTACCAAGAACTACGAGATCAAACTGGCCTAATGGCATCGACACTGGTGTCCGTCATCCCAGTAGATAATATCAAGTTTAGGCTAATTAACTCTGGATAAATCACACGTCCAGTAACATGTGGTCTTAGACCTGAGAGACTTGGGAAAGGACTTTGCATTTATTCTAATTAAGTTTTTTACTATGTAGATATGACCAGTCTTTCAAGCTAATTCTAATCTTTTGGGTCAGAAGCTATAAACCTTCTCTTTAGCTAGAGGAGTGAGTCAAGGCAGAGTTGTTTACCTTGAATTTCAGATGTTGGGCAAGACAATGGAAATGAGATTCTGTATTATAAAACCAAAAGGAATAAACAGAAACAAAGATCTTCTTGCTTGAAATACTGCTTCAGCAACCTAATTGAAAAAATACTTTGAAAAATAATGCTCACATCTAATTCATTGGAAGCTATTTGATTATCATTTAATTTCTGTAGACTTTAGCTAAGATCAGAATCATATTTCCTTTGCAGTCTTCTGCTGTTACCCAATGGTACGCTTCCCGTGTGGCGCTAGTGGTAAACAACCTGCCTACCAATGCAGGAGACCTGAGAGATTCATGTTCGATCCCTAGTTCAGGAAGATCCCCCGGAGGACAACAACCCACTCCAGTGTTCTTGCCTGGAGAATCCCATGGACAGAGGAGCCTGGCGGGCTACAGTCCACAGGGTTGTAGAAAGTCAGATACAACTGAAGTGACTTAGCACACAAGTGCAGAGAGGGCAATGGCAACCCACTCCAGTGTTCTTGCCTGGAGAATCCCATGGACGGAGGAGCCTGGTGAGTTGCTGTCTATGGGGCTGCACAGAGCCAGACACGACTGAAGCGACTTAGCAGCAGCAGCACACAAGTGATACGCTAGGTTTCACAAAAGTATTTTCTTAAGGGAAGCAGGTCATCACACTCAGAAACTGTTCCAGTTCAACACGAACTAAAATGGACTCATTGATACATTTACAGTGTGTGTAAGCTGTGCCTGAAATTATTGATTGTTATGGAGGTATATTTTCCCTTTAGAAGCAGCTCTGTCACTTTCTAAATGCTTCCAGCAAAGCCTGAATTTCAGATTTTCAGAGGCCCAGATGGGCTCTGGGGCCCTGCGCAGTGTTGCATTGCCCCTCCCCCATCCCCATGATCCCTCAAAGCCGCCCTCATGCGCAGTCACGTGACCCAGCTGCAGAGATGGCTGCCCAGTCCCCTGGCCTCAGGGTAGCAGGAGGTGGGAAATAGGTCACTGGCCTCTTCACAGATAGGAGAGCTCCCTGCTGCGGCTTCTTGAGATCAAAGAGAAAAGCCCATCGGAGTGATGCTCAGAGGCTCTTTACCCCAGGGGTGTCTACTAGAGCCTCTAAGAGATTAAATCTAAATCAAGAAAAAATAAAGTGGGAAGAATGATTTGAGTCTCATGAGTGTTCAGAGCTTTTTCACACACTGATGTTTTCTCTGAAAATTAAACATAGGTTAGAGCAAGTATTTTACATTTCTTGTCATCAGCTGAACGAGTCTGTGCTCCAAGAGAGGCAAGGTCATGATGGCCTTATTTAATGGCGTCCTCTGGGGTGTTCAGGTAGATGGTCAACAGCAGATTCAAGAGGCGTGCATGGGTGTTCAAGTGCCTAGGTTTATTCTACATGTTACTGATATAGAGGATGGGTCATACACAGTTTGAGTCTGAACAAACCTAGGGAGATAGTGAAGGACAGGGAAGCCTGGTGTGCCACAGTCCATGAGGTCACAAAGAGTTGGACACAACTCAGCAAATGAATATCAACAAAGCACACAGTTTATAAAAATAGAAACATATAATCCTCTTTGTTGCAAATTCTATTTAGCTAACCATTTCTCACAGAATACTTTTGCTGATTTTTGTAAAATCTTGTATGTGTAGCCCAACTATGGGTGCAACTGACAAACTGGCAAACGAGTGTGGCCAAACATGAACAGTGGTTGATATTCTTAGTTACACTAACCAGGGGGAAGACACCGATACAGTGGAGACGCATTAAAGCTCCTCTCACTTGTCGCTACGAGTTGGACACGACTGAGTGACCTCACTTTCACTTTTCTCTTTCATGCACTGGAGAAGGAAATGGCACCCCACTCCAGTGTTCTTGCCTGGAGAATCCCAGGGACAGGGGAGCCTGGTAGGCTGCCGTCTATGGGGTCGCACAGAGTCGGACACGACTGAAGTGACTTAGCAGCAGCAGCAGCATTTGTCAATGCAGTGACGTGAGAGCAGGCTCTCTTCTGGATCAGGTGACTTTTGTTGAACACTGTAAAGATATTTCCACAATTTTTATGCTACTCACAATGTGACAGTTATGGTCATGAAGCACTTTTACGTTTAATTTGGTTTACTAGCATTTTCTCCATCCCTCTCTTAGGACTAGACCATCAACAAAGCAATAAACCAAACTGTGACTTACATTGATTACCTATTTCTGTCACGTAAACATGGCTTTCTTGGCCAAACTTGCACCAACCGTGTGACACCACCAAACACATCACTAAATGTAGTGCCCCACCCATATCTGGACGGTGGAAATCCCATCCCAATGGTAAGTTTCCACCATCCAAATGTGCTCCATATGAGAACCTCAATGAGAACACCGATAATAGTAAAGTTTGGTAAAGTAAGGAGTAATGCACTTTAAATATTTATTACCTTGGTCTCTTATAATTTGACTGTAAATTTGTTTAATTTAATTTTTAGTTCTATCTGCTTAGACAACTAGTTTGCAAAAACACTCTTAAATTTGACAATGAGCTTTCCCAGGCAGTGCAGATTGAGCCCACCCACCATGTGATAATCCCTGCTTTCTGATAACTGTATGTGGGCACTGAGCATCCAGGGTCAAATAACGTTGGTTATTACTGCCTTTGCCAATATCTGATTTCTCAAATTTCTTAACATATTGATCATACCTTCCTATATTAGGAGGCCACTGAGTACATTGACCAAGTGATAAGGTTCTACTTTCTTTGAAGAAAAAGGAAAAGAGAAAAGTGACTAAAAGGATAGTTTCAGAGACAGACGCACAAAGTTTAGATCTTGGATCTATGACTTCCTAGGTGTGCAGAACCAAAGACATGACTTGAGTTGCTTCCATTATAAAATGATGATAATAGTAATAACACTAGCGGGTACTGTGAGCATTAAATTAGATACTGCATATACTAAATGTGCTGGGCCAAGAACTTGAAAATGTTAATTGTTGTAAAATTTGGGGTTCAGTCAGTTCAGTCACTCAGTCGTGTCCGACTCTTTGTGACCCCATGAATCACAGCACGCCAGGTCTCCCTGTCCATCACCAACTCCCGGAGTTCACTCAGACTCATGTCCATAGAGTCAGTGATGCCATCCAGCCATCTCATCCTCTGTCGGCCCCTTCTCCTCCTGCCCCCAATTCCTCCCAACATCAAAGTCTTTTCCAATGAGTCAGCTCTTCGCATGAGGTGACCAAAGTACTGGAGCTTCAGCTTTAGCATCATTCCTTCCAAAGAAATCCCAGGGCTGATCTCCTTCACAATGGACTGGTTGGATCTCCTTGCAGTCCAAGGGACTCTCAAGAGTCTTCTCCAACACCACACTTCAAAAGCATCAATTCTTCGACACTCAGCCTTCTTCACAGTCCAACTCTCACATCCATACATGACCACAGGAAAAACCATAGCCTTGACTAGACGGACCTTTGCTGGCAAAGTTATGTCTCTGCTTTTGAATATGCTATCTAGGTTGCTCATAACTTTTCTTCCAAGGAGTAAGCGTCTTTTAATTTCATGGCTGCAGTCACCATCTGCAGTGATTTTGGAGCCCCCCCAAAAAAAGTCTAACACTGTTTCCACTGTTTCCCCATCTATTTCCCATGAAATGATGGGACCAGATGCCATGATCTTCGTTTTCTGAATGTTGAGCTTTAAGCCAACTTTTTCACTCTCCACTTTCACTTTCATCAAGAGGCTTTTTAGTTCCTCTTCACTTTCTGCCATAAGGGTGGTGTCATCTGCAGATCTGAGGTTATTGATATTTCTCCCGGCAATCTTGATTCCAGCTTGTGTTTCTTCCAGTCCAGCGTTTCTCATGATGTACCCTGCAATTAAGTTAAATAAGCAGGGTGACAATATACAGCCTTGATGTACTCCTTTTCCTATTTGAAAGCAGTCTGTTTTTCCATGTCCAGTTCTAACTGTTGCTTCCTGACTCCCAATTATGTCTATGCAGAAGTTAAATTTCTATATGTACAAAGTAGAGTTGATCCTTCTAGAAGGATCCTTCCTAAACCTTGTAAGGATGTCAGCCAATGACTCAGAAGGCCATGAAAATTACTGTTACTCAGAGAGTGGGCCCCCTTGGATCTGAGCCTTACCTTGTATAGTATCCCCCACCCCCACAGCTTCAGAGTGGAATATTAACCCATCCTCTTACTTAAAAGTTACTTCAGTATTAGAAAGTGTGAAGCATAAAGGGCTGAACAGAAAAGTAAGCATGAAAAATCTTTCTTTGCTAAAGGGATAAGAGAATGCACTCTTTTCTACCAGTATGCCCCCCATTCATGGAGTAAATATGCCATCTTTGAAAGATTTGTCTATTTCTCCTGCTTTAAAATAGGAATTGCAGGTCTGTGAATGAAATAGACAGCTACTTCCCAAGCATTGGTTACAATCCTCTTCCCTGTGGGGAAGACTGAAAAGGGTATTTGCAAAATCTGTGAATGAGTAAAATTCATATAAACTGAGTATGTCCTGAGTTTAGTAATCTTGTATTTTTTTGAGAAATACCAACTTTGGAAAAGGAAAGGTTAAATAAATATGGGCTTACGTGGGTCTAGTGATATTTGTTAACTACAGCTGTGTGTTTTCCTTAATATCGTTAAACTGGATGTTTTATGGTTATAAGCCAACATGCTAATGATGATAACTAGAATCATAGTGTTTTCTTGATTGACTAATACAAGACTGAAATATAATTTACCCCAAATTCTTGATGCATCAAAGGTTGAAATCAGTAAGGACCATAGAGAAAAAGATTTGTGAGTGATGACTAGAATTGGAAAGGAAAAGCCTCACTTTGCAGGTTATGTCATTTCACTTTCTTAGGTGGCTTCCTCTCTTTAGGAGAAGTCTTTTATCAGTGTGAATAGTGGCTGCAGAAATCACAGTTCCCCCCACTCTGGCGATGGTTTTTAGACCATGGTGAACGAAACTCACGTAGCCTTTTCTACTGTTCTCCTGTCCTCTGACTTCCCCCTCCCCCCAACACACACACCTTGTAACACACCTCCAGCTTCTGCTTAGTCACCTTCTGCTGACTCTTCAACAGTCAATGAGTCTTACTTCTCACATGTTGCCTTTCAGTAGAACGAGGCTGAAAGTGTGAGCTTCCGGTGGCCTGAGTTCACATTCTGCCTCTGTTCGTCTCTGGATTAGCTCCCTGTCTCTCTTCTGTAAAATGAGAATGACACCTCCTCCAGAAGAGTGCTGTGGGGATTAGGCGGCCAGGACACAGGAAGTGTCCCAGACCTTGCCCGCAGACACATGGCCTTCAATCTCATGAACTTGTATTCTTTCCTGGTGACGCTGATGTTAAAGAATCTGCCTGCAATGCCGGAGACCTGGGTTCAATCGCTGGGTAGACAAGATCCCCTGGAGATATCTAAACTGCTCACAGTTTACATAAACATGTTTCAACATTATTGTCGAAACACCTGTCATGTGCTGATACTGTTGGGGGTGCTGAGAATACAGTGATGAACAAGGTGAAGTCCTCACCATCATCACCCTTAAATCCATCCCAGTGGCAAAGACACACACTGGTAAACACATGAATATACACTATGATGGCAGATGATACAAGCAGCAAGAATAGAGAAACAGCAAGGGGCACTGACAGAGAAGGCTCCTCTGAAGAGGTGATATTTGAGCAGAAAACTAAGCGGAAAACAAAGAGGAAGTGATGGCATGACGGCAGCCACATGCCCCAACGCACTGAGTCAAGAGCATCTTAGGTGTGTCCAGAAAGATGCAAAGAGGGCCGAGCAGCCGGAGCGAAGTAGTCCGGATAGTGACCGGAGGTCAGGCTGCAGAAATGGGCTGAAGTCGTGCTCAGGCCTTAGTGTTGCACAATCAAGAGAAGAAGTGGGTGACGGGGGGGTGAGATGGTTAGGTAGCATCACTGCCTCAGTGGATATGAGTTTGAGCCAACTCTGGGAGATAGTGAAGGACAAGGGAAGCCTGGCATGCTGCAGTCCATGGGGTTACAAGAGTCGGACGCGACTTAGCGACTGAACAACCACGACGACAAGGCGATAGGATTCGTATTGTAGAATGATCTGATATGACTGTATCCGGGAAACCAGATCACAGATGCACAGAGGGGTGAGAACAAAGAGGTAGGATGGCGTGACTTCCCTATTTCAGGGTGGACTTAGGCACCTATCAAAGGCAGCAAGGTGGCTTTCTGCTGGAGTGGGCGATCGCCTGAAGAGAGAACGTGAGCGTCTGCAAAACTGCTCCAATTGTGCCTGCCATCTGGAGAGGCACTCGTCATCAGTCACTTGGTATCCCTGTTGACTGATGGACAAATGGATTGAGAAACAACCTGCTGGGTGTCTAACTATTTGCTACAGAGATGTGCTTCAGTGACAAAGTATATGAGAAAGAGGAGAAGGGAGTGATACAAGAGGTGGATAAAATACGCGTCATCCCAAAGGAGAAGGGAGTGATACAAGAGGTGAATAAAAGACGCGTCGTCCCAAAGGTCTTAGCAATATGAATTGGCGCAGATCTTCCCAAAGAAGACCTTCTCCCAAAGGTCTAGGTACTGATTTTGAAAAGTCATACAGTAATAGAATTAAGATATTTCCAGGAAGTCAAAACCTGCACATTCTGAACAATCTTGCTTTTCCTCAGTGACTTAGCTCCCATTGCGTCCTTTTCCCCACCTTCTTTGGCGTTGCCACAGTTAAGTCCCAGCACCCTCCTAGCTGCAGCTTGCGGTGCCCTTTGAAGCCACATCACAGTTTGCAACCTCTCACTCCAGGTTGGGTCCTGGGGCCAACGCTATTGGCTGTACCTGCCGGCAGGCATGCATCCATGATGAGGGCGCTTGGTCCTGATTAGGGAAACTCCTGATCTGCCTTCGCTGTCATCAGAAGCAAAATCTTCTGCTCCACTTTTACCAAATCTACGTTCAAAATGGAGAACAGTATCTTGCATTGTTCTTTTAATTCTGTGACTTCTTTTCTAAGCAGCCCGGAATAGGGCTTTCTTGGATTTTCTGGGTGGGCTGCTTTCTGAACTTCATCTAATGAGGTTGCAGTGGAGGTGTTTACTGGAGAATTGAGCTGCACAGTGTGCCTAAGTTAATGAACTGTGGGACTGCGCTTTCCCGTCATCTCTGAAAACTATAGCACAAGGTGTCGGTGAGAATAAACATGGGGACATTTCTGTCACATTAATGTTGATATCTTATGTTACTATTATCAAGACTGCCATTAAAATACCGTGTGAGATGAGACAGGGTCATCCCCATTCTTTTGGAATTCTCTAATTCCTATATTTTGGGGTTTTTTAAAAGTATTTTAAAACATTTGTAACTATTGCTGGGGGTCATATTTTGAATTCTCTTTTTCTGATGTGAATACACTAAATACCTTTTTTGCTTGATTAATAACAGGGTAAGTAGTCTTTCAGCTCAGCTCAGTCGCTCAGTCATGTCCGACCAACTCCCAGAGTTTACCCAAACTCATGTCCATCGAGTCGGTGATGCCATCCAGCCATCTCATCCTCTGTTGTCCCCTTCTCCTCCTGCCCCTAATCCTTCCCAGCATCCGAGTTTTTTCCAGTGAGTCTACTCTTCGCATGAGGTAGCCAAAGTATTGCAGTTTCAGATTCAGCATCAGTTCTTCCAATGAACACCCAGGACTGATCTCCTTAGGATGGACTGTAGCTCAATTCAATTATGTAACTATGTTTTTTTTTCCTATGGTATCTTCCTGTTGGTGATAATATCTCTTAAACAGATGACTTTTTTTTTCTGATGTACAGTCAGCATTGCATATATGTAATCATAATTTAGGGCTCCAGCAGTAGTGAAGAATTTATCTCATCCACACTTCTCAACCCTGGCTACAGTACTGACTAGGGAGCTGGGGAGAAAAAATGCCAATAACCCAGCTAGCCCCTGGAGGATCTGTTATAGCTGTTCTGATTAGGAGACAAATTGTTGTTCTATTTTATCACTCCCCAAGTGATGCCAGTAAGCGTCCAGTGTTGAGAACCAGTGATTTATAACTGATGGAGTGTCCCGTAAAACTGGGTGTGTGTTTATAAAGTGATTAATGGATACTCATTTAGTTACTCCACATGAAAATCATGTGTTGTGATTGATTTCGTTAGCACACGTAATTCCCAAAACAAAACTTTTATGAAATAAAAAGCTTTTAGACAAAAACCAAAGGACAACATACTTAACTGTCAATATGTCTTTAAAAAGTAGATCCTGAAAGGAGGAAGGAGGGAGGAAGGAATAGAAGGACGGAGAGCAAGAAGACAGACCATCCAGAGGAAAAATAAGAGTCCCCTTCATCTGTGATGCAATACAAAGGAAGGGTTCAGCCACATTCCTGCATCTGTATTCAACACTGATACAGTTTGGGCTTTCTCAATCTAAATGGGAAAGCAAAGCATTTGCACGTGAAAAATTGCTTAAGAGGGAGTCCCTTCACCCTTCAGGATGAGTCTTGAGTATCTCATCTCATTTTATACAATGCTGTCAAGCTACAGTCCCTCACCAAATACCTTTTGTCTCCCTCACGTTGGTATTTTTGTTGGAATAAGAGCATGAATTGGAATAGACTCAACTCCTTAGCATCCTCCTGGGCAATTAATTTGTCTGAATTTTACAGACCATTTGGGATGTAATTTTTCTGTGTTTTTCTAGATCCATTCCTCAATGAAAACATAAGATTCTCAATGAACTCGATTTTATTGACATTTCCTTGCCATAAATCATCACAGCAATATCTGACTATAAACTTATGACTGAAAATTAAGTTATCTCCTTATCATATCTTTGTCATTAAAATCCTAGAAGATAAATTTTGCTTTGATAGTAATCTGTGTAGTTTTCTTACGTCTTTTTACATGTGATATTAAATACGGTAGAAAGCGTCCTCTGAATGAGTTAAAGACTGTGAGGAAGATGCAAATTCTCAAATCAGGAAATATTCTGAGATGTCTTATGACATAGTTCAATTTGCAGCATGCCATTATTATTTTAAAAATGCATGTTTTACTTTATTTAAAGATGCATATCCACGTAGACAGGGCACACTTCTATGTTTTATATTTGTCATCTTAAATTAGCCTTCCAAAACGATTTGAACATTTTTTTTTCTATTTGATACAATGTCTTCAGCCATATTCATCCACATAAATGTCATTCACTTAGAAACTGCCTATTTCAGAACTCAATATTGTGAGGGTAAAAGGTTGTACATTAATTTGCACAGCCAAAATGATCATACTATCATAAAGTTCCATTAAACCCAGAACATTACTTGTCCAGTAGAACTTTCTTTCAGTATGTGAGCTGTATCTATATTGTCCAATGTACACACACATGACTTTCAATGACTTAAAATGTGGCTGGTGCACCTAGAAGACTGGATTTTTAATTTTTATGAATGTTGTATTAACTCCAGTTTTAAAATCATATGTAGCCAGTGGCTACCATATTGGAAAGCACAGCTCCAGGAAAAAGAAAATGTAAAAGTTAGATTTTGCTAACAAGTTTTAGTAAAAAGCTGGATTGAAACTCAGCATTTAAACTATTAAGATAATGGCATCGGGTCCCATCACTTCATGGCAAACAGAAGGGAAAAAATAGAAGCAGTGACAGATTTCCTTTTCTTGGGCTCCAAAATCACTGCAGACGGTGACTGCAGCCATGAAATTAAAAGATGCTTGCTCCCCTGGTGGTGCAGAGGTTAAAGCATCTGCCTGCAATATGGGAGACCTGGGTTCGATCCTTGGGTCGGGAAGGTCCCCTGGAGAAGGAAATGGAAATCCACTCCAGTATTCTTGCCTGGAGAATCCCATGGATGGAGGAGCTTGGTGGGCTACAGTCCACGGGTCACAAAGAGTCGGACACGACTGAGTGACTTCATTTTCACTTTCACTTTCACTTTGTTCCTCGGAAAGAAAACTACGACAAACCTAGACAGCATATTAAAAAGCAGAGACATCATTTTTCCTGCAAAGGTCCATATGGTCATAGCAATAGTTTTCCCAGCAGTCATGTATGGATGTGAGAGGTGGACCATAAAGAAGGCTGAGTACCAAAGAATTGATACTTTCAAATTGTGGTCCTGGAGAAGTCTCTTGAGAGTCCCTTGGACATCAAGGAGATCAAACCAGTCCATCCTAAATGAAATCAACCCTGAATATTCATTGGAGGGACTTATGCTGAAGCTGAGTTCCATTACTTTGGCCACCTGATGCAAAGAGCCGACTCACTGGAAAAGATCCTGATGCTGGGGAAGATTGAAGGCAAAAGGAAAGGGGGGCAGCAGAGGCTGAGACGGTTAGAGAGCATCACTGACTCAATGGACATGAATTTGAGCGAACTCTGGAAGATGGTGAAGGAGAGGGGACTCTGGCATGCTGCAGTGCATGGGATCAGCAGAGAGCTGGACACAGCTTAAGGACTGAACAACAGCAACAAGTTTCACTGCTGGCTTTTCCTTAGGCTACAGGAAACTTTGGAAGTTTTAACTTGCAAACATTTTGCAAGAATTTAAGCCGGTGAATAAATTGCTTTCAGTGGTTGTCTACCATACCTAAGGATAAGAAGTAGTCAGTTGGGTGACTGAACTAGCAAGACCTCAGTGGGAAATGATAGGTTTTAGTCTAAATTCTAAGCATAGTATTCTTACTACAGAGAGCACCTGTGTTTTGCACAGTAAAGCCTTTTGCATATAATTTCCTGCCAGGTTCCACTGAATCTGTGAGTCTTTTTTCTTTTTAATCCGTGCCCTTTTGTTTTTTGGCAGTCCTGTCTCCCATCCCCTTGTGAAGAGCCCACATTCTTCTGTCTTCCTGCTCTTTTTGTCTTTATCTTTCTAAATAATTTTCCCCACCCTTTCATTGTTGCTGCAGCAAAGTGCGGTTAATATTAATAATAATCATGGTAAGATACACAGTTGGGCACCTTGTTATCTGAGCTGCTGAAAGCTCTCCTGTAGCTGTGGATATTCCCCCAGATATCTGGTAATTGTTAGCAACATTTTCTGTTCCTTTTCACCTCTTTGCTAAGCTACTGTCCTGTGCAGGACTTTGAGCAAAATGCCCAGGTGTGACCTCTTCAGACACTGCATAATGGCACACTGATTTATATTCAGCCCATTTCTGCTCCGGAAGTCAGACAATGGAAGGGTTTTGTTTTTTGACTTGTCTCTGCCTCTGTGAATTCTAAATCCCACAGTCATTTCTTAAGATCCCTGCTCTTTCTTCTGCTCTAATCTCATCCCATCATCATGACTTTTTGTTTCCTACCTTGAACTTATTAAATTCAATTCTCTTTCAGTCAAAATAACATAACCTCATGTCTCCCTTGAGAAGCAGAGAGCTCTTTTCAAGCACATGCGATTCAACTGTACATTTAACTTGTGATCTCAGTGTGTAATATTCTTTCCTATTCTTTCCTACTCTCTGAGGCAGTGCTTTCAATTTTTTTTCCCATTAAATATCTTTTCACCAAGGGCTCTTTTAAAGTTGCTTAATGTCTGTATTTATGAAAATAGGCAAACTGTACTATCTTTTTCGCACTTGCATTGATCAGTTATGCAAATCAAATTCATTCTGGAGTATCTCACGAGGAACATTGATTATCCATGTCTTTCAGGATCATGCAGGTTAACAGATTTATCTGTCACCATCTTTCCAGAAATTATATTTCAATAGCTGACACTCGTTAACATTTGAAGATGAATGGACTGTTCATTCTTGAGTCTTAACATTTGGTCCTGTAGATATTGAAGAAGAAAAAGGAATCATGTGTTTCCGAGCAACTTACATAATGTTTCACCCTCATGAGTCTCGACCAATAGATTACTGGTAGCATTAACCTAGACTCACTGTAGCATTTCCCACTGTTTTCTTTTTCTCCTTCATGTTAATCCAAGGAGATAAAAAAAGGCCAAACTAATCAAAAATTGAATTGGATGAGAAGAACTTATTCCCTGGCTTGGAAATGTTTAGTTACAACTCTGAGTAAATTTTTACAGATGAGAAATAAATCCTTACCAAGAAGTCTCATAAAAGAAAGAATAGAATTCTTAAAATACCTCAGTGGAAACTGTCATGTGTGTGTGCAGTGACTATAAAACAAACATACTTTTTAATCTAGAAAGCCACCATTTAATTGTTTATTGTAATTTTGGAAAATATCACTGAAAGATGAAGCTTTCTCCTCTCTTCTTTCCTCCATCCAAACATAAGCATTATGTTTGATAATTTATCATAAAGAATAATCTCCAAGGCAGCATTTTCTTTCAGAGCAAACAGAAACGATAGTTTTATTATGTTTAAATTGTCTTGGTAGGTTTTCTGTGACAAAAGATTTTAGCAAAAACATCCTGAATGGGGAAATGTTCTTGAATCCGATGTTATATATAACCTTCAGAAATACTCATGAGCCATCAAAGTAAACAAATATGGTTGAACGGTCTTTTTTGAAAGTCATACCTTTGACCCCATGAGAATTTTTTGTGACGTTTCTCCCAGCTCTGGAGAACAAAACAAGGATTCTAAAGAAAAACAACTTGATCTTTGAAGGAGAGAACAAAGAAGGCAGAAGAACACAAAATACCCTACATTCTCTAACAGGATTTCAAGATTTACTTTTCAATATTCAAATAGGATTTGAACTTTGCTTTGTTCTCATTAAAAAAAAAAAAAAGATTGCTAAATATAATGAAAGCACAGCTTAATGTATAATGTGAAAGAACCAGTTCTGTGGTATGGGCTGAAGATAAGCCAGGAAAGAGCTGGACCTTGAAGGGTAAAGAAAATGACTTTTGTCTTCCTTGTTGCAAGAATACATACAACCTGAAAACCTACAGGAAAAAAATATTTCGTACCACTTGAAGCATGTCTTCAAATGAATTTTTTAAAATGCACAGATCAAGAGTGTACAAAATGCTCTGGCTTTCGGTGAAGTGCAGTGTTGCTGTTTGTGCAGAATGAGATAAAGATGTGTGGGCAGAGTGAGAGGACACTCCAGGTCCCAGCAAAGTCAGCAGAGCCGAGGGGAGGAGATGCTCGCCCTGGGGAGGACGGCGCATCCTGTCTGCCATGTGCTGAGTTCCCCTTTCAGGGGCTACTATCTCCTCCAGGAAGCCTTGTCTGTGCTCCATTCAGGGTGTGGGGCTGGGCCTCCAGAGAAAGGCAGACGGGGGGCATGGACGCATGGATTTGGCAATCAGATACACTGAAACAAAAACCTCTGAACTGGGGGAGGGACTTAATTTCCCTGAATATCCAAGAAAGAATTCCCCTTATCTTAAGCTTTTCGAGAGGCAATTCTTTTGGGGGAAAAAAAAAATATATATATATATATATATACATATATATATATATGTATATATATATATATATAAAAGATAGGACTTCTTCCTGCATGAATTGATAGACAAACAGTATTTTCTTTTTATTTGATGCAATTTTAGCTTCTCATGGCAAACATGCCTAGGGAAAGATACAAAGGAGAAAAACAGCAAAGTGAGCGTATGAATGCATAAGATCATTTAAATGGTTGTCTTAGGATTCACTTTACAGTAAGACTCTATTGTTAGATGAAGTTATTATTAACAGGCATTGACCTGAAAATAGAGCTCTGCCTGGTGAGATGTAAGTCTGAGCAAGCTCTGTCAGGTAGAGGAGGCCTAGATGCACACGGCATTTATGACCCAGGGCACAAGCATTTTCGATCCAGGGCACAAGCATTTTCGATCCAGGGCATAAGCATTTTCGATCCAGGGCACAAGCATTTTCAATCCAGGGCACAAGCATTTTCGTGTCTAATGTTTTGAAAAGCGAAAGAAATAAAACTTTGGACTGGATTTCACTAACTACTAGAAACATAGTGAAAAGTAAATTTTAAAATTTCAATAGATCTATAGCCTCCAATACTTTGGCCACCTGATGTGAAGAGCTGACTCATTGGAAAAGACCCTGATGCTGGGGAGGAGAAGGGGGTGACAGAGGATGAGATGGTTGGATGGCATCACCGACTCAATGGACATGGGTTTGGGTGGACTCCAGGAGTTCGTGATGGACAGGGAGGCCTGGCGTGCTGCGGTTCATGGGGTCGCAAAGAGTCGGACACGACTGAGCACGTTAACTGAACTGAACGGATAGCTTGCTTCTGATCAACAGGAAGACCATACTTTTCTTGGCATAAGTAATGCAGGTGAAGAAAAATTAGCTATTGTTCATTTCACAGACAGTTAATTTGTTTCCAATTTTAGAAACAGACTTTTAAGTGTCACAAAGTCATAATGAGAGCAGAATTATCCCATGCTGACATGTCCCACCAGCCTCTTTTATTCTGGTTATTGTTGTTGCTCAGTCGTGTCTGACTCTTTGTGACCCCATGGACCGCAGCACACCAGGCCTCCCTGTCTATCACCATCTCCTGGAATTTGCTCAAACTCATGTCTATTCAGTCGGTGATGCCTTCCAACCATCTCGTCCTTTGTATTCTGGTACCTCAAGATTAAAGAGCTGTTTCCAGCTATTATAATAGATGCTTTATAAATTAAAGTTAGTGTTAAATTGCCAAGTGATCATGGTCCTGGTGGGCTAACTCATTAAAAAGTGCTGATGGTGGACTTCCTTGACCATCAGAGATAATGAGAAGCATCTTGTCCTCTGGGTCTTAGTTAAATAAGTAAGAGGAAAATATACTTATTATCTGCTATCAGTGAGGACCAGATGATAACTCTAGCTAAACAAAATTAGTGGGCAAAGATGAATATGTCTTTCCTTTGACTTTATGACAATACACTTGGAAATACATTTATAATTTATTAATTGGTTTCCCATATACTACCCCCATTCTGTATTTCAGTATTTTCATCACAACAGTATGAAGTAGGCAGAGAAATATTCTTTTCTTCTATGAGGACTTTGTTTGAGTCAACTATGGAAACAAAACTTCTCAGATGAAAGGAAAGGGAGATGAGAGATAAGCCTCAAAAGATGTGTAAAAACCAGATCATGGATATTCCCAAAACACTGGCTATTTGCCTTCTGACATGAATAATCTGTGTCAATGGAACAAACACATCTACCCTTGAAGACAAACAAATCTGTCTTCATAAGTCTACAATTTCTATCCGTCTCTTTTTAGGAAAAAAAAAATGGATCTATTCTCATAAGATACTAGGTCACCGTGATGAAGCTCACATAGTATTTACATAATAAATAAATAGTAGTGTGAACACACAACTCTTGAAAGTGACAATATGTATAATACTGTACAGATGGTGTTCTTTGACCATCAGAAATTACAAGTAACCTCTTTTCCCAGCAAAATCACCACAGCAATTAATATTTATTTTATCAACGTCACAACTTTGTTCTGACTCAGGTTTTTGCAGCGTCACTGCAAGACAGTGGAATCATTACTGCAGGATTTGAAATGACTTCCTGTGGAGGGAAAATTATGTAGCAAAGTCTGACACAAAAGGATGGCACAGCTTGTTGCTAAGTCCTTGATGCGCCTTTTAACTGATGGATTCGCTACCAAAGGCAACATTCCTGTAGTCCACAAGGATAACCTGACTCCTGTGATTTCAGAAACACTTGGCATTGCTTTCTCCAGTAGTTTTCCTCGGTGATTGGATTAGGAACGAGGGGGCTGGGAGGGGGACGAATGTGAAATACCCTTCAACAATAGTCTGTCTTTGGCAAAACTGAGTGCCTCATAGAACCCACAGCTTGGGAGTCATAGAGCGTATCATATCGTTTCATCTCCCTTTCATGACAGAGTATCCTTTGGATTCCTGATCCCTCCTGACTGTCTGTAGCTAAAAGAAATAAAACTAAAGCTTTAAAACAAATAAGGGGACTGGAAGGGAAGCTGGCATTAAGTGTCAGAAGGCCCTTCTCTAGCTCTTCCTCTTTTTCAACAAAGCTGTATCCTTTTAACTTATTTCATGAGATGTCTTTATCAGTATAGCCATCAGGTCTTTGATGTTTTAACATTAAAATGAATGTCACGAATCATATTACAAGAACAATCAAAGTATTAGAGACTGAAAGGTAAGCCCTTGATGCTACTACCCTTTGGCCATTTTTATTTTTGTGTTTCCTTGAGGTTAGATCTGGTCCACTGGGAGATATTATTTTTATCTACCTGTATGCATGGCAGAGATATTAAGCTGACCCATGTGGAAGTTTCAACATTTGATTATTTTTTCCTAAAAGAATAATTATTTTATATGGTTCAACCTGATATTTTTCAGCTTTAGATTTTAAATTAAAATCTGATTCTTTCTATACATGCAGTTGCTCAGCGTGATTATTTGTCCATTCATTTCTTTAAAATATGTTCAGTGAGTGCTGACGGCCCTCCAAAGCATTAAGTTGGGTGCCAGACAATCAGTGAACCCAGGTTCAGTCCCAGGCTGATACCTGAGTCTTACAGGCTCAGGATTTGGAGGACTGCTGTTATTCAGTTGCTAAGTCATGTCTGACTCTTTGGGACCCCATGGACTGCAGCACGCTAGGCCTCCCTGTTCGTCACTATCTCCCAGAGTTAACTCATGTATATTGAGTCAGTGATGCCATCCAACCTTCTCATCCTCTGTCACCCCCTTCCCCAGTCCTTGATTGTTCCCAGCATCAGGGTCTTTTTCAAATGATTTGGCCCTTCGCATCAGGTGGCCAAAGTATTAGAGCTTCCGCTTCAGCATCAGTCCTTCCAATGAATATTCAGGGTTGGATTTCCTTTAGGATTGCATGATTGGATCTCCTTGTAGTCCAAGGGACTCTCAAGAGTCTTCTCCAGCACCACAAGTCAAAAGCTTCATGGGGTGATGAAGCACATGAAGGCGTAACTGACACACAGTAACAAGGACCCTGGAGGAAACCAGCTGGGGCTGTGACAGGAAGCCAGGGCAGGCAGGCTTGTGGTCGAGCTGAAACCACCCCGTGATCCAGGAGCCCTGTCGCAGGAGGGAGGAGAAGGAAAAGGTGGGGGACAGAGCAGGTTGCGTCTAGCGCGTAAGGTGAGTAAGATACAGGAAGAGCTCAGCTTCTTTGGAGAACAGAAGCCCAACCGGAAGACTCGAGGGAGAGAGACCCGGGGAAAAGAGGGCAGAGAGGCAGGGGTCAGAGGATGCCAAGGTCTCAGAGGTGGCACCTGGGCCCTGAGTCCCACTGCAACGTGAGCACAGAAAAGGCTCGAAAGCCGAGAGCAGTGAGCTGGGGACTCTGCTCCCTGCCTGTCCTCTGAGGAATCTGTGGGCCAGGGCGTGAGCGAGCTACCAGGAGGGGACGGCTGGGCCTAAAGCTGGGAGTGGTGATGGGGGTAAGGAGGTATCCTAGATACTCCTTGGAAGCATGACTGATGACAGGAACATGAGCCTTTATGCTAGTGGAGCAAAAGTTGGAAGAGAGTTAGGTGATCATTTTTTGTCTGACGTATTCAGTGATATGTCGGATATTTAGGAGAGTTTTAGTCTCACATCTAAAGAGACAGACTCCATAGACAGAGTGTTCTTCCAGGGGGCTACACAGTAAAAGGGATCGTTAGATTCAATGGAAAGACATAAATAATGTGTGCATGGCTCCAAGCTTGAATTATTTAAGAATCCTTTGTTAATTAATGTGGATCAATTAATTTAAATAAATGTAAATGCAAAACATATTCAAAAAATATTCATGTTTAAATGTTATGAAGGAAACCTACCGCTGGCCCAAAAGCAAAAGGCAACTTCATTCCATAAAATAAGTAAAAGAGAACTTATTGAAGGTGTCTGGCCGTCCTCTGTTATTTCTCCTTCTTTCCTCCTTGTTGTCAGGGGCTGGCAGCTCCTGCCGAGAGCTCACCTGGAGCAGAGCCTGGAAGAGAGGCCGAAGGTCCTCCCCAGCAGGGGTGCTCTGCGGCCTCCGTGGCGAGGACGCCAGGTTCTGGCGGGAATGATTGGAGGATGGGGGTCGGGGGGCAGCCAGGTCCACGCTGAGAGCCAGAAAGTCATTGATCAAGAATCAGTCACTGATCTGGCAGAATCTGCTTTGAAGGTACATTTCTGTACTTTCCTGAGCTGGGAATGTAAGCTAGGAAATGGACTCGAAAGGCCAATTTGAAGCAATTTAAAAAGTAAGGGTGAGTGACTCAATGTTCTGTGCAGCCAAGGGTTTAAGAATTTGGAGGTCTGTCAATAGCAAGAGTGGCGCTAATTGGAAAATAAGATTTCTGCAGATCTTCCAGAGTCAGCAGGCCCTCCCACGCGTCCCAGGCAGCGTGCTGTTTGGACCCACTCAGCATCTCCTGCCAGGGATTCAGGCGAGCCAGGCGTGCTGTCTTCCTGGAAAAAAGGGGGAGGGGGGCTGCACTGCCCTCATCTCTGCGGCAGCTCTTCAGCTTCATGATCGTCATCTGACCAGTGGCAATAAAACCTGTGAAACAGACATTCCCATTTTGTAGGCAAAGAAATCAAGTGTCCCGATCATTAAATGACCTTTCCAGGATCCTACGTGCAGTCACAGAGCCTGGCTTTGTGTCAGCTTTCCAAAAGTGAAATGAAAGTCACTCAGTCGTGTCTGACTCTTTGCAACCCCATGGACTATACAGTCCATGGAATTCTCCAGGCCAGAATACTGCAGTGGGCAGTCTTTCCCTTCTCCAGGGGATCTTCCCAATTTAGGGATCGAACCCAGGTCTTCTGCCTTGCAGGCGGAAGAACAACCCAAGAGATGGGTATCTGATGCCAGACACGGTTTTAAGGACTTTTCTTGCATTAACTGTAAAACCCTCACAGCCAGTGAGTGGCATGTCATGAGTAACCCATTTTATACCTGGGAAGAAACCGAGGCATGGAGACACTCAGTAACAATCAGGCTTATGTCACAGAGCTGGCGGGTGGCTGAGTAGAAGCTGAGAAGGATTCCCTTTTTTATTGAGAAGTCTTCACTGCGCTTACTTATTAAACCTGCAGCTAATTATTGCAAACTAATACCAAGCATTCCTGATGCCTCCATCCTCTCATCCCAGTCTGACAGAGATGCTGTAACTGGATGGTGATTAGCCAGGACTGCAGTTGCACTTTGAAGCTCAGCCCGTCTTCACATCTGATATCAAAAGCATGGAGAATTACCATGGTTTATAAACACTGCAGGGCTTCCCTGGTAGCTCAGCTGGTAAAGAATCTGTCTGAAATGCAGGAGATTCCAGTTTGATTCCTGGGTCAGGAAGACCCCTTGAAGAAGGGATAGGCTACCCACTCCAGTATTCATGGGCTTCCCTGGTGGCTCAGATGATAAAGAATTTTCCTGCAATGAGGGAGACCTGGGTTCGATCCCTGGGTTGGGATGATCCCCTGGAGGAGGGCATGGCAACCCACTCCAGTATTCTTGCCTGAAGAATCCCATGGACAGAGGAGCCTGGCAGGTCCATGGGGTCCCAAAGAGTCAGACACGCCTGAGGGACGAAGCACAGCACAGCATAAACACTGTGAGGGCTTCCTTGGTGGCTCAGATGGTAAAGAATCTGCCCACAATGCAGGAGACTGGGGTTTGATCCCTGGGCCTGGAAGATATCCTGGAGAAGGGAATGGCAACCCACTCTAGTATTCTTCCCTGAAGAATCCCATGGACAGAGGAGCCTGGTGGGCTACAGTCCATGGGATCACAAAGAGCTGGACACGACTGAGCGACTAACACTCACATAAACACTATACTTTTGGCTCTGCTGACCGTGTGCTTCAACCAACCACAGAATATCAGAGCTGGAAGACTGTTTAGGGCAGTAGGAGAAGATTAACTTCTTTGGTGCAGGTAATTCAAGTCTAAGTGAATCAGTCAATGTGTTTAATCTAAGATGGAGAGTACATATCCATGATGAGGGCATTTCAGGAGAAAACCCAGGCATTCCGATCTCTAACCCTGCTTTAGAGCCCCTTCCAGCTCTGAACTGCTTTAACGTGTGCTAATCATAGAACAAAACCAAAAATGAAATCAGGATCATTCAGTAAATACCATAATGGTACAGAGGAGGAAGAGTATTGAAGTTCCATTATAGTCTAATTAAATACTAAGGCAATCAGGTTGGCCCCCATAAAGATGCCCAGAAAATTTATTTCAGTTCAAGTAGTCGATCGGTCATGTCCGACTCTTTTCGACCCCATGGACTGCAGAACACCAGGCTCCTCTGTCCATGGGATTCTCCAGACAAGAATACTGGGGTGGGTTGCAATTTCCTCCTCCAGGGGATCTTCTGGACCCAGTGACTGAACTCTTGTCTCTTGTGTCTCCTGCATTGGCAGGCGGGTTCTTTACCACTAGCGCCACCTAGGAAACCCTTATTTCGCTACATTTTAAATTTATTTTTAGGCTTCAAGATAAGCATAGAGGCTTTTTTCTGCCATAACAAAATAAACGTTTTGTGGTTTGTCTCCTCTGTAAGGATTCATGTTGTTGTTCATAAATAAACATCCAGGTTATTTATACAAGTGGATTTTATCCCTCACTGAGAGGATTAACACCTGTAATGCCACTCTTAAATGGTCATAGATTATGTGTTCACACTACTCAATTAAATTTAGACTGATAGTTTTATAGCTGATAAAGGGCCATCTGAAAAGAATTTCCCTGTTGAATAAAACTCATAGGTAGGTATGAAGATGAGGAACTAAAGCAAGATGGCGTGGGTGAGAACTCAATATGCAGTGATCACAGAGCCCGGAAGAGTGATTCAGGCAGGAATGGTCTTCTGGTGGCTCCATCAGCAGACTTGGGAAAGAGTTTCCCTTAACCACTCTGAGACATCCTTATGTGAGGATGTCTTTACTTCCAACTCACCCCTTTTCCATGGGAGTTCAGTCTAAAAAAATAAGTGAAGCAAAGGATATCTTTAGTTAGAATTTCCTCTTTTAAATATAAACACTTTAAACTTTGAAACCACATTCTAACATGCTAACCACACACACACACACACACACACACACACAAAGTCCAATTTATATTCTCAGAGAATTCTTAAAAACGTGCTGTGACACAGAAATGTACTATAGATTCCTACCTCAGATGCGGCTGTCTCTGTGCCTGTTTCCTAAATCACAGGTGATATAGTCGGTGTGGTCTGAGTAAAAAATGCCTGTAGCTTCCTGTCAGTCACCTCCTTTGTTAACATAAATGGTGATAGATAAGCACTTACTAAACACGTGCTCTAAAGGCATCTTGTGTTCGTTGCTCAGTTGTGTCCAACTCTTTTGTAACCCCGTGGACTGTAGCCCGCCTGGCTCTTCTATCCATGGGAATCCCCATTCAAAAACACTGGAGTGGGTTGCTGTTTCCTTCTCCTAGGGATGTTCCTGACCAAGAGATAGAACCTGGGTCTCCTGCATTGCAGGCTGATTCTTTACCATCTGAGCCTCCAGGGAAGCAGTGCTTATCATAATGTCTCTTAAAATAATCAAGAAAGATTGACAGAGAGGAAAATATAGATATATATATTATATATATATATAATATGTCCCCCCCAAATATATATATAACATGTCCCAAGAATATAAAGCATATACTACATAATATGTCCCAGGAATACAATTATATTGGTCAAATATTAAACTACTGAATGGAGAGATGGCATCTACAGCCTACGTGTCACTAATTTGTGTAGCATGGAGAAACACGCCACTTTGTGCGTGTGTGCCTGTTTTCACCATGAAGATACTGTGAGTTCTGAACTCCTGACCCGGGAGTCTGCGGTCTGCTGTCCTCTGGGCTGAGCCAAGGAGAGGAGCCGTGCTTCCCTTCTCCTTCACCCTGACCGGAGCCCACGCGTTTTCAGAAGAAAAGATGCTGAATTCCAACCGGGCCCAAGCACCGTGCTTCCCGTCTGCTTCCCCCTGGCCGGAGCCCACGCCTTCTCAGAAGACACTGACTTCCGGCCGGGCCCAAGCACCCCGCGGCGTCCACACCGCCTCCTCCGCAGAGAACACGGCTCCTGGTCTGGGAAGCCTGAGGAGTTCCGGCCTTTCATGGGCCCTTTCTGGCCCTCCTGCTTCCTTCTCTGTGTCCTTCGCCAGATGCCCGTCGGGCACCAGACAGGATGCCAGGACCTGATGCCAACTCCAGCCGGGGGCAGAGAGCGCCCCGCAGCAGCAGGCTGTGGCTGTCGGTGCCGCCTTTCCTGCCGTCTAGGGCAGAGGGCACCTGGGCCGAGGTCAGAGGACGAGGAGGCGGCAGACACAGGGAGCAGCTGGCAAGCGCTGTCAGGAGACGGAAGTCCTCTGTATCGTTCTCTACAATGGTATCGGTAAGTGAGGAAAACGCCCGCGTCTTCAAAGCATGATAGGTGGTGGGGTTAACCAGGGCTTTTTAGGGAGTATACCACACCAAGCATTAATTGAACTGAAGAAAGTACTGTCAACCTCTGTCATTTATGGGGTCTTCCCAGATGGTGTTAATGGTAGCAAACCCACCTGCAATGCAGGAGTTGTAAGAGGCTCATTCAATCACTGAGTCGGGAAGATCCCCTGGAGAAGGATATGGTAATCCACTCTGGTATTCTTGCCGGAGAAATCCCATGGATGGAGGAGCTTGATGGGCTACAGTCCATAGGGTTGCAAAGAGTCACATAAGACTGAAGTGACTTAGCATGCACACAAGCATTACCATTTATGATTTCATATAATTCTGTCATGTCTTTGAAAAATATTTGATTAAAAGTGTCTTTGAAAATGGTGCTTCTTTGAATCATCACAACCATTTACTTTGCACCAAATGCAATATATTTTTTGAAAAATATATGTTCAGAAACGGGTTTCTTTCTGTTACTTTTTTAACAAAGTGGAATTATTAGGAAAGATATATTAACTACTTTCAGGAATTATTTCAGTAATAGGGCAGTGCACTTCAATGATGAAAACTGCTTACTGATTTCTGATAAACTTACTCTACAAATTACATGAGGATAGAACAGTGATAGAAATACAGAAGCATGTTGCTGAAAAATCTTTAATTTTCCAGTGCTGTGGACTAAAGTATGGTATCCGGTATTTTGAGTGTCAAATGAGAAATTAGACATTAGGGCCACTCTTCTATATTAAATGTAGAAAGCACAGTTCAGTGGAGACTTGTGTGTGTCCCATTTTTAACACTTGCCTTTTTTCACTTTACTTTTCTGTATATGTCGGTCTTTAATTGACTAATGCACTATGATACTATCAGGCATGGAGATTTTCAGTCTTCCACATTCAGAGGAAGGCTGAGTGGGGATTCCTTGGATAAGAGTATCTTTGGGATGAAGGAAGTGGAGACGAGGAGGAGGCCTCTAGGCATTAGGGTCATCGAGTCATCATCTCCTTCTGAAGTTGATGAAGGGTTTCTGAGTGTCAGTCGGTCTCGCTGGTGACTGTCAATCAGTAATTGCCCAAAACAAATATGTCACAGACCAGTTCTTAAGAATAACCATGTTGCAAAACATTTAAAATTTTAAAGCAGATGAATAGAGAGGTTTTTTTTTTTCTTTTTATGCTGAGTTACTGTCTGGACAGGGCGGGGGCTTGGGATGGCTCTTCCCAAGGCCACGCAGCCCTGGCGAAGGACAGCAGGTGACTGTCCTTCCGCTTTTCCATGTGACCGATGGCTGCTGAGCACAGGGCTGGCGGTCGTCACCTCTGAGCCCCGCCGGGCTGGCTGTCCAGCCGGGCTTTGATGTTTATAAAAATGGCATCCTCATTAAAGCGGAGAACACAGAATCCTGCCACCTCAAGGACACGTTACCCCTTGTGAAAGGATAATCAGGTCACGCCTGGCACAGACTCTGCTGTGCAGGTGGTGCTGTCTAGTGTCTGAAGATGCAGAAAGTCACCAGGTTCCCCTAACGCAAGAAGGGGCTCTGCCAAAGCTCGGGGAAAATCTTTTTCATTAGATTTCGACCAGATGCAAACTCACTTTCTTTAAAAAAGATAAGAAGGAAAGATAGAGTGTATTTGAAAGAGCATGTCGATTTATGCCTCTTTAAAACCGGAACATACATGCAGTTCCATTGAATTGTGCTTGCTCCACTGAAAAGAAAACAACACCCCTGATGTCTAATTTCTTGTCTGAGACTCAGAATACTGGATCCCATACACTGGATTTCCAGTGTATGTATATAGCACTGGAAAATGAAAGATTTTTCAGCAACATACTTCTTTATTGCTAGTGCTGTCCTTTCCTGATATAATTCATCTGATAATTTCATAATTCAAATAACAGTGTAATAAAAGGAATGCAATAATAGAAAAAGCTCATGTGGTACAGTGAGCTAATGTGTTAAATCATCTATACTGTTATAACTCTTATTTTTTGACATCTTACCAGTAGACTATATGCTTAATCTTTGTGTCTTTCTTCATTTAGTTGGAGAATGAATAACAACCTTTAAGTGTGATTTGCTAGTTGTCTGATGCACATTTGATGAATTAAACTCTTTCCAATTATGATTATTTGACTCGGTGCATTTTGAAATACCTCTGCAGTCAATTTTCCTTTCACTGTTAAAAAAAAATAAATACGAATTTTTGGATGACAAATAATTTTTAGACAAAGACTTTTAAGAAAAAAAAATGATGCAGAGGAAATAACTTTCATTGGGTAGATGGTTGGAGGCAGAAGTAGTTTCTAAAGTGAGGACTACGATTCTACAATTCTACTTCCATGCTTCTTTTTTCTCATATATATATAGGACGATAAGATTGTTGTTCCCTTCGCTGTTTGATGGTGTGTGTTAGAAGTAAACATTACTCCGAGTGTGTGTTAACCGGAGCCTTCCCCCCCTTCTCCCTCACCCCGTCCCTCTGCCCTTGTGTGGTGGGAGACACGGTTGTTTAGGCACTGAATTCGATTTAGTTGTATTGATGGTTGTTCTGCTCTTGCTGCCCGAGGTCTGCTTATGTAACACGCAGCAGACAGAGCCAGACAGAAACGCCCTCGGAACTCTGAAGCAAACCACTGACGGGTATTTTTGTCCTTTTTTGTGCCCCCAAAATTTTGGCTGCAATTGTCTGTTGGAGATATTTTCCACTCAGTTATGTATGTGAATACCCAATAAGGCCCTTTCTCTCAAGATCTGTTGAAGACTGAACTGAATTGGGAATTCGTGGGCCCACGCTATGGGTTACGGATGCTGTACACTTCCTGCTTTCTTCTAAATGGTTTGTTGGCTTCAGATGCAGTGGACTCCAGATACATCTTGTTTTAACTTGTCGTCGTTTCTCTTTAGAAAGAGACGATAGCACGAGCTGTAGATGGCTGGAGACCTGTAGATGGCTGGAGCTATAGATGACCTCTTGCCTTGGGTTTCAGCTGTGTCCTGACTTTATCACAGTGCCTCATCTTTCCCTGTGCTCCTATTTGCATGTTTCTTCCCAGTCAACTCAATCTTCTTGATTTGAGGTTTCCAAATATGACATGGAGATGAATCTCTATCTTTCTATTTATACTTATTCAAAATGCAGAATTAAAGCAGACTTTTTCTCAACTATTTTAGTTGTTAAATGCTTGTTCTTAACTAAAAAGCTTCCCTGTGGACTTAAGACACTCTCCAAATGAAAAGCAGTGTATCAGGGCAGAGAAGCACACAAGTTCTGAGGCTGGTCTGTTTGGGGTCAAAGTCTTGCTCCAGCACCAGCTACCCGTGTGATCTCAGGCGAGCTACTTAACCTCTTTTGGTCCCAGTGCCTTCATCTCTGAAGATGGAGTACAAGAGTACCTACTAAATGGAATTTTACAGAGGATGCTATCAGCCACAGTGTATAAAGCCTCTAGAACAATAACTGAAAAAAGAGCAAGTTTCAAAAAACATAGGTCCCTTTTATCCTGTATGTTATGAGTTTTCCGGGAACTACGCATGGTGTTTTTGCCTGGGGTTTTAGCCCTGTCTACTCTGCATCCGGCCCAGGAAAGTGCCTTTGTCCTTTCATCACTGATGAGTGAGAAACATGATTCAGATAAATGGACTTTCCTGGCTTTTAAGTCCACATCTAGCAATGTGAACTTATCACATTGCTATGTATCTTGAAGAAGAGCCCCTTTTGTGGCCCTTTTTGAAAGACTGAGGAAGACCTTCAAAGATATGTGTGATTAAGATGGCACATCCAGGTAACTTCTGGGTCTCGGGGCTGTGCTAGGGTGAAATAGTATGGACTCTTAAAGGCAGCGGAGAAGGCAATGGTACCCTACTCCAGTACTCTTGGCTGGAAAATCCCATGGATGGAGGAGCCTGGTGGGCTGCAGTCCATGAGATCACTAAGAGTCCGACAGACTGAGTGCCTTCACTTTCACTTTTCACTTTCATGCATTGGAGAAGGAAATGGCAACCCACTCCAGTATTCTTGCCTGGAGAATCCCAGGGACAGGGGAGCCTGGTGGGTTGCCGTCTATGGGGTCGCGCAGAGTCGGACTCAACTGAAGCTACTTAGCAGCAGCAGCAGCTTAGAGGCAGAAGGAACCTGTAAGACTGTATTGCTGTTTCCCCACTCTTCCGTATCTGAGATCTCTACAACTCTACAACATGGAAGATACCATCTGAATGTCGAGAAGACCACAGTAAAGGCAGCCTTCTTATAGTGAGACCACCCTCCTGTCCTGTTGAGCGCCACGGTTCCCCTTCTTTTGAACTTTCCACCTGTCAGTCCTCTAATGTGGATGCCCGGCACGACAATGGGGATGGCAGGGCCTGCCCTCACCCGTCTCACTCTCTTGGCTTTGTTTCCAAGTGCCTACGTAAATGCTGACTGCCAAGGAGGTCAGGCCGTGCTTTGTAGGACTGCCGTACAAACCCCTGCATTCTTCCCAGGTCTTGTTTGTAGATGTTAAATTTAGATGAAGGGCTTGATCAAGCTTGCTTATGGTCAGTTCCCCAACTTTCATGGTTTTTCCGACACACTAGGAACACCCATCCATTTTGAACTCTATTATTAGAAAATGAAAGGAAACAAAATTGTTTAAAAATGTTTGACAGCTCTCACGTGTGTGACAAAGCACCAGTCCTCCTCTGCTGTCAAGGATACTGTCTGTAGACATCAGTTAGGCTGAAAATGTGAAAGACATTTGAAGAGCACCTAGTGTTTTCCATTCCATTCTCCTTCCCCTCTACCTTGATGCCACAGCATATGATTTTGAGTTGCTCATTAAGTACATGGCTCAGACATTAAAGAATCCACCTATGAGGCAGGAAACCTGGGTTTGATCCCTGGGTCAGGAAGATCCCTTGGAAAAGGGAATGGCTACCCACTCCAGTATACTTGCCTGGAGATTTCCCATGGACAGAGGAGCCTGGCAGGCTACAGTCCATGGGCTTGCAAAAAGTCAGGTACAACTGAGCTACTAACACTTTAACACTTTAAGCACACAGACCAGCTTTGGTACTCAAAATCACAGCAAAAATTGACAGCTGTCTCTTGAGGGAAATGTTTCTGCACAGCTCCAAAACTGTTTTTTATATATTATGCTCAGAAGCCCTCAAAGAGCAAAATAAGCACAAAATGCAGTTGGTTGTAGCAGTGCTGAGGAGCCAAGTGAAAAACATAGGGCATAGATTTTTTTTTTTTTAATGTGGAACTCTTCCATGCCCTTTTAGACTGGGCAATTTTGTCCAGTCTAAAATTAATTCAACTTCAAATATGCACAGTTAAACATAGCTCGGCAGGGGAAAAAACACTGATCATGTGAACAATTAAGAAAGCCACAATCTGGACCACTGCTGCTGCTGCTGCTAAGTAACTTCAGACCACTATTTTCCAGCAAATCATACCTATGTAACATTTAAGATCATTCAGACGGTAGAAGACAGTTGACTAGCACAGACAAAAATATGCAAATTACGAAAGGAATATGGAAGTTGTTATTGAAAGATATTTTGTATTGGATGGACAGCCTTAGATCTCATATTCATTCTTGTAATCCCCTCTTTACACTGCACTGGGCAAATATTTTTATAGAAACTACATTTGCCAATTTTCCATTTCAAAATACATGCTACTTAGCTTTCACCTGGTAAATTGCAGACCCTTGAATGTAGGACTACCCACAGCCATCACGGGGTCTCAGTATTTAGGTGCCCTCAACGGTTCTTTTCCTCCGCTCCCCAGCATGGCTGGCACCTTTCTCTTTCACCCCGTTCTTACCTCTTTCTCTAGTCCCCTTTCATTTTTCTTTCTAGTGTCTCCTTTGTATTTCTCTCAATACCCACTAGGCATGCAGTAAATATTTATTATCTTAAAGTGTGTAATTTTCCTGCCTCATCCTACTGTTCCTGCCACACTGAAGGGCAAAAATAAATAAATAAATAACACCCCAAAGAGAAGACACACGGACCTATGGAAGTTGATACAAGAATGTCAATATATTCACACAAAAAAAGGACTGAAAGGCTTTTTCACCCCAACAGGCAACCAGAGATAAAGTTGCTGACCTTATTCTGTGCTTCTAGTCCACAGGCATAGATACAGAAAAGCTTTTGAAATTCAAGGGCATATAGAGATGAAGGAGAGAAAAAAAGATTTGGTGCTACAGTGTATAAAATTTAAACTTTCTAGTTTAGTAGATTGAACCATATGAAGTTGCCATTTTTATAGATCAAAATAGTTGAATACCAGACTCAGCCTAATAAATTTGGCTCAATTAGGGCTCAACCTAATAAAATTAACATACTCATGAAAAATTTTTTCTATCCATAGAAATAGAAGGCTGCTTCTAGAATCCGCCTGCAATGCAGGAGACTCTGGTTCAATCCCTGAGCCAGGAAGATCCCCTGGAGAAGGGAGAGGCTACCCACTCCAGTTTTCTTGGGTTTCCCTTTTGGCTCAGTTGGTAAGAATCCACCTGCAATGCGAGAGACCTGGGTTCAATCCCTGGGTTGGGAAAATCTCCTGGAAAAGGGGATACCCACTTCAGTATTCTGGTCTGGAGAATTATAGTCCATGGAGTCACAAAGAGTCGGACACAACTGAGAGACTTTCACTTTTACTTTAACATTTCTCCAAGACAGTTTAGCCCCAGGCACTTAGCAGCAGCACATTCTTTCAGGGTAACCAACAGTAGCTTCCTTCTCAAGGGCAAAATCATAACAGGAAAGCCTTCCCTATAACGAGCCTAATCTCCCATCACCAAGAGGAATCGTGTTCCTTTCCTTTTCCTTCCGTCTTGCATGGACTTGAAGCTCAGTTTGGAATCTGAGGCAGTAAAGATGGTTTTGCTGAGGCAGCAACAGGAAGATGAGTGACCCTGGGAAACCCCTACCTGGCAAATGAGCTTCCTGGAGCCCAGGGAGACTTTAATTAATGTTAATGGAGAAACCTCCTTCAAAACCTAATTAAGCACTTGAATGTGTTCTTAATGATCTCTGCTTCCAGAGTCGGGGTGCAGCGAGGGGAATTGATTTAACACCAGGAATAAAACTGTAGACGTTCACTGGTCCAGTCTGCCGCCTTTTCTGGGGAAGCTTTGCTTTCCCTGGTAAACAAGCCTTCCCCCGGATTTCTCACACACTCTGAAGCCTCTGTGGGCTCCTCACACTGCTCTCCTGAACTGTGCGATGCAAGGGTTAGCAGCTGAGCTAAAGGCCTCCCTGGGTGCATAATAACAGTTACATAAAGCACTTTCCAAACACAAACAGACTCTGAGTACCCAATTATGCTGCAGGTGTTGTGTGTCGCCCAGCAAGAGAAAGGGTCCCACACTCTCTTTATCACCAGGCCAACAAGATGACAATTCCCTGTCCCCAGGGACAGAGGGCCTTCTCCAGCAGCGCACGGTCCCCACCATCACGATTGGTATTGATTTTCGAAGACTATTTCCCATGATATGGTTCTTCTTTGTATGTGGATGCTCAGTTGTGTCTGACTCTTTTTCTTTTTTTGTACAATTCTTTGAGACCCCGTAGCCCACCAGGCTCCTCTGTCCATGGGATTTCCCAGGCAAGAATACTGGAGTGGGTTGCCATTTCCAATTCTAGGGGATCTTCCCAGCCCAGGGATCAAACCCGCTTCCCTTGTGTCTCCTGCATTGGCAGGTGGGTTTTTTTTAACCACTGAGCCACCTGGGAAGCTCAATAATAAATTGTAGCTGCCATTAACCTTCTTTGAGATTAATCTTCATTGATATAACTGTTTAGCCAGATTAACCAAAAAAATACAGGTTGATAAACAATGATACCACTCCTTTTTACCAATATATCTGGCCCAGGCCCATCACATAATACTTTGTAGATGTTGGTGGAAGGATCAAGTTAACATTCAATAAAAAAAAGGCAATCCATTCTTTCTGCCAGTGTGTTATACATAAAGAGCTTACATTATGAAACAGCTGTCTTTGCCAACACATAACATTAGCAAAATCTTATTAGGTTTTATTGTATTTTATTTTTCCTTACATATATATGTTTCTTTTATCCTTCCTAAAACCCTGTGAAGTTGGAATTGCTAACTGAAACTCAAATAAGTAATCTAAGTGCAAATAAATGCACTTCTTCAACCCATCCAAGTAATAAGTGACACTGCTCACAGCTTCTCTCAGATCCTTGTCACTTGAAGGGCTCCTATCTCTCCATTAGGTATTCTTTTCCATTCCGTCGTCAATCTCATCATGCAAATCTTGCATGTATTGGCTGTGGGGGGAATGTTCATTGTTTCAATCATACCTACACTCTTGTCTACGAAGACGTGAAAATCACCAGTACTATGCAAACTTGAATGATGTTATGAAGAAGACATTTCAGAAAAACTGTATGCTCAAATTTTAACTTAAAGTGGCCATCAAGACTATTTGATCAGAAGGCCCAAATTCATTCATAATGATGTTTAAACGTTCTCGGCAGGCATGGTGTTTACCAAACATCTTTCTTGGAAGGATTTTTTACACACCTTGTGTCTTGAACATTTTTAGCTACGACAATTAGCCCATTCAGTAACTCTTCATAGATCAAGGCACAATGCTAGACATAGAGTTGTTCAGTCAGTAAGTCATGTCCCATTCTTTGCGACCCCATGGACGGCAGTGCACCAGGTTGCCCTGTCCTTCACTGTCTCCTGGAGTTTGCTCAAACTCACGTCCATTGAGTCGGTGATGCCATCCAACCATCTCATCCTCTGTCACCCACTTCTCCCGCCTTCAATCTTTCCCAGCATCAGGGTCTTTTCCAATGAGTTGTCTCTTCGCATCAGGTGGCCAAAGTATTGAAGTTTCAGCTTCAGTATCAGTCCTTCCAATGAACATTCAGGGTTGATTTCCTTTAGGATGGACTGGTTTGATCTCCTTGCAGTCCAAGGGGCTCAAGAATCTTCTCCAGCACCTCTACAAATATCAGATAAAGTGCAGCTCTAATGAAGGGTCTAGTCTGAGAAGGAAATGGCAACCCACTCCAGTGTTCTTGCCTGGAGAATCCCAGGGATGGGGGAGCCTGATGGGCTGCCGTCTATGGGGTCGCACAGAGTTGGACACGACTGAAGCAACTTAGCAGCAGTCTGTGACAGACTGCCTCAACACTACCAGCCTCTAAGGAAAAATTAAAGCAAAAGCAGGTGTATCCTGGTTCACAGCCAGTCAGAACTGCAGGATTTGGGAGTAACTGCATTGCTTGCTAGAGGGAAAGACGGTCACTCTTTTTCTATAGGAAATATTGGGGGAAAATGTTACATACAAGTGACAGTCTGTGTGGAAGTACACAGCATCTGTGATGTGTCAAATGGAAGATTTATAGGGAGGGACCGGAGCTTCGACTCAAACAGGAAGTGAACCATGGAATGATACACAACCTCAGAGAATTTTCTACCCTGTTCTGACGGTATGTTGGCTTGTTCCATCTACACTTTTTATTTGGCCAAAAAGAAATATCCTGAAGTGATATAACACAAAAATGTTTACATACCACATATACAGTGATGAATGGACCACGTGCTTTTGAGAATATAGACTAGCCAGCAGTCATCACAGAGGTCTCTTAGCTAAATGGCTGGGTGCACGGGAGTTGAAAATAGCCAACCTGCGTGCAAGTTCTGGCCCCTTGGCTTAGCTTGCTCACTTCAGTTGGGGAGTTAGCTTTCTGGTCCTCATTTTTTCACTTCTGTTTAAAAAAAAGGATAAATACTGTTATTTATTTTGGGGGGTTTCTTGAGAGAATCAAGTGATGCTTTTATCAACAGCTTCTGGTGTGTGGATGGCTCAGTGGCAAAGAATCTGCCTGCAGTGCAGGAGCTGCAAGAGACCCGGGTTCAGTCCCTGGGTCGGGAAGATCCCCTGGAGAAGCAAATGGCAACGCACTCCAGTACTCTTGCCTGGAGAGTCCCATGGATGGAGGAGTCCGGCAGGCTACAGTCCAGTGGGTTGCAAACGTGGAAGTGAAGTCGCTCCGTTGTGCCCAACTCTTTGTGGACTATAGCCTATCAGGCTCCTCCGTCCGTGGGATTTTCCAGGCAGGGGTACTGGAGTGGGGTGCCATTTCCTTCTCCAGGGAATCTTCCCGACCCACAGATTGAACTCAGGTCTCCCGCATTGCAGGCAGATGCTTTCCCATCTGAGCCACCAGGGAAGCCTTGCTGCTGCTGCTGCTAAGTCGCTTCAGTCGTGCCCGACTCTGTGCGACCCCGGAGACGGCAGCCCACCAGGCTCCCCTGTCCCTGGGATTCTCCAGGCAAGAAAGGGAAGCCTTAGTGGGTTGCAAAGAGTCAGACAAACCTGAGTGACTGAGCACAGACAAGTGCTCCAAGTGTCAGTGCTTATCAGCTTCGCTTTTCATAAGGTGCTATTTTTATAAGATCTGGAGTCACCAGTTTGCTGTAATCGTCATCATATTTCTTCAAATCTATAGCGGGAAGCTGGCGTTACGTTTTTCCAGACGGTTGGGCTTTGAATTTCAGCCATCAGGACCTTATATTTTGTCACGTACTCACCTTATTCCACAGTGAATAAACGGCCTCTCACATGGGAACTTGTGAAAGAAACAGGTGATTGGGCAGTTGTTCACCGAACAGAAGCAACTTCCATCTAAATGTTAACAAATTCCAATAAGCAAGCAATTGACCTTGTTTCACTCTTGTAACAGCACACATTTTCCGGCTGAAACTGACTTTGAACCATGAAGAACATGTTGAATTGTAAGGAATAAAATCGAACCATAATTTTGACAGGATTTCCTGATTTCTGGACTTGATATCACACAAACAGTGCTGCTTTCTGATCTTTCCCACCCAATGTCTCCCGGCCAGTCGGCTACTTTGGCCTTGGTGTGTGTTTAAATGAAGGCATTCGCTCCGGTAAATCGCCCTCCTCCCCACTCACTGACCCTCAAGAAAACAACCTTCATGAAGGAAGCTAAAATGTTCTCAGGGCTCTTGGAGTCATAATTCTACCCATAAAGAGAAAACATAAAGAGGGTGCATGGCTGTGGAAAGTAGTCAGGGGTTTTTATTTTTAACTTGAAAGGAATAGCTCAGTTCTAAGTCCACTGTAAGAGGAAAGGCAGATGTTTTTTCCTTGATGAGATAATGAAATCTGGCCAACTGTAAAGAAATGTGTGTGTGTGTGTATCCATGTGCATGCCTGTGTGTATATGTCTGTGTCCGGATGTGTGTCAGAACACTTTATAAATAAATACCTATGAAAGGGAACTATATTCAGATTTTAAATGGACATAGTGAAATGTTTATCAAGTGCATTTTCAAAGATAAATAATTTGGGTGTCCATTCTACGTAATTTAATAGTCGAATAAATGTTCACAGGAGAAACAGAGGAAGAGCAGGATAGAGGGCCGGGACTACGGAAAGCAGCTTCCTGATTTGGTTGGTGGTGGCTGTTAGTTTCAGTGACAGGCAGTGGATGCACATGGCTAAGCATGTAGCACAATTGTTTGCAGACATAATCCTGACTCTTTTCTCATTAACAACAGCATTACTCATATCACCGGTGCTTGGAGTTACGAGCGTGTGTTAATAAGATCATAAACATTGCGATCGTTCGCTGTAATGAAAATCGTTCACTTATACAGGAAAATGCATCGATAGCAGTTGCTGACATATCTTCTTGAGATGAAACAAAGTACAAAGCGTTAAAAATGTTCAAATCTCCAACGCCTATCCCCGGAAGACCCAGGAGCAACCTACATAAACTCTCAGAAGTTAGTGTTTTCTTTGCACGGGAGGTCTGTGGGGTACACCAGAGCATTTTGTTCAGGGCAGGAGTGCAGGGTAGAGCGGCCTGAACTCAGCCAGGCTTGGCTGGATTCTCTGCCCGTGGGACTTGGGCATTGATGAAATTCTCTGAATCGTAATTTTCACCTCATGAAACTGGGACAACTGCATTCAGCTGATGTAGGCAAGGCTTTGATACCTAGGTGAGGAGCTGAGCACAGGCATCCCTCGGTTTTTCGGCTTTTGCTTCCTTTTAGCGTTTTTTTACAAACTGAACGTTTGTGGCAACCCTGGTCTCTCAGGTTTGTCGGCACCATTTTTCCAACAGCACCTGTCACGTGTTGGTAGTTCTAATACCTTTTCATTACTGTGATGTCTGTTACAGCGACCTATGATCAGTGACCGTTGATGTTATTTTCATAGCTGTTTCGGGGACCCACAGTCCCTGCCGTATAAGATGACCAAATTAACTGACAGAGTGTGCGGGCGTTCTGACTGCGCCACCGAGAGGCCATTCCCCGGCTCTCTCCCTCTCCTCAGGTCTTACCTGAAGCACAGCAACATTGAAATTAGGCCAATTAATAACCCTAAAATGGCCTCTAAGTGTTCACATGAAAGGAAGAGTCAGATGTCTCTCACTGTAAATCAAAAGCTAGAAATAATTAAGCTTAGTGAGGAAGGCATGTCGAAAGCTGAGACAGGTTGAAACTTAGGCCTCTTGTGCCAAACAGCTAGGCAGGCTGTGGATGTTAAATGGAAGGTTCTCAAAGGAAATTAAAAATGCTCCTCCAGCGAACACACCAATGATAAGAATGTGAAACAGCCTTACTGCTGATGTGGAGAAAGATTTAGTGGTCTAGAGAGGTCAGACCGGCCACAACATTCCCATAAACCAAAGCCTCTTCAGAAGACCCCAGCTCTTTTCAACTGTAAAAGGCTGAGAGAGAGAGGAAGCTGCAGAGAAAAACGCTGAAAGCTGCAGAAGGTGTTGCTTCATGATGTTTAGGGAACAAAGTGGTGGCCATAACACAGAAGTTCAAGATGAAGCAGAAAATGCTAATGTAGGAGCTGCAGAATTTTCAGAAGATCTTCTGAGAGTATTAATAATGGTGGTTGCACCAAACAACAGATTTTCAATGTAGACAAAACAGCCTTCTGTAGGAAGACACCTACCGGTATCTGGGACTTCCATAGCTGGAGAGGAGAAGTCAGCGCCTTGCTTCAAAGCTTCAAAGGACAGGCTGCCCCTCTTGTCAGGGACCAATGCAGCTGGTGGCTTCCAACTGAAGCCAGGACTCATTTATCATTTTGAACATGCCATGACCCTTAAGAATTATGCTGAACTGCCCTTTCTGGAAAAACAGTGGAAACAGGGAGAGACTTTTTGGGGGCTCCAAAATCACTGCAGATGGTGACTGCAGCCATGAAATTAAAAGACACTTGCTCCTTGGGAAAAAAAGCTATGACCAACTTAGACAGCATAGTAAAAAGCAGAGACATTACTTTGCCAACAAAGTCCATCTAGTCAAAACTGTGATTTTTCCAGTAGTCATGTATGGGTGTAAGATTTGGACTATATAAAGAAAGCTGAGCACTGAAGAGTTGATGCTTTTGAACTGTGGTGTTGGAGAAGACTCTTGAGAGTCCCTTGGACTGTAAGGATATCCAACCAGTTCATCCTAAAGGAAATTAATCCTGAATATTCATTGAAAGGGTTGATGCTGAAGCTGATACTCAATACTTTGGCTACCTGATGCAAAGAACTAATTCGAAAAGACCCTGATGCTGGGAAAGATTGAGGGCAGGAGGAGAAGGGGATGACAGAGGATGAGATGGTTGGATGGCATCACTGACTCAATGGACACGATTTTGAGCAAGCTCCAGGAGTTGGTGATGGACAGGGAGGCCTGGCGTGCTGCAGTCCATGGGGTTGCAAAGATTTGGACATGACTGAGTGACTGAACTGAACTGAACCCTTCCTGTGCTCTATTAATGGAGTGAAAAAGCCTGGATGTCAACAGATCTACTGGCAACATGGTTTACTATTTTAAACCCACTCTTGAGACCCAATGCACAGGAAAAAAAATATATTCCTTTCAAAATATTACTACTCATTCATAAGGCACCTAATGAAGAACTCTGATGGGGCTGGACAATAGGATTCATGTTGCTTTCATGCCTGTTGACACAACATCTATTCTTCAGCCTGTAAATCAAGGGGAAAATTCAACTTTTAAGTCCCATTATTTAAGAAATTCATTTTGTAAGGCTATCACTGACCTAGATAGTGGTTCCGCTGATAGATCTGGGCAAAGTCAAAGGAAAAACTTATGGAAAGGACTCACCTCTCTAGGTATCATTAAGAATATGTCATGATTCATGGGGAAAATGCAACTATGAACATTAACAGAACTTTGGAAGAAACTGATTCCCACCCTCTGGATGACTTTGAGGGGTTCAAGACGCCAGTGGAGGAAATCACTGCAGACGTGGCAGAAACAGCAAGAGAGCTGGAGTTAGAAGTGGAGCCTGAAGACACAGCTGAATTGTTACAACCTCCTGGTCAGACTTGAAAGGGTGAGTAGCTGCTTCTTATGGGTGAGCAAAGAAAGTGGCTTCATGATCCAGGAACTGATCCAGATTGTTGAAATGACAACAGAAGACTTAAAATCTTGCATCGACTTAGTTGATAAAGCAGTGGCAGGGTTTGCGAGGACTGGCTCCAGTTTTAAAAGAAGTCCTGCTGTGGGTGAAATGCCACCAAATAGCATTGCCTGGGACACAGAGATCATTTGTGGAGAGAAGGGTCAATCGATATGGCAGACCTCACTCTAGTCTCCTTTTAAGACATTGCCGCAGCCAATCCAGCCTTCAACAACCCCCTGCCCTGATCAGTCAGCAGCCAATATGGAGGCAAGACCCCCCCACCAGGAAAGGCTGAGGATCAGGCATCACTCATCGCTGCCTTCTCCAAACCAAAGCACCTCCTGGTAGCTCACGGTCCACCATGTCTTGCCTGGTTTTGTTTAACAACGCTATGCTTGGTGCCAGGGAAAATGTCTCATCACGAAGCTTTCAAGCTGCCCTCCACCCCTGGTGGGAATTCCCTACGGCCAGGCCGATAGGTGACTCTCAATAAATAGAGGCAGATTAATGGATGGATCGAACAATACCTTTGAAGCCAAGGCTGGAAGCAACCAGTCAGCTCCTGCATCAGTTGCAGCCTCCCAGCATGTACACTGTCGGTACTGTGCGTGAAATAGGTAACTAACGCACACCTCCTGTGTAGCTCAGGGAACCCGGCTCAGGGCTCTGCTCTGACCTGACTGGGAAGGATCCAGATGGGTGGCTGATTCCCTTTGCTGTACAACAGAAACCAACACAACCAGGTAAAGCAAAATTAATTTAAAAAAACCCGCCAGTTGGCTCCTCCCACGTTGTGATAACAGGCTGCAACTGTATTCTAATGAGAGTTGTGGAGCGCTCACTCTGCCACTCTTTAAAGCTCTAAATTCTGACAGGCTTGCAGGCACTGATCTGGCTGTGATCCTGTTAGCTAAGGACCAGGTGTCAATAAGCGGCTTGTCTCAAGGGCCACGTGGCAGGCCACACTGCTGTGCCCCTAAAACACCGGTGTGGGCATCGTCATCTCCATAAGGAGCTGTCCTCTCTCCCGTCCCTGGCCCTCAGAAAGGACCTGCCGGAATAAAGCAGAAAACCACAGTGAGCGCTGTTGAGCACGGACTCAGTAGCAAAAGACCAGAGGTGCTGCTCCCCACCCGTGGGGAAACAAAGAACGCAGTGTCCATTCAACCGAGGGGCAAAGACATCATTATTGTTTTAATCGACAACCCTTGAGGCTCTAATGGGCTTCCCAGGGGGCTCTGATGGCAAAGAACCCGCCTGCCAATTCAGGAGATGGAAGAGACGTGAGTTCAGTCCCTGAGTTGGGAAGACCCTCTGGAGAAGGAAATGGCAACCCACTCCAGTATTCTTGCCTGGAGAATCCCACGGACAGAGGAACTTGGCAGGCACAGTCCATGGAGTCTCAAAGAGTTGGACATGACTGAAGCAACTTAGCACGGCGTAGCACATGCCTCTGATATCATAAAGGATTTCTTACCATGTATTATTCATCAGAAATGTTTTGACAATACTGCAAAGAAGTAGAAAACTTAGATGCATACCCTGGGCATTTTATATGCTAGTATTATAGTACAAGGTTATGTAAAATGATCAGATTGTTAGATAACTCATTTTACTTTATTCCTGCAAGTTTTCCATATTTTACTTTGGGGTCTATGATAAAATTATGCCTTGATTTTCTTTAGACCTTTGTAATGTGTTTCCATTAAGTGAAGGAGTTATAGGGTATCCCATTCTATTTAGTTTTGTGAAAAAAAAGAATACATCCGCATTTTTTAGTTAGTGTATTGGTTACCTATAATAGTTCTACTGAATGCACTGGTATTTTCGAGACGTGCTCTAGATTCTGGGTTATGACATTGATTTATTAATCAACTGCTCCATGAATTTGTTTGCGAGTCCTATAAAATAAGGAGAGTCTACTGTACTAACTCCCGTTTCCTTGCTGAATGCATTATCCTGGCCATGCTAAAGCTAGTCTCAGATTTATCTACAGACTTACTTCCATGTCCTTCTTCAAAAAGTTGAGTTCCCAGCTTTTTAATCCATTTCAGCATTCTCAACCCACATAAGTACGGGACTCCAGATTGAATTTATGTCGAAGTGTTTCCTAGCTGTCTTTTAAAAGCTATAAATTCTAATGGGATCATTGGCACTTTGATGGGAGTTAATAAAGACCTCGTTAAATACATGGTATATCTAGAGGACCATGGGACATAATACTGCCGCATTTTCAAGGTGTTTACTGGCTGACAGTCTACAGAAGAAGCTGCCGTTGGCCCCCTTCCTTTCCTGACCCTTGAAAAGGCTGTTGAGAAAGCTGCTGTTATGTCCACCCATGGCCAACACGCAGAAGTGGTTTCCATTGAAGGACTTCTTTCCTTTTTTTTTTTTTTTAAATTTTCAATAGACTCGTTTACTGTCTTGGAGCTACAGTGTTATTAAAATGCTGAGCATATTCCCTGTGTCCTCTTGTTCACTTCACGCCTGAGTTTTTCCAAAGTTATGCCATGTGCATCATCTTTAAAGCTCCATCTGCAGTCCAAGACCCAGGGTTTCGAGGGCTCCTTCGAGTCGTGTAAAATGACAAGCTTCATTCAAGGAGTCCATCATGCGAATGCAGCTGCAATGTCAGAGCTGCCCATAAAGAAAGGGAAAGCCTTGCCTGATGTCCCTACTAAATACACTCTTGGTTTTCCCAGCCAGATAAAGAGGAAAGTGCTGGTGTGATGGTTCAGCAACTTCAGGATCAGGTGTTTTTCCAAATACTCCCTGGCCTCACGCTCCCGTCACTCATCGCTGGGTTCTTGCTGCCTGACCTTCCTCTCCGATGCCCACGGCAAGGCTACTGACAGCTTGGTCCCTAACATGAGCTTTCACTTCTCCCACTTCTGTCGTTATGAACATTCATTTCAGAAGTGCCATAGAACGGTTTTGGAAAGGGATGAACTAGTGTAATCTGACTCCCGGACACTTCTTGCTGTAACCCCAACCAGAGCAACTCATGCATCTCAAATGATAGGTTCAGAGCAAATCCCTTCCTTGCGGCTCTGCAGGCCTCCCTGAGTCCTACTCATTGGACCACCTCCTGCCTCCTCTTTGTGCAGAGATCCTTCTCTGCTTACAACCCCACCCCGTGTTGTTTCTCAGCATCCAAACCACAGTATCTGCTTGGAAAGAGAGATTCAACTCATGAAGCAGGGTTTTCAGTTTTTATTTCTAGGCTTTATTTGTCTTCCCATAAGGGAGTTTGCTGATACCTCTGAAGGGACCCATAGGACCCAATATCTTGGAAGCACATCAGAGTTCACAGTTTGAGTCCATTCTCTGCAGGATCGCAGAGTCAAGCAGACTGGCTCACAGGAACCAAATAGTCAGAGTACAGTGGACACCTGGAGGTTTCCTTGGAGGCTCAGATAGTAAAGAATCCGCCTGCAATGCAGGAGACCCAGGTTCAATCCCTGGGTCGGGAAGATCTGCTGGAGAAGGGCATGGCAACCCACTCTAGTATTCTTGCCTGGAGAATCCTATGGGCAGAGGAGTCTGGCAGGCTACAGTCCACAGGGTCACAAAGAGTCGGACATACCTGAGCGAATAAATGCACACACACACTCTGCATACCTGAAGGCCATGGTGTGAAATTCCAATAAGAATTCTATGGATGGTCATTTTCTCCCAGCTACACCCAGGGCGCCAAGAAAATAAAAGTGTGCACAAGGTCCCATTATGGGAGTCGAGAAAGGGAGGCAGACAAGCAGGGTGTCATCTTCAGCGTGAGTCCACAGGAAGAGAACATTCGGGAGCTTCAGAGGGGTGGGCTTAAGATCGGGGGCAGGAAGGTTTACAGGCGAAATCACACGGGATGGGCAGGAACCGCCCAGGCTGAGGGCTGTGTGCGCGGGGTGGATGAGGGAGCAGGGTGCAAGGTCTCAGGGGATGAGGTGCATCACTGACCCTGCGCATCACCCTCCACGGCCGCGGGGGGCGGGGGGAGGGTCCGAGACTGGAGCGCTCAGCTGGGCAAGGTGACAAAGCTCTGAGTGCAGTTAGGGAGTTTGAACTCCCCCCTGAGTGCCGTGGAGAGGCCCCAGGTGATGTAAAGTGGAGTGCTGATGCCACCAGATGGATTTCACAGTGGCTACCCCAACTGCCGGGTGGGAGCCAGCACGTAGGGGCATGTACGACTGAAGCCCAGAGGCACGTCCCTGGATGCAGCGTTGCTAGGAGAGCAAGGGGGATGGCTGGAACAGCAGTGCCAACCGAAATCCAGAGGTTGGCAGACTTGGTACTCAGGAAGCAGGCTCGCAGGCCCTGGGCCAAAGAGCCTGGGTAAAGTGGCTGTGGGAGAGAGCAGAAGGGGCACTGGGTGACCCCCAGATTTCTCACATCCCGCTTCTCTCAAGAGCAGACGCTGGATTCCACTCCAGACTTGCAGAAGCTAAGATGCTAAAGAGCGTGGACACAGAGACACACAGAATGCAGCTTGTACGCAGAGCAGATGAGAGAGGAGAAAGGGGTGCTATGGAAACACAGATTTAGGCTTCCCTGAGTCCTAAAGACTCAGCTGAGTCCTGAGAGTGGGCGATTTACCTGAAAGACCGTGCGTTAGAAAGTTCAGAACAGAAGCCCAGGGCACACCGACACCTGGGGAAACAACGGTCACAGCAAAACGACTGATGATGTACTGACTGGCGGAGCAGGAAGAAGCCCAGGAGGGACAGGGTTCTCGTAATCGGGGGGCCAGCATTGCAAGAAATAGTTTATTAATCAGAGTCAATCATTGCTGCCAAGAGGGCAAATAAGAAAACAGCCCATTTCAGCAGCCGGGGTTGTCATCACAGAGGCCAGGTTGCTTAGAAAAAGCAAATCTCCGAACGGTGGTTCAGGCTGACAGCAAACCATAGTGAGATGAGGGGAGAAGGTAAGATGTGGCCGGGACGGCATTGTCTCAGACAGCGCAGGGTGTCTATTGATGGTAGAAGGAGGGAAAGGAGCAGCCAGCTGGCCCTGTGCCCCCCAGACCGTGGGCACACTGCCGATCCTTCTCTGGTTCCCTTCGTTACCGAGATCATCACTGATTGGGCACAGCCTCTAGTCCAGGAAGCTCCCAGAGTGGATTCGCCTCTTGTCATCATTGCCCGTCGAGGGTCTGTGGACCTCCAGGTACCACCCCTGAAGGGCAGACGGGCCAGGCCAGGCCTGCCTTTTCATCCCTCACCCATGCCCTCCCCTGAAGGGACTGCGCCCAGGGCTCTGGGCTTGCAAACCTAGGGCGGTGCCGGGAAGTGAGGGCCGTCGTTCTGAAGTTCAGGGGATTAGACCGAGTGTCATAACAGGATCGGCAAAGTGGGTCACGGAGAGAAAACAGGAAGGCATTTGCATTTTGTTTCAGAGATGGAGCCAAGCTGCAGCAGGACGAGGTGTGCCTGCTGACACTCTGAATCTCCGGCGGATCAAGGAGTCTGTCTCCTTAGGCTGCCCGTCTCAGCATCCTCAGAGGAGGAGGACTTGGCTCAACCTGCAGGCAGGGTTTGTTTTCTTGTTTTGTTTTCCTCTTAAAGCACGGCAGTCTTTCCAGTCTCTGAGTGCAGCCTGTGCTTTAGCCAGACGCTGACACAGATTTAGACGCAAGACGTTCAGATATATGAATGTGAAGATGTATGCTGACTTTCTCCTCCACTTAGAATTGTAACAACATGCCTGGCGCATCAAAGTGCATTAGCCGGAGGCCGTCACCGCGGCAGACCATTGCTTGCATAACCAATTATTTCCCCCTGCACCCACCCCACATGCTCAAAACACAGGCCACACACACATGAGAGCTGACAGCCAAGAAGCTCGTAACATGCATCAACACAGGCTACCCGTGGAAAAAGAGGCAGCGCTTAGTAACACTCATGGGAAAGGGGAGAGAAAGCAGCTTTCCTCTAAGGTGAGAATGACGACCCTTTCAGTACCTGACATTTTTCTTCATAATGAAAAACCGTGACCGACATTATTTTTTTCAGCCTGCTAACATGTATTTGCAATATAAATTGGTTCCCATGGCACCCCACTCCAGTACTCTTGCCTGGAAAATCCCATGGACGGAGGAGCCTGGTGGGCTGCAGTCCATGGAGTCGCGAAGAGTCGGACGACTGAGCGACTTCCCTTTCGCTTTTCACTTTTGTGCACTGGAGAAGGAAATGGCAACACACTCCAGTGTTCTTGCCTGGAGAATCCCAGGGACGGGGGAGCCTGGTGGGCTTCCGTCCATGGGGTTCACAGGGTCGGACACGACTGAAGCAACTTAGCAGCTTGGTCTAAAACGTGGATATAGATTTGGGAGTATGAAGACAAGTATACTTAAATGAGACTCTAAACCCCATGGGGAAAAATACAAGTCTTGGGCATTTTGTGACAGGCTCTCCAGGAGATAAGCCAGGTCACTGGGACCTCCCAGAATCAGGACCTGGTGTGCGCTGGCCTCACGTGCAAGGACGAGGCTGAAAACCGTGATGCACGTTGTAGTGAGCAGGATGGTGGCTGTTTCAGGCTCCTCCCGCTGCCCACATAAAGCGCCCCCTCCCAGAGTCCTGCGGCTCAACCTCACTTCCCACCATCGGGGAACAGACACCTCTCGACTTAGTCCGTCTCTGGGGATTTCCTCTCAACCATGTTCCTGCCTCCTGCCAGTTACAGCCAGAACTTTCTATGAAAAGTGAGAATCATCTTTAAAAAAATAAGTAAATTCATCAAGAGTCTGGTGTAAGAGTCAAGTGGATCACAGTTCCCTGGGGTCCCCTCCTTGCCTCGCACCATCCAATAGGCCCCAGTAACCGAGGCAATGTGTAAAGTGATACTGGTGCAGAGAAGACCCAGGGACCAGCCAGAGGTGGGAGCAGGGTCAGGGCTGCTCGCTACAGCCCACAGCACAGAGTTTCAAGGGAAGATAAGAAAGTGTGGGTCTAGGATGGAGTGATTGCCAAAAAAAAAAAAATAGGTTATGACTGGATCAGTGCCTGCCTCCCCCAGTAATGTGCTGAGTTATTAGAATACCGCCTGAGAGGGCAGGGATTGGGGGTTGCCGTCAGCTGTGATCTTTCCCAGCCCCCCTTCTCACTTTAAAATGAGCGGCTCAGCTGGGCGTTCCGTAGGACCTTTCCCCCCTGAACTGCCCTCCTCCCCTCGGGGACTCCAGAGACCTGGCCCCTGCCTTGTCATCCTCACTTTCCTCGTCTCAGAAGAGTCCCAGCCGCCCAGGGGCCCAGGAAGGGAGTGCTGGCCTGAACTCCATGCAGTTGCTACAGTAATCTCTCTATAATCGGGTTCTTTATTTGTAGAATATTTCCCAAAACTGTCTCAAGGGTTTCATGGGGGAAAATACCAAATGAGAAAATGCTCTGGGAGAAAAAGAGGAAACTGGTATGCAACTGTTTACGTGCAAATGTCCTTCTTACACGGTCCACGGTAGCAGTCTAGCCTAGTTCGTCTGCTCCTTGTCTAGATTGTAACTGGAGCATATTTCCTGGTGCCTGCGGGCCGGGCACTGTCAGGCCAAGTGGCACACTCAGCTGCAGTTTCCAAGGGGGGGAGCGTGCAGTGGGGTGGGGGAGGGCTGTCCTCCTGGAACATAGTTACCTAGCAACGAAACTGCTTCCGGGGAGAGAGGAAGTGCAAGCCCTCCAGGAGAACGGGGTTAAAAGTAGCTTAACCGTCCGTTTATCACCAGAAGACCTTAACTCTCTTTTGTTCCTTCCCCAAATTATTCTTTAGCATCACAGAGCCATTTATACTATTCAGTGACACGTGAAAAGTGATGGTCCAGTATGCCACTGTAGGAGAAGGCTAAGCCGTTACAAAAAAGATTTCTGGCCTTCCTTACACGGCCTTCTTACGAAGGAAGACAAGTGTTCATTTTTCATCACGGGCTTCTGTCTGCAAATACTTCTGTTGTTCAGTCACTAAGCCCTGTTGACTTTTTGTGACCCCAAGGGCTGCAGCACACCAGGCCTCTCTGTCCATCACCAACTTCGGGAGTTTACTTAAACTCATGTCCGTTGAATCAGTGATGCCATCCAACCTTCTCATCCTCTGTCGTCCCCTTCTCCTCCTGCCTTCAGTCTTTCCCAGCATCAACAGTCTTTACCAATGAGTCAGCTCTTCGTATCAGGTGGACAAAGTATTGGAGCTTCAGCTTCAGCATCAGTCCTTCCAGTGAATGTTCAGGGTCATTCTGTTTCCCACCAGAAAACATCTAACTTTCTCAACGCCCACTCCTCAAAAAATTCTTAAAGGGAAGTGTTGGAAAGTGTCTCCGAGCCGTTTATTTCTCTCTCCTTTTCCTGACACAAGAATCCTCCTTACAGATATTGGCAAGAGTTACCTAGATTCTGTTTGGATTCTGGTTTGTCCGCTTATTTCTATCGCTGATTATTATCCCTGTGCTAATGCATGTGCTGAGAATTACACGGGGGAAAAATCTATGTCAGTTGCTTAGACCAGAGTGTGATACACACTTCCTATTATTCTTGCTATTATTGTCTGGTATTTATGATCTCTCAGTATACATTTAACTGCAAACCACCCACTTTTCCAGGTAGGACATAGGTAACAAAATCTTACCTGAATAGTATTAACCCTGAAAATAGGAAAATAGAACCAAGCATCAGGGAAATACCTGAGTCACAGCCGCGGCTACAGTGGGATACTTTGTCATCGTTTTATTGAGACCTAGGTTCAGTTTGTTCCCTTACAATACAGAAAAGCCTATTTTTTTTTCCAACATTTGTTTTCCAAAATACCTATCAAGGACAGAGGGTTAGATGAGATCATAGCCCTTTCACATGTCGTTAAGTTAAGCAAATGCTTATCAAATAAATATTCCTGCTGATCCCAGAGGCTGAAGGTCCAAGATCTGATGAGCGGTCCTAACTCCTTGTCCTCACCACGCCACGAGTGTAAGCTTTCTGATTTACCTGGGTGTTTCCGGGCTTTCAGACGGAGAGATCCTCAGTGCCTCTGATGTGAGACAAGAATGTCAGGGCCCACCGCTGTCCGCCCAGGGCCCTGGAGTTCAAGCTTAAACCAGGGCATCCTCGTTGCTGGGGACTCAGCGCCACCTAGTGTCTGTGGTTGGAATAGCCGGCGTCTTCAGAGCTCTGGTCCTGCAGAAAAACCAAAAAAAGTACCAGTTCAGTTCAATTCAGTTCAGTCGCTCAGTCGACCCCACTCTTTGCGACCCCACGGACTGCAGCACACCAGGCGTCCCTGTCCATCACCTGTCCAAGAGTTTACTCAAACTCATGCCCACTGAGTCGGTGATGCCATCCAACCATCTCATCCTCTGTCGTCCCCTTCTCCTCCTGCCTTCAATCTTTCCCAGCATCAGGGTCTTTTCCAATGAGTCAGTTCTTCACATCAGGTGGCCAAAGTATTGGAGTTTCCAGCTTCAGCATCCGTCCTTCCAATGAATGTTCAGGACTGATTTCCTTTAGGGTGGACCAGTTGGGTCTCCTTGCAGTCCAAGGGACTCTTGAGTCTTCTCCAACACCACAGTTCAAAAAAGCATCATCTTTTTACAAACAAAACAAAACTGTTTTTTTTTTTTGTCCTTTTGTAAAAAAAAAAAAAATCTCCCCATGTAAAAGAAATGGCATCACCGATGCAATGGACACGAACTTTGGCAAACTCCAGGGAGTTGGTGAGGGACAGGGAGGCCTGGCGTGCTGCAGTCCTTGGGGTGTCAAAGAGTCGGACACGACGGAGAGACTGAACAGCTGCAGGGCCCAGCACCTCGCACCTGCAGTAAATAACCCCAGTGGATCCACACGTTTCTTTCCTTTCTTGTCTATTCTGAAAACTTCAGGTCCTGCTCAACTTCACAGGTTTTCACTTGAGCTGGGGCTTCCCACGTGGCCCTAGTGGTAAAGAATCCACCTGCCAATGCAGGAGCTGTAAGAGATGTGCATAGGATCCCTGAGTGGAGAAGATTCCCGGGAGGAGGGCAGGGCAACCCACTCCACACTCCAGTAATCTTGCCTGGAGAATCCCATGGACAGGGGAGCCTGGGGCGGGGCTACAGTCCATGGGGCTGCAAAGAGTCGGACGTGACTGCGGTGACTTAGCACGTGCACCCCTGACACTCGAGCGCCTCCATCACCTGTCGAGTCCTCCGAAGGGCTCCGTAAACAGTGTTCCGCTGCTGCTAAGACATCGCCTGCAGCTGGCCTTGCATCATAGGCTTTCTCCAAGTGCGCGTCTTCTCAGGAGCCACTCGAAGCTCCAGCATGCCTCTCCCAGGACAGCGTGTCCTCCGTTGGTCAGAACTGTTGTCATCCCACCCTATTTCTGATTCTTCTCTGTTTCAGATCGTCTACAAAGCCTGGCTGTGTTCCCAGTACTTTGAAGTCGCGCAGCTGAACTGCAGAAAGACGATCCCTTGCAAGCAATACTGTTTGGAGGTTCAGACGCGGTGTCCGTTCATATTGCCCGACAATGACGAGGTCATCTACGGGGGCCTCTCCAGCTTCATCTGTACAGGTACAGTGCTGGGTGGGGCGGGCTCCCAGCCCAGGTGGCGGACTCGCGTTGGCACCCGGGGCTTGTTTGCTTGGGGGTCTCCTCCTACCCACGAAGCCCTGAAGGCTCGGCCAGGACTGTTCCATGTTTCCCTTCACAGACCCCCCAAAAGGACCCGAAACTGACTCAGAAGTGCCACGCGACATCATGTCTGTCTGTGACCACCATCATTACGTTCGTAAAAGGGTAACATGGCAACATGTCAGCCAACATTAGATTTGTTCCAAATTTGACTTAGAGATGGTTGGGTTCCACCTGCCGTATCTGTGTGTTAGCCTGAGAACAGACGAGGAGATAAGGCCAGTAAAAGTACATTTGTTCTTCAAACCAGCAATAAGTTGAGGTCAGAATGCCATCACTGAATATTTGGGAATCCGTCTCTTCTTTCCCGAACCGTCAGTTGCACTTCTGTTCCTTTTCTTTCTTCTCAAAAGTGTGCAGAATAAATTCTGACGTCATTTTGCCCCTAGGGCCTGTGAAATTTTCTGGCCAAAAAAAGGTGCTAATATATACTTATTTACTTAGCTTAAATAAATATAGGTATTTAAGTATATACTTGGGAAGGTTGCTCAGTCGCGTCCAACTTTTAGCAACCCCATGGACTATAGCCCACCAGGCTCCTCTTGTCCATGGAATTATCCAGGCAAGAATACTGCAGTGGGTTGCTATTTCCTTCTCCAGGGGATCTTTCCAATTCAGGGATTGAACCTGTGTCTCCTTCATTGAAGGCAGATTCTTTACCAGCTGAGCCACCAGGGAAGCCCAAGTATATACTTAAATATGTGTGTGTGTGTGTGTGTGTGTGTGTGTGTGTGCACTAAGAGTATAAAGAAATGCTCATTTAAGTTGTGTGCACACGCGTGCACGCACATGTTAGAATCACATACTAAGGACCAGGAGCAATTTTATCTCATATTTCCAATTGATGATATTTTCTTTCATCAAATGACTCAGACTGGGCAGAACACCAATAGCGGCCTTCAATTTCTGGATATTTATAAGCATTACACCATTTAGGCATAGAATATGATGTGAAGGAGAAGAGGAGAATGCTTTGTAGCATACATGTTGAGTAGGCGGGTGAGGACGGGTCACTCCGCCGCCGTGATGTACCCATCAGAGCTGTCGTGCCGTTGCCTCTCAAAAAGCGCTCCGCGATGTCCTCCTAACTGGATGGCTCGAGTTGCGGCATTTTCAAGTTTTGATCAGTGAGGATTTACCGGATTCTTTCTCGAGCATTTATCTCCATGCCCACCCACTAGCCATCCTGCTCTCAATGATGAGCTTTCAAGAGACGGTCCAGCGAGGCTCGGCCCTGAGGAGCTGCCTACGCACTGGAGGGCGGCGATGCTGCCCAGGCTTGTGGGGGGATCCTCTGGATGAAGGCTAAGAGATGCTGGCTCTCCTGTTTCCGCGGTGCATCCTCTCTGAGCCGCTGTCTTCTCAGCAGCAAACTAGTGACACCAACAGCCCCCAAGCGCGTCTGGCTCAAGGATTACCGACGGGGCGGGGCGCGCGAGATCCGTCACGCATGCGTCATCCACGGGTCGCGGACGTGGCACCCGAGGAATGTAAGGGGATTGGCCAGTTGTTTATGTGGCTCCACCCATTTGATGCTGAGATCACTTTTCATACAGCTCCTCTCTGCTTGGGAGGACAGAGAACGAAAGGGAGGGAGAAACAGAGAAAGGGAGTAACACCTCCTTCCGTTGAATCAGAGCCAGAATTCACCAGTCACGGACTATTCAGTTATTTGACTTATACATAACATTTTCAACATCTTCATCTCTTGACTTTGGTGTCCAATGAGGTGTCCATGATTTTAAGACTTTGGAGAAACTTCTGGAATTCCATGTGGAGGTGGCACTCTTGTTCATGCACACACACATAGCTTTATCCCTCGAGAAGGTCAGCCGCTTCTCAGAGCCGATAGCAGGCTCAGACCAACGGGATAACGCCTGTCTCTGTCTCCTGCTTCCTGTTCTCGTCTCTCAGTTTGAATCTGAGACCTTGGTTTCAGTGTTTGTCTCTTTCCTTGCATACTTCTAAGGCCATTAGAAAGCTTAATGTGGAATTTAATCTCTTTCTGCACAACGTGTGCAGAAAGTCTGTCTTATATATTTTAATTACCTTTGGGTTTCTGGAAGTCAGATGTTTCGTCTGCATCATCAAGGAACACAGACAGGGAAAGAGAGAGCTGTCATTTTTCAGGTCTGGGGAAACTGTCACTGACTTTGGAAGCTTCCTGGGAGAATCTCATCCCTGAGTCTTTGGGAACCGGCCTCCTCTTTCTGCACTGTCAGTTCAGCTTCTCTTCTTTCTCTTACTTCTCAAAAATATGTAGAATAAAATCTTGAAGGCATTTTGCCCCTAAGTTCTATAACATTTTTTGGACAAAAATGTACTACTTTTCAGGTTGATCTTCTTTTCTGAGCTGTGGCCCAGGCCTCCTGGAGGAGTTCTCAGGTGTCTGCGTCACCGGCGGCCATCCTTCCCCACTTGGCATCCCAGAGGTCCCTCTGGTTTTGTTGCTTTGCTGTTCAGTCGCTCAGTCGTGTCTGACTCTTTGCAACCTCATGGGCTGCAGCACACCAGGCTTTCCTGTCCTTTGCTGTCTTCCAGAGTTTGCTCAAACTCATGTCCATTGAGTCGGTGATGCCATCCAACCATCTCATCCTCTGTCGTCCCCCTCTCTTCTCACCTTCAATCTTTCCCAGCATCAGGGTCTTTTCCAGTGAGTCAGCTCTCCACATCAGGTGGCCAAAGTATTAGAGTTTCAGCTTCAGCATCAGCCCTTCCAATGAACATTCAGCATTGATCTCTTTTGGGATGGACTGGTTTGATCTCCTTGCTGTCCAAGAGATTCTCAAGAGTCTTCTCCAGTGCCACAGTTCGAAAGCATCAATTCTTCGGTGCTCAGCCTTCTTTATGGTCCAATTCTTTGTTACTGGTTCTGAACAAGATACAGATTTCTGCTGATAAGAACCACTTGCTGCCATGTCCCTACTGACCAGGGTCCCAGATACCAGGGCCCCCAGAATGTCTCCTTCTGGGTGGAAGGGAGCTCTCAGGGCCCACCAGGGAGACCCCACCCCAGAGCCCAGTGGCCGCTCGCATTGGTAAGGAAACTAGTGAAATTTTTGCATATAAAGTCTTTCTATATGCATGTATAATACATAGACTTTTGCGTGTATTTTGCATATAAATGTGTTCCCAAACTCTGTCACACAGTCTCTTACAGACGTGAAGATACAAAAAATTCACCTTTTAGGTAAAGTTGGAGTGAATGCAGTCATCTCGCACATCTTTACGCATTTTGAATAAAGCGTCTTCTGCGCTCTGGCAGAATTAGACTCAACCTAGTCGAGAAATGGGAGTCTTTTTCCTGGTTCTCCAGTTGGCTGCACATAACCTGAGACCCCCTTCCCCCCCGACCCCGGGAGGCAGGCTCACAGGCGGCTTCCAGCTCTTCTTCAATGAAATGGGGGTATGACAACAACAAATCCCAGTTCCGCTGAAAGGATTTCACCAAGTAGACTGGTCTTCACCTTGCCTCCAGTAATTCCTCTTCTTTAAAAAGATTAATAAATGGTTTTGTTTCCATTCTATAGGCTGGAAAATAGCATCGTTTATCATCAAAAGTTGAAGGAATGGCGTTTCCTTCAGATGCAATATAATTAATCGCATGATCTTCCTACTCATATGGATCCAATACATCCAATTCGGAAGCTTCCAGAAGGAAAGCGATTCCCTCTAAAAGTCAAGCTCAAAAAAGTACCCAGTGAGCATGTGACTGCAAAAGGCTCGCTGGCCAGATGCGGCCTAGGGAGGGTCAACTGTGTTCAAGCTGCTTCTCCGTGGCGACAGACCAGTGGTGAGATGATGGCTTCTCCAGTCTTTCAGAGATGTGGGATTGCAGGACGCTAGTGGCCTCTCAGAGAAGGCAATGGCACCCCACTCCAGTGTTCTTGCCTGGAGAATCCCAGGGACGGGGGAGCCTGGTGGACTGCCGTCTACGGGGTCGCACAGAGTCGGACACGACTGAAGCAACTTAGCAGCAGCAGCAGCAGTGGCCTCTCCCATAGGCTTTTACTGGATATATACTGATGCTTAGAATTTCTGTCCTCTGTCCAAAAAAAAAAAAAAAAAATGCATCTCAGCCCTTGGGATCAGGAAGCCAGTTAGAGGGCTCAGAACAGATAAGATTCCTTTAAGTTATTTTAAATATTTAAAATTCCTTTAATTGGGGAGTTATTTAAAATTTTGAAAAGTCACTAGATGCCATCTTTAATGAATCATTTCTTAAGAGGCACGTTAGTTACCCCTGTCCTACATGGGAATGTCTTAAAATTCCCATTTTGAAGTCATCCTTAGCAAGCTGGTAGCTTATTAAAAAAAGCAATGAAATAGCTGAGAATGTATGTCCACTGCTGAACAGTGTCTTTCACTGAGGCTGTTACTGAAGGTCAAGACCAAATGTAACCACAAAGCTAGAGGAGAGAAGGGCATCCTCAGATGTTAGGTTCTGCTTCCGCCTTAGGAGACGAAGGAAAGACTCTTTGCCTGGAGATCTCTCCTGGCTTTCCTGTTAGAGAAGAAAACTGACATGTTGCTGAAGCAGCGTTTGAGAAATTAATCAGGGAGAAATTCCGAGGTGCTGTCAGGGTGAAGTCTGTCATTAGAAGGCAGGCTTTATTGAGTTAAAACTTTTCAGAGTGGGCTCTGCTCTCAAGCTGGGTTCCCACGACCGCTCTACTATTTTAGAAGCTGCTTCTTCGTCTTCAGAGTGAGGGTGTGGAGGCGTTCATGGCTTCTATGTTGTCAACCCATCATCCTGCTAATCAGTCAGGGTTCCCCCCCTAGACACACACTCCCTCGCTTTCTCCCTGAATCCCCTAGAGGAAGCCCTTGATTGCTTACCTGGGCTGGGGAACCAGCATCAACCACCCAGAAGCAGCAGCATGCGCAGGCTGCAGGTGCTATGGTAACAAACATTATGAAAATTGCCTCTTGATTGACGGATAAAAGAGCCTCGACAGGAGCCGCTGCCGTATTTTTCATAGATGAATTATTGAAAAGGAAAAAAAGAAAAAAGTAGACATCGATCTGCTGGGGGTTACTGACAATGGAGATAAAACATATTTGAGAATTCTGTGTGAATTCTGCATTTCATTTTTTGAGCTGTGACAAGGAGGAGGTTATGTTTCTGCCGGTCGGGAAAACACGGTGGGCTGGCTGTTGGTGCGTGGTTAGGGTGACAGTTCTGATTATGATGTGATGGGTGCCGGGCGCCCCCTGGTGGCACAGACGTGCTCCTGCAGGGAGCAGACAATGGCCCGCAGGCCGGGAAATTCGATAATCAGTGGAGACAATGATGGAGAAGAATATTTGGATATGCATGTCGATCATATCAGAAGGGAATTTTTAAAAAAAAGTTTCGTGTCATTCACAGAAGAGAGTTCGCAACTGTGAACAAACCTTCCCCAAATCGTGTCCTGACATGACTGCAGAATTGATCAAAGATTTTTTAGAAAGATGACATAAGAGATTTTCTCACCAAAGGAGTATTTTAGTAGAATAATCTGCTACCCAGAGATCTCTTCATTTGGACATCTATGATATTTTTAATTTCCGTTCTTTCTCCAGCATGTGAATATGTTTCATGATTTGTCTAAAACTTGTTTCTGCTTCCCCCGCCTCAGACCCTGGAAGAAAGAATAATGAAATACCACTTAGCTATAGCACCACGTATTGCAATTAAAAAAAAAAAATCTTTACATACATACTTAGGCCGAAAGGGAAGTGTGAAGGAAGATAGCATGATCAGGATAGTGAAAATCACTCAGTCGTGTCCGACTCTTTGAGGTCCTGGGACTACACAATCCATGGAATTCTCCAGGCCAGAATACTGGAGTAGGTAGCCTTTCCCTGCTCCAGAGGATCTTCCTGACCCAGGGATCCAACCCAGGTCTCCCGCATTGCAGGCGGATGCTTTACCAGCTGGGCCACAAGGGAAACCCATGATCAGGCTAGAATAAGAAATACGAAAACAAGTTATTTCTAAAAACCTTGCGTAGCATGTACCACCTTCATGTGTTGGGACACCGTCTTCCATGAAGACACTGCACTTTCAGATTAAATGCATATACTTAGATCTGAGTTCAGGTCCTCATACTTAAGACCATCTTCCCCGACGTCCACCTCTGTGTGTTTCCACAGCAGCTCAAGTTTGCCTTGAGCAAGGAGGCTAATGCCGTGAAAGAGCCCTGGAGTGGAAATTTGGTTGGTGGGTTCTGCCCGTGGCTAGGAATTTTGGAAAGTCGCACCCGCTGGGTTTCTATTTCATCACTACTAGGAGCTGGCCGCTCTGGGCCTCCAGCACTCTCGCCCCTCCTGGTAGCCGAGTCAGACGGGCGGTCTGCAGCCATATCACCCTGAGCGCGGCCGGTTCTGTCTGAGTCAGACGGGCAGCGTGAGGGCGAAGCGCTCCAGCTGCAGACCACTCGGCCATCCTTTTGGGTGTTGGTGGAGGACGGCCTCTGGCTCCAGGTCCCCCTGGATGATGCTGGTGGGAGAGCCAGGCAGGACTGGTGATAAACTCACCTGCCTCCAGGCGTGCTGGCCGCACCCTCCCAAGCCCGCACACCTCCACACACTCGGGAGACGTCCTGACACAGTCCAGTGCTGCTTCTGCATTTTCTGTCTCTACCCCTCCTGATCCAAGAGGAGAAACAAAAGGGGTTAGACCAGGAGAGTTTAGGAGCCCGTGCCTGGTGCTTTTGCATGGCTGGGGGTAGAATCAGCCCCGAGGTGTGCCCAGTCTGTATGGCAGGGAGCTCAGGGCTCACTATCCCAGGAGCTGGAGGGGCAAAGCCTGCAGCCACTTCCTGGCCTGTCCCCAGGTCACTGAGCAGAAAGCTGTCCTCTCTTTAATGCCCCCTGGCGAGGACCCTAGTGACATTATCTCACGGTTTCGACCCTGTGGACTGTAGCCTGCCAGGCTCCTCTGTCCATGGGATTCTCCAGGCAAGAACACTCCAGTGGGTTGCCATTCCCTTCTCCAGAGGATCTTTCCAACCCAGGGGTCAAACCCAAGTCTCCTGCACTGCAGGCAGATTCTTTACCATGTGAGCCACAAGGAAAGCCCATGTTAACCAACAGCCACACCGAAACTTTCTGGCCTGGGCAGGAGCGTCGCGTCCTCTCTGAGCTCCCGAGGACAGATGGCAGCCTGTCACTGAAGCCACAACAATTTAATGCTGCCCTGGAAGGGCCAGAGAAGGGCACCCTGGGCAGTCAGGGTCACGATTGTGACCCCATGGACTACAGCCCACCAGGCTCCTCTGTCCCTGGGATTCTCCAGGCAAGAATACTGGAGCTGGCTGCCGTTTCCTCCTCCAGGAGATCTTCCCGACCCAATGGGTCTCCCGCATTGCAGGTGGATTCTTTACCGGCTGTGCCACCAGGGAAGCCCTATAGCTTTGCGCAAAGAGGGATCTCCCAGAACAGGTGAGACCTTTTCCAGTGAAGGTGTTTACTAACTGTGTCTGCAGTTAAACATCTCTGCAGCCAAGCCTCTGTGAAGCATTTGTCTCCACCTGCTAGCTGTCCTGGGCACCAAACTGCTCTGGACATTCCAATGGTCTCCCGTGACTCGGTCAGTCTTAGGGCACGCCCGAGTCACAGACGTCATGTAGTCTGATGCCACTTTTGTGCGGGATTGAGCAGAGCTGCCACCCCCTTAACCCGCCCCCCACAACCTGTTACTGCAGAAGCTAGGATAGTCCCACGTTTCCTGGCTATTAGTCCGGTGTTTGCATCACTAGTGAAACAGGAAGTGACCGGTGATCGGTCTGTCCGGAAGTGAGCCCGGAAGCAAAGGCCTGCTTTCTGGCCTCCAGCAGGACAGGGTCCCTCTGTAGGGAGAGAGACGAGGGACACACAGCTTGTGGTGTGTGCGGTGCCGTCTCCAGCAGTTCAGCACACACATCCTGCTTCCACAACATCACGTACCTTGAAAATGAACATCACACTTGCTTTCTACCTAGACCATCCGTCCTGCTTAAAGAAAGGGGAATGTCTGGCACTGTCCTCTGGAGGAGTCTGTGCTTAGAAGGCTAGGTTTTTTCAGTCTGACTAGTTAGCAAACGTTTTAGACTGCACACATACAGACCTACACATATATTACTATGAAGGGGAAAGACAAGGACCCAAGGCGTCACCAACTCAATGGGCATGAGTTTGAGCAAACTCCAGGAGAGAGTGAAGGACAGGGAAGCCTGGCGTGCTGCAGTCAATGATGGGGTGGCAAAGAGTCGGACAAGACTGAGCGACTGAACAGGAAAGGCCTCTAAAATGTTTACCTAGATAATTGTTAACTCTACACGAGTGTCTGCTTTGAGTTCAGTCTGTTTGAGTCCCATGAGGAAAGGATGCATTTGGTGCATTTTAAAACGTAAAAGGAATCAATTCTTCTCAATTTTGAAATCTTGTCTCTTTGGTGGCCTGGCTTGACATTACCAGATGAGATGGCCATCAGATGTTAATGTATCAGATCATCGTAGTGTTTACTCTCATGTTTAATGTGAAGTTTTCCTCAAATTAGTAAAAATTTAGGAGGTCAGTTCTTTTACCCATGATGCAGTTACTGTTCAAAATCATTTTTAAAGTTTTCTTCTTGGGGCATGAATAATTTTCATCTTCCACAGCATTCTCTTCATGCTTTGGGAGATTTCTGTGAACATGCATGTTGTTTATTGCTTCCCTGGTAGCTCAGCTGGTGAAGAGTCTGCAGGAGACACAAGTTGGATTCCTGGGTTGGGAAGATCCCTGGAGAACGAATAGGCTACCCACTGCAGTATTCTTGAGCATGCCCGGTGGCTCAGTCGGTAAAGAATCCGCCTACAATGCAGGAGACCTGGCTTCGATCCTTGGGTGGGGAAGATCCCCTGCAGGAGGGCATGGCAACCCTCTCTGGTATTCATGCCTGGAGAATCCCATGGACAGAGGAGCCTGGCAGGCTACAGTCCATGGGATCGCAAACTGTCGGACACGATCGAGTGACTCAGCACAGCACATGTTGTTTATGGCTGTATCCCAGCGCCTCCAAAGGCGTTTGACACTGTTTGTGCTCAATGAACAAATAGTGAATGAATTAAGTAATGGGGGGCCTTCTGTGATAGCCCCTGCTGTGCGGACAGATAGTTCGTTCAAGGAGGGAAAAGTCCCAGGAAGGCCAACAGTGCGGGTATCCCGTGCAGGGCCACCAGGCTCCTCCCGTCTGCGTCTGTCGCCGGCAATATTACAGCGACTGCAGGAAGGGGGCTGAGAAGCAGGTGCGCTTTAACAAAGCGTCCCTCTGTTGGAGTCAGAAAAGAACATCAGCATTTCCCCGAAAAGCCATTCTGTCCCTCACGGTGACCCTCCTGTCACAGGCAAAGTGAAGACTCAGGTCCAGTGTCCTTCAGACGCATCACACACGTTGCTCACTCACCTGGGAGACAAGGACTTTACGCCTGATGGACAGTGTGACAGCTCACTGGTGGAACTGACATTTTAAATGCCCCCCAAACTGAGTGTCAAGGTTTCATTGCCTGCTGTCCCTCAATTTAAGTCTCAACCCCCTTCCCCTAGTTTCTCAACATGTCACTTGATATGAAAATCGGGTCTTTATGGAGGTGATCGGGTGGCTGGTGGCTCAGGCAGTGGAGAAAGTGCCTGCATTGCAGGAGGCCTGGCTTTGATCCCTGAGTTGGGACGATCCCCTAGGGGAGGGCATGGCAACCCGCTCCAGTATTCTTGCCTGGACAATCCCATGGACAGAGGAGCTATCAGACACGACTGAGCAACTAACACACACACACACACACACACACGGAGGTAATCAGGTTAAAACGAGGTCATCAGAATAGGCTCTAACCCAGTGCTGACCAGCGGGCATGTTAACTTGCTTGGACTGCCATAACGAGATGCCACAGACGGGGGTTTAACCAACAGAAGGTGTCATCCCTCAGCCCTGGAGGCCAGGCATGCAGCTCAAGGTGCTGGCCGGCTTCGCTTCTCCAGAGGCCTCTCTCCCCGGGTCTTCGCATGCTCTTCCCACGTGCGAGTGCCCAGGGGCTTCCTCCGTGTCCACGCTTCCTCTTTTCATAGGAACCACCCTGGACTCGGGCCCACTCCAAAGAGCTCCTTCCAGCGGAATCATCGCTTTCAAGGGCCTCTCTAAATACGGTCTCATTCAGAGGAGCTGAAATTGAGGGCTCTACCACCTCAACTCATCTCACAGCAGGGTCCTTGTCCATCGGGGCCCTTTGGACCTGCAGCATACCTGGAGGGAAGATGCAGGGAAAACCACCAGCTGCACCCCCGCCTACCCCCGGTCTCGGCGCCCACCCACCCCCGGTCTCGGCGCCCGCCTACCCCCGGTCTCAGCCCCCGCCTACCCCCGGTCTCGGCCCCTGCCTCCAAAGCCATGAGGCCGTCAAGTCCTAACGTGTAAGCCACCCAGCGCCTTGTCCCGTCGGCTCTGCACGACGCCTGGCGGTCTGGGACTAGAACAAACACATTCAGCATTGTTTGTTCAAGAACAGAATAAGGCCTCACCCTTCCATGGAGACAGATTCTGTGCACTTCAGAACTTCTGGGGGATTAGAGGAGAAGAAGCAATAAAAAGGAATTATAAAGGCAAGGAGACAACTCAGCCAAGAGGATTTGGAGGCTAATAATTATGCAGAGAGAGTAATGATGAGGAAGAAAGAGTATTAACCAATACGGCTCGGTTTTAATTATACGAGAAAATTATTTTCATCGATTTCATGAGTTTCCCTTTGAAGGAAGTTAAAACCACCGCATGCAGTTTGCGAAGCTGTTGTGTATGCTGTGTCCACGGTTTTCAAGGCTTCCTAATCAGAAGATTTTAAACCTGAATCTGCAAACCTTTCATCTCGGGAAACTACAGTTAGCGACTTTTCAGTTTGGAAAATCAAATCGCTCTACTTTCTGCTCAACATTGCTGCCGACCTCAAACTGCTCTAAAAAAGAAATCCTGATGAAAAAGAGGCAACATCTAGGTAGATAAACGTTCTATCTCTAGATAAACTGCCTTCCTTTTGGAAATGTGTGTGTTCTCGTCATTTCCAGCCCACTCTTGTGGTGTCGGGAGGAAATGCAGGCACATTTTTTATATAACAGTGTTGTGAGATTTGTGGACAGCTTTCAAACTCCCAGTCTCAACCCTTACAAGAAGAATGGCTTGTATCCCTATTCTTTTCTGTTATTCTTTCCACAAAGATGGAATACTTAAAACACGTGGAGCATCATGAAAAGCGTCAAATGTATTAAAAATCATGAGCTCCATCAATTAGCACAAAAGAACCAATCGTGAATGTATAATCAGGGAAACTCCATATGTGGAGTCCGACGGAGGTTTAGAGCTGGAAGGACATGAGCTGTCGACGAGCTCTTGAGGGCAGGTTTCCTGCTGGCTGTATGGATGCTGGGGTCTGGACTGTAAGGAGGACTGAGGCCTGGACTGTTCATAGATCCAGGGGTCACCTAGAAAGGTCTGAGCAGTGAGGAAGCAAGCAGGGGCTTCTCTCAGCCGTATGCATCCAACATGACCCCTCAGCAGTTGAACTGAGCAGAAAAGACCACTGAGGAACAGAGGAAGCAACTCTTCTCCCAGGTTCCCCCTAAAGCGCAGGCATCAGGCTCCCTGGGCAGCATGGGTTTCCTTCCTGCTCACCAGAACTTCACTTCATATCCGGAGTGGCCAGCCTTCCCTCAGCCGTGACCCTCTCCTTACATGCGTGGTCCTTTTTCCTCTTTTATAGCTCCTCTTAATATCTGTCTGATTCTTAATTGAATGCATAGCCCTTTCTTCCTTCCTCCCCTCCTTTCTTCCCTTTCTCTCTGCCATCACGCATGCGTTTTTTCCTTTTCCTGCATCTCCGTTTTCTTGTGGAAAATTAGAGGCCCAAGGAGTCTGCTTTTCAGCGCATGAGGTTACGCTGTATTGCCTCTGAGAGATACATACTTCAAAAATTCATTTTTACTGTTCTTCATATCTTCTCAGCTTAATACTTTCCCAGTTTACTATATATATATAATATATATACTTCTATGTATTTTTACATGTATACTTATATATATAATTACATTTTTATATTATATATACTTCTCTATGGACTTCCCAGGTGGCGCTAGTGGTAAAGAACCCACCTTCCAATGCAGGAGACAGAGAGTCACAGGTTCAGTCCCTGGGTTGGGAAGATCCCCTGGAAGAGGAAATGGCAACCCACTCCAGTGTTCTTGCCTGGGGAATCCCAAGGACAGAGGAACCTGGCAGGCTGCAGTTTAGGGGATCACAAACAGTTGGGAGTACTACTGAGCACGCACACACACACACACACACACACACACACACCTTTCTATATGTATTTTTAATGTAATCAACAGAAACCAGAACACATGCCTTTATTGTTCTCAAAGAACAGATACTCTGTGTCTCTCACAGAGGATCCATAACTGAGTGTTGGATCTTGTTATCCCCCCACCCACACCCCCCAAAAGACTAATGCTCAACAATTTTATCTCTGTCACTTCGCACTTCTTGACTAATTAGTGATCACTGTCAGATACCAAACCTCAGGGAGCAACAGCTGGGAAGCATGACAGAGAGATAACCCAAGTGCCACTGGATAAAATCAACCAAACCATGCTGCTCTACCTGACCCTGTAACCGAGAGGATAAACAACTAATACTCCTGATATCTTTGGACAGCAAGAGGTCAAACCAGTCAGTCCTAAAGAAAATCAACCCTGGATATTTATTGGAAGGACTGATGCTGAAGCTCCAGTACTTTGGCCACCTGATGCAAAGAGCCGACTCATTGGAAAAGCCCCTGATGCTGGGAAAGATGGAAGGCAGGAGAAGAAGGGGTCGACAGAGTTTGAGAGGGCTGGATGGCATCACCCACTCAATGGACATGAGTTTGAGCAAACTCAGGGAGATAGTGAACGACAGGGAAGCCTGGTGTGCTGCAATCCTTGGGGTCGCAAAGAGTCAGACATGACTTACAGACTCAACAACAACAACATACCCGATACTGTCCTTAGTCAAATGACATGTCAGAATCTGTCTGTGGAAAATATGTGTGACTCTAAGATATGACTTTACTTTTTATGGAAGTCTGCCTTCTAATGGGCTATATCCTCTCTAAGTGGACCTATAGCTCATTCCCCAAACACCCACCTTCCCGCCATCAGTCTCATTCCTTCCAATATTTTTATAATTCCTTTTTTTAAAAAATTGCTGTCTTATATACTTTATTTTCACTTGAATGCCCTGCTTCGAATGTCAAAACTATTGGAAGTCAATTCAGTTCACATCTGACAAATAAAGATGATCATTCTAGTTAAATTCTTTCATTAAATTTAATATTGACTCTCACATATTGAAACTAATTTTCTTACTTCATCCACTAACAATTCTAGAATGTTAGCTTTTCATTAGAGTCCTAGTATGACAAACTAAGTTTTGGCATTTGTTTTGAGTAAAAACATTTTGATGAAAATCAAAACTATTTTTGTTCACATTTAATGCTTCAAAAACTGGTGATCGCATTAAGAAAATAGTTTCCCCCTACCTCATTGAAAAGAAAGCACATATTTGAAGTCAGGATCTATTTACGAGGTGTTTTGATGTCTTAAAGCCATCAATGTGTGTGTGTGTGTGTGGGCAGGAGAGCACACACACGGGATCGTTTGAGCATGTTCTGTGATTACACAGAAAGTCTGTTTTTCTTTTTTGGAAAGAAAAGCAGGAAATGTTGTTAGTACTCTAAATACATTCGTGGATGGATCAAAGCATTAGCAAAACTCTCTCTTCAATTACCAGTCACTGTTTGAGATTCCACAGCCGTTGGCTTTTTTTTTTTTTTTTTAATGTAGTTTCCTGTTTTTAAGGCTGTTTCCTTTGCAGAGTCACCGTTACTAAGGATTTCCAAATTAAAAAAGACTGAGTAATCTACCAAAACAACACTGGTCTACAGTATGTGAGCTCCACTGCATCACTTCATGGGAAAAATAGCAAAAATAAGTAGAATAGGTAATTTCCTTAACCGGGACCCTGCAGTTTTCTTCCTGGGTAACAACGCTGCCCTTAGTCATTCAGTCATGTCCGAATCTTTGCGACCCCATGGACTGTCCCAGCCCGCCAGGCTCCTCTGTCCCTGGAATTCTCTAGGCAGGAATACTGGAGGGGGGTGCCATTTCCTTTTCCAGGGGATCAAACATCTAGGAGAGACCTGCTATTTTCACCTCCCCCTAGACTCACGTGACACAGGTAGACGAGTTTCTCTGAATTCTGGAAATGCACTTCATGAAATCCCATACACAGCCTTCCCATCTGTAAGGGCAACCCAAGCAGAAAAATGAAGGCGCCTTGAAACCATAGGTGGATCATGGGGATGGAAGAGGAGCCAAGATTATAAGAATAAGAATAAGTCAAGATTCTCATTCCTTCCGTCGAGTGACTTTGACCAGCCACGCCTGGTTCAAGCCCCTGGTGGTGGTGATGCTGGTGGCGGTGATGGTTTAGTTGCTCAGTCCTGTCTGACTCTCTTGACTTCACGGACTGTAGCCCATAGGAGGCTCCTCTGTTCGTGGAACTCTCCAGGCAAGAATACAGGAGTGGGCTGCCATTTCCCCTCCAGGGGATCTTCCCCAGCCAGGACTTGAACCTGTGTCTCCTACATCACAGTCGGATTCTTTACCAACTGAGCCACCAGGGAAACCCCTGGTACCTGGGACAGGAGGAAGAACACAGGTCTTTCTGTCCCACCAGCAGCCCCTGGCTCTGATGGTTTGCACAGGTGGAGACCGCTGCAGTCTAGGGTGTGGGCTTCTCCCCACACGGCTCTCCTTCAGCCCTTCGGTGAACTCTACATCAAGGCCACCCTAAAAGGAATCATCAAGGATGCAGTGGAAAATTAAACCATGTATTTGGTGAGCAAATATGTCCTTCATCTGATACATTTTCTCCCTCTTTATTTACTTAGAATAAATTTTTCATAACTAAAAATATCACTGTAGCCATTTTAGGGCAATAACAATGTAACATGATATTTACCAGCTGTATGTTACTTCTGTTGAGGCTGCAGAAGACAGTCTTTGTTCTTTTAGTAAAATCCTAGAAAAGTTTAGGACCCTTTGTTGAGGAAGTTCTCTGTTGAGCTTTAAGACATTTCTAATTTATCCCTAAATTTAGCTTATGGTCTTAGGAAATGAGTGAATTCTTTGTAGGACTTCTCTGCCATTTTAGTGTGGGCCTTTGATCTTCATTTGGTACAGTTTTCAGTTTTGAGAGCAATCTGTCTTCTGTCTAGCATGCACTTAGCTGTTCTCCCTGAATGAACTTTACACAAGCAGGCACTTGTGTGGCCAGTTCTTGAGACTCTATATCCCCTTTCTTCCTGATTCCTGATACGTGTACTGATGTTTTACTATTGGGTCATCAGTTCAGTTCAGTTCAGTCGCTCAGTTGTGTCTGACTCTTTGTGACCCCATGGACTGCAGCAGGCCAGGCCTCCCTGTCCATCGCCAACTCCTGGAGCCTATTCAAACTCACATCCATCACGCCAGTGATGACATCCAACCATCTCATCCTCTGTCGTCCCCTTCTCCTCCCACCTTCAATCCTTCCCAGCATCAGGGTCTTTTCCAATGAGTCATTTCTTCACATCAGATGGCCAAAGTATTGGAGTTTCAGCTTCAGCCCTTCCAATGAATATCCAAGACTGATTTCCTTTAGGATGGATTGGTTGGATCTCCTTGCAGTCCAAGGCACTCTTAAGAGTCTTCTCCAACACCACAGTTCAAAAGCATCAATTCTTCAGTGCTCAGGTTTCTTTGTAGTCCAAGTCTCACATCCATATGTGACTATTGGAAAAGCCATAGCTTTGACTAGACGGACCTTTGTTGGTTATGTACATGTGCTAATATATTCAATCCACTGAAATGATCTCTTACTGCTCAGTGGTGTTAATGCATGATCCTTGGTTTCTCTCCTTCATTAAACAAATAGTGTTCTCCAGGAGATAAATGGATTGCTAGGCGTTCATAGTAAAGATGGAGTAGTTAGAGCTAAAAGTGATATTAGCCTTAAAACTTATCATATGGGTCTGACACACTCGCCACTACTCCTTTCAAAATAAAACTAATCAGTTTCAAATATATGCTTTAATTGGGGGTTACCTGATGGCTCAGCAGTAAAGAATCCACCTGCCAATGCAGGAGACACAGGTTCAGTCTCTGGGTCAGGAAGATCCCCTGGAGAAGGAAATGGCAATGCACTCCAGTGTTCTTGCCTGGAGAATCCCATAGACAGAGGAGCCTGGTGGGCTACAGTCCATGGGGTCCTAAAGAGTTGGACACGACTTAGCAACTAAACAGCAACAACAGCATCCTTTAATTACTTACGATTTGCCCGTGCCTTAAAAAGATACTGTAAAGATTATAAATATATAGATGCTCCTAAGTCTTATTCTTTCTGCAGATGGTCACTATGATTTGGAAATTTTTTTCTAGATTTCTGAGATTGACTTCTTATTTTATATTGTTTTACCAGGCCAATGATCAAATAATTGCAGAAATTTAGCAAAATCTCTACAGGCCACTTATTTTATTTTTACCTTTTTTTAAAATGTAGATACAAGTTGTATACTGGTGCTAATTATATATTTTTGTATGTTATTTCTAAATAAATACTAGGTTATATGCGTGTGAAACCACTGTTGTAACAAATATAAAACAAAAGAATATTAAAGGTGAAACACTAATTTCAGAAACTGTTTTTTGCAATGCTAAGGATTTATGTGATAGTAAAAAATGGTCTTGTGCTAAGTCCCTTCAGTGGTGTCCGACTCTTCGTGACTCCATGAACTGCAACCCTCCAGGCTCCCCTGTCCATGGGATTCTCCAGGCAAGAACAGTGGAATGGGTTGCCATTCCCTTCTCCTGGGGATCTTCTCAACTCAAAGACTGAATCTGTATCTCTTACATCTCCGTCATTGGCCAGCAGGTTCTTTATCATGAGCACTGCTGGGAAGCCCTCCAGAAAGTAGTCTTGGTAATGAGCAAACCACTGCATTTGAGTTTGGGTGTCACTTCCCGTTCAAGGTGGCAAGCTGAAACCAGACTTTTACTTCCCACCTACCTCTGACCGTTACTGAAGTTGAAGTAAAAACTACAAAACGGGATACATTCATGGAAGCTATAAAACCTAGGAAGTGGGACACGGCTAAAACAGAGACTGGTTTTAAAAATGTACAGGAGGGCAAAGGCAAGTGCAGGCCTCTGGGGGACACCGAACCTCGTGGGCCGGCAGAGCAGGCTCTGAGAGCGCCCCAGTGAGGACCATGAGCTGCTCCGGGGACAGAGAGAGAGCAGGGCAGAAGGAGCAGGAGCTCGGCGATGGGTTAAAGGCCCTGAGCTGACGTCTGAGCCAACAGACTCTCCCCAGTCCTGCCCGTGCAGTGGCGTGCCTGCCCACACCTGCCCGGATCCACTCTCTGGACACTGAACGTGCTTCCTGGGTGGGTGTGAAGAAGCCTTCCTACTAGGGACTTTTGGGGGTGTCGGGAAGGGAGCTGACATTTGCCCATTTCATCTCCGCTCACTCACCCTGAAGACAGTCCTGCCTCCAGGAGAGACGTGCCAACTGAAGGTGACAAGAGGAAGAAGCATTGCAGGAAAGGACCAGAGTCCACCCCATGTGGATAAAACAAAATGAAACAACTAAAATGGTAAGAAGGTGGAAATGGGGAAAGGAATTTATAATCAGAGCCATGCTAGAAGGAACTTCTCCAGTGTGGAAGAAAACCATGATTAGATTGCAAGAGCCCCAGAAGGAGAAGCTGCGAAGAAGCCATGTGGCGATATAATTTCTTGAAATTTTAGGAAACAACCAGTCCAGGTTTGATGCATGAGACAGGGCGCTCAGGGCTGGTGCACTGGGATGACCCTGAGGGATGGGATGGGGAGGGAGGTGAGAGGGAGGTTCAAGATGGGGAACACAGGTACACTCATAGCTGATTCATGTCAATGTAATGCAAAAACCACCACAATATTGTAAAGTACTTAGCCTCCAATTAAATACATTAATTTACCAAAAAAAAAGTGATACATCAAATTCCAATTCAAAAAAAAGAAAACAACAAATACATGAAATATCCAAAGAGATGTCACAAGGTATCCAAACCCACAGTGAAATGAGAAGGATATTAACGTCTGTGTCATAGCCAAGATTTTAGCCCCTGTGGTCTCTCCTGATAAGCCCATGAATATGGCACATTACATGGAAGAAAGGACTTTTCACATGGCATTAAGGTGGCTAATCAGCTGACCTTAAACTAGCGAGATCATCCTGGGCTAACCAGGCCCACCCAGCGTAATCACAGGATACAGAAGTGTCAGCCAGAAAGATGAAGCTGAAGGAGAGATCACAGAAATGGACAGCATTGGAAGGACTCAACGCACTGTTGTTAGATTTCAAGACGGAGAAAGGGGCCGTGAGCCAGGGACCCAGGAGGTCTCTGGATGCTCAGGAGTCTCCAGACAGCAACCAGCAAGGTAGCAGAGAGCTCAGCGTTACAACCACTTGAAACTGAATTCCGCCAGCCTCCTGACCCAGTGTGGAGAATCATGGCCGACGCCTTGATTTCAGCCTCATAAGATAGTGTCACCATCATCCTGGGTTAAAATGGCATCCAGGTGTAATCTCACAGCTCAAACAATGAGAAACCAGGATTTGATGATTTGGAAAAATCTCAGTCTACTGAGATGGCAAAAGATTAAAAAAAAAAAAAAATTGCTCTTGGGAAATCATCCCCTGAAGAAAACAAAACAAAAATCCTGAGGTTGTGTCTGTACAACCATTCTGTGACCTCAGGAAGTTTGGAAGGTCAGAGCATTAAGTTGTACAAAAGGATTTTGAAGCAATTAGGTGTGACTCATAGACTCCCCTCAGCTCTTTGAGGAGGAGCTGTAAGTACAGGAGGGACTCTCTAGAAAGGACTTGTCGGGGAGCATCTTGTGACGTGGAGTCTCACAAAGCCAGCGAGAATTTTATATTAGCAAAGACACGGCCAGCTTGGGCAGAAAGGGGCAGAAAACAAGATGAAGTGAAGAAAGGCTGCTGTTGTTGTTCATTAGCTCAGTCATGTCCAACTCTTTCAGACCTCATGGACTGACTACAAGCAAGCTTCCCTGTCCTTCACCATCTCCTGGAGTTTGCACAAACTCATGTCCATTGAGTCCATGATGTTATCTAACCATCTTATCCTCTGTCACCCACTTCTCCTCCCGCCCCCAATCTTTCACAGCATCAGGATCTTTTCCAGAGTTGGCTCTTCGTATCAAGTGGCCAAAGTATTGAAGTTTCAGCATCAGTCCTTCCAGTGACTATTCAGGGTCGATTTCCTTTAAAATGGACTGGTTTGATCTCCTTGCTGTCCAAGGAACTCTCAGGGGTCTTCTCCGACACCACAGTTCAAAAGCATCAATTCTTCAGTGCTCAGCCTTCTTTATGGTCCAACTCTTACATCCCATTCATACAGGACTACTAGAAAACCCATAGTTTTGACTATGGAATAGCCTTGAATTTTTGACATATTCCTCCCATTAACTGTACTTGGTTTGGTTTGGTTTTGTTGCCTAAATTAGCTCTTAGTAAGTTTCTTTTAAATGCAACTGAATAATCCCTGAGTAAGGTACATTTAAAACAACATGCAAATATTATCATTGAGGGGAAAATACAAAATGTTAGTAATTTGATAATAAATAAGTTTTAGACATCTGATTATAGCCTCGAAAATGATGAGGGATTAGAAATTGAAGGAAGTAAAATTTTGATAACTTCTTCATCATTGATCCTGATAATCAGACAAATTTGTCCAAATATGTGATTTTTTTTTTAATAAAAGGTAAGTTCTAGTAGAATTAATAATTGCACATATTTAACAAATTAGAAGATATGCACTTAAATCCACACTCCAAATGATTCGATAAGCAACAAAGGAAATGGTCAAGAAACACTTTTAAATGTTTGCAAATGTTGTTACATGATGATTAAGGTAAGAGCAGGCACTACAGGTCTGACAGTGAGTGTAAGTGAATTGAACTGTCCTTTCAGATCATTGGGAAACTCTTCAGTGTACAACATACTACAGAGAGAAGTATACAAAGATCAAGAATATAGCTGTTATAATTCAATGTCAGATAGATATTGGTTCATTAGAGATTGCAAAGAGAAGAGTTTGTAGCGAAATGTATCAGAACAACATTTCCTTAACTGAAAATCTGCTTTTGCCCTTTGTTCATCCCCTTATGTATTTGTGCAATGAGATTATTATTTGAAAAATTCTTTCATTTGGCAATGTGTCCTTATGGCCCCTTTGAATGAGGAGGAAGAGTCAGTTGCTCTAAGTTGGCTTTCCTAGGAAGTGTCTGGGTCCAGATGGTTGAGCAGGAGGAACTCGGAGTCACACCTGTGAGGGAGTAAGAGAAGAAGGTTATTCAGCAGATGAAAAAAAAAAAAAAAACAGAAAAAAATCCGAGGCTGGTTTGGCTTTCACAGGTGCCCTGGTTGTTGGAGGTGGCTGCCCAGGGCCTGTGCTCAGCCTCGGGGAGTTTCCGAGGAGACCCCGAGACAGGCTTGATCCAGCTGCAGGCAGCAGTTCTGGCTGGAGGGGTGATCAGACACGGGGACAGAGCAGACAGATGGACAGAAGAACGCAGCAGAGCTTTCCAGGCAGACCCGAGAGAAAGACACTGTTACCAGGCAGAAATCCACAAGGGCGGAAGACTGGATGGGGCGACAACCACCACGCCCTCGCAGAAGCCAGGAAGAAGGCCGGTGCCTGTTTGAAAGGATTTGCTGACGCCTGGGGAAATGATCGCTAAAGCAGCAGAGAGGAAGCAAGGAGTCAACCAGACTTCTCCACAAGACTCCACGCAGGCACAGGAATGGACACCATGGAACACTTCGGAGAAGGTGACGACATAAGGGGACCGGCGGAGCTGTGTTCATGAGGCATCTCTGCAGCCCATGCTCCCTCGGCAGAGAAGAGCGCTGGCATACTCCCTTGTGGGAGGGGAACCCTATTTTTTGGAGATGGCTGGAAAAAACTGTTGGACCGGGTGACAGACATGAGCAGGATTTCCCATGCTAAAAAAAATAAATAAATAAGAGGCAAAGAAGAGAAAAGCAACTCGGAGAAAACAGAGAGGAAATGAAACAGGACAAAACAAAAGCACTGCAAGAAGCTCAGAGTGATAGAACGTACACGGCAACTGCGAAGCGAGAACAGCCACCTCGGCAAAAATGCAGAGTACATATGAAAAATGATGTACTGGTGGCTCAGAGGTTAAAGCGTCTGCCTCCAATGCGGGAGACCCGGGTTCAATCCCTGGGTCGGGAAGATCCCCTGGAGAAGGAAATGGCAACCCACTCCAGTATTCTTGCCTGGAGAATCCCATGGACTGAGGAGCCTGGTGGGCTGCAGTCCACAGGGTCACAAAGAGTCGGACACGACTGAGGGACTTTACTTTACTTACATATAAAAGAGCTCTCGGAAAATTACAGTGTCAGCATTTTTAAAAAGAGACAACCTCAGTAAGATTATTACGTGGTGTCAGTCTCTCAGTCGTGTCCAACTCTTTGCAGCCTCATGGAATGTAGCCAGGCTCCTCTGTTCATGGGATTCTCCAGGCAAGTATACTGCAGTGGGTTGCCATTTCCTCGTCCAGGGGATCTTCCCAACCCAGGGATCAAACCTAGGTTCCCTGTGTCTCCTGCACTGGCGAGCGGTTTCTTTACCACTGAGCCATGTGGGGGAAAATTATGGGAGTAATGCTCAAATAAATCTGAAGGATAAGAATTTCTAGACCAGAATTCCATGATTAGCCAAATGATCAGGTAAATGTGAGATAAGCATTTTAGGCATACAGCTTCTCAGACATTTACTCTGGAATTTGTCCTTATGAAAATACTAGATGCCTGGTCCACCAAAATGAGCTAAGAGGAATATGGAAAAAGAGAAAGGAGAGAGGCTGCCAGCATTGCCAAGAGGGAAGTTCATTGGAGTTTTCAGGCTGGAATCTGTGCATTAGGCATAAAAGCAACCAGCCCAGATGGTTAAAGACTGTAGGAGATAGTTTAGGAAAATAAAGCTGATAGGAAAGAGTTGGCAAAGTACTGGGTATTGAATTAGTAAGTACATAGAAAACTCTAAGATAATCGTTATGTCTAGGAAAAACTGGAATAAGAACAGAAAATTAAAGTTCACTGCACATCTGAGTTGAGACTTGTTTTTACAGCATCCTAACAAAGGAACATGTGTTACACTTGCTACACCATAGAGGAATGGGGGTTACCTTTGCCTGGAGAAGGCTCAGAATGAATGTTTCATCTTCATGTGTCCTGGGGAGGGGGAGATCTATAGATAGTGATTTTAGAAAAATGAAAAATCAAGAAGAGCGAAAAGCAGGTTATTTCCAGGAATGGAGCTAGTACAGAAAGAAAGAAAAGAAGGGCAATATTTGCCTCTGAGGAGGAAGAATTTGAGATGGGAGGGTGGACAAATTTCTTAATAAAGTATCTTGTAGAAGTATTTGATGACTAATATGAATGTGTAACTCTGAATAAAAGTTCTTAACAAATGGAAAAGGGAAAGAGTATTAATTTTTTAGTCAAGAAGAGTACATGTATTGACCTGAATGAATTACCTTATTTTTTTCTGAAATGACTTCAGGTATAAATCAGCAAGCTGGTTCTGAGCAACTTGGGAAGAACTTGTTATTTGGATGACATTGTTAAACATACTCTGTATTCTGACTGTTAACATTCCAAAATGTTTATCTAAATGCGCTTTAGATTTCTATTGTTGTAATCTTAACTATAAACTCTTCTTTAAGAATATAATTTTGAAAAAACTTATATACTTCAATAAATGACTAGTCTACCAATGAGGTATCTTATTTTGAAAAAAGAAATATCATACAATAAAAATGTCAGAGCTGCAGACCTCATTAATTCAGTTTTTTTTTCCATATTCTACCTAGGCGAAGGTGAAGTTTACCTTTGAATGCCTAAGAAGAAATGACTATTGTAAGCATCATTATAAGGATACCTTGGTCATTTTTTTAAGAAATGAAGGTTGCATTGTGTATTATTTAATAGACTCTTTTACTGAGTAAATATATATTGAGTTTATTCATGTAACAAATCTCATTAAGTATCTATTTTATTCAGACATTCTGCAACATATTGGGAATGTGAGGCTGATACTATATAGATTTTACTCATACAGTGACACATAAGTAAGGAAATTGACATGAAAATGAGCAGTTATGATTAAAAGAAAAAATATAATTGCTCTATTGAAGGAGAAATTAAAGTTATGAATTGATGGAGAAAGTTCCAGAAAGAAGCTTGGGCCATGTGGTACAGATTTGGGTGAGAGTGTCACATGTTCTGAGAACTGCCAGTAGTTCAGGATGTCTGGAGCCCTGAGCAGTGAGTCTGAAAGAGGACCCAGGAGACCTGATTTCATGAATTAAGTAGAGCCAATGAGACATTATTGTGTATGTTAGTCGCTTAGTCGTGTCCAATGCTTGTTGACCACACGGACTGTAGCCCTCCAGGCTGCTCTGTCCGTGGGCTTCTCCAGGCAAGAACACAGGAGTGGGTAGCCATTCCCTTTGCCAGGGGATCTTCCTGACCCAGGGATGGGACCCAGGTCTCCTGCTTTGACAGGTGGATTCTTTACTATCTGAGCCACCAGGGAAGCCTGAGACATTATTAAGAATAGTGATTACAATTCAGAGTAGCCAGATTTTTTCAAGTTATTTCTCTGTGCTATATCCTGAGTCAAGCACTTTACATACATAATCATATTTAATCTTTACAGCTACTCTATCATCATTTTTAAGTTTTTCAAGCTTAAGAGCAACAATAAAATTGATGTAGAAACATCATGCTCTCATAAGAAAGTGTTTCAGTCAAGTCAAAAGATAAAAAATGGCTTAAGTAACCTCATAAAAATGTTATATACAATGTAACAAGAAATGAGATTGGAGAAGTTATAGAAAGCCAGTTGTTTTATTTTTTCACCCATCAAAAGTTTCCAAAATATCCATTTGTCAATTTAAAAGTAAGAACAGTGTGTATTTTTAGAGGAAGAAGAGTGATTGAGATTCTGTGACTAGGGAAGGAAAAAAAAAAGGAGAGAAAATAAGAGAATGAGAGATGAGTTACACCCACAATTACGGAAAAGCAATGCTGGAGAATTGGAAAGGAAGAAGCATGGGGCAGAGGTCCAGGCAGAAGACAATAAAGGCTTCAGTTTAAGCAGGCATCAATAGGATAATAGCAAGTGGAAGAATAAGAGACGTGTTCGGAAAAGGGTCACCCACTTGGTGTGTAGATGGTTAAGCCGATTCATCACGAAAGGGAGATGGCAACCATGGTAAGGTTCCGGAAAGGAAGTGATTATTGACATGGTCCCTGTAGCTCTGGTATTACAGTTGGGTGGTTATTTCCTAAATGAAATATGCCAAAGTATGACTAGGTGGTGTCACTTTATGCATTGCATTAATTAATCACAGTCCTATTAAAGAAAAAAATTATGGTGGCTGAATGTCTTTGGTGGCACCACATGGATCCAGAAGGTGGGATTCTGATTTGGATGCAATGAAATCTTTCATCCCCGAATATCCATCACAAGCCAGAACTTTCAGGGGGTGACCACCAAGAGTCCAAAAAAGAACAGCGAGGAACCTAAAAGTGCTGGTGTGGGAGCACGGGGGGCCGCGGACCCAGACCGTAGTGCCGTGGCCTTCCTCTACGCTGGCTATGGCGATGCGCTGGATCGGACATTAAGGTCACCCGCTGCCCTCCGCCCTGAGCACCTTCCTGCCCACCTTGCTTCTGGCTAACCCTGCGCTTTCTTCATCCCCCACCCAGGGCTCTACGAAACCTTTCTAACCAATGATGAACCAGAATGCTGTGACGTCAGGAGAGAAGCAAAACCCAAGAGCCCCTCCAAGGGGGCAGTGGACAGAGGCGGCGCCTGCCCCCGGACGTCGCTCTCGGCCTCGTCGGCGCCCAGGCTGGGCCCCAGCAGACTTAGACTGTGCGTCCTCGTGCTGATGCTTCTCCACACGGTCCTCACGGCCTCAGCGGCGCACAACGCCACGGCCCTGGGTGTCGGGGGCGTCCACGCGCTGGATGAGCGCTCGGCCAGCGAGGAGTAGGGACTCCGCACCCTGGAGCGTCCTTGCCGCCCCGGCCGCCCGCCCGCGCACATCCGCGCCTGGGTACCGGACTTGCGGGCGCATCCCTGCCTGGGTACTGGACCTGCGCGCACATCCCTGCCTGGGTACCGGACCTGTGCGTGCATCCCTTGGCGCAAGGCCTGAATGGCCTGAATCCAAACCAGGAGACACACACACACACATATACCACACACATACACACCACACACACACACACACCACACACACACACACACACCACACACGCACATACACACACACACAGCTTTTTACGGACTAAAAGGCTGGAAAGTGACTTCGATTTCTCACACCATTTTATACACTGTGTTTTAATGTTTGGAGGTTTTCTTTGCTTTCCTTTGGACTTGAGTTTATCTGTTTTGTTTTTGCACTTGTTAATACAGGCTTTATTTTGGGGGATGGTTTCTCAGAGGTAAACTAAGTCTTTTCACTGTCTCTCTCTCTATATATATATATATATTTCTAGTCATTGTGTGTGTTCATCAGATAGTTCTGTCTCATGTCCTGTCTGTTTCTATTAGCGGAATGACAGCTATGACCTTGCGGTATAGCCAAAAAAAAAACAAAAACAAAAACAAAAAAACTACAACACACACACAAACACAAAAAAAAATCATAAAAAAGGAAAAAAAAAAAAAGAAAACAAGAAAAAAATAAAATAAAAAGCTCCCTAACTCTCCCTCCTGCCTAAGGAACCCACGCCCCCCCACCCCACCCGCCCGGGGCCTCCCTCCCCAGCAGATGCCATCGCTTGCTTCAGTCCTTATCGCCGCCGTGGGGGCACAGCGCCTGCTCTGCTGGGCCTCTGAGCCGCTGTTGCAGAAAGGGGGGCCCCCTTCTAGCTGAACAAACACGTGCTCTCCTTAACAGGTGGCATCAGACAGTTAACACATCTTTATGTTGAAAATAAAAAAGCAAAGAAAATTACCTTGAACTCCGCTGGGTTCATCCCAAGGGCCCCGGGCCTGCCCCGCTGGTCAGGTGGCTGGGGGCAGCCGCCCAGGGTAGGGGGTGTGAGGAGGTGGGGACACCCCCCCCCCGAAGCCCGCTGGCATCTGGGCTTTCATTAGAATTTCAGTTCTGGTGCAGGAATACTCGAGCACGTGCCGCCCACAGTCAGGGGGAAAGGAATCCGAGGACTCAAATCTGGACTTCTTTTCCCTCCTTTTCTGTTGTGGGGGGGTTGGCAGACGTGCACAGACACCTGCTGCACACAGAATCTAGATCATTTCAGCCCGGTATTCCCACACACAGGGTTTTTAATTCCTCCAGGTATAAAGTGTATCCAACTCAGCATTAAGGAAAAGACCTTCTTTTCAAAAAAGTAGGGCAGCCATCTCCATTCAAGTACAGAATCGCTGTCACCGTCCCATGCTCTAGGTAGCTGAAGACGAGAGGAGAACTCCGATCGCTCTGTCTGTATTTTTCCTTTTTGTGGGAACATTTCACCCGCTGAGTGTCTATGAATTTGCTTTCTTAAAAACAAACAAACAAGGCTTTTATGAGTTTACAGTAGAATCAGTGAAAGGAAGAGTTAATAAGGGCTGTTTTTAAAACAAACAAAACAAACAATTTTAAAAAATAACCACTTCACATTCCTTACTATTCTCTAACTACACTCGGGAACTGCGATTCAGGGATGACTGCTGTACAGCTGGGAGACGAAGGTAAACCGTGGAACAGGTCCTCTTAGCGAACAAAATTTAGTTCTTAACTTTCTAGCTATGAAATTCCCCCAGGCATTTGTTTTTGTTGAAACAAAACTTTAATCTCTGCATCATACCTAACTCTGCGACACGCGTTACAGTATGCATATTTTGTTTTGAATAAAAAGAAACAAAAACCTGTTTTGTTCCAGTCTGTTAAGAATATTCAAAATAATAAAGGTATTGCTTAATAAAATTGCTAGAATTGTTTAGCAGTACATGCACAAATATTTTACTAGATTCTTTGTTTTAATAGTGTTTTGTTGAGACTGAAAATCCTAAAACGGTCTGCACAAATACAAAAAAAAAAAAAAAAAACCACCTAAAATGCAAAATTCTCCAGTTTTTGTTCCTTTTTTTGAAAATTGTTTTTTATGCAAATGCAAACACACATTCACATGTGCACACACACAGGCACAGTCTTTGTAACATATGGAAACGATGGTGCTGTTTTTGGGGGCAGTGGCTGGGGGACACAGTGACGGCAGTGCATTCTGTGACACTTTGAGAAGAGAGTTTTGGTAGGGCCTCACCAGTGCTTACAGGTTTCAGTGGAGCTGAGGGTGCAATGAGAAGGGGTAGAGAGCGTGACTACTGGAAGGGGAGGGATAGATGAGGACTCAGGAGGAGGAGCTTAGCCGCCGAACTCCTTTTCCACTGACCTCTTCACGACTTTAAGAAGACGACCAGAGCAAAGTGTGTCCTGACCTTCACCTCCCTCTGCCCGGCAAATACCACCCCGCTGCTGTGCCCTCCTTCAATGTTCCTCCTGCTTCTGTTCTTGCCAGAGGCGTTTCCACTCCTTCAGGAAGATGACGCAACCACCCAGATGCAAGCTGCACCCACTCTTCCTGGGATGCCAAGAACTTAATGCTTCTAGACACTGGGCCAAATGCTGACACATAGCATCCCTTGACAACGGGGTTTCCTTTTCTGTTCATACTAACCTCTTTGTGCACATGATTGAGGTTCTTGTCCAATAGAAAGGGACTGGAAGGCTCCACCTGCCACTGTTTTAGCTTTGGTTTGGGTAAGTGGCAGCCCAAAGAGGGAAACCAAAACCACCACTACTGTCGGTGAGAGTTAAGTCCTCCAAAAGGCAAGTTCAACAGCCAGGAGAAACAGCGCAGTGTCCTGAGTATGCACTTCTCATCTAGGTGAGGAGGGGAGGGCGGGGTGGGGAGGGGAAAGCCTTGTCAGCCTGCACTGGAATCGTCTGTAATTCTGGTCTAGTCTTTGCTTGCCATGTACTCCACGGTGAGAGGGCTCTCTCTGCCCAATGTTCGAGATGGTAAACGCGCAACCACTTCCCTGTGGCCTTTCCACGGACTCAGTGAGCTAAAGCAGCTTTTCCTCTGATCACCTAATGGATTCAAATAGACACTGGCTCCTTGACAAAATTAAGGAACAGCCATTGAGAATGCCATAGACAGAGGAGCTTGGCGGACTGCAGTCCACGGTTTCACAAAGAGTCAGATACGGCTGAGCCCATAAACTCACCTAGAATGCAGATCTCGCCACAGCCAAGGATCGTCAGCAGTGGCTCTCCCGCTCGATAACATGCTTGATGTTCTGCACAGAAAAAACTCAGACCCTACCCCTTCATCATCATCTTATTCTCTTTTCCTCATGCTGGGTGGCCGCTGAAGAGCAGATAATGGATTACAATACTATTGCTGTCCTTCAGTCATTAAGTTGTGTCCAACTATTTACAACCTCATGGACTGTGGCACGCCAGGCTTCCCTGTCCTTCACCATCTCCTGGAGTTTGTTCAAACTCATGCCCATTGTATAGATGGTGCCATTCAAACATCTCATCCTCTGTTCCCCCTTCTCCTCCGGCCTTCAATCTTCTCCAGCACTGAGGTCTTTTCCAGTCAATTTGAAGTCAGCTCTTCGAATCAGGTGGCCAAAGTATTGGAGCTTCCGCTTCAGTCCTTCCAGTGAATATTCAGGGTTGATTTCCTTTATTATTGACTGGCTTGGTCTCCTTGCAGTCCAAGGGACTCTCAAGAGTCTTCTCCAACACCACAGTTCAAAAGCATCAATTCTTTGGTTCTCAGCCTTCTTTATGGTCCAACTCTCACATCTGTACATGACTGCTGGAAAAACCACAGCTTTGACTATACTGACCTTTGTCGACACAGTGATGTCTCTGCCTTTTAATATACTATCTAGGTTTGTCAAAGCTTTTCTTCCAAGGAGCAAGCACCCTTTAATTTATGGCTGCAGTCACGATCTGTAGTGATTTTGAACCCAAGAAAATAAAATCTGTCACTGTTTCCACTTTCTCCCCATCTATTTGCCATAAAATGATGGGACCAGATGTCATGACCTTAATTTTTTGAATGTAGAAGCTTAAGCCAGCTTTTTAAACAATTATTTCTGAAAACGTTGAAAATCAAGAATAACAATTTTCCCACAAATGTATGAAACAGACTTCTCCATATTTATTATTGTCTTTTTTTCCCTACAGTAGAGAAATCCCAGTTTGGAGAATATGTTGATACTGCGAAACCAAATGTCAGATAACATAAGTGGAGTTCTGTATTATTCCTATCACATTGACATTTGGTGATACATTGTGCGGACTTTTCCTTCATTAAAAAGATAATATTGTTCTCCTATCCTGCAAATAGTAAGCCACCATTGTTCTTTTAAATAACAACATCATTAGGAAAAAAGGAATTTAGTTCCTTATCAGTGAATTGGTACCATTAATTATTAGAACCTGCAGTCATTGAAGGGGCCTCCCCGGTGGCTCTGCGGTAAAGAATCTGCCTGCAAAGCAGGAGACAATCCCTGAAGAGCAGGAAGGTGCGATCCCTGGGTCAGGAAGATCCCCTGGAGGATAGCATGGCAACCCACTCCAGTATTCTCGCCTGGAGAATCCCATGGACAGAGGAGCCTGGCGGGCTACAGTCCATGCGTTCACAAAGAGTCGAATGTGACAAGCAACTGAGGATACACGAACACGGTCATTAAAACAAAAGAAGGCAGCAAGGAAAATAACAGGCAGGCAGGCAGGAAGGAAGGAAAGTAAAAATGGATTTTGTATGAACGAATAAAACCCTCACTTTTATCAGGAAAGAAGATTAACAAAAGATGAAGTTGGGTGTCAGGTCCATATGCCAAAGCTGAATTGGCAAACGACACTCGGCATCTGGACAACATTAAATTATTGACCAGTCTCAGGCACTGTTTTAGTCCTTTCCTGGTAATACCCTAATTGACAGTGGTGTTGCTACGGGAGGTATACAACGTGCAAAAGGATGAAAAGCACGTCTTCTCTTCACTAGAACCACAGGTGGGTACCTGACTCTCTCTGCGTGCATGTGTATATAAGGAGAGAGGGTGCTTTTTATAGTGAGAGTGGGGCGGCGTCTGGTGGGCTGGTGGTTAGGATTTAGCACTTTCACTCCTTGGGCATGCTTTCAATCCTGCAAGCCATGTGGTGGAGGAGTGGGGTGGGGAGAAACACTTGACTGCTCTTCTACTTTTTATTTTTTCTTCCTTTAGTTTCCATATCAATAATAAGCTTTTTAATATTTGCACCGAAACTCAATATTTCCACTTTTTTAGTTCTGTTAATGATGTGTGATATATTAAAAACAGGGACAGCTATGCAAACACATATGTTATTTTAAAATTCGTATTCTAAATTCACTCAAGTACGATTTTTAAGTAAACAGAAACATAGAGCCTAAGTCGTAATGACACTCAACTCTAAGAGATGTGAAAACACGCACGTTTCACAGAACCTTCACGTGGTACACTAGCAGCTAGAGAAATGCTTTACTTCTTAAATGTCAAACTTAAATCCTTAAAATATTAAATATTACAAATACTAAAAAGATATAAAAGACGTTGCTAAGGTTTGTTTGTACCGTTTCTCTGGTTGGCTGGATTACTCTTTTTAAGTGAATTAGCTCTTTCAGTACCATAACGTTGCTGTCGCAGTTGACCCCACTCAAAATAGCACTGGCTAAATTTCCTTTTGAAAATATGCATATTAGGTTTGATCATCTTGTTGACTGAGTTTCAAAAAATAATCTAGTCACCTTCGAAGATTTCAGTACTAAGCGTAACGACCTTTTCTCTTTGTCTCATTTTTATTTTTTATTTTGGCTATGTCTGTATATGGTATGAAAAAAAAATGGAGCAACACAGTTAAAGAAAAATTTCTGCTGCTGTTATCAATCTGTCCAGAAGACCAGTGGCCCACTGCTGTGGACTGAAGGCAATCTGAGTGGCTGAGATTGGCCCAGTGCCCTATTGGCTCAACATCCACCTTCGTGATGGCCCTGGATAAACCCTGTGATGACCTCAGGATCTAACCATGGTGTTGCTAAACCCTGGCCAATGATGTCACTGTTTTTAAATGCTAGAAACAATACCGTCTATTCTCCTTATCCTTAGTCTAAAGGGTGTGCAAGCGTTATCAGCAAGGGAAAACTGAAAGGAGCAAAGCTCTTTTCTAAGTCTCTAAGAAGTGACTCAGTTTTGGTGAAATTCCTGGTGAAACCTAAGCAGAATTCAAGACGAGCCAGTGCTTTGCTTTAATGCGGTTTTCTTTTCCTGAGATGTGATGCAGCGAAATGAGAGTTTGGATGTACGAAATACACAGCAGGATGAATGAATATCTAAAACATACGTAAGACCTTCTAGGGTTTTTTTTTTTTTTTTAATCATTATTAGAGTCTCAAATTCGGCAGTTTTCGGGTTTTCCCTCTCCCTTTAAGACAACATACCTTTTTGTTTAATTCCTGTGGGTTTCCAGAAACTCATTTTTTTTTTTTAAGCTTCCTAGTTCTTTTCACATTTCCTATGGATTTTTGCAGAGTCATACCCTGTTCACTAAAATTCTTGAAATTAAAATCTTCCTACTCATCTGTTAGGCTCAATACGTATCAGACAAAATCTTCAGGTTGTTACAAGCAGGTTTAATTACCTGCATTTATCCCGAGTCCTTCCTCCTTTTTCTCTTGCCTCTTCATGCCTGTCCCACCCTCTCTCTCTCTCCACACCCCCCGTCCCCTGCCGTCTCTATTTCTCTCTCTCTCCCGCTCTCTCCCCCTCTCTTTTTCTGTCTCTCTGTCTTTCGCTCTCTTGCTCTCTCAACTTTTAGATATTAAAATGATCTATACCCATGTCAGGGTTTCTGCTGTTAAATCATGTTGCCTGTCATCAGAACAAACAATATTAAAAGTGTAAGATATATTAAATATTGCATTATTAGAGCAACTAAGACCCTTTAAATTTCTAGTGAAAACTTGAATGCACTAATTTATTGCAATGACTCACAAAGAAATATTCTTTTCAAAATGACTTAGGGAAACTGTTAGAGAATGTGAAAACTACTAATATAATAATACTCTCAGAATACATCGCAAGCAATGACTTTGACTTTTTTGGGGTTAGAAGATTTACATACATTGTAATGGGGGCTTCCCAGCTGTCTGTAGCAGTAAATAATCTGCTTGCCAATACAGGAGACGTAAGAGTCAGGGGTTCGATCCTGGGTCGGGAAGATCCCCCTGGAGGAGGAAATGGCACCCCACTCCAGTATCCTTGCCTGGAGAAGCCCATGGACGGAGAAGCCTGGTGGGCTACACTCCATGGGGTTGCATAGTCAAACACGACTGTAGCAACTTAGCATGCACATGCGTGCAGTGACAAATAACAGCTTAATCCTGCAAAATACATATTTAATGCATCCAATCAGCACGTGATTTCATTCCTGAAAACAGGTCAACGCCTGCTCTCTTCCTTTTTGGCTGCAAACTTGACCGTCAATCATTCTTCTGTTCTTCCTTCAAGCTCTTCCCCAAGGTGAGCGGAAAGTGAAAATTTACTTTTTGTGACACCAGAGGGACAGCAGTGAGGCTTGGGTGCCGTGTTGTTTGAGTCCTGGCCACAGAGTGTCTGGCAGGCTCACGGCTCACCATCCTGAAGGTACCCCCCCAGGTCTCCCCGACATGCGCCTTGATCACTGACATTCTCCCACCAGAGGGGACTGAAGCGCCATCCTGCTCTGCAGTCAAGCTCAAATCAGAACAAGGTGTGTGGGAGCCGGGGTGGCGTTTGGATTTTAAATCACAGGATGAGTGCCAAGAAAATTTCTGGATAATAAAACTATATCTTATGGTAGTCAAATTAGCATTACGTACATTTCTGTTCTTCTTTTATGCTGTGTGGAAGTTTCAGAAAGAGAAAAAGAACCTGAAGATTCAAATCAATACCTAATGCTTTATTATTATTATTATTTTGAGAAGAGTATGCATGTTTGAGCACACTCCAGGAAATGACGAAGGACAGGAAAGCCTGGCGGGCTACAGTCCATGGGGTCACAGAGAGTCGGACTCGACTTCGCGGCTGAACACACACTCCTGCACATTTTACATCCTCATTCATTCGTTTACATGAAACAGACATAAACTGCCTACATTTGTGACTTTCATTCCTTCATTGGAAAAAGAAAAACTGAGAATCCTCCCTGTCACTGGGACTAAGCTAGGCTTTGGGGAAACAGACAACGAAAGAAGTCATTTCTGGTTTTCCAGAAGTTCTTAGACCGGAGTGGGAGAAGGACGGACGTATGATTATAAAGCAGAGGGAAGTCCTGAGCTTGCAAACCGGACCGCGGAACACTTAACTCTGCTTGGTGGAAATGAAAGTTCCACAGATAAAGTCACATCTTAGTAATCAATTTGAGGACTTCCCTGGTGGCCAGTGGTTAAGAATATCTGCCTTTCAATGCAGGGGATGCAGGTTCAATCCCTACTCTGGGAACTAAGATTCTACAAGCCCTGAAGCAACTAAGTCCTCTGGCAGTGACTACAGAGTCTGTGCGCCTCCATGAAAGATCTCGTATGATGCAGTGAAGACTCTGTGTGCCGCAACTGAGACCCAACACAGCCAAACAAATGAATACCAAACAAGAAATGATCAAGTCGGAGTCAAACAGTCAGAGCGTAGACGGAAATTGTGGTCTCATCCGAAGACACGGGAGCTGAAGGAAGCTTCCTGCAGGTCACAGAAAAGTACAGGAGAGCCTCACGGATGGAGAGACAAGAGGTGGACCTCATAACCCAGCCTGGAAGTCTGGATCTGACCCCCAATGTAAGAGAAAGCCATGAGAAAATGTTTTCAAAAGTAACACTGCATAATGAGCTTCATGGACATCCCCAGTGATTCAGTGCGTGAAGAATTCTCCTGCAATGCAGGAAATACAGGAGACACGAGTTTGATCCCTGGATGGGTAAGATCCCCTGGAGAAGGAAACGGCAACCCACTCCAGTATTCTAGCTTGAACTATCCCATGGACAGAGGAGCCTGGCAGGCTACAGTCCGTGAGTCGGACAGGACCGAGCGACTAGGTTACGAAGGGTTGGACATGACTTAGCAACTAAGCACACGTGCAGTGAGATTTACGCATGAACATTTTTTCCCTTGGAGGCAGTAGAGAGTGCAGACTGAGGGCATTAAGGCAGGAAGGGACTGTAATGTTGACGAGATATGATGAGAATCTGAACAAGCTCAACAGCAAAGGAGAGGGGTGAGCCGGAGAAATACTATGATGCAGAACGAGTGGGGCTTGATCATTTTTCTCAGCATGACTGACAAAGACAAGTGAAAGGCAAAAGGAAAAGAAAAATCAGAAAGGAATCTCAATTTTCCAGAGTGGCTATTCATCAAATAAAGGAGCCAGGAAGAAGAATAGACTCAGGACCACGGCCAACCTGTGCGCGACTGGACCCCTGAGCAGACATCACGGTGGGATCACTCCCCAGCAGCGTGGCATGTGCTCCAGGTTAGGGTGACATTTGCTCTAAAAACCAGACACACAGTTTCTACGTTTACCTTCTGCTCCCTTCCACACCCAGTGGGCACTTCAGCTGTGGTTCATTCCAAGACCCAGGGCTTTCTCTTGTCCTTCTGGTAAATCCTTGGCTGTATCAATCCAGGTGAAGTGGGCAGTGCGGGAAAGCCACGCCTACTTTCTAAACATGACGATGATTAAAACTTTGGCAAAGAAGACCTCTGTCAGGAGATGAGTCATTTGTCCCAGAAGGACAAAGAAGGCATCAAGCGAGACGGCATGTTTTCTTTAAGTACCTGTCAGGCACTTTTCATAATTCGTTTCTGGTTCTCACACAAGACAGTTTTGGAGGTGGTTCAAGTCTCAGAGAGAGCGTGGAAGTGGATCGAGGTCACACAAATACTCAGCCCCTGTGCTTGGATCCAACTGTGTTTCTTTGTTGTTGCTGTTGCTGTTTAGCCCTAAGTCTTATCTGACTCTGCAACCCCATGGGCTGTAGCCTGCCAGGCTCCTCTGTCCATGGGACTCTCTAGGCAAGAATGCTGGAGTGGGTTACCATGCCCTCCTCCAGGGGATCTTCCCAACCCAAGGATCAAACCCAGGTCTCTGGCATTGCAGGTAGATTCTTTACCACTGAGCCACCTAGGAAGTCCCTCCTCACTTTTTTTAAACAATATGAGGCTTTATTTCTTTTCTTTAAATTTGTAAAGTATTACTTGTTTATTTTTAATTGGAGGATAGTTGCTTTACAACATTGTGCTGGTTTCTGCTGTGAAGCCACAGGGATCAGCTGTCTGTATAAATATACCCCCTCCCTCCCTCCCTCCCTCCACCATCCCACCCCTCTAACTCACAAGTGTGATTTTTCTAACACCAAGTCCTTCTTCTTCTCCTTGCAGGACATTTCGTTTAATTCTGCTCTCAACCTGGGAAGGTGCCTGGATTGATGAAACATAAAACTCAATTTTAGCCTTAAATGAAAAAAAAAAAAAAGGGAAATTGCACTTTTAGTTGTGAGGAAAACAGGAGAAATGCAGTAAAATCATCTGGTAAAAGGAGCTCCCATTTTTCTCACCTTTTGATGGTCAAGATTAGTGAATTTATTTACAGAGTGTTCTATCCACAGCTTAATAGTCGTCAAGTCTCTTAGAATGAGAATTTGGGTTCAATACTGTTTAAATGTGATCATGTCACGAGGCTGTGGAATTCCTAGGAAAACCAGTTGACGTTAATTGAGACAGACTTCCCTCATGTTCAGGACTTCCCAGGTGGCGCTAGTGGTAAAGAACTTGCCTGTCAATGATGTAGACACAGGAGATGCTGGTTCGATCCCGAGGTCAGGAAGATCCCCTGGAGGAGGGCAAGGCGATCCACTCCAGCATTCTTCCCTGGAGAATTCCATGGACAGAGGAGCCTGACAGGCTACAGTCCATGGGGTCACAAAGAGTCGGACACCACTGAAGCAACCTAGCATGCAGGCATGCACCCTAGTGTTCAGGGCACTGGTCAAGGTGAGTAATAGATGGGATCTCCCATTGTGACAGGTTTATAACCATGAAAGCTACAGGCACGCGGCTGAAAGGGACTGGGACCTGTGCTCTTCACTTTATGGTCTCAATCTGTTATTGCCAAAGGACCAAATTATCTTGTGCCCAGGGGTGTAGTGATTGGGGTTCATTCTCTCAAAATTGACAGAGGAAACGACTGTTCTCCAGAAGGAACTCTATTAAAAGGGAGAACACTTGCGCTATTGCTAAGGGCACGTGACTTACGGAATGTCTCACTACAGCAGTACGTGCAGCTTGGTGGCAGCATGGGTCATCTGCAGCAGGGAAATGCTCCTGAAGTCACCCCCTGTGGGGTGACCAGGAGAATTCCCATAATTTCCTAAATACCTATGTTTTAAAAAAACATTTAATTTCCCCAAGTGATCCTTTAATTCTTTCTTCTTTACTTGGCTTTTAGAACCAAAGAGAGACGCATAATTTTTTTTTTTCCATTTAAAAAACGTGGGCTTCCCTGGTGGCTCAGGGGTAAAGAATCTGCCTGCCAGAGCAGGAGACCTGGGTTGGAGCCCTGATCCGGGGAGATCCCATGTGCCACGGAGCAGCGGAGCCCCTGCACCACAGCCATGAGGCCTGTGTTCCAGAGCCGGGGGCCACGGCCGTGGGGCCCACATCCCGCCGCGGCTGCAGCCTCCGTGCCCCAGAGTCTGAGCTCGGCAACAGGAGAAGCCGCTGCAACCAGAAGCCTGTGGACCCCAACTAGAGAGTCACCCCCTCTGTCTGCAACTAGGGAAAGCCCACGCAGCAACGAAGACCCGGTGCAACCAAAATTAAACACGAATTAAGTACAATAATAAATAAAAAATAGTTTTAGGTAAAAAAAGAGAACGTTTACGTAAAATAACGAACATCTGTTTTTAGTGTTCCCGGTTCTACCTAGAGAATAATGAGCTGCCCAGTGGTCAGGAGAGAGAATGTTATCAGCAAATGTTGGTGGAGTAATATTTGTATTCTTGCTGCAGAGGCAATTGTACCGTAGTGTTATGAGATGATGGACCAACAGAAATACCGCACGGAGCCAAGTGGGCCACTGTGTTCCAAGCTACACGGGAAGGGGCGTATCTTGGAAAGATAGAAAAGCAAATTAGTTAAGAAGGTGTTTTTCAAAGAGGAGAACGCCACGTACACTACTGAGCTTTATGAGTTGGGTGGGTTTCTGTATAAATGCTGCTTTGAAACTTCAATAAAATGCTGTTAGCTCTCCATGCTGGGACTTCCCTGGTGGCTCAGATGGTAAAAGCTATTCAAGCTAGTGGGGGAGAAAAGCAGCGAGGTGGTAAGTCACCCCAAGTCATTTTTGTTTGGCTTTGGTATATGCTCTGTGTGCTTTTGGTACCTGGTTCACCATAACAGCTACTGTTGCTTTGCTTAATATTAAAAATGATATTTCCTGGGCACTCACAAATCATGGCAAAAAAACCAGAAATAGCTTGGGAAAAGCAGAGCTTAAATTTTAAAACTGTCCTATTAGACCTGAATGGTTGGTTCCTAGAAACATTGTTTGCACAGTGGACTATTGACAGCTGCCAATATTTGCCACATGAGGAGGGTGCCAGCTGGGTCACAGGGGTAAGTCTTCTGGATTCCCCTGGAGAGTTCCTTCTGCTGAGCGCGGCAGAATTTCCTGGGCCTGAATTTCCCCCTGGCACCTCTGTGTCCCACAGCTTGACTCCGTCCTGATTCCCCTGCCTCCCTGGTGCCTTTCTGCATCTCGAGCTGAAGCCAGCACTGGCCGGAGGGGACAGAGTCGGTGATGGGAACAGCAGAGAGAGAACGATAGGAAAGCAGGTGGGTCTGTTGAGTCGGCCACCATGGAGCCACGTCTCGTTGCGTCTTTCTGAAGGCACAGGTTAACGGAAAACTGACGGTCTGGCTCATGCATAACATGGACAAACCTAACCACATCCCCTCAAGTGAGGTTGTTAGTGAACTGTGAGCAGCTGGAACCAAAGACTGCTCCACAAAGGGGAGAGAGATGGAAATACTCTTGAATAGTCATGTACCTACACACGAACCCTGTCTCCTGTCTCACTGTTTAATTGCCTCCTCTGAGTGTGCGTACGTGGGGGCTGGGGAAGGTCCTGTAACTTGCTTCCTACCCCAGAATAGGGAAAAGGTGACAGATGTGTGCCTGTGTGGATGTGATGGTGCGATGACGTGATATAACTGATCATCTGACTTCCTGACTCCCGGGGGAGCGTGTGTCGGGGAGCCCACAAGTGGGGAGCTGGAGGCAATCTCTGGACACTGACAATGGCCTCTGACCAGCAATCGTCAAGAAACCCAAGTCCTCATTCCTACAACCCAAGGAACTGAACTGTGAAAACCCAGGTCAATCCCTCTCCAGGTGGACCTCGATACCACCTCCCTAGTCAGCACTTCGTTGATGATTTTTGAGAGCCCAAGAGTGGACCTAGATTTATCACAGCTGGCTTCCTTACCCACGGAAAATATGAGAGAAGAGAGTGGACTTTCTTAAGCAGTCATGTTCATGGGAAATTCTTATCCAGCAATAGAAAACAAATACAGGGAGCCAATCCAAGAATGTAATCGAGGTGCATCAAAGGGGACTAAGTAAGATGCAAGACCCAGAGTCTGCGCCAAGGAGCCTTCCTTCAGCGAGATTATCTAGGGAAAAATTATATACATATACTGTAATTAAGTGTTAGTTGCTCAGTCGTACCCGACTCTTTGTGACCCCATGGACTGCAGCCCTCTGTCCATGAGATTTTCCAGGCAAGGATACTGGAGTGGGTTGCCATTTCCTTCTCCAGGGGATCTTACCAACCCAGGAATTGAACCCAGGTCTCCTGCACTGCAGGCAGATTCTTTACCAACTGAGCTACAAGGGAAGCTCATATAAACGTTTTTGAGAACTCATGTAGTAAAAAAAAAAAAAAATCTGCTTAGCAGTTAAAGTTGGAAGGTCCAAAATGTATCTGTTCAAAACAATTCTGCATGTATTAATGTGCCAAGAGACATTTGCACCCATGAACGCTCAGGATGACCTGCTGGTTAAAGGCAAGGTACCTGGATGCAAAGCATGTGGTACCTCTGACTATCACAGTATTTATTCACTGATGGTGACCACAAGGACAGTGGGCTGGAATTTCTAGGACTGACTACAGTGGAGACCTTAAAGGAAAAGATGGGGCAGGGCTTTAAACTCCCCACTTTATAGTCAGAGAAATAAAAGTCTGAAAATTAATGGCTTTACAAATGTCTTCTTCCAGACTTTGCTGGTGGTCCAGTGGTTAAGAAGCCACCTGCCAGTGCAGGGGACGCAGGTTCGATCCCTGGTCTGGGAAGGGTCCACTTGCCTCAGGGCAACTAAACCCGTGAGACACAACTGCCTGAGCTTGTGCTCCAGAACCCGCAGACCACAGCTGCTGAGCCAGGTCCTAGAGCCTCTGCTCTGCAACGAGAGGAGTCACCAGGCAGAAGCCTGCACACGGCAGCTAGGGAACAGCCCCTGCTCACCGCAACCAGACAGGCCAGAGTTCAGTGATGAGGACCCCACGGCCAAAAATAAAATAAACAGTTTTAAAAAACAATGCATCAATATTACTTTCACTTGTCTTCTTTCTTACAGCCACAGTGGAGCCTCATTAAAAACTCCAACCAGACACAGCCTTATTTAGGTTATCACTTAGAAAGCAAGTTGAATGCACAGTTGCTAAATTTATTACATGAGGTAAGAAGGCTGACTAAAGAGTAGGTCTGAGAGATTTTGGATGGGGATGAACCTGAGTCTTGAATGCCAGCTTCTGTAGGGTTCCCTCGGGCCGTCAGACGGACCCCTGTCCCCCCGTCCGAGGAGGCTGCCCAAGGAGCTTCGCGCCCCTGTGAGATCTCAGCAGGGGCAGAGTGTTAATGGGGTTACCACCGTATCCTTCTCCAGGCTGGTACATACAAGCATCTTCCAGCGTACTCTGTGTGGGGTAATGCAAAATTTAATCTTAGAGGAGATAACTTGTACACACCGATCATTGCTAAATCAGCCAATTTATACTGGCAGAAAAGTAGCAAATATGTGTGGGAACGGATCCCCAGATTGCTAGACCCACGAGACCAATAAAACGCTGGCTCAGCCCACACTTATAGTTTGGGGTACACTTCCCCGGGAATTTGAATTTAATGTGATAGTTCAAGCAGCTGGAAGTAGATGGAACAGTCTACTTGGATGACTGGATGGGACGTTATCCTGAATTTAATGGGGCTGAAGTTTTAGAGCTGCCGGAACGCGGGGGCGGAAATCTAAGCGCTTGGGGAAATAATGGTGTCTGCGTACCTTGTCATATGCAAATGGCTCGCCTGCTCCTTCACTGCGTCAACTATCAGGGCCCCAGAGACTCTCAGTTTACTAAGGTGGTAGAAAGGCAATAGGTGAGGAAAACAGCATCCCCGAAAGCTCTTAGGTAACTGACCTGCAACTGATCCCTGGCTGAGGCTGATGGGATGGGCATCCACTGAAGTGGGCACCTTGATCGTGGAAGTGATGCGCTCGGGGATGAAGCCACGTGGGAGCGCTCAGATGCTACGGACAAGGAGGTGAGATTACGGAAACGGGAAGCAGGAAGGCGGTGTCCGCCGCCGCGCTTTATTCCAAAGGCATCGGAAGTGAAGTGAAGTGAATTGAAAGGCACTGAGTCATGCCCGACTCTTCACAACCCCATGGTGGTTGAGACAGAGCTTGGCACAGAGCAAGAGCTCTGACAGTGTGACCCAGTATTTATTACAATGATTTCCCTGCCATCAGTCTGCCTCTCTTGATGTTTCTCCAAAGGTCTTTGCTGGGCAAACTCTAACACAGGGAAAAACATGCATCTCGGGCTTGTCCCCTAGTGGGAAATAGTTGCTGGCTCCGTCCAGCCTGTAGGATTACCGAAGCCCCGGGCTCCGGGGGGCGTGAGGTCTGTCCAACAGAACAACAGCGTTTCTACTCAGACAATGTTTGCTCTTTGGCAAAGATGATTCGATAGCTTTCCTCAGTTCTCAAACCTCCAGTAACCTCCTCCTCTCAAATCTTCCTTTTCAGCCAACAACTTGGCCTCCTGTTCAAATGAGGGGTTGAGAATCGTCAGATGGAAACACTAAACCCTGAACCCTGCAGTCTTCTCATCTCAGATCTGAAACCCACTCCAGGTCAGCTCCTCATCCTGTGCTTCCAAAGGGCGGGTCCCTTCTCTCATCAGAGAAAGACACACACCCAGTCCAGGCCCACGTCCCCAGGACCTTCCCAGGGATGTTGCTCCTTGACCCCTCCCCTCCGCCTCCTTTGGCTCCATGCTCCGCCGGGTCCTTGTCACCAGCGTCCCTCCCGCTCCTCTCGCTCACCTCCGGTCCCTGTGTCCCCTGCGCCTCCTCTCGCTCACCTCCGGTCCCTGTGCCCCCTGCGCCTCCTCTCGCTCACCTCCGGTCCCTGTGTCCCCTGCGCCTCCTCTCGCTCACCTCCGGTCCCTGCGCCCCCTGAGCCTCCTCTCGCTCACCTCCGGTCCCTGCGCCCCCTGCGCCTCCTCTCGCTCACCTCCGGTCCCTGCGTCCCCTGAGCCTCCTCTCGCTCACCTCCGGTCCCTGCGTCCCCTGCGCCTCCTCTCGCTCACCTCCGGTCCCTGCGTCCCCTGAGCCTCCTCTCGCTCACCTCCGGTCCCTGCGCCCCCTTGCGCCCCCTGCGCCTCCTCTCGCTCACCTCCGGTCCCTGCGCCCCCTGAGCCTCCTCTCGCTCACCTCCGGTCCCTGCACCCCCTGCGCCCCCTGCGCCTCCTCTCGCTCACCTCCGGTCCCTGCGCCCCCTGCGCCTCCTCTCGCTCACCTCCGGTCCCTGCGCCCCCTGCGCCTCCTCTCGCTCACCTCCGGTCCCTGCGCCCCCTGCGCCTCCTCTCGCTCACCTCCGGTCCCTGCGTCCCCTGAGCCTCCTCTCGCTCACCTCCGGTCCCTGCGTCCCCTGAGCCTCCTCTCGCTCACCTCCGGTCCCAGCGCCCCCTGCGCCTCCTCTCGCTCACCTCCGGTCCCTGCGCCCCCTGCGCCTCCTCTCGCTCACCTCCGGTCCCTGCGCCCCCTGCGCCCCCTGCGCCTCCTCTCGCTCACCTCCGGTCCCTGCGCCCACTGCGCCCCCTGCCGTCCCGCTGCTCTGTCGTCCAGAAACACGCTCCTCACAAGGTCTAACCCAGGTCTGTATGCCTCTTCTCATTCCACTCACTCCCATCTGAGCTCTGAACATGTGAACATTTTCAAATCACCTCCATTTATGTTGTTCACATTTTCCCATTTACTTTCAGCCAGAGGTGACATGATTTTTAAGATAGAAGGTGGGAGGAGAAGGGGACAACAGAAGATGAGATGGTTGGACAGCATCACCCATCACCGTCTCAATGGACATGAGTCTGAGCAAACTCTGAGAGATGGTGATGGACAGGCAAGCCTGGCATGTTACAGTCCATGGGGTCACAAAGAGTCGGACTCAACTGAGCAACTGAACTGATATCTAACTATGTCAAGAATAATCTCTTCTGGTAAGTTTAAATCCAGACTCTAGTTGAAGGAAAGCATTGGGTGATGGTTTAACTAGCCACATTGTTTTTCTTGATGGAAGGTACACTATCAAGGTGTCTGACAATCGGTGCAGCTGAGATGCAATGAAATATGGTACCTCCTGCGCATGGAGACCTCGACTCCACAGCCTGATGATCTGCTGACTGCCAATTCTCTCAACAGTCAGTCATTCTTGTCTTTGCTTCTCCAGGGGCTTATTGTGTGCGTGTGTGTCTGTGCGCACACGTGCACACACCCATGCTCGCTCAATTGTGTCTGAGTCTTTGCAATCCCATGGACTGTAGCCCACCAGGCTCCTCTGTCCATGGGATTCTCCAGGCAAGAACACTGCAGTGGGTAGCCACTCCCTTCTCCCCGGGATCTTCCCTACCCAGGGATCGAACCCATGTCTCTTATATCTCCTGCTTTGGCAGGCGGGTTCTTTAACCACCAGGTGCTTAACCTTACTGTAAATGTGTGTGTCTCTTTGTCTGCTATATAACTCTTGCCAGGACGGGGCCCTTGGAAGGCACAGGCATGTCTAGTCGACTCAGACCAGGACGCCCTCTGCCACCAGAGAGCCTGGGTCACGAAAGGCTTTCGCTTCGTGTGTCTGGGTCCATGGAGTCAGAGGGTGAAGCCTCCTTCCAGGAGCTCACTCTGTTAGGAGCAGAATGTGAGCTGCTATCAGCTAGAAGGAGTTCGCTCTGATTTTTGCCTCAGTTATTAAGCTCTAAAACAAAACGCTGTAAAACCCTTTAACACGAGAACACTTTTGGGCTTTATAAAATACCACTCACCAACTACCCCACCCCTGCAGTACAATGAGGGTTAACTATTGGTTTGCTGTACCTCCTGGGTGAATCTTCTTAATGAAATGACCTGAATATGTAGCCGGAATATCCTTCCACATGCCCTAAAAGGGTTTCCCAGGTGGCTCAGTGGTTAAAGACTCTGCCTGCAAAGCAGGAGACCCAGGAGAGGCAGGTTCGATCCCTAGGCCGGGGAGATCCCCTGGAGAAGGAAATGGCAACCCACTCCGGTATTCTCACCTGGAGAATCCCATGGAGAGAGGAGCCTGGTGGGCTACAGTCCATAGGGTTGCAAAGGTCGGACTCAAATGAAGCGACTGAGCAGGTACATGCACGCCCTAAAAGTGTGAAGTTTTCCGAAGACAGAACAAATGAGCTAACATAAACAAAACCCTGGAAATTTCTTGCACAAAATGCAAAGCAAATATCCCCTCTCTGGACTCCGCTTTGTGCAGTCAGGGATATAAACCAGAGCACAGTAATCGTTCTGGGACCCCTCGGGTCCTTAAGCGAAGGACAGAGGCAGTTTTCTCTTTTAGATACAAAAATAAAGAAGAAAACTCTGATCTGGAACAGGTGCCGATGCTTGTGTGGTCATGAGCCGTAATTCACTCTAAATGATGCTTCATCTCACCTTCGGATCCCAAATTTTCATTTTAAAGATGAGATGAAGCAGTGGAAACCCCTAAACTGTGTAGTTGTCCCTGTGGTTCTGAATGAGGTCGGGGTTATTCTGGGAGAGTGCAGCCCTTGTTTACTGATGTTTAGGTGCTGCGGCTTGCTGGTGTTGTGGGAGGAGACACATAACTGATCACAAATCATTAAATGTTTACAACTTGCATTTGGAAAAATCAATTACCAGCTGCACTCACAGACCTAAGAAGTTGAACAAATGAAATAGAATGATTTGCTTCCTCCTGGGGATAACGGGAGACTAAATGAGAAAACATGTATTAAGTGCTCTCTGAAAATGTCGTATAAATGCATGATATTAACAGCTAGCATTATGTTTTCAGCATTTTCTGGCTCATTAATTTATATCTGGGTTTCAAAAGATTTATCTGCCATTTTAACTGAAAGAAGCCACGTGACTTAATGTTTTTTTAATAGTACATTTTTTAAGTGTACATTCATAAAGGAAAACACTCATTGCTAACATGTAAAATGATTTTTAAAACTTGGCTTCTTATTAAAGAAACTTGGAGACCCGGGTTCTATTCCTGGGTCAGGAAGATCCCCTGGAGGAAGGCATGGCAACCCACTCCAGGATGCCTGACTGGAGAATTCCATGGTAGAGGAGCCTGGCGGGCTACAGTCCACAGGGTCACAGAGTTGGACACGACTAAGCAGGTGGAAGGACTGATGCTAAGGCTGAAACTCCAGTACTTTGGCCGCCTCATGCGAAGAGTTGACTCATTGGAAAAGACGCTGATGCTGGGAGGGATTGGGGGCAGGAGGAGAAGGGGACGACAGAGGATGAGATGGCTGGATGGCATCACCGATTCTATGGACATGACTTTGGGTAAACTCCGGGAGTTGGTGATGGACAGGGAGGACTGACATGCTGCGATTCATGGGGTCGCAAAGAGTCGAACACGACTGAGCGACGGAACTGAACTGATGGAGCAAGTGACACGCATCAAAATCTTTTCTGAATATGTTATACCAAGGTACACCAGCAGAGGGCAGCAACGCCTCATAATTTAACTAACAGTCACGTTTCTTGGATTGGAAGGGAGTTAGAGTTATTTCAATTTTTCATTGCAAATCAAAGCATAATTACAAATTAATGTCTTATCCTGCCACCAGCCTCAGAGGCCATAGGAGTATGTTCTATAAATGAAGAAAAAATGGTTAGTTCTAATTATACGTGAAATCACTGTTGTTTTATCTGGAGCTACCCTTTTCTTCTTGGTTTTACTCATCTTTAGACTGGACGAGACATCATAAGAGAGACAAGGACTGGCTACCAGTACCCTTCTTGGATTAATTTCTATGTTTTGTGGCTTAAGATATATATTTTGATTTATTATCCCTATAATTTAAATCACTTCAAATTCAATTACTGCATTTCCCTAACTTCTGCATTTCAAACCAAGAACACAGACGAGATCAACCTAAACAAAGCAACGCGTGGGTTTTATTTTGAAAACCAGATCCTTTCCTTACAAGGATACAAGGAAATCCAAAATAGTGCGCGTGGCATAGGTTTTCACCTGCCTGAGTGAGCGAACGTGGTCTTGCCTACATTTGAATTCTGCTATTTCTCGGTCCTGAAAATGGAACCCAGTGAATCGGAACATTTCGTGCAGGCGAAAGGAGGTATCGAGGTAGAAGGAACATTCTTACTAAGCCCGAGGGTCGGTAGAGCTGAGGCAGAATCCTTAAGTAAGCAGGCCAGGGGATGGGGCACCCACACCCCCTGTTTCCAGTCGAATTTAGCAGAACCAAGAACGCAGGGGAAAACTTTCATGAGGCAGGCTGCAGGCCACCTGCAGTGAGAGCTCCATCACCGTGCGTGTGTGTCAGTCGCTCAGTCGTGTCTGACTCTTTGCCACCCCATGGACCGTAGCCCCCCAGGCTCCTCAGTCCGCGGGATTCTCCAGGCAAGAACACTGGAGTGGGTCGCCACTTCCTTCTCCAGGGGACATTCCACACCCAGGGATCGAACCCGGGTCTCCCGCATTTGAAACGGATTCTTTACCATCTGAGCTATCAGGGAACCATAAGAACCGCCAAACAGGATAAGGGCTTCAGTGAGAAACGAGTCTCCCAGGAGCTTTAAACAGGGCGCAGAGACTTAGTGATCAAAGGCTGAAGGAGCAGGTGGTCTTTAGGCCACTTTGCAAATCCAGATGCTCTCAGGTTGACGTTGGCTGGTGGAGCATCTCCTGGGCACCAGCGGCTGCATCTGGGGACCCCAGAGCCTTCATCCTGCCCCACCCTGCCCTGGCACGGTCCTGGAGCCGATGCGTGAGAGGCTGTCTATGTCTCTTCCCTTTTCTTCCAGACTTCAGTGGCCTGTCATTCCGAGCACCCTGCCTGTTCCTGAACTTCACACATAGGGACAAGCTATAACAAAAGAAAGTGTCAAGCAGATCAAACTTTTTAAAAAAATAATTGAATTTATTTATTTTAATTGGAGAACAATTGCTTTACAATATTGTGTTGGTTTCTGCCAAATATCAACATAATTCTGCCAAATATCTGCCAATATCAACAAATCTGCCATCGGTATACATGTGTCCCCTCCCTCTTGAACTTCCCTCCCAGCTCTCTCCCCTTCCCACCCCTCTAGGTTGTGACAGAGCCCTGGTTTGAGTTCCCTGAACCATTGGCTATGTATATTACATATAGTAATGCACATGTTTCCATGCCACTCTCTCCATAGAAATCCCACCCTGTCCTTTCTCCTCCCCTTGCCCCCAGTGTCTCAAATAGAGCAATCTTCTTTAAAAAAAATTGTTGAAGTATAGTTGATGCACAGTAATATTAATAAGTTATAGGTGTACAATATAGTGACTCATAATTTTTGAAGATTATACTCTATTTACATAATTATAAAATATTGGCTATATTCCCCACAATGTACAGTATATCCTTGTAGCTTATTTCCTCCATAATAGTTTGTGCCTCTTACTCCTCGACCCCCGTTTGCCCCTCCCCCACCTATCTCACTCACGAGTCAACCACTAAAGAGATAAAGTTCTCTTTATCTGTGAGTCTGCTCCATATTGACTCAGTATGAGCAACAATACTTTGCTGTATTTTTTAGATTCCACATAAAAGTGATATCATACAGTATTCTCTGTCTGACTTCTTTCACTTGCCAGAATGCCCTCCAAGTCCAACCAGGTGGCTGCAAACAGTGAACTTGTTGTTCTTTTTCGTGGCTGAGTAGTACTCTATTGTATGGGTCTAGTACATCTTTCTCCATAGAACAGGCCCATCTTTGCTTCACTTTCTCAGGTGACTGCAGGTGAGCCTGCACCAGCAGGAGCTGAGTCAAGATGCCAAACAGCCACTGAAGCCTCCCAAGCTGCACCCCGTCCACGGCACACCCCCCTTCCAGCATCCTGCAGGCTCCTGCCCTGCCCACTTCCCTGACACGTGCACAGGAGCTGCCTCCTCCTGACAAGCTCCTCACCGTGAGCAGGAAAAGCTCGACTGTCCACTGCGGCTGCCCCCCGTCTGGGCTACAGGATCGTCTCTCTCCACCTCTGCTCTCTGCCCCACTGGGTCCCCAGCCCGGGGCTTATTTGCAGGGATGTCTCTCTGTCCTTTGATGCCTCCTGGGTCTCCTGTCGTGAGCTCCCACTGCCTCCGGGGGTCCTCCTAGCTCCGTGTCAGTCCCTGAGCCCATGGCTTGAGGGTACAGTCTAGACACCCTAAGGTGACCTTCACACATCCTTTCAGACACTCTGCCAGCGGATACTCAGTAGTCACCGTGTATCCAGCCTCCAGGGTAGCCAAGCATTAAATGAATGATTTCATGTAACATTGAAAACCCTCTGAAGTTACATGGGAGGATTCGCTAGGGATAAATATTAGGAACTCTAACCAATAAAACTGACCACATCCCCCACCAAGTTAGCTGAACTACAAAAAAGCACACGTTAATATGTTTATCAGCCAAAATGCCTGGTAGCCAGTCAGTTAGCCTAGGCTTAATTGGCTTGATGTACTAAAGCTGTTGAAAGAGACAAAAAATTGCTAGAACCTATACTGATCCAAACCAACATTTCAGTTAAGTCCAGCCCCCGTATTAATTTTAAAAAGCAGACGTAGAATGTTTGCACTTTACTGCTCATTACTGTTTTACTATATAGTTATAGAAAATGCTTGCAGTTGAGAGGTAACACTTTGCCTTATTTTTCAAGTGGAATTTAAAATCCCAAGAACAGTTTCTAAATTATGTAAGATTATCTTATCATTAGCACATAGTGAGTGTTCAATAAGTGTTAGCTATTTTTATGATTTGCAGCCTCGCCAGGATGGAGCTTCTAAGGCCTTTCTGTGGATCCCAGTCATTCCTGAGTCTCTGGGGCCTGAAATGGTGCCAGGGACATCATTCATGCTCAGGAAATATCGTATCCAGCAGGCTGTCATATACAGTTGAATGTTACCTGGCATAATGATAAAATGTCTGAGCTGTGACCCCCAAATGTTGAAATAGCAATGTACCCACCTGGCTCTGGGACCTGATGTGAGTCTGCCAAGTCTCTCTCACCTTCATTTATTCAGTTATAAATAAAGCTAAAGATAATACTGAGCTCCTAGAGTTATCATGAGGAGCCGTGGGGAAATGCTCAGAAAGGACTTCAAAAAGCCCTTTGGGATGGAGCAAGCGTCCAACGATTACTAACTGCAGCTGTTATATCATCTCTATGTGTAGAAACAGCTTCGTGTGGCTCAGTGGTAAAGAACTCTCCTGCTAATGCAGGAGATACAAGACATGCAGTTTCCATTCCTTGGTCGGGAAGATCCCCTGGAGCAAGAAACGGCAACCCACTCCAGTACTCCTGCCTGGAGAATGCCATGGACAGAGGAGCCTGGCAGGCTGCAGTCGTTGGGTTGCAAAGAATTGGACACGACTTAACGATAGACTTTAATAGTGCAGAAAACAAATGTGTCTAGGATACAACATGTCCTCTAACACATCTACCTTCTCCCTGCCTGGATGAGCTGTCCTGAATGAAAAACTCAAGTCTCAAAGAGCTTCCCAAGTCCAATGTGTAAAGCTCTGTAGGTCACAACACCAGAGTTCCATACAAGGCGTGTCTGCTTCCTACTGAGCAGACAGCTTTGACCACATCATACTTGATCTTATGTAGACTGGCTTAGGAAAGGAAAGTCGCTCAGTTGTGTCCGACTCTTCGCAACCCCAAGGACTGTAGCCTACCAGGCTCCTGGCTTAAGATACATACAATTCACTCCCACAATTGCTGTATGATTTAAGTGGAGGTTGGTAGGAATTAATCTGAAAATATGTAATGTGAATATACTCACACCCATCTTAGTTTAGGCTTCCCAAGTAGCTCAGTGATAAAGAATCCTCCTGCCAACACAGGAGATGCAGGAGACGCAAGTTCGATCCCTGAGTCTGGAAGATCCCCTGGAGAAGGAAATGGCAACCCACCCCAGTATTCTTGGCTGGGAAATCCCATGGACAGAGGAGCCTGGCGGGCTCAGTCCAGGGGGGTCACAAAGAGTTGGACATGACTGAGCACGCACGTTCCTTATTTTATCAAGAAGGCAGCCCTCTGCACCTCATCGACTTTCAGAACAAGCAGCCCACCTGCTGGTCTGAGGCTCTGCTAGGGCCGAATGCTTCAAGGTCAGGGTCGAGTTGGAACTGCACTTGGGAGACCACAGAGCAAGCGGACCAAAGCGAGCCAGAGCCTCACTGGTGAGCAGCTAGTGTGAGGAATGACCACTTTCAGGAGAAGGGCGGCCTGGGAAATTCAGAATGAGAGAGGGAGAAAGAGAGAGACTGAGAGCTTCGAGAGAAAGAGCTAAGGCCCTACTGATCGTTCAGTTGCTCAGCCCTGTCCGACTCTTGCGACCCCATGGACTGTAGCCTGCCAGGCTCCTCTGTCCGTGGGATTTCCCAGGCAAGACTACTGGAGTGGGTTGCCATTTCCTTCTCCAGGGGATCTTCCTGACCCAGGGGTCGAACTCGCGTCTCCTGCATTGCAGGCAGACTCTTTACCCCTTGTGTCATGAGGGAATAGCAGCGTGGAAACCCGGGCGCTTCCTGTGGGGTGGTTCTGCCCAGGCTCAGGGGAGGCAGTAATCCTGCCCCTGAAGCCTATGACTGCTCCTCTAGCCCCGTTTCAGATCAGATCTTCTCTTAATTACAGCACTTACCTGACTGAATTGTCCCGAGACCTGAGGAAATCTCCAGCTTTTCCTGTCCCATCCACCCCCGTGCAGCTTGGGAGTCAGCAGACTGAAGCCCTGTCTTTGGATCTGACTAGCAATTTAAGAGTTGACCGATTTTCATGTTCTTAGGAATGCTTGCCTCCATCGCGGTGTTTATCCTTGGGGACATCTTATCTCTTTCAGAGCAGGGACACAGGAGTACTGTAGGAGTATCCGTTCTCCTAGGGAAAAGGTGGTCACCCTAACATTTTGAAAGACCATCTCTCTTAACTACTAACATGAGCTGTGTTTTGGTTTTTTTTTTCCTTCATTATGTCAGGTCATACTTGGGGTAGAGCTGGAGGACGTGGAGAAACAAGCAGGTCAGTGTCACTGAGTCTGAATTCCAAACACGTCATTGAAACACACAGCTCACTTAACTCTTCTCACACGTCTGGGGTTGTGCACACACAGACATAAAAAAATTTGCTGTGTTGGGATGAAAAACCCATATCACGACTCACAACAAGATACTGTTACCAGAAATGCCTGGTTAATGCTTAATTTGCACAGAGCAGAAGGAAAGAAGGTTTTCTTATTAACCAGGCTTAAGCAAATTCAAATATTCTTTGAAGAATTAATAATTACTGATATTAAAGGGCACGAGTTTGTTAACAGCTATGCTACATACTTTTTTCTGATCTTTCAAATGCAGTGTGAAGCAGCATTCAGACTTCAGCTCTGAATTTTGAATCAAAACTTTGGTTTCCTAGAGAATTCATCTGATGTTTCTGTTACCACTATTCGCAACCCCACCTTAACATATTAGAGCTCAGGTATGTTAATTCCCAAATGGGACTTGCATTTTGCAGTATTAAAAAATGAGTGTTAAACCTTTTGATTTACAACAATTAAATTGGGAGCATATATGATCTTCCTAGGAACATTTATAGTCTTGTCAATAACATTTTAAATGTCATTTGTTTGTATTCCTTTACACAGTTCTAAACCTTCTAGGTAGTTGTTTCATGAACTACTTAAATTCACAAAGTTATTTCTACCAAGTTATTTCCTGGAGGCTTTTTCTGAACTGAATGGCTGTGTTGAATCCTGCTAGAGTGTCCCAGGCTTTTCTGTCTCACATATCCCCTCATCAAACTTTGACCCATATGTCCCAACACTAAGACTCATGGTAAGCAGCAGTCACTGTCTGTTATTTGCCAGACGCTCTTCTAAGCATTCGTACTTGTTACTTCTCAAGCGTATGTGAGTTCTCAGTCTTGTCCGACTCTTTGCAACCCCATAGACTGTAGCCCTGGAGAAGGCAATGGCACCCCACTCCAGTACTCTTGGCTGGAAAATCCCATGGGCAGAGGAGCCTGGTGGGCTGCAGTCCATGGGGTCGCTAGGAGTTGGACACGACTGAGTGACTTCACTTTCACTTTTCACTTTCATGCTTTGGAGAAGGAAATGGCAACCCACTCCAGTGTTCTTGCCTGGAGAATCCCAGGGATGGGGAAGCCTGGTGGGCTGCTGTCTCTGGGGTCACACAGAGTCAGACATGACTGAAGTGACTTAGCAGCAGCAGCAGCAGACTGTAGCCCGCCAGACTCCCCTGTCCATGGCATTTTTTCAGGTAAGAATACTGGAGAGCGTCACCATTTCCTCCAACAGGGAATCTTCCTGACCTGGGGATCGAACCCTCGTCTCTTGCATCTCCTGCATTGACAGGCGGATCCTTTACCACTAGCACCACCTGAGAAGCCCAGTTACTTCTCAGACAGCCCCATAAAGTAAGGAGGATTTTCATCTTCATTGTAAATGTTTGAAGATTGAGACAGAGGTACGTTAAACAGCCAGTAAGTGATAGAGAGTGGACTTTTAGCCCAGAGACCTCATCTCTGTGCTTTTATTAAGCTCTTTGCTTGGGCACTAGAAATGCAAAAAAGCAAAGAAATTTTCTGCCATGTAGAAAAACTAGAGGTGGACACAGCAACAAAAACAAAAAATTACAACATGATTCATTTCAAACACTATGCTTTAGTCAGTGTTAGGAGAGACACCAAAGGTCTCTTTACACTGTCTGCCTATCGTATGCAACCCACCATCCCAGACACTTAGGCCAGATACTGGTCTAATGGGCTTCCCAGGTCCTCAAGTAGTAAAGAATCCGCCTGCCAATGCAGGAGATGCAGGGGACATGGGTTCGACCCCTGGGTTTTGACGATCCCCTGGAGGAGGGGCATGGCAACCCACTCCAGCATTCTTGCCTGGAGAAGTCCATGGACAGAGGAGCCTGGCGGCTACAGTCTGTGAGGTTCACAAAGAGTCAGACGCGACTGAGCATGCACACCTACTGGTCTAATGGTCAAACTGAATTTCTAAGGAATCTACGATCATCCATTTAGTGTGGCAGAGGACTGGTGAGCCTGAGGAGTGGTGCGGTGGGGCTGATCAGGGGCACATCAGAAAGGACGCTCCCTTGGTGGAAGGACACTGCGTGCCCTTGGTGTGACATAGTCGGCTCTGGGTTCACCAGGCCCAGGACTTTCTCCGGGTGGGCAACCAGCCAGCCTGTTCCCCAGGCTTCCTCGAGTGAAGTGAGCTCCTTGGACTGATTTCCAGCTGAGGAAATGTGCACTGCTGTGATGTTCTGTCCTCTGCCATCTGCCCGCTGAAAGTCACGGCATCCCACCCAGACTCCCAGGGGTAGGACACGGCAGAGCCGCCACATGCAGAAAGCCTGGCTTTCTGAACAAGACCAGGAAGGAGAGACCCAGCGCTGCCCTGAGCCCCTGGAGAGGGCGATGTTTACAGCAGCCAGCTCATCTTGAACACGCTGGAGGGCTGTTGGGTTTTAGACAGAGAGACTGTTTCCAAGATGACTCTGGGGTGTCTGCCATTGGCATGGACTGATACTTGTGACAAAATTATGGGAGAAAAGCAGGAAAGTCCTGGTGTTCTTCCAATTTAAGTACAAAATGCTACTTTATGCCATCTGGGGACTCCTTGCCAAGTCTTGTTGGAACAATTTCTTACTGGACCAATAAAAATCTGTATGCGTAGACCAAACAGGGTCTCTAGTGTTTTTTTAGAATTGCAGCTCTCAAGTTGCATGTGTAGAATAATCACCTGGGGAAAATTCAAATTGTAATTCTCAAGGTTTGAGGCCGGGCTTCCCAGGTGGCTCAGTGGTAAAGAAACTGCCTGCCAGTACAGGAGATGCAAGAGATGAGGGTTTGATCCCTGGGCCGGGAAGATCCCCTGGAGAAGAAGTGGTAACCCACTCTAGTACTCTTGCCTGGGAAATCTTGTGGACAGAGGAGTTGGCAGGCTACAGTCCATGGGGTCGCAAAGAGTCAGACACAACTTGATAAGTAAGGATGCGTGCATTTTTCTTTTTTTTCCTTCTAACCATCATCCAAGTGATTCTGACATAGGAAAGGTTAAGGGTGAATGAATACCCTTTTGAGAAAATCTACCCAAGTTCTAATCTACTGATGTAGCCCAGACGTTATAAGACTAAATATAGGAATACAGAATAACTCCATTTGACATGCACTGGAAAGGGCTCCGTAGGCAGGACCTATAGAAATGACACGGTAAGTATAGCACTGAGAAAATCTGACCTCAGCAGGAACGCTGCAAATTAATATCTAAGCCCCCTTTGTTAACTCAGCAGGAGTTCCTTCTTATGCCTCAGGGTGTTATAACAGCCCAAACAACCAAATAAAAAATAAACTAAAACTCATCTGCTTCTCCAGGCCCTTTTTGTCCTTCAGTTGCTAAGTCTTGTCTGATTGTGACCCCCATGGACTGCAACATGCCAGGCTTCCCTGTCCTCCACTGTCTCTGAGAGTTTGCTCAAGTTCGTGTCCACTGAGTCAGTGATGCTACCTAACCAGCTCATCCTCCTAATATCCTTATTATATATTGGATGCATCAATATGACATAAATAATTTAAATGATACTGTGTAGAAAACACACCTTAGAATTTATTTCTGAAAACTACAGAGGGAAGTTATTTTTCATTCACGAGAGTTACCAGTGGATGGTTGACACTGCAAACTGATCACCTTTTCTGGTAAAATGTAAACTAATGTATTCACTCTTGGTTGTTCATGGACTTACTCAAATAAAGTCGATGGGGTCTCTTCCTGCAAGCTCACGGTCCTGGATTTCTGTGTGCCTGCCCCTCTAAGGTGGCAGGATGGAGCAGGCTCCATTACACGCCATCTCGGCTTAATCCCTTGCTGTTACCAGAAGTGGAAAATGCAATTAAACACACTTCGGAAACCTCCCCCCAGAGTGCTGTTTACAATATTGCCTGCATTAAACAGGCCAAGCACAGCGACACGGCCACTCTCCCTGCATCTGGAGGCTTTACTCAGCCTTGGGAAGCCCACTTGCAAATTGAAGCGTTCCATCAGCAGCTCTGAGAATCAGTCCACTTTGTTATAAAAGAATATTGGTGAAGTTAACACTCACATGGGTTTTATTTGGAGTAGGGTTTCAGAGTGGGAGGGCTAGTGGAACTGTCCTTGGGAACCATTTTGCTCCCTGAAAGTCAGAGGAATTTCAATATCAACAGACCCTAAAATTACCTTAACCTAGGATTCTAAGCCAAGCAGGACTCTGTCTCCCTCCCCTTAAATGTTAATCCATTATTTAGATGAGCAGGGGTGGCCTGTATCTTTCTGAGAGGTGCTATTAATACTTTCTCCTTGGACCATATTTCCATCTGCTTCTCTCACTGGGAAGGGTGCAAAGTAACAGGTGACCCGGAGCCAGAACAAGATGCAGCTTGCTCTCGGATCCGCCTTGGGCTCGGTGGGCGGCTGTGGTCAGGACATGCAGCCTTCTGGTGATGCCTGTGCCTGCTGAACTAGATGCCGAAAGACTCAAGAGGTCCCCACACCCTGCAGAGAGAACCTTCGCTTGGTCTCTCACTCAAGGTGAACTTAACGTGGCAAAGCATCCAGCATCTCTATCACACGTTTCCTCAAATCGTGGTCAGTCTCCAAACCACCTCTTCCTCTTGAATCTCCCTCTTCCTTTCGAGAAGATGCTCTTTTCTCTTGCCCCCACCAGCCACTGTCTTCCCAGGCTTCCACTGTGGACGGGAGACGACTGTCTGAAGTCCCTGGCCTTGCAGATCTTTCAGGGTCTTTCCCCCGGCCCTCTGCTCTCTTCCCTCATTTTGTTTTCACGATGCGTAGGGTCTGCCCCTTAGCATGGAATAGCCACGAGCTGCACTCTGCCGCTTGCCATCCCGGCCTCGTGTGAGCCGCTGAGAGCACCGACATTTCACCCCTCATCTGTCTTGGTCGCCCCATCTCTCCCGCCCCGCCCCCTGTCTGCCTCCCATGCCCTCCATGTCGTTCCTCTTCTCTGCTGCTTTAAATACACACAAGGTAACTTACAAGTCTCTTCGGTCGCAGCAACACATGTGTTGAGAGGTTGGCGATGAGCTAAGCCCAGTGGTGAGCCATTGGGATCAAAAGAGGCGTCAGTCCCTGTCCTCCCCAGACCCTTCATCAACAGACATCCCAGCTTCAACAGAAAGGTTCAGCCCCACCACCAACTCACCCCAAACTGACCGAGGCAACCGTGAGCCCATCTCCCACACCCAGCAGCCCATGCGTCTTGCTGTTTCATGAGGTTCAGAAACCCACGTGCTCACAAAATCGCAGAACTCTACCCGCCCTGGCACACTAACTGGACTCCTGGCTCCATCCTCAGCTCTGCTTTCTTTTTCTTTGTTGGGATTAGCATCTTTTTATGATTCCAAGACCCCAGACCTAGTGCCCCGCTGTCACACCCGTGTCTTATGCACCCCCTCTTCTGTCTGTGACCCACCCTGCATCCAGAAGTGAAAGGCTGGATGACCTGCTGGGCCCCAACTGCCCATGGCCTCCTGTGAGCATAGTCTGCCGGGGCCCTCTCAGTAAGCTGGGAATTCTGTGCCCAGAGACTGACCGGAAGGAAATGGAGTGGACAGATATGGAAATTACCCCATAATTAAGTCAGTGCAAGCCTAAGACAATGGTGAACTCTTTTTCCGAATTGTTAAGTGCTTACCAGCCCATCCTAAAGGAGATCAGTCCTGAGTGTTCATTGCAAGGACTGATGCTGAAGCTGACACTCCAATACTTTAGCCACCTGATGCAAAGAACTGACTCATTGGAAGAGATCCCAATGCTGGGAAAGACTGAAGGCAGGAGGAGAAGGCTACGACAGAGGATGAGACGGTTGGATGGCATCACCAACTCAATGGACATGAATTTGGGTAACACTGGGAGTTGGTGATGGACAGGGAGGCCTGGCATGCTGCAGTCTGTGGGGTCGCAAAGAGTCAGACATGACTGAGCAATTGAACTAAACTGAACTAAATAACATTTTTGAGACTCAGAAAACTAAAGGTTAAAACTATTTCAATTGCACTAGGATCATTTCCTTCTGGGCTTCCCAGGTGATGCTAGTGGGAAAGAACCCACCTGCCAATGCAGGAGACACAGGTTCAATCCCTGGGTTGGCGGAATCCCCTGGAGAAGGACATGACAACTCACTCCAGTATTCTTGCCTGGGAAATCCCATGGACAGAGGAGCCTGTCGGGCTGCAGGCCAAGGGGTCACAGAGTTGGACATGACCTATATACATTTGATCATGTATTCACATTAATGAATTTAGTAGACTCTTTCATATGAAGGCCTTGGTAGATTTTTGATATTATTAGCTTAATTTGAATAGCACTTTACAGTGCTTTTTAAAATACTTTATTAAATATCAATTTCAAACTTGTAAGATGAAGTTTATAATACCTATATTTCCAATGAGATTGATTCTACAAAGGTTAATTATCACACAAGGCCTCAGCTTTTTCCTATCCATTCTCATCTCTGATGCTTCTCTTTGCATAGGAGCAATATCTGCTTCTCTAGAAAGCCCTATAAAGCCTGAAAACCACGGTGGAAACTCCGGTTTGCTTCCCCGTCCTCATTCAAGGCAGATCCAAGAGTGGGAGGCTAGGGTGGCTGAGATTTATGAATAAACTAAGGAGGTCAGCGGTCATGGCTGAGACCCAATGTGGGTGACTAGTGGTCCAAAGAACAATTTCCTAAGTTATGGCACAAAAGAGATGTCAGGCTGGGTTCCCGCCACTTGAGAAGGCTGATTCAGCAGACGGACCCCAGAGGGGGAATCTTAAGCACAAGGCGTCTAGTAAACTTGGGACTTTTGCAACGTGGAAGTGGGGAGAGCTGGTGAGGATGACACCTCAGAGAAAGGCGAGTGTAAAAAGAACAAGCATTCAATAGAGGTAGGGTCTTCATTCGGGAGAGGGAGACCCTTATTGCATGGTTTCGTCCATTGACCCGGCATCTGTCATCTCCTCTGCAACAGATGAAGGGCCTGGCGTAGGGAAGGCGATCGTGAACACACAATCCCTCTTCTTCGGGGTTTTTGCTCCAAACGCAGCCATGTGGTCCGAAGCAGTGAGGGGCCTGGGAGATGGGCCACAGTCCAGTCCCCGAGAAGGTCTCAGCCAGCTCACCCCAAGTCAGCTGGAAGCCAGGGCAGGAGTCCATCTGCAGAGGAGAATGCAAGCCAGGAAACTGTGACAGACACTCGGCCCCAGACTAAACAAACGCGGCGAGGTGGAGCGGCACGTTTATAGCTGATGAACAAGGAGGGAACGGCGCTCAGCTCGCGCTCCAGACAGGATGGTCAGGGGCGGAGACTAACTCCGGGCCCCTCCCATCAGGACCGAACTTCCGCCGAGCAGCCTCTGCTTCCGGGCAGGACTCAGCCAAGGTAGACCGGGATGTCGTCTTCCAGTGTTGCCTCCAGAACAGTCAGTTTTGGTGTGTATTTTCAAAACATCAGCTCTGCTTATGAAACTTTCACATATTTCCCCTCTGAAATGATCAGGAATGTTTCGAAAGAAGTCAAACCGAGAACAATGATTTTGTTGTTGTTAGTGTATTCACGTCACTCAGTCAACAGCCCAGGGTTTTACTTCCTCAGATATAGAAGAAAGATTGAAATCTGTCTGAACTTGGTGAAGCTAAATTTTGGAATTTAGTCACGTCCACATGATACTCAAATATGTAGTCGAGTGGATCCAATATCCTGGAGAGTTAAAGTGAAATTGTTCAAGCTATTTCCTGATAGGTGGCAAAAGGTTCACAAATTAACATTTTTAGGTTGAGCATCAGAATAATACCATTTTCCAAGTGCTTCTCGGTTTTTCTAATTTTATGGGTTTTGTACCATCAGTGGCAAAGAATATCATTTTAGAGAGAATCCGTAAAGGGCATTTCCTGCACGGGTGGCTGGCAAGAATTAGGGCCTTTTACTTGTTGAGAATGATGTTCTGTTGCTGGGTCCGACTCTTCGTGCCCCATGAACTGCAGCACGCCGGGCTTCTTCTGTCTGCCACTATCGCCCAGAGTTTGCTCAAATTCCTGTCCATTGAGTCATGACATTCCAGTCAGGATGTTAGCAGTTGTTAAATATTATTTTTATTTTATGTAAATATGGGATGAATCAACGTTTTTACCTTTGGGTATATCCTGGGCCTTGTATCCTGTGAAGAAAAGACCACCAGGATGGCCACAGGATACCTGAAAGTCTGATCTGGAAGCTCTGGTGAAGAAAGTGCCTATTCTGCCATCATTACTGAAAACTTTGCAATACTTAGATGGATGTTGTTGTTCAGTTGCTAAGTCATGTCAACTCTTTAGCCATCCCATGGACTGTAGCCCTACCAGGCTCCTCTGTCCATGGGATTTTCCAGGCAAGAATCCTGGAGTGGGTTGCCATTGCCTTCTCCAGGGAAATCTTCCTGACCCGGGGATCAAGCCTGCGTCTCCTGCATTGGCATGCTGGTTCTTTACCGCTGGGCCCCCCGGGAAGCCTGTGCTTGGATAGAGGGAGTTTTTGAAGTACGTGCGGAATCAGTGGTGCAGCAGGACTGGGCGCTGATTCATTCAACATGTTTTTATTGGGTGCCTGCCACATGCCATGGCCAGTGTAGGCTGGAGATACAAGAAACCCAACTCACAGGTTCCCCCTCGAGGAACTCCCTTCTTGTGCAGAAGACAGAAAACAAGCGAGAAAGAGCACTGTCCAGGACTCACAGACCCAGCTCTATTAGGTGGCCAGGAGTGGCCACACAGCCGGCACGCTTAAGGGTATTAGAGCCCAGGAACAGTCTCAGAAATGAATATGGATACTCCGAGCTTCTCCCCTTCAAACAGTTTTCCAGTCATTGCATTACATTCATTCATTCATTCACCAAACTACCTCTCAAGGGCCCTGTGCTTGACTACCAGGTGCAAAGATTAACTTGACAGATGTCTGCCTTTGAGGAATGAGGCATGCAAGCATACATTACTTAGTGTAGTAAGATAATATATTTTTATATAATATAAATTTATATAGTATATATACTTAGGTATAAGTATATAAATATATATACTTATATAATATATATTATGCATATATATTATATAAATTTACATATAATCTTACCACACTAATATTTGTTTACTTGTTATATGTAAATGGGCTTCCCAGATGACTCAGCAGTAAAGAATCTGCCTGCCTATGCAGCAGAAGTAAGAGAGACAGGTTCTATCCCTGGGTCAGGAAGATCCCCTAGAGGAGGAAATGGCAGCCCACTCCAGTATTCTCGCCTGGGAAATCCCATGGACAGCAGAGCCTGACAGACTACAGTCTTTGGGGTTGCAGTAAGTCAGACACAACTGAGTATACACGCCTTTCATATATAAATGCAGATATCTCAGGATATTTATATGTCATAAATATACATATAAATAGCATATATATTTATATAAAATAAGTTTATCACAGGAGATCCCAAGATGGAGTGCTCCGTTTTGCTTACAGGACCTGGGGAAGGCTTCCAAGAAGAACAAATGCTTCACCTGAGTTGACCAGAGGCTCATTAAGCTCAAGGGAGCTCTACTAGGCACAAGGGCAGGTGGAATACAGGCAAAAAGATGCTGGAAACAGCAAGTGACGTGACTGAGCAAAGGGATATGGAAAATAGCACGGAGATGGTCCCATGAAAAAGGGAAAGAGATGGCTCGTGTGACAAAGATCGTCAGTAAAAGGCTTTGAGCCTTCTGGTATTTGAACAGCGTGTTTCGGTCGATGGACTCACCCAGTCATCTCGACAGCAGTACTGGAAATCCCGTCTCTGTGCACACTCACACTTATCCTCCTCCAATTTCTAGTGGGGAGGCAATCGCCATGTACATAACCTTAGGAGATAATTATTTATTACTGTACTATAATCCACATACAGTGGTTATTAGCAATCACTCTTCTCAGCCATAAAATATCGTTAATAAGGCGAAAGATCTAGATCTATAGTGAGGGGAATTTGCTTGGGGTTTTATTTCGATGCTGAAGAAGACAGTATAAATCATGTTTTAGTGGTGATGAAATGCATGGCAACAAATCTAAGCATCATTTATCACAAGGAGGATTTTGTCAAACATCATATTTCATTCAGCTGACACAAAACTATCAAACATCTCAGACCCAGTGTTTGCCTGGCTGCATAAATTTGGTGTCAATTTTATTGCCATTTTGTTAATGAAATATAAAAATTTAATAATTACAATGAAACGATGAAATAAGTAGGGTTCCACATGCCTTTGGCCTCAACAAAAACAAGGTGGAATGAATGATAATCAGCCGCTGAGCCGAATGGAAAAAAAAAGAAGCAAAAGCCTATAAAGTAATTTAAGGGATGTTCGCTACCCTTCTTCACTTCAAATTTCGTTTTCCTAGGAATCTGTGTCGAGATACATCATAGATCATTCTCTGTGAGCCAGGATTGATTGATTGATTTTTTTTTTTTTTATGTTATTGGGTAGAGTCAACCAAAGCTAATGCCTTGATTGATTTCACAACAACTCACAGAAGAAGAGAAAAATGGATCAACAGAGTCCTGCCCAATGAAGAGCATGAAGTTACAAGCCGAATCACACTCCCAAAAGGCAAGGTCGCCAACTCGTTCCTCTCAGCAGGCATTTATTTGTCTCCACCTCTGCACCAGACGCCGTGCTGATAAACTGCCTCATCACGGCCTTATTTACATCTGTGCTCAGGATCTCAATGTCATTTGTACTTTTTCCTGATGTGTTCCATGCAGAATGACCAACATCAGGGAGGTGGGCCAGAGAGTAACAGGTAAGACCTGAAGGAAGCCATGCCCGGCCGAGCATCCACGCTCATGGGGGGTTAGATGTGTCTACAGCAGAGAGCCAGGGTGCAGGGCAGGCGGTCCCCACACGGCTGAACCACCGCAGTGAGGTGACTCCAGAAGCTGCTCCCCTGGCATCATGCAGATCTGCGTGAAGAGATATCACGTCAAGGTCCAGGGCTGCAGCCAAAAACCCATGACACACAGTTGGGTCGTTGACAGAATCTTGTTGGTAAAGAATCCGCCTGCAATGCAGAACACACGAGTTCGATTCCTGGGTTGGGAAGATCCACTGGAAAAGGGATAGGCTACCCACTCTAGTATTCCTGGGCTTCCCTGGTAGCTCAGGTGGTAAAGAATCCACCCCCAATGCGAGAGACCTGGGTTCGATTCCTGGGTCAGGAAGATCCCCTGGAGAAGGGAAAGGCTGTTCACTCCAGTACTCTGGCCTGGAGAATATCATGGACTGTATAGTTCATGGGGTCGCAGAGAGTCAGACACGACTGAGCAACTTTCACTTTTCAGAATTTTAAACAAGCGTACAGTCAGATCTTTCGAATGACTAGTACCATAGATAAGATTAAACATGCCATTTTATGTAAATTGGGTTTGGATGTAAAGAAAGCAGAAATATATGTAAACAGGGGGTCAGTGCATTTGATACAGGCCAAGGCTTGACTTCTCAAGCTGTGTCTCTTCTCACAGTGGGTGAATCAGTTCCAAGCTTATCTAACTGTTGCAGAAGCAATAAGATCAGCTCACTGGAGTCTGGCCTAGGATTTTTCTTTATAAAGGTGGAGAAAATTATGCCTACTAAGAATTCCATTTCAGTTCAATTTGCTCTCAGCGCTATAGAACATCTCAAGTGGGGATAATATAAAGGGATCAGGGGAGCTTTAAGAATAAAAGAGAATTGGATGTGTTCACGTGGGTGCCCTGAAGTTTATAGCACTAAGTTGAATGCTTTTGCAGTGTCAACTTTTTTAAAAAACATCAAACAAACAGATAACACTTGCTTATTTTCTTGTATTTCAATCTGTATAGCACCTATTTTTGTCACAGTTTTTCCCAACAGAAAAAAATAAAGATATTTTATTTTTTCAAAAGTGTAAATGTAGAAGCCAGACTCAGAAATAACTATTGTTTCTTCAAAGGCAGCATTCTACATCCAGACAGCAAGTACTACTGGGATAAAGCTTAGTACCTAGCAACAAGCTGACTATCATACTCCCCAAACATGCAATAATTAGACGGATCTGTTAATAATGAAACTCACAGTCTTCCTCTAATCATTATATAAATAAAAATAGTTTAAATGTTGTAATTATTAATTAAATTGATGATAACTATCAAGGATAGAACAACTTCCCCATGAGTAAGAAAATCATAATTTATATAATCAAATCACTTTTCCAGCATGGATTTTATTGGGTAAAGATTTTGTTTTTTGTTTTTTTTTTCTAAGTTTGAAACTGGACAATGCTGAGTTGGGACAATGCCAGCCTTCCTATTCAAAACATTCCCAATATTTTGGTATTTATTATGTAGGTTTCCACATTTTATAATCAATCTGCCTGAGACACTAGACTCTCCATTAATATTTGTAACTCATTTTCTTTCTATCATGCTGAGGGAAGATCAAAAGGTTTTACGATTTATGTTAACTTGGCAAAGAACTAGTCAAATGCCTACCTGCGAGGGTGAGTGATAAAGATTTCATCTCTTTTACTGCATGCTTGGAGCCGTAGAATTCTAAAAGCTCACAGTATTTATCAAAATGTATTTTCTGAGCAGGATTTATTATTAATGAATATTTTTCTGTCTTTGATCACCTTGCAATGTATTTTATTAATAACAAGCATATAGCCAAGAATAAAATATATGCTGATTATTCAAAGGTGCTCACAGGCAAGAATAAAACCCATGCAGCTTTTTTTTTTAAAGACCCACATGGTTACCTTTATCTGTACTTATATCTATAATCAATGTTGGCAGATTCCCTTCAGGATCATGATATTCCTGTTGATTAATTACCGGATGTGTTTATTCTCAAAACCAGTCTTCCAGTTTTAAGGAGTGATTTTTTTTTTCTTTCTAAGCTTGAAATAACCCGGGAGTAAATTATTTCCTCGATTTCGTTGTGCTTTGAACACATGCTAAGCTCTGCTTTCACCAATAGCCTGGCTTCCTTTTTGAATGGGCAGGAGCTTTGGTTCCTGTGTATCGTGTATGCTCCAGGCCCCAAGCGGTCCCTTGGATGAATTGGTTCTTCTGGGCTGACGTTTTCATTGTGATAACCTAGCCGTTCAAGGCTTTGCCCTTTAGATCGGCCCTTCAGACTGTTTAATGAAGCGCGGTGCTTTGTTCTCTCAATGTCTTTTCCACTGTCTGAAACCACATTGTTATACAATATATATTCTAGGAGATTCATCTGAAGTAAGTGCATCTGAAGAAACTCTCATAACGCTTGGGAGAGCAAGATGATTGTCGAAGATGCAAGGTGAAACGTTTCGACTATCACGTTTCAAAAGCAGAGGGCGTGATTGGAAGTTACAAAGTTATGTTCCTAATATCCAAAAGTACTGGATTTGAATAGTCCCATTAAAAAAAAAAAAAAGCCAGGATAGTTTTAACAGGAATGCTTCACTTTCACATTAAAAGAGTGAAGATGAAAATGTGGTCGGATGATGGGTAAAGGATTCCCTTTCAGACACGTGTGCTGAAGTTGAGTTGAGCTAGGTGGTTCTCTGGGTCTTTGAGAAACCTACTGGAAAGTGCCATGATCCCCAGAGAGGAAAACCTCTCAGTAAGTACAGAGTGTTATTATCTTGACACTTTGAGATGTTCTTAACTGCAATCATTTAAAAGAGGGCTTCCATAACCAAAATATTACAAAATTAACCTTTCAAGAGAATTACAAGGCAGTTCTAAAGTGTTTGGAATGGGGACAACTTAAAGAGATTTCAGGAGCTCTGTTGCTGTTCAGCTGCTAAATCACCCAATGGACTGCAGCACACCAGGACCCCCTGTCCTTCACTTTCTCCTAGAGCTTGCTCATGCTCATGTCCGTTGAGTTAGTGATGCCATCCAACCATATCATCCTGTTGCTCCCTTCTCCTCCTGCCCTCAATATTTCCCAGCATCATGGTCTTTTCCAGTGAGTCAGCTCTTCATATCAGGTGGCCAGAGTATTGGAGTTTTAGCTTCAGCATCAATCCTTCCAGTAAATATTCAGGGTTGATTTCAGAAGCTCTGCATTCAAACAAGGAGATTCATGAAGATTATGTGCCCAGCAAAGGAACAGAGTGTTGAATCTCACTGTCTGTGAAGCACTCGCCAGAGAGCAGGCCTCCCAGAGGACGGAGCCTGTGACTTGTTTTCTCCGAGGATAATGAGGTTCTGCTCTTACTGACGTGTACACATCTTAGTGCACATACCAGGGGCCTTCACAGAAGGCAAGAAGGATAAGCCCTTTCAGAGCAGATCCCACCCTGTTTAGAAACTGCAGAATGTTTCGTTTTAAAGAGTTAATGTGCTGTGCTTAGTCGCTCAGTTGTGTCTGACTCTTTGCAACCCCATGGACTGTAGCCCGCGAGGCAGGCAAGAACACTGGAGTGGGTAGCCATGCCCTCCTCCAGGGGATCTTCTCGACCCAGGGATTGAACCCAGGTTTCCCACATTGCAGATGGATTATTTATTGTCTGAGCCACCAGATAAGTCCTTAGTGTTAATAGCTGGTAGTAATAAACATATTTTAACAAATTATACCCAGTTAATTTTATCACCTGATATGAGCAAGTTGACATAGGGGAGAACTTAATTGGGCTTAAGAAGACCTGGATTAGGTCTTCCCATACTAGCCATGTGCTCTGAGTCAAATTAGAGAACCTCACTTAGACCGTTTGTCAGATGTCCTATGGGAGATATTGGACGAGATGATCTGAGATCACTGAGTCACTTCTGAGGATTCCATGTGTAAAAGTCAACATATCTAAGACTTAGCTCATCATATCTATGATTTTGACATCCTTTTCAATCTATCAAATCCTGTGGATAAGATGCCCATAATGGCAAAGGGGAACTGATGGGAAGAGGAGGGATTAATATATTTTCAGGAAACAGTGACTATGATGGGGCTTCCCACGTGGTTCATTAGTGAAGAATTCACCTGCAGTGCAGGAGACTCAGATTCGATCTCTGGGACGGGAAGATCCGCTGGAGGAGGAAATGGCAACCCACTCCAGTGTTCATGCCTGGAGAATCCCATGCACAGAGGAGCCTGGGGAGCAATAGTCCGTGGGGTAGCAAAGAGTCAGACTTGCTCATATGAGTACGTTAGCATCTTCAGAGTTGCAATCTAAATATGAAAGCACTGGGTATAGAGACTAGAAAACAAAAATGTAAAGAAAAAATGTGATGCATATGCCTCTAGTATTGTTCAGGAAAGAGGACGCCTCCCTGCAGCAGGCATGGCCTGGGGACCGGCGTAAAATAAGAAACCCCACCCGATCTCCGTGCTCAGTCCAGTTGGAGAGGCAGGTAAACAAACTCACTGAAAAACAAAAGTTTCTTCCTGATATTCCTGCATGTGTTTTCATGCCCATTAAACACAGCTTTCTATTTGCTGAGCTGAAAGTCCATACTTGGACTAAAACAGTGTCACAATGAACAGCTTTCTGTTCAAAAAATGTTTTCTCTGCCTTTCGGTTCTTACTTCTAGGCCTGGGTCTGGAAATGTCCCTCCTTGGCTCCAAGGTCCCCCTCCCCAGTTCACCTAGCACATCCTTCAGGGTGGTTTACAGTCATGTTCGCATAGCAACCATGGCTACTTCACCATCATCCTCAAAACTGGCTCCCTGAGGATCAAGGTCGCCTGGGACTCTAGAGTGCACTTTCTCTGCCCGGCCCCAGACCTACTGAGTCAGCAGCTCTGGGAGCAGGACCCAGCAATGAGGGTTTCACAAACTCTCCGGGTAAAGGGAATCCTACTAACTCAAAGAACCACGGTTTCACTGCCATTGCTGATTCAAGTGGCTGTAAGCGCCAGATGTGCAGAAACCACACCTCCAATCACACTCGTGTTCCCAGTGTCTGGCCAGTACCAGTTCAGTTCAGTTCAGTTGCTCAGTCGTGTTCGACTCTTTGCAACCCTGTGGACTGCAGCACGCCAGGCCTCCCTGTCCTTCACCAGCTCCTGGAGTTTACTCAAACTCATGTCCATCGAGTCAGTGATGCCATCCAACCATCTCATCCTCTGTTGTCCCCTTTTCCTTTCCCAGCATCCGGGTCTTTTCCAACGAGTCAGTTCTTCACATCAGGTGACCAAATTATTGGAGTTTCAGCTTCAGCATCAGTCCTTCCAATGAATATTCAGGAATGATTTCCTTTAGGATGGACTGGTTGGATCTCCTTGCAGTCCAAGGGATACCAAGTGGTCAATAAATATTTTTTGAATGAACAAAACACTGATTGAAATAGCTTCCTAAAAGACATTGCTTCTTCCACTAAATTTCTTTCAAACCACCCACTTAAAACACCCTCAAAATATCATACAAAGTTTAAATAAAGAATCCATCCTGTGACAGACGGTAGATGAACCTTCTTTAAAGCTCTCATCACGTACTTCCTCTCCTAATGGTTCCCAGAGGCTTCTAGCGACTGATATAGTTGTACCAATGGCTCCCTGCTGAGATGACTTTGCCCCTCAGGGGACAAGTGGCATGTCTAGAACCAGTTTTGGTTTTGACAGTTTTGGTGGGGGTGCTTCTTGCTTCTAGAGAGTAGAAGGCAAGGATACAGCTAAACATTCTGTGCTGCCCAGGATAGCTCTCCAAAGAATTGCCTGGACCCAAGGGTTGAGAGTGCCAAGGCTGAGAAACCCTAGTCTATGAGTGATTCCAAAATACAGTGACTAGTGGTAACCGTGGAGTATACATTTCTGAGAGGTGGACGGTCAGCCATGGACCACTGTAGAGCATCTCTTCACACCGCACTCTTCAGTCCAATAGTTCTCAAACATTTTCCTCCTGAGAACATTCTTTTCTGTTTTCCGCTTCACTCTCATATGCTTTGAAAGGCAATCTTCCAAAGATAGAAAAGTACAAAGCTAATGCAGAGAAGCACTGAGCGATTATTCAATGCCTTTGCCTTCAGCCTCCTGCTAAAAGTCTTCACGACTCACAAGGGAAAACAGCAAATGAAGAAGGAAGGGAGATTGGGACACCTAGGTCCATTCATTCTGGTTCACATCTGCTGCCATTGAGCAATTTGGGGGTTCTTTTAATACACTGTTTCACTTTCATTAGAACTCTCCCATGTGCCCCTAAGGGCTTCAAAGCTCCCGGTTAGCTCGGTGGTAAAGAGCCGGTGCTCTGGGACAACCCTGAGGGATGGGATGGGGAGGGAGGTGGGAGGGGGGTTCAGGATGGGGGACACGTACACCCATGGCTGATCACGTCAATGTATTGCAAAACCCACAATATTGTAAAGCAATTAGCCTCCAATTAAAATAAATAATTAATTTTAAAAATTCACATGCAGTGAAGGAGCCACAGGAGATGCAAGTTTGATCCCTGGGTTGAAGAGTCCCTGGAGGAAGGCATAGCAACCCACTCCACTATTCTTGCCTGGAGAACCCCATGGACAGATGAGCCTGGTGGGCTACAGTCCATAGCGTCACAAAGAGTCAGCCACCAGTGAAGTGACTTAGCACACACACACACACACGTGCCCCCAAATGCACTGCTTTTCAGATGAACAAGTGCTGTGTAGGCATCCCAGATGTAGGAGGCTAGGTCTGTATGTGGCCGCTGCGTCAAAATGATGCTCAGAGGTCCAACACACTCCGATTACCGTCTCCATATAAAAAGCCATCTGAGGCAAAACCAGGATCTAGCTTCTTGCAAAGTCTGTTATGCCCCCGAGGAGAAGTGAGGGACTGCTGAAGATTTAGCACAAGCTTTATTTGATGGGAAACACAAACCAAAAACCTGCGGAAGGTGAGTGGATCTGATTGGTGAGTTTTGCCTTGGACCTGGCAGTATAATGGGTTAGTGTAATTTAAAGTGTAATAGTTTGGTTGGAAAACAGGTAAGAGTAGCTAGAATGACCTTTTCGGGGCTTTGTGACTTTCTGAAAGTCAATGCTGGTGGTGATAATTTAAGATATATAAAACCTTCATTGGTCCTAGGAACTTGACGTTATTCTTTCCAAAGAATTATTCACACAGTGTAACCAAAATGTGTGATTTAGGGTCTTCTCTTACCAGAATCTTATCCCTTCGTTGATGGCGTACTATTAAATTTTATACTTAAATCCTTTTGTAATTCAAAAGTGTGTAATGAATGTCTTAAAACCTAACCATGATAAATAAAAATGTATTGGACTATTCTGATAGAAATTTTATCTGTGAGAAAAGAAAATGTGTTAAAGATCTAGAAATATTGTTTCTAAATGAAATGAAAAGTGACATTTTGGAGACTAGACACTTAAAAATTACTTCTTTCAATACTCAGTCATGCACTTGGTTATTAGTATATCTCAATTTCATGTTGTTTTTCCTTAGCAGAAAATAAATATTTAATAATAAATTTGATTTACATTGGTGCCAACTGGGATATCATGCCAATAAATTTTGAAGAACCAGCTAACAGCAGAGTACAGAGAAATACAATGTCACTTCATCACAGCAGAAATAAAAATACAGTCTTTCAATTTTTCATGACGTTTAACCATCCTTTTCTAAACTCAATGAATCTAAAATATATGGTTTGAGGAAAATAATTAAAGTGTGGACATTTTGAGTTATTTTGATATTTGGAATGAGAGCTTGTCTACCTTATCACTCCTCATCCATCAAACTCTTTTTTTTTTTTCCTTTAACTTGAAGTGACCTTAAAGTTATTAAGACACAGTCACCTTGAAGACCAGTTCTAAAACATGGATAAGCCATTTGTTTGAGATTTCCTTGATGTATAGATTAAGGTCACAGGCTTATTCAATTTCAGTGGAAACTGAAGACATTGAGAATGATCTGAGTTGGACATAAAATGGCCTGTCCTGAAAGGCACTATTTTGATGGATCAGATAGACATAACCAAGAAGTCTCCTCATGGCTGGTTCCAGAAACATTGTAGGAAGCAAGAAGCAAAAGCTATGCTGTTGAAAAAAATGCACACAATCTTACTCATGATAACCTTGATTCGAAATGATGCACCAGGTACCACATACATCATCTCAAAAAGATGTCCGTATTATGTTTATAATATCCTCTCTTCTCTCCAGAGGCCAGTCTGAAAAGCTGTTTCAGTAACAGTGATGCTACTCAAGCTATTTTGATTACCAAATTATTGACAGAAGGCCCACTGTGTGCAAAACGCACACAGATGGTCTGTAAGTGAATGGCCTGCTTGTAACTGCACAGATACAAATCTGTCAGTAAGAAATGACTGGCATACTAAAGAACTGAATTTACCTTCCTCTACAGAAGTGTGTCCAAGCTGCGGTCCCCAGGCCAGCAGCGTCGCCTCATCTGGGAACTTGTCAGGCATGCAAATTCTTGAGTTCACCGCACACCTACTGAGTCAGGAAGTCTTGAGGTGGTACCCAGCAGTCTGCCTTCTAAGAAACCTTCCAGGTGACCTTGGTGTGCATTAAAGTTTGAGAACTTTTTTCTACAGTAGTACTTCTCAAAATATGACTGCATGATCCTGGGGAACCCTGAGATTTTTAGGGCTGGAAGGCTAACTGTACAATACTAAGATGCTCTATGCCTTTTGTGCTATGGCAACATGCGCCCTCTTGGTATTACAAACAAAGATCAATGACACTGATTCTTTAGCACAAACGACAGCGATACCAAACTGTATTTGTAGGCAATGTATTTTTCAGCGGCACAAGCATGCAATCCAAAAATCCTCTGTTTTATTTAAATATGTTGATTGCATCGTGAAAATAATAATCATGTGTGAAAACTTGACCCTGAGTAGGTGTTGTTTATTATTCTGTGTGTTGAAATGGGAAGAATGCTTGAAGCACTTTTACTGGGAGTCCAAGTCAGATGACTGTCTAAAGGAAAAGTACTAATAATAATGAAGCTGTGAGCTGAACTAGTGGTTTTTTTTTTTTTTTTTCATGGAATGATCTTTCTACTTGAAAAAAGGACTGACAGGCAAACTATGGTTGCTCAGACATGGGTATTTGACAGACATTTTGTCCAAAATGGATAGAATGAGATCAACGCAAGGAAAACTGTTGACAGTATTTGTTGCCAAATGTTGAGCTAAGGACAAAAATTACAGCTTTAAACATCTGCTGTTCACCCTTGTGCACTTAATAGTTTTCCAATACTCAGAGAGTTTTCTGATTAGATCAGTGATTACTAATGAAAGTGATTTTTTAAATATCAGTATGAATATGTATTAATTGTATAAGTTATCAAATTGTATAAGATGTCATATACAAAGTTATGCACCAGTAACCCACCTGCCAATGTACGATACACTGTGTTTGATTCCTGGGTCTGGAACATCCCCTGGGGAAGGAAATGGCAACCCACTCCAGTATTCTTGCCTCGGAAATCCCATGGACAGAGGAGCCTGGTGGGCTTCAGCCCATGGAGTCACAAAGAGTTGGACACGACTGAAGTGACTTTGCACACAGCACACACAGAAATCCAAAGTGCAAACGAATCCAAAGGCTTTCAAAGCAGCAGCACGTGGCGAGTTTAAAGGTGTGATTTCAGGCTCCATGTTTCACCTGACCATTCCAAAGTGGTCATTTGTTGAGTTTCATTGAAGTGGCAAAGAAGAACATCCAGAATACTCTCAAGAGGCTATCATGGTACTCCTGTCTTCTTAAACCTCATACCTGTGTGAGGCCAGATTTTCTTCCCCTGTACTTAGACCAAAACAATGGGTCACAGTCGATGGAATGCAAAGCAGATAAGAGATTCCAGCTGTCTTCTATTAAACCCGAAGATAAAGAGATTTGCATCTTATACAGCAATGTCACGCTTCTCACTGTCTTATGGGTTGGAAAATAAGGCGATTTTCCATACATAAATGTTGTTTTATTGTTAGCGGCCTGTCACTAAGTCATTTCCAACTCTTTTGCAATTGCATAGACTGTAGTCCACCAGCTCCCCTGTTCATGGGATTTCCCAGGCAAGAATACTGGAGTGGGTTGCCACTTCCTCCTCCAGGGAATAGATCTCCCCAACACAGGGATTGAACTTGCATCTCCTATGTCTCCTGCATTGGCAGGCAGATTCTTTACCGCTAAACCACCAGGGAAGCCCATATGTTGTTTATCTTTATATGTATATATTTATATACATAAAAAGAGAACTAGAGTTCATGGTCCATACCCATTATAATTCCAGCTCAATAATGGTAGGAATTTTTTCTCTTTAATTTACTGCTATATCTCCAGCACCTAGAACAATGTGGTAGGTTCTCAATAAATGCTTGTTGAATGAATGAATACATAACTGCAGAAATGAATTGATAGGCAGAGAAAGAATGAAAGGAAGGAGGGAGAAAAAGAGTCAAGGCAGACTCGCAGGAGCTTGTCACTTTTCCCCAAATATTTTATAAACACTTATGAACAGAAAATTATTTTATAGAAGGTAGGAAGCCTGGGTCTACCTTCAACATACTGCCAACTTCTGAATTTCACAGCATTTCTTAGTGACACTGTCTTTCAGAATACAACATCCTGCTCAATTTCAGAGCTTTCACAACTAAGTGAGATTATGTGATTCTACACATATTCTTCAGAATGAATATCATTGAAATTCAAGGTGTCACCATGATAATTACTTTATTTTGCTCACACTGCTTTGAATCATGTGATGCCAACAACGGACACCTTGCAAAGGCTCCTCCACAAAGCAGTAATCCATCTTTGCAAATCTAAAAGTAGTATTTTCTGAGAAATGTACGTTCCTGAAAAAATCATCATAGATTTCTCCAGAAGATGCTGTTTCAAATTCTGAAAGCTGACAAAGACCTTTACACGGGTTTGATTTGCTATTTTCTATGGAAAAGGCCTCTTGAGGATTTGATGGCTGCTCTCAGAATGAAGAATAATTGCTTAATACTTCATGTTTACAACAGAGAATCGCTGTTTTGTCATTTAGACATGTAGCACTGCTGTTCTACACAATGCACTGCATCAGAAAAGATTCAATAATCATTTCTTAACCAGTATTAATTTGACTGACAATAGACCATAGGGTGTAACTGTTGAAAAAAAAAATTCCCAACAACCGATGATGTTTTCAATTCCACATTCTTTCGAGCAAATAAAATATGTAAATACTTGGAATGAATCTGATGCAAAAATTTTCCAAATGCCTCGCAAGCATTCTTTCGTTAATCTTCACATCCAGGTGGCAGGCAGACAGTATTATCTCGCCGTTCAAGATGGGGAACAAAAAGCAAGGGCCCTTCAGCTATGGGGCTAATAATAGACTAGTAATGATGGTCACCTGGTGCCTGCACGTCAGACCCTATCTTCAGATCCCTCTACATAATTTCCTTAGAATGGTTCTGCCTCTTTAAATCATCATTATCAATATTTATTTTCAGAAACTTCTAAAGTAGTCATCGTTCCATGCCTCTCAAAGATTTCTCCTCCTAAAGTTCAAAAAGACATTGAACTCAGGCTAGGAAACAGAAGTTAACTTGCTTTTAGCTGCGTATAATCCTGTGAAATCTCCAAAATAAAATTCTGCACCGATGTTTTATTCTATGCTTAAGGGAACGGGATGTTCATTCATCATTTTCTCCATCACCATTAACTCTGGGTAAAAGGTGAGGTCAGCACCGTGTGTCTCCTGGGGCCTCAAGGCTTAACTGCGTGCTTGTATCCCTCCCCAGGAATGAATGGTGAAACCAGAGGTGATGAGAACCTGAGTGTTTTAAACAGTTTCCAGGACTGACTGCATCACCCAGTAACAGTATCAGTATTTTTGAAGATGATGCTAAGGAGGCCGCTTTCCATAGGGATAAAAGCTGGGGAAGAGATTGGAACAAAGAAAGAACTCAGTCAGATTGCTGCCCAATTCCCTGGTAAAGAATCTGCCTGCTAATGCAGGAGACACAGGTTCAATCCTTGATTAGGGAAGATCCCCTGGAGAAGGAAATTGCTATTCACTCTAGTATTCTTACCTGGGAAATCCCATGGACAGAGGAGCCTGGTGGGCCACAGTCCATGGCGTCACAGAGTCAGATGGGACCTAGGGATGAAACCACCATCACCACCAAGTCTCTGTGTCAAAGTCAAGAGTCAGCAGGACAATTTGGTTACAGTACCAGAAAAAAGCCCCTGTGAGAAGGTAAATGCAGCAAGAAAGGCTTCCATGAATGATTTACCTTAGGAGCTGACGCAGACCTGGGCAGTGGATTGCCATTTACTTATTAATTTACTTTTAAAAATAATTTGTTGAAATATAATTAATTTACAATGTTGTGCTCATTTCAGGTGTACAGCAAGGTGATTCAGATATAGATACTTCTCAAAATTCTTTTCCATTATTGTTGATGTTTGATTGCTAAGGTGTGCCCTACTCTTTGTAACCTCATGGACTGCGGCATACAGGCTTCTCTGTCCTTCATTATCTTACGGAGTTTGCTCAAACTCATGTCCACTGAGTCAGTGATGCCATCCAACCATCTCATCCTGTCACCCCCCTCTCCTCTTGCCTTCAATCTTTCCCAGAATCAGGGTCTTTTCCAGTGAGTTGGCTCTTTGCATCAGGTGGCCAAAGTACTGGAGCTTCAGCTTTAGCATCAGTCCTTCCAATGAATATTCAGGGATGATCTCCTTTAGAATGGACTGGTTGGATCTCCTTGCAGTCCAAGGGACTCTCAAGAGTCTTCTCCAGCACCACAGTTTGAAAGCATCAGTTCTTCAGCACTCAGCCTTCTTTATGTTCCAACTCTCCTGTTCATACATGACAACTGGAAAAACCATAGCTTTTCCATTATCTGCTAAGTTGCTTCAGTCGTGTCCAACTCTGTGTGACCCCAGAGATGGCAGCCCACCAGGCTCCCCCATCCCTGGGATTCTCCAGGCAAGAGCACTGGAGTGGGTTGCCATTTCCTTCTCCAATGCATGAAAGTGAAAAGCGAAAGTGAAGTCGCTCAGTTGTGCCCAACTCTTAGCGACCCCATGGACTGCAGCCCACCAGGCTCCTCCATCCATGGGATTTTCCAGGCAAGAGTGCTGGAGTGGGCTGCCATCGCCTTCTCCTTTCCATCATAGGTTATTACAAAATATTGAGTAGAGGTCCCTGTGCTGTACAGTAGGTCCTTGTCGGTTATCTGTTTTATATGAGTATGGATGTTTTACATTTAAGACCAAAAAAATGGATGCGGGGGGGGGAGGGGGTGATGCTAGTTCTTCAGGATTGAAAGCTGGAATGAGGCAGAAATTTCTGTGAAGACCTTTGACCCTTGCTCCAGGACTTGCTTGCTCTCCTGCAAATCTGGTGTGAATGGGAGGATGATGATGCCTCGGAGTGGCCACTCAGAACTTCAAACATGTGAAGAAAGCTTTCTGAACATTCCACTGTCATACCCACACTGCAAGAGAGAGGGCCTGCTGCTGTGCCCCAGTGTACGATGCTAGCTGGCATCTCATTTCCAGTACTGCACGTGTCAATGCTTAATGCACATGAATGAGAATGGGGCATTTGCTATTAGAAGTAGGCTTCCTTTAATTAGAATTTTTTATACTCGACTCTCCCAGTTTATGAACCCTCGTGATGGATATAGCTTCACTTAGATAATTGCTTGGGATGAGTGAATACCCCAATATTTATTTTGCAGGGATGTCAAGGAGTTATGAATGGACGCAAATAGTTCCAGTGGGCAGGCGCTCTAATTAATAAACCAGTTTCCCACGGTTTCCGGTGTGTGAGAGCAGAGCCAGGGCTCTGTGGCCTTGTAACTGATGCACTAACAGATGTTAGGGACAGTCCTGACAGAAGAACGGACGTAGGGAGGGGAGAGTGGCCGTGTTATCTCCTTTTTATCTCAGAGTGTCTCCTCTCCTCCATCATAAAGACCGGGATTAAATCCATTCATTTGCATAAAATGGCCTTTCCCTCTGGGGCTGATAGTTTAATCTCAAGCATTTACTGACCTTGGTTTAATAGATTCCCTCTCCTGGGAATTTTCTTGGGAGATGAATATTTTTCAACCTCGGATATTCATTGGAAGGACTTATGCTGAAGCTGAAGCTGAAGCTCCAATACTTCGGCCATCTGGTGCGAAGGATCAACTCATTGGAAAAGACCCTGATGCTGGAAAATACTGAGGGCAGGAGGAGAAGGGGGTGATAGAGGTTGGATGGCATCACCGACTCAATGGACATGAGTTTGAGCAAACTTCAGGAGATACTGAAGGACAGGGGAGCCTGGTGTGATGCAGTTCATGGGGTCCCAAAGAGCCAGACATGATTTAGCAACTGAACAACAAATATTCTTAAACCACGAAAAGGACCAGTCTAGAGCTACTCTGTACATGCTGACTATCAGTTGATAAAATATCCAAACATCTCCACACCTTTTGGTAGACTGCAACTGCTCATAAGCCCTTAGAAAGAGGCAGCTCATCACAATTCAGTAAATAAAGAGTTAATGTCCACCAAGAGTCTTTTGAGGTCCTGATATCAACCTGGCCTCTGCTTTTATCAGAAATTTCTTGTGCCTTATTGACTGTTAAACATTTGGAATATGACTTCCAGGTGCCCCATTCCACCCCCCCAAGCTTAAATCCTTGAATTCTACCCACAGCAATACAGGGCAGAATGCCATCTGCGGGCCACAGGAATGCATGGGCATCTTTTACCTTCCATATTGCCATCCATCCAGCCGGGCAGTCCTGGGAGGGAACGTGGAAGGCAGGTGCCGTGGTAACCTTGAAATATATGAAGTCTTGGTGCAGTAGCCAGAAGAGTGGACCCTCTAGGCTTGGTGGTGTTCTGTTTTATTAAACAGTCACATGAGCGTGACCATGTTCCCAGGTGTTTTGACAAGTGCATGCTTCATGTCACTTAATCCTCACATGAGTTAAGGTGTTATAATGCCCATTTTACCGATGAGTACAATAGTTTTGCCTCCCTCCTAAGGAACATGGGATGTCATCCCTATTCTAAGAAGGCCCCAAGATTCCTGCCCTCATGTACACACACTGTACAATCTGGTTCCCTTGAGCTTGGCCAAGATCTGTGAAAATGGTAAAATCTCAGTCCCATTAATAGGTGACATCATATGGCAAAAGGGAAGATATTTGTAAATGTCATCAGGTCCCTAATCTGTTGACTTTAAATTAAGCAAAAGGGAGGTTTTTCTGAACAGTTTCCATCAAGATTTACTAACAATAGTCCTGGCTCTCAAGCACGCATTGTTCAATCCCCTTGTCCGATGACTGTCAAAATAAACTTTCAAAAAAATAATCAAGTAACTCCCAGGCTCACAACACTCTGTTGGCTTCCAGGATATAAAATGTAGACTCTCGGTGACAAGGACCTGAGCTCTGACTGGCCCTTCTTCTGGCACCTGTTTCCCCTCATCATCAGGTCTTACCTTCCCCAGAATTGTTGACTTCTTTTTTAAAGCTAATTAATTAAGTTTTTACTAAAGTATAGTTGATTTACAGTGTTGTGTTAGCTTCAGGTGGACAGGAAAGCAATTCAGTTGTAAATAGATAGATAGGTGGATGCGTCTTCAGATTCTTTGGCCATACGTTTCCTATGTACACAAAACACAGACAGAAAGCAAACTTATGGGGAAAGGTGGGGGTAGGAATATACTAGGCATTCGGGGGTGACATGAACACTACTATATGTAAAATAAGCAGCTAGGACCTACTGTATAGCACAGGGAACTATACTCGGTATCTTAGAATAATCCATGACTGAAAATAATGTAAAAAGGAGAACTATTTACGTATATAACTGAATCACTTTGCCGTACACCCGGAACTAACATGACATTTTAAAATCAACTATACTTCAGTAAAAAACAAACCAACCAACCTGAGATGTCCATTAGAAATTCAGTGGAGATAATGAGATCCCAGAGGCGCTGAGTACTGACAAAGGACCAAGCATATTGTAAGCATTTCACACATATTAATTCATTCAGTCTTTTAAAGCCAGAGACAGGTATTTTGATTCCAGCTACCCAAGGAGGGATGGCTTCCCAGATGGTTCAGTGGTAAAGAATCTGCCTGTCAACGCAGCAGCCACAGGAGATGCGGGTTCAATCCCTGGATCGGCAAGATGCCCTGGAGGGGGACATGGCAACCCACTCCAGTATTCTTGCTTGGAGAATCCAGGACAGAGGAGGCTAGTGGGCTAAGGTCCATGGGGTCACACAGAGTCAGACAGGACTGAGCACGGGTGTTCATGAATAAAGGAGGAAGCTGAGACAGCGAGGAGCTTTTGCAGCAGTGACTGTCGTCAGAGGGAATGAGCGTGGGCAATCCTGACCCTGCTCTAATGCTGCTGCCTCTCAGATGGCTGGGTACCCAGTGGGTGGGCAAGCCTAGAACTCAGGGCTGAGGTTGGACCGGAAGAGGTAAGCATGGGAGTCATCAGCCTAGAGATGCTGGTCAAGCCAAGGGCTCCAGCTTAACAGCCAGGCAGTCTGCAGGAAATAAGACACTGACTCCATCAACCTCACCGAGTCCACACTTTACATGCATTTCATTTCGTTTTCAAACAATCTCAGGAGGTAGTTATGCTATCCACACTCTACAGATGAAAACACCAAGGTTCATAAAAGTTAATAATCTGACCTCAGTCAGATGGCTAGAGAATTCAGATCCTGGGCCGTCTTGCTCCTGGTGTGTGCACGTGTGCTAAGTCGCTCAGTCATGTCCAACTCTTCTGCGACCCGATGGACTGTAGCCCACCAGGCTCCATGAGATTCTCCCAACAAGAATACTGGAGTGAGCTGCCATTTCCTTTCCCAGGGGATCTTCCTGATTCAGGGATCAAAACCACGTCTCCTGCTTTGCAGGCAGACTCTTCACCACTGCTCCACCTGGGAAGCCCACGTGTCAAATTGGTATTTTTGGACTTAGGAAGACCCATGCAAAAGTGAATTGCTAAGAGAGGGCACAACAAATAGAGAACAAAAATCAACTCCAAGGCTGTAGCCAGTAAAATCTCTCCAACTTTCTTCCTATCATGGCATCCGGTCCCATCACTTCATGGCAAATGGATGGGGAAACAGTAGAAACAGTGGCTGACTTTATTTTTCTGGACTCCAAAATCACTGCAGATGGATGGTGATTGCAGCCATGAAATTAAAAGATGCTTACTCCTTGGAAGGAAAGTTATGACCAACCTAGACAGCATATTAAGAAGCAGAGATGTTACTTTGTCAACAAAGGTCCGTCTAGTCAAGGCTATGGTTTTTCCAGTGGTCATGTATGGATGTGAGAGTTGGACTATAAAGAAAGCTGAGTGCCGAAGAATTGAAGCTTTTAAACTGTGATGTTGGAGAAGACTCTTGAGAGTCTCTTGGACTGCAAGGAGTTCCAACCAGTCCATCCTAAAAGAAATCGGTCCTGAGTATTCATTGGAAGGACTGATTTTGAAGCTGAAACTCCAATACTTTGGCCACCTGATGTGAAGAGCTGACTCATTGGAAAAGCCCTGATGCTGGGAAAGATTGAGGGCAGGAGGAGAAGGGGATGACAGAGGATGAGATGGTTGGATGGTATTACCAACTCAATGGACATGGATTTGGGTAGACTCCAGGAGTTGGTGATGGACAGGGAGGCCTGGCTTGCTGTGGTTCATGGGGTCACAAAGAGTTGGACACAACTGAGCGACTGAACTGAACTTTCTTCTGGGATTGGCAAACAGGACCATGCAAAGTCCAGTTGACCAAAGGGCGTGTCTGAATCTCCGGATATTGAGTAACTGGAAAGATATACTCAAGAGCATAACTAGTTTCTTTGGATGCATTTACAAACGTATAAATTTCCGATGAAATTAAAGAAGGATTTTCTGTGTTTACCAAAAGGTAAAATAGGTTTACAAAAAGTAAAGATAAAACAAGCAAACTTAAAACTGCCCTGGCATCCATGGTGGCAGAGACCTTATGCCACTGGAGAATTCCCAAATCTCATTAAAAAAATAAAAAACTTTCACACTCGAAAGGATTGAGATTATGTCGCTAACCAATGGAATGTATCTGTTTGACATGGTTTGGGTAAGTCCAGAGAGTACTCTGGGATAAACGTCATAAACCGTGTGCTTTGTAAATCTTACCCCCGCCCCCCAAAAATAAAAACCAACCTTTCCTAATTCACTTCTCCTTCCTTGGAAATGACCATGGGAGACTTTCCACTGAAGAAGGCGATCCTTTTCCCTGGAGGAAACTGTTGTCTCCCCTCAGCACACCCCCACCGCCCCCAGAACAGCTGACTCTGGTCCTCTCATTAAGAGGTATCCTCAAAGCGTGCTTCAAGAAACGAGACCCATAATTACGTGTCCTCAAAATAATAGCTCGATAGAAATGACAGATTGGGCCCCTCCGTTCTGCTGTTTTGTCTACGTGACACCAAACAGCCTCCTGGGCTCATGCTTTCACTGAATTAATTGGCACATCTGTTACAGAAATGTCAGGCACGCCCTGACTTTGCAATGCGGCACCTCTTGAGGGAGGTGGGGTGGGCAGGCCGGTGCCCCCTTAGGGCTGTCACGTTGGAAGGTGGGCCTTGAAGTCCTCTGTCCCCAGGGCTGCTCAGTAACTGGCCTGGGACCAGAATATCCCCTTCAGCCTCCCTTAAGGGGCAGGAAACTATTTTAACAGAGCTGGGGGTAAAACTAGAAACAACACACCCTTCACCCGACTCCGTTCTGTCCTCCAGGTCCTCTCCACGCTGCCAAGCCGACTCAGTTCCCAGCCCCTCCAGATCAGCGTCCTCCAGGTACGTCTACATCCTTCCCTTTCTTCCTTCACTTCTCTTGCTCTACCTTTTAAAACCTTTTATTGGAGGGTAGTCGATTTCCAGTCCTGCTCATTTCAGGCATCGAGCACAGTGAACCCGTCATACATATACACGTATCCACTTTTGTTGAGATTCTTTTCCCGTTAGGCTCTCACGAGCACTCAACAGAGTTCCCGGTGCCGTACAGTAGGTCCTTGGTAGTCATCTGTTTTATATATAGGACTGTGTATATGTTCTTGTTGTATTTTAAAAATAGAACAATCATTCGCTCTTGGAGCCAATACTCAGATGCTGCCTCCTGTAATTATTTAACAGGTTTATGTATGTTTGTTCTCAATAATCTTATTGATCATACAAATCATGACATACTTAACTAGGGTCGCGGTCCTCCCTGTCTTGTCCAACCTCATACTAAATACAAGTAATTATTCAATAAAATGACTTCTAAATGGATGAAATATGTGCTCTCTCCATTTTTGACAATTCCTAGATGGAATTTCTAGAGTTTCTGAAGTCCGTCTGAGTGATGGGTTCTCCTCTTCAAGATCCCGCCTCTAAACTCTATCTGGAATTCCATCAAAGAGTAAACTTGAGAACTGCCAAGGTCTAGGGCTCTGCGTTTATTTCCTTTGACTCTGTGTGTGTTACAACTTCATCACATAACCCTTCCTTTCTTGAAATACCTACATGCTATACGGGTAGTCTTAGTTTGACCTTTGGCTCACCTTTGATGGGAGTGCTATTTCAGAAAACTGTATTTCAACCTCATCTACATCCCATACTTTCAGTTCTATGGAAATAATAAAATTTACTAAAGCATTTCATTAACAACTTTTCATCTCTTTCATAATTTTATGTGCATCCACCTAAAATGTCTCATAATCCTTCATTGATGAGTCTCCTTTATGCCAACCCACAAGAAATCTGTTATTACAAATATCTTGGTCTGGTTTTTCCCCGAGACTCAGTCATCAGTTCTGGCTAAAAATCTTATTCTTAAAAGCAATTGACCTACCACTAGTTCAGTTTGACTCCAAACACAAGTTCAGCTATTAAATCACTGTAAAAAATGGAGTAAGTTTCTTGTAGATAATCCGTAATAAAGGTTCTTGACCTGAGATGTTTATATTCCCTAGAAGTTGTAAGCAGGATTCTCTCTCTGTGTGTGGATATATTATTTTTCTGGCTAAAGGACCATATCTTTATCAGTTTCTCACAAAGCTCTGTGACTCCAAAAGAATAGTGGATCTTCTAGAAATAGGTGCTGAAGCAGGAGCAGAAACAAGGCAAGATCCAGGATTTTGGAAACTTCTATTGACATTTTCCTCTCCTGGGTTCACAGATGTGTCCTGCATTGGCGATAATATATAAATACCTGATTTTTAAATAAGCAGACGTATAGTTTTTAGAGAAAGTTTAAGGAAGCTATTGACTCTGAATCCTCATGGCTTAATCCTCATGGCTTAATCTGACATAGTCAAAGAGAGTCTAAGAGGATGAGATAGCATCACCAACTCAGTGGACATGAATTTGAGCAAACTCCGGAAGATAGTGAAGGACAGGGAATCCTGGCATGCTGCAGTCTACGGGGTCACAAGGAATTGGACATGACTGAGTGACTGAACACACACACAAGATAGGGTGCAGGGGGATAGGAAGAAAAAAGAGTGGACTGAAATATGGAAATATTTATATAAGAAATCCAGATCCCTTCCAGTAAGTTTACATTCTGACCTCAAGAGGCTCTTAGGACTACATCTTCACTCTAACGCTGTGAATTTCCTGGACATTACGGACTCACATGTAAAGCCAAAAGTAAAGATATAAATGACCTTCCTTTCATCTATCTTTCCCATCCCAATATCAAGTAAAATTAAGAGTTGATTCTCAAAGAAGACATCATACAGACAAAAACAAACACAAAATATTGAAAGCCCTCGAGGAAGAAAACAAAGAGGAACACAAAATTATCCTCTTTAAAATCTCTTAACCTCACTGGGACTCAGGCCTCATTTTATCCTAGAAGGGGGAATTAAATTAGATATTCTTTAGGGTCCCTTTCAACTCTCAAATCCTTGGATTTCTGTGATCTTGTGGTTTCATTATTTTTATTTCCAGTTTTAATAAGCGATTTCAGCCTCAGCCTGCTGAGAAATTCTATGTTCATGTTCCCTGCACGACCCTGTGGGGCCCGTGTACCAAGACCCCCAAGGATGCCACCCCCTTTGCTGGCTTAGTGAGTGGGTGAATTTCACTAATAGGGTTTGCAAGCAAAAGTGCACATGCCTACACAGACGCCTCCTCATGACAGCAAAGTGGGTGCAGGCATGCACCCCGCCTTTCTGTCTCATCGCCGGGCCGTTGAAATCAACCGGGAGAGCCGTGCGGGACTTTTAACACAGTGATTGGCAAATGAAAGGCATGCACAATGCCATCTTGGGCATAATGTGACTCTGGAGCATCCTGATGTGACAAGACACACAAGCGCAGCCCGGAGACGGATGCTTGCCAATTACATCGGCAATTACTAAAGTAGTTTTCTCCCACCTGGATCTGAAATGATCACAGGAGACACATACAGGGTGAAAGCAGGCACCCTTGCACAGAAACACAGGATGTCATTTGGGGGACATCAGACAAGCGTTTCAGAAAGTACCCCTTTGCCCTGTCGTGATGCAAACATCCATGAATATAATGCACACAGCTCCCCTCCTCAGTTGGTGGAAAACATGACGGACTCATGTCTGTGTTTAGAAGACAGTCCAGCCCCACTGCAGCTGTTAGCATTGCTGGAGAAATAGCGGTTGATAAATGGGTTGCCTTGGGAAAAAAAAGAAAGAGAGAGAGAGAGAGACAGCCTGTGTGCCATTTCTCTAAGTCCAGTTACAATGTTATAGGAGGGAAGACAAATCTTTATGGGAGAAGCATTGCTTTTCTTATGTAGTAAGAAGCTAGGAGGTGGATGGGAGAGTTTAAGGGAAGTAGACTTCCTGGGAGAAATAAACTAATTCGCAGCAATAAAAAGAAAGGCTTGGCTCTCCCTCTCCCTACACTAGCATCCACCTCATCAAGCCAGTGCCATTTTTCTGACTGTTACCTTGCAGGTAAAATGGGAGGAATCATGGTGACTGCTCCTTACTCTTTGTCAAGACTGTTATGAAATAAACACAAATTATTCAGCTAGCAAGGTGTTTAAGATTTGCTAGTGAATATCCCCCTGGGATTATTAATGGGAGTGTGGTCACCATCCCATGGAGAATATGAATCAGGCATCATGGCCCAGAGCAACATCTCCTGGAGTATGTACACCTTGATCGCAAGTCTAGGCAAAATCATCTTGTTTTCCACCCAGGAGAAGAATGTTCTCCCATAATCAGCCCTCCCTCCTACAACCTCAGCTTCCTAGATGTCTGAGCGGAATAGAGTCTTTCTGTACGTGTAGGCTAAGACAGGGGTGTGATTGGCAGATGAAGAAGGGAGAAGCGTTTTGTATGGTTAGACTTTATATCTCTGGCTCTACACATCTTTTCTCTTTCTACCTTCACTGTGTTGTCTGCGCTAGTGATAATCAGTTTGTTTCCATTCCTTTGTTGAGTTCAGTCGCTCAGTCGTGTCCAACTCTTTGCAACCCCATGGACTGCAGCACACCAGGCCTCCCTGTCCATCACCAACTCCCAGAGCTTGCTCAAACTCATATCCATCAAGTCGGTGATGCCATCCAGCCATCTCATCCTCTGTCATCCCCTTCTCCTCCTGCTCCCAATCCCTCCCAGCATCAGAGTCTTTTCCAATGAATCAACTCTTCGCATGAAGTGGCCAAAGTATTGGAGTTTCAGCTTTAGCATCAGTCCTTCTAAAGAACACCCAGGACTGATCTCCTTCAGAATGGACTGGTTGGATCTCCTTGCAGTCCAAGGGACTCTCAAGAGTCTTCTCCAACACCACAGTTCAAAAGCATCAATTCTTCGGTGCTCTTGTACCAAACCATTAATTGCCAGTGCTTCCTGGAACACTGTGTTGAGGAGGAGTCTAAGTCTGTGAGAGCTCTGAAAGCCTCCTCGTCTTTATTTTTCTGGGATAAGGCAAATTCTGCAGTATAAGAGGGAAATGTCAATGAGAAAAGTAGTCATAAGAAGAAGCGTCTTATTGATTTCACAAATAGGGACAACTTGAAATGCAAAAGCGTAAGATTAGAAACATGACAAAGTTTTTAAAAATTCAAGTTGATAATTATATTAAAATATAAATGTTAGTCGTTCATTCATGTCAAAATCTTTGCAACCCCATGGACCGTAGCCCACCAGGCTTCTCTGTCCATGGGATTCTCCAGGCAAAATACTGGAGTGGGTTGCCATTTCCTTCCCCAGGGGATCTTCTCCACCCAGGGATCAAACCTGGGTCTCCCACATTGCAGGCAAGTTCATTACCATCTGAGCCACCAAGTGAAGTGGCTCAGTCTTGTCCAGCTCTTGCCAACCTATGGACTTTGGCCCACCAAGCTCTTCCATCCATGGGATTTCCCAGGCAATAATACTGGAGTGGGTTGCCATTTCCTTCTCTAGGGGATCTTCCTAACCCAGTGATTGAACCTGGGTCTCTTCCATTGCGGGCAGTCTCTTGACCTTCTGAGCAACCAGGGAATCCCCTGAGTCACCAGGGAAGTCTTAATTATGTTAAGGCCTCCATTTATTATCAAAAATGACTCAGCATTCTTTCTGAAGGCCTTGAGTCTATTGGGCCTAAATAATATGAATTTTCTATTTGGACTTTATGCATAACACAGCTCTCAGAGCCTTATTAGCATTTACAACCATGAAACGAATGTAATTCTTTTTTTTTTTTTCACAAGAAAGAAAGAATGAATAATTTGAAGGTTTGTTTTGCTAATAAAATAATTATCTACCCATTACTAGTAGGGGAGGTGGGCATGGGAGGGCAGAGGAAGGAAAAGAGCAATGTGGGTTCTATTTCAGACTTAATTATCTTGCCATCCATTGGCATAAAATAACCCTGTCAACATTAATTTGTACACCAGGGTATGACATGCCAGTCTCCATCTGTGCCGTATTCATCACACAGCCCAGAAAACCACATACCAAAGAATGGACTCTTTTTACAAACTACTCTTTAAAGAAAATAGTTAATATCAGAAATGTGAAGTCTTCAATTGTGCCCAGAAGAATGTCAAAAGTACTGTTTACTCCATATCTATTTGTTTTTCATCATGTGATTTCTAAAAAGTAGAACCTATGGACCATTATTATTGTCTGCAGATTATTTTCCTATGTTAAGATTTCATTTCTCTGATGATGGGCATTTTTTTTTTTTTCAGAAGTCATTGAAGACACAAAAGTGAGGACTCTCCCTCCAAACAGTCCATCCAGCAGTTATCTTTTAAGTCAGACTCTGTCTAAAAACTTGATTGAACTGCGATGGACATACCATAAACTGTGTATCCTGTAAAGCATACAGACTGATCAACTTTAACTTACATATGCTTTAGTAAAACTATCACTGAAATCAAGATAATGAGCATGAAACCCCCATGCATGAGTCATGTATGGAACCCCCAGATTTCCTCATGGCCTTTTATAATCCTCCCTACTGGCCCTCCCTGTGATGGTTAATTTTATGTGTCAATTTCTCTGGGCCACAGCACCCACATGTTTGATCAAATATTATTCTGGATAATTCTGTGTTTAAATTGGTAGACATCGAGCAGAGCAGATTGCCCGCTTTAGTGGGGGTAGGCCTCATCCAATCAGCTGAAGACTCTGAGAGAAAAGAATAAGTCCTCCGAGCAAACAAGAACTCTGCCAGCAGATGGGCTTTGGACTTGAGCTGAAATATCAACTGCCCGCCAATTGGGGAGCCGGTTCCTTAAAAAGAATCCATCTCTAGTTCTATCTGTTTACATGATTTGGTTTGTTTCTCTGAAGGATTCTGACTGCTACAATAAAATCCCCAATTCCTCACCAGCCCCATTCAACTCCACAGCCTAGTCCCAGGCAAGGGCCGATCTGCATTTTATCCCTATGGGTTAGTTTGGATTCTAAAGAAATGTATGCAAATGAAATACTACGATATGTCCTCTTTCATCACATTTATTTTGAGGCTCATGTCTGTCATAGCATCGTTCTATGCCCCAACCCCATGGACTGTAGCACACCACACTTCCCTCTGCTTCACCATCTCCTGGAGCTTGCTCAAACTCACGTCCATTGAGTTGAAGATGCCATCCAACCGTCTCATCCCCTGTTGCCTCCTTCTCCTCCTGTCCTCAATCTTTCCCAGCATCAGTGTCTTTCTGAGTCGTATACCATCATATGTTTATGCCACATTTTTTAAAATCCATTCACCTGTTGCTGGAAGTTGGAGCAGTTTCCAATTTTTGGCTTTGACAGATAAATCTCCTACAAACATTTGTGAAGAAGTCTTTGTATGGAAATATGGTTTCGTTTCTCGTGGGTAAAGGCCAGCCAGTAGACTGGCTGTGGGTCATATGGTAGGTGTACATTGCTAGTAGGCTTTTAACTCTGTGCTGTTCTCTGTTAGGTAATAGAGAGGCCAGGAGCCCAATTTATCATTCTTCTATAAATCCTAGGTATGAATTATGATTTATTTCATTCTTGGAGTTCAGCTCAACTTTTCAAATGAGTATTTACAGGTGTGTCTTTGAAAGCCTAATGGAAATAAATCTAAGCTCTCAAGTTCTAAAAAAATTACCTTATTTTAGTTGAAAAGAGGATTGCTTTACATTCCTTACATTAAACTACAGTCAATGAAGAATAGAACTCAGTTTCAATAAAGAACAGAATTATAAGCTTTTTCATAGGTGTCACACATTTTAAATATATGCCTCAGTCTAAAAAACAAGTGTAGTTATTTTTTCCTATTACTGAGTAGTCTGTAGTTCAGTGTAAGATTTGGTTTAACCAACCAAACTAGTATTTATTAAGAAAAATGCCAAGCTTTTACAATTAAAATAGAATTGCATGAACATTCAGCAAATAAGCTGGAAGGTGACAACTATGTAGACTTGTCGAAAAACTAAATTATACCAAACTTTTCCTTTCTGCTTTCCTTGGATTCATGCAGATTTGTTTGCCTTCATCAGTATCAAGGGAGTTTGTCACCAAGCAAGGTTTTCATGATCAGCAAGTTATCTTTTAGAATTCTCCTTGTTGGCAAAAGTAGTGACTCCGAAGGCAAAGCATATTAAGTTGTGGGACACTAAGGAAACAGGATTTGAAGCGGTATTATCATCTCTCTATAAGTGAATTCCTGGTTTATCCCTGGCATCAGAAAGATAATTTCAAAATAAATAAAAATAAAGCCAATCAGTTATTGAGCCCTAAAGCACCATTGAATAGGATTCGTAATAAATCAGACTGATGGCCTTCAAACAGCCCCTGATTTTTCTTACTAATCAAATGAGATCAGAACTCAGCCATCACTGCAGGAGAAAAAGCCAAATTTAATTAGCTTATCCAATAGTGTCATTTAGTAAATCAAAAGCCTTTGAAAGGTCAATGAATCTTACCCTTATCATCTCATTATCTTCCATCACTAACGAGCTACCATTAACCAACCCCACAGCAACAGTTATCTTAGTGTCAAGCAACAGCTTGCTATCCTTTGTGACACTTCCCACTTCAGAAATGGTAGTGTGTGGAAAAGTCTATGCTCTTACTTCCAGTTTTGCTGTAATCCTTTATCTTTTCCATGACTGTGATGTTAATACTATCTTCCCTCCCTTATTTAATAAAGGTTGATAAGTAACAATGCCCTAGAATTCATCAATGTTGATATCTACTCCAAGCACAGTCACTTAAGTAAAGCCCAACTACTGCTTATAATATTCACTGAGTATCTACTAAATGTCAGGTAGTCGATGAGGCACTCATAACATTAAAATCCCTTCCTAAAGGGTGAACTCACTCTTTTGCTTTTTGCGTTGGCAACTAGCATGAGCTCCATTAAAATGATGCATCACTTCAGTTCAGTTCAGTTGCTCAGTCGTATCCAAATCTTCGTGACCCCATGGGCTGCAGCACACCAGGCCTCCCTGTCCATCACCAACTCCCGGAGCCTACTCAAACTCCTGTCCATGATGAGTCGGTGATGCCATCCAACTATCTCATCCTCTGTCATCCCCTTCTCCTGCCACCTTCAATCTTTCCCTGCATCAGTGTCTTTTCAAATGAGTCAGTTCTTCACATCAGGTGGCCAAAGTATTGGTGCTTCAGCTTCAGCATCAGTCCTTCCAGTGAATTTTCAGGACTGATTTCCTTCAGGATTGACTGGTTGGATCTCCTTGTAGTCCAAGGGACTCTAAAGAATCTTCTCCAACAGTTCAAAAGCATGGATGGCTGTATTTTTAGTTTTTTAAGGAAACTTCATGCTGTTCTCCATAGTGGCTATACCAGTTTACATCCATATGATCCTGCAATCCCACTCCTGGGCATATATCCAGCGAAAACCAAAATTCAAAAAGCTACATACATGCTAATGTTCAGTACAGCCCTATTTAGTAGACATGGAAGCAACATAGGTGTCCACTGATAGATGAAAGGATAAAGAAAATGTCATACATATACACAATGGACCATTACTCAGGCATAAAAATAATAAAATAATTCCATTTGCAGCAACATGAATGTACCTAGAGATTATTGTACTAAGTGGAGTAAGCAACACAGAGAAAAATTAATAACATATGATAACAATTATATGTGGAATCTGAAAAAAGATAATACAAATGAACTCTCAAAACAAAGAGATTTACAAATGTATAAAACAAACTTAATGGTTACCAAAGGGGAAGGAGGAGGAGGGATAAATTAAGAGTTTGGGATTAAAATATATACATTATTATGTATACAATATATAACCAAGAAGGGGAAGCTTCCCTGGTGGCTCAGATGGTAAAGAATCTGCCTGCAATGCAAGAGACCCAGGTTTCATCCCTGGGTAAGGAAGATCCCCTGGAGAAGGGAATGGCAACCAACTCCAGTATTCTTGCCTGGGAAATCCCATGGACAGGGAACCTGGCAGGCTATAGTCCATGGAGCCACAAAAAGTCAGACACAACTGAGCAGCTAACATGTAACTAATTTATGTATCAAATATATAAACAATGAGGACTTACTGTATGGCACAGGGATCTATACTCTATGTCTTATCAGTTCAGTTCAGTTCAGTCGCTCAGTCGTGTCTGACTCTTTGCGACCCCATGAACCATAGCACACCAGGCCTCCCTGTCCATCACCAGCACCCAGAGTTCACTCAGACTCACGTCCATTGAGTCAGTGATGCCATCAAGCCATCTCACCTTCTGTCGTCCCCTTCTCCTCCTGCCCCCAATCCCTCCCAGCATCAGAGTCTTTTCCAATGAGTCAACTCTTCGCATGAGGTGGCCAAAGTACTGGAATTTCAGCATTAGCATCATTCCTTGCAAAGAAATCCCAGGGTTGATCTCCTTCAGAATGGACTGGTTGGATCTCCCTGCAGTCCAAGGGACTCTCAAGAGTCTTCTCCAACACCACAGTTCAAAAGCATCAATTCTTCGGCACTCAGTCTTCTTCACAGTCTAACTCTCACATCCATACATGACCACAGGAAAAACCATAGCCTTGACTAGACAGACCTTAGTCAGCAAAGTAATGTCTCTGCTTTCGAATATGCTATCTAGGTTGCTCATAACTTTCCTTCCAAGAAGTAAGCATCTTTTAATTTCATGGCTGCAGTCATATCTGCAGTGATTTTGGAGCCCCAAAACATAAAGTGTGACACTGTTTCCACTGTTTCCCCATCTATTACCATGAAGTGATGGGACCAGATGCCATGATCTTCGTTTTCTGACTGTTGAGCTTTAAGCCAACTTTTTCGCTCTCCTCTTTCACTTTCATCAAGAGGCTTTTTAGCTCCTCTTCACTTTCTGCCATAAGGGTGGTGTCATCTGCATATCTGAGGTTATTGATATTTCTCCCAGCAATCTTGATTCCAGCTTGTGTTTCTTCCAGTCCAGCGTTTCTCATGATGTACTCTGCTTACTCTCTAATGGAAGAGAATATGATAAGGAATATGTATATTTATATAGATATATATAACTGAGGCACTTTGCTGTACTGTGTTGAAATTTACACAACAGTGTAAATCCACTGTATTTCAATAAAAAGTAAAATCAGATGATACATTGAACACCTAGATTGAAACATCTACTCTGCATGCTTAGGATTTACTGAGATGTGACGCACACAGTGGGGAACTTTGAAGATAGCCTCAGAAGTGTTGGGTTACAGCTGATTGGGTGAACAAACTGTCAGTAAGACGGGGATTCGGCAGAGGGAGAATCAGATGCTGGGGCCAGAGACACAGCTGCTGGATGGAAGAGCCGGCCCTTGAATGGGTACCAGTGTGTTACAGCATCGAGGACCCTTCATGGGAGTCAGCACTGGAGCAAAGGCACAGATGCAGGAAGCAGGGGTCAGGGAGGGGGCGCGTTTAGAGAACAGTGAGGTCACAGTGCCAAGCGCATCAGGGCTGTGGTCCCCAGACATGTTTTGGCCTCATATCCGTTTCAGCATATCAAATCCTTTTCAGCATATCATCATATGATGTTGGTGATAACAATAAGAACGGTGTTAGCAGTAATGTAAATGTTAAGACATGTAATTTCAGTGTACCCTCAATGTTTTTCACGTAAGTGCTTTTTACTAATTTAACTTTCACAACCCCATGAGGTCTCGTGATCAAGCTCTTCCTTTACCTGATGACAAAACTAAAGTGTGAACAGGGCAAAGGTCACGCAGCCAGAAATTGGTGACCTGGAATTTGGGCTCAACACCACCCTGCCTTTCCAAGCAACAGGCTCTTTTTCCAGAAAAATGTGCATTCTGCATTTCTACACAATTTCGAATGGTTCACTGTACTTCATGGGTCGACCTTCAATGACCTTGGGTTGAACAGTGTTGATCCATGGAGTGGCTGATGGAAATGTTGGATTGGTAAATAACCTCAGATGCCCAAACTGGGAGCTCCCTGTAGGCAAGCAGAAACGCTGAACATTCCTCAGCTGGAAATGATATGGAAAAGCAGCTTAAGAAGCACAGAAAGTGAAGATTGCTAATTGATTAGTGCATTAAATATTATGTCACTTAATCCTCCCAATAGCTCTGTCTTTTTACGTAACCCTCCTTTCTGTCTTTTCTCCTAAAAGAAAAGAATCTGCTCCCCTGATAGTGTAATTTTCCCAAGGTCAGTGCTGATGCAGGCAGTTCGCACCACCTACCCATTCCCCAGGTACACGGAGTCTGTGCCTCTCACCAGCCCTGTGCATCCTTCTCCCAGCTTCTGTGAACTGCCTCCTAGTAATTCACATTGGCCCCCAGCAGAGACTGGTCTTGGGTAACGCATTCATGGCCCAACAGAGAACCAAGAATTCCTTTGACTGCCACCACCAACTTGAGATCAGTGACTGGTGTGGAAGGACCAACACCCAGGATTTGGCCTGGATACACCTTCCAGAGCTCCCCATGGACTTCCCTGGTAGCTCAGTTGGTAAAGAATCCACCTGCAGTGCAGGAGACCCTAGTTCAATTCTTGGGTTGGGAAGATCCCGTGGAGAAGGGATAGGCTACCCACTCCAGTATTATGGCCTGGAGAGTTTCATGGACTATTTAGCCCATGGGATCACAAAGAGTCGGACACATGTAAGCCACTTTCAGAGCTCCCGCAGAAGCCTGCAGAATCTGGGTCTTCATCTCAAAACTTGCCCAGCCTCACCCCTTCTCTGTCCTGCTTTCCCAGGCTTCACGGACGTCCTAAGAAATTACTTACACTCAGATCTTTGGTTCAGGCTCTAATCTTGCCAGAACCCAGACTTAGCTGGTCACTCCAGCAGCGAAACTAAAAGGACACTGAGTCTGGCTTTTATCTGCTTTTACTCTCTTCCTTACAACCTGTAGGGGTTTCTGTGGTGGCTCAGATGGTAAAGAATCTGCCTGCAAAGCAGGAGACCCGGGTTCGATCCCTGGGTTGGGTAGATTTCCCTGGAGAAGGAAATGACAACTCACTCAAGTATTCTTGCCTGGAGAATTCCATGGACAGAGGAGCCTGGCAAGCCACAGTCCACAGTGTCGTAAAGAGTTGTAGATGACTGATATCACTTACACTTTATATCCCAAAGCCAACAGCTCCAGAATTAGATATAGCTTCATTTTAGTGAACTAATTCTATGAGCCATTATAAGTGGGAAATGTATTCAATGAAAACATTTGAAGGGAAAACTAATAAGCATGAATTATTGTATACTATTTTTCCACTTACCTTCTAATGCCTTGATTTTCAGGTGTGTAAATTACAGGTATGGAGATTACACAGACCATTATTAAGACAAGTTCTTTGAAGTCTCAAAGGCTTCTAATACTAGCCTAGAGGTAAGAACTCAAGTCAACTTCAATGATGAATGAGGACAACTTTAGAAGAAATATGAAAAGAAATTATACCAATAATGCACAAATCAAAAAGCCCCAGTAAGTCTTCTTTGGCTTGGTGTGATTCTGCTTGTGGACTTATTTTTCTTTGTTGTGGGATCTTCTCGGACTAGGGATCGAACCCATGTCTCTTGTGTTAGCAGGCTTATTCTTTGCCACTGAACCACCAGGGAAGTCCCTGATATGGATTTTTGAAGATGTATCTCTCCTTGTCCCATCTCAGATCCATGGATGAAGAGCTCCTCATCTTTCTCACCTTTGGTAACAATGTGTAGAAGCCATGAAGTTTCATCACGTCAGTGATCAACGAGCTGGGTCCCTGCAGATATGAGAAGTATAGCCACTAGTGGTGATAACAAGAAAAAGCAGAAAATATACAATTCAATTCCAGAGGTGTATTTCTATGGGTCATGCTTGTGTATTTTTCTTTAAGGGGGGGAAAAAAAAACACCTTAAATTGGATTAAAGTTTTGTAAGACACAGTATTTGATGAAATCAAGCATGTTGATCATCATAATTTAATATGCAGCAGGTTTTTCCTTCAATAAATCATAGATATGAGTTTATTTTTAGATACACACTTTTTTCTCTAGAGCACTTATTGAGACAAAGATTTTCAGATTTGGGAAGAAATATTTTTCTTTCCCTTAGGAAACTCTACTCTACATGTTTTTTTTTTTTTTTTAATTACCATTTGTCTCAGGAAAAGTTAACTCCCTTAAGTAAACAGAGGCAAAATAAACAGGACTGTTTCCTCAAGTAGCACTTTTCACAGTTTTATGTCAAAATATTTTATAGCTTTTTAAATTATGTGTTATATTCCTCCATTAGATGCATATATGGTAATTTTCAAGGACTTTTTTTATTTGTGAAATGATAGAATCTCTCACAAGAATTCTGTGAAGTGGGGGAAAAAAAACCACAAAGAGGGGAATCCCCAGAAACAGACCTGAATAAAGTGTTTGGATAAAGAGGACACCAGATAAAACCTGCCTTCTTTTCTTAGGAAGGAACTTTTTCTTTCCAATGAGTGCTTAAATACCCCCATGCTCTGCTGTGGGAATGTAGGACCCGATTTGAAATAGCAAAACTTTGGCCAAAACTCATAGGACTTTTTACACAAACAATCAGATGGTGAATCCCAGTTGAGAAAAAAGAACAATCTTCTTGAAACAAAAACATCAACAAGAATATGAAGAAAGCTGTAAGGACAGTAGTAGCCTTTGAGATTATCCTTTTTAAAAAAGGAAGCAACGTGTCTTCTACAAAAACCACCCGCGGCTTTCATAAAGTGGCTCTCTGTAACTCAGTTGTTTCCTTTCGATGTACTAAACCTCAGCGGTTTCATCTTTCAATTTCCTATCATTTGTTTGATCAGAATCTCTGAAATCCCAGTACTCATGGGAACTTTCTGTCAAGTGCCTGAATGACAGTGTGAAAAAATGTTTGGAGAAGGAGAAAATCAATGCATATGGGACTGAGCAACAACTTCTTAAGGGAAACCTAAAAAAAAAAGAGATTTCTAGCCAAAATGTTTAATTACCGCCTCATCAAGACAGGCCGCGCCATCTGTTGGCTGGGATGCTGTCCCCACCTTTGGGGGGTGCCTCGTGATTGGCTGGCCACGTGTGAGAGAGAGCCATCTCCAGTGGCATCTGTCATCTGTCAACCCCCCCACTGGAATGATGAGCAAAGTTGCCACCGGCTGTCAATGGGCCATATGGAATGATGAGCAAACATGTCCCAGACGCAGGGCTTCTCACAAGCAAACCAACCCCTCACTGGCCCCTCCAGCCCAGGATGGAGCCGAAGGCTTACACTCTGCAAGGAAAGATGGAGAATCAGAGTCATAGTTACACGTTAGATGTTATCTCGTCTTACTCTTTACTGGAAAGATGAATGGAGTATCCATAAATAAGTCTATCGATTAACTTATAAAAGTATCTAGGTTTGTTGTTTAGTCACTAAGTCATGTCTGACTCTTTTGTGACCTTAGGGACTATCCCACCAGGCTCCTCTGTTCATAGGATTTCCCAGGCAAGAATACTGGTGTGTGCGTGTGTGTGCCTGAGAGGTCACTTCAGTCATGCCCCATTCTGTGTGACCCCATGGTCTATAGCCCTCCAGGCTCCTCTGTCCGTGGGATTCTCCAGGCAAGAATACTGGAGTGGGTTGCCATGCCGTCCTCCAGGGAATCTTCCTGACCCAGGGATCGAAGCTACATCTCCTGCATTGCTAGGCGGATTCTTTACCACTGAACCACCTGGGAAGCCCACCTCTATAGATTAGGGTGGAACCATGTACAGTCTACACACAGAGATCTTCTAATGTCACAGACATTAGTCCCAGGAGTACTATCGGTAGGAAACATGTCTGTCTGTGTTGATTACCTTGAAAACTAAGAAAAAACATCCAAAGGCTGAGCGCCGAAGAATTGATGCTTTTGAACTGTGGTGTTGGAGAAGACTCTTCTGAAGGAGATCAACCCTGGGATTTCTTTGGAAGGAATGATGCTAAAGCTGAAGCTCCAGTACTTTGGCCACCTCATGCGAAGAGTTGACTCATTGGAAAAGACTCTGATGCTGGGAGGGATTGGGGGCAGGAGAAGAAGGGGACGACCGAGGATGAGATGGCTGGATGGCATCACGGACTCAATGGATGTGAATCTGAGTGAACTCCGGGAGATGGTGATGGACAGGGAAGCCTGGTGAGCTGCGATTCATGGGATTGCAAAGAGTCGGGCACGACTGAGTGACTGAACTGAGCTGAACTGAACTGAACAAGACTTGAAAACCATCTCCCTCTGTTTTGGGAAGCCTCACACAGACAAGCAAATGACTGAGGGGGAAAGTTTTGATCTAAACATATACAGAATTCACTTGAATGCTTGACCAACAAAGCAAAGATTTTAATGTCATGTTTCCTTGGCATGACAGGTCCTTATATATATGTTCTCTAAGATTTATTTAAGAAGGCTTATTACAGGGAGTTATCTATCTACCTTAAAGCACTATTTCATAACCTTCAAACTGTGGAATACATTCATTTCACCTAAATTAAGTCAGAATTTGATGCGGAACCCAAGACAGCAGTCATTTCTGGGACTACAGACAAGAGCAGGTGAGAGGTAGCATCCTTTTGTAGCTGAGGAATCGATGCAGTTCCAGGTTCTTCAACTCCATTTAGTCATGGACACGAACCATCTTTGGCCAGCGGTTCTCAACCTCAGCTACTCATTGGACCATCTCAATAACTGTAGCAAGTAGGACCCAGCTATAAATATTTATTTTAAATGTTAAAGTGTTGGTTGTTCAGTCATGTCCTACCCTTTGTAATCCCATGAACTGTAATCCACCATACTCCTCTGTCCAGGGAATTCTCCAGGCAAGAATACTGGAGTAGGTTGCCATTCTCTTCTCCAACGGATCTTCTAGACCCAGGGATTGAACCCACTTCTCCTGCATTGCAGGTTCTTTACCATGTGAGCTATGGAACTTCCCAATTGTTACCTATGGTTCAAATGTACAGTTGAGAAGCATTGTTTGTAAGTTCAGTTTAGCAGAAACGGGAGCAGAACCTGACGAAGCCTGAAGGGCATGATGGGATCCACCAGGAGCAGACTGAGGGCTGAAACACATTGGCTTAATCTTGCTTCTAGGAGCTCATGTGCCCAGAGGGAGCCAGGAACCCTGGGCTCAGCTAAGCCTGGCTTTCTCCAGTACTTTCTGCGTACTTCTGTTTCATACAAGTTGTTCTCTGCATGAACAGCATGTCAGCACTTCAGCCTTATCAGGACCAAATCTCATCCTTGAGCCCCTTCTGACGTCCAGTTCCTCCGCTGCAGAGAATAGATCCCCTAGAATCCTGGTAATGTCTCCTGTCCATACTTGACCATCCTCAAGGCATATGTGAGGTAAGAATTAAGGTAAGAAATGGCAACCCACTCCAGTACTCTTGCCTGGAAAATCCCATGGCTGGAGGAGCCTGGTAGGCTACAGTCCATGAGGTCACAAAGAGTCGGACCCAACTAAGAGACTTCACTTTCACTTATTATCACCATATTTCAGACAAGAAAAATACAGCGTGAAGAGGTCCCTCCATTTGCTTATGCTATTGTAGTGTTAGATTTCATGCCAGGCTTGTCTGACTCCGGAGTCTGCACTTGTCCCTTTTAGCCACTTCCATCCGCCTGCTCCTTCCTATTGGACAACGTTCCTGGATCCATCCCATCACCAGCTGAATTTAAGCAGGTGCCAAATCTACACCCCATCTTCCCTTCTCCTCACCACCGATCACTCCAGGCTCCTCTGACCTTTTCACAGCTTTGATTCTCCTTTTCAGGACTGAAAGAATGTTTCACTGTAGGTTGATCTTCAAATGCTTTATACTTGATCAATAACACAAAAAGAGCCTAATCAATGATTGTCTTCTCCCTTACCTTTGGAGCAAAATTTTCTCTTCATGAATCTCATTAAAAGTTTTTTCAGATTTATTTTCCTTAAAATAAGAGGAAAAATAATTCTGAATTAAATAATAGTAATAGTAATTACACTTACTCAGAAGAAATAAAATTCTAAATTCAAAGTAAATAAGGCAGTTTGATTTTAAAAAATTAAAAGAAACAAACAGCCCATTAAAGTTGAAAAATCAATTTAGCTCTCTCATTAGTTCTGAGGTTTTCAGAATTGGGTTGCAATATCATTGATAAAAGCATTAAAATATTTTTGACACTTTTAATATAGTAATTTGCTTATAGTAATTTGCTTAAAGTGATACATTACATCGTTGTTTTAAGAGTGATGCATGTGCTTGGAAAAGTAGAGCATAATCATGAGAAAAGCACTGTTAATATTTCAAAGTATTTTATTTCATTAAAAAGTTTATTGTAAAAAACAAAGCTGAAGAACTTGCCAAATTTAGAACGAATGTTTCTTTTCAACAATATACATCAATTTTTAAAGATCCCTATGAAGTCTAATTCAAAAACTTTAGAAGGTGGGTCATTATATAAAAAGTGATAAATCACTCTCTAGAAAAGAAAATTGTTGTAATTATGGTTGTGGCTCTCATAAATGCACAGTGATTATACCTGAATTGAGAATATCTGTCAGCCTTCTCTTTTCCTACATATTACCTGAAGAGTGTTTGTTTGTCTGTCTTTGTTATTTCAGAAGCCACTGTTCTTTAAACACCATCACTGGCTAAAAATTATGTCAAAATTTCATTTGGGGACCATGATTTATTTTCACCTTTTTTTTTTTTAACCTCACATTGTAATTGCCTTTCTTTTTTTCTTGATGGGAAACATAATCACTCATTTTGTATGACACTATCTATTCGTTGCTTAGTCGTGCTTGACTCTTTGCGACCCCATGGACTGTAACCCACCAGGTGCCTCTGTCCATGAGGATACTCAAGACAAGAATTCTGGAGTGGGTTGCCATGCTCTCCTCTTAGCTCCACCTTAAAATTCATATCCTCTTCTTTCTCAGATTTCTTTTTGGATCTGTATCCTGAATTTGCATTTTTAAAAAATTGTTGACAGTTTATTTTTTTTAAGGTGCATGACCAAATAAACTTGCTAAATCTTTTTCTGTTGGAGGGCACCCAGTTTTGCCCAGTGCTTGAATGCTAACATGGTTTCCCTCAGACCATTGTCACTCCACAGTTGTCAAATGTTAAATTTTGCTCATAAGAAGTCTCATGTGTGTTTAACACTCTCTCCTGTTTTTTAAAAGGAAGGTTTAGAATTTTTCTCCGACTGCTGAGCTCTGAAATGCCCACCAGTCAACACTTATGTGTGAATTGCTTCCCCACCTTTCAGAAATCCTTCCCAAGTCTTGGTTTGCCAATAACCTCTTCCTTTGCACTGTCAGTTCTGTTTCTGTTATTACTGAGTAACATGGTCAATGCCCCATCTTGAACCAGCATTTCATGTCTGCTCTTTCCTTTGGTACTAACTATGCTGGCAAGCAGTTATTGGTAAGACCACCTTTGTCCACAAGAAAATAAAGCATGCACACAAATAATTGCCATATAAGGTTTTTAGGACATGGTTCATGCAGTGTCTTGTACTGCAATTCTTAAGTGATAGAAAGTCTGAAGTGAGAAGAATCTTTTCCAGCTGTAATAATCAAGAAAGGAAATTAAAAATCAAGAAATTAAAAATACGGAAAAAAAAGAGCAGTTGAGTAGAATCAGCAGTAGATGAAAGAAAAATCCAGTCTGAATGGCCAGAAAGGGAGGGAGAGAAAGAGATTGCTGGGGAAGGTAGAACAGATAAAGAACAGTGCAGTATGTATTCTTGGGGTAGAGACTAGGCTGATTCAGCTGCAATGCAAACACTTATGTCAGGAATTGACAGAATGTGTAAACTGCTAGGAGAGTTTCACTCCCTCACCGAACGCCTGAGCACCGGTGATGAAACAGTCAGCAAGCCCAGCACAGGGAGTCAGGCTGGACTTGGTCTCAGGGCAAAGCCCCTGAGTAAATGAAATTTAATAAACAGGGACAAGTTTATAAAGTGACACACATTTGTATCACTATATAGAATATTAAAAGGACAGATTATCATGGGGGCATAAGAGTGATTTTCTTGAGAAAAGAGTGTGTTGTGATTTAGGGCATTGAATATGGGGCTCTGAAGACATTTCACCTGAATCCATAGGAAAAATCTGTAGGAGCTATCCCACGTCCAAGGTAAGGAGCAGCAGCTGCGCTTTGTTGGAGCAGCCATGAAGAGAGATGCCACATCCAAGGTAAGAGAATCTCAAGTAAGACGGTGAGTGTTGTGAGAGGGCATCAGAGGGCAGACAGACGGAAACCACCATCACAGAAAATAGGCCAGTCTGATCACACGGACCACAGTTTGTCTAACTCGATGAAACTAAGCCATGCCATGTGGGGCCACCCAAGATGGGTGGGTCATGGTGCAGAGGTCTGGCAGAATGTGGTCCACTGCAGAAGGGAATGGCAAACCACTTCAGTATTCTTGCCTTGAGAACCCCATGAACAGTATGAAAAGGGAAAATGATAGGATACTGAAAGAGGAACTCCCCAGGTCAGTAGGTGCCCAATATGCTACTGGAGATCAGTGGAGAAATAACTCCAGAAAGAATGAAAGGATGGAGCCAAAGCAAAGAAAACACCCAGTTGTGGACGTGACTGGTGATAGAAGCAAGGTCCAGTGTTGTAAAGAGCAATATTGCATAGGAACCTGGAATGTTAGGTCCATGAATCAAGGCAAATTGGAAGTGGTCAAACAGGAGATGGCAAGAGTGAACATCGACATTCTAGGAATCAGCAGACTAAGATGGACTGAAATGGGTGAATTTAACTCAGATGACCATTATATCTACTACTGCGGGCAGGAATCCCTTAGAAGAAATGGAGTAGCCATCATAGTCAACAAAAGAGTCTGAAATGCAGTACTTGAATGCAATCTCAAAAATGACAGAATGATCTCTGTTCATTTCCAAGGCAAACCATTCAATATCACAGTAATCCAAGTCTATGCCCCAACCAGTAACACTGAAGAAGCTGAAGTTGAACAGTTCTATGAAGACCTATAAGACCTGCTAGAACTTACACCCAAAAAAGATGTCCTTTTCATTTTAGGGGACTGCAATGCAAAAGTAGGAAGTCAAGAAATACCTGGAGTAACAGGCAAATTTGGCCTTGGAATACAGAATGAAACAGGGCAAAAGCTAATAGAGTTTTGCCAAGAGAATGCACTGGTCATAGAAAACACCCTCTTCCAATAACACAAGAGAAGACTCTACACATGGACATCACCAGATGGTCAACACCGAAATCAGATTGATTATATTCTTTGCAGCCAAAGATGGAGAAGCTCTATACAGTCAGCAAAAACAAGACCAGGAGCTGACTGTGGCTCAGATCATGAACTCCTTTTGCCAAATTCAGATCGAAACTGAAGAAAGTGGAGAAAACCACTAGACCATTCAGGTATGACTTAAATCAAATACCTTATGATTATATAATGGAAGTGAGAAATAGATTTAAGGGACTAGATCTGATAGACAGAGTGCCTGATGAACTATGGACGGAGGTTTGTGACATTGTACAGGAGACAGGGATCAAGACAATCTCCAAGAAAAAGAAATGCAAAAAAGCAACATGGATGTCTGAGGAGGCCTTACAAATAGCTGTGAAAAGAAGAGAAGTGAAAAGCAAAGGAGAAAAGGAAAGATATACCCAACTTAATGCAGAGTTCCAAAGAATAGCAAGGAGAGATAAGAAAGCCTTCCTCAGCGATCAATGCAAAGAAATAGAGGAAAACAATAGAACAGGAAAGACTAGAGGTCTCTGCAAGAAAATTAGAGATACCAAGGGTACATTTCATGCAAAGATGGGCTTGACAAAGGACAGAAATTGTATGGACCTAACAGAAGCAGAAGATATTAAGAAGAGGTGGCGAGAATACACAGAAGAACTATACAAAAAAGATCTTCACAACCCAGATAATCACAATGGTGTGATCACTCACCTAGAGCAAGACATCTTGGAGTGTGAAGTCAAGTGGGCCTCAGGAAGCATCACTACAAACAAAGCTAGCAGAGGTGATGGAATTCCAGTTGAGCTATTTCAAATCCTAAAAGATGATGCTGTGAAGGTGCTGCCCTCCGTATGTCAGCAAATTTGGAAAACTCAGCAGTGGCCACAGGACTGGAAAAGGTCAGTTTTCATTCCAATCCCAAAGAAAGGCAATGCCAAAGAATGCTCAAATACCACACAATTGAACTCATCTCACACACTAGTAAAGTAATGCTCAAAATTCTCCAAGCCAGGCTTCAGCAATATGTGAACCATGAATTTCCAGATGTTCAAGCTGATTTTAGAAAAGGCAGAGGCACCAGAGATCAAATTGCCAATATCCGCTGGATCATGGAAAAAGTAAGAGAGTTCCAGAAAAACATCTACTTCTGCTTTATTGACTATGCCAAAGCCTTTGACTGTGTGGATCACAATAAACTGTGGAAAATTCTGAAAGAGATGGAAATACCAGACCACCTGACCTGACTCCTGAGAAATCTGTATGCAGGTCAAGAAAAAACAGTTAGAATTGGACATGGAACAACATTCTGGTTCCAAATTGCCAAAGCAGTGCATCAAGGCTGTATATTGTCACCCTGCGTATTTAACTTCTATGCAGAGTACATCATGAGAAACGCTGGGATGGATGAAGCACAAGCTGGAATCAAGATTGCCAGGAGAAATATCAATCACCTCAGATATGCAGATGACACCACCCTTATGGCAGAAATTGAAGAGGAACTAAAAGGCCTCTTGATGAAAGTGAAAGAAGAGAGTGAAAAAGTTGGCTTAAAACTCAACATTCAGAAAACTAAGATCATGGCATCCGGTCCCATCATTTCATGGCAAATAGATGGGGAAACAGTGGAAACAGTGGAAACAGTGGCTGACTTTACTTTTGGGGCTCCAAAATCACTGCAGATGGTGATTGCAGCCATGAAATTAAAAGATGCTTACTTCTTGGAAGAAAAGTTATGACCAACCTAGACAGCATATTAAGAAGCAGAGATATTACTTTGTCAACAAAGGTCTGTCTAGTCAAAGCTATGGTTTTTCCAGTGGTCATGTATGGATGTGAGAGTTGGACTGTGAAGAAGGCTGAGTGCCGAAGAATTGATGCTTTTGAACTGTGGTGTTGGAGAAGACTCTTGAGAGTCCCTTGGACTGCAAGGAGATCCAACCAGTCCATCCTAAAGGAGATCAGTTCTGGGTGTTCATTGGAAGGACTGATGTGAAGCTGAAACTCCAGTCCTTTGGCCACCTGATGCGAAGAGCTGACTCACTGGAAAAGACCCTGATGTTGGGAAATATTGAGGGCAGGAGGAGAAGGAGACGACAGAGATGGTTGGATGGCATCACTGAGTCAATGGACATGAGTTTGGGTAAACTCTGGGAGTTGGTGATGGACAGGGAGGCCTGGTGTTCTGCAGTTCATGGGAAAACTGAGTCAGACACGACTGAGCGACTGAACTGAACTGAACTGAAGGCCTTTGAGCCAGGGAGCGATGTTATAAAACACGTTTAATAACCCTAAGGCTGGGATTTCCCTGGGAGTCTGGTGGTTGAGACTTCACCTTCCAGTGCAGAGGGTGTGGGTTTGATCCCTGGTCAGAGAGCTAAGATCTCACATGTCTTATGGCCAGAGGCAAAATAAATAAATCCAATAAATACTTTTAAAATGATCCACAGCAAAAAGCTGATGGCAATTTATGAACAATGAAAGTGTTAGTCAGTGTTAGTTAGTCCATGGACTGCAACTCGCCAGGCTCCTCTGTCCGTGGGATTTCCCAGGCAAGGATACTGGAGTGGGTTGTCCATTCCCTTCCCCAGGAGATCCTCCCCCCCCCAGGGATCCAATCCGGGTCTCCCACATTGCAGGCAGACTTGTTACCATCTGAGCAACCAGAGAAGCCTGTTTATGGAGAAGCCTGTTTTTCTTCTAACAAAGAAGAAAAAATAAAACTTAAAAAAAATTTTTTAAGCCACCAAGTGAATGAGAGCGCTGATAGAGAGTCCCTTTGAGAAATTCAAGAGTACAGTGAGGAAGGAAGAGGCAGGCGGGGGAGAGGTCCACAGGAGAGGTACAGGGCGAGTGCTGGCCCCTGGAGGAAGGTACTGAGGGGCCGGGAGGAGGGCAGGGCAGTGACAGAGGTTAGCAAATCTGAGACTTCTCATCCTCGAATGGGAAGAGAATTGATGGAGCTCTGAAAGAAAACTCGGAGTTCCCTGGTGGTCCAGTGGCTAAGACTTTGAACTCCCAACGCAGGGGACCCTGGCTAGGGAACTTGATCCTGCATGTCACTGCTAAGAGTTCGCATGCCACAACTAAAGACGCTGCAGATTACAAGTAAACAAACAAACAAACAAACAAAAAAAAATCCTGCAGGCTGCAAAGAAGACCCAAGACCCTGCTTGCCACAAGTAAGACCCGGCACAGCCAAATAAATTAATATTTTCTAGAAGATAAAAATTTTTAAAAAGGGCCTGCTACACCCACATAAATAAGTAGGTACTTTTTGAAAAATTAATTTTAAAAAGTAAAGGATAGAACATTCAAAATGCATTATGATGGGGAGGAAATGACAAAGGTTCTGCTCTTGGCAGGTCTCATCAAGTCCTAGTCCTGCTTCTAATCATTATGAACCTTTGATGAGTCTCTGCCATCTCTGGGTCTCATTGTCCTCACCTATAAAATGTGCTTGCTGTAGGATATATATATATATATCTTAATCTGAACATTTGAAATATATATGCATAAACATTTTAAATGTTCAGATTATAATTCTATAATTTTATTTAGTTTCTACATTAGTTTTGGCATCATTCCTCCAGTATCTTTGTCCCATATATTCCTAAGAAACACACAAATTCTACTTTATGTGGGCAATGATGCTAATTTCCCTGCACATCTTACCTTTGGAAGGATTACTTTTAATTTTTCTAAAGTATGGCATGAATCAGAAAACAATGGATTCATCTCTTAAATTATTTAAGAACTAAGGAAAGGTGTTTGTTTTTTTTTTTCAAATATCCCTTGTATTTTACTTCAAATTCCAGAGCAGTAGATCAAGTCAAAGAGTTTTAAAGTGGATTTCAGTTTTATGTATAAATCATCCTGTCATTTTGGCACGGCCACTGAGTTTCCTCCTATTAGCTGGAGAAGATCATGAATAAATTTGCAGCAGGCTGCACGTGGGATTATGTGTACATTAAATAATTCTTACTGGCAATGGCTTCTACAATTCACCAGACAGAAAACTTAACGTGAGGGCACAGAATTTCATGTCTCACACTAGGCTGGAAGCTGAGAGCCACAAACACAGACGCTGGAGATCAATACAGCTTCTCCGCAAACCTGTTCTGATCTAACACGAGACGTGCACAGCAACGCTAGCCATGACCTCTCAGTGAAGTCCGTTGGCTCTCAGATAACATCACGGCTCTTCAGTCTGGTAATCAAGGTCTGCCTGACGCTAGTTCAGTCCAGAGCCTCATCATTAATTTGGATGCTCCTGGACAAGAATGCTGAACACGTGATGCCTGTGTTGACCTCCACCCCATGCTCCTGGGAGGCTCCATCACTTGGCTCTGGCATTCTTTTTCACACGACCTAGTAACATATCTTCTGAAACCTTCTCACTACCACGTCCCAGGAAGTGGCTTGCACAACTGATCAGAGTGTGTTAGTCGCTCAGTTGTGTCTGACTCTTTGTGACCCCAAGGACTGCAGCCCGGAAGGCTCCTCTGTCCATTGGGATTCTCTGGGAACCCCAGGTAAGAATACTGCAGTGGATTGCCATTTGTTTCTCCAGGGGATATCCTCCCGACCCAGGGATCAAACCTGGGTCTGTTACATTCCAGGTTGATTCTTTACTGTCTGAGCCACCAGGGAAGAATCTGATCAGAGTGGACATCAGATTTAAAAATATCTACTGTTCTTGGTGGCCTCTTTCTTCCCCTCTTTTCCAAACCTTGTGGCTAAGACTCCTTAACTTCCATCCCTAGTTCAGGTTCATCTGAAACCCTGAGGTCAAGCTTCCCAGCAAGGATATAAGTTTAGGGAACCTCATGCCAGTATTTTAGAGGCTCAGAAACAAGTTGGCCTCTTCATGGGCTCCCCTTCTGGTCTCACATCTTAATTCTATTCACTGGCCTGTTGATTTATGCCTTAGGAGCCTTTGCATATGGCGCCATATCTGAGTGTCTGTCTTTTTAAAAAATTGTTATTAAATTTGTTACCATATTGCTTCTGTCATATGTTTTGACATTTTTGGCCATGAGGCATATGGAATCTTAGCTCTCTGAGCAGGAATCAAAACCGCACCCCCTGCATTGGAAGGCGAAGTCTTAACCACTGGACCCTCAGGGAAGTCCCCCGAGTTTCTGTCTTGGTTGCTTGCTGGGGATACATCTTTTCTTTGGGGTCTGAGCGTTCCCTTTCTCTTAATGGTCTCTTCAGAAGCCAGAGATCTTTCCTGTGATGCCAACTGCCTCCATGGTTGCCTGTCTCCTGGAAACTGAGATACATTTCAGAGCTCTCTGCTTCTTCAGGGACTCATACTTCGGGCTAACCTTGGACCTGAGAGCATCACCTCCTGCCAAGCTACCTGATATTCCACCTGGCCATCCACGTCTCTCAGTGGAAACTGGATAATATTGTACCGAAGGCTAGTGTGGTATTTCTCAATTGGCAACATGTTATCTCTTCTCACTGCACCTTACAGAGCGCAATTTTAACACAGTTCTGTAGGGACTTTCATTTTTGTCAACCTGACCACTGAGTGTGTTCCAGGGTTTTCTCCTCCTCTGCAGGCTTCCTCAGAACATTCTCCCAGTCCTAGACATCCTCCCAAGTCCTCTGCTGCGTCCTCTGCCAATTCAGCTGAGCGGCCCTGAAGCCCATCGCCCTGTCTGACATTTGCTTCATAAACCCAGCACCACAGTTAGTTCTAGAGCTTAATAATGCTTGGGATTTTGTCTCATGAAATTATAAGTTCCCAGATTTGGGAAGATACTGAAGGCTGAGTAGTTCCAACACTGCCCCGGTATGATCCATGAGCTTTTCCACCATCTCCACTGAGTGTATGCCAGGCCTAAGCTTGAACACTCCAGTGACCCTGAACTCATACCTCTTATATCTCTGAGGATTAAACATTTAATCCTCAAGCCGTCTAATTCTCCACTAGTGTAGACTTATTCTCAGTGTCTGAACTTATGGTGGAAACATACCTAAATATTCAGTGACAGCACGACCAAATGGTAGTGCCATAAGGACTGAAGACAAACCTCATGCGTTCACCAGTCTCTGGGCCAAGACTTCAGTTATTTCTGATATTGTAAATTTTCTGGTTAACTCAGAATGCTGGATCCACCTCATAGTACTTTTTTTTGTCTCCAGAGAAACTTATTGCATACAGTCCCATTTTCACTGTGTTCTCTGCAGTGCTCATCCTCCTTGCTTGGAACAACGGTGATAAATATCATAGATATGTTGATCAAGACTGACTATTTAATGAGGATTCATAAATCATAGGCTAGTACAGAGTGTGTGTTTATATGTGCATGTTCTATAGGAAGATTGTTTAAATGAGACATTTTGGCTTCACTTAGCCAACCTGAATCCAGTAGGTCAAGAGTTTTGAAAAATACTCAGCATTTATATAAAACATAAGGATGGACAATTTATCACCCATTTGTTCCTGTCCTTTGTGTGTAGAGAAGCTAAAGGCAAAGGAGGAAAGGAAAGATATACCCATTTGAATGCAGAGTTCCAAAAAATAGCAAGGAGAGATAACATATACTTACTCAATGATCAATGAAAAGAAACAGAGGAAAATAATAGAATGGGAAAGACTAGAGACCTCTTGAAGAAATTTAGAGACACCAAAGGAACATTTCATGCACAGCTTGGCACAATAAAGGACAGAAGTGGTATGTACTTAACAGAAGCAGAAGATATTAAGAAGAAGTGGCAAGAATACACAGAAAAACTGTACAAAAATCTTCATGACTAAGATAACCACCATGGTGTGATCACTCACCTGAGCCAAACATCCTGGAATGAGAAGTCAAGATGGCCTTGGGAAGCATCACTACAAACAAAGCTAGTGGATTTGATGGAATTCCAGTTGAGCTATTTCAAATCCTAAAAGATGATGCTGTGTAGGTGCTGCCCTCCGTATGTCAGCAAATTTGGAAAACTCAGCAGTGGCCACAGGACTGGAAAAGGTCAGTTTTCATTCCAATCCCAAAGAAAGGCAATGCCAAAGAATGTTCAAAATACCACACAATTGCACTCATCTCTCACGCTAGCAAAGTAATGCTCACAATTCTCCAAGCCAGGCTTCAACAGTACATGAACCATGAACTTCCAGATGTTCAAGCTGATTTTAGAAAAGGCAGAGAATCAGAGATTAAATTGCCAACATCCGTTGGATCATGGAAAAAGTAAGAGAGTTCCAGAAAAACATCTATTTCTTCTTATTGACTATGCCAAAGCCTTTAACTGTGTGGATCACAACAAACTATGGACAATTCTGAAAGAGATGGGAATACCAGACCACCTGACCTGCCTCTTGAGAAATCTGTATGCAGGTCAAGAAGAAACAGTTAAAACTGTACATGGAACAACAGTCTGGTTCCAAATTGTGAAAGGAGTACATCAAGGCTCTATATTGTCACCCTGCTTATTTAATATGCAAAGTACATCATGAGAAATGCTGGGTTGGATGAAGCACAAACTGAAATCAAGATTGCCAGGAGAAATATCAATCACCTCAGATATGCAGATGACACCACCCTTATGGCAGAAAGCGAAGAACTAAAGAGCCTCTTGATGAAAGTGAAAGAGGAGAGTGAAAAATTTGGCTTAAAACTCAACATTCAGAAAACTAACATCATGGCATCTGGTCTCATCACTCCATGGCAAATAGATGGGGAAACAGTGGAAACAGTGTCAGATTTTATTTTCGTGGGCTCCAAAATCACTCTAAATTGTGACTGCAGCCATGAAATCAAAAGATGCTTCCTCCTTGGAAGAAAAGCTATGACTAACCTAGACAGTATATTAAAAAGCAGAGATATTACTTTGCCAACAAAGGTCCATCTAGTCAAATCTATGGTTTTTCTAGTACTCATGTATGGATGTGAGAGCTAGACTATAAAGAAAGCTGAGTGTCGAAGAACTGATGCTTTTGAACTGTGGTGTTGGAGAAGGCTCTTGAGAGTCCCTTGGACTGCAAAGAGATCCAACCAGTCAATCCTAATGGAAATCAACCCTGAATATTCACTGGAAGGACTGCTGCTTAGGTTGAAACTGCAATACTTTGGCCACCTGATGCAAAGAACTGACTCATTTGAAAAGATCCTGATACTGGGGAAGATTGAAGGCGGGAGGAAAAGGGGACAACAGAGGATGAGATGGTTAGATGGCATCACCAACTGGGTGGACATGAGTTTGAGTGTGCTCTGGGAGTTGGTGATAGACAGGGAAGTCTCGTGTGCTGCAGTCCATGAGCTCACAAAGAGTTGGACACGGCTGAGTGACTGAACTGAACTTTTTTTAACCACTAATTTATAGGTGCTTAATCCATGGCAGCAACTATTCTAGGTGCTGTGGATACAAGGATGAACAAAACTGCTAAGTTCCCTGCAACTATGAAGCCACAAACAGGAGAAAACATGTGCTCTGAATGGTAGCAGATGACATGTGCCTGATACCCATTCTCCAGGGTTTCTGTGAAGGTGTGCAGACATGCAGAAATGCAAAATAAATAGGCCACACATGAAAAAGTGTGAGTGCGAAAGCAGAGGTCAGTCAAGATGAAATTTCTATTGACTGTACTTCTTGTGAGTAAAAATGAGTTAAGAAGCATGTTACTAATAAACACAACCAATGTTCTGGCCTTTGAAGAGAACAGAATGCATAATCTGGTTAAAATTTTTGACTTTTCTATCAACTATAATGGTAAGTAATATCAATCATATAAGAGGATATTGAGCCCTAGTCCTATAGAAATGAATTTGAATTTTAAATGTTTCAGTTATGAAACTTATCATGTAATATTCAGTACAGTTGATGCTATAGAGGCATGTTAAACATCAGAAACCAAGATTCTGTGGTCTGGTTTTTTTTTTTAATTTAAATTTATTTATTTTAATTGGAGGCTAGTTACTTTACAATATTGTATTGGTTTTGCCATACATCAACATGAATCCACCACGGGTGTTCACGTGTTCCACATCCTGAACCTCCCTCCCACCTCCCTCCCTGTATCATCCCTCTGGGTCATCCCAGTGCACCAGCCCCAAGCATCCTGTATCCTGCATCGAACCTGAACTGGTGATTCATTTCTTATATGATATTATACATGTTTCAATGCCATTCTCCCAAATCATCCCACCCTCTCCCTCTCCCACAGAGTCCAAAAGACTGTTCTATACATCTGTGTCTCTTTTGCTATCTCGCATACAAGGTTATCGTTACCATTTTTCTAAATTCCATATATATGTGTTCAGTTCAGTTCAGTTACTCAGTCGTGTCTAACTCCTTGCAACCCCATGAATCGCAGCACGCCAGGCCTCCCTGTCCATCACCAGCTCCCAGAGTTCACTCAGACTCACGTCCATCGAGTCAATGATGCCATCCAGTCATCTCATCCTCTGTTGCCACCTTCTCCTCCTGTCCCCAATCCCTCCCAGCATCAGAGTCTTTTCCAATGAGTCAACTCTTCATATGAGGTGGCCAAAGTACTGGAGCTGTATACTGTATTGGTGTTTTCCTTTCTGGCTTACTTCATTCTGTATAATAGGCTCCAGTTTCATCCACCTCATTAGAACTGATTCAAATGTATTCTTTTTAATGGCTGAGTAATACTCCATTGTGTATATGTGCCACAGCTTTCTTATCCATTCGTCTGCTGATGGACATCTAGGTTGCTTCCATATCCTGGCTATTATAAACAGTGCTGCGATGAACATTGGAGTACATGTGTCTGTTTCAATTCCGGTTTCCTCAGTGTGTATGCCCAGCAGTGGGATTGCTGGGTCATAAGGCAGTTCTATTTCCAGTATTTTTAAGGAATCTCCACACTGTTCTCCATAGTGGCTGTACTAGTTTGCCTTCCTACCAACAGCGTAAGAAGTTTCCCTTTTCTCCACACCCTCTCCAGCATTTATTGCTTGTAGACTTTTGGATCGCAACCATTCTGACTAGTGTGAAATGATACCTCATTGTGGTCTTGATTTGCATTTCTCTGATAATGAGTGATGTTGAGCATCTTTTCATGTGTTTGTTAGCCATCTGTATGTCTTCTTTGGAGAAATGTCTATTTAGTTCTTTGGCCTATTTTTTGATTGGGTCATTTATTTTTCTGGAATTGAGCTGCATAAGTTGCTTGTATATTTTTGAGATTAGCTATTTGTCAGTTGCTTCATTTGTTATTATTTTCTCCCATTCTGAAGGTTGTCTTTTCACCTTGCTTATAGTTTCCTTTGTTGTGCAGAAGCTTTTAATTTTAATTATGTCCCATTTGTTTATTTTTGCTTTTATTTCCAGAATTCTGGGAGGTGGATCATAGAGGATCGTGCTGTGATTCAGGTCGGAGAGTGTTTTGCCTATGTTCTCCTTTGGGAGTTTTACAGTTTCTGGTCTTACATTTAGACCTTTAATCCATTTTAAGTTTATTTTTGTGTGTGGTGTTAGAAAGTGTTCTAGTTTCATTCTTTTACAAGTGGTTGACCAGTTTTCCCAGCACCACTTGTTAAAGATTATCTTTTCTCCATTGTATATTCTTGCCTCCTTTGTCAAAGATAACGTGTCCATAGGTGCATGGATTTATCTCTGGGCTTTCTATTTTGTTCCATTGATCTATATTTCTGTCTTTGTGCCAGTACCATACTTTCTTGAAGACTGTGGCTTTGTAGTAGAGCCTGAAGTCAGGCAGGTTGATTCCTCCAGTTCCATTCTTCTTTCTCAAAATTCCTTTGGCTACTCAAGGTTTTTTATATTTCCATACAAATTGTGAAATTATTTGTTCTAGTTCTGTGAAAAATACCATTGGTAGCTTGATAGGGATTGCATTGAATCTATAGATTGCTTTGGGGTAGTATACACATTTTCACTATATTGATTCTTCTGATCCATGAACATGGTATTTCTCCATCTATGAGTGTCCTCTTTGATTTATTTTACCAGTGTTTTATAGTTTTCTATATATAGGTCTTTAGTTTCTTTAGGTAGATATATTCCTAAGTATTTTATTCTTTTCGTTGCAATGGTGAATGGCATTGCTTCCTTAATTTCTCTTTCTATTTTCTCATACTTGGTTTATTTTTTTAAACAGTAATAAAATACTATAACTACACTACCTATAAAACATCAAACTAACAAATGTAACCTATCAGATTCACAATTTACCCATTGATAGAATGGCTTAATAGAGTAACACAAAAAGAGGTAAAATCAAAGACTTTTAGTTAAGAAAGACAAAAACAATCTTGCTATGTTTCTGGACCTTCAAAGTAAACACATGGGGAGTTGGGTGAACTTGGAAGGTTACCCCCTTTAACGTCCAAGTTGTGTGGCTAGAGGATGATTCTCACGGTGGGTATTAAGATATTTCTTCATACCAGTGAAGATCAGGGCTTGACCAGGACAAAAGGCTAGGCTAGAGGATTCCTGGGGAGCTTTGTCCTTGCTTTCCATAGGGAGGGAAGCACGGGCTATGGTCTTCTCAGGAGGTGACTCCTACAGGATCAGTCTGTGCTTCCCCTTTTGGGCCACCTGTGTCTTTGGTTAGATTCAACTCAATGTTGGTTGTGTTGACTTTAAAAAATGCACAGTGTGAATGTGGAGAATTAAGTCTTATTAGGGGCAAAATGTGGGCTGCAGCATTGCAGGTAGCTCTGAGAAACTACTCTGAGGAAGCAAGAGGGGGAGCGAGGTTGCATAAAAGTTTTGCAACAAAGGGCAGGTAGTCTGAATGTCAGAATATTACTGTTAGTTAAAGAAAACCAGATATCCCAAGTGAAGGAATTTAGTGCTTTTCTATCCATGGGAAGAGGCAAGAGTCTGGGATCCCTGAAATCATTCCTTTTGATGCACCTCAGCCATCTGGGGCTGGTATCCTGTTTTCATGTCCTGAGTTTCCTCAGGGCTCACCGTAGGGAGTGGCTGCAGGCTGATGGCTGCTAGATGGCAGGCATTCTTTCCTTCCTGAGTTCCCTCAGGGCTCATCAGCTCACCATTCATGGTGGCTGCAATCGCTGATGACAGTGACATCCTTTGTTTGGTACTGCAGCAAACATTCCATTTCTCAGTTTCTGAGGCTGGGCGCCACTTGGTGTCTTGGTCCTGGACCTATGCATGCTGAGTCATCTGTTCTCAGGAGCATTTTCTCCTTCTGGAATGGCCTGTGCTCCTGGACCAGCTCTGGAGTGCTCAGAGAGCTTCCTCTGTCAGTGTCTGTCTTTCTTGTCAGCGTCTTTCCTCAAGGCTCCTGTCTCCGTGTCTGGGACCAGGTGCTGGCCTCTCTCTGATAGTCTCACCTGGTCTGCAGGTCCCCACAGAGCTTGGCACTACAAAGGAAGTCCCCTTCTAAAAGGAAGAGCTGATCCAAGGGGGGATTTTGAAGACCAATGGACTTGGCTTTTTGGTTGCCAGGAGATCGCTGCCTCTAAGACAAGTTAACAAATAAGAGTATGGAAGTCTCCCTCTTGCAAAATGTGGCTGGCTGACCCTGCACCAGGGAGAACAAATGAAGAATGATCCCAACTCCCTCGTGCTTCCTATGCCCCCCAAAACTTTCATGTGAAGAAGAGAAACTTGTCAGTGATGTTTGTTCCTAAAATCAAACCAATTAATTATGAATGCAAACTGCTTTTTGTACAATTTAACAGAAATAGTCTTTTCCAAGAATGCAACTGTATGTCAACTGAGAGAGAAATTTTCCCCCTGAACTTTCCCAAGAATTATTCATCATTTTAGAAAACCCCGTAATGTTTCCACAGCATTTACATCACCACCACCATGAAACATCTGAATGAGCCTGCATTTCTCTCCACCACAGTCATGGAGAGTCCACCCATATGGGAGAGAAAGGCCCTGTCTTTTAACCACACAACCTCCTCCATTATCAAGGTGTAGCAGCTCACTTCAAATAGATCTCTGACTGGCAAAATTTCTTACAGAAGCCCACAGTGAAATGCCATATGTTATGCATCATGAGAGCAACATTTGGGAGCAGAATGCATCACAGCACTGTAACAACCCTGAGAAGTGCTGACGCTGTCATGTGACTACATGCATCTCAAGCGACATTCCCCACCTCACCAAGGGGTCCTGTGGCCACAGATCGGCCAAGCCAGAGAGGATCTCTGCGGAATGTCTCACCTCCTTCATTTAGGAGGAATTTAGTTCAGTGCTTCTCCTCAAAATAAAAGCTGCTTATTATTTGAGAAAGAAAAACTCCAATCCTCTCATTAATGGTTCAAAAATCTCCGATCCTCTCGTTAGAAGCACAGAAATTTTCACATTCAAAAATTATGTCAGGGACGTCCCTGACCCAGTGGTTGAGATTTTGCCTTTCAAAATTTCTTGACAAAGTTTCAGTGCAGGGGATGCTGATTTGATCCATGGTCAGCAAACCCAAATCCTACATGCCTCTTAGGCAGAAAAAAAAAAACTAAACAGACCATCAACAACAGAAGTCGTACTGCACAACAAATTCAATAAAGACTCTAAAAATTGTCCACATCAACATAAATAAAGTAAAATTTTGTTTCATCTTAATTTTTTCCCCAGGATGGGGAAAAGGACTCACAAGGTAAAGCATTTGTACACTTAGTATTGAGAGATGGAAAAACTAGTCTGGAGACCTTCAACTCCTCCAAAGGCTAATACCAAGGAACAAGAAGGAACAAGCAGCAAGAAGTTGTAATCTGCACTTTCACCAACAGGGAGCATGATTTTCATTCAGCCGCAAATCCTGCTGTGTATGCAACTGGAAAGTTTGTTAAAGTTTGTGCCAAACTTTTTTTTTTTTTCCACGTTTTTCTCATATTCTTAGTCAAGAGTTTCTTTAAAAAGAATATTTTAATCATCAACCATTTAAAATCTATGCTTGTGTTTGATTCATAACCTTATTCTGACATTGCCTTGTGCTGGGTATTCAGATGACTAACTCGTTTGGAGAACTATTTACATGGGCATTAGATCATCTTTACAAATTTGACTTTAATTCAGTACTGGTTAATGGGCCATAAAAATAAAGGGTGAGCCAACAACAAAAGGAATATGGTTTATTGCCTGAAAGAATGCCTGAGACTGTGGCTGTTTGATAAGTTAATAATAGCCAAGCATGAACTTCCCCCAAGCCTTTGTCATCTGTGAAAGTGAGACCGTGTGATACCCGTTTATAAAGGCACACTTTAAATATGTGCTTTGAAAGAGAGAAAATATAGAATGCAGGGAAATCGGGTAATTTCCTGCCTGAACAATGAAGTTGAAGTTCAGGTGTGTGTCTACCACACCGCAGAAGGTTCCTGTCGCCTGCTGGGACATTCACTCAGTCTCCATCTGATGGAAAAACACTGGTTGGAGATGGATTTTTGGTCAGATGTATTGGCCATAAAGTATAAGAAATGCAATAAAAATGTTTCCATGTTTTAAGGACACTGTATCCACACTTGCAATGAAACTAGTTTAATTTTTTTTTGTTTTTTAGAAAAACAGGCTCTTCCTCTTCTGGTAACAATGGAATATGTTTGAAAAATGTAGGTGCATGTGATTTACTCAAAGCTCCTACTGAACTGAGCTCGGTGTTTCGGGGGGAGACATAACTATCTGGAGAAATGAGAGTGACTCGTCTTCCTCCAAAATAGATAAAACTAAAAAATGTGTTCACCAACTGAGGCTTAAAAATTTTGCCTAGGACTTCCCTGATGGCTCAGTAAAGAATCTGCCCGCCAATGTAGGAGACACAGGTTTGGTGCCGAATCCAGGAAGATTCCACCTGCCGTGAGTGACTCAGCCCATGCGCCACAATTACTGAGCCTGGGAGCCACAGCCGCTGAAGCCCATGTTCCCCAGAGCCTGTGCTTCGCCACAAGAGAGGCCTGTGCACTGCAGCTAGAGAGCAGCCCTGGCCTGTCACAACTGCAGGAAAGCCGTGCAGCATCAAAGACCCAGCACAGCCAATAAATAAATAAAGATTAAGACAAAATTGTCAGAGAAGGCAATGGCACCCCACTCCAGTACTCTTGCCTGAAAAACCCCATGGACGGAGGAGCCTGGTGGGCTGCAGTCCATGGGGTCACAAAGAGTTGGACACGACTGAGCAACTGAACTGAACTGAGACCAGAGGCAAAGAACACTTTGGCAAAATGTGAACTTTGAAAAATCGGGAGCTGAAGGGATGGGTTCTGGAAGGGAACATCTCTACCACATTAACCATGATTTAGAGCATGGGGGCCATCCAGGAAGCAGAGCAGGGCTGTGCAAAAATTATAGTAAAGTCAGTGTGAATTGGCTCCTTGGGATAGAAGAAGAAAGGGTGGGGGAAATGGAACATAGAGAACACACACAAGGGAAGTCAATTGATCGAGCCAGCAATAGAGGTAGAAACGGACATGGCAGGTGAGCCAGTCGTTTTATTTCAGCATCAGCTTTGGTAGTAAACATACTTCATTAGCATATGTGTCCACTCACCATTCATTGAAACCAGAGAGTTGAAAAGGTCTTTAAGAATGTGTTTGCTGAAAACTGTGCATATGGGGCAAAGAGTGCCCTCCAGTTGGGGAGGATCAAGTTAAGAGTAGGGGAGGCCACCTCTGACCTCCTTGGGAAGTTTTCATTATCTTCCCTTCGCTAAAACAAAAGTACTATTTGCCAAGAATGGAAAGTCTAAATTGTTCCGTTTCTAAGTTTATTTAAAAGTTGTTTCTGGAGAGGCTAGCCTCTATTTGAACTTCCTAGGAACAGATTTGCTGCTTTAGATAAAATTGAACAGTCTGCATCTTTTTTTTTTTTTCCTGAAACTTTAGTAGATTTTTAAAGTGGAAAAAAAAAATGTACAATCCATTATGTACCAAAGCAACCACTTTTTTGGGGATGGAAATTAAAATGCGGGTCAGAACTTCGAAGAGCGAGGTCGTAGAGAAATGAATGGGAACAGCAACCAGCTGCCAGTCATGCTTCTTAAAATGTTCTTGGAAAACTACCCTTAAACTGGGTGCAGGTAGAAAAGAATGCAGACACATGAGTCAGTACTGATATTTCATCTTCTGTGATGCTACGATATTTCAGACTTACTAATATGCTGTGCCAACACAAATAAGTTAAAACAGTTAAAGAAATGTCATTTTTGATACAAAAAATGGTTGGATGAGTTGGCTATAGGAATGTTGTGTGTGTGTGTGTGTGTGTGTGTGTGTGCGCGCACACGTAAGCATGCATGCTCAGTCATATCAGATTCTTTGCGACCCCAGAGGGTGTAGCCTGCCAGGCTCGTTGGCCCATGGGATTCTTCAGGAAAGAAACCTGCAGTGGGTTGCCATTTCCTCCTCCAGGGGATCTTCCCGACCCAGGGATTGAACCCATGTTTCCTATGTCTCCTGCATTGCAGGCAGATTGTTTACCCACTGAGCCATCGGGAAAGTTAGCCTTCTCAACCTTCTCTTTTCAAAGGTGGGATGTCACCCGTCAAAAACCTGGTTGGTGGTGTTCAAGCAGGGGCGGGAGCATGGCCTGGGCTGCCTGGCACTCCTGGGCCTCAATCCTGAAGCCAACACATGGGAGCAGCTTGGTCGCAGTTCCCCGCAAGGCCTTCAGATAAGAACTCTTCATGCAGTTATTGCATAAGTAGGCAATGCATGTGGCGACACTCTCTAAACCTATATAAATGCTACCCCCGTCGCATATTCCTACCATGCCATCACATAGTCTTCTCCATCAACCAGGTGAGAAAGCTGGAGCCTAGAATTGCAAGTGGGCAGGAGATGATTCCAGAATTGGGTCTCAATTCCAATGTATATGGGCTTCCCCGGTGTCTCCGGGGTAAAGAATCTGCCTACAATGCAGGAGACCTTGGGTTCGATCCCTGGGTTGGGAAGATCCCCTGGAGGAGGAAATGGCAACTTACTGCGGTATTCTTGTCTGGAAAATCCCATGGACAGAGGAGCCTGACAGGCTATGGTTCACTGGATCACAAAGAGTCGGACACAACTGAGTCACTGACACTTTCAATGTATACGCTTTCCCTGCTGCTGAAATTTTGCTTGAAAAGTCACATTCTCATCTTTCTTTGACGTAGGGTCAATGGCTTTTCCTTTTATTTTGTCGCTTCGTTTCTCCCAAATCTTCCAGCACCACTGTGCCTCCTCACTAGGACCTATGGCTTGTCTTTCTCTAACAGGAAGTAAACCCTAAAAAAAAGGTTTCCACTGAGTCCTATATTTGAATACTGTTTCTGTGTTATCAGTTTCCACTTCATGAAATTCCTACCAAAGTCCAGCTACAACACACGAGAAAGACCCAGAGAATAGGACTGAGGAGAACAATTCTGCCCAGCGTCTAGCAGAGTCCACAGAGAGAGAGGTGTGCAAGGATCTAGCAAGGCTCGTCGTGCTTTTAAAGGTCATAAAGATGGTCTCTCATTTATAGATCCAAATCTAGGCCCTGAAACATCATGCAGTAAGGAAAAATCTTATTAACACCCTAAGAGCTATAACATCATGGAAGTATTTCAAGCTTTCAGAAATCTTAGATGTCACACGTCACCTAGCACGGTTGTTGGTGTGTGCTTAATCACTCAGTCATGTCTGACTCTTTTCAACCCCACAGACTGTAGCCCACCAGACTCCTCTGCCCATGGGATTCTCCAGGCAAGAATACTGGAGGAGTGGATTGCCATTTCCTTCTCTGGGGATCTTCCCAACCTGGGGATAGAACCTGGGTCTCCTGCATTGCAGGCAGATTCTTCACAACTGAGCCACCTGGGAAGCCCCTCTAGCGTGGTGAATTGCATGCAAGCCCCCAAACATGCCTTTCTTCCACATCCCAGATATTCCAAAAGAAATAATAAGCCTCACAGTGTGCTCAGTATATATCAAATATTCCTCAGATGTATTTGTCTTTCTAAAGCAGATCTGCCTGCTTTTTATGCCTTCATTTTAGCTACTAATAAACATCTTGAGAAAGATGGATCTCGAGACAGGAGCGTGTTGAACTTCTGAACTCCGTGGCGGCCTCAGATAATTAAACAGCAGATGGCAGCCTGATGTTATACCTCTGAGTTCAGCCCCAAATCTCCTGTCCCTTCAACATTCCAATATCACAGTCACAACAATATGAGAGGAACTGTCAACTGCATCTGGCTCATCTGAAACGTGTGCCTAGTAACCCTAACCAAAAATATTACATTTCTCTGCTCTGGCTTGATGTGTTTTTAGTGAACACACAATCGCCAGATACTTTTCTAAATACTCACAGACAACCTGCTGAAGAAAGTTAATTGTCTATTCTGGCCACAAAAATCTGTCGTTTATGGAAATTCCAGAAGATTTGCACTAGTTGCCATTCTTCAGTCCAAAAAAAAAAAAGAAAGAAACTTCAGAAAATCCATATATTTTTTTAACTGATAGTTTTTCTGAGATTACTCATATCCACTGAACACTTTCAGATAGAATTTTCATGCATATATTACTCAGCCGTTAAAAAGAATTCATTTGAATCAGTTCTGATGAGATGGATGAAACTGGAGCCGATTATACAGAGTGAAGTAAGCCAGAAAGAAAAACACCAATACAGTATACTAACACATATATATGGAATTTAGAAAGATGGCAATGACAACCCTGTATGCAAGACAGGAAAAAAGACACAGCTGTGTATAACAGACTTTTGGACTCAGAGGGAGAGGGAGAGGGTGGGATGATTTTGGAGAATGGCATTCTATCATGTATACTATCATGTAAGAATTGAATTGCCAGTCCATGTCTGACGCAGGATGCAGCTTGCTTGGGGTTGGTGCATGGGGATGACCCACTGAGATGTTATGGGGAGGGAGGGGAGGAGGGTTCATGTTTGGGAACACATGTAAGAATTAAAGATTGTAAAATTAAAAAAATAAATAAATTAATTAATTAATTAAAAAAAATAAATAAAGACTTGAGTGTATTGAGACTAGTCAGTATTGTTTAAAGATTCTTTACAGCTGACTTGCATTTTGTTTTTTCCCCCAAAGAGGCCTGACCCTGTGCACTTTGGGACCAGCCCGTCCTCTGAGTTGAAGGCACCAAAGCCATCTGGGAAACACAGTTCTCTGCCTTTGGCCAACATGATGTCCTAGTTCCTGAGGACCCATTCTTTCTTTGTTCTTGTCGATTCAAACAGAAAAGAAGGTCTATGGTTTTTCTAGCATTTTTCATGAGCTTCGCTCGTCATGGGTTTGAGCCTTTCCTGACATTGTTCTTACGGGTTCATTTTACGCTTTCCTCGTGTGTCTGTTCAATTTCGCATGAGTCCGTCCCACTCAGAGAGGCTAGACGTGCTTTGTGTGATTCAGCAGAGGTTGAGTCACAGATGAGTAAAACCAAGTGAGCGGAAGAAAGGACAATTCTCTGGGGGTTGGCACAAGGCCCCGGTTCCTAATATCTGCCACTTCCTTCTTCTTTCAAGACCATCTCATTGGCCAGTCCTCCTGGGAAAGTTCCTGGCTCCCATCTGCTCACTCTGCTACAGGAAACCCCATGTCCCTTGAAATACCTCCCCAACATCACCCCTTTTAGCTGCTGGAATGTTTGCTTTAAGAAACTCCTAGTGCTGTCCAGAAGAAGTGATCTGAGCTGGGCCTTCACTTCATTCATTCATTCAGGCATTCAGCAAGTATTTACTGAGTCTCTCCTGCATGCCAGGCACTGTTCAATTGCTGTTTATTTACTGATTTTTGGCTGTGCGGGGTCTTCCTTGCTGTGCAGGCTTTTCTCTAGCTGTGGTGAGCCAGTTTCTCATTGCCATGGCCTCTCTTGCTGCAGAGCACGGGCTCCGTAGCTGTGCCACATGGGCTCAGTAGCCTCGTGGCACATGGGATCCTCCCAGACCAGGGATTGAACTCATGTCCCCTGCATTGACTGGCTAATTCTTTACCACTGAGCCACCAGGCAAGCCCCCTAGGTGCTTTTATTATCCCAGGGAACAAAGAACAAGAGCTCCTTTTAAAAAATTACTTTAAATTTTTTTAAAAATTAAAACTAAAAATAAGTATATAGAAATTTTAATTAAAAAAAAATAGAACCCCTGCCATCTCGTAGCTTGGTGGACATTCTAGTGAGACACGAAGGATGAAAAGACATAAACAAAAACTTCAGGCGGCCGTAAGAGCACATGCTGAAGCCAAGGGTCAGAAATAACCTCCAGTTTACAGGAAATAGCTGCAAATCCTTAAAAAGTGCTGGCAGGTAACCAACAGGTAAAGCTGAGCAGCTGGCGAAGTGCGAGGTCACATCAGAAAGGCTCTGAGTGCTCCTGGGTCAGACATGGTGCTCACATATAAAAATCATGTATCTGTTGAAATGAAGAAAAAAAGGTATGGCACTTAGTTTAAATTTTGAGAAGTGCAGTGGTTCTTAGAAAAGATGGTGAGTATTGAGGAACTTGGTAGTTTTTTGATGAATGAATAAAGGACATAAGAAATTAGAACAGCCAGATTAGAATGTTCAGAAGATAATTTGTTGCATCAGTCTAGAAAGTAGTTTTGGATGGAAAAGCATCAGAAAGGAGGTAACTAGATTAAGAAAAAAAAAAAGGAGCCAGAGCCCCAGGAAGGAATGGTAAGAAGAATCTGGGCCCCAGCATTGCTCCAGAAGGTCCACTCAGGGGAATCAAGGGCACCATCCAGGGGAACACACTCGGACTCTGCCTGCGGAGCTGTGCAGGGGCCAACCTTGGGTGGGGGCAGCAGGAATGAAAAGTGGGAGCAAGATAAACGATATTTGGGTGACAAAAAGAGATTGAACTTGCTGATTATTTGATGTTTTAAAGTTCAGGGCCAGTGAGAGAAGTATTGAAAATTACATATCTTTTCCCTCAAATTTTTATTTGAGTGACTATAGTAAATTCTTAAGGTAACATTATCAAACCATAGAATACAGATGAAGAACTGAAAAGGCATTTTTTCCCCTTTTTTTATTTAACCAAAAACCTAATAAACTTGAAGTTGCTGCATCTTACTTTTCACCTCATGGCCATGGCATTGGAATCTTCGTTTCCTGACCAGAGATCGAATCCGCAACGCTTGCATCGTAACTACAGAGTCTTAACCACTGAACCAAGCAAGTCACTATTGCTGTATCTAATATGCCAGTTGAATCCAACGCATACTTCATTTCTTCTGTGGAAATTTTGAATTTACCTTGATTTCCCCCTGGTTGTTTCCACTGGCCTCTCTTCAACTAAACAGCTAGTGCATTCAGTGACCTTTAGCATACTACTCAATGCCTAATCATATATTCCTTCCTAATTATTTCTTGCTAATGACTCTTAGCTACCCAATAATTCTCTAATAATCACTATGATGGTTACGAGGTTTGAGGTTAGGCATGGGTTAATAGGGCTTCCCTGGTGGCTCAGATGATAAAGAACCTGCCTGCAATGTGGAGAACCAGGTTCGATTCCTGGATCGGGAAGATCCCCTGGAGAAGGGTACAGCTAGCTACTCCAGTATTCTTGCCTGGAAAATTCCATGGACAGAGGAGCCTGGCAGACTACTACAGTTCATGGGGTCACAAAAAGTCGGACATGACTGAGAGATTTTAAGAAACAGAAGAAAAGAGAACAAATGTAAGATAGGATAATGTCATAAAATTAATGCAATTAATCTCAGCATTCAAGTTTTGCAAAAGAAAAGCCTCCCTCCTAAGAAAAATCTTTAATGCTTTAAATTTATATTTTCAGTTAAGCAATTCTTGAAATGTCTTCATGTAAAAATTAATGTGTTAGGAAAGATAGCAAATGGCTTCTTCTCTTAGCATTAGAATGATAAAAAGTCACCGATCTGTTCTTTTGGGGGCCATCTAATTTTTTCATCTCTAAAGTTTATTGCAAGTTTGTAAGGTTTCATGTTTCTCAGTTTCTATTTCTAATGTGTGGATGTTATTTCTATATTTGTTAAAAATGTGTCTGCATTTTGCACATTTCTAAGATGATCTGCAGGTGTGAAGTTTCTGTTCAGATTTTTAAGAAAGTTGGTTTTTGAAATCTTATCTTTACACTGGAAACTCTTAAGGTGCTGGGGGCTGGCTTATTATCCAGAAGACTGGCATGATTTTTAATGTCTTATTCATTTTAAAAGTAAATTTAAAATGTTTATTAAAGTCTTATTAGTAAAATTTTGTTGCTGTTCTTCAGGTCATGATTTGGGATCTTTAACAAGATGAAGGGAGTATAAACCAGGTGGTACAGTTAATCTGGTTAGGAATAAAAGGGGATTATTTGTTTTCCAGCCATTGCTGCAATATCTTGAAAGAATAATTTGGAATCAAGCAAGGATGGGGAAGTATATTAATCAAATTTTATGAAAACTGACATGATACTTGAAATGCATGCAGGGTTTGGGTTTCATTAAGGGTTTCCAGGGAACAAGCAAAACCCTTTCCCACAGGAGCATCACAGGTCAAGGTCAGATCATGGACACAAAGGTTACTTGATTGCAGCATCTGTCACACCAGAGTTAGTACAGTGGTCCTCCTCTTTTCGAGGGCTTCCTTCTTCACTGTTCACTCCCCATGTTCTTCTCTTGAAAGTTAGCATGCAATAAAAACACACAGAGGGTTGCTAAAATGAGAGGGTCGATATGTGGTCAAGAAGGTTTAAATAGCCCTGCAACTCCACCAGAAGTACAGAGCTGACTTATAGACAGATTTTGGTTTTATGCCCAGAATTACTCAGTAACCCAACTGCACAGGACTGATAAAACAGAAGCAGAAGTCAAGACAGCAGGAAGAGGACTGGGAGTCAGATAATACATCTCAGTTCAGTCTCAGTCCTGTTGACTTATGATATTGACCTTTCTGATCTCTGCTTCCTTATCCTGCAGCTCAGGAAAGAGGTCAAACCCAAAAAACTTTGGTGGGTGTCCATCATCTGTTTATAAGAATCAAGAAGCTGCTTCATGAACTTTTTTGTTTCTTTCTTTCTCTTTTTTTCATGAGTCCCTTCTTTAACAAGATTTCCAAGATGAGTCTCTGGTTTGATGGTGAACTCCTGGAGGACATGTCACCTGGCTTGGATATAACCATCCCTACCACCTGAGGTGTTATTCCCCCTCATGGGTAGAAGAACAAAATTGTGGAACCTCAGAAAGGCCCCAAAGCTGACAATCACCAATCAGATCCTTGACACTTCTCTACATTCCTGTCTAATGATCACTGTGGTGACTTGTTAACCTGACTAGATCATGGTACCCAGTATTTGGTTAAACACCAGTCTAGATCTCACAAGGCTTCCCTTGTGGTTCAAAAGAATCCACCTGCAATGAAGGAGATTCTGCATTCCCCAGGCTCAACCCTAGGGTTGGGTTGGGAAGAACCCCTGGAGAGGGGAAAATCTACCCACTCCAGTATTTTGGCCTAGAGAATTTCATGGGCTATATAGTCTATGGGTTGCAAAGAGTCAGACATGACTGAGCGACTTTCACTAGATCTTACTGTGAAGACAGTTCTTAAATGAAATTAACATTAAATCAATTGACTTTGAATAAAACGGATTACTCTTCGTAATTTGGGCGGGCTTCCTCCAATTAAAGGTCTTAAGAGAAAAGGCTGAGGTCCCCCAGGGAAGATGGAATTCCTCGCCTGATTGTCTTTGGATTTAAGACTGAAGCATTAACTTTTCTCTGAGTTTCTAGATTGCTGGTCTCCTCCATAGATTTTGAATTTACTAGCCTCCATAATTGCATGGAAAATCCCGCCTAATACAACCATTTATCTACCTCTCAAATATTGTCATGTGATCAGAAGCATTTTTGAGTTTGACCTTTGTAACACCAGGATCCTGGGATTGACTCCTATTTTAACAATTTATTAACTGTGGTTTTGAGCATTTATGTAAACCTTTCAGTCTGGCTCCCCGTGTATGGAATAGGTGTAATACCAACTGCTCTGATGGAATGCCTTGTAGATCTCAGGCAATAAATATGAAACACTTATAACATAAATAGTTCTCAATAAACAGTAACCACGATTTTGCTTTGATGAATGAAATGTGAGTAAATCCTATTAGTAGCTAACAGCAAGGCTAGTTTGAAATTCTCAAGTGAATTCATCTTTCTAGGCTAGAAATTCCCTGGAAAAGGAAATGGTAACCCACTCCAATATTCTTACCTGGGAAATTCCATTAACAGATGAGCCTGGCAGGGGTCCCAAGAGTCAGACACAACTGAGCTACTAAACCACCATCACCAGGCTAGAAATTGACTGTATATCCGTATTTTAAGATGATCTTTTGTTGTAATGGTGTCATGCAGGCTTCAGAGAGATACCTCCAAAATCGAGTCAGCTTTCTTCATTCTGAGGCAATAAACTAAGACCTCTTACTCTCTCAGTGGCTAGTAAGAGCAGAACCACAACTGAAGGACCGAAGAGTGGGGAGATAATGGTTTAAACAGCTTTAAAAAGTACTTAAAAAAAATACTGTAGAAGTTCAAAGGAGATCTTTTCTAAGGATAGTGTTATCCCATTAATCAGATTCCCAAGTGTATCAACTCTCTTAAAAAAGTAATAATCCCTAACCTATGATGTATAGGCATCATGGGATAATGTTTTATTTGTGAGGGCTCACATTTTTTTCTAAAGACCATAACTGTTGAGCCGATCATTGTTTTCTAAATGTAAGTATTAGTGATTTCAAGAGCATACCATCATGATTAACATTTTGGATATTAAGTTACAATAAATTATCAGAGATAATTTTTAAAGGGAAAAACTTAAAACTTTTGTGAAATTGAATGATTATAATTCTATTTAATTTGAAGTAATAAGGCTTTTAGAAAGATACATTTCAATCAATTGTTAGCTAAGGGCATACAATAACATTTCCCACAACTTTTCCCTTCAGTTCTAGGTCCCAAACTACTTCAGACAGGACATTGGGACTTTCTGATTTATCAGTCAGGATCTAAATTCAGTATTTCCAAGAAAAGGCTCAAGAACAATTTTGAAGGAAGATTTTATCACCTCTCCCCAAATCACATTTCAAATTGCTAACACGGTATTGCATGCAGCACGGTGAGACCACGCGTTCCACAGTCGAGACAGGGAGACACGACTTTAAAATGAGAAGGAGGGCTGAGAGCACAGAACCTCGTATCTATGCTTTGCAGACAAAGCCAGAGTTAATGCCGAAGCAGCACTGGAATGCGCTAGTGAGAACTTGCCACAAGTGCAGCTCTGCTCCGGGGATCGCTCCTTCAACAGCAGAGACTGGCTGTCAGGAGCTAGTGGTCTGTGGCAGGCTGACTCATCAAGAGTCAAGCCACCCAGGGATTCTCAGTCCGAACCTAGAATGCTGTGACTGCAGTAAGCAATGGCAGAACATTTGCTGAAATCCGATAAACAAGCATCACCAACTCAATGAACACAAATTTGAGCAAACTCCAGGAGATGGTGGAGGACAGAGGAGCCTGGGTCCCTGGGGTTGCAAAGAGTCAGACAGGACTTAAGAATGAGTAACAACGACAATAAAGTAAAGCAGAGTCAACCAGGACTTGTCTGGAATGTTCTGGAAGCAATGGGCGGGAGAGGGTATAAATCAGGGAATCTTAATGATATTTTCTTTGAGAACAAAATAATATGTATACTGATGGAAGCTTATATCTGCTGTTGCCTATGTTTCCTAAGTCACTTCTGGGGGAAAACAGAAATCATATCACTTTGTGTTGGTCTTTGAAAATAGCTAGGAACTTTTCCATAAATGACTTCAAAATCCATCACCCAAGAGTTTATTCAGCTTTAACGTTTGTCATTTCACCTTCTTCCTGTTTACTTTGTCATTAGAATCACTTCTTTAGAGACTTTTTTTTTTTTTGATTTGTCAACAACATGGGATAAGACCTTCTTCCCCATGACCCGATGAGAGAGTTCACAGGACTGGAGTAGAGATTTCTGTCCGCAAGGGTAAAACCCGTTCTCTACATCGACCTTAAGCAATCAGCATAATGCTGCCTCCTTCTATGACCTTCTGATTATTCAGGAACAAAATTATCTTTCTTTGCTTAAGTGTGTGAGGCATTTGATATGTTGGTTTTTTGCTCTTTATGTCATTTGAAGCCTGTGTTATCTGCCTATTCGTGGGAGCTGTCTCAGCAGTTAGCTCTCATTTTAGAGAATAAAGGGAACTGTGCTGTAATATTTCATTTTGTCATCACAGATAACAGATTACGAATGAGTGGTAGCTTTATAATGTATGAAAAGAGAGTAATTCCTAAGGATGCTCACTTTGAAATAATACTAAAAAGGCTAAAAATTAATAGGAGGTAAATAAAAATAAAAGAGAATGCTAAAAAGAGTCGGACACGACTGAGTGAGACACAGAGAGAGAAAGGCAAGCTTAATTCATGACTTTGAGAAATGCTAAGTCCTGCTTCTATAGGAGTTTAGAAAACTATGGCAAACAATATTTTAATATCAATATTGGAGACAATGTTCAAACTTTCTCAAAATTTCAAATACATATTAAGACGCAAGAGTCAGACTTTCATGATTTGACTGTGGTAGCCCATGCTCTCTGCTTCATCACGCGCTGTAATGCACATTGCTGTTTAGTCGCTAAATCATGTCTGACTCTTTTGAGACCCCGTGGACTACCAGGCTCCTCTGTCCAGGGGATTTCCCAGGCAAGAAAGCAGGAGGGGGTTCCCATTTCCTCCTCCTGGGGATCTTCCGAACCCAGGGATCAAACCCACGTCTTCTGCCTTGCAGGCAGATTCTCTACCACTGAGCTACCAGGGAAGCCCATAACTATGTTTGAATTTAATTCCTAGATCAGCCGGTCACCCTGTGAACACACAATTTGAGAGCTTCTTCATGCTCCTTGTCTTCTAGTTTCTAGTTGGCAAAACAGAAGAATAAACAACATATTTACCCGTGGGAGTTTTAATGAGGCAAACACAGATTACTGCAGAATGCTTAAAAAAAAAGAAAAAGCATTTCTACTTGAAAGCAGCATATGAGACTTTCAAAAGCAAGGATTTTGAAGTATAGTTAGACCTCTGACTGGATGTGTTAAGCAGGAGACATTTGTCCTGGAGGAAATCATAACTTAACCTCTGAAATACTAGTGACTTACGTGTCAAATGCAGAAACGAGGAGAGCTATCCCACCACCACCCAGAGTTGTCGTGAGGATTATATGAGATTGAAAAGTGTGCTTGGCCCTTATCCTTAGATCTCAGGAGTCCACTGGCGTTGATGATCTTTTATTATTGCATGAATAAGAGTTGATGAATTGATTTTCAAGTAATTAAAACCATTGCCTTCAAGCTGAAGAGTAGGGCTAATTCCAGTCTCAGTGCCTCTTCGAATAAGGTTGTAGGTCTGACAGGAAACTGGAAACACAGATTGGGAACTGGGGCGGGGCAAGTCTTAGCTGGACCTGCCTTCTGGGTCCCCTCATTGAGTAGGAAGCCACACATATGAATGAAATTGCCCAGCAAAGTAGAGAGAGAAAGAGAGGGAGGGAGAGAAGAGGAGGACAAGTCCACAGGGACCACATAGAAACGGTCAGGAAGGTGAAAGAGAAAATATGTCTTTCCCCCGAAACCAGAGGATGGAACTAGGGGCTGAGTACAGACACAGCCAAAATTGTAGCTAGGAAGAGAGTAAAGAGTTGGCATATTTAATTATCTTTGCATTCTCTGTTGCAAGTTTCAGGCTAATTGAATGTGAGGAAAGAATAGAAATAAGGCCGTCGAGGAACCAGCATCAGTGATGCATGTCATTCATACATGAGACTAGGAGGGGACAGGTTAGAAAGAGACATGCGCTGATCGGTGGGGAATCTTAGCCGTTAGAGTAATATTTATCCTCCTTCTCTGCCTGTATGCTCAGTTGTAGCCTGCCAGGCTCCTCTGTCCATGGGATTTCCCAGGCAAGAATATTGAACCCACTCCAGTATTCTTGCCTGGAGAATCTCATGGCTAGAGGAGCTTGATGAGCTACAGTCCGTGGGGTTGCAAAGAGTCAGACACTACTGAGCAACTTTAGTATGCGTGAATGCGTGCCATTTCCTCCTCCAGGGGATCTTCCTGACCCAGGGATCAAACTCTAGACTCCTGTATTGGCAGGTGTTTTTTATACCACTGAGCCACCTGGGAAGCCCCTCCTTCCCTGCAGGAAGGGATAAAATGAAACAGAGACTTTGGGATGTTAAATACTCGTAGAATACAGGATAAACCATAGGGAAACTGGTGTCAAGGAAACCGGCTTGCTGGCCTTTGACAGAAGGTGGGATGAGGGTGACTTCTTGGATAGGATGTATTCTAAATGGTCTGATCTTTATAGTCTTCCTTCGGCTGTTCTACTACCTCGGACCCCATCAACTATCTCCCATTTTTCTGGTGACTTCTAAGAATACAGCATTCACTACTTTACCCTTAAGGTCCTCTAAGAGTTATGGTGGAATAGGACTTTATGCAAAATAGTCTTCTATTTTTAATAGGAACTTAAGAAAATACTTAACTTTGAATTACCTAGAGTTGTTTTCTTTAGAAACCAGAGCTATCTATTTGTATTTAAAGCAATGTTTATTATTTGTACCAATTCTTATTCCTCTGCGTGAATAAATGCATGATAGTACAGAAAAAAATCAATCAATTAACCCCATCAATTATCCCCTTCTTCTCATGGCTAGAAACTCTTCATCCTTCAGTTCTCATCTTGGGCATCATCTGTTCAGGGTAACTTTCCCTGACATCTGGTCTAAACTTAATATCCCTCCTCAATATTCTCATAGCATCCTATTGAGAAATTTATTACACTCTACTCTAACCCCTCATCCACTTGTGTTTCTCCCCCCACAAAACTGCAAAATTCCTAACGGGCAGTAACTGCCCCCCTCCCTTATTCCCTGGTATCTAAGCACATAATTTGGAACACCGTCAAAATTCAATAAAGGTGAAGGAATGAATGAATGAGCAAGTGCATGTATACTGACTAAATACTATTAACATAAATAACGAAATCATAAAGGGAACGCAGACAGAACACATTTAATAGTGAGCTATGTGAAAATGGGGCTTCTAAGAAAATGAAAGGCAATGAATGAACATTTTTGCAGCGAAGGTCAATACGTTCTTGTTAAGCCATTCCAGTCCCAATTTGCATTCAGACTATTAATTTGCTCCTCACAATCGCTTCCAAGTTATTCTGTGAAGCACTTAGCAGATGTGCTAAGCTGCTCCCTGTCAGCCCAGAGCCACACGGGGTGAGAATGGAATGAAGCTGCTTTTCTTTTTCGTGTGATCTTTCAACAGAACAGGCTTCTTCGTGAAAGGATTGAATCAGCCTGACCTTCCTGCAGCGAGTGATGTTTTACAGCATTTTTTTTTTTAAATGCCACCCGAAAGGCAGTGACTTTTATATGGTGAGGCTTTGCCGATAGTCACGCCAAGTCAGTGATTTCACGGCATTGGTCTGCTAGTGACTTCTCAGAGCTCAGATGTGGTCTGCCGGAGATGATCAGGAAAGAATCCCCTGTGCTTTTTATCCAGAAAAGTGTAAGTTTCTCACCCTACAAGCATCGTTTATTTTAGCATTCCTCCACATCCGTGTTTTTCAAGCCTTTTTTAACATCCCTCTATGTGACCGTGACCGATCACTTACAAATATAGGAATGTATTAAGTTTCATGGATTTTCTTTTACCTCTTTCTTTAGATTTATTTGATATTGGACTATAGTAGATTTACAATGTTAGTTTCAGGTGTACAGCACAGTGACTCAGTTATACATAAACATACATCTATTTGTTTATACATCCTTTTCCCATTTAGGTTATTACAGAATGTTGAGTGGAGTTCCCTACGCTATACAGTAGGTCCTTGTTCACTGTTTTAAATATAGTAGTATTTTATGTGTCAACCTTAAACTGCCAATCTGCTTCTACCTTTCAACCTTCCTTCACTGATATTCTATTAATTTAATAAAAAAAAAAAAAAAGCCCACTACAGCCTTTACGCTGATGGCTTCAGCTATTGCTAGGCTCAGCCACAGTTTGAGAAGCATTATTTTACAGCACTTTGGAATCAGTAAAATTATGGTCCGGAGAGAAAACTGCTGTTTCACTGTTGTATCGGTTTTTACTATTTGCCTGTTCCAGTTAATCCAGCTGGTCACGCCAGTCAAATTTTAGACTCTTCTTCTGTGTTTTAATACATTTTATTTCTCAACTCCTTTTGGTTGTGTTCCACATGTATGATGGGAGGAGTGATGCAGAGAAAAGCAGGATCACAGGCCACGTGAGCTTTGTCTGGGATAAAAGATAACCTTCGGGAAGTGTAGACCGTAAGTGAGACTTTAAGGTCATCTGGCTTCAGGTTCTTGGAACTTTGCCTTGATATTTGCCTGGTTTGTGCACCCATTCAACGAACTTTTGTCACACTTTTTGTTGTTGTTCAGTCGCTGAGTCGGGTCCGACTTTTTGCAACGCCATGGACTGCAGCACGCCAGGCTTCCTTATCCTTCACCATCTCCCGGAGTTGGCTCAGACTCATGTCCATTGAGTCGGCGATGCCATCCAGCCATCTGTCGGTCAAATTCTGGGCCAGGCATCTGGAGATTCAAAGATGAAATACAGGTTTCTGCCATAAATACATTTATCATCTGGGAGCAAAGAAGATGTGAGAAAAATTATGAAGTAGTTATTTTGAAAAATCAACGTGCCCTCTAGGTTTCTGGATCCGTGTTACACTGATATCTCAGTGCAATAAACTACAGTAAGTCCCTTACATACGAACCTTCAAGCCGCAAACTTTCAAAGACGCGATCGTGCGTTCCATCAACATCGGGCGTGGATGAAATTGCAGCTTGCCCTCCTTCTCCTATCAGCAACGATCCTTCAGCTCTACCATTTCCCATCTTGTCCTGGTTCACAGGGCACTTTTATTCATTTCCTTTGGCTTCATGTTTCTTCCCTCAACCCCAAAGCTATCGAGGAGCACCCTTTTCTGCACTCCCCAAAAGTTTGCCCATCTTGAAAACACGCTCTACTCTCTTCTCTTCTTTAAAGCCTTAATAGAGCATTCTTAACCTAAACACTCACTCATTGTCACCTAAGCTTTATTTCATGGGAAGAAAGTCTCAGAATGTCGTTATCAATTAGCAGGTTTTAAAGTTGAAAGCATATTTATTTTTCTTAACTTCTCTACAAAATTCTGAATATACTGTTCAATGTTTCTACTGTTCATCTCTCATTGTTTCCCCTGGTATTGATTTTATATATATATATATATATATATATATATATATATATGTATATATTTATATATGACATAAATGTATATAGACATGTAAATATGTCAACCTTTACATTTATACTGATAGATAAAATTCAGAGCATCATCCTGGTTAGATAAAAAGCACAATTTGCAAATTTTGTATGCTGTACCGATACCGAGCCAGACCCTGTGGGGCTCTCAAAAGCTTTTCTGTATCCCTCATTTCTTGATTACAGGAAATAAGTTTCATTCAGCCTCCTTTATCTTCCTGAGTTCCAATAGGCAGGTTGAAACAGCTGCTAATTAGAGAAAGGAGGGAATTTAGAGACAAGGGAGGAACGTTCAATAAACAATAGGGCAGTCTTGAGGCAAGGTCTTTGTTCCTCCTCAAGGGATCAGTTCAGTTCAGACACTCAGTCGTGTCCGACTCTTTGTGACCCCATGGACCGAGGCACGCCAGGCCTCCCTGTCCATCACCAACTCCTGAAGTTTACCCAAACTCATGTCCATTGAGTCAGTGATGCCATACACATGACAAGATCTTTAAGCTTTTTGCGGATACTGAAACCCCCACTAACTGGGAGAAGTCAAGAATACGGTGCCCCCAAGCACTAGGACTCCAGACTAGTCAGAACCAGAAGGCTGAAGAGGCTGACTCCTCCTTACCTCCCTGCCAACCAATCAGAAGCAGGTCCATGAGCTGATCATGCCCTCTTTGAACCATCACTGTAAAACTCCTTAAGCTTCCCTGGTGGCTCAGCAGTAAAAAGTCTGCCAGCCAGTACAGGAAACACTGGTTCATCCCTGATCCAGGAAGATCCCACATGCCTTGGAGGGCCGCAACTACTAACCCACGCATCCCAGCACCTGTGTTCCGCAATGGAACCACCCCACTGAGAAGCCTGTGGACCACTTCTCAACCAGAGAGTAGACCCATCTCACCACAACTAGAGAAAAGCCCAGGCAGCAAGGAAGACTCAGCAGAACCAAAAATTGGTTAATTAATTAAATTTAGAAGCTCCCTCAATACCCCCTTCAGGTTGGAACACACAGTTCTGAGGGCAATAGCCCATGGTGACCCCTTTTGCCTGGCAAAACAATAATGCTATCCTTTTCTACTTCACCCAAAACTCTTTCTGAGAATTCATTTACGGTTGGTCTGCAGAGGCCAGATTTAGCATCGTGTTTGCATATAAAGAAGTAATTACTTGTAAAATCTAAGTAAAAATGATTTGCTTCTATAGTTTTCGACAATCTACCAAAATCACTGAGCTGTGTAGATAAGACTCTATAAAGAAATCTATGACTCTAGAATAAAGATGGTCTTAGGTCTTTGTAGTAGTTAGCTCAGTTCTTAAATTCACTAGAATTCCACGCTGACATTTTTTTTTTCCAGAGCTAGGTTGTGATTGATTTTCTCGACACAAACAGCAGTAGATTAGGGAATTAATTAAGGGAAACCTAGAATGTCTTCTCCTTCATTTCACTTTGCTCACAATGCCTGCTGGGCAGATGGAGGCTGCACTGGTAAGGAGATTATTTCTCCTTAGGGTGTGCAGAATATAACGCATGTTGTGATTAAAAGGCCTGAAGGATTTATATTGAGAAAAGGCTCAGTGATGACCTAACCACTAAAGAGTGTTCAGAGAAATCAATTGCAATTAATCCTTCCAACTGGCAAAAAAAAAAAAAAAAAAAAGTACCAAATTTTTTAAAGAACCTAAAACTAAAATAATATATAAAAAAATACAGAATGACCCTAAAATCGAGTCTGAAAAAATGTCATAATACTAACACATTTAGGGTTGCACGTTTATCATTTCACATGTGATAAATCAGCCTCTGGCACTTTCCTACATTTCTTTCAAGTAGATTTGTTCCTGAAAAGTTGGCAATGAAAATTTTCTAAAAGGCTGTTTTTTGGGGGGGAAAGACATTTTAGAGTAAAGTGACATGCTTGGCCAGTTATCTGGTGCACCTCAATATACGTGGTATATACGTTGATGGTCACTTGTTTCCTACTGCTTAGGTTCAAATGAAAAATGCTGGCATTTCAAAAAGTTAAAGTGCTTTAAAAATTGCTTTTTAAAGCTCTTTAAAACAGCAGTTTTAAAAACCCCTTTCTAAACGCACCTCCCCTTCCCTCCCACAGGTGAGCATGCTGTCCACGGGCTGCGTCCATCTCAAGCTTCTCTTTTGAGTTATCCTCTCCCAGGCTGGCTTATTTCCCATGAAAAGTGACTTATGGTTTGATCAATAGCTGTGTCTGTCGTCGCTGAGTTATTTCTGGGATGTGGATGGTATTGCCCAGCCTTGAGAGTCAAGTTCACAATTGAAGTCTGAAGTCTATGAATGAAGGGGATGATAGATACAGAGAGATTTCTCTCTTTCCAAGCAAAACACCCCACAGTTCTTCCCCACAGCGCTGCCAGACCTCGTGACGCTGACGTCTAGTAGCCACACTATTTAGAAAATATCAAAACAAAGCTTTTCAAGAGGGTTTTCAGACCCTTTCGGATGTGGCCTGACTTTGTTCTTCAGCGTCTTTTCTCCCACCATCTCTCAGAGATGCTGTGCCCACCCCACCACAGCCACCTTCTTCCAGCCCCACAAAGGCCCCACTTGTGCTTGTTGCAGATACGTTTCACTTTGCCTCAAAGGTTCTCCAACGCTGCTCTCATCCCTTGTGATGAATCATCAGGACCGTTGCCTCTACCACAAGGTGAGCAAGGATCCTCCCCACCGAACTCCCATTATATTCCTGAAAGCCTGCTGTTTGTCTTTTTGTCACTAAGTCCAACTCTTTGCAACGTGATGGAGTATAAGCCAACCAGGCTCCTCTGTCCATGGGATTTCCCAGGCAAGAATACTGGAGAGGGTTGCCATTTCCTTTTCCAGGGCATCTCCCCAATCCAAGGGTGGAACCTGCATCTTCTGCCTTGCAGGCAGATTCTTTACCACTGAGCCACCAGGGAAGCCTCCTGAAGTGCTACTGTTTCTTGTTATCTCTTGAACTGCTTCATCTCCCACCTATATCTGCTTTAAAGGCCCGGAACACAAACCATCATGTGACATCAAGAAAGCCTTTCCCTGAAACTAACTCAATGTTGTCAATCGACTGTGCTAAATATACACATTTTAAAAATAAACTGCATAATGTTTCATGAAAAACAAAGCACTCCAAACACCCTTTGAGTGTGATAATGAACTGAGGCATGTGTGAGCGAGTGAGGTTACGAATGAGCGAAGCTCTGAGTTCACCGTGGATTTTACTATGCTTCTCGGTCAGCTGGGGTTGATCCCTGCCAGCCCCCGCTGCGTGTGCTTTGGGCGTGTAGACATGCTTTAGATACAGAAAGAAAGGTTGTTTGCTGGGCACCGTCATTAAAAACTTCCCTTCTGAGCACCAGCTGTGCTTTCAGAACATTTCGTTGTGTTGGTTTCACAACGCAGGATCTTGTAGGCTGAGTCATCTGGGGATCCCAGAGCGTAAAATAAACATCCAAGCATCAACGAGCTCATGATAATATAAATAAGTGACTAAGTAAATGAGGAAGAATAGACAAATGTGCAAATAGCCTATGTGGTATTCCACACTCAGGGAGGTGGCATAGAAGCTCGCTCTGCTTAAATATGGGCTGTGGAGTGTGACTTCTCTCAAAAAGGATGGCATAGAAATAGCGGGAGAGTGACTTTCCAGTGGGAAGAGCTGAGAGCTCCAACCTCAGTCCTCCGGTCAAGGTCGACATCAATAGAGTTGATTCATGTGGCCAGTGTGTGCCCTTGATTTGAGATAAGAATGGGACTGCCCTTACCTCTGTGGTCTTCCTCCCGAAAACACATTATCCCAGTCAAATCTTAGGGGGAGGGCAGAGACAAATTTAGACAAATCTTAGACAAATTTCAACAAAGAAGAGTTCCAGAAAATATCTGCTCAGTCCTTCTTGAGATTGTCAAGGGCATCAAAAACAAGTCTAAGAAACTGTCACAGCCATGGAGACATGAGGATGAAGTGTTATGCGCATCCTGGACTAAAAAGGAAACATTTGGTGAAAACGAGGACTTCCGTGATGGTCCAGGGGTTAAGAATCCTCCTGCCAATGCAGGAGACACGGGTTCGATCCCTGGTCTGGGAAGATTCCACATGCGGTGGAGCAACTAAGCCAAGCACTGCAGCTGTCGAACGCCTGCTCTAGAGCTGGGGAGCTGAAACGACAGAGCCCACGGGCAGTGACGACTGCAGCCTGCACCTTCTAGAGCCCGTGCTCTGTAAGGAGAGAGGCCTGCAAGCCACAGCTAGAGCAAAGCCCACGCAGCAGCTTAGAAAAGCTCGGAAAAAAGCCCAGTGCAGCCAAAAATATATGAAAAAATAAAACTCGGGCCATCTGAATAAGCTGTGGGCCTTAGTTAGTTCTAGCATACCAAGATTGGCTTATTAATTGTAACAAATCTACAGTTCCAGTGTAAGATGTTAATAACAGGGGAAAGTAGGTGAGGAGGTATATGGGAACTCTCTGGACTATCTTTTTAATTTCTGTGTCATTCTAAAACTGCTTTAAAAAATAAGATCTATTTTCTAAAGAATACAAGCATGAACACAGGGCACACACTTTACTGTTCACCTTGGGCTTCACTATGGGTGGTCAACACTGGCTGTATCCCTGTGCCATCAGAAAGGAAGACCCAGTATTTTGTACAATTATTTCAAAACTGCAGGTGTGTTTCCACAAACTTTCAGTCAGGATTTCTCCCCAGAAATAATCCTGAATCTGTAAAAAAAAGATGACAGTATGCTATGATTTTGAGCAATCGAATTCCTCAATAAATGGAAACTTTGTTTCAAAAAAAAAGACTCAAGCATCATCTATTAAGAAGAGATCATTTTAAATTCAATAACTATAAAATGATACTTTGGAAAAACTGCTGATAACTTTATTTTTTTAATTAAAAGCAATAATACATTATTAAAATGTGTTTTTAAAAAGTCATGTTTCAGTGTTACGTCTTTGCTGTTTCTCTAAAATGCTAACACACTACATGTACACTGAATGCTACCCTTATTTTTCTTTTTAAATAAATGTCTTATTCTTACACCCAACCCGTTCTTGCAGTTGCGGTTGATCTCACTTCCTACTCTTGGTGATATTCTTTTGATCGTTTAAAAAGTTATCTTTTCCCTTCAGCATGATGTGGTTCATCATTATAACCAGTGAAGGTACCACATAATAACGCAGACCTCGGCAAAACTGATAACAGGAGGGACCATAATTTACACCAAACCTGTTGGAAAACCCGCTGTAACAGTAAAATTGAGGGTAAGTGCTGGAAATCAGACACAAAAGACCACACATTGCATGATTCTGTTTACATGAAGTGTCTATAAAGGCAAATATATAAAGAAAGATTAGTGATGCCTGGGGCCAGAGGGCAGAAATGGGGATTGACTGGAAATGGATACAGAGGATCTTTGGGGGATGGTGGAAATGTTTTAAAGCTGGATTGTGGTAAACTTCCCATAATTCTGTCAATTTCCTAAAAGTCATTCCAATATATATTTTAAAGGGTCAATTTTATGGTATATAAATTATACCCCAATAAAGATGCTTATTAAGATGGTCCGGAGTCCATCTCAGCCGGTCCAGAGTCATCAAGATGGATTTCTGTAACTATAAATGTTTTAAGGCTGGGGGAGATGAATTTCTGAATCTGAGAATGATTATGGTTACTTTGCCTCTGAATCAGCATTGAGTCTCACGGGACAAAAGCTGCCGTCCTCCTGGGTTGGAACCAGTGTGTTCACGGCCCTTAATCCATGAGAGAAGCTGTGCAAAGGACTTCACAATGAGTAAGCTAAGAAATTCATTATTCTGGATCTTGTAATTTCTTTCTCTTTTACTCCACCGTTACTTCTTCATTTCTATCATTTGTGTTTGACAACTTAAAAAAGTAACCTATCTCTATTCTTTTCATAATTTAATGTTAGCTACAACTGTAGGCATCCCTTTTCTTTTCATTAAAGCCAAGGGCCTTTATTTTTGTACCTGAGGCTGTTGAGTTCAAGCAATTAGCGGTAGAAAAAGCCATGAGAATTTTTCTTTTTCCAGCTGAACTGAAGATCATAACCTGTGAATAAATAAATGTCATTGCTGGGTTAGAAATCAACGAAGAAAGACTACAAGGAAAATTGTGCTGCAAGAACAGGCACTCTTTTGCAACCCTTAATGTCTGGATATTTATGGAAAGTATTCATGAATGTTAACCAAGGGTATTAGACATCTCTTTGTATGATTAGGGGAAAGGACCAGAAAGGAGCCAGTTAATAAAAAAAAAAAAAAAAAGAAAGAAAGAAAATTAAAAAGTCCAGTGGTGAGAAATTGAACATATCAGCCATGAAATTGTGTTAATTTGATAATTAAAGTGTCTTAGTTCAAATGTAGATCCTGGACAGTTAACAAAATGGTGACAAAATAATTAGGAAAGAAGGCATATTATATACACATTAATAGCTGAAATGAGTAAAGTAGAAAGCTCCCTTCAGGAAAATGCTTTTTGAACAGCACAGAGCAATTATGCATGGACTTGATCTTATTTCATCATTCAAAGAGGATCTGGGAAGAAAGACAAGGAGCCTTTCTAGTTCCGCTGAGTTCTGAAGGGCACAAGCAGAAACAGAGCGGGAGAAGATGGAAGTGGGGGACAGAAGAAAATGGAAACTAATGAATAAAGAAAGAGGGGCACAGAGTCCCGCAGATTGGACCCTTCTCTTCCCTTCTAATTTTCTGACTCCTTGCTTCGCTTCTCTCTCCCTCTCACCTTTCTTCTCTCACATTTTTTTTGTCCCCTTTAAGATTTTCTCTAGTCTCTTGGCATATTTTATCTTTCCTTTCCTTCTTTCTCATAAAAACATTCATTAAAGCAAGAAAACTCCTGAGAAAAATGAAAATGAATGGTTTAGTTTTTGTACCAAATTCAAAAGGTGGAGACGAAGAAAGGAAACCAATGCATCATGTCTTTATAGCTCAGACGGGATAGCAACCTTCGGAGAAAATAGCAAACCAGGGGATAGAAGCAGAGGCCTTTCAAGGAAAAAGATAATTCATTACAATAGCTATTGTTCTGAGGCTGGGTGTGCGAACTGATATTTGTACAATTTCAGCCAGGTAATTGGGTTCTCTGGCTGTGTCTCTTTCCCTTGAGGAGTTTAAATTTTTCCTTTTATAACCATAATATGAAGATGAGTCAGTGGCCCAGTTTTTTAAAAAGTAGATTTTTTTTTAACATAGTTTACAGTATAGTTAAAAGTGAAGCATCTCCTCTTATGTATAAAGCCTCCAGGGAATGCATTTAGCTGCTAATTTTGAGAGAGGAAGGGAGGGAAGGGTACCTACACTCTTACACATCAGAGTCATCTCATTCATCAAGTCATTCATATCATCAAAGCCATCATTTCGCTTACTGCCCTGCAGCCGTCCCTGTTGTTCATGCTTGTTATTCATTATTATTTCTATTTTTATTACTAATATGTGCATAAAGCAATTGACGTTAAATCATTTTTGCCAGGTCATTCATGTCATTTCTTTTCAGACCTGAAAAAAGTCAATCTGTGCATATTATAAAAGAGAAACAGAGATGCGGGGAAATTAGGTGCCTCGCTCACGTCACATTGCAAACTAGGAGCCAATCTGGGCCTAGAAGTCAGGCCTTTTAGAGTGCTCTGGCCACCAGCCCAAGCTACCTTTTATTTATTCCCACAATGATCCAACCAGCTTGGAAATACAGGTATTTTATACCAATTTGCATTCTTTTTCTGGAGAAGGAAATGGCAACCCACTCCAGTATTCTTGCCTAGAGAATCCTGTGGACGGAGGAGCCTGGTGGGCTGCTGCCCATAGGGTCACACAGAGTCAGACATGACTGAAGTGACTTAGCATGCATGCATGCATTCTTTTTAACCAGGTCACAAAGCAGCAAACTCTTGCGTTCAAACTGCTTTGGATGGTGTTGACTAATCCCAGAAAAGTTGCAAATATCAATAAAGTCCCCTACACACAGAACTCCAAGTTCTGAACTTTCAAAGATGGGAACGTGTGTTCCCCTGGTGTCTGTGTGTGCTGGTGTCTGGTGTGAGCGACACCGCAGCTAGCCCTCCGTCTCCTGCTGCTGCTGATCCTCCAGCTCTATTTCCCTCCTCCAGCCAGAGACTCTTCCTGCCTGTTCACTCGATGCCAGCCCCCGTGTGCCAGCTGTTGTGCTGGACTGCTGTACTTTTCAAGGTACATTACTGGAAAATTAAAAATGTTTTATTTTTTGTGTTTGTTTTTTAATGTATTATTTGTGGGAAAAGTATCATAAACCTATTACCGTACAGGACTATACAGCCGATCGTGTTAGCTGAGGACTGTGTGCTGTGCTCAGTCGTGTCCGACTCTTTGTGACTCCATGGACTGTACCTGCCAGGCTCCTCTGTCCATGGGATTCTCCAGGCAAGAATACTGAAGTGGGTTGCTGTGCCTTCCTCCAGAGGATCTTCCCGACCCAGGAAATGAACCCATATCTCCAGGGTCTCTTGCACTGCAGGAGGTTCTTCACCCACTGAGTCCCCTGGGAAGCCCGTTAGTTGGGTTCCTAGCCTAACTTTGTTGGACTTATGAACAGGTTCTTGGAACAAGACTCATTCTTATGTAGGGTACACTCCATGAGGAAAAGGGAGAGATGGTAACTCAGGGCCAGCCTTAAGCCATACCAAAATATCCCAGTGTGTCAGGAATTAGGACAGTTTGTCAGGTTAGTAATTAGTAACTGATCCTGAAGAAGCGATTCCAAACTCCTGTCCTTCTGAGAGCACTTGGCTGAGGGCAGCTAGCACCCTCTTCTTCATTTCATGTTCTCATCCCCTACGAGAATTCAAATTTACTTCAAAGCAGCGCACCTCAGTAATTGCCCTTTATGTTTTCTGAGAGCTGAGCTGACAATGTCACACACTGTCCCGTTAACACTCACAGAGTTTGAGGCAGGCAGTGGGCATCTGTCTGGCAACTTTTCCACGGTCGAGCTTGAAAGTCAATGCAGATCACAAGTATGGTCAAAAAAGAAAAGGAAAAAAGAGCCAATATTTATTACTATTCTTCATATTCAATCTTCATAGTCAGTAGTGTTTTATTTCTACCATGGTTTCACGACAAAACTCATAACAGATCACGTGACCATTGATTTCCTACGAGAACAGCTTTCACTGCCCCACTTTGGTGGCTTCAGGCACGTGATCTAATCTTTCTGGGCCTCAATTTCATCTTCTGGGAAACGAGGCCAATACAGTGGCCACTTCAATGGTCAGTTGAGAGGATTAAATGAGTCAAAATTCAAAGCCCCTAGACTAGTGACTAGGGCATGATCAATCCCGCAGAAACAGCTGTTTACTACTTTTCTGGGGAAAAACACTAAAAGTGTAGATGGACCATCAAACAACTTTTAGAAGATCTTATTTATTTTTAATTTAATCTTTTATTATTTTGAAATTAATTTTATTGGAGTAAGTTGCTTTCATTGGAAGGACTGGTGCTGAAGCTGAAGCTCCAGTACTCTGGCCATCTGATTCAAAGAGTTGACTCCTGGGAAAAGATCCCAGTTGAGGAAAGAAGAAAAGACTGAGGGCAAGAGGAGAAGGGGGCCACAGAGGATGAGAAGGCTGGGTGGCATCACGGACTCAGTGGACATGAGTTTGAGCAAATTCAGGGAGATGGTGAAGGGCAGGGAAGCCTGGCATGCTGCGTGGGTTGCAAAGAGTCGGACACAACTCAGCGACTTGAGCAACAGCAGTTGCTTTGCAATGTTGTTTCGGTTTCTGCTGTAACGCAAAGTGCATCCGTTGTATGTACACATACACCCTCTCCTTTTTGGATTTCCTTCCCATTTAGGTTACCCCAGAGCACTGAGTGGAGTTCCCTGCGCTATACAGTGGCTATCTTTCCTGAATAATCTTACCTGGTTCAGCTATGAACAGTGGACCAAAAAATAGCGTATAGTCTGTTTTGTTCATAAGAAACCCAACGGCCCTCCGCATCCCGGATTTTCTGTGCTATACACTAATTTGCATTCCTATGTGCACAGGTTGTTGTTGTTGCTTGGTTGCTGAGTTGTGCCTAACTCTTTGAAACCCCACGCACTGTAGCCCACCAGGCTCCTCTGCCCATGGGATTCTCCAGGCAAGAATACTGGAATGGGTTGCCATTTCCTTCTCCAGGGGATCTTCCCGACCCAGGAACGGAGCCCAGGCCTCCTGCAGCTCCTGCGGTGGCACTGGGATTCTTTACCACTTAGCCACCTGGAAAATGTGTACAGGACTCCGTTCTTAGTAATGGGTGCATCCGAACTCAGATCTTGTTCTTTCAACCTTGACCTTCAATCTGAGGTTCCGGGAGGTAAATAGCTCTCATGTTTGAAACTGGTGTTTCTTAGAAAGAGTTACTATTTGAGGGGGTGTTATCCTTACTATGGATATTAACACTCTCACTGTTTTATTCATTAGTGTTTTAATATGTTTATGATGAGACACAACCCAAACCAATTTCCAGATCAAATATGTTCCTCCGCCATTTGATTTGTTGGAACAGAGAACAAAAGCATTACCAACAGGGTAGTTTGAATGAAATTATAATTAATTAGGCATATGAATGCACTAATTTTGGATGAGTAATTAGATGACTAATTTCGTTGAAAACAGAACTGTGTGCTTAATGAGATGACCATGGCCAATTCTACCCGCAGAGAATTGTTTCCATTACTTAAGCTTTTGATTGCTGTTGATGATCCAAGGTCACCTGTGGCGCAGGTATGTTGAGGAGTGATTTGAGCCTGTTTCGGCTTGCAATTTCCATCAAACACCCACAATTCAGGACACTTCCCCCAAACATGTTTTCCATGACTGTAGTCTGCAGATTTATTGATATTCCATTTCTCTTCTTTCACACCCTCAAATGCACACACCTTCCCACCACCATCTAAATCCCAAGATAATTGCTTTAAGTTTCTAAATATAGCTATCGCTCATTATTTCAGCTTAAGTTTGGGATCTACCCAATGATAAACTAAACAAGAAGAGAAATGACGCATTGATTGGGCTATAGATAAATCTTCATCCATCTTGGAGACGAATCCACTCTGGCAGTTTCTCCTTTGAAAGGGCTCTGCTGGGGAGACTGGCTCAGATCAGAGGCAACCTTCAAGCACTTAGTAGTTCCGCTCCAGGCAGCTGGTTCTAACTAGCACCTATTTGGCAGAAAGCTACACTCAAGATTTCTGGTTTTAAGTTCAAACCAATATTTCATAGCAATTGTGTTGTCAGAACTCAGGTCAGGGAGATGGCAGATGTTAATTGAAACCAAAGAAGCAAAAACAAACTCTTTTTCACTTTTTCCTTTTTTCATCACGCAGTTGGCAGCTCTACACAAATTCAGAACACAGAGTAAACCGGGAGCGGTTTAGAGACCCAGAAAGTAGAGAACTTCTGAAGGTAGTTTGGTGTCTGGTAAATACCAAAATGATTCTGAAATTGGACAGATAATTTAATGGTGGGAAAAGGGATGGTCTTTGTATGTCAGAAAATAGCATTGTTGATTTTTTTCATTCTACAAAGCAAGCTGAAAATCATCACTACCCCAGTTTTTATGGAAATGCCTTACCTGGTCTATATTATCTAACGACTGTAAGATCAGTCCCCAGAGAAAAACCATTCACCTGGGGTCTCTTCTTTCTTCCTAGACTTCAAAAGGACTTCCTTTTCAGAAAGTGTTACATCTACAGGAAAAAGTGTAGTGGTGCTTAGAATCTAAGTCGAGTCAAATCCACTGTGTTGTTAAAACTCAAGACTCCCCTACTCTTTCTGATAAATGCAAAATTGCAGGAAAAGTCTATGAATCTCTGTGAATATACCTCCTTTGGGGGCATTTGTGTGTATGTAACTCGCTTTACATTTGCCTTGCTCTTCATCTGTTTTTACAGTTTCAAAAGGCAAAGACCCAACACTGATCATCTCCCTGATCAAGGTTTCTCTCTTAGAAGGGAATTACGACTCTACCATAAAATCACCTGAATTAGCGCTTCATAGTTCTTCACCTGCTTTATGGTGTTTCCTTTCACACTGCAGAAATGATTTAAAAATTATCTGCTGAACTCTTCAAATCAGTAACCAGTTACTTGAGCAGTGTTTGAAGATTATCAAGTGGCACTACCTTGTCTGATCAATATTTTGTTCCCATGAGACCAATAAACTCCACGCACCCCCGGCTCCTTTTATGGCTTGCTTGTTAACAGAACATTTCTGCAGAGATTGACCATCACCACCAAGCAGTTTTTAGGTCTGTTGTGTGATAATCTTATCTGGTTTGCTGTTTTATTTGGGTTATTTTTGCTGACCTTTTCCTTGCTCAGGAAAGCCCTTAGGAATGTGAGTTCTCCACCTGAGGATATTGGAACATTATTTACTTTAGATTAGATACGTTGGAAGGTCTTGCTTAAGGAGACCCATCAGCCTTCCACATCCTGCCCAGAAGAGGTCACTTCAGACCAGTTTGTCCTTCCTTGTCTCCATGCAGGAAGGGTCACACTTCAGGAAAATAGAGGCCCTTTGCTTCTGCTGGTTTAACCTGAAGAGCAAAAACAGAAGCCCTCTCTGTCATCTGTTTATTCCTCAATGAGAAAAAAAATTTAAAAAGGAACACTTTGAAAGAGAAATTTAGACTCTACAGAGGGCTTTAGGTGGAAGTGAAGGCCCGGTTTGGAAATTCACAGAACAAAATCCTAAGAACTGTTTTAGCTTGTCCCCTTTCCATGTTAACTTTCCCCCAGGTTTGGCAAAATGATGCGCTTGGCTTTAGTTGTTAACAGTTTGTCCCACTTCCAGAATTTGGGTATTGTTTCCTTTCTGCACAGGAGATTTATTAGAAAAACTGATACTGTGTCAGAGAAGCCGAAAATAGAACAAGACAAAGGGAATCAAAATAATTACTTGTTTTTTTTGTTTTTTAAACGTGTTACTTTAGAAGGCAAGGATCAACACACTTTTACCAGCTTAGAATATTCTGTCCCCTGTGTTTGCATCTAAGTGTTGAAGGTACCCTGGAAAAGAGGGAGAGCATTTGACAATGAAAATGTTGACTTGGTTCAGTTCACTACTATCTTCTGTTACACAGTGCTGAACTCATTCAATTCAGTGAAGTCAAAGTTAGCAAATATTTACTGAGTGTCCTTCATATGTGCCTGGGCCTATGGAACAAACATACAGTTGATTCAAAACAAAGAAAAACTGGTCTGTAATTTATCATTGACCAAAAGTGAACATAAGAGCGACTCACGTTGGCGTGCGAATGTGCACTGTGTGTGTACACACCTTTATATGCATGCCTTGCTTTGATTGCATGTGTGCATGTGTGTGTTTCATATTTGCTGAAAGTGTATGCGTGTGAGTCTGTGCTCGGTCAGTTTTATTCGACTCTTTGCAATCCCGTGGACTGTAGCCCACCAAGCTCCTCTGTCCATGAGATTCTCCAGGCAAAAATACTGGAGCGAGTTGCCATTTCCTTCTCCAGGGGATCTTCCTGACCCAGGTTCAAATTCAGATCTCCTACATCGCAGGCAGATTCTTTATCATGTGAGCCACTAGGAAAGCCCACTTAATAAGTTATCCGAAAGAATTTACCCATGGATATTTTAATGGTCTTTTATCATATCCCTACAAACTATAAAGCAATAAAATACAATATATGTATGTGTGTATTCTACGTTTGCTGAAAGCATATATCTTCCAAAATATGAATAATTCAGGTTGATTTCTATTTTTCCCCAAATCTAAAGCAACCACACTTTTGAATTATTATATTTGGTTTAACTCTTTCTACACTTGACTCATGTGTTGCTCATTATATTAATAGAATTCTACCTGGTGATATAATTTGGGTTGAAAAATCTATTTCCCTAGGGTTTTGGTCTGATAAGTAAACGTTTTGCCAAAGAAAATACACTGGGCTCATAAAACAGACTTTACATTTTACCCTTAAACTAACTGACTGGCAGCTTATTTGGTGGCTCAGATGGCAGAGAGTCTGCCTGCAGTGCAGGAGACTCGGGTTCGATCCTTGGGTTGGAAAGATCCCCTGGAGAACCAAATGGCAACTCACTCCAGAATTCTTGCTTGGAGAAATCCCATGGATGGAGGAGCCTGGAGGCTACAGTCCATGGGGTCACAAAAAGTGGGACACAAATGAGCAAATTCACTAAATGTTTATGTTTGTTAGACTTGTTAGTGTTTGCTTTTTGGTCCTTTGTGGAAAAGACTTAACGTTCATCTTAGCCCCAGGAGTCAGTGTTTCAGTGGAGTTTCTTCTGTATTTAGCACCCCAAATAGAATGTCAAGTATGTCCTCACTGGAGGTTATTTATACATGCATCCACTGAAGTATCTTTTAACTGGCAATGGGATTCCTTAGTTACATTTCAACATACATTCATAACACTCCTAAGCTTCAACAAAAATGAACTGGAAAAAAATCAAGATAAGGATACCCACACTTTTTCACCAAAAGGTTTCTGACACAGTTGGCCAGTGAATTCTATTGTTTCTAAAATCATTTAAAGTAAGATTAGAATGACTTTATTGTGTTTTATTGCTTTACAGTTCATGGGGATATGATAAAAGATAATTGAAATATCCATGGGTAAATTCTTTCTGACAACTTATTAACTATTCTCCAATTGAGCTAACATAGACCTCAGAGACTGGGAGGTAGAAAGTAGGGGCTTGGTGGCTTTTATCTTACACAGGATCCAGAATTGTCATACGCCTGTCAGGCACAGGGTAGGTAGGTGCTGAATGGTACCCAGGAATGGATGCTACCCAAAGCGAAGATGTCATGGTTTCTTAAAAAAAAAGTTAGCAAATAGCTCTTTGTTGTTGTTGTTCAATTGCTAAGTCATGTCCAACTCTTTGATATCCCATGGACTACAGCATGCCAGGCTTCTCTGTCCTTCACTATCTCCTGGAGTTTGCTCGAACTTTTATCCATTGAGTCAGTGATGCCATCCAACCATCTCATTCTCTGCCCACCCCACCCCCCTTCCTGCCCTCAATCGTTCCCAGCATCAAGGTCTTTTCCAAAGAGTTGTCTCTTCACATCAGGTGGCCAAAGTATTAGAGTTTCAGCTTCAGCATCAGTCCTTCCAAATAACATTCAGGATTGATTTGATCTTCTTGCTGTCCAAGGGACTCTCAAGAGTCGTCTCTAGCACCACAGTTTGAAAGCATCAATTTTTCAGTGCTCGGCCTTCTTTATGGTCCAACTCTCACATCCATACATGACTACTGGAAAAACCACAGCTTTGACTATATGGACCTTTGTCAGCAAAGTGATATGTCTGTGTTTTAATAAGCTGTCTAGGTTTATCATAGCTCTTCTTCCAAAGAGCAAGCACCTTTTAATTTCATGGCTCCAGTCACTGCCTGCAGTGATTTTGGGGCCCAAGAAAATAAAATCTGTCACCGTTTCCACTTTTCCCCCATCTATTTGCCAAGAAGTGATGGCTCTACACTGTTAGCAACTCATGAGTTGAGATATCTAAGAGTCCATTGTCAATTCTAAACTAAAGATGGAGAAATAGGAAAAAGAAAAACAAATGTGAGGCGGGTTTCTGCTTTCCATCCCTGCTTTCGCACAGACCTTAACAAGGCCCATCCTTTCCCACCATGTGGAGCAGCTGAGGATTAGCGTCATCACCGCAATTTTGTGTTGTGCATACCCTGTCTCTGTCCAAGCATGAGAGCCATTAAGAAGGACGCGGTCCAAGGTCACGTGTGAGTGCAGCTGTGGAGGTGCCTCCAACAAGGTAAAAGGACGATTAGTTCAAAATGGCTTACACATCCCACTGGCTCAGGCTGAGCATGCAGGCAGCTGGATGACAGCTGAGGGAGCACTTGGCTTCCACCCATCCAGGACTGAGTCCTGCCCTTCCTGGTGGACTAGGTGAGCGGGGAGACTGGAAACAAACATCAGAGGCTGAACTCTTCCCCCCGCACCAGGTGGCTCCCTAACAAACACCATCCCCTGTGGATCTAAAGCATCCATTTTCCCCAGGAATTCTTCCAAGCACTGGTATGTAATGATACTCCCCCCAGAAAACTTTTTTAAGCCTCAATACTATGAATATATTAAAAAGAGTCCAAAAATATTGACTTTATAAAAGTGAAATCTTACCTGCAGTCCTTGTCAGTTGAAACAAAAATAGTTAAATCCCGTATTTATAAACAATTTTTCATCATGTGTTATAAAAACAGGAACAGGAAAAGTATATGATTAAAAGATTTGTTTATGACCCTGTATGCACTAAGCCAAGAACTCCAAGAGAGTATGAAGAATAAGGCTGCAGTGGGGTCAACTTGAAACTCACAGGAATTAAGTGAATTCTTAGCAGATAAACCCAGGAAATGATTGAGATCAATCTATTCCAGATCTGGAAACAAGTTACTTACATAAAACTTAGAATTGAGCATCCCAGGAAGATTTGAATTGGGGAGAAGTATGTAGCTTCTTTCCTCAAAGAAGCAGACAGTTTAGGATGAGAAAAATTAATGTACATAAGTAGTAGAGTGGAAAAAGAGGACTTGGTGGTCAGAAAGGGATTGTTTGATCTGAGGGTAATTGTATCTGTGCTACTAAGACTTAATACTTAAGGCTTCCCAGGTGGCCCAGTGGTAAAGAATCTACCTGCCAATTCAGGAGATGCAGGAAACGCAGCTTTGAATCCTGGGTCAGGAAGATCCCCTGGAGGAGGGCATGGCAGCCCACCCCAGTATTCTTGCCTGGAGAATCCCATGGACAGAGGAGCCCATGGGGTCACACAAGAGTTGGACACAACTGAAGGGACTTAGCATGCATGCACGCACAGAACTAAGATCCCACATGCTTAGTGGCATGGTCAAGAGATCAAAAATGATAACAACAATAATAACAAATTTAAAAAATCACAAGCACATCTCAGTCATCACAGACTCACGTTCTGTGGTGGTTGCTGTGGGAGCAGTAAACAGATACCCAATAAATACACGAGGCACGTTATGTGTGTACACAGCATGTCATGGGAGGGCTGAAGCTTTTAAATCCAGTGGTCAGGATGGCCTCATGATGAGATATCTGAGTAGCAACCAACCAGCAAATGGTGAAGCTCTTATGGGAAATGAGGGAAGAACATGCCCAGGTGGGAAGACCAGCACCCACCAAGGCCCTGAGCTGGGAAGGTCAGTGTGGGGCCAGGGTGCCTGGAGAGGAAGGAGTGAGAACTCGAGGGGGCCGGGTGAGGTCAGAACGCCAGGCTGCCATTTCGAGGCTCTGTCGTTTCCTTGAATTGGTGTGAAGGGTCTCAGGACTGAGCAGAGGGCATCAATCTGCCCCCGTAACAAAAAGATCCTCTCACGTAGCTATTGAGTGAGGGTTCTAGAGGGCCAAGGGGGAGCCAAGGAAAGAGCCTGGTGGCTCTGAGGTGTCCAGCCAGTGTCAAGGTGGCTGGGACCAGCGTCGTGTGTGCAGAGGTGGTGAAAAGACTTGGGTCTTGGACTCTTTGAAGGTCAAGGCAGCAGGATTTGCTCTGAGAGTCAGAGACACCACACATAACTGGATCTGAGGCCTAAGTAACTGGAAGGAACCACTGCCATTCGTTGAAAGCGGAAGACCCATGGGAGGAGCAAGTCCCAGGGGGCAAGTGGTCAGGAATTTGGCTATTTTAGTGCCTGGTTGGCTCAAACTAGTATTTTTCATTATTTCTCCTTATTTATGATCCTTCACGATGATGCTTTTTGTACTGGGATAAAGTCACACAAACCTACAAAATAAAGACTGTTTCACGAGCTATGAGTCAAGAAGCTTTACGTCTTTAAAAATCCAATACTGCCAGCATTGATAATTGCATTTTATTACAGTTATTTTCTTTTTAGAATGACTTGGAAGTGATTAAAACAGTTAGGAAACAATGGGGACTGTATATAGAAAGATAAACTATTTTGGCAAACGGGGCTAAGGGAATTAAACAAAGCCAAAGCAACAAGCGGCTTCCCCAGTGGCTCAGCGGTAAAGAATCTGTCTTCAGTGCATGAGACACAGGAGATGCATGTTTGATCCCCAGGTCGGGAAGATCTCCTGGAGGAGGGCGTGGCAACCCAATCCAGAATCCTTGCCTGGAGAATCCCATGGACAGAGGAGACTGGTGGACTACAGTCCATGGGATCGCAAAGAGTTGGACACAATTGAAGTGACTGAGCATGCATGCAAAGCGACAGGAGGAGTTTGCAAAGGGTCTCATCAGATGTAGGGAGAGACAGAATGCCCTGCCAAGCTCTGGTGTAGCCAGAGCTCTCCTGGACAGAAGGGGAAAGAAGTCCTTTCAATGAGAAAAAAGCTATTCATTCCTCCCTGTCCCACAAACGAGAATATCTTGAGTACCAATCCTGATTGCAGTATTTCAAACTATGGCAACATAAATTATGATGAGTGGCCTTGAGATTTAATAACCTGCCACATTACAATACAGAGTGTTCCATCAATATCAATAACTGAGAGTAAGTGAAATAACCTGCCAAATATGTAGGAATTTAAGGAGCAAAACGTAATATCATGCTTCCTGGGCTAATGCACACTACATGATTTTAAATGTCTTTTTCCCCCTATTTTATAAATGGCCAAGCATCTAATTACTGACCTATTATTTGGCCAGTGTCAAACTTACATAAAGGAATGTACGTGTGTGTCTTCTAGAGGAAATCTTTGCAGTAGTTGATGGTCAAATTTTTTAAAGCTGCAATTAAAACTTTCATTTTGGAGAGCTAAATTATTAGTGCTATATTAACTATTATCATCTACATTTCATGTACCCCCAGGTAGGTTCTATTAAACAGCTGAAACAACACTTATTTAAGATGGTGTATACCTTCATTTCTAATTTGACAGGCTAGATTCTTTTATTCCTTAAACTTTCATCTTTTAATAGGAAATAATTGTCTAATTCATATTCAGTTTTCTGCATATAGGGCTTTTTTCTAAATTAGAAATAGAAAATTCCAAATTAAGTTACAGTTGGATGAAGGGCTGCCTAAAGCCCATTGCCATAAATGGGTTTGACCTCAGAGAAAATGGAAACAGAACAACTTTTAGTCCATTAATTGCAAATTGCTGATGCCAGCAACAAGAAGGAGAGAAGGAATAAAATAAGAAAGAAAAAAAACTAGAGAGAGAAAAAAAGAAAATCAAAACAATAAGCAATAGAGTTGTTTCTTATCGAAATGGAGAGGTCCTATAGTGGACACTCCCAAATTCAGTAGAGCTTGTTTCTCGTTTTTGAACTTGCTTCTTGTTGTGGTTTGAATGTCTGTCCCCGCTAACTCCACATGTTGAAGCTTTAACCCTCATTGTGATGGTCTTAATATTTGGAGATAGGCCCTTTGGGAGGCGATGAGGTTTAGGTGCAGTCGTGAGAGTGGGGGTCCCATGAAGGAAGCTGTGCCCTTATAAAAAGAGGACAAGAGACCAGCACTCTCTCCCCATCATGCAAGCCAAGGCAAGAGGCTGGCCACATACCGGCCTGGAGGAACCTGACCTTACTTGGCACCCTCAGGCTTCCAGCTTCCAGCTTGCGAAAAATAAAGGTCTCTTACTTAGGGCCCTGGTATTTCGTGATAAGTCAGTTCAGTAGTGTCCGACTCTTTGTGATCCTATGGGCCGTATCCCGCCAGGCTCCTCTGCCCATGGAATTCTCCAGGCGAGAATACTGATGTGGGTCACCGTGCTAGTGTGTGGCATGTTGTTATGGCAGCAGAGTTGACTAAGATACTTTCCTTTGCCCCTTTGCACTCCAGATGGCTCCTGTAGTCTTACCTGCAGGCCCATTCTACTATGCTCAGCGCTTGCTGTGCCCCCTGTAAAGGTTAAAAGAGCTGCATCCTGACCCAGACACCAGGAGGAAAGAGTTTTATTTACTTTCTCAGCGCATCTGCTCATATGGCGCAGAGCAATATGCCCAAATAAGGCCTCAGATCCACGGCGAGGAGGCCAAGGAAAGCTACTCCATCCAACATCCTTCCTGCAAATGTCAAACAATAGGTTGTTAGTTTACCAGTCTTTATGGCAGTGTTCTGAAACAGTCCATACAATGAACATTCTTCATATTCTGCATTGCTCCTTGGAAAATGTATTAATTTGCTTCTATCCAAGAAATCTTGCTAGTCAATCTTTATTTTCACCATGTGTTCTAATCCATGAATGTGCAACTCTAAAGATTAACTTCCAAGTGATTTCTTAAAAGAAAAAAAAAAAAAAAGCAGCTCATGTCTTTATCCTCCAATATATTGCTGCCAACCTGGGCTGCTTTGGTTTTAGAAGTTTACATTTTAATCGTGACAATTCAAGCAGATTGCCTGTGTTAGGCTTAAGGAAAGTTGCAGAGGAAATACATCCTTCAGTTTCTGATCAGTTCAGTTCAGTTGCTCAGTCATGTTGGACTGTTTGTGGGCCCCATGGACTGCAGCACGACAGGCCTCCATGTCCATTACCAGCTTGCTCAAACTCATGTCCATTGAGTCGGTTTGTGATAGATTGAATGAATGTTATTGCCCCCCTTACATAGTCTTGACCCCATGAGAGTGCCTTTATAGGACATTTGGATTTATCTGACACTTCTTAAAATCTAAAAAGGCATGCTAGGTTTTTTTTATTATTACCATTTAATATTTTTTTAACAGATTGGGAAATGATTCATTGGATAGAATTAAATTTATACTACGTTTTACATAACAAAATTTTCCCGGGTGGTGCTAGTGATAAAGAACTCACCTGCCAAAGTAGGTAGACACTAGTTCAGTTCCTGGGTTGGGATGATTCCCCTGCAGGAGGGCCTGGCAACCCACTCCAGTGTTCTTGCCTGGACAGAGGAGCCTGGCAGGCTACAGTCCATAGGATCACAAAGAGTCAGACACAACTAAAGAGACTTAGCATGCATGCATACATTAGATATGCTTATGCTTAGCAATTTCCTTAAGTATAAACAAAAGTATCCATCAATGTCTCTCTTTTTTAATTCGACTGTGGTTGACTTACAATGTGTTAATTTTAAGTGTACAGCAAAGTGATTCAGTTACACATACATACATGCCTTTTTTTTTTTTTTCAGATTCTTTCCCCTTACAGGTTATTACAAAATACTGAGGAACGATCGTGTCATTCTTCCACTGAAAACTTTAAAATGGGAAACAACAAAACCTTGCAACAGCTCCCCACTGCTCTGAGAGTTAAGTGCAAACTCCTTAACACGTCTAATGGGTCAATGATGTCGGCTCCTGCCACCTCTCCAGCCCCCTCCCGCCACTGCCCCCTACCCCACTGTGGTGAAGTCACGCTGACCTCTTTATATTCCTGAGACTCTCCAGGTCACTCCCTATGACGCCCAGCCCCTTCTCAGGAGCCTTAATCCTCGGGCCTCAGATTAGCAGCAGGTTGTCAACAAACTCTGAAGTCTGAGTTGGTTATGCCTCCCCGTAGCATCCTTTACAGCCTCTACTGATTTTTATCGCCATAGTATGAAGTGTCCCCTGCTTGCTTATTTGCAGATTCTCAATGCCTTAAGGACAGGACCAAAGATTGTACTGCTTCACCTGCGTCCTTTGTGCTGGGTTCAGTGTCTAACCCCGGGTAGACCGGCAAGTTATTTATTTTGTGCCTGAACTGTAAAACGGAGATCACCATGGTACCCGCCTTCTTGGAAGTCATGAGAACTGAGTGAACTCTTACCTGGAATGCACTTGAACTAGCCCACAGCACATAACTGTTGCTATTGGTCAGTCTCTAAAGCACATCTGACTCTGCAACCCCACAGACTGTAGCTTGCCTGGCTACTCTAACCACCACTGTCTCCTGGAGTTTACTCAAATTCAAGTCCATTGAGTCAGGAATATTATCTAACCATCTCATTCTCTGTTGCCCCTTTTTCCTTTTGCCCTCAGTCTTTCCCAGCATCATGGTCTTTTCCAGTGTGTCAGCTCTTTGCATCAGGTGGCCAAAGTATTGGAGCTTTAGCTTCAGCAACAGTCTCTCCAGTGAATATTCAGGTTGACTTTCTTTAGGATGGACTAGTTGGATCTTCTTGCAGTCCAAGGGACTCTCGCATAACACATGCTCAATAAACCTTAGTGACTCTCACATAGTACATACTCAATAACCCTTAAAGATTGTAATGTACTGAATGGGCAAGTAATTGTTCTGACCACACGGACTTTCTGCCTTGGGACTCAACTTGGATCCGTGTTTCCTATAGGGCCAAGAACTTATGAATATGGTTCACATGCAACATGTTTGAATATCTTTATATTTTAACTGATATTTATTCAATATTTTGAATAAAATATTTTATTCAATATTAACTGATACTTATTCAAGTAGACAATGAGAGGCAGAGGGTGAACAGCACAATGTCCCAGACCCATTTGCTTTAATACAGTGCAGGAAATGCTAAGTATGAAAACCATGAGCTGAATTGTTATGGAGGACTGCAGGAGGAAGGGCGTTCAGAAGAGGTCAGGCCACATGAATGTATCTGAGAGCTCATCTCAAAATTTTAACTTGAGGAAATATACATTGCAATAAATATAGGCCTCACTTGGGAAAGATAAAGTACATCAAGTTACTTTACAAATCAGGCCAATCTATTACTGCATTGAATAATTAATTAATATTTTAATAGAAACCATAGTTTTCTTTAGAAATTACCCAAGATATATATGGCCTCCCAGGTGGCTCAAGTGGCAAAGAATCCACCTGCCAAAGCAGGAGACTTGGGTTCGATCCCCTGGGTTGGGAAGATCCCCTGGAGGAGGAAATGGTGACCCACTCCAGTATTCTTGCCTGGAGAATCCCTTGGACAGAGGAACCTGGTGGGCTACAGTCTATGGTGCTGCAAAGAGTCAGACATGACGTAGCAATTGAGTACAAGGTGTAGGTCACACAATCTGAGTCCTGAGATTGCAATATATATATATATTTATTTTAAAATGTAGTAGCGCCTTACACAGATCTTTATCTTCCTGGAATTGCAACGAATGTAACCTAACTAAAAGGATTGCCACCTTGCATCGACTTGAAAGATATAAGCCCTAATACCTACGGTCGACATTGTAGAAAGTGGCCCTCAAGAGTCACATTTGGGTTCACATTTTCTTACTTACATGGGTAACTGTGAATCTGAATGTAATGAACTTCTGACACCTAACTTCCCAGAAGAAATTGTCACAGCTCTTCTTGTTAAATGTGTCAGGAAATACAGCGAGAAACATGCTTCTAGGTATGATTGTCTTTTTCCTCAATACATTCTGCACTCCATGGATCAGGACTGGTTGTTTCAGCAACTAAACCTCGAGGAGAACAACTCAATCCAGCTCCCTTGTTCAGCGATGCACTCAGAAGGGCACTGCACAATCTTGTAAATAGCGATGATGGTCACCATTAGGAGTTCTAAAGTCGCACTGCTGACATTAGGGCTGCCTGATTTTCTTTGTTGTTGGGGGGCCATCTTGTGCTTTGTAGGGTGTTAGCAATATCCTGGCCTCTATCCTCCTGAGGTCAATTCACTCTCTCCCAGTTATGACAGCTAAAAGTGTCTTTAGGCATTACCCAGTGTCTCCTGGGGAGCAAGACTGCCTACCCCCAACCGCTTGAAAACCACTGCTGTACACACACTCAGGTGCAGTGGTTTGAATGGCAACCCTGACAGGGAAGGGATACACCCACACCACATTCCTGCTGTGTGATCTTGGTGTCCCGGGCCAGTGAGCTCAGAAAGAGGCATAGGACAGCCATAGCATCTACCTAGAATCTGATGGACTTGTTTAGTTGCTAAGTCACGCTGGACCCTGTCACCCCATGGACTGTAGCCCACCAGGATCCTCTGTCCATGAGATTTCGAAGATAAGAATACTGGAGTGGGCTGCCATTTCCTACACCAGGAGATCTTCCAACCCAGGAATCTAACTCTCATCACCTGCATTGGCCACCAGAGAAGCCTCTGATGGAATAATTACCCACTGGATTCAAAATTTGTAGTCCACCTTCAATTTTCAAAGCTTCTTCTACAAGATGACAACTGAGAATTTATGCCCTGGAGGTAGCAGGCATAAATGAGCCTTGTGAGGGCCTAGGTGGATTAAGCTTTTTATAAATCAACAGTGTAGTATGACTAACTGCCAAACCAAAGCCAGTTTGATCTTCAGCTGCATTAAGAGTTGCATAATTTATTAAATGATGGATTTCATGTTCTGTACTTAAGATCATTTTTGGAAGGTTCTGAGACTGCATTTTAAGAATATCTAGGAAAGCTATCAGGAAATCACACATCTCTCTACAGAATAAACCATCCGAAGAAGTTTGAGATGCCTCAGTGATGCTGAAACTCAGGCACAGACCTAAAGACCACTGATAAGAATAGAACAGAAAAGCTTTGCATCTCATATGAACAATTAAACTTGAAAATTAACACCCCCTTCTAATCCTGAGAGGCTGTGATTCCTTAACAATGATCTTTTATTTATTTATTTATTTTTCTCTCTGGCCCATGAAAGAAGGTTGGGGGAACGGGTCTTGCCAGTGCAGGATGAACCAGGTTCCACGTGCATCTGAATAACTCAATACCGCTTTACAAACATCTTCCCGACATCTTGCTCTCTTAAGAACAGGATAAATATCAACCACCACCCCCCCACACACACCCAGTTTACCCTACTTGACTTTTGCAGACATGCACAATATCTTTCAGACCAAATAAATTATTGACTATTCTGCCCCGATACCATGGAATTTATCTTTTATAAATAGCTTTAATCTTTGTTACCTAGTACATCATTATTTGTACAGCTTGGGTTTATCCATGAGAAGGTCGCCCCTGAGAATGTGATTAGATGGGATTGAAGTTTCCCACCAGTAAAGCTGTTCTGACCCCGCGGACTACTGAAGAAACCTTCAAAGGCGAATTTCCAGAATTACCTCCTCGCACTTTCCTTCTTTATTTCTTGAGACAACCTATTCATAAATAGGGTCTTCTTATTCACTTATACATCATATATTAGATTGGATCTGTTTGTGACCCCAAAGTGACCTAATGTGAGTCACTATTGCACAGTATTCTTCCCCAGAATATGATGTGACCTTACTCAAAACAGGCTTCCCTGCTGGGTCAGATGGTAAAGAATGTGCCTGCAATGCAAGAGACCTGGGTTCGATCCCTGGGTCAGAAAGATCCCCTGGAGAAGGGAATGGCAACCCTCTCCAGTATTCCTACCTGGAGAATCCATGCGGTCCCAAAGAGTCAGCTATGACTGAGAAACTAACACTTTCAGTTTACTCACAATGTAAATTTTTGTTTCAGCTTCACCCTGAAGATGACCAACATGCACTAGTTGTAATATTCTTTACAGAAAACACAAAGTTTGTTAGTTTTTAAAAACTAGCATTATATCTCCAATTAGACAACTTTCCAAATTTGTGAAATTCTCACTTTTGTTTAAATATCACTGATGCTCTTTTATGTCATCTCAACCTTTAAATTTTAAATCAGATTAATTCTCTACCAAGCAAAATAACAAGTTTCCTCTCACTCCAAAGTCAAACATCATTTGAGGGGGAAAAAAATCTACAAATAAACTTATATGATTAAATTCTGCCACAAAGGGGTGCCATGAATTTTTTAGACGTTTCCCATTCATGTGATAATTGTTGTTGCTCATCTCCAAAAGTCCCCTCCCTTTGTCTTATAGGAAAGGGTGTGCTTGCTCCACTCAATACTGTTGTTCAGTTTAGGAGACAGTCTTGAAGTTAAAAGTCAGGAAATGTGTTTCCCTCACCATCACAAATTGTGAATCCTTTCGTTTCTGTATCAGACAGTTCCTACCTGTATAATGAATTTTCTGTCCCAGAGAGGACATGGTTAGGATTAGTCAGTAAATATCTAAGGGTTCTCAAAGATATCAGCCACAGATTTTTTATATAACTTCTACAACTTAACACAAAGCCCTACCAGTCTACGGTTATGAATGTCAGGGCTCATAAAAGCATGTGACAAAAAGGGAATCCTCACACATTGTAGGTGGAAATGCAAATTATTGCAGCCACTGTGGGAAATAGTGCAAAGCTTTCTCAAAAAATTAGAAATAGAACTACCATGTGACCCAGCAATTCCACTCCTGGATAGATATCTGAAATAAACAAAAACACTAATTTGAAAAGATACCTGCACCCGATGTTCATAACAGCACTGTTTACAATTGCCAAGACATGGAAACAACCTGAGTGTACATCCACAGACGAATGCCCACTGTGGAGCACTGCTCAGCCATGAAGAGAATGAAATAAGGGAATATCACACAACGCAGGGAATATAGCCAATATTTTACAATAATACAAATGAAGCATAACTTCAAAAAATTGTGAATCTCTGTTTTGTAACTTACGTAATATTGTGCCACAGTGCCAGTGAAGTCGCTCAGTCGTGTCCAACTCTGTGACCCCATGGACTACAGCCCACCAGGCTCCTCCGTCCATGGGATTTTCCAGGCAGGAGCACTGGAGTGGGGTGCCATTTCCTTCTCCAGGGGATGCAGATGCTTTACCATCTGAGCTACCAGGGAAGCCCATTGCGTGCAACAACCATACTTCAAGTGTAAGAAAGCCTATGGGGGACCTCCCAGGTGGTCCAGTGGCTGAGTCTGCACTCCCAATGCAAGGAGTCTGGGTTGGATCCCCGGTCAGGGATCTAGACCCCATATGCTGCAACTAAGGGTTTGCCTGCCACAAGGAAGACTGGAGATCCTGTGAGCTGCAACAAAAACCCAACACAGCCAAATACACAAATCAATATAAATGTTTATTTTTAAGAAGTCTGTGAAAATGTTAAGACAAGCTAGCGTGTATTCTTTGACACAGTGAGCAAGGCGTCTTGCTTCCTCTCATCTGTATGACACCTGCACCTGCAGTTGTAAAGCCCCTCCTGTAAATTCCTCATTTTTTTTAAACGATAGCCCTCGAAAGAGGCTACTGTCAGTGGCAGGCACTCAGTCTGGGTGGCCGGGCAGCCATGGTGCTGTCCCCAGGACAGCCATTACTCATGGACGGGGGGACAGGTAGGCAAATGCATGGCCATCTCTCCCTTTGAAGGACAGGTCTGTGCTGCATGAGATGTGATTTCCCAGGGGGTCCCAAGAGGGCTTGAGCCCCAGTTACTCACAGCAGACACACTCTTTACTGGCGCATTATTTTTTCCCTTGGCTTTTTCCTCCCCTATTTCAGTCCTCCACTGGAGTGGGTTGACATTTCCTTCTTCAGGAGATCGTCTCAACCCAGGGGTTGAACCTGAGTCTCCTACTTGCAGGCAGATTCTTCACCATCTGAGCCATCAGGGAAGCCCCCTTATGCCTGGAATCGTCCTCCAAATGGACCACTTGCACCCAAGACCTCACATCAAGCTCTTTTTCGGGGGGTGAACCCCAACTAAGATAATTTTCCGGGTCACTTCAGTTTAATAAACTCTTATTGGGCATGGACTGTATGCGAGGACATGTGCCAGGGTTTAAAGATAAGCAGTGTAGTCACGCATTCTCCTGATCTCAAGGAGGGGTAGCTTGTTTTGAGGGCAAGAGACAAACAGATATGTCATCACAATAGAACAATATCATTGCTATGATAATAGCATGCACTGTGGTTTATGAGAGCTCAGAGAAGGGAGAGATTTTGCAGGGCGGGGGTCGTGGTAGCAGGCATTTGTCTGAGATGCTTCCAGAAGAGGTGTGTAAACCAATACTAGCAGTGTTAGTTATAATAATGGTGTGCTTCATGACAGAGGGAAGGCGGGAATAATCTGAACAAAGAAAGCATGGGCTGTGTATTCCTTCCACGTGACTTAGCGAGCACAAAGCCATGGCGAGCTTTCTGCTAGATGCTGAGCACGAATCAGCGGAGGAGACAGCATTTTATGTGATATTCGTTGTGACTCTACTGACTTTTCAGTGTCCTGTGAACATCTTGACATCAGAGACTACTTTTCTTTTAGTTTCATACTGAAATTTATGAAAACCTTGCCTTTGTAAACTTTCCTCTATTTTAAACATCCTTATCAGGCAGCCTGATTTCTTTCTAATTGGAGTATAGTTGATTTACAATATTTTATTAGTTTCTATGAAATGAAATGAAGTCGCTCAGTCGTGTCCAACTCTTTGTGACCCCATGGACTGTGGCCTACCAGGATCCTCCATCCATGGGATTTTCCAGGCAAGAGTACTGGAGTGGGCTGCCATTTCCTTCTCCAGGGGATCTTCCTGAACCCAGGTCTCCTGCATTGTAGGCAGACAGTTTACTGTCTGAGCCACCACAGAAGTCTTATTAGTTTCTGCTGTATAGCAAAGTGATTCAGTTACACACACATACACACACACACACACACACACACACACACACATTCTTTTCCATTATGGTTTATTACAAGATACAAATATAGTATAGTTCCCTGCACGATACAGTAGGAGGACCTGTCGCTTATCCATCCTGCATGTAATAGTTGGCACCTGCTAATCCCGGTCTCTCAGCCTTTCCCTTCCTCGCATCCCCTCCCCCTTGGCAACCACAAGACTGTTGTCCCTGGCTGTGAGCCGGTTTCATAGATAAGCTCAGTTGTGTCGCATTTTAGATTCCTCATGTAAGTGATACCGTACGTCTTTCTCAGTCCAACTTCCTTCACGTGAGCATCGCTAGGTCCATCCACGTTGTTGCAAATGGCATTATTTCATTCTTTTTTTATGGCATCTGACTTGTTGCTCTTGTTTGAGTGACTCGATGATGCAGAGATCAAGAAACCCACAACAACGTGTCTGAGGAGCTTAAAGCTGCTCGGCCTTTCCTCAGACTCGTATTTCTGAAATGAACTGAAAATGTCTTGGCCCCAAACCTTCTCTCAGCTTGTCAACCACTGTGACCCTCGCCCTTGAAACGAGAGAAGTTGTTAACCGCGCATCTGAGTGAGGAACTTGCCCGCCAATAATCACTCAGGAGATTTTGCTCTGTAAACGTGACCTGGAGTTGTTCACAAAACCAGCTATGAGACCTTGGTCTGGGAGGTTCTGTCGATGTCAGAATCAGAAGTAGAAACGCAGGTGAAAGGGGCACCGTTGGCTCCCAACGTAATGAAATACACAGCCATCTGTGCATACAGGGACAGATTTATTTCCTGCTAAAACATGTATTTCCTGTCTCATAAACACAACTTGAACACACCTTTCAAACACCCAGGGAGAGACAAAGGCCGTGGGGCAGAGGGGCACGGTCCACCGGGCAGCTCGCGCCGGGTCAGTTTTCATCTACGGAAGGTCACGTTTCTCACTCTAAGTTTAGCGTCCAGCCCAGCGCCCAGGCTCTATTTTTAAAGGATGATCCCGGTGTCTTAGCTCAGTAAACCGCCTTGTTTAAATATTCTTCTCATCTATTTTTTTTTCCCCTCCTCTAGGGAGCAAAGTATTTCCTGACATCTGTTTTGAATTTGTTTTTCTTTTAATTTCTGTGTATGCCTTTTTCCTATCATCTGTACTGAACTGAAAATAGCATGCTGAGTGGAAGGGTTTCTTTTTTTTTTTTGCACCATTTCTAGAGTAATATTACCTTTCACCCCTGGGAACTCTGAAAGGGCATGTGAGCTATGTCTTTGTGGATCGTGTGGTCATTGCCATGCAGCCACCTAGGTCTCAGGGGACCGAAATGAAGCCCTGTGTCCCTGAAAACCTTCCCAGAGCTATTTCATCAGTCTGGAATACTTACTGAAATAGATCAGCGGATGGCCACTGCTGGGGACTGAGTGTCTCCCCCAAGTTCTTATGGTGAAGCCGTAATCCTCACTGTGACCGGGTCTCAGGGAAATAATTAAGATTAGAGGAGGTCGGAGGGTGGGGCCCTCATGATAGGATTAGAATCCACATAAGAAGAGGTTTCTAGGTGGTCCAGGGGTAAAGAAACTGCCTGCCAATGCAGGAGACACAGAGACACAGGTTCGATTCCTGGGTCGGGAAGATCCCCTGGAGAAAGGAATGGCAACCCACTCCAGTATTCTTGCCTGGAAGATCCCGTGGACAGAGGGGCCTGGTAGGCTGCAGTCCATGGGGTTGCAAAGAGCCAGACATGACTGAGCAACTAAGTAACAACAAGGAAGGGACACCAGAGAATCCCTTCCTGCTCTATCTCCCTCTCTCTCTCCCTCGGTCTCCACTACTACAAGCACACAGCAAGAAGGCAGCTGTCTGCAAGCTAGGAATAGAGCCCTCCCCAGAATCTGCCGTGCTGGCACTTTGATCTGGTGCTTCCAGACCTCAGGCTATGAAAAAAATCAATGGTGATGGTTTAAGACCCCCATCCGTGGTACTTTCTTGTGGCAATCCCAGCAGATTAGCAAGGCAGCCTTGTTGCACTTTTCATGGTTGCCCCTCTCTACATCAATAAACCTCTTCCCGACAACCTGGGTGGGGATCCCTCCTTCACTAGGGATGACCAGACTGCCCATGTCAAGCTGTTCCTTGAAACTCTAAACTCTGGCAGCTCCTGATGAGGACAAAATGCAATAATGCTATTTGAAAGTGAAAGTGAAAGTCGTTCAGTCATGTCCAACTCTTTGCAGTCCATGGAATTCTCTAGGCCAGAATACTGGAGTGGGTAGCCTTTCCCTGCTCCAGGGGATCTTCCCAACCCAGGGATTGAACCCAGGTCTCCCACATTGCAGGTAGATTCTTTACCAGCTAAGCCACAAGGGAATGCTATTTGGGGTATGCTTTATAGACCTTTTGGAGAACAAATGAAAATAGAAATTAAATAAATTGCTTATAATTCCACTACCCTTAGATAAATAATAAGTATGTGTTTCTAAGATTATTTCTAGTCTTTTAAACATACATATGCATGCTTAAATTGAAGCACACATGTTCATATATTTACATGTATATGTATATGTATGTATTGTTCTATGTTCATGAATATTATATGTATGTATTTGGTGGATATGTATTTTGTAAGTGTGTATTTACACATGTTTATGAGTAATAACATATCTGCATGTGTATTATATATGTATTTGTATTCATTGTTGTTCAGTTGCTCAGTCATGTCCAGCTCTTTGTGACCCCACTGCCTGCAGCACACCAGGTTTCCCTGTCCTTCACTATCTCCTGGAGCTTGCTCAAACTCATGTCCATCAGTCGGTGATGCCATCCAACCATCTCAACCTCTGTCATCCTCTCCTCCTGCCCTCAATCTTTCCCAGCATCATGGTCTTTTCCCATGTGTCAGCTCTTCACATCAGGTGGCCGAAGTATTGGAGTTTCCGCTTCAACATCAGTCCTTCCAATGAATATTCAGGGTTGATTTCCTTTAGCACTGACTGATTTGATCTCCTTGCAGTCCAAAGGACATTCAGGAGTCTTCTCCAGCAGCACAATTCAAAAGCATCAGTTCCTCAGTGCTTAGCCTTCTTCCATGGTCCAACTCTCATATCTGTACATGACTGTTGGAAAAGCCATAGCTTTGACTATATGGAACTTTGTTAGCAGAGTGATGGCTCTGCTTTGTAATACACTATCTAGGTTTGTCATAGCATTTCTTCCAAGGAGAAACACGTATTTGTATAAGTACATGCTGTATACACGCATACATAATACCTATGATGTCAGCCAAAGATTAGATTCTTAGTGATTCAGAATCTGGAGAATTGAGAATAAATGAACAATTGGAAAATGGAGAGAGTTCTTACAAAATATTGCTGAAAACTAGAGCATGGATCCCTGACTGTGCTATTTGAAAAATCAAAGTAAATATTAGAATCCTTATTTGCTGCTCAATGGCCGGACTCTTTTCCAAGTCTTTGCTGCTCAGTGGCCGGACTCTTTTCCAAGTCTTTGCGGCTTCACGCAAAGACTCTCCCATGTGGCTCCCTGGCTTATACTTAGGATAATATAAAAATGTCTCCAAATAGGGCTGACCTGATCATCCAGCATGGGTCAGTTTCCAAAGGACATTGCGGTTTTCTGCACTGGGCATCTCTTTAAATGAACTATTTTGTGAGTAAACACTATTTAAACAATAAAGCAGTATTTAGAGGTGAAATATCGCTCTTTGTAGTAATGAGGAAAACCTAGAAATCAAAGTGAACAGTAGATAAAGGGAGAAATACAATGAAGATTTAGCTTTTCGGCCGCCTCCCAAGGACTACCCCGAGAACTGAGGACGGTGAGGGAGGTCTACCACCAACTGTGAAGGCAGCCGGGTTCTGAGTTGGAGGGTGGCTCTGCCATCTCTCAGTGACCCAGGGAGCCCTTCCATATTCTCGCGGCCATTGGCCCCTGGCCATCTGTATTTTGAGATCTTTGCAAAAGAGTGGGAAAATATTTTCTTCTTTTTTCCAGCAGGAAATAATTTCTGTAGCTGATTGACTTACTCTAAACAGTCCTCATTCTAGAATTCACATTTACTTAAATGGGCATCTCCTTTTATAAAATGAAATGTCTGATCAGACTGTCTCCCAAGTTCAGTTCTCACGATCCCCCCACGACCTTGGAAAGGAAGAAAGGGACTAGATGGTCTTATTGCGATGTGTTCCTGAACTGTCGATTATGAACTTCTGAAATTGCTAGGATGAATAAAACCTTGGAATATTTCCTAAAGGTACTTACTCTGTGTTTTTCAAAGACAGTTCCAAATGGGATATTAAGATGAAACATGGAGATAAAGTGTTTTAAACATCATGAGAAGTCTTTTTTACGAATTAAATGATCACATGATTCTTAAAAAAAAAATGCAAACAGGCATTATGCTTCTTTGCAAGTTACCTAAAAGATGATTTCCTGAAGATGACGAAGCAAAATGTCCCGTTCCTGTTTTGCATGAACTCTAAAGGATGTGGGGTGTCCAGCTTGAGTGGGGAACAGATAAAGGAGCTTAAGAAGATGAGATCAAAGCCTGTACACTAGAGGGGAAAATGCTTTTTCTGTGTGGCTTTGAAAAATCTCTTCTTCAAGGGATCCCCTTCCCCACTTACCCTGGGGTTTGGCATATGGTTCCTGCTACAGATGGATAAGCAGTAATACAGCTGTTAAGTATCTGGCACTCGCTCTGCGGTGCTTCCCGCCAACTGGCCAGCACAGCCTGGGCTTGTACAACGAGCTGATTCCTCCCAGCTGCGATGCGAAAGAAAGTAGAGACGTGTTGTTATTCACCGGTTGTCCTTCTAAGCCATCTTAGCTTCGATGCAATCGTGACAAGGATGACTTCCGCAGAGGCCAGCTTCTCCTGAGCCAGCGTGCTCTGTGCTCTGAATAACCAATGAACAAAAATCTCAGTCCAGGGGATTTGTGGGGCATTTGCTGTGCTGCCTAGATGCCAGCAGCACCCCCACAAAGCCCATGAGACTGGAAGCAAGGAAATCCATCCCCCTGTAGATGTGGAAGAACCATCCGAAGGTTGCCTTCCTCAGCAGTGTGTTTCAGACAAAACATGCGTCAGGCAACGCTTATAGTTAAAACAGAGAGAGCTCTGAGTTTGAAATGAAACCCACAAAAAGCTGAAAGTGTTGCAAAAGCAAATCCTATCTGGGAGGCCAGAGATGTGAGAAGGAGGAGGTGATGGATCAAGCTTGCCGGGGGAAGTCACCGTCCACTCTCTTAGAAAGGGCAAAGGTCATGGTCATCTTTTAGAAATGTGAGAGAGATACTATGGCAGTTTATATATTCTTGATGAAGATGAAAGCATCTTATCTGTAGATACTTAATATCCTGGATTTTCTTTTTTCTTCTCAAGGGTGGTTGAACCATCTCACTTTGAATGGTCATGGAGGAGAAAGGGGTCTTGCCGTAGGACCCCTCCTCACGATTACTGAAACTCACAAGGTGCCCCCTCCCTCTCCAGCCCCAAATCAGGGATCATCTCAGCTATCCCTGAGCATCTGTGCTTCATCTCTGCGGATGCCAGCAGTTTTATGAGGTAGGGAGGAAGCAGTGAAAAGGAGAATGATGCACCAGAAAATGGGATGCTTGCAAGATTCTCCTGGACGGCTCTGAGGGACTGCCAAGGCCTGTGATGAAGGGACATCTGGGCTTCTGGGAGGAGGAGAGGGGTGATCAGGAAAGGCGCAGACCACCAGGCAAGCCTCTTGTTTGCTCCCTATTGTGGCTTCTGAAATACTATACACTGCTTGAGCTTGCAAATCTGACCGGCAAGGCAAAGACCAACCCCCCAAGGCTCTTCAGCAAGTTCACAAGGAAAGTGGGAGCGGTGGGAAAGAGCGTGAAGTCTTAGAGAGAAACTGCAAGTCCCCACAGGACCCACCCCAGAGTCACGCTGGATGCACGAGCCCACCTCCTGCCAGGGGACAGGCTCTGTTATCTTTCCCCAAGTGCAACAGAAAAGCTATCATGAAACGTGGATACACAGCCCATGATGGGGGAGAAGGCGAGTGGCCAGGAGCACAGTTATCATAGAACATAGAAGGGAAAAAAGACAAACAAATTTACGGTTTGCGGACATCAGGAGCTAGTTGAAAGGAAGGAGGAGAAGCAGTGAATGAATGTCGCCTCTCCTTTTACTCACCAACATGAAACGTTTTCATTAAGCAGAGTTGGAGGAAAGATAATTAGTATTTTTAAAGCAGCACTTTTGTAAAACATCAGAGCAAAATGAAAGAACAGCATCCCGCATGGAATACACACTGAGCTTGTGTGATTCATCTGGGACCCAGGATAAGACGCTTCTAAACACTCCCCTTATCTCCCCTGGCTGCCCGTTTCATCTCACATGGAAGGAGAGCTTAGGAAATAGCACACGGGCTAATAAGCGTTGTCTGGTCCCGTGATTTATCTTCTTCAGAAGTTATCGCTACGTTCAAAATGATACCCAGTGAAGTGTCACGTGTTAATTTAGAAATATTTCAGCAGGAAAATGTATCTATGAACTTTGTGACGCTGCCACATTACTGTTTAAAACACCCTCTCATTTTTCCTCCCCTACTGGCAGCAATCATGGCAGCAACATACCTCATGGATGCCACTAAATACTCAACAAAATGCATATGGTAAGTGCCTTCTGTGTGTAGAGCACAGCACACAGCAACATGGCAGGGTTGGAACGGTGGCAGAGACAAAAGAAAGAGAAGGAAAAGAAGTCTGGCTTAAGCAGTAGACTTTCCACTACTGGTCATCTCCATGAGCCAAATTCTTTCAAAGAACCTGTTAAATGAAGTGAAGGGCTTTTGAGAAGTGGTGGAGTAATCCCCCTTGCCTGTCAGAACAAATAGCCTGGGCTTCCCTGGTGGTTCAGTGGTAACGAATCTGCCTGCCACTGCAGCAGACGTGGGTTCAATCCCTGGCCCAGGAAGATCACACAGCTAAGCCCGTGAGCCACCACTACTGATTTTGTGCTCGAGAGTCTGGGAGCTGCCTCTACTGAGCCCACGTGCTGCAACTATGGAAGCCCACACTCCTAGAGCCCACGCTCCGCAGCAACAGAAGCCACAGCAACGAGAAGCCCGCCCGCCGCAACTCTGCAGCCCCTGCTCTCTGCAGCTAGCAACAAGCCTGCGCACCAGTGAAAATTCAGCACAGCCAGATAAATAAATAAGTAAATAATAATAATAATAAAAAGATAGACTGAGATGAAGAGAAGAAGGTAGAAACATGGGAAGAAGTGTGCCTGTTGGGCTTCATGGTTGGTTACTTTATGAAAACGTTGGGAGAAACATTCCTGTCTTATTATTTTACTGATGAGATAGAAGTCATGGATCTTCTAAAGAATTATTCAAAATACTGAGGTATCTGGTCCTAAGATATTCTTTCTCATGGAAACAATGTTCAAATGCATGCATGTCATTTGGACCAGATTGCTTTATCTTGACTACACTGGTGGAGTTTAGGATGGTGACAAAGAATCACAGAACATCAATCACTCTCTTGCCTTCACAGGCACAATACCCCCTCCCTTAAGGTTTATTTTGGTAGCTTCTCTCTCTCTACTGCTGAAACCCCGGAACAATTTACCATGCTTGTATCCAAAAACAGTGATTCTGGAAAGAAATCTTATCATGCAGGAGACCATGGGAATATAGGTAGACGGAAAATCCACACAATCTCCAGGGAAGCAGGGAAATGTAAACAGGGCCTGTTGCCATGGTAAACCCAGCTTCCTTTCCAAACCTAATCTACCTTGCTTTGAAAAACAGTCTTGGTGCCAACTAAAGCTAATCGCTAGTCTTCAGACTTGATGGCCAACATTCCTGCTTTCATATTCTCACTCACACCAACTCCTACAGTGTCCTAGGGAGAGCACGGCATAAGACTGAAAGTATATGGCTCCAGCCTCTGGCTCTGGTACTAATCAAGCTATCAACGAAGATGAGCATTTTGCCATGGAGCTCAGTGGTAAACAGTCTGTGTGCAATGCGGGAGACACAGGAGACCTGGGTGTGATCCCCGGGTGGAGAGATCCCCTAGGGAAGGAAATGGCAACCCGCTCCAGTATTCTTGCCTGGAAAATCCCACGGACCGAGGAGCCTGGGGGACTACAGTCCATGGGGTCACAAAGAATTGGACACAACTGAGCACGCACATGGGTCTTGTTTTGTTGCCATTCTGTAAGAAAGTACTTCCCCTCTTTCCTGAATCTCTGCGGGTTAGTCACTGCATACGCAGTTCAAGATCCTCTCTTTAATATCTTACATGCTCTTCTGAGCTGAGCCTCATGTATAACAAGAAAGTTGAGACTACTGGAATGCTATGATAAAGTGTATTAAGCAGAACACTAAAGAATAAATACATGGGGGTTAAGTCATAAGGAATGATCAGCCACTGAAGAAACATGCAGCCTTAAGAATGTCTTTCTTTTCATCTTGGTTTCACTGCAAGCTTTCCCGGTCTTATGACTTGGCCAGATTTCTTAACAAGGTTGGATATGTTAATTGCAGATGGTACTCAATCCATGTTCCATCTCAGAGTTGTCTTTAAATTTTATTGATTTCATCTGCTGAATTTCTGTCATTTCAGCACTTTCTCCTCCTAATTGCTGTTCCACACAGCCGTGAAGTGTCAGAAAAACTAATCTTCTTGGATATTAATGCCCGCTGAAAAAATACCTGTTGTAAAAAGATGGTGACAAAATAAAATACGTATGAGAAATTTTATAGAATTCTCTGGTTTAATCAAAGTTAGGTAATTCCTGGGGGGAGTATGATCTACAATGTCCCAATGGAAGCATTTTAATCTATGTTTGTGATGATGGCTTGCTTCTTCCTTCTCAACTTTTACCATCTTTTTCTCCCACTGCAGTATCTGGGGTTGAAAGAGATAAATTTGCTACTTCACTGGGATTTATCTATTTAACTGTTAATAAATATTTATTCAGCAACTACTCTGCATCAGGCACTGTCCTTGGTCTAAAAATAGAGTAGTGAACAAAACAAAGATCTCTGCCTTGATGGAACTACTTGACTGGATGGAGACAGGCAATGAGATGAAAAGTGAACATTAGCATGTTGTGTGCGTATGTGTGTTAGTCACGCAGTTGTGTCTGATTGTGACTCCTTGAACTATAGCCCGCCAGGCTCCTGTGTCCAAGGAGTCTCCAGGCAAGAATACTGGAGTGGGTTGCCATGCCTTCCTCCAGGGGATCTTCCCAACCCAAGAACTGAACTCAGATCTCGTGCATTGTAGGCAGACTCTTTAGTGTCTGAGCCACCAGCGACAGAGACAGGCAATGAGATTAAAAGTAACTACGTAGCATGTTCAGTTCAGTTCAGTTCAGTCGCTCAGTCATGTCCGACTCTTTGTGACCCCGTGCATCGCAGCACGCCAGGCCTGCTCGTCCATCACCAACTCCCAGAGTTCACCCAAACTCATGTGCATTGAGGTTAAATGCTCCTAAATGTTAAGCAATAAAAATAAATATAAAATACCAGGATTGCAGTTGAGATGAATCTTTCAATAGGATGGCCCAGGGAATGAGAAAAAATAAAAAGAGGGGGGTCATGGACGGTGGGGCTTCCCTGGTGCCTCAGTGGTAAAGAACCCGCCTGCCAATGCAGGAGACGCGTGTTCAGTCCCTGGGTTAGGAACATCCCCTGGAGAAGGAAATGGCAACCCACTCCAGTATTCTTCCCCGGGAAATCCAATGGACAGAGGCAGCTGGTAGGCTACAATCCATGGGGTTGCAAAGAGTCAGATTCAACTTATCGACTCAGCACGCTTGGTTGATGCCAGAGCAAATGGCTTGAGCAACTGGAGGAATAGGATCCATTACCTGAAAAGAGTTGGGTAGGGAGTGTGTGTGGTCAAATATCAAGAAATATCAGGGCCCTGTTATCTATTTCCGGTGTGAGAATCAAGTGAAAATGTCAAGAAGTTAGTCGGACAATTGGGTCTAGAGGGACAAGTCCTACAAACATAGGAAACAACTATAAATGGAAGTTAGAACCATGAGATAACCCAGGGCTTGAAGACAAAGGAGGAACGTACACGTTCTGATCCTTGTAGAGGTCAAGGAGTTGGAGAAATATGCAGAGGAACCAGGGAAGGGCAGTGGGAAGCTGAGAAGAAACCCAGGCAGAATGACAACCCAGAAACCAATAAAATAAAACATCTTAAGGCAGAAGATGCTGTTGTTTAGTTGCTAATTGGTGTTGAACTCTTTGTGACCCCATGGACTGTAGCCCACCAGGCTCCTCTGCCCATGGCAAGAATACTGGAGTGGGTTGTCATTTCCTCCTCCAGGGAATCTACCCGACCCAGGGGTCGAACCCACATGTGCAGCATCACAGGCAGTACCCACTGAGCCACGAAGGATGGTGGTGGTAGAATCCAAATCGCAGGGAACTCAAGGAGAAAGGGAAGAAAGAAATTGGCTTCTTACCAGGAATTTTCCTCCGAAGCTTTCTTTATTGAGTGGATTGGCAGTAAGAACTTTTTTTTTCCAACCAAAGAAATAAATGGGTTGTTTTCTCATAAAAATTTTGGAAAGACACAGGAACACTTGTTTAGCTGAGGTGTTACTTGAGCAGCCTGGCAAGCGTCACCTCATTTACAGCAATCCTAGTGGCAAAGTTCCTTCAAGACTGATGTTCCAAACAACACTCAACTTGGCTTTCAGTCCAAAAAGCTGGAGGCATTTTTTTTTTCCTGAAAATTTCTCGAAAATTGTAGGCTAGATTATGATTACTAAGAAATCCTGGAAAGCTGTTTTTTTTTTTTTTAAAGGAATAATCTCCTAAAAGCTTTCTTTCACATATAAGTACCAAAATACCTAAGTCAACATCATTTTTTCTATTACTTTCCATAGTCCTTCATGGAAAATATTTCTCAACCTGGGAGCAACTCAAATTTGCACTCTGTAAAAATAAAAGCTATATCAACCTTAAGCACTATAGAGGAAAAAAGTCAGAGATATATTTTAAAGTAGTGAATACTGCACTCAATTATTTGCTTTTGTGCCAAAAGGAACATAACATAGTGTGGACTCTGTGCTGGAAAGATGGAAGAACATGTCTTTGTCATGTTTTAATTGTCTGACAAGACAATTAAAGGAATCCTGTTGCAGTAAGAAATATTAATGAAATCTCTCAAATCTGTGGCCACTTGCCTTTCTAACAATTCATTCCCTTATGATTAAGAAGCACATGGGTGCCTGCCAGAGTGAACTGCGATCAATTTCTGACTACTAGAAAGTTTCTTTTGCATGGAAGAGAAGATGAAAACATGAGCTTTGCCGGAGAATTCTGATACATTTGAGAAATCCTAGATCTGATGCTGCTTAACTCCTAAAACACCAACCAGTGTTATTAGAAGTTATGCATCAATTTGAAACAGGGTCTTCCACTCAATCATCATTTGAAATCCACATGGGCAACACCTTTGTTCTTAGATTGTCATCCATCAGCTCAATGGTGATCAAGGAGCCCCAATTCAACATTGAGTTTCTGAAGTCTAATATTTACCAAATGTGCAGCCTTGATCCCTGGCAATCCTCTTTCTGAGTTAGAAAACGGAGACCACTGGCTTCCTCAGAGTCTACAGTGACTTGTAATTATAGCTGATTTCATCTCTGACTTTCCCGTGTACCCATTGTTTTTCTCATTTTATTTATTCAGTACAAAGCTACAGCATGTTCTAAACCTCTCTAGGTAAAGTGAAGCAAATTTGCTAGTTTACCACTGTAACACTTGCCTTAATTTAGAGAGAATCATTTTTAAAAAGCATTTAAGGAATAAAATGAAACCTCATAATTAACCAAAAGCAATCATCTCAAATTTGCAGCATTATTATTTAAAATGCAAAATGACCTCAGATTTTATTTATACTTTCAGATATTATGGAAGTTTTAATATCATTATAGACTATATGCATTTTTCAGCTCCGATGGTAATTTGCTTAATTGGAAAGATACTTCAGGACAAAACAATAGGCCATGATCTGAGTTTTCATGACTCAATGTAGGGTTTCTAAATTTAGCAAATCTATCCATGGGACATACTTACACTGAAAATCTATTCACTGTTTATCTTCAAGTCAAATTTAACTGGGTGTCCTATATTTTATCTGACAACCTAGATCAACATCACAAAAGTAAATAAAATGCATGAAAAGCATTTATGTGATTCCCTTTTGGAATGAAGCAATGAAAAATCTTCCTTTAAGATAGCATTACTGTTCTTATCTTTTTTATTTTTATTTTTTTATTGAGGTATAGTATATTTACAATATCATGTAAGTTTCAGGTATCAGGACAGTGATTCAGTTATACTTATATATATGTATAACCTTTCCCAGATTCTTTTTCCTTATAGGTTGTTGCATAATATTGAATATAGTTCTTGACTGCAGGCTCCCTCAGTGGCTCAGCAATAAAAAATCCACCTGCAATTCAGGAGATGGGGGTTCAATCCCTTCCTCCAGGAAGATCCCCTGGAGGAGGGCATGGCAACCTGCTCCAGTCTTCTTGCCTGGAGAATCCCATGGACAGAAGAGCCAGGCAGGCTACAGTCCGGGGGTTGCAGAGTCAGACACGACTTAGTGACTGAACAAAAACTGTGACTGTTTTTAAAACACTAGACAAAACTGACTGTTTCCAAGTGGAGGCCAGAAGCAGTAAGTAGTCAGCAGTGATTCTCAAACCCAGGCCAGGGGTTGCAGCAGCAGCATCACCCACGGGTGCTGAGATCTGCACACTCAGGTCCCACCCAGATGGCTGAATCAGAATCTCTGAGGGGTGGGCCCAGCAGTCAGTGTTTGGACACAGATTCTGATACGCAAGCTTAAGAACGAGTGACGGGGGGCCTCTTCTACTTTCATTCATGTCTATAAGAGAAGCAAGGAATACGTGCACACTCAAGAACCTTGTGGTTGGCTTTGGTTTTACTTTTTATTACAGATATGGAGCATTTGTGGCCTCTTTTAAATTTTTATTTATTCCATTATTCCATTTTATTTATTTATTGGCTGTGTTGGGTCTTCATTCCTGGACAGGCTTTTCTCTAGCTGCGGTGAGCAGGGGCTAGTCTGCATTTGCGGCATGTGGGTTTCTCACTGCGCTGGCGTCTTTTATCATGGACCACGGGCTCTGGGCGCTCGGTCCTCAGCAGTTGCAGCTCCCGCACCCTAGGACACAGGCTCAGTAATTGTGGTTCATGGGCCTATGCCCCACGGCGTGTGGGGTCTTCCAGGACCAGGGGTTGAACTCTGTCTCCTGCACTGGCAGGTGGCTTCTTTACCACTGAGGCCCCAGGAAAAATCCCCATTTCTGTCCTCTCTTAATTAAACAGTGAAGATGTGGATATGAGGGTGGAAAGGAACAAAGAGAAAAGTTTTGATCTGTTATTTGAAACAGCCCTTCCTCCAAGAGCTGGCCGAAGACGGTTTCCTCAGCACCAAGATTATTTATTGACTACCATCTGAAGCCATTTAATCAAATCAGCTCCTTTGTAAGGTCAGTTTTGCAGATAACGGGGCCACCTTATCTAAACAGTCCGTCATAATGGTTTCTAAGCAAATCAAGGAAGGAACATTTTGAAGTTGCTAGAGGAAATGCTGGGCATAATGCTTTGGCTTTTCACAGAGGAGTTTGGATCAGGATGTGAACAAAGAGACAGCGTAGCAAAGACCTTCTGAAACTCTGAAGAACCTGTGAACTATAGTTAGGGGCATCTTCATTTTGGGAGTTTGATTGGACATTACCTTAATTACATTGCAAGCAGATTCTTTACCATCTGAGCCACCAGGGAAGCCCAAGGGTACTGGCATGGGTAGCCTATCCCTTCTCCAGGGGATCTTCTCGACCCAGGAATCAAACTGGGGTCTCCGGAATTGCAGATGGATTCTTTCAGTTCAGTTCAGTTCAGTTCATTTCAGTCGCTCAGTCATGTCCAACTCTTTGCAACCCCATGAATCGCAGCACACCAGGCCTCCTTGTCCATCACCAACTCCTGGAGTTCACTCAGACTCGCGTCCATCGAGTCAGTGATGCCATCCAGCCATCTCATCCTCTGTCATCCCCTTCTCCTCCTGCCCCCAGTCCCTCCCAGCATCAAAGTCTTTTCCAATTCTTTACCAGCTGAGATATCAGGGAAGTCTAATTACAATAATAGGGAATTTTATATCCATGGGCTTAACACGCATATTTCATGTGTCCTAATGATATTAAATTAGAATGTCATTACCTGATAAAAAGTTTTCACCTAGCTGAGATCCCTGCTTTTTTATATCTTCTTACTCTAAATTTTGGCCTAGTCTAAGGGTTTTGATCAAATGAGCATATTTCTACTAGCATCTTAAATAAAGAAATAAATATAAATTAACTTTAGGCTGTTCACCTTGGTCATTTCTTTCTTTTTGAGTGCTGTTTTTCAGGTTCTAAATGTAAAAAAGTAAGTACTGTTTTTGTACAATATAACTGTCACCCTTTCCAATATAGTACAATATCTTCATTTGATGAGGCCTGATTAAATATTTCATTAAATATTTATAAAGGGGCATAATACATATGAAGACAAATAAACACAGATGTGTATAACTGCATTCCTAATACACATGTGTAAGTATATACATCACAAGATAGCATGTCTGTCAGCATCTAGATGCTGCTACAGGTTTTACCCTGAGTCTATACAATGGCCACGAGGCACTGCTCAGTAAACACACTGGCTGCCAACCCAGAAACTCTCAAGAAAATGGATGAGAGGGGGCCTCCCATGATACCGATGACAAACACTCAGAGAGATTATAACTGAAGGATGAGTAATTCACACACAATGAAAACCTTTTATGAAAACATAAGATGGCAAAGCATTATCCACCACAATTTGAGTCAATAACCAATTTTCAATACAAGCTCTTGAAGACTGATGGGCATGGCTTTCATCCTTGACAAGTGAGGAAGGACATGAATTTAAAAAATGGTTACTTCTTTCAGAATTTGTAAATTTCTCCAGGACAGAGTGCTAACCAAAATTCTGGAAGTCTCATCTGACCCAGGGTCTTTAAGAAGGTGGACACAATGAAATTTTGGTTAGTGAACAGAGACCTAAAGTACAATACCAGGTGTTAATGTATTTGAATTCAGAGGTGTTTTAGTTGAACCTGAAATTTGAAAAGTTTAAAAAAAAATAGAATAGTGGCTACTGTGCATAAATTAGGAAAAGGCAATGGCACCCCACTCCAGTACTCTTGCCTGGAAAATCCTACGGACGGAGGAGCCTGGTAGGCTGCAGTCCACGGGGTCTCAAAGACTCGGCCACGACTGAGCAACTTCACTTTCACTTTTCACTTTCATGCATTGGAGAAGAAAATGGCAACCCACTCCAGTGTTCTTGCCTGGAGAATCCCAAGGATGGCGGAGCCTGGTGGGCTGCCATCTATGGGGTCACACAGAGTTGAACACGACTGAAGTGACTTAGCAGTAGCAGTCCATAAATTTATCTTCACTCCAGAAAAGAAAAAAAAAACAAACTTTCCTTTACATACACACTGATTGATGCAAGCTTAAAATAAAATGAGCTTCTCAGATGGTAAAGAATCTGCCTGCCAATGTAAGAGACATGGGTTCAATTCCTGAAGTCAGGAAGATCCCCTGGAGGAGGAAATAGCAACCTACTGTAGTATTCTTGCCTGGAAAATCCCAAGGACAGAGGAACCTGGCAGGCTACAGTTCATATGGTTGCAAAAGAGTCAGACACTACTTAGTGACTGAGCAACAACAAGCTTAAAATAATGCAGAAAGTAATAAACCATATCTATTTGAAAGTACAATTCTCTAATTCCATCATTCCCTTAGGCAACAACTGTTATGACAAATAATTATCTTTGTGTTACTCAAGCAGAAATAGCCTCACATTGCTTTGAAATTTTATTTCCACTCACCTTGATTAACTCTCTCGATTACGGATACGTTACTCTCTTTTTTAAAACAAAAGAGGAGAAGGTATTCTAGAAGGTTCAAGACATATTTGTTTCTTAAAACGCATTTCTTTGGGTCCCAAAGATTTCATGACAAATCACAAACTCATTAATATTATTTTATGGCCCAACAAGTCAAGACACGCTATTGTAGGTAACATCACAGCAAGGAACTTGCTTTATTTTATTTTATAAATGCTCCAATATTTGCAAAAATTTATTACACCTGAAGATGTTTCCACTGAAGGAATAAAACTACCATAAAACTAGGCAAGGAGTCATAAAAAATGGAATCATGAAACATTAATCCTAATATTTGATTCATGTTTAAGACGGTCCTCAGTTGAAATGTTCAGATGGTGTAATTGCTATTTCTTGCTAAATTAGACTGAAAAGCACATGGAGCATTGCTTTGATGATACAGGGTTTCTATGGGTTTTCTTGTCTCCCTGTTTGTGTAACCAGTGTTCACAGACTACCAAGACAGTTTGATTAAAAATTCTCACACAGTGAAGTTATTCTGTTCACATAGGTAAGTACACTTGGCTGCTGAGCCACTTTATTTTTAAGAGAGAATAGTTTAAATATGAAAGACCAAGCAAAAAAAATGAATATCGAGTTATAAAATATAGCAAGAAGGGCTCTGAAATTAAGATGTAAATCATTCCATCACAGGCTTTCAAAGAAATGAAAAGGATAAATGTTCAAAGGGACCAAACTCCACTCTTGCATTTTTTGTAGATAGATTTTTAAAAATATTTATTTATTTGGCTGCATAGGGACTTGGTTGTGGCATGTGGGATTTAGCCCCCGAACCAGAGATCCAACCTGCGCCCCCTGCCTTGCAAGTGGATTCTTAGCCACTGGACCACCAAGGAAGTCCCTCCCTGCTTCTTAAAGTTCATCGCCCAGAGTACCGACAAAGAGATGCATATACAGGAGGAAGGACAATGTCTGGGAAGAAGGGGAAATCTAGGCACACGAGACAGTGGGTCTGAGCACCCCAGACCCAGTTCTCCTGCTGAAGCAAATACTTGCCTAAGAACACTGCTTCTGGTTAATTCACTAAACCTGCTTTCAGGCAGTCACTCTGGGTAGGCAAATGTCCCAGGCTTGGCAAGAACTGAAAAGAGGAGGGAAAATGCTCTTGGACTTTGCCGCCTGTCAAGGGTCGTCAACAAATACCTAGCACGCGGGCCATGAGCGCCAGAAGAGATGCACTCAGGGCCCAGGAAATTCAGGGGATGAGGACAGTGTCTGCTGGGGGAGAGGAAGAGAAGCTGAGCGTGAAGAAGCCGGCAAGTGAGGATTTGAGAAGGAGAACTGGTCGAGTAAAGCTAGGCGGGGTTTGAGCACGACATCAAGAGGACGCACACAGGAAGAGGGGGCGGGGAGGAAACCACAGCAAAGTCGTGTGAGGCCTCGGTGTGGGCGACGCTAAAACCACTCCGAAGAGCTGGGATTCGCTTCTTTTGACAGTCGCTGAGAAGGGCTAGAAAGAGCCTTATTGGGGTGGTGACATCGCAAAAGCAAGACTGTCAATCAAGGCAGGAGCTGGAGGAAGAACCAGGATTTGGGGGCCTGTGGGGGGTATCGTGGGAAAGATTTCTGATGCCCCATTCATCCATAAATAATGATCTTCAGTTTCCCCCAGTTTTCACTTCCTGCTCTAAGGAGCTTACAAAATGACAATTTTGGTATCTGGTTAATAGTCAACTGTCACTGATCTGTAAGGAGTTAGATGTCTTGAAACTTTCCTGGTGGTCCAGTGGTAAGCAATCTGCACTTTCAATGCAGGGGGCCATGGGTTTTATCCCTGGTTGAGGAACTAAGATCTCACATACCTCTCCGCTCAGGCAAAAAATAAAACTAAATAAAATAACAGTAATAAAATAGTTTAAAAGGAAAGAAATGTTAAAAAATGAGTTAGATGTCTTTAGAGACAATATGTGGAATCTTAACTAGAACCCATTTTTTTCACATGAGAAAGCTGAAGGTCAGGTGACTAAATAAATCTGATTCCATCTTGTCTTCCATTTCCAACTTTATGCTGATTCTCTATTTATTTCCTCAGGCACTTATTCTCTCTTGGTCTTTGAGGGTCATATTTTAAAGTTCTTATTAGACGTTTCCTCACAGCTGTGCTGCAGAGTCTCAAACGCCACGTTGCAGGGGCTCATACCTCCCGTGTGTCAATGAAGTCGCAACAAACCTGGTCACACAAACCAGAAAGTGCGAGCCAGCCTCGGGTCCTCTGCTGCCCAGAAACCCAACAAGGTACAACTGCATCTCCCTGGCTCAGCGGTAAAGAATTTGCCTGCCAAGCAGGAGACGCAGGTTCGATTCCTGGGTTGGGAGGAGCCGGTGGGAAAGGAGATGGCAACCCACTCTGGTATTCTTGCCTGGGAAATTCTATGGACAGAGGAGCCTGGCGGGCGACAGTCCATGGGGTCTCAAAGAGTCAGACACAACAGAGCAAGTGAACAACAGCCAAGTCTCCCTGACTCTGGAGAACTTTCAGCCCTAAATTCATCCTCATTTCCATGGGCACTCCTCAAGTTCAGGGGCCCATGTTAACTGTCCTAGACTATAGGAGCGGATCCCTCACTCATCTTGTCCCCAGCTTTTTCTCCCTCTGGTCTAGCATCCATTTCTCCTCAGCATTAGTGTTATCCATGTACAATGCTTTTGAACTGTGGTGTTGGAGAAGACTCTTGAGAGCCCCTTGGATTGCAAGGAGATCCAACCAGCCCATCCTAAAGGAAATCAGTCCTGGGCGTTCATTGGAAGGACTGATGCTGAAGCTGAAACTTCAGCACTCTGGCCACCTGATGGGAAGAGCTGGCTCATTGGGAAAGACCCAGATGTTAGGAAAGATTAAGGGCAGGACAAGAAGGGGGCGACAGAGGGTGAGATAGTTAGATAGCATTACTGACTCAATGGACATGGGTTTAGGGAAACTCCTGGAGGGAGTGAAGGACAGGGAAGCCTGGCGTGCTGCTGTCCATGGAGTTGCAAAGAGTCAGACTCAACTTAGTGACGGAACAACAAAAACAAATATAAAATAGAGCTGAGATAACATCACCCACTTCTACAAAAATGGCTTTCCCTATTGTCCCCTTACAAATGAATACAGAACCCCAACAATGGCATTCCACGTCTCTTTACAAAGGAGGTCTAAGGCATCTTTCCAGCCAATGCTCTAACCATACAACACAGCCCACCATTCATAATTTTGCCACAAACACAAATTCCAATGCCTTTAAAGGTTTTTTTGGCTGTCTACCGAGTTCTTATTCATTCTTCACTTCCTTGTGAAGGTGAAGTTCACTGATATTGCTTTGTATCTTGGGCTGGCATTCAAAATCAAAGCTGAAGAAGCACCACTGGAAGGGGGGTGAGGGAAGACTCTTGTGGTTTACCTTGCTGGGGTTGGGGGGGAGTCTTTGTAAGCAGTATGTCTACCATGAAAGAGACAGGAGAGTAGGGACCAGTGTGTCTATGTGTGTGTACTTGCGTGTGCATGTGAATGGAAGGAATTTGTAAAACAATGTCTCAGGCAGCAATGAAATAAACTGGAGAAGATAAAAGAGAAAAAAAACTGAAATTGAAGCTTATAAGATCAGTATATAAAGAGAGTGCTTAACATTTGATGTGGACACATGATGAAATTGATAAAAATAAATCTCATAAGTAGGAATGATAGACTGTAAGTGGGACTCAGCCTTTTTGGAAAATTGAATGTAAGAACCTATTAACGTAATCCACAAATATATTGAATACCTACACATTCTAGACACATCTAGAAATGACGAGAGCAACAGACAGAGTGTAGCCACAGACATGGGCTGTCAGCAGAGCTAGGACATTCCCCCACCCTGAAGTCCTCTCCCCTCTGCTCACCCCAGCACACCCTCAGCACACACGCACAGGGACACACGCACAGGGACACACGCACAGAAATCCTCGTCCGTAAGCACCGCAAGGGCATGCCAGCACAGAACACTCATAATGGCTTTGTAAAAGGCACATGAGGAAAGACTGTACATTTTCTTTCTCTGTCAGCCTGGCCGGCACATCAGCAAAAGCAAAACAATTGTCATGGACAGCCAACACCGATAAGGCTTTGGCGTCTGACCTCTGCAGTGCTTATCATGATTGAGTTTGCTGGTTGATCAGAGTCTGCGGCATGGTCTCTGTGTACTGAGATAACATAGTTAAGCCTTTACCTGAAGGGTCCTGTTCTAAAGAGAGTCAGCTAGGAGTGCAGTGTGAACTTGGATTGTACCATAAAAATGACTGTGGGACCTGGGTTATTAGACTTACATATTAATGATCTACGTAGAGGAGCAGAGACCAAGATCATCAAGCGGTGAGACATATTTAGAAGCTAGATTCTGCAAGATTCTGTTGGCTGCTGCAAGGATTACTTTTTATGATGTCTTACATGCTACATTAGGCAGAATTCCTAATACCTTATAAAATACAGAAATGAAATGAAAAAAATGAGGAATTACCATATCAATCAGAAATGTGATTTTATATTTTATGCATTTCTATATGTTTTATATACTTTGCCAACAAAGCTCCATATAGTGAAAGCTATGGGTTTTCCAGTAATGACATATGGATATGAGAGCTGAACCATAAAGAAGGCTGAGTGCTGAGGAATTGATGCTTACGAACTGTGGTGCCAGAGAAGACTTTTGAGAGTCCCTTGGACTGCAAGGATATCAAACAAGTCAATCCTAAAGGAATTCAACCCTGAATATTCACTGGAATGACTGATGCTAAAGCTGGAGCTCCAATACTTTGGCCACCTGATGCAAAAAGCCAACTCGCTGGAAAAAACCCTGATGATGGGAAAGATTGAAGGCAGGAGGAAAAGGGGATAACAGAGGATGAAATGGTTGGATGGCATCACCGACTCAATGGACATGGGTTTCAGCAAGCTCTGGGAGATGGGGAAGAACAGGGAAGACTGGCATGCTGCAGTCCATGGGGTTGCAAAGAGCCGGACATGACTGAGCAACTGAACAACAACAATATATTTTTTACTCATATCATTTGACATATAATTTATGTAATATATATTTATATATTATATATATATAAAGCAATGCAAGTAAATTTGAGGCTGAATGACAAAAGAAAGTCAAACGTGCCATTGAAATGACACAAAGTGTCATTGAAATGTAAACGCAAAATCAATTAAACATCAAGGAAATCCCATAAGTAGCAGAAGGATCCAGTAACAGTTACGACTGACCTTAAGCTACATGAGTCATCATTGAAGTTAGTATTAAAATAAATATTCAGAGGTGACACTTTCTAGATGGAATTGTGAAGAGCTCAATGAACAATTTTCCTATAGAATAACCATAAATGGGGGAAATTACTAAACATACACAAATATACATATAACCAAAATTCTGGGAAGTGTCGTAAGGACCTATAGCAAAAAAAAAAAAAAAGAGAGAGAGAGAGAGAAACATTTATTCAAGAATATCTACTAAGTCTCATCGGAAAAAACCCTGATGCTAGGAAATACTGAGGGCCAAAGGAGAAGAGGGCAGCAGAGGATAAGGTGATTATGTGGCATCACCGACTCAATCGACATGAATTTGAGCAAACTCTGGGGGACAGGGAAGGACAGGGGAGCCTGACGTCCTGCAATCCATGGGGTTCCAAAGAGTCAGATGTGAGTGACGGAACCACAGCCAAGTAAGTTTCAGTGAGAGCACCAGGAGTCTGTGGCATCTGAGCCATGATCCATTTCACTATCCCCACCTCCCACCGTCTTCAGCTCACCACGACGGAGGCGCCCCTGCAGGTGCGTGCAAACCAGCACAGAGACGTTCCTCCCCCCAGCCCCAGTCTAGGGCTGTGGAGCCTGCCTGGAGGGGCAAGCTGCAGAGGGGTCCGAATGACCAATAAGCAGATGAAAAGATGCTCAGCATCATTAGCCACTATGGAAATGTAAATCAAAACCACAGTGAGACCCCACTTCACACACACACACACACATGCACACACACACATGCACACACACTCATGCACACACACACATGCACACACACATGCACACGCCAGAATGACTAGAATCAAAAGGGCAATGACAAGGATGTGGAGAAAATGGTGACGCTATTCCACAAACACTCTGGTGGTTCATCCAAATGTTAAACACAGTATTATGTCCACTCCTAGGTATTTAGCCAAGAGAAATGAAAGTGTGTGTCCACCCCAAATGTGTACAGATGTTCAGAGCAGCATGATTCGTAATAGCCACAAAGTGGAAGCAGGGTCTATCAGTCGATGGAAGGATAAGTCAGTGTGGTAAAGGCATTACTAGGCAATTGCAAGGAATAGAGCGTGAGAGCTGTTACTCTACGGAGGAGCCTTGAAAACAGTATGCTAAATGAAAGGAGCTGGTCACAAAAGGTCATATATTATGTGATTAACTTATGTGAAACATCCAGAATTGGAAAATTTCAATAAAGCCTAAAAGTAGCATGAAAGTGGCACGTATTCACGGGAGTCAACATAAAATACCCCATGAAATACGTTATTGAGTGGTTAAGAGAACGGTCTCTGTAATCAGAGAGAGCTAGATTCCAGCCTCACTTTTGTTGCAATTTGCTGAGGGACCACACGTAAGTGTGTCTGTGTGTTTGCTTCATCTATAAATCAGGAATCCTGATGATGGCGTCTCAGGATGACCATAAGGATTATAGATCACAGGGGTTACCCAATGGAGAGCAAGGACAAAATACTAGTTAATAAATCACAGCTGTTGGGGGCATTAATTTTCAAAATAGTCAGTGGTTATTTCCTGCATTCTGTCATTTAAAACCTCTCTTCTATTTTTTATTTAGAAAACAGCAACATTTTCCCAAACTGAACCAGCTGAGATTTCTGATGACCCTAACTTGGGGAGAAGCCAGATATCCTAAACCTCCCTATGCTATCCGGGCTGCAGGCATGGCCAGTACCCACGACTGCCTCCCACATTCAACTTGACCCCTGACTTAAGACTCCAGCGATTCCCTCAGTCTCCTAGTTCTTGCTCCAACCATCCCAGCAGCTTGTTTTCCTGGAGACACCAAAAAATAATATCTCTGCAGGACTAGTTAGTTATGTCCAGGTCAACATCAGTGTTAGTTGTACCAGAAGGAATTCTACTTTTGCACATTCGATGTCTCCATCAGCAAAGCACTGCCTCCTTGAGAACAAGCAGGGTGTTTCCCGACACCATGAAACTTCTTGTAGTACAGATCTTTGTAGGGGAAGGCTTGTCATTGTCCAGATGGCCGGTTTGGGGGACAAGGCAAGGTCCCCAACATTGCTGGGGGACTCTGGGCAGGCTGTGACTGCTGTGAGGCTCCTGGTAAAACAGGAGGATCTCCTGGGATCCACTCTAGACTAGGGCAAGATCACATTCTACTGATGTCATATATCCGCACATATTCCATTTTTGCCTTTATTTCACGTGATTATTTACCCTTAAAAAAGTCCTATTTTTTTGTTGTTGTTTTACCCTTTACTTGTTCCCAAGAGGATGTTAACTTATGAAAATCTATACAGTATAATGAAGTTAATTAAGATGGGTAATAAGAGGATTTCTCTGGTGATCCAGGGGCTAAGACTGTGCTCCCTACCATTCTCCATAGTAACTGTATCAATTTACATTCCCACCAACAGTGCAAGACGGTTCCCTTTTCTCCACATCATCTCCAGCGGTTAGTGTTTGTAGATTTTTTGATGATGGCCATTCTGACAGGTGTAAGGGGATACCTTATTGTAGTTTTAATTTGCATTTCTCTAATAATGAGCGGTGTTGAGCATCTTCCCATGTGGGTGTTGCCCACTTGAAAATAAACTGAAAAAAAAAAAAAAGAAAGAAAAGCCTCTGTGCTCTCAGGGCGGGGGTGCTTGCTCGATTTCTGGTCAGGGAACTAAGATCTTGTTGCACACAGCTCTGCGTGGACAAAAAGCAAAACGATAGGCAATTAAAATAATCTAAAGGTAATGTGAAAGGTTGGAAAGTAAAAAGGGATCAAGAGTGGGCTTTTAGGCTGCAGAGGGAGGCCCCAGCTCCCTCTCCACCTTGCTGAAGCCAGATTGCAAACCTAGATGGAAATGTTCAGCCCACAGAAGGCTTCCCAGGTGGCGCTAGGGGTAAAGAACCCGCCTGCCAAAGCAGGAAGCATAAGATGGGGCGGGAGCGGGTTGATGCCTGGGTCAGGGAGACCCCCTGGAGGAGGAAATGACAGCCCACTCCAGCATTCTTGCCCGGAGAATCCCACGGACAGAGGAACCTGGAGGGCTGCGGTCCATGGAGTCGCGAAGAGTCAGATACCACTGAAGCAACTTAGCACCAGCACTCAGAAAGCTGGGAGGAAATGGCCAGAAGCAGGAGATACTGTGCTCCTAAGTTATAAGCAAAGCAGTTGCAACAAAACCCCCACAACTCTTCCTAATGCTAAAAAACAGAAGACATTTCTCCTGTGGATTTTATATGATGAACATAATTCTAGGAGCAACGGTAAATTTCAGGATGCACCCTTTCAAAACCGATCCTCATAACTCATTTGAGAAATAGACCAGCGTGTTATAATAAAGGTGATGGTCTGAAAGAGGAAACAGCATTCATAGTTATCATCTTCTGCTTTTCTGGAATATAAAAGCCCTCATCTCTTCGACAATGATACCCTCTATGATATATGAATGGAAGACATCCAATGCGCCGAGATAAATGCTGTCGACTTAAATGTTCACATGCTACAAGATCGTGTTGGCCTTTTCATGACATCATAAAGCGATTTTCAAAGCACTTAATCTTCATTTGGGTTCCCCTTCAAAACATTTTTGAAAATACAATTTTGAAAATATCTTCCATTGAAAGAAAGATGGCATTGATTTTTTTTTTTTGTTCCTTTAACATACAAAGATATTTATAATAGATCTCACCAAGTTGACCTCAAGCTTGCTTTTCTGAATTCACGGCAGTACAGTCATAAAGGAATTCAGGGGGCAGATTCTAAATTAATTGGCAGTTTGAACTTTGAATGATCATGGCTTTGCGCCTGTTTGGGAAACACGGTTGCTGGATTTAGAGATGGATAACGACAAACTGCCCTGCTCTGACAAACCATTCTTCTGAGAAAATTGAACTGTTCTTTTTCAACAGGGTAATGATACCTAATCCATCGAGATGTAAAAACTCTATAAAAAGGTCTCTTTATGGAGCAATCTGGTCAGCCGGCTAAAGACAGGGAGCAGTGTTCTTAATGCAAGGTAAACGGTTGCCCTACGGCGTTTTATCCATCATACTAATCTGAAAAAGCGTCCACTCCAGGACTGAAGTTACAAAGACTGTCAAGGCAGGCTGCTTAGCTCAGTCAGCAAGTACCTGGAGCTTAGTATACAGAATGTTTAGAATATTTGGGAGAAAGCTTGGCCCTACACATTAGTCTAGGCGGACTCGGTGAACCCGACGTGAGATAATCCAAAACAATTCAGGTTCAATAAAGGTTGGGAAAATATTGTAGTAGACGCAAAGCTTTGATGGAGAGCTTCTTTGATCTAAAGATTATAAAATACACAGTTTCTAATCTGACAAATTTTGAGCTGCAGAGCCCAGTATCTAAACATTCCTCTTTTGTCATAACAGTTTAATCCCTTAAGAATGTGATTTAAACCACTGGGGAGCAAAGGTTACCATGAGATTTGTACGAAAGGGGGGAAAAGTGCCTCAGACACCTTGATAGAAGTATGTGAGGGTCATTAAATTATACAACAAAATGCTGCTTGCAATGGGCCCTGCAGGCTACCTTCAGGTCAAGGCATGCCAAGGGCCCATTTCTTTTCTTGCAATTAGGTAAAAAAAAAAAAGAAACAAGTATCTCTCTCTTTCTCTGCTTTTCCTTTTCATTTCTCTTTTCCTCTGGTTCAGGATTTAAATTCCCTTACTATCACAAAACTCGTATCTGTAGGTGTTCTAGTAGCTCCAACTAAACTCTTAATACAAGTTCTGACAACTGTAACTACATGCTTCCCATACCAGCAGGTTTTACCAAAACGTGTATGCAGTATCTTAAAAATAATACCTCAACACTGAGTGGCCAGCAATATGTTGCTGTTTTCATTGCTAAGTCATGTCCGACTCTTTTGCGACCCCATGGGCTCTAGCCAGCCAGGCTCCTCTGTCCATGGGCTTCTCCAGGCAAGAATACTGGCCTGGTGGCCATTTCCTTCTACAGGGGACCTTTCCAACCCAGGGACTGAACCCACGTCTCCTGCCTTGAGAGGCAAGTTCTTTACCACCGAGCCACCAGGCCATCAGTATAGACAAAATACTTTTTTTTTTTTCACATTGGGACCAAAAGTACTTCCTTGTTCCTGCAAATGGAAGGAAATTCGATGCCAGTGAAGACATAAAGACAAAAGGCTATTAAACACACTTATCTTAGCTTTCTCAGACTACTCAGGTAGAGTTGTGGTGCAAGGATGCTAAAATCTGACTTTCAAGTCACGGATGATGATGTGTTCAATTGGTCTGTCTCAAGCCTGGTGTGCTGCAGTCCATGGAGTCACAAAGTTGGACACGACTTAGGGACTGAGCAATAAGCATGTGTGTAAATGCCCCTCGCAGAGATCTGAATTGATATAGATTATCAATGATGTTGTAGAAGTGGTGTTTGGTATTTAAAGATGAAGGTGGGTATCATACCCCTGCTCTACCTACCTACCCCTTTTTGTTGTGGGGGTAAGGGATGGGGGTTGGCTTCAACTGAGAGACTGAGAGCTTCATTCAGGAAATGTCTTTTCCCCACCCTCACACCTCCAGATGGTTCGGAGGGAAGATGCTTCCTAGGGAAGACTAGGAAACATGCATTCCATTTTCTCAGAAATGTCAAGTTAGGAGGAATCTTGCAACAGTGTTGGCTTCTACTAGCCAGATTTATGGAGAAGGCACTGGCACCCCACTCCAGTGCTCTTGCCTGGAGAATCCCATGGGCCACCAGGAGCCTGGTGGGCTGCAGTCCATGGGGTCACAAAAAGTCGGACACAACTGAGTGACTTCACTTTCACTTTTCACTTTCATGCATTGGAGAAGGAAATGGCAACCCAATCCAGTGTTCTTGCCTGGAGAATCCCAGGGATGGGGGAGCATGGTAGGCTGCCTTCTATGGGGTCGCATGGAGTCGGACATGACTAAAGCGACTTAGCAGCAGCAGCAGCAGCAGCCAGATTTATGTATGTGTCTATCTGCCTTCAGGAAACCGGTATGCTTTTCCTAAATATTTTATAAGCAAATTAACCCATTAACTGAGCTTGCCAGAGGACTAGCTCAACATCTAGTTTTCAGGACTGGGTACCAGAAGACACAGGTGTGGCGGGTTTGCAAACACCCCGGACATGACTCAGGAAGACATGGGTCTCCCTGGAGGCCCAAGCCCTTCACTGGGTCGATCCAGAGAAGTGAGTGGAGATCGAAGAAGAGCTATGCACTAAATTCCCTCCCCTGGGCCAGTGAGTACCCAGTGTTGACTTGGGCAGGGAGCATCTGAGAGCATCCTCACACAGACTGGAAAAGAGCCTTCACCTCCCTGGGTCTAATCAGGCTACAGGGTCACCCGGGCTGACTCTGAGCAGAACCGACCTCCAGGGATGTGTGCTCATTCACTTAGCATCTCCTGCATGTCTTTGGAGCTCGTACAGAAACCAGGATATTCCCAGCATCCCAATAAAGGTTCTGATCCTAATAGGCTGAGCCACTTTTAGCCAAGAACCTCGTCCTCTCTATGGGCCACATGGGTTGGCAATTCTGGCTACAATCCTGTAAGAGTGACAAGTGCTGTTCACTTTTTGTATTCCCTGTGGGAGGGAACACAAAATTAGCATGCCACTCTTTGAATACAACCTGGTGTTTATATACGAAAATTAGAAATCACATTTAATGGAGCTTTTCCATCAAAACTTGGTCGGTGTTCTCTTATCAGAACCAAATAAGCTCCTGTGAGCAAATGGTTTTCTATCTTTATCCTGTTAATGAGGGCATCTTCCCACTTCTTTCTACTTAAAAATAATTTTGAAAGAATAGATTTGTTCAGAAGGGTCAGTATTATCTCTTCTCTAAATGTGTGGTAGAATTTTCCTGTGAAGCCATCTGGTCCTGGACTTTTGTTTGTTGGGAGTTTTTTAACCACAGATTCAATTTCACTGCTGGTAACTGGTCTGCTCATATTTTCTATTTCTTTCTGGTCCAGTCTTAGGAGCTGACGCCTTTCTAAGAATTTATCCGTTTCTTTTAGATTGTCCATTTTATTGGCATAGAGCTGCTCGTAGTGATCTCTTACATTCCTGCATCTTTCTGTGGTGTAGGTTGTAACTTCTCCTTTTCCACGTCTCACTTTATTGATCTCAGCCATTCCCCCCACCTCCACCTTTTTTGTTGCTGTTGTTCAAATGCGTAGGACTAACAGTTTATTATGTCAGAGAACTTGGCTGAAATATTCAGCCATCAGGTGACTGGCCATTATTTTTAAGGACTCGTGGAGGACGCTGTGAAGCAACAGAGGACCTGCAAAGGGCAAATGCAGTGTCCAGATTTAAAAATGGGATGAACGATGACCCTGGAACTTACAGGCGTCAGCCTATTTTCCTTACCTGGAAAAACCCGAACAAATCATCCAAAATCAATTTGTGAGCGCAGAGGAGAGCGAGCAGTGCTGGATAATAACTCACAGATAGTCTGAAGCAAAACGCTGTCAAAGTTTTATAATTTCTTCCTACGCTCGTGAGAGCCTGGTAAATTAGGAGGCAGCAATGGCATCATATTTCTTCACTAATAAAGTTTATTGTCCCTTGTAACAGTCTCGTATCATCTGAGCAAATTTGAACTAGAATTAGAGGTCAAATACAGTAACACGGGCACGCACGCAATTGTGGCATTTCACCGGAATCCTCATTAATGAATAATTACATCCCAATTTGATAGCTTAATAAAGCAAGATTTTGTGAGAGGCCCCTGGGGATCTAGGACTGTGTGATATTTTCACCTTTACCAATAAAAAGACTGTACTCTTGTCAAATGAACCAACAGTAATCTAAGAGGTAGAGTTATCACTGTTAGCAACAGTATCAGAAGTCAAAGCAACACTGAAATAATACAGAGAGTGTAGTTTAGCAAAGTAAGGGAAGTTACAAGGATATTTTTCTTCTGAAACAGCAAGAAAGGAAATCTATAGAGAAAGGACTATGAGGGAAAGAGAAAGTGAAAGTTGCTCAGCCGTGTCTGACTCTTTGCGGCCCCATGGACTATACAGTCCTTGGAATTCTCCAGGCCAGAATACTGGAGTGGGGAGCCTTTCCCTTCTCCAGGGGATCTTCCCAACCCAGGGATCGAACCCAGGTCTCCTGCATTGCAGGTGGATTCTTTACCAGCTGAGCCACAAGGGAATATGAAAAAGAAAAAAGTCTAGAATGTGAATTGAAATACATGTAGGTAATTATTCAATAATAAAAATCGGTTATAGAAATAGATTTTGGAGAAAGGGGCATTTTTAAAAGATCAAATTCATAATTTTATATTTAAAAATAATTGTTCAATAAAAGAGGCTTCCAACAAAGTTATGTAGGATTGAGTTTGAGAGTGCCTGATTCATCAGAAATTCAGTATCCAACTGTGAGACCTTTAGGGGTGGAAAGGAGGACTTACTCATCTTGAAGCCCATGCTGGGGATGGTGGGTTCTTTTCCCAGTAGAAACTGGGGGGGAAATGACTGGATTGGAATCAAGGCCTCCTTGCTTGCAGTGAACATATGAGCTGTACTTCTGCAAAGATGCTGGTCCCAAACTGCTATGTGTCCTAGGCTAGCCAGGTGCTGAAGTTGAGAGGAACTATATTGAAAAAGTGATTCCATGCTCATTGAATCCAAAAATTAGAGAAGTTGAGGATTTCCCACATTAAGCACAAGCTGGAATCAAGATTGCCAGGAGAATATCAATAACCTCAGATATGCAGATGACACCACCCTTATGGCAGAAAGTGAAGAAGAACTAAAGAGGCTCTTGATGAAAGTGAAAGAGGAGAGTGAAAAAGTTAGCTTAAAGCTCATCATTCAGAAAACTAAGGTCATGGCATTTGGTCCCACCACTTTATGGCAAATAGATGGGGAAACAACGGAAACAGTGAGAGACTTTATTTTGGGGGGCTCCAAAATCACTGCAGATGGTGACTGCAGCCATGAAATTAAGATGCTTACTCCTTGAAAGGGAAGTTATGACCAACCTAGACAGCATATTAAAAAGCAGAGACATTACTTTGCCAACAAAGGTCTGTCTAATCAAAGCTATGGTTTTTCCAATAGTCATGTATGGATGTGAGAGATGGACTATAAAGAAAGCTGAGCACTGAAGAATTGATGCTTTTGAACTGTGGTGTCAGAGAAGACTCTTGAGCATCCCTAGGACTGCAAGGAGATCCAAACAGTCTATCTTAAAGAAGACCAGTCCTGGGTGTTCATTGGAAGGACTGATGTTGAAGCTAAAACTCCAATACTTTGGCCACCTGATGCAAAGAACTGCTTCATTGGAAAAGACCCTGATGTTAGGAAAGATTGAAGGCAGGAAGAGAAGGGGAGGACAGAGGATGAGATGGTTGGATGGCATCACTGACTCAATGGACATGAATTTGGGTAGACTCCAGGAGTTGGTGACGGACAGGGAGGCCTGATATGCTGTGATCCATGGGGTCAGAAAGAGTCGGACACAACTGAGTGACTAAACTGAACTGATATTGTTGGTGGTGGGAATGTAAATTGGTGCAGCACAATATGGAGGTATCTCGAAATTAAAAATAGAATTGCCATATGATATTGCAGTCCCTTTCTTGCGCATATATCCAGACAAAACTATAATTCAAAAAGATACATACACCCCAATGTTCATTACAGCACTATTTACAATAGCCGAGACATGAAAGCAACCTGCGTCCATCAACAGATGGATGGATAAAGAAGACGTGGTATATACATGAGAAGTGAAAGTTAATCGCTCAGCCGTTGTCTGACTCTTTGGAGCCCAAGGACTGTTCCTGCCAGGCTCCTCTGTCCATGGAATTCTCCAGGCAGGAATACCGGAGTGGGTTGCCATTTCCTTCTCCAGGGGATCTTCCCAATCCAGGGATCAAAACTGGGTCTCCTGCGTTTAAATATATGTATATATATAATGGAGCATGACTCAGTCATAAAAAATAACAAAATAATGCCTTTTGCAGCAACATAGATAGAGATTACCATACTATGTGAAGTAAGTCAGACAGAGACAAACAAATATCACATGGTATCACTTCTTTGTGGAATTTAAAATACAACAGAAATGAACTTATTTACAAAACAGAAACAGACTCACAGACATAGAGGACGGGCTTATGGTTGCCAAGGGAAAGAGAGGCTGGAAGGGCTGGATCGGGAGTTTGGGGTTAGCAGACGCCAACTGTTATATATAGAATGGATCAACAGTAAGGCCTTACTGTGTAGCACAGGGGACTATATTCAGTATCCTGGGGCAAGCAGTAATGGAAAAGAATATGAAAAGGAATATATATGTATGTGTATGAGTGAGAGAAGTCGCTTAGTTGTGTCCAACTCTTTGCAATCCCATGGACTGTAGCCCACCCTGCTCCTCCATCCATGGGATTCTCCAGGCAAGAACACTGGAGTGGGTTGCCATTTCCTTCTCCAGGGGATCTTCCTGACCCAGGGATGGAACCCAGGTCTCCCGCATTGCAGGCAGAGGCTCTGATCCAGATTCATATATATTATACATAGAATATATATGTAATTGAATCACTTTTCTGTGCAGCAGAAACTAACACAACATTTTAAATCAACTGTGCTTCAATAAAACAAATTTTTAACATTCGAGGCTTGTCTTTTCTTTTCTAGTCATTTCTTAGCCCTTCACTTCTTTTGCATTTTATAAACACACGGTTTTTCAGTGAGTTGGAAATTTTAAAATCTGGCTTCTCACCACAGGTAGTTTGAGAAAAAAATGATACAGAGCACATAGAAAAGGGGGAAATTAAATTCTTTCATTATCTTAATACCAGATTGGTTTATTTAAGACCATTTCCAGAAAACAGATTGCAATATTTGGAAAAATATCAAAGAGATTTAGAGTTATGAATATGGTTCGCATATTCACATAAGTAATAAGACCAATCAGTGAATTATAAATCAATGGTCGTAAAACTGATCTCTTTAGCTATCTTTCTCCTTTGTGATATAATCTTTCTAACTCTTCGTGGTCATTTTAAAGTGACTTCTCCTCCAGAACACTTAGAGGAAGCATATTTATTTTGGTGTCAATGATCATGCTAACAATGCCTTTCCAAATCTCCTTCTGAAGAGATTATTAAGCTATAGAGCAATGCTGGTCCTGACATTGTTTACCTCTAAGGTCAGTGCAGAATCAGTTGCTAGGTGCGATCCGTGATCAAAAGCCTTAAGTCCACACAGACTGTCTCTTCACGTCCTCTTATCTGAGTCCCCATCACTCCGTTGCAGGGCACAGTTAGAAGAGGCTGACCGAGGACTTGGAGCGATCCCTCGCACTTATTTCTCTAGGTTTAGGCCTGATTAGTGTCCTCTTTTATCTATTAAAGGGGACTTTTCATCAAAATCCTCATCCTCTACACATCCTTTACAATGATACATAACCGATGGTTTTCCACATGCTAAAAACAATGAAAAGAACTATGAAGGACAAAAAATAAAAAAATAAAAATAAAGAGCTCCAGAGGTCAATAGCCTGATGGGTAGAAGTTCATCTCATCTTACACTCTGTCCTTTAACATCCTCAGGGAATGACAAGGGGCCGAATTAACAATTAGTGACTTCATACGACTGGGCTTCCCTGGGGGCTCAGACGGTAAAGAATCTGCCTGCAATTCAGGAGCCCAGGGTAGGATCCCTGGGTCAGGAAGATCCCCTGGAGAAGGGAATGGCTACCCACCCAGTATTCTTGCTTGGAGATTTCCCTGGACAGAGGAGCCTGGAGGGCTGCAGTCCATGGGGTTGCAAAGAGGCAGACATTTGCATGAAAATGAAGTTCCTGATGCTGCCTGAAGTACACAGGCACCTACCGACCTCAGTGAACCTCGTGGGTGACGGAGCATCTGTCAGCCAGCCCCGTTTATAGCACCAACTTTAGACCCTTCTCCTCTGACAGGATCACTCTTGAAGGGTTTCTCAGTGGCTGCCCACACAGCAGCCATGTAGGTTTCAGGAGGCAAAGAACAAACCCTCTTGCAGGCAAGAAGCCGGGTTGTTGGTGTTGTTCTGTCTCTCAGTCGTGTCCAGTTCTTTGCGACCCCACGGACTGCAGCATGCCAGGCTTCACCATCTCCTGGAGTTTTCTCAAAGGTCCATTGAGTCAATGATGCAAGAAGCCAGGACCTCACTTCATAAAGGCCTGACTCCTGCCCGAGTATTTCAGTTCCTCCTTAAAGGCTCATGGCCAGAAGACTCACCCAACTCTTCAGCCCAGCATTCAGGGACCCTGGGGTTCTACAGCCATAACATCCACCCTGAAGCCCGGAATCTGCTCTCCCTCCAACCTCCTGAATGCTGGACTCTTCCGCCAACAGCAGCCCTGCTGGGCGGGGCCGGACAAGTCAATGAGCCTTCTATGTGCTCCTGTGACTGTGTTTATGTGGTTCCGAGACATATTTCACTTTGTATTCAACCTCCCTGACCCCAGAGCAGACTCACTCCTTCCCAGCCTGGAACGGTGCCCCTAGGTAGTCACAAAGCCTGGCACACAGCCAGCATCCAGAGGTGCTGACCAGGGGTGTTTCTGAGCAGAGTCTCTTTCCTCTCTGGACCCACTCATGTCGGGTGGAGTTGGCGGGGAGGGCTCTCTGTCCCTTTCTCATCCTTTCATGCTTACGAAAACATGGTGTCACCGCTCATTCGTCCTCTCCAGCGAACAGTCCTAAAACTCTCTCTCTCTATGATCCTCTGTGATTTCTGTTTGCTGATGCCCTCTCAGAGACCACCTCCCTTCTAGAATTTTCCACGACTTCTCTCTAGATTGTACCTCCTGCATCTTTGTCCTCTTCCTGGTCCTGTCCAGAAGCTGTATCTCTCATAGCCTTCCCCAGAAGCTGTGTTCTAAGCCTCGGCACCAAGGTATGCAGCAGTCAGGTCGGTGTTCTTCCCTCCTGTCACCTCCTACAGCCTTCCTTCACTCCTGGTGTAATATTCCTGCTCGAACGTCCTGAAATCCTGCCACGCCACTGTCATCACCAGAGCGCCTGGTTAGCTCTCCCGCCACTTCGTCATAAGGGTCCCTGTGTTACTCTAAACCCAGACCTGATTTGGAAATGGGGGTCATTGTGGGTGGAATTAGTCAGGTTAAGATGAGGTCGTACTTCAGGCGGGTGAGTCCTTATAACCCAGTATGGCTGGTGTTTATGTAAGACGCAGAGAGAAGCATCCATGTGAAAACAAAGACTGCCTGGGGAGGACGGAGCAGAGACTGGAGTGATGCGGCTGCAAGTTGGGGAGGGGGGGCAGGAATGGACAGTCATCCATCACTAGAAGCTAGGAAGGAGGGAGGAAGGGTTGTACTCAGAGTGATCGGGAGAAACCAGCGCTTGCCAACACCTTGATTTGAATTGTCAGCTTCCAGAAGGTCAAAGATGCATCCCCGTTGTTTTAACCCCTGCCCCCTCTGTGTCTAACAGCAGCCCTCAGAAACCAAGGCACAAGCCTACACCCTCAGGAAAGTGTATCTCCCCCTCCTGATAATTCCCCACATGCTGAACAGACCCTCTAAAGAAGACCCAGAGAGTGGTTGTTTGCAGTCATCAGTCCACAGATTCAGATTCAGAAACATTAAACTCAAGAATCAAACCATTCTATGTCTGGTATTGAGCCATGTGATTAGGGATAATGTATCAACTACAAATGGAATGATATTCATCACAAACGGAATGATATTCATCACATTGCTTTCTTTGAGATTCAACCTAATATATAGTGAATTATTGATTAGATTTCCCCTCAAGTTTCAGTAAAGAAATGGAATTGAGCCAGAAGTATTTCACATCAAGAAACCATCATTTCCGAAAGAGCCTCCAAAAAAAACACATATTAAAAATCTAGACTTGGTCCCCCAAGACAAAGTGCATTTGATTTGTTTTAACTGTAAAATGTTGTCCACATAATCCTTATGTGTGCTCATTCACGTCCAACTCTGCGATCCCATGGACTGTAGCCCACTGGGCTCCTCTGTCCATGGGACTTCCTGGGCAGGAATACTGGAGTGAGTTGCCATTTCCTTCTCCAGGGGATCCTCCTGCCCCAGGGATCGAACCCATGTCTCCTGCATCTCCCGTATTGGCAGGTGGGTTCTTCACCACTGCACCACCTGGGAACCCACATAATCCTTCAGTTCAGTTCAGTTCAGTTCAGTCGCTCAGTCGTGTCCGACTCTTTGCGACCCCATGAATCACAGCACGCCAGGCCTCCCTGTCCATCACCAACTCCCGGAGTTCACTCAGACTCATGTCCATCGAGTCAGCGATGCCATCCAGCCATCTCATCCTCAGTCACCCCCTTCTTCTCCAGCCCCCAATCCCTCCCAGCATCAAAGTCTTTTCCAATGAGTCAACTCTTCACATGAGGTGGCCAAAGTACTGGAGTTTCAGCTTTAGTATCTTTCCTTAGGCAGCATTATTTTTCCCCTACAAAAAATTTCTAGTATTGGGCCATGTTCTATTCCAATTCATCACCAAGCCTAAAATAACAGTTCATTTATGAGAGGAAGAGTTCAAGGATGACTTCATGTGCAGCGGAGACACCCACACAACTGACCTGGAATCATCTCCAAAGCTGTTACAAGAGCTGTCTTTGAACTTCACCAAAAAACCTCAAGATTTCCTGTCCAAAAAAATAAAAATCACAGCTTGGCCTCTGAATCCTATAATTAGTCAGTTTTCAGACTTAACCTTTTCTTTTTCATTTGTAGTTCCTCTTTCTAGGAAAATTTCCATTTTTAAAATTCAAATCTTGTAAAGCATTTAATGTGTGAAATGGCTTCTGACCCAGATGAAGGTATTTACGCTAAAGACATTCAGTGAGCTCCTACTGTGTACAAAACATTGTTGTCTCCGTGGTTCTAGAGAGAAAAGCAAAATGAGTATTATCCCTCATTTTATCAAAGTTCACCAGCTATACGGATATGTATATTGATAACTGGAGAAGGAAATGGCAACCCACTCCAGGATTCTTACCTGGAGTATCCCATGGACAGAGGAGGCTGGCAGGCTATAGTCCATGGGGTCGCAAAGAGTCGGACATGACTGAGGACGCCCATGTATATTGATAAATACGTGTTGATTGATATATCAACCCAAATTAACTAAAAGTCGGCTTTTGCCCCAGCCATAGACCCACCCCTGAGATTCCTTCGAGCTGCTCATACAGGGATTGATTCTCCCTCTGGAACCATTAAGTGGGTAGCTGTCAGCCACCTGCATCAATCACTCCCAAGGCAGGAGCACTGTTAGCACGGCTTTCTGTGGGCTTCTCTGGTGACTTAGACGGTAAAAATCTGCCTGCAGTGCAAGAGACCCGGATTCAACCTCTGGGTCAAGAAGATCCCCTGGAGAGGGTAAACGGCAACCTACTTCAGTATTCTTGTCTGAAGAATTCCATGGACAGAGGAGCCCAGCGGGCTACACTGTGGGGTTGCAAAAGAGTCAGGCACGACTGAGCAAATAGCACTCGCACTTTCACTATCTGGTCAGAGGGGACAACAATGCCCTCATCTGTGAAAAGAGGGCATGGGCAGTCCTTTCCTCTGCCCTGCCTCTCGCCTGGCTACTGGATAGGTTTGTCAAGCCCTGGTTTGAGTTAGAGTTCAGACCACTAACCTCTGCTGTTTCTGCCTGCACGTGGCCCCTTTGTGTCTGCCTGAGTGGGGAGCAGAGGCAGGAGGAGGAGAAAATAGGGAAATGCAGTAAAAGGTGAAAGGACAAAGGTCGTGAGAGACAAGTGGTAAACGGCATTATGTGCCAACTGAAAGCACGCGAGTACGTGCTCAGCTGTGCCTGCCTCTGTGACCCCATGGTCTGTGGCCTGCCAAGCTCTCCTGTTCATGAAAATTTCCAGGCAAGAATACTGGAGTGGGTCTCCATTCCCTTCTGCAAGGAATCTTTCCTACCCAGGGACTGAGTCCGAGTCTCTTGCTTCTCTTGCATTGGCAGGTGGATTCTTTACCACTCTGCCACCTGGAAAGCCCATGCCAACTGAGATGAAATCATTTAATTAGGTCTCCCTTTTAAAACAATTGCGCATGCACCCCAAAGTTCATTGCAGCACTTTTTATTACAGCCTGGACGTGGAAGCAGCCTAAAGGTGCGTGAGCAGAGGAATGGGCAGTGAAGATGTGGTACACGCACACAATGGATACTACTCTGCCATAAAACAGAACGAAATAGCAGCATTTGCAGCAACGTGGATGGGCCTAGGTATTGCCATACTGGGTAAAGTAAGTCAGACGGAGAAAGACAAATACTGTATTCCACTTACTTGTGGAATCTAAAAAAAAGCATACAAATGAACTTATTTACAAAACAGAAATAGACTCATGGACATAAAAAAACAAACTTAAGGTTACCAGAGAATTGGGGGCTGGGTAAATTGGGAGATAGAGATTGACGTATATATACCCACCACTGTATATAAAATAAATAGCTACTAATAACCTGCTGTAGAGCACAGGGAACTCTACTCAATACTCTGTATTGGCCTTTGTGGGAAAAGGTTCTAAAAACTATATACACACATATGTACATATGTGCTCTACACCTGAAACTAAAACATTATAAATCAACTATACTCCAAATGAAATTTTTTTTTAATTGCTGAAATCTAAGATACTGCTAACATTCTGATACCTGCCCCCATTTCTGTGGCAGAACGTCATAGGTATCAAATTTTTTCAATTTTTTGCTATATAAATTAAAGTACAATCAATATTATTTCCATGATAATATTTTCTAAAATTTGAGTTGAATGTTAATTTAAAAAAAAAAAGCACGCAAACTTCTAATGACTGTCCAGTGTTAATCAATCATTTTCACTATAAAGTTACTAAGGCAGATTGAAAAATGTTACATCCCGTCTCCACTATCAGCACCACCACTGAAGACAGTCACCTTCTGTTTCCTGGAACCTGTACATGTTACCTTATATGACAAAATAGGGAGATGGTGATTTGGAAACGTAATTAAATTGAGGATTTGAGATGGAGATATGTATTCCAGATTAGTGGGCCCTAAGAGCAATGACAAGTGTCCTTCATAGGAAGGAGTACAGGGGGATTTGACACACACAGAAGAAGGCAACATGAAGACAGAGAACAGAGACACTTGAAGATGACCACAAGCCAAAGACTACTGGCAGTCAGCAACATCTGAAAGAGGTAAGGATCAGATTCTCCCTGGAGTCTCTGGAGAGAGGGTGGCCTGGTGCTATGCTGCTTTGGGTCCAGGGATAATTAAAAAAGACTGAGTGCTGAAGAATTGATGCTTTCAAATTGTAATGCTGGAGAAGACTCCTGAGAGTCCCTTGTACTGCAAGGAGATCAAACCAGTCAACCCTAAAGGAAATCAACCCTGAATATTCATTGGAAGGACTGATGCTGAAGCTCCAATACTTTGGCCACCTGATGTGAAGAGCCAGCTCCTTGGAAAAGACCCTGATGCTGGGAAATGTTGAAGGCAGGAGGAGAAGAGAGTGACAGAGGATGAGATGGTTGGATGGTATCATCAACTCAAGGGACATGAGTCTGAGCAAACTACAGGAAGTAGTGATGGACAGGGAAGCCTGGTGCGCTGCAGTCCATGGGGTCACAAAGAGTCAGACATGGCTGAGCAACTGAACAACAAGACTTTTAAAATAGAAGAAAATAGAGGCTATATGTCGTTGTTGAGCAGCTTCTATCAAGTAAAGCTCATACACGTACAAAACGAAGCACTAAAGACTGATAAAGTTGGCCTAATTAAAATTAGAAATTCAAACAAACTGCTATCAACTCAACACAAATAGAGTGAAAACAAACTACAGACTGGAAGAGAACGTCTGTAATCCATGTAACACGTGCACCCATGCATGCGTGTGTGCTCAGCTCAGTAGTGTCAGACTCTGACCCCACCAACTGCAGCTCAACATGCCTCTTTGTCCATGGGATTTCCCAAGCAAGCATGCTGGAGTGGGTTGTTATTTCCTCTTCCAGGGGATCTTCCTAACCCAAGGATCGAACCCAGGTCTCCTGAGTCTCCTGCACTGGCAGGTGAATTCTTTACCACTGAGTTCCCTGGGAAGTCCAACACATATGCCTATAAAAAATTAGAATATAGATAGATTATGCTACAAATTAATGAAACAAGCAAACAACCCCATGAGGGAGTACACAAAAATTGTGAACAATCTGCCATGCAGAGTAAAGAAAATGAGAAGAGCCAGTAAATGTATGAATATACTCCTGCAACGTTGTTAAGAATAACGGAAATGCAGTTAAACCAGTGATGAAATTCGATTTCAGTTCATCAGACTGGAAAACCTATTCATCACTCTGTATGTGACAATAAGGGTAGAACTCTGATATAATGTGGTTGGGTGCCTTGTACAACCATGTAAGACGTAGTATTACTGTGGAGAGCTGAAGAGGTGTGTTCACTAAGTGGAGGGATTGCAAATTTTCTCTGGATTAGAAGGTCTACCTTATGTGCGGTTGCTTCCCTGGTGGCTCAGACGGTAAAGCGTCTGTCTACAGTGCGGGAGACCCAGGTTCGAGCCCTGGGTTGGGAAGATCCCCTGGAGAAGGAAATGGCAATCCACTCCAGGACTATTGCTTGGAAAATCCCATGGACAGAGGAGCCTGGTAGACTACAGTCCATGGGGTCGCAAAGAGTCACACACGACTGAGCGACCTTATGTGCACAAGGTTTTTTGCTGCAGTAGTGTTTGTAGCAGTGAGATAATGAGCAAACTGGAACAAAGTTACTATTCCCCACTAGGGGAATACATAAGTAGATGGTATGGACTGAAAAATTACACGCAACCTAAAAATTGAGAGCTATGTTTTATTTGGTGGAAATTTTTAGGACTCAAGCCCAGGAGGAAGCATCTCAAGTGACTGTGAGAGAACTGCTCTGAGAAAGTGGGAGGTGGAAGCAAGAAGCCAGGTTATACAGAAGTTTTGCAACAAAGGGCAGGTAGACTGCACATCAAAAGGCTGTTGTTAATTAAAGAAAACCAGATAACCCAAGTTAAGGCATTTAGCAGTTTCTTATGTAATGGAAGATGCAAGGGCCTGGGCTCACTGAAATCACTCCTTTCATAGGCACCTCAGCTGTCGAAGGTCAGCATTCTGTGTTCTCACATCCTGAGCTTCCTGTCCTCAGAGCTCACCGCAGGGAGTGACTGCAGTCTGATGGCTGCTAGACGGAAGGCATTCTCCTCCTTCCCAAGGTCCCTCAGGGCTGACCAGCTCACGCTGGAGGGCTGCAGTCACGGAAAACTCTGACATCCTTGTTTACTGATAAGGCAGAAAATACTCCATTTCTCGGTAGGTTTTTCAAATATTGGAATCCCATAAGACCATTGATTGAATGAACTGCATTACCATGTATCCACACACATTGATGTCAAAAGTAGGATACAAAAGGGTAAATATAATGATACAATTTAAGTAAAAATTCAAGAGGGATAATCATATAAGTTGCTTGTAATAGAAACATACTAGGGGTACAAACATACACACAGCAAGGATATACAAAACTTTAGCCTCTGGAGAGGAAGAGAAGGGTGTGGAAGGAGGCCCAGTTTGAGTGGTGTCTCTTTTCCTCTCTTTAAAACAAAGAGGAGAACTCTGAAGCTAGTGCAACAAATGCTTAACATCTGGTAAATCTGGGTGGTCCTTACTTGGGTGTCTGTTATATTATTTTCATTGCTTTTTTCAGTATGTTTGACTTATTTCCTATAAAAATAAAAATGTTTTAAATAAAAACTGGCAATTTATTTACTGTTCCAGTTAAATGACATTTTTTAATATCTTCAAATGGCTGATTTCATTACTTTTATTCCGTTAAAATATTTTAACGACTCTCACACCCAAAAAAATGCAGCAATCTTTGCTTTATTTCTGCAAACAGTGATGGGGAAGGAGACTGACTATTTGGCTTTGTCCGTGTGAGTGTGCTGCTTATAGGAAAGTCATAGCACATAAAAGATTGAGAACTTTTGGCAGAGAGAGCAGAACCCAGGATGGAAAGAAACAGATGGGAAGCAACAGACCGAGTGGAGTTATGAAGTTCCAGCAGAGGAAAGGCAAAACTGAAGCTCGGCAAAGAAAACCAGCTTTAAGGGCAAGTTCAACGAGATGCAGCAATTAAATCAATGTAGAGGGGGGTATACTTTGCCATCCTCAGATTTTATGTCTGAAAAGAGGTGACCCGAAGATAGGACACTCAACTCTTGGAAATGGAGAAGACACTGAGTCCTTTCTGGGACACGCTGGATTTCTTGTGACTTATTTGAAAACACAACATGGTTTTCTGATGTGACTGGTCTAGAATACAGCATTCCAATCTGTGGGATTTCAATAGCTTTCTTGGCGTTCTGCTCTTTGTCAGGAATGTCCAGAAGATGCCTATAAATCTCTCATATCATGCATGCTGAAATGGAGGAAAATATTTTGATTTCTTCTATCACTCTGGCTTAAAGTTCCCCCTGCCTTACATACAACTCTTACAGACAGGAGCATGGAGAAATTATTCGGCTTCAGAATTATTTACTCAATGAATATCCATGTCAGACAAAAATCTAGACACTGAGATAGAGTAATAAATTTTGAAAGATGGAAAATTTGTGCCCTTATAAAGTTTGTAGGTTTCCCAGGTGTCTCAGCAGTAAAGAATTCACCTGCCAATGCAGGAGACACAAAAGATGTGGGTTTGATACCTGGGTCAGGAAGATCCCCTGGAGGAGGAAATAGCAACCCACTCCAGTAATCTTGCCTGGAGAATCCCATGGACAGAGGAGCCTGATAAACCACAGTCCATGGGGTCACAAAGGGTTAAGCACAGCTGAGCACACAAGAGTGAGTGCTAGAGTTTGCACATACATATAAACTCCTCTAGTCAGAGTGACATGGGAGATCCTGAAGGATCTGACCAAAGGCGAATAGCTTAGGCAGCTGGGTTACAAACACACTGCAGGGACAACAAGAGAGAGAGGAGACCTACTGGAAAGCCTTTGAAATAGTGCACAGACGAGATGATAGTGAATTAGCTCCTGAAATTTGCAACAGAGGAGCCGTATATATACTTGGAATATAGTGTATTAAAAAAGGCACAAATAAAATACCAAGCAAATCAGTAAACTAAAGCAAGAAGAGAGAACAGGTATTCAGGAAGTTTCACCATTTTAAATGGAGTTCGCCAGGGAAGGAATCAGAACACAGAATTGAGCAAACACCTGTAAGATACAAGAGGGTTTCAGTTCAGTCACTCAGTCATGTCCAATTCTTCGTGACCCCACAAACTGCAGCAAGCCAGGCTTCCCTGTCCATCACCAACTCCTGGAGCTTGCTCAAATTCACGTCCATCCAATCATCTCCTTCTCTGTCATCCCCTTCTCCTCCTATCTTCAATTGGTCCCAACATCAGGGTCTTTTCCAATGAGTCAGCTCTTCACATCAGGTGGCCAAAGTATTGGAGTTTCAGCTTCAGCATCAGTCCTTCCAATGAATATGCAGGACTGATTTCCTTTAGGATTGACTGGTTTGATCTCCTTGCTGTCCAAGGGACTCTCGAGAGTCTTCTCCAACACCACAGTTCAAAAGCATCAATTAGTAATTGACCTAAGAGTGTTTATGAGTAACGGATCAGGAGCAGTCTGCTCCAGGAGGGAAGCACAGTCCATGCAAAGGCCCTGAGGTAGGGCTTCCTCTGAGGGTGGAGGGACAGCAGCGATGCAGAAGTTTCTGGAAACAGAGTGAAGGAGAGGGAGGACTTTGATCAAGACACTGTTACAGGGTGGCTGTCAACGTAACAGAGTCATTGAGACCACAGGAAAGACTCGGGCTTGGATCAGAGTGAAATGGGAAGATATTGAAGGATCCAGCTAAAGGCACACAACTCAGGCTGCTGGTTTACAAACACACTGCAGAGGCAACAACAGAAAGAGATGACCTACTGGAAAGCCTTTGCCGCAGCGCATGGAAGAGCTGATAGCACTGATGATGCCATTTAACCATCTCACCCTCTGTCTTTCCCTTTTCCTCCTGCCCTCAATCTTTCCCAGCATCAGGGTCTGGGAGCCCCTGGACTTCGCAGCAGAGGACCAGTATTGTGAAGGCCCTTTTCCTCCTGCCCTCAACCTTTCCCAGCATCAGGGTCTGGGAGCCCCTGGACTTCGCAGCAGAGGAGCAGTATTGTGAAGGGAGATTCAAATTTTACTGATGGATTGAATGCAGATTGTGAGTGAAAGAGAAAAATGAAAGGTGAATCCAAGGTTTTCCTGACCTGAGCAGCCCAGAGCGTGAGTTTGCACCCAGCTGTGATGTGGAAGAAGAGACAGAGTGGGAGTAAAGACAAGCAGGTCCTTATGTTCAAGATCAGACACCCAAGGGAGCACGTGAGTGACAGTTTATCTGATTCTGGTGTTCAAGGAAGACTTGCCAAGTGTGGGTTATTAATATACAGTGCAAAGCATGGCCACCTAGAACTTCAGCAGGTGGACGAATCATCTTCCAGTTTTGTGGCCAGAATGACCACCTCATCCTTTCCTGCTGTTGTTCAGAGACTCTCTGGTCTCCAGTGATTATCCCCTGGACAAAACATCCACATGCCCTCGTGTAAGGGCATGCACGCACACACACACACACACACACACACACACACACACCCCTTCCTGGAAAGTCATTCTCCAAATGTGTGCGTGTATGCTAAATCGTTCAGTCATGACCAACTCTTTGTGACCCCATAGGCTATAGCCCGCCAGGCTCCTCTGTCCACGAGATTCTCCAGGCAAGAACACTGGAGTGGTTTGCCATGCCTTCCTCCAAGAGATCTTCCTGACCCAGGGATCAAACCTGGGTCTCCTGCATTAGCAGATGGATTCTTTACCATTGAGCCACAAAGGAAGCCCAGTCCAAGTCCATTTGTAAGAAAATCAACATTTCTCTAAGTACAGAAGATAAGAACTGCCATGTCACTCGGTGTATATTTTAAGAAAGAAAACACTTAGAGTATGTATTGGTGTAAAACAAGGTTCCCCAGGAACTCTGGGCTGGTCCATGTCCACATCTGCTGGCCTTCAAAGCTCGCCAAGCATCTCCTTCCAGAGTAAAGGGTAAGGACCCCAACACAAATTCTTGCTCACATCTCAGAATACAAAAGTGTTTACCGTTATACCAAGCAAGAAGTCAGAATTTCACTTTAACCGATTGTGAGTTTTATTCTATATCAAGCAGTCTATTTTAACAACTTCAGGGGGGAAAATACCTCTCAAAACACAACCTAAATATCTTATCCAGTATAATAATTTACGAGAGTCCCTTAGAAAGCAAGGAGATCAAACCAGTCCATCTTAAAGGAAATCAACTCTGAATACTCTTTGAAAGTACTAATGCTGAAGCTGAAGTTCCAATACTTTGGCCACCTGATGCAAAGAGCTGACTCATTTAAAAAGACCCTGATGCTGGGAAAGATCGAGGGCAGGAGGAAAAGGAAATGACAGAGGATGAGATGGTTGAATGGCCTCATCAATGCAATGGACTTGAACTTGGGCAAATTCCGGGAGATGGTGAGGGACAGGGAAGCCTGGTATGCTGCAGTGCGTGGGGTTGCAAAGAGTCGAACACAACTTGGCAACTGAACAACAACAATAATTTAAAACTGATACTGAGTCTCAAGATACTGAGAACACGTTTGGATATGGAGAGAGAACTGCTCTGGAATGCAGGTGCTGAGGTGGGCTTGAAGTTTGTTATTCCAAATCTTGTCTGTAAGAGATTTAAAGTTTCAGACTTGAGAATCTGCCTCCCTGAAATTCTCTCCCCCTCTTGCTGTTGGATGTGGTTGGCCGGTTCCTTCAATGGGAGCTCCCATTCTCTTGTTTTTTTCCCGCTTTCCTTCTTTTGGAGATGGGATAGGATCAGCCCTGCAGGCTTCTCCATTCTTAGTGATAATTTCAGTTCTTAGTTCTTAATCTCTCTGCTAATGCTCATTCTGTTGCTGTTGCTGCTAAGTCGCTTCAGTCGTGTCTGACTCTGTGCGACCCCATAGACAGCAGCCCACCAGGCTTCTCTGTCCCTGGACTTCTCCAGGCAAAAATATTGGAGTGGGTTGCCATTTTCTTCTCCAATGCTCATTCTGACTCCTTCTAAAAAGGTAGTGAATTTAAGGTTTAAATTCTCTACACAATAAAGAACTCTGTTATTTGTCTGTACTTTTCTTTCTTTTTTTCTTTCTTTCTTTTTGGTATTTCTGTTGAAAAGACTTCCATTATCCTCATGTGAGTGGGAGAAATTTGAAAGTACTAAAAGGACTACTTGTTAATACTATTATCAAGCTAACACTGTCAGAGCTGGGTGCGTGCTCCTTTTCACTTTTAATGGAGCATTTATTGTCAGGCATTACTATATGCAAAGCTATATCAGGGATGGTCACTTTCTTGAAAAGGTTCAGAAGCTGATGGTGGAGTGGTAGACATACACCCTAACAAATTAACAAGTGCCCCTTTGTAAAAAATATTTTTATAAAAACATGTAATACTTTTTAGATAAAAATTGAATACAGCTTTCAAAGAAAGTCTCTAGTAATATGAGATATCTGTGCTGAGATTTTTCAGGTAAGTGGGTGTCTCTGGTGGAGGGACAGGGCATCCAGGCCAATGGCAGGGTCCACATATAAGCAGAGGAGTGGACAACCTTTGGAAGCAGTTCAGTGACCTAGTGGGGCTGAAGGAGAGTGGGGTTGGGAAGGGAGAGATGGACAGAATCTAGCTTCCTATCCAGAGAGTGAAGATTTTTGAAGACTCAACTACATGCCCAGGGGTGTATCTACCTGACGAAGGGGAGTCTGTGAAGGCTTTTTAAAATTAAGAAGTAGTATGAGGTCACTCTGACCTGGTACTGTAAGAGAAGGGGGTGGGGGGCTGCTGGGTGGTGACCATTTCTGGCGTACCAGATCCCCAGCAAGGTTTCCCACAATTTCCTCAGGCCATTCAGCTCTGACACTTGACTTTGATTTTTTTCCCTTCCATTATCTCCTCAGGGATAAGCTCTTCAAATAATTATTACCTTTTATTAAAACAAGATAAAATAGAACAAAATACACATCCTATCGTATTTAAATGTCCTCTAGAAATGAACAGATAACGATTTGTATATAAGTGTCATAAATATCTAGAAAAGATTTCACTGATTTTAGGAGACACACGCTACTTTCTTGGTCAGTTCTAGCTTTTCATTCTTCCTTGTGGGGCAAGGTGATATTTGGCCTAAGAGATCCTCACATCGCCATGACCTCAGGCCAATGGAAAGCATTTGATGGGTGCAACATGAGTCGAGGAAAAGAGGGAGGGGCAACAAGCGGTGCATTGGTCAGATTTCCTCAGAGAAACTGAACTAACAGGGTATGTGTCTGCACAGAGAAAGACTTACTTTAAGGAAGTGGCTCGCAGGACAATGAGGGCAGGCATGTCCAAATTCTGCAGGCTTGCCTGCATGCTGGAGACCCCAGAAGACCCACTGTTTCAATCCAAGTTCAAAGGCCATCAGGCTGGGGAATTTCCTTCTGGCTCAGGGGGTGGCAGTCTTTTATTCTAGTCAGGCTTTCAGCTGATTGGACAAGCCCCACCAACTTTACCGAGAGCAATCTGCTTTAGTCAAAGTGGTGGTTTAGTTGCTAAGTTGTATCCGACTCATATGAAACTGTGGGCTGTAACCCACCAGGCTCAGAATTCTCCAGGCAAGAATACTGGAGTGGACTGCCATTTCCTTCTCCAGGGATCTTCCCGACCCAGCGAATGAACCTGGGTTTCTTGCACTGCAAGCAGATTGTTTACCTGAGCTACCAGGGAACTCAAAGTCCACTGACTTAAATGCTAATCTCATCTACAAACATCCTCATAGAAATATTCAGTATAATATTTGAATATATAGCTGGGCCCAGTGATCAGCCAAGTGGGCACATAAAATGAGCCACCCCAAAGAGGAACATGAAGGATACTAGCAGAGGGTGGACAGCGTCTGTCAGTCTGTATCCTGTTGTGTCCGGCCTGACAGTGCTGGTCACACACAAGGCAGGGTTGGTAGGCTAAAATAGGTCATGTGGGACTTCCCTGGCAATCAAGTGGTTAAGAATCCACCTTCCAAGGCAGGGGACATGGGTTCAACCCCTGGTCAGGGAACCAAGATCCCACATAGTACAGGGCAACTAAGTCCACACCCTGCAACTAGAGAGCCCAAAGGCTGTAGTTACAGAACCCACGCTCTCCAGAGCCCATGTCCACAACCGATTTATTTATTTATGGCCAAAGCAGCCACAAATAAGTATATATAAAATTTAAAAATAACATGGAAGCATACACACTACCATATGTAAAATAGATAACCAATGGCAACTCGCTGTATGACTCAGGGAACTCCAGCTGGGACTCTGTAACAACCGGGGAAGGGCGGGCCAGGATTGGAGGGAGGTTCAAGAGGGCGGGGACATTTGTAAACCTATGGCTGCCTCAGGCTGATGTACAGCAGAGGCCAACGCAGTATTGTGAGGTAGTTATCCTCCAATTAAAAATAAATGTATTTTTAAGATGAGAGAAATTGAAAAAGAAAAAACAAAGATGATTACCCATTAATAAAGCATAATATTAGTTCAGTTTCTGAGTTAGCTTGAAGATTGAGTTGAAAATAAACTTTCCTCTGACCTGATAGTAGATGCTGTAGAAATTGACTGTTGCTGGCCTAACTTTTCACAGCATGTAGAGAAATACTTTTGTGGTAGCTTTTCAGAACACACATACTTTCTGTTAACATGCTATGTCTATGAAAAAATAAAATAAAATATTTCTACTATAAAAAGATCATGAAAATTGCCATGGGAAGGGTTCAGCTATGATGTCCCTCCAGGCCTTGCTCCGATCTACAATCGTGTACTGGCATGGCCCATGTGGCTTTTAAGCATTTTTTAAGCTATATTTAGAGCTTCTTAGAAGATAAAAAGTTGGCCATACATTCCTTTATTTTTATGCCCAAGTTTCCACTCCATCCCTCTCACTTACTCTCTGCTTTGAGAAATGCCTCCCATCAGAAGTCTGCCACGTGGAAAGCTTTCCTCTCTCCCCTTCAAGGCAGTGAGGGAGACCCACGTGACTCACTTTACACTCCTCTCCTCTCCGCACAGCAGGTTGACTGACCCAGAAGAACTTGAGTTCTGACCAAAGGGAGGAGAGTTCAGGCTTTCATTGTGTGGTTCCTACACAGCGGGGACTTCCTGGAACCAAGGCGATGACTTAAAGATGACCCCGATGCCCACCTGTTCACAGAGCTAAGGGGAGAGTCTGGAACTATTTCGGAAGAAAACCGGGCAAGTTTCTTGTTTCCAGACTGACACTTGATTTGGATGGGCTATCTTAAGGCAGCACGTGTGGGAGGTAAAAGAGTCTCTTGGCAACAGGATGCTATTTAAGATAAGAAATTAAAGGAGGGCCCCTCTGCCCTCCTTTACTTCCAGTAGCCCCTACATGCTGATCAACATGATTAGGACCACCGACAGCCTTCGGAAAGATCAGTAGTCTGATGCCCTTAACTTGCTTTATTTATTTACTTTTTTAACTCAAGAGCAGATTTCACCTTTCCTTGATTCAAGAGTATGTAATGACCAATTATCAGGAAAGGTGAAGGTGAAATTAAAACTGTGTAAGAGGTTTTCACAATGGCCTGAGGAAAAAGAGCCTGTGAGAACATAGATAACTCCTAGACAGATGAAGAATGAGACACAATTACTTAAATAGCATCTCTTCCAACTGACGAGAGAGGGCATTCTGCCAATTTTTACTTGAGACTTCAGAGGAAAATGATCTTTCTTGTTCAATATAATCATTTTCAAGATTTCTTGACTATGAAGAAACGTTTCTGAAAGATTAAAACAAAATAGAGCTCTTTTAAAAATACATAAAAGGTGAGTTGATAGCTGAATTGTTTTTAGTCTCCCTTTTGTTTTTCTGGAAAGCTGCACTAAGGATGAGAAGGTGAATGACTGTATCTACCTACTGGGGAAAAATGCCAAGAAATTTCCATGAAAATCCTGGAATTTTATTTAAAAAATTAAGAGACTATATGTGAACCATGAACTTCCTGATGTTCAAGCTGGTTTTAGAAAAGGCAGAGGAACCAGAGATCAAATTGCCAACATCCGCTGGATCATGGAAAAAAGCAAGAGAGTTCCAGAAAAACATCTATTTCTGCTTTCTTGACTATGCCAAAGCCTTTGACTGTGTGGATCACAAAAAACTGTGGAAAATTCTGAGAGAAACGGGAATACCAGACCACCTGACCTGCCTCTTGAGAAACCTATATGCAGGTCAGGAAGCAACAATTAGAACTGGACATGGAGCAACAGACTGGTTCCAAATAGGAAAAGGAGTGTGTCAAGGCTGTATATTGTCACCCTGCTTATTTAGCTTCTATGCAGAGTACATCATGAGAAACGCTGGGCTGGAAGAAGCACAAACTGGAATCAAGATTGCCGGGAGAAATATCAATAACCTCAGATATGCAGATGACACCACCCTTATGACAGAGAGTGAAGAGGAACTAAAAGGCCTCTTGATGAAAGTGAAAGAGGAGAGTGGAAAAGCTGGCTTAAAGCTCAACATTCAGAAAACTAAGATCATGGCATCCGGTCCCATCACTTCATGGGAAATAGATGGGGAAACAGTGGAAACAGTGTCAGACTTTATTTTTTTGGACTCCAAAATCACTGCAGATGGTGACTGCAACCATGAAATTAAAAGACGCTTACTCCTTGGAAGGAAAGTTGTGACCAACCTAGATCGTATATTCAAAAGCAGAGACATTACTTTGCCGACTAAGGTCCGTCTAGTCAAGGCTATGGTTTTTCCAGTAGTCATGTATGGATGTGAGAGCTGGACTGTGAAGAAGGCTGAGCGCCGAAGAATTGATGCTTTTGAAGTGTGGTGTTGGAGAAGACTCTTGAGAGTCCCTTGGACTGCAAGGAGATCCAACCGGTCCATTCTGAAGGAGATAAGCCTTGGGATTTCTTTGGAGGGAATGATGCTAAAGCTGAAACTCCAGTACTTTGGCCACCTCATGCAAAGAGCTGACTCACTGGAAAAGACTCTGATGCTGGGAGGGATTGGGGGCAGGAGAAGAATGGGACGACCGAGGATGAGATGGGTGGATGGCATCACGGACTCGATGGACGTGAGTCTGAGTGAACTCCGGGAGTTGGTGATGGACAGGGAGGCCTGGCGTGCTGTGATTCATGGGGTCTCAAAGAGTCGGACACGACTGAGTGACTGAACTGAACTGAACTGAGGCTGCCTTGGTTTTCCTATCTTTGATACCTACTCATATTTCAGTTTTACTTCTCCAAAGTGAAACTATGTGTAAATTACCGAGATTCAGAACATTTTTGATAAATTCACAAAATCAAGTAAAACCATCAAAATTCATGACATCTAACCCCATAATAACTGTGGAGCAAGCATGAAATGATCCATAAGTAAAGGCACTTAAAAATGAGCGGCGATGCAACAAACACATGAGAAGACGCTCAACGTCACTAATTATTAGAGAAATGCAGATCAAAGCTACAATGAGGGACCACCTCACACCGGTCAGAATGGCCACCATTAAAAAGTCTACAAACAATACATGCTGGAGAGGGTGTGGAGAGAAGGGAGCCCCTTATACTGTTGATGGGAATGTGGATCGGTCCAGCCACTGTGGAGACCAGTATGGAGGTTTCTTTAAAAACTGCTCAAAATAGAATTACTCCTGGGCACATATCTGGAGAAAACCATAATTCAAAAAAGGAAATGACAACCCATTCCAGTATTCTCGCCTGGAAAATCCCATGGATAGAGGAGCCTGGGGGGCTACAGTTCATGGGGTTGCAAAGAGTTGGACACGAGTGAGCGCACACATGTGCACAAAGATACATGCACCCCAATATTCATCGCAGCACTATTTACAAGAGTCAAGACATGGAAACAACATAAATGTCCATCAAGAGAGGACTGGATAAAGAAGACGTGGTGCATATATACAACGGAATTTTACTCGGCCATAAAAAGGGATGAGACTGTGCAATTTGCAGAGACATGGACGGACCTGAAAGTGAAGCAAGTCAGAAAGAGAAAAGCAAATGTGTAATATGGCTTATATGTGGAATCTATAAAGATGACGCAGATGGACTTGTTTACAAAGCGGAAATAGAGACACAGACTTAGAGAACAGATGTATGGATACAGGGGAGGAAGGAGGGACGAATTGGGAAATTGGAATTGACATACACACCGTAGCACAAGAAACTCTGCTCAATGCTCTGTGGTGACCTAAATGGGAAGAAAATGCAAAAAGAGAAAACAAAACACACAAACAAACAAACAGAGATGTGTGTACATACAGCTGATTCACTTTGCTATACAGCAGACACTAACGCAACATTCTAAGGCAGCCACACTCCAATAAAAGTACATTTAAAACATGAGTGGCCTTGCCCCCGTGCTTTAATGGTGATCTGCATACAGAGGTTTGCTGGTTGAGCACAGGGCCACGTTTAGAAGAACCTGGGAGTGTTCCTCCATCACTTGGTTTGTCCAGCCGAAGCTAGCCTAGTTTCCCTCATGTTGATTCGGCGGCTTCCTTCGCAGACAATCTGGGATTGATAGTTACCTGACGCTCATTTATCTCTGAATTGTTCAACTGAAGGAAAAAGTTCTCCCTATTGCATCAAAAGTAGCACTCAGTCCTACAGGCAAAAAGTGACATCAAGTGATGAAGAAATGGTTTTTGCCAATTTCAATAGATCCTTGATGTTAATGATCAGATCAGCATAAGTTGTGCTCTCTCCTTTCTCTCTCCCTTTCTCTCTCTCTGTCTCTCTCTCCCCTCCCCACCTTACTCATGCTTCTGAGTGAATATTTGGCTCAGTCTTTGACCTTAACCAAGAGAGAAAACACTACTCAGCTAATAAGTAGCTATTGGTAGCAATTTCCCTTCATGAGACGGAATGCTTTCTTAAACCGATAGCAAAGGGGGAAATGTAACTTAGCATCACGATCATCTGACTTCTGTGATGGCCTCTCTCTGGCATATCTCCACGCATCACAAATCCTTCTCTAAATTCATAGCTCAGCTCCCATTTTCTCATCGTGCATAGCTAATATCCTCGCAGCATCTCAAGGACTCTTCATTCTTTCAATCATGTCCAGGAAGAAAAGGAAATTACGCTAAAAAGGAGAGTCTCCTTCAAGGAAACTAATCACTTAGATAGTGAAGAGATTTAAAAGCAAATTTAAAGACTTGGAAAGAAATTTTTAGAAAAGAAATCTTTAGAAATAGGTATTGTCTCTGTGATGTGGTTTTAAAGTGCTCAAATCCAGTTAAACAAATGGATTAATCAGTAGAGTGCATTAAACAAAACCAACTAACATGATTTCTAGTCCAAGGGTAAATTAAAAGGAAAAAAAAGAGGCATGGTCAAGCTTTATTTGTTTGGAGAATTTCAAACTGAGGGAGGAACCAACGGTAAAAACGTCTGCAGTCAGCTGAAACTGCGTTTCCTCCAGCACAGGGCAGCTGAGATGCGTGCAGCCAGCTCTTCCAGGACATCAGAAAAGGAGGAGCCTAATTGCTTAGCCTTGGCTGGTTAAACAGTAAAGCGCATGGCTGTGTGCAGTGGAAAAGAAATGATCTTGTGAGGGACTGAAGAATAGCCAATTGGTAGAACTTCCCTTTGCAACTGTCCCTGGGTGGGCAGTATGAGACAGATCCGCGTACTGCTATAACTCTTACTCGTCAAACAAACAACAGAAGCTTTTATGGACAGGGCATAAGGATCTTATGTTTTTTCTAAGTCAGGAGTCTAACCCTCTGGGGGAGAAATGAAACTCCTAGACTGAAGCCCCGTAGTCAGTACTCCTTTAAATGAATCCTGGGGTGAGGTACTGTCTCATGAGACAAATAGCCCCATCATAAATGTAAATTTTATTTACACTTGTGGTCACAGAGGATGAGATGGTTAGATAGCGTCACTGTCTCAACGGACATGAATGTGAGCAAACTCCGGGAGAGAGTGGAGGGCAGAGGAGCCTGGCGTGCTGCAGTTCTTGAGGCTGCAGAGTCAGACACAGATTAGTGACTGAGCAACAACTCTAAAATTCACTGAACTTATTTTGCTGGAAATTAGTCACCACTACCCCTACTGACCTTTTTCTACTTCATTTTTCTTCTGTGATGTTTTTCACAGTTGTCATTATAGTTGGAATCCATACAGCATCTGCCTTCTTATGTTTAAGAAGCCCATTTTCTAATATGTTGTCCCTTCATGATTCCTTTCCTAATACAGTGTCCAGTTTTGAACCAGGTGAATATATGCTACGGATGTGGAGTAGCCATTACCATTGAAACCCCTTCATTTTCTCAAACCTGTTACCTTTGGGCACAAAGGTAAAGTGCATTGTGAACAGTTCTGAATTAATCCAGAGAGAGAGAGAAGAAAAAAATTGTTTCCATTTTCCAACAGTGGGATGCAAACTGTTCACAAAAAATAGCATCTCTAAACCAGAAGGGCCTGGACTGGAGGCTGCAGGGTCTCTGCTGCTGCTGCTGCTGCTGCTGCTGCTGCTGCTGCTAAGTAGCTTCAGTCGTGTCCGCCTCTGCGCGACCCCAGAGATGGCAGCCCACCAGGCTCCCCCATCCCTGGAATTCTCCAGGATTTCTGCACCCCCTCAAATGCAATGTAAAGCCTGCAATTCATGTACATTTGCTACAGAATCTTTCATCAGTTTGGTAAACAACTCAAACAACTGAAAATAATGGTAAGGGGAAACTGATTCAATCTATATTTCTACAATTCAACCCCAGACAGAATCTGGGATAACATAATGACATGAATATATCACACCATCCTCCATGACATAAATGTATGGTCAGTTGCAGGCAAAGGCGTTGGGATGGCAAAGCCACCTGGGGTAAATTATGCATGGAAAAGTTGCCAGAGTCCTATTTCCATTGACTTCCTGGGAGTCACTGGGAACACATTTTGAAAGTGACATATCCTAGAACTTATGGGAGTTGAGAATTCTAGACTCATGAACTGAGAATAGGATGAAACTGTCATAAAACTCCACAGGGGACAAGAGAAGGGTAGGCAGATGGACGTTTGGACTGCCCCCACAGAGACGATGAGCTGGAAGATACTGGAAATGGATAGAACCCCTCCTTGGAGATTGATTCTGTGTGTTCCAAGAACATATGTTGGCCATATCCCAAACCTTCTCATTCAATCCTATAGGGACTTTCCCTAAGTTCTTCAGAAAATGAGGTTTGTAAGGAAGAGAGAATTGCACCAGCTCTTGGAAGGACCATGTTAGGCATGTAAAAATCTGCTGCAAAAAAATGTTTGGAGAAAACCTTTATCTTGCTGCTGATGCAGAAGGACAAAGAAGAAGAGGAAAGGGAAAGAAGAAGGGGAAACACAGCATCAAGACCCCTTTCTGGGACTCGAATTTCTGAGAGTAAAGCAAGTTTCCTCGAGACCTCGAGTGGCAGAGTGAAGCATTTTCTCCACAGTAAAATCACCTGTGAGAAAAGCAGGAAAGTGAAAGCTCTGAAAAAGGAAAAGGTCCAGGATATTCTCTGGATGACAGCAGATTTCTATGCATGAATTTAAAGTATGATGCTGAGACTTCCCTGGAGGTCCAGTGGTTAAGACTTCACCTTCCAGTGTAAGGGGTGAGGGTTCAATTCCGGGTCAGGGACCTAAGATCCCATGAGCTTCCAGGTCAAAACTCCAAATCATAAAAACAGAAGCAACACTGTAGAAAATTCAATCAAGACGTCAAAACCCCATGTTGACTGCTTGTCACATCACAAAATCTAGTGTGAAAAACAGCTCCAGAGCTGCCAACACCTTGACTGTGTCTGACACACGCCCCACTCCAAAGGGCTCACCCAGCTGGCTGTGTTTTACCCCCATGCTCAACATGTCTCGTGTGTACACCAATGAGTAAAGGTGAAATTTAATATTTTGAGGCAAGAGATATGAGGCAGCAGTATCTGAATATTTAGATGGAAATGAACAGCGTCAGACCAGCTTTTAGAATGTCAACAGGTTAGTGAGATGAATACAGGGCCTTCCCAGGTGGTGCTAGTGGTAAAGAGTCTGCCTGCCAATGCAGGAGACACAGAAGACACGCGTTCAAGCCCTGGGCTGGGAAGATTTCCTGGAGGAGGAAACGGCAACCCACTCCAGTATTCCTGCCTGGAAAATCCTATGGGTAGACGAGCCTGGCGGGCTCCAGTCCAAGGGGTCACAAAGAGTCCGACACCACTTAGTGACAAACAGCAGCAGCAGCAGACGCAACCATAGTCCAGGTTAGTATGAACTGGTATGAGGAGCTGGTTACCTCAGCCCCTTCCAGCCAGACAGTGAGATTAAAAACACATGTAAGAATTAAAGATTTTAAAATTTAATAAAAAAATAAAAAATAAAAAAATAAAAAAAAAAAAAAAGAAATGTCTAGCTGCAACCTTAATTATTAAGTGGTCGGCACATTCCAGACACAGTGCCATTTTCAAGATGAGATACTCTTACTTTACAGAAGTTAAATGAAGATTCAGTCTTGGACCTCTCTGATTCCAAATTGTTTTTCTCTTATCAGCTATACTATTGGTCTTTAGAATTCACTATTTTTTTTTTCCTTTTTGGTTCCATCAAAGGGTCTAAAATTATGTCTTAGGCATTGTTACAGAGGTCCTGCAAAACCAAGGTGATTCCTTAGGTTAATCTGATAACTGACTTGTCTTTATCATACTGTGCATCTGGAACACAGATGCATTAACCATGGAAGGATATTATTTGCATTTTATTAAACTTGAGAGGATGACATTTCTATAAAGCGCTGAAGTACAATGGTGAATAGCTTGGTCTTGTGAAGGTTTTATAATACTCTGGAGGAGGCAAATATGACACGGCAACGCTAAAGATGCAAAGCGTATCAGGGAGTTTTGGGGGACGGGGGAGACCTACATGTGCCGAAAGAAAAACAAGAGAAAACAAGGAAGAAAAGTAGAACATAGACCAGGCAAGAATAGATCAGACTGACTGCTTGAAAACATTTAGGAAATTCTAATAGAAGAGTTTGGGATTTCCCTGGTGGCTCAGATGGTAAAGAATCAGCCTGCAGGTCTGGAGACTTGAGTTCAATCCCTAAGTCAGGAAGATTCCCTGGAGAAGGGAATGGCAACCCACTCCAGTATTCTTGCTTGGAGAATTCCATGGACAGAGGATCCTGGCAGGCTACAGTCCATGGGGTTGCAAAGAGTCATACACGACTGAGAGACTAACACACACACACACACACACACACACACACACACACACTAGAAGAGTTCACATTTAGCTTGAATCTCAAAAAGCCAAGATGATGCTCTCCAGGGCTCACACAATGCATTCAATGAAGTACAAGTTGGCCTGGCCGGAAATTAGATCTATATGCAGAAAGAGTAAGGGCAGACTCAGAAAGAGGCTTTTAGAGATTGTCTTCTCTTCCAATCCAAGGAGTTTGGAGTTTATCCAAACATAGCTGATGGAGAATTGTTAAAGAATTTTAAACCAAAAGAACTACAGGTGCTTCAGGAAAATTGTCCTGGCATCACATGTAGACTGGATCAGAGGAGGGTGGGAAATCTGAGGGCAGCTGCAGTGGAGGGCTCCAGAGGATGTGGGTCTAAGGAAGTCCCCTGAAATTCTTCAAGCCTGATTATCTTCATTTTAGAGTCCACCAAGCCTAGGAACCACAGCTTCAGGCGGGCACATCCTGGTGGCCATGCCACTTGGAACTCGGGTGAGGGGTCTGGGCAGGAAAGAGGACAGTCACGGAGAACCGATGCCTGTGCTTATGAAGAGCACTCAGTGAGGACCGAGAAGAGAGAAGGCTCCTCTCTATTTCCATTTGTGCACTCTTCTATTTTCTCTCTCTCTTCTCAACTTCCAAGCATCCTCGTTTATTTCCCAAGCTGAAATAAACAAACAGAAATCTCTCCAACCCTGTACTGCTTTCTAGCTCCCACCCTCTGAGCTTTCTTTCTCTTCTCAGCCAAGCTGCTTGAACGCAATGAAACTGACATCCTCCCGCTCTTCCTTCCCTTCCTCACCTCCCATGCATTTTTCTCCCGACTGCCATCTGCTCTCTGCCTCCTGGACTCCCACAGAAATGACTCTGGCAAAGGGGAGCAAAGACGTCTTTATCATCAGAGCTCCTGGGCTCTGTTCAGCCTTTATCCTCCCAGATCTCTGTAATAACCCAGTATTAGAGAACGTTTCTTGGCGAAATATCAAGGGGGACTACTTTGTCCCTTCCAAAGTGCAAAATGTATTAATTAGCATTTGTCTTTTACTTATGGCAGTGATGGGTGGATTCTACGGCTGCAAAGAGAGACCTCAATCAGAAGAGCTCTTGTTTGTTTGATTTTTAACAGATTTCATTTATTTCCTGGAAATGTTAGGACCTACCATCTTCCCTTCCCTTTGCTGGTGATTTCCATTTCCTTGACTTATTTCATAATTTAAGCAGAGTAAAAGCTACCTAAGAAAAGAAACTCATCCAAAGTCAATCTCCAGAAACACAGTCTAAAACATATTCTGCCCTCGTGGGGTAACCTGCCTCCCTGCTTCATTTTTGAGATGATTCACAATGATGTGATGTTGTTGCAATCTCTTCTGTGTCCTGTGAGACCTTAAAAGGGGGTGGATGGTTCTACTATATTTTAATGAAAATATAGTGTATATATATATATATATATATATATATATTGCATATACTATAAATATATATATTTATAAATACTATCTGTAAAATTATTTATACTATTTATACTTTCAAAAGTATAAAGAAACAAGCATGCAAAAAATTCTCAAGGCCAGACCAGTAGCTATAGAATGAAGAGGAATCTTCTGTTCATAGCTCCTTCTTACTGTACAGTTTACATAAATTATCTCTGGGGAATATAACGGATCAGCCATGCTCCCCTTGCCAGAGTTTATCAACTCCTGATGAAGTTTCCTGATGAAGAGACATTGTTCCGTGACAACGGCTCCCTGAGAAAGGGTTGTACAGGATTCACTGACACGATTTCTAGAATACTGTCCTCCTCGTATGATTCTTCTTCTGTACCGTTTTTCCCATCTCACCCTGAGGGCCTCCTCTTCATACCCTTAAACTGGTGTTTCCTGGGTTTCTTTCCGTGGCCGGCTAGTCTCCTCTCTCTCTTGTCTCCCTGGGTGATGGTGAACCCTCAAGGCTTGAGAACACTGGGGTGGGATAGTCACAGCCCCACCTGGCCCCCATCTCTTCTCCCTGCTCAGAGCCACCGCCCTTCGGACATGGATGTCTGGATGTACCACAGACTCATCACATCCTCAACACATCCTCAGCCAAGCTTGGAACTACTCATCTTCCCAACCAAGATCAGTGCTCTTGATATTTCCTCAAATATTTAGTGCTATAGGAAGCCAGTCACTCAAGCCAGACATTTTAGAGAGTTCTAGATCCCCAGAATAAACAGTGCACTACACTAGAATCCTTTGCCCCAGCTCCCCAGCAGCCTTCCTTCCTCACAAATTTGAACTCCCCGCTCTTCGTCGGATCAGCCTTTCACTCTAAAGTCAGAGTGCCAGGACACCACCTGAGACCACTGTACTATTCACCCCCACAGGAGGAAAATCAGGGGAGCCCGCACAGCTTTTGTATCTGGAATGTTTCAATCACTACGTAGGGAAATTTGTGAACAGAAACCTTTGGATCCAATACACATAATCTTCTGATGCTGGCTAAGACTTATAAAATATTAAGACCTTCTTATGGCCTAAGACAGCAAATGAGAAATATGACAGAAGGAATATCCGTTAGGGAATGAAGGTCGAAAAACATAATTAAAATAGTAGCTTGCCTTCACATGGTTCTACTATTAATCTGATCAAATCTATAAACTATAATATTGATCACTTCACTAGAGGGACAAAAATTCTCCTGGTTTATATGCTATTGGGTTAACCAAAAATTTGTTTGAGTTCTGTACTAGCTTATGGACAAACCTAAATGAACTTTCTGACCAACCCAATATTTACCAATACATCACCTGAAGAAGAACCTATCTGGGACATTTACCAATATTTGCACATATCAAATTAAATTATCTGATCATATCATTTTGATGCCTCATAGGTAGTCACTATGGGCTTCCCTGGTGGCTCAGTGGTAAAGAGTCCACCTGCCAATGCAGGGGACACAGGTTTGATCCCTGGTTTGGGAAGATCCCTTGGACAAGGAAGTGGCAACCCACGTCAGTATTCTTGCCTGGAGAATCCCATGGACAGAGGAGCCTGGGGGGCTACAGTCCATGGGGTCACAAACAGTCAGACATGACTGAGTGATTAAACAATAACAATAACATGTATTCACTGTGAAAGACCCCCTTCCGCCCTCCAAAAAGGAGAACAGTACAACTGAACAAACGTTTGGAGGGTAAAATGAAGAGCTCGCCTCCCATCCAGTGACTTGTTGCAGGGATAGAAATAGTGCTCAGAGGCGGACCTGATACCTGTACCTCTGAGTTTCCAAAAGAGTGAAACAGATGCATCGGCCTATAATGTGTCCTGTTTGAGAGCCTGATAGAGATTTGGCTGATTTCAGCCAAGTCGAAACTCTGGAAATGATTTCACGAAACCCAGTCAAATTCTGCTGATAATGCCCACTGTTGATGAAAACGAACAAGATATAATTTTCAGCCGATCAAAACCATTAACTCCCTCCTTGTCTGTGAAGAAGGCTGAGCACCAAAGAATTGATGCTGTTGAACTGTAGTGTTGGAGAAGACTCTTGAGAGTCCCTTGGACTGCAAGGAGATCCAACCAGTCTATTCTGAAGGAGATCAGCCCTGGGATTTCTTTGGAAGGAATGATGCTAAAGCTGAAACTCCAGTACTTTGGCCACCTCATGCGAAGAGTTGACTCATTGGAAAAGACTCTGATGCTGGGAGGGATTGGGGGCAGGAGGAGAAGGGGACGACCGAGGATGAGATGGCTGGATGGCATCACTGACTGGATGGACACGAGTCTGAGTGAACTCCAGGAGTTGGTGATGGACAGGGAGGCCTGGCGTGCTGCGATTCATGGGGTCGCAAAGAGTCGGACACGACTGAGCGACTGAACTGAACTGAACTGAACTGAACTGGTCAGTCGCTCAGTCGTGTCTGACTCTCTGAGACCTCCTGTACTGTAACCCACAGGCTCCTCTCTCCATGGAATTCTCTGGGCAAAAACACTGGAGTGGGTTGCCATTCCCTTCTCCAGGGGATCTTCCCGACCCAGGGGTCAAACCCAGGTCTCCCGCCTTGCAGTCAGATTCTTTACCATGTGAGCCACCAGGGAAGCCCAGTTCCCTCCTCAGATCTAGAAACTGGCCTTCGATTTTCATGGGGGAGTGCCCCACTATAGCTGTGTAGTCACAACTCTGAAATAGAGAGTTCCTCCCCATAGACTCATCTGTTTGACAGCTCTGAGTTCCCTTGATAAAGTCTCCATAAAGCGGGCATCTTTCCCTGAGACCTCTGAAACCTTCCACACTCAAGAAAAGAACCCCTGAATTTCAAAGTATCCCTTACATACAGACGCCTCCGTGGGATTGTAGCTGTGGTTGCGGAACCAGCTTCCCCTGTCAGCCTCCTCCTGTCCAAGGCTCTCTAATTGATAATGAGCTCCTTGGGGGAACGGGATTTCAAAGTGTAAATTAATAATCGTTTTCCAACGATGGCATCTGACTCTTAATAACTTATCAACTACCTACTGTGTTATCTTTAGGAATAAACTTGTCCTATAAAAGGTAAATTTACAAAAAGAAAAAAAAATGTTTTGAGTCTGATGGTATGCACATAAGTAAGCAAATCAACAATTGTGGTGACCCTACTTTAAAATATATATATATATATATATATATATATATATATATATATATATATATACACACATATGTATGGCTGAGTCCCTTTGCTGTCCACCTGAAACTCTCACAGCTCTGAAAGTGAAAGTGAAAGTCTCTCAGTCATGTCCGACTCTTTGTGACCGCATAGACTATACAGTCCATGGGATTCTCCAGGCCAGAAGACTGGGGTTGGTTCCCTTTCCCTTCTCCAGAGGATCCTCCCAACCCAGGGATCGAACCCAGGTCTCCCACATTGCAGGCGGATACTCTACCAGCTGAGCCACAAGGGAAGTCCTCACAGCTACACTGCAACATAAAATTAAAAGTTTAAATAAACAATGCCAAAGTATAAAAAAACTAAAATAAAAAACACCATCTGTGTGGTCTAAGACAACTTGTTGAGTTTAAAAGTATTTCAGACTAACAGCTGAGTGTATGCAGGGCAGGTGTTTCTTAAATCCGAACTCACAGACGCTGACTTTGCCAAGAGAAGCTTAAGAAAGCGTTTGTGCTGTTGCTGGAGTCACTAAGTCATGCCTGACTCTTTGCGGCCCCATCGACTGTAGCCCGCCAGGCTCCTGTGTCCCTGGGATTTCCCAGGCAAGAATACTGCAGTGGGGGCGCCATTTCCTTCTCCAGGGGATCTTCCTGACCCAGGGATCAAACCTGTGTCTCCTGCATTGGCAGGCAAGTTCCTTACCATTGAGCCACCAGGGAAGCCCAAGAAAGTGTTTAGTGAAACTCAAAATAGTTACAAAAACGCTGACTTATCTTTAAAAAAAAAAAAAAGCTTTTTAGGTTTCCTGGTTCATCCTAAATGATTCTCCGTGTTTGTTGCTGTTGTTCAGTCCCTAAGTCAAATCTGACTCTTTGCGACCCGGTGGACTGCAGGACGCCAGGCTTCTCTGTCCTTCACTGTCTCCTGGAGTTTGCTCCAAGTCACGTCCAGAGTCGGTGATGCCATCCCACCATCTCATCCTCTGCCGCCCTCTTCTCCTTCTGCTGTCAGTGTTTCTCAGCACCTGGGTCTTTTGCAATGAGTCGGCTCTTTGCATCAAGTGGCCAAGGTACTGGAGCTTCAGCTTCAGCCTCAGTCCTTCCAAAGAATATTCAGGGTGGATTTCATTGTTTTTTATAACCTGCATTTAGGGAGGTGGATAAGGCACTGGTAATAAAGCTTTTTTTAAATAAATAATTCAGTAGCCAGAGAGTGTGAAGACAGCGCTTGCACAGCTGCTGAGGGCTTTGCTTTCTGCTTATGAAGGGCTGGAAGGCCTGACGCCCCAGGCTGAGTGACTTCACCAGGTTTGTCCTGCGGTTCCCCATTGTCGCCCTCGAAAAGAACATTCCCACAGAGCGGGCTCTAAAGACAATAAACATCGCATGTAAAAAGAAATGACATAACATTCGGAGCTGATAAGGGAGCTTTTCCCAGGGGCTGCGTGGGACCGAGCCCAGGAGGCCGTCTGCGCTGGGTGCCTGGAAGGAAGTGTCCCCAGGGTGGTGGTCGGGGCCAAGGCAGGCCCTGCACAAAGGACCCAGAAGTGGGCAGGTCCCTCCCCGCCTCTGTGAAAATCAATCCAAGGAAGTCTGAGGCCGTGGAGCAGTTTCCTGTCCGCTGTGTGGGAAATTTAACTGAGTGCAAACGGCCACAACAATGGGACAATATATTATCATAAACAGGAAAAATAGCATCGGCCACGGAAATCAATGGCTGGAGTTCATGAGGCATTCAGAAGATTGACAAGTGAATAAATTAAAACCCAAAGGTTAGGACACTGAAAGAGAAGTTAATTTTATGTCTGCCCTGGAGCTCCCCTTTTCAGACTCAAATTAAGACTGTGTAGAATAAAATGACCATGAAGTCTTTCGATATACAGAAAAGGCTTCCTCAGACCTACATGGTCAGAAAACCAGAGAAGCTTTTATGAACGTCCCCCTGCGTGGATAGCCGTTGTCCATGAGGCGTTAACAACCTCCTCGACAGCGTGACCAAAGCCTTATTTAATCGAGTTTCTTGCTTTAAATAAACCTGCTCTCAGCAACCAACTGTTCGTCCAGGAAGTGATGGGACCCCCTCCCCAATACCCTGAAGAAGTTTATTCAACCAGAACGGAATGGAGCTGTGAGAGACACAGTGCTATTTAATTTAAAGAACCCGGGAAAAAGCCACACGAGAGACCAACAAACCCCCAAATAATTATAAACAACAGAACACAGCTAATTCTAAAACAGGCTTCGGTTGCAGAAACAATGATCAACCTTTGCCATGCCACAGTGGCTTTCTTTTTTAAAAATGTTTTTAAAAGTATGTTTGGCTTTCTTTTAATAATAAAATGACTTTAATTAGAATTCACCACTGAACCTTGGTTTTGCAAGAAAGTGTTTGACACACCAAATTCTTCCTCCTAATTACTATTAAAGACAGAGCTTTGTTCAGCAGACAAAGCAACAGGCTGAGGATTTTGAAACAGTTAATTCTAACCCAGACGTTGCAACTTTCACTCCATCTCAGTTCCCTTTCACAATTAAGCATGAACCCATGGTTTATGAACTGCAAGTTATTACAAAGCATGGAATGTCTGGTGACTGTTGCTAGCGAGCTATTCCACATACCCGGCTATTCAGAAGCCATGCCTCAAGTCTGTCTCGCAAAGTCTGGTTTGGCTTTCAAATATATTTTGGTGCATTTTTCGTTTTACTTTTTGATTTGGGGCTGAGGTGGTTTCTTTACATACTAAGGATTGCTGACAGGGTTTAACAATCTGGAAAGCTGCACCACTTAGTCTTTACAAATATATTAACTCAAGAATTCCTAGTCTCCTAAGAATACGCTTAAGCACGTTAAAGTAGAAAGATAACATCAAAGTGCCAAACTCTGGTTTCACCTTAAAATTTTTACTATGATTTTAGGAGGAAATAGAAAGATTAAGAAATAACATCCTTCAATTTCTTTATTATTTTAAATGTAACAATCTAGTGTTTTGTTTTTGTTTTTTTTTTTTTAGGTTTTCCCAGAAGGGAGAGAGGAGAAAAGAAAAGTCAAATTGATTTATTAATCCAAGCTCACTATCCTAAACACTGACTTCAGAAGCGGGTCGAAAACAATTGAAGTGGACAGCAGAGGGCAGTATATAACAGCGGAAACTGTCTGTCTGCAAGGTATATCCTATTAGTTCTTCAGACCAAAAGAAGAGAAAAATAACAGTCGTACATGGAGGAGCTTCTGACCGAAGAATCAAACATTCTGGCACCCGAGTAGATATTAACATGCAGTCAGAAGACGTGAAGGTTCCTGGAAAATCCTCTGAATCTTGGAGATATCCCTGGAAACAGGCCCTTCATACCCCTCACTCCATTTTGTCTCTGAGGCCCAACACAGTCCTTTACTTCCTCATCTCAGCATTTGGTTTAATTGAGGCTCCATCCTCTGAGCAGCAAAAAAACGCCGAGGCCTGTGATCAGCAAAGAACCCGGAGCACCATGGGTGAAAGTCCACAAGTCTGGGCAGAGGCCTGGCCGGCAGCCTGGTGGCTCCATCTCCCCGACCCCCAGAAGGGCGCTGGGCTGGGTGTCCACGTGGTCCATGTGGTCTCCGCAGGACTGGTCCCAGCTGCGTTCTGAGCATCTCCCTCTTCTCTCTGCCTTTATCCTGGCCCTCATCTGAGGCTTCCCAGCTCCATCCGCAGCCCTAGCTACTAGCCCATTCTGAGTGGTGGGCGAAGCTGCCAAGGTCCTCACACCAAGCTGCATCTCCATTTGGTCCTCTGGGTCCTCTGCATCTTTTAATAGAGTCATTGAAATTAAAAATAGCACGTGCTTTCCTTTGCAGCCGAGGCGTGGGCCCTCCTGTCTCCTCCTTCCCTGGGGCCAAGGCCAGACTTTCTGGGTTCCCCTCCCACGGGAGCCCCGCCCTTCCCTCGACCTCTCCTCACCCCTACCATCACCCCCACCCCCCACCCCCACCCCAGCCTCAGGTCTGTAGAACTGAATTAATAATCATAATAGCTCCTGGGCACCGAGGTTTCCCCTCTTCTCCTGTGACGACCCCAGCACCCCCTCCCCAACAGAGCTGCTTACTCCCCTGATTATATGTCTAGCCTTTCTTATTGCTCGCCTTCCGCCCCCCCCACCCCGCCCCGCCCCGCCCCTTTGGTCTTTTCCTTAGGAAAGCAAAATGCAGGACAAAGACAAAGGCTGACTATTAAAATAACAAGAAGAAGAAGGATGAACCTGCTACTCAGGGTCGGAACCAAAGTCACACAGGGCTTGCAGAACCCCCGGAACTCCCATCAATCAAGTCACCTGAATGAGTTAAGACCTCGGCAATTTGAGTAATGAGTGGGATCCCTTTTTAAAATTCATTGTATTATAAAAAGGAGGAGAAAGAAAAAAGCAACTTTAGTTCCTAAGCAGCCGCATCTGCTGCTGGAATCGACATGAACTTAAGCATTTAACTCAAAGGGGTTTCCTTTCCTCTCAAGACAATTTATCACATTTCACTTCAAACGTGGAACTTGAGTTTGCTGGATGGCGTGAAATACACTCAGTAACTTTCAAATATTCTCAATTAGAAAAGAAGGAATATAGGATTTCATTGTTTTCAAAGAAATATGTGTTGCCTTCCCAGTTATTCACATTTAGCTGTTTTCTTTTTTTCATTTACTTTTTAACTTTAGCATTCAGGCTCTTTGATGTGGTGCAGAGACTTCTCTAGTTGCGGGGCATGGACGTGGGTGGGGAGCCCAGTATTTGCAGCCTGGGCTCTCTAGCTGTGAACCCAAAGCATGCGGGATCTTGGTTCCCCAACCAGGGATCAAACCCACGTCCTCTGCACTGGAAGGTGGATTCCTAACCACTAGACCTCCAGGGAAATCCCCAGGTTTAATTTTAAAGGGAAGACTGTTTTGAAAAACTAGACAACGATCGTATGATCCCCGCGGGTGATACGAATTTGGACATTTCCCTCCACCTCGCCGCCCACTTCACATCTCAGCTGGACTTGACCGAGTCTCAGCAGGAAGTTTTAACTCCGGGAAAGGAGATCCCACAGTCTGCTCCACAAACAAACCCAGCCTTTGGAAGAAAACCCTCCATGGACGTGGCATTGCTTCTCTCTTCTCCATGATGAAGAGCCTTAAATTTGCATTCACCTGAGTCCAGTGTGATTTTGAAAATCAGTATATCACTATCAACAGTTTCTACTCTGGTCAAAATTCAGAGGGCTGGTTATTTTAAAGTTTTAGGAAACTTCAACCCTTTAATGGTTTTTATCCATCTCAGTGCAAGCACGCTGGTTCTCAATATTGAGCCTGCAATGTATGGGTGGGGCTTGGGGAGTGTTCGGATGCTCACTCAGAACTGACCCTATGGCCAGCCTCCGAGGAATCCCATCAACAGAGTCTTCAGACTTCCCATCAACAGGCAAGCCTTCATCCTTCCTTTTCAAAATGCCCCAGTGACAGAGAAGAACTTCTCTTGAAAGGAGGTCTTTTACATTTCTAGGCAGAATAATGCGTGACAATTCATCCTTATATTAATTAAGCCCAACTGTGCTCGTAAATTCTATTCATTGAGCTTAGTCGTAACTTCTGGGCACACACTGGGGAAAAGGTCCACATATTCTCCCATCATATTTGAGTAAATCTCTCATGTTTCTTGAAAATCCTCTGGGTGCAACAGTACTGGCTCCTTCTGAGGTTTTCCCTACAGCATGCGAGCAAAGCCCTCCCACCCCAGTCTCATGTCTCAGGATCTGTGTTTGTATTAATAACTCGCAGTCGGGGAACTGAACAGTCTTCTGGGTGTGAACTGACCAGCACCTGATGAGACGTCTTCTTTTTCTTCATCAGTAATTCCCAAACTTCTGTGTGTCCAAGCATTACCTGAGGAACTTGTTAAAAATGGACATTTCCAAGCCCTCTTTCTGGACATTCAGGTTTCTAGGGGCCTGGGAAGCTGCATTTGAAGAGAAGGTATTCCTGAGCCCACATGTTGAGAACCATTTTCTTGGGGCATGTGTGTGTGCTCATTCAGGCATGTCTGACTTTGCAACCCCATGAACTCTAGCACGCCAAGCTCCTCTGTCCATGGGATTTTCCAGGCAAGAAGTCTGGAATGGGTTGCCATTTCCTCCTCCAGGGGATCTTCCCAACCCAGGGATGGAAACTGAATCTCCTGTGTTGGCAGGCGGGTTCTTTATCACTGAGCCACCACGGGAGCCCCATTTTGATATTACAGTCAACCTAAGCTATAAGTCTTCTACAGGAACCCCTATCAGAGTCCCCTGTGTTACAACTGTATACGTTTTAAGGCTGAAATTCATGACAATGCATTTATCCCTATGTAGTGTTGCCAGATAAAACACAGGAAGCCCAGTTAGATTTAAATTTCAGACAAACAACAAATTGTTTCTTATTGGGATATATATTAAGAGAATTCATTGTCTATCTGAAATTCAGATTTAACTGGGTATCCTCTATTCTTGTTTACTAACCCCATGAAACTTATTCTGGTTTAGATCTGCTTTGTGCTGTTTTTCTTGTCATGCCTTTGTGCCCACTTTGGATTCTAATTCTGTCCTCAAAAGTGTTTAGTTCTCAAAAATCGTCTCCTGTTTCTGACCATCAAGTTGCTCTCTCTGTTTATGTGAATTCCAAGGGATGGGATCAGCGTTGACATCTGACCCCACCCATAGGGAAAGTAGATTCCTCTCATAACAGTGGTTAAGTACAAATATCCACTTTTCTTCACCATTCCCAATCTTCTCCAAAGTCCAAGGTGACTTGTTATTTTTCAGCTATAGCATAAATAAGGACTTCCCTGATGGCTCAGACGGTAAAAGCATCTGCCTACAATGCGGGAGACCTGGGTTTGATCCCTGGGTTGGGAAGATCCCCTGGAGAAGGAAATGGCAATCCACTCCAGTATCGTTGCCTGGAGAATCCCATGGACAGAGGAGCCTGGCAGGCTGCAGTCCATGGGGTCGCAAAAAGTCGGACACGACTGAGCAACTCCACTTTCACTTTCATAGCATAAATTAAAGCACACTCAGCTTAGACTCAGACTCCTGAGTTCACACAGTGGTGCCCCCATTTGAGAGCTGTGCCACCTCGGGCAATTCATAGACTTCTCTGAACCTCCGTCTCTTCACTTGTAAACGGGGCTACTTAGGGTGATGATGAGAGATGGTACAGAGCAAAGTTTCAAGCCGGGTGCTTAATAATTGATAATTCCTCAAAAATAATTCTTCATTCATGAATTTTTAAACTAGTTATGGGAGCTTCAAGCCCAGATTGGCAGAAATAAGTGTGTGCATCAATTCCCATTTGTCTTAAGGTCTGTCAGAAGTATAAAAATAAAAAGCTATACCTAAAGAAAAAAATAGGGGTGAGTTTGAGATTAGCAGATGCAGACCATTATATATAGACTGGGTGAACAAGAAGTTCCTCCTGTAAGGCACAAGGAGCTATATTTATTATCTTGTGATAAACTATGATGGAAAAGAATTTTTTAAATGTGTGAAGTGAAGCAAAGTCGCTCAGTCGTGTCCGACTCTTTGTGACCCCATGGACTGTAGCCTACCAGGCTCCTCCATCCATGGCATTTTCCAGGCAAGAATACTGGAGTGGATTGCCATTTCCTTCTCCAGAGGATCTTCCCCACCCAGGGATCGAACCCAGGTCTCCCGCACTGTAATCAGATGCTTTACCGTCTGAGCCACCAAATGAATAACTTTGCTGAACAGCAGAAATTAACACAACCTTATAAATCAACTATACGTCAATCATTTTTTAAAGCCAAGGAAAGAAGAGAGGACGCCATCATCCCATGTGTGTGATCAATGAGTTCCTGGAGAACAGAAAGCCAAGCCTCTGGGCACATGAAGCCAAAACAAGGAAGGCAGCTGGAAAGATGCTCTTCTCTGAAGGGCCCTGGAAATGGGGCTTTGATGCGTTCACACTGAGAGAGGGCGTGGCCCAGGAGAAAACCGACAGGTACGGGAGGAGAAGGAGCAACAGAAACGAACAGCGTGTGGCGAACAACAGAGAACCACGCGAATACTTAAGATCCACCAGGCGCAGGTCACCGGGGCGGGGGCGGTGGCATCAGGTAAACAACAGCAAACGGAAAGACAAGGGGGCGCTGGAGATCCGGAGCCTGGCTCTGCGGGTTCTGACTTCGCCTTGGAGGTGACTGGAGGAGCTTGCTGCTGAGGGTAGCATCTCTGCCCGTTCACGCTCCAGAGAAGCCAGGCACCAGGCTGTACCCGCATTCCAGGGGGCCCAGCTAGTCCACCCCACCGGAAGGAAGAGCCTGAATGTGTCCATCGAGGGGGACTTCCTCACATTGCAGCAGAGAACCCCACCCAGCTCCCAAGCCTGCCGTCCTAAAAGGAAGCCAAGCACGCTGGAGGAGCCTCAGTATGAAACGTAAGAGGGAGCAAAAGCCAATGGTAGAACTGAACCCAGAAAGACACACACAGTTCAGACAATCTATAGAACTCGAGAACTCGGAATTGCATGGGCCATTACCCACTCTTCCCCTTAGGGACTGACCCGAGACGTCACTCAAGAAAAGGCAGTGGTTGGTCTCAACAGACTCTGATTTAAGCGGATTCTGAGCTTGGTGTGTCTTTGTCAGTGTGAGCTGCTCAGTTGTGTCCGACTCTTTGCGACCCCATGGACTGTAGCCCACCAGGCTCCTGTGCCTTTGGGATTCTCCAGCTCCCAAATTTGTGGAGGGCTAAGTAATGAGTTCTTTTTTAATTTAATTTTTATTTTCTATTAGACTGTCATTGATTTACAATGTTGTGTTTAGTCTCAGGTGTACAGAAGGGTGATTTAGTTATACATATATCCATCCTCTTTTCAGATTCTTTCCCCATGTATGTTATTACAGAATATTGAGTAGAGTTTCCTGTTCTATACAGTAGGTCCTTGTTGATAATCTGTTTTATACAGAGTTATATGTCATTTATGTTATGCATATATATATATATAAAATATGTGTATCTTAATCCCAAACCCTTAATTTATCCTTCCCATGAGGTTTTATAATACAAGATTAAGTAAAATAATTATGGAGAAAAAGGACATAGAAAGGGCTCAGATGGGGGGTGGGAAGTCAACTGAAATCAGTGGTTTAAATTGTGCAAGAAAAACAAAAGAGGTGACATCAAAATACTCATTTTCCAGAGAAGAATAGAGGCTTTCTGTTCAACTGAGAGCAGCAAGTAAGCTGTTGCTTTAAAGGATGGCCGAAAACTAACGGGAAGGTCCAAGGTGGTTTGGGGAAGGGGGGACCGTGTGAGAGCTGATGACGGTTGCCTCTGGTGCTTATTTCATTTGAATTCTCATCCAGTGGTACCAGTGATTTAAAATTAAGACAGTGACAGAAAGATGATCACGGAAACAATAATTTGTTTCAAATATGTCCTACCAAGAAACTCAAAGTGAAAGGGGATTGGAAGATTAGAAAGCCTGGGGTGGGGGGAGGGGCGGAGAAGCGGGAACAGACTCAAGAAACCAGGCAGGATTTAGTTACCCAGAGATATCTTTGTCGACAGGACTTTTCCAGAAGAGCGCCGTTTTCTCGGCATTATGCTTGAGGAAATTAGCCAACATCTAAACAGTAGAACCAGGAAGCAATGAGCGGAGGCCGCAGCAGCGGCTGTGGGGGCTGCAAACCCCATAAATAACCACCCCCGACCCCCACCGCGCCATTAGCCTGACAGCGGAGGTGATGAGCACAGGTTACTCTGACGAATAGACGCATACTCCAGACGCGCTGAATGGGTTCCAGAATATATCATCAGGGGACCCCAGCTGACCCTGGAGACGAGGGACCGCAGAGCGGTACAGCACAAATCATGAGATGGACTGTAATTAAAGCGAACGGTCCCCGGCGTCAGAGGGCTCGGGGGAGGAGGGGAGGGCCAAGGAAGAGAGGACAGCGCACTTCGGGGACGCGCGGAGGTCACTGCAGACAATACAAGGACGCGGGGAAGAGGGGACTCAAATTATGATGCTGAGCAAATCGATTCTTAGTTACGCAGGGATGGAGATAAACTGCTCCAACCAAGATGTATAATTACCGGCTTTGCGAGCAACAAAAGGTAGCGATTGTCAGGACTTATCTTAAGGAAAACGAGAATCTGTAAATATACATCACACCAAATCAGAAAAAAAATATATATATATATTTAATTCAATAAACATAACGGAACGCCAACTACATGCCAGAATTCAAAGGCAAATAAGAGACCTCGAGGAGTTTGTGACCCAGATGAGGAGAGGAAACCATGAACAGGCTGGGTTATTTCATAATGTAGGAGCCCTGTGTGCATTTAGGCCAGGGCAGACATGTCCCCGTGGGAGGGTTATGCCGGGGGAGCGTTTCCATGAATGCGTGTGATTTTGAAAGGTGTCTACAGAGCGATGAGGGGGAGGGCATCACACGGAAGGAAGGCAAGCGCAGGAAGAGGGTCATGGCAGACCTGGAGCGGTCAGCGCCCACCCCTGGGTCTGTCTGGGGAGAGGAGACAGTTCCCAGGGTCAGGAGCTGGCGGGGTGGTGGGCGGCTAAGATAAGATGCCGAAGAGTAGGTTCTGGTCGGTCCTGGGAGAACTTGTGTTCGAACAGAGAAGAGGGATCTTTGTCTCCAGGGGGTGGAGCCCATCAGGGTTTCAGCGGGGTGCTCTGGTCTCAGAGTGATGGTTCTGGTGGAGGTGGGCAGACTGGGCGGAAGCAAGACTGAGGGTGGCGAGGGCTCTGTCTCCAGAGGCGGATGGTGAAGACCCACAGCAGGAAGCACTGACACTTTCAGAGTTCCTCTACTGACGTTGTCATGGGAACAGCTACAAATTGCCCATCGCTTCCCGCGTGCAGACGGCTTTACCTGCGAAGTTCCCTCGCTGACTCCTTGTAACCACCAAAGTTTTCCCTGTTCCAGGTGTCGAATTCTCCCTACAGCTCAGAAAAGGCGAACAACCTGCCAGACTCTTACGGGTCTCTACCCTAGAGCGACTCTAAAACCTGCCTCTTAACACCACGTGTGCTTCCGAGAATTTTTTTCCTAAACATTTGTAAAACTTATAAATCTGAAAGTTTGTAAATAGACTTAGTTTGGTGAGGAAAGCACGCCTGCACTTCCCATCACTTCCAGCCAGTGTCTCAGACTGGACCACAAAGCACTTCTTTCTGAAGGAGTGTCTTGAACTGACCCTTTCTGCCGCACGTGTAACCAGGTTTGCACACATTTCCCCTCTAGACTGGAGCTTCTAAAGGCAGGGTGCCCTGGATCTCTCAACCCCCAGGTCTCAGTAAGTGCCCTGCACACAGTAGACTCAATTACTGGTTGAATGAATGAAGGAATCTCCTGAGTGGCTTTTCAGCCTGTAAAAGGGCTGTAATGGCCATCTTAGAGCTGAGGTGGTGATGGTAAATCTCAGGACTTAATGTCCCCTCATCAAAGGACTGGCTTTCCCAGGGGATGACGGGCAGATTGTCTCTTCATCGGAGTGGCCTGATTACCAAGCTTTTAACTAGTGAGTGAGAAAAATAAACCAGTACAGAGCTGTACTCATTAATCCTTTAGTCACGGTAGAATCATCAAATAGGCTGTAAGTCAAAGAATACTACAGAAAATGCATTTAAAGACTAAGATATGTTTAATGCTTAAGAAAACTGTCAATTTTTTATACACATTGCTATATTTAAAAAAGGAGACTTTGGGAAAGTCATATACATACTACTATATTTTAAATGGCTAACCAACAAAGCCCTGCTGTATCACATGTGGAGCTCTGCTCAAGGTTATGTACCAGCCTGGATGGGAGGAGGGTTTGGGAGAGAAAGGATGCCGGTATATGTATGGCTGAGTCCCTTCGCTGCACACCTAAAACTATTACAACATTGTTAATTGACTGTACCCCAATACAGAATTAAAAGTTCACAAGAAAAAAGAAAGAAAAATGTCCATTGTTCAGCCTTGACTTAATCACACAGCTTAATGTAATCACTGCATTTTCCCATCCTTTGTTAGAAAGTGACTCCCTCGCCAGTCGTCAAGTTCAATTTTAGGGTCCTCTCCTCTCCAGGGCTTACATGCCTCTTAGGAACCCCAGCTGTGGGCCAACTCCTCACCTCAGGCTGCTCCGGCTCCTTCCACCTGCTAAGGAAGGTGCTTCCTACACGTTGCCCACCTCGACCCACTTAGCTATTGGAGACACTTGTGCTAAATAAATGTAGGTCTCCCAGCGAGCCTGTTCTTATCATTCTAGAAAGTGCTGTCTCTTCTCTCTGGTCTCTTGGCTACACTCTTCACTGTGGACCGGCCAGGCAGGAAGCATTAAGGTAACAAGAAACCTGTCTGCTTTTATCTCTGAGTTTAGAAGGCCCTCCACACCTGAGTGCCTCCAAGGATTTTCCTCAGGACTGCTTTTTCCTTTCTTCTTTTCGAAACAACTCTCTCCAAGTTTTCTTCCTTTCTGATTAAATTTTTACTCTGTAAACCATGACTTTCCTTACTAGCTCCCTTATCATCTTCAAGTCTTTACATCCTTAGTGAAAAGGATTCTGTCATTTAACACAGAATGTAAGTTTTTAAAACAATCCTAAAAAAGATCCAAAACAAGCATTTTAATGGGGTTTTCTCTTAATCATCTGTCTCTTGGTGCTGCCTTAGTCGCTCAGTCATGTCCGACTCTTGCGACCCCATGGACTGTAGCCCGCCAGGCTCCTCTGTCCATGGGACTCTTCAGGCAAAAATACTGGGGTGGTTTGCCATTTCCTACTCCAGGGGATCTTTCTCACCCAGGGATCGAACTCAGGTCTCCTGCATTGCAGGCGGGTTCTTTACTGTCTGAGCCACCTGGGAAACCTATCTCTTACGTAAATAAGATTCCTACCTTTTACCCAATAAAGCGAATATATTTCAAATGAGGTCAACTGCATCTCTAAATACAATTTCCCAGCAGATGGAGGGGAATTAGTACCACTCAAGTGAAGAACCTAGAGTACTAACCTGGGGAGGCTGTTTTTGCTAGAAAGCTGTGTGCTCAATGTAGGAGCAATGAGTCTAACTTCCTTAAGAATCTGAACCGTAAATAACGCACGCAGCAAGAGTGTAGCAAGACATCACGGTTTATCTTTTTTTTTTTTTTTCCTTCTTATCCCACTTAGCAAGACAAAGGTGAGGGGAATGATGATTGATGCTGACAAAGGAGCCTAATAGCAGAACGAACTGTCATCAGAAGCACATTCTTTACCACCCTCGAGGAGCATGCTTGCCAATCCCTCCACAAAAGAGCTACTACTTCTATTACCATCTTCTTGGGTCTATTCCTCACCCAGGACCCATTCCAAATGCCGGAGTTTAGTGAGCAGTGTTTATGCCCCAAGGACACGAAAGGCCCTGGACTTAATGATACCACCTCATTCAGGAATGCCAACTCTGTGCAACCAATCAAAAGAAAGCGGGCCTGCAGGCCTTCCCGGAGAGCCTGGTGTCTCGCCCCAGCTTCCCCCACCTGCATCCCCTCCAGATGCTCTGCTGTCTCCTGCAGACCCTCTCCCAGGATGGCCAAGCGCTCCAGGAAATGCCCAGGGCAACCTTGTGAGCTCCAACACACAGAGCAAGCAAGAACAGCATCTTTAGTAGCCACATTCCAGGGCTTCAGGGTAGCTCAGCAGCAAAGAATCCACCTGCAATGCAGGACACTGCGGGTTCAGTCCCCGGGTCAGGATGATCCCCTGGAGGAGGAGATGGCAACCTACTCCAATATTCTTGCCTGGAGAATCCCATGGACACAGGGGCCTGGTGGGCTACAGCCCCTCGGCTCGCAAAGAGTTGGACACGGCTGAGCGACTAACACACACGCAAGATGAGTATGAAGAAAATTCAGAACAATACCAGACTTAAGTGCTGTTTGGTGTTAATCGTTAACTGATTTTAAATTGGTGGAGTCTGCAGGTTTAAACCAGAGCTGAGAATGGGAGTCATTGCATATCCAAATTAAAATGTAATCCATCTCACTTTCAGGGTTTGGACTTGAAGCCCAGTGTGACCAAGAGACTATAAAAAAGGTTCAATCTTTCTCTCATCATTTGGAGAAAAACTGCCCTGGATGTCCACCTCTCCAGATCTCATACTGCAGCCAAAATCTCTGAACACACAAACTCAGTCGGTAAATGATGTAACCCAACTTACTTGGGATAGAAAATTGTTTCCATAAAAGATCAATAGATGACTATAAATAACCCAGAAAGGTTTAGGATCAAGTATATTGGTGATATAAATCAAATTCATTGCATAAAGACTTATGTGTTAAGTTTGGGAACAATAGTTTGTATATTTGATGTGTAGGATGCTAATCATGTTTAAGAGAATTTGACATCTTAGAGAATCCAGAAGATTAGCCACGGTATTAAAATTTCTAATGTGATTAAGTAATTAATTTAGAGTTAATTTTAAGTTGACTTTTTTAAGTTGAACATGGAAAGATAATTTTACCAAGTTTGAAAATAATATTAGAATATGTAAAACCAACTATAGTCACCATATTTTCTATAATAAATATTCAATTTGTCCACATGTATTATATTATACGGGCTTCCCATGTGGCTCAGTGGTAAAGACTCTGCCTGCAAAGCTGGTGACTCAGGTTCGATCCCTGGGTCAGAAAGATTCCCTGGAGAAGGGAATGGCAACCCACTCCAGTATTCTTGTCTAGAGAATCCCATGGATAGAGGAGCCTGGTGGACTACAGTATGTGGAGTCGCAAAGAGTCGGACATGACTGAGCAACTATCACTTCATTTTAAGTATAGAAAATGTTTGGCATTAAGGATAAAATTGTGAAGCATTTCAACGTCAAATGGAAATATCCATACCCTTTCTCTAGGTAATGTTTGCTTCACTCAACATGTTTATTCCCTTTTTAAAAGAGTTTTACATACAACAGTGTGGAGATATGTCACTTAAACCAATTCTCCAGCCCTATCAGTGAAGAAACAGAGATGGAGAAATTCAGTGATTTGCTCGAACTGCGAAGGTATTTAGGTACAACTCCAGCAAGAGACTCCATGACCCCCAGTATCATCAGTGTGGCTTATTGTTTAATGAGGTGATGTCATTTCCTGGGACATGTCACTGATAGTATCTTAGACTGAACACAATAGTTGGTTCTCACTTTTCCAGACAAAGAGGAAGTATTTAAGTTACCCCCAACTTTACAGCTGAGAACATTCCTCTTCCTGGTTATGAACATTCTCTCCTTTGTAATAAAAAATACATAATAAAAAAGGTACAAACTCCACTGGCTTCTTTCCTAAAGCCACTGGAAAATCCCATTGACCTGAACAATGTTTTGTTCCAACTACAACTTACTCATTACTTAGAGTTTCTTAATGTCTACTATCCTATGTTTAATATCACAACTGTAACGAGTAGCTAATTCCATATGAGACTTTGCGAAGTGCTTAAAGCCCTGAACAATCCTCCTCAGACCTACTGGAGAAGGATCTTATGCTGTGACAACACTGATTACTTTATCTCTGCTACAAGCAGAAATCGAGGTCCTGTTCTGAAGTGTTAACATTTCTCTAGGGGTGGATGGAAAACAACTTAGGCAGGGAAGTGATCTGGCTTGCTGTCCACAAAGCACCCGGAGCCTTAGAAGAGTGGTATTGTGCCGATGCAAAGCTATTATTATATAAAAGCATTCAGAGGATAATAGCCAGAACTGTATTAAATATTAATATTAATGCAAATGGTGGCTAAGAGCTTTAAGGAAGAACTGTAGAAGTCAATAATACATGGAGTAAAGGTGTACGAAGTTCGCCAGTTCTAACTGTGCGTGCCACGCAAAGCCAGCAAACTGAGGACTGAAAACGAATTGTCAGAAGTCGTGCTGTTCGTCTTTAACTCTTTCAGCTCAAAAAATTAAATTATAAAACTAAGGTGGTCAAACACTTTTCAATCAGCATTGAAAATCAGACTTAAGCTCAATTTACTTTATTTCCATAGGCGAAGGCTTTTTTTTTTTAATTGGAAGCTAATTACTTTACAATATTGTGGTGGTTTTGATATGGCGACTTGGCCAGTTACTCAGTCAGACACGGATGCTAGAGACACTGTGGGTGTAATTAGAATCCCTAATCAGTTGACTTTAAGTCAGTCAAAGGGAGATGATGCTAGATGGCCCTGACCTTATTAAGTGAGATTCTTTTAGGGCTTCACTGAGTTTGAAGACTCTGTACTTTTTAACTCATTCTCATGGGTAGCAGTCTGTGCATCACACTCTCACAGTCTCATTCTGACTCCTGGCTTACAGACTGTGGGCTCGCTTAGACAGCTCCCGTAACGCTGTAGGCCAGCTCTCTGCAATAAATGGAAATATCTGCCTGTTCTCTCTCTCACTCTCTCTCTCTCTTACTGGTTCTGCTTCTCTTACGGCAGCCTAATACACGGTGTTTTTCAATAAACATGCATGTAGGTTGTTGGGTTTCTTGGGTGGAAGAATGTACTCTAAGCTATATAGTTTTAATTTTCAATGCATAAAGGCAAACAATTGTTTAATTTTGCTACCATTGTAGATGACATAATCTGCCATTGATTTTGGGATATCACTACTCAAGATGGGTGAGCTTTTCAAATGTACTCCAATTGGATTTCAAGTGAAATTCCAAACATAATGAATTATTGGGTCCTACAAATAAATGCTTGAATAATTTGGGTTGAAGAAAAGTTTGCACGTTTAGTATGGACCAAAAAAGGGCTCTCAGCACCTTGCATTCTTAATGCCTTATTTCCTCCATCCATTAGAGGAAAATTGCACTTGAGCACACACACCACCCGGCAGAGCAACACAAAATGTAAGATTGGGATCATCTTTCAAAAAGTCTTAGAAATACTGAAAATTTAAAAAAATTATAGTTTAGTTCAAAGTTGAATAATTAAAGTCATTTCACCTGGTTGTAATAATTATCTGCCCTATTTCTCTTAAGCAGTTTTGATATCTTAGCTGATGCCATGCATGTTTTATTAACCCCCTTTTAAGAAGTGAAAAACCAAAATATTTTAAGTGATCTTTCAAAAAGCAGCTAAATTAATTATATCTTCTAACTTCAATCCTAGTCAAAATTCCACAAACAATAATGTCTCAAAATTAAAAAGCACCAGAAAAAGGCAAATTCTAACACATTTATAGAACAGAATGTTTATACAGTCACTGAAAATTATAAAGTAATTCAGCTCAGTTCAGTCTCTCAGTCATGTCTGACTCTCTTCAACCTCATGGACTGCAGTACGCCAGGCTTCCCTGTCCATCACCAACTCTTGGAGCCTACTCAAACTCATAGCCATTGCGTTGGTGATGCCATCCAATCATCTCATCCTCTCATCTCATCTAGTGAATGGGAAAAAATTATATATAATCAATAAAATCAGGATAACGGATTCCATATATAACCTGATTTATAAAACACGTAGGAAAAAATATTGGGGAAAATGTCCACAAAATCTAAACAATATTTATCTCTTAAATTGTAGAGTTACAGGAGTTGTTTTTTTTTCCTTCTAGATTTCTATAGTATTATGTATTATTGTACACTTAAAATGATTTACGAAAAATGAATCAGTTGCTTTAATGATTTCTCGTTTGCTAATACTGGCAACATTTTGATATTAAAGTAGTGAAACACTTCCCCTGGGGGCACACGGTGCTGTGAGGATGGGAGCTGCCCACATCCCGTGAGGAGCTCCCAGTGACCTACCTGCCAGGGGCTCCTGCCGTGGGTCAGAGCTGGCCAGCGCCTGAGGCTAAACCGGGTGCTGACCACGCACGAAGCTTCTGGTTGGCTTTCGGTGCCCTCAGTCTTTTTGTGACTACGTTTATCAATACAGCATGATTTAGGAGGAAAGCCAAAACTATATTAAAGTCTTGGTAATATACACACACACACTAAACAGGTGTGAAGTCTTCATAGACTGAAGAATTTGCTTTACTTTTGGAGATTAAATTCATCATCTTCGCCTGCCTGCTTCACACACTGCCCTGTTCTCACGATCATGTTCTCTGCCTGTTCTCAAGCAGATGTTTTGATTTCCATTTTCCTCTCATTATATTTACTACTTTTCTCCCTCTGGGACTGTGGTTCCCTCTGTCAAGGGGCTTTGCTCTCTCATCTTAAGTTCTCTTTTGCCAGAATTATCTTTCTAATTAGAGATGAACAGATGGACAGAAAGTACAAGAAAGGGTTGAAAACAAGGGATATTTAAATCAAGAACTAAGAACTGACCCCAGTAATTTTGTGTCAGAAGAGTTCCCCTGCTTTCCTTCTGCGTTCATGTTCCCTGCATATGGCGGGAGGTGGGGGGGTGCATGGATCGAAGACCCTTAACTTCAAAGACTGTAAATCCCAGGCTGGGTTTCAGGCCAGACTCTCTCTTTCGGATTTCAGCTTATGTAACATCTAGTTCTGTTAGCACTTGAAAAAGAAAAGCATAGGGGGTGATGCTCCAGCCTTTGGCTTGCCTGGAGAAAATATTTGGGAGTGTGTGCATAGTTCCGTGGAGAACCATTCTGATCTGGAGGCAGAGAAAAGAAATTTTCCTTTCACCAAAACCTCTGAAAGGCTTTCCTCTGCTTGTTGATAAGAAATCAGGACTCTACATCCAGATCAGATAACCAGATATAATTTCTTCACCATCAGATTCATCATACTGAACGTCGCTTGTTATCTAGCATAATGATAAAGCAACCAAACTGATGACAAGTATTTTTAATAATAAAGACCTGACCTTCTACATTACAAATATATAATTATCATATATCAAGGAAAGAGAAACAGGTTTGGGGGAATATTGAAAGAATCACATTGGAGTAACAACAAATAACTTGGAAGTTACGCTCCTTGGGTAGAAAGCCACACGCACACACTAGATTATTTGCTGAAGTTTTAACTGAAACCGGGGCTGTTCCAGTTTCGGTCAGGATGACAAACTAGTTGCGGACGGGCGGCTACCAGCTCTGCCCCCAGGACTTCACTCTGCAGATCCGGAGAGATGAGAGGAAGTCAATGGATGTGAGGCATGGGCATCAGAGCTGTCTGACAGCCCTGGGGAGAGCAGTGCTTCCTGGGGAGTGGGGGAGAGTGATGGGCCAGAACAGACACTGTCAGGAGTGGGAATGGGGGCGGGTTGAGGGAAAGCAGTTTCTTTGCCGTATTTCCTTTTTGAGTCCTAATCCAGGGCAGATAGACTATGGCTGCCCATCAAGTTAAAGGCTGTGGAAGGGAGGAAAAGCTCATCTAACAGGCAGTCACTAAGTCGTGTCCAACTCTTGGCAACCCCATGGGCTGCAGTCCACCAGGCTCCTCTGCACATGGAATTTTCCGGGCAAGAATACTGGAGTGGGTCACCATTTCCTCCTCCAGGGGATCTTCCCAACCCAGAGATCGAACCCGCAACTCTTGCACCTCCTGCACTGGCAGGCGGGGCTCTTTACCCCTGAGCCTCCTGGGAACCCCATTGACGAAGATGCTCCAGACAAATGTAAACCAAAAGAAAGCCACATTAGCACATAAAATAAAAATTCAAGGTGAAAATTCTGTAACCGGCCTTATGTAACAAAATGATAGATCTTAGAATTTTATTCTTATAAACATTTACTGACCTAACATTATGGCCTCATAATATATACGGGCCCCACTGACAAAAGCACAAGAAGAATGAGAAGATTTAAAAAAAAATTAGTCCTGCTCTTGGGGAAAGGAAAGTATATTAAACTTCACTGGGAGACTAACATTATTTATAAGCCCAGTACAAATCCAGATAGTTGACAACATAACATATTGGTGAGGCCATGGGGAAATACATACATTTACCACTGCCAGTGGGAATGCAAAGTTATTCAGCACTCAGAAGAGTCTGCTTCTACCTAGAAAAGTTCCAAAGGAATTAACTCTTTGACTCAGCAGCCTTACTTCTTAAAATTGATCTCAAACATACATGAACACAAATAAAAAGTGAGATTTCTGCAGAAAGTATTTATTTCCAAAAACAAAAGCTTAGGAACAACCCAGATGACCATCAACAGCAAACCAGTTGAAAATTTTGGGTACCATCCACAAACTGGGATATACGTAGCTGACTATGGAAAGACTAGAAAGAGTCTGTATATCATGATTGGTAGGCTACATGGTTTTTAAAAAAGCTACGTAGACATAGTGGTTACTTAGAGTGTGAGTGAAAGTGTTAGTTGCTCAGTCATGTCCAACTCTTTGTGATCCCATGGACTATAGCTCACCAGGGTCCTCTATCCATGGAGTTTTCCAGGCAAGAATATTGCAGTGGGTTGCCATTTCCTTCCTGACCCATGAATTGAACTTGGGTCTCCTTCATTGCAGACAGATTCTTTACTGTCTGAGCCACCAGGGAAGCTCTCTAGGCATAGTGGTTACTTAAACTTGGGTAAATAAGGGGAAGGGAAAATTTTCTTCAAAAGAAACAATAAAGAATAAATAATAAACTTGTTACCCATGGGAGAAGGAGGAAGTAAATTTTCTGAGCAAATAAGATAATGTAGACAAGTTTAAATATTATCTGACAATATTAAATTTGAATTGGAAATATCAAAACAATTTTATGATATGCTTTGCTTTAAAAACTGTGTGTGTTCTCCAGGCTAGAAGCAATGAGCTTAGAAACACTTATAGCACTTAAACTGAGGTCCCTAAAACCAATTCCCATTAAAGCCTGGGCACACAGAGACATAGAAGATGCCAGGTCTGAGGGAGAAAGTTCATAAGTCTTTCTGGCATAAGCTTCTTGCTATGTCAGCATGAAAGGAAGTTATGTGGGTAGCCATTCTCTTCTCCAGGGGATCTCCCTGACCCGCTGCAGGCAGATTCTTTACCATCTGAGCCCCCGGGGACGCCAGCAATATCAAAGGCTAGCAGGATCGTATTTCAAGGACCCAGGGACTCACCTAAAGGTCTATCTGTTGGCCTCATGGCAGGGAGAGGAGGGGCTAAGCATGAAAAAGAATAACGATATGCAATAAATGGAACACTTCAAGCATGTGAAAGCTCACAGGCTCTTGATATTAAAATACACACACTGGTCGCCACTGGAGGTTGCTAAGATACAAGTCCATGATTGTGAAAATTGATAATGGCAAGAAAATTAAACATTCATCCTGAATTTCTTTTACCAACCTTATTTGAGGGTTAAGAAAAAAAAAAAGGTTGCTGAGGGATATTTCTCCTTTATGGAAGAATTCTGGATAATACATGCAGAAAGAACAAAAGAATTATAAAATCGCTATTTTGCCGTTTCTAACAAAATAATAAATGTCGGCAACAATGACCCAAGACCTCTGACTTCAAGTTTAGTTAAATAAGAAGCCAATAAAAAAAAAAAAAAGAACTAAGCAGGATTCCAGATATTCAGAAACTGAATGGATGATTACTAAATAAGTTTTCAGTTAAAGAGTAAATTACATGGGAACTGAACAATAAAACATTACAGGGAAAAATGTGCATCACAGCTCAAACTGCATGTAGCTTGTGATGAATTTTTTGGTGAACAAGAAGGTTGGAGAATAAACAGCTAAGCATTCAACTTAGGAAGTTGAAAAAACAAAGAGCAAGAGAAGAATAAACTCAAAGAAAGAAGAAGAAATAGTGTTGGTATGAGGATAAATCAATGAAATAGAGAATTACAACAAAACCAAGCATGATAATGTTTCTTGAATTAAGGAACATGAATCATTCAACGTTCTGCACTTGAAGTCTAAATAAAAAACAAATGTGTATGCCAAATAGACAAAATATGTAAAGAAATAAAGTTGAGACCTGGAGACGACCTGTCGATAGAACACAGCCCAGCAGGGCCATTTCAATTCTTGTTTACAACATTTTTCCGGCTCCTTCCAAATATAGGCAGACCTCAGAGATACTGCAGGTTCCATCCCAGACTATTGCAATAAAGCAAGTATTGTAATAAAGCAAGTCATATGAATCTTTTGTCTCCCAGTGCATATGAAACTGCTGATTACATTATCCTGTGTTCTATTAAGTGTACATTATGTCTAAAATAAAATGTGAATACCTTCATTAAAAAACACTTTATTGCTAAAAAAAATTACTAAGCATCAGCTAGAACTTCAGCGAGTCATAATCTTTCTTGCTGGTGGAGAGTTTGAAATATTGCAAGAATTACCAAAACGTGATACGGAGAACGGAAGTGAACAGACGCTATTGGAAAAATGACTCCAGTCAACTTGCTTAGAGTGGGGTTGCCCCAGACCTTCAACTTGTCAAAAATTCAATATCTGCAAGCCCAATAAAAACACATGGCAATAAAAAGTGGTGTGACTGTATATTGAATGCTACGAGTTAGATGAACTGGAAAGTCTGAAGAAACAAGACCGCCCTCACTTTAGATATCAGCTGCAGGTTCAGGGACCACCTGCACTTCAGACCCGCTGACTGCAAATTGGAGGGACTCCACATACCCGCTATCAGGCTCAATGCTTCGCTGAAAGACTCGCAAAGCTCACGGAAGGCCCTTACACTCACAGTTAGGTTTATTACAGACAAAAGACACAAATGAGCTCCAGGTGAAGGCAGAGATACCTAAGGTGCAGGCAGGCATTTCTGGGAAGGATGGGCACTGGCATCACACCTGAGGAAGCTCACCCCAAGCTCTGGTGTCCAGAGATCCTTCAAGAGTCAGCCCCATCCTGCCCGTAGGGCTGACCTGCATGCCCGGCCCCTCCTGGAGGTCTGGGCTTACTTTTCTCTGGTTACTCTAGAGACAGAAATTAACCTGAGTATTCCCCCAAAGCCACGCTGTAAGTCACATGGTTGGACTGTCCAGTGGCCAAAATCCCAGGCAAACAAAGACACTCTTATCAGACAGGATATTCCAGGAGCCTGGAGAGCCCCTCCTAGCAGCCAAGGGCAAAGGTCAGACTGCTCTTAAGGTCCAGTTCATTCTTTACCGCACACTGACTACGAATCTGAGGGAGTCAGACAGAGAATCCAAGATTGCTAAAAGCCCTCTGGGTGATTCTGATAAGCCAGGTTTGGAAATCACTGATGTAGCTTAAAATCATGGTGTGAAAAACAAGAAATGGAATGCCTTTTTGCGTTTATGACCACACAGATATTAAGAGGGGAGTCAAGTCTGGAATTTGGGGAATGTGGCTGAGCCGGAGAAGGTTCCAGGTTCCTGCAAAGCACCCCCTCATCCTTACGCACTGTCTAGCCCTTCATCAGCCCTCAAGCATCATCTACTGATTGAACTCACATCAATCACCCTCTTACCTACAAACCTGTTCTCATATTGTTGCAGTTAACAAACTATGAATTTTTGGAAAAGCACTGTGGAGATCTTCACGGCCTTATAATTCAGTGGGTTGGTGAGGGAGGTTTCAAGGCGTGCCCTGAGGAGACGACTTGGGGATAATTCAGTCAGTATGGTTTATCTATTATGCCAGCAAACTCAACCTTACCCGTCCCTGTGTCAAATTTCATTTCCCTGAAGTCAAACATTGGCAAATGTGGAAGGGCTATTGCCAATTTGATAAAACAAAACGGAAGATTCTTGCGGTCCAGTTACTTTTTGAATAATTTATCGTTCACTCAACTTCACCTGTGTTTCCCGCAAACGGGAATCTCAAACACCACGTGCGTTGCAGAGAGATTATTGTCTTGACTAAATGTCGACTATGCATTCTTCCTCTCTTTGGCTGTGCTTCATACTGTTACTGAAGCAAAAGAATCAGATGGGAATCCATTTCTTGTTTCTGCTTCTTCACTTGATGAAGCCTTGTTGCATAACCGTTAATTTTTTCCGTTCAACAATTGAAGTCAATTGCACTACTCACAATTGATAACATTTCTGCGATTCCTGATGTGGAATTAATGATAAGGATATAATCTATGTCCAAGGAATGGTTACCCAAAAAGGAGGTAAACAGAATCTAAAATTATGCTCAACTAATAAATAGTTGCTGAGCACGGCCCCCATTGCAGGGCTTCTGATGGCATAAATCTGTTTTGAAAACCAAAAATCTGCATTTTAGATAAGCAACTGGTGACAGCGCTTCCCAAGTGGCACTGGTGGTAAAGAACCCACCTGCCAGCGCAGGAGATGGAGGAGACGTGGGTTTGGTCGCTGGGTCAGGAAGATCACCTGGAGAAGGAAGGGCAACCCACTCCAGCATTCTTGCCTGGGAAATCCCATGGACAGAGGGGCCTGGCGGGCTACAGTCCCTGGGGTCGCAGAGTCGGACACACCTGAGAACTTAGCATGATGCTGTAGCAGAAGGTTGTAGGGTCGCTCTGAGAAACATTTTAAAATCCGGATATGAACATGTATATCACCTGTGGATATTTCCTCCTGGGCAAATAAATACTCCTTATTCCCCTAGGCTACTAAGAAGAGAAATAATTTAAATAATAAACTATGAATAGATGTTAAAAATATTTAAATATTCCTACTTGCTAAGCCTAGGGGTGCCTTTGTACCTTTTTATAAAAAATAAATATACTTCCTACATACACTTGGAGAAAAAAAGGAATTATTTTTTCCCAAATAACATGTGTCAAAAATAATAATTCTCTCCTACCCCACTCTAGCTCACATTTAGATGTCTGAACAAAAAGAATATAACTAAGAATAAGATATGAAGGAAGAGAAATATTTCCCTAACAATATGTATAGAGACTAACCCTACCCAGGAGCCAAGTATGGCAGAAAACTGCTATAATTAAGGATACAAAAACATGTTCTGCTTCAAGCCTTAATTTTAAGATACTTCTAGGTTTTCACAATTTTTTTTCAAGGATGAAATTTCTGAGATTATGCCTATGAATGCTGAGGAGGTCTTTACCAGGAAATGGTCCTTTATCTGTTTCTTAATAGATAGTAGGTGACATGTATAGAATATGTATTTACAGACCAAAAGGAAAAGGGAGCTGAAATGTCAGATTTGAAGCTTTTAAATGCAGTCTGCAAGTCAGTCTCAACATTTATAACACATTTTTTTCAAGTTCTAAATGAGACAAAAATGATAAGTTGAAAGAATATTAATGAATTGTGATTCAGTCTGCTGGGCTGAGTTTTCCCATTGATGGCCAATCACACTTAATAAGAGCTTCTATCCTAACTCCCTTCAGTTCAGTTCAGTCGCTCAGGTGTGTCTGACTCTTTGCAACCCCATGGACTGCAGCAAGCCAGGCCTCCCTGTCCATCACCAACTCCCAGAGCTTGCTCAAACTCATGTCCATTGAGGCGGTGATGCCATCCAACCACCTCATCCTCTGTCACCCGCTTCTCTTCCTGCTTTCAATCTTTCCCAACATCAGAGTCTTTTCAAATGAGTCAGTCCTTCACATCAGGTGGCCAAAGTATTGGAGTTTCAGCTTCAGCATCAGTCCTTCCAATGAATATTCAGGACTGATTTCCTTTAGGATGGATTAGTTGGATCTCCTTGCAGTCCAAGAGACTCAAGAGTCTTCTCCAGCACCACAATTCAAGAGCATCAGTTCTTTGATGCTCAGCTTTCTTTATTGGAGAAGGAAATGGCAACCCACTCCAGTATTCTTGCCTGGAAAATCCCATGGACGGAGGAGCCTGGTTGGCTACTGTCCATGGGGTCACAAAGAGTTGGACACGACTGCACGACTTCACTTGAAGCGACTTTCTTTATAGTCCAGCTCCCACATCCACACATGACTACTGGGAAAACCATTGCTTTGACTAGACGACCTTTGTTGGCAAAGTAATGTCCCTTTACTTTCCCTTGGGACATTTTAATTTCTTAATTCTCCAGCAAAGACTGTAGAACTCTCTGGAGTGTTGGCCCATGCCAACACTTTCCTCTAAGGAACCAACCCTCCCCAAGCAGATGGCTTCTTCAACAGGAGCGTCCAGCAACGTGGACATACATTGGAAGGCTTGGCCAGCTGACCCTCCCTCAGCTTCCCTGATAGCAGCTCCTGCTGCCTGTCCTGTCTCTGCTCGGCCTTACTCCTTGAGCCCCATGTAGATCAGCCTTCTCTCGCCCCTTCCTTCTCCTTCTGTCCTGGATCTGTTCTTCTTCCGCCCCCTGAGGTCTGCATAACCAGAAGAAAGTCTCGTGATAACATCAGTCTGGACCGTGCCGAGGCTCTGCGTGCCTTTCTCTCAGTGTCAGTTCCCAGGTAAGGACCCCTGAGGCCACCCGGTACCTGTGCTCCTCAGCCTTTCAACTCATGCACATTTAAAGGCAGAGAAGCACGGATGCCCACCCTCAGGAGTTCCGGACACGCCTCAACCAGCCTGCAGGTGCAGTCACACTCCCAATTAAGTTAGTAGAGCTTGACCGTGTCACTGGTACCTGTATGAACATGGCACCATTTTGTGATGGAAAACCTGAAGCCTGAGAGGCAGCCTGGAACCCAATCCAGTGCAAGCGTGCTAAGTCGTCCAGTCATGTCCGATTCTTTGCAACCCCATGGGCTGTAGCCCGCAGGCTTCTCTGCCCATGGAATTTCCCAAGGAAGAATACTGGAGTGTGTAGCCACGGTCTCCTCCCAGGTATCTTCCCAACCCAGGGGTCAAACCAGCGTATTGTATGTCTCCTGTATTGGCAGGCGGGTTCTTTACCACGAGCAACACCCAGGAAGCCCAATCCAGTGCAGGGATGGAATCAGCCCTTGACAGTGTTCTCAGAGAAAACCGAGAAAACTCAGCAGCACATGGGTAGGTGACCGAGGCCCTGACAGAGAATCACACAAGAGCAGTTTGGATAAAGACAGCCGAGGAGCTCTCGGTCATTCTCTGGGAGCTCGGGGTTCTAAGGGAAGGGAAGGTTGACCTTAGACCCTTCCTTCCCAGGGCCCCAGATTGTCATTTTGCATTGAGACCCCACAGATGATGCAGCTGGCCTCATTCAGGGTGGAGTTAAAGCTTATATTGTCTCTCTACTTCCAAGAAGTAGGAGGTGGGTCATGAGAGTGATCTAGGCTTGAGGACTGGTGTGGAGGGGGTAAAGGAAAGCCTGGGAACCCGCACTGATGTTCGGGGGTTCCCTGCAGTGGAGAAAGGGGCCTGGAGACAAGAAATTTTTACCAAACACAGTGGCTTTGAAATCAGCTTTGGGGAAACAATAGTAATGTTTCCTGTTTTCAGGTGTGAAGGTTATCATCTCTATTACTGACGAGGTGTTCATATTCTTAAAGCACCATCCGTGTGTAAACAAGGAAAGATGCAATTGACTTTCCGCCAACGTTCCTCATTGGGAATAACTGTTTGCAAACTTAAAGAAGGTCTAAGAAATTGTGGGTGTATGGTTTCCATTTCCTCAAACAGAAACCCCCTGTCCATGCCCTGAATGTTTCTATTTGCTTCTGTTTTCTTCTAGTAAGTAAACATAAAACACCTATGGCTGGCAAAGCGACAGGCAAAAATCAGAAAATGCCAAGTGAGACTTCTCATTTCAGGGTTGAGAACCAACACGCGTATACTTGATTGTTACAAGCGCACGCACATGAGTGTGATGTGTGTGTGTGTGTGTGAGAGAGAGAGAGAGAGAGAGCCCAGGTCCGTGAAGGTGGACGGAGAACACACTTGAAAGCATTACGTGGCTTGGCCTGAAGTGGAGAGAGGACAGCCAAGTCATAAAGTGGCTCAAATGGAAGGTGCAGGGGGTCCGTAGGGAACTATCTGGCCACAGGGAACCTGGGTCTGTTTCCCAAGAAACTAGAATTTAAAAAAAAAAAAGTCAAGAAGAGCGAAAATGATCTTCCCTCGGGTCCTAATTTTGGGAAGTTTTGTGTCCTTAGGGACATAATCCCTAAACGATTTACTGGGCATTTATTTGGACCAGTCTCAAGTATGCCCAGTTTTGTGAGAACATAAAGTCAGCCCTGTAAGACTAGAAAGCAGGAGAGAACCCCTTCACGATGTTTCTTGGATAAAAGCTAACATCCTTCACAAACTTTGGCTTTCCTGGTTTCAGCTATCGAGACGCGCCTGCGATTTGTGGGGCCAACATCCGTTCAGCAGTGATCAGCTGTGAGCTTGGCTCCAGGACGCCGGGCAATACTCGAACGTGGATCTGACTCACAGCAGCACGGCCAAGTGACTTCCGTTTACTTGCTCTGTGCTGTGCAACGTCATTACTGAATTACTTGCTTTCCTTATCAATAATAAAAGAGTATCTCACGCTTATTACGTGCCAACCCCTTTAAATGCATCATCCATTTAATTCTTCTGCCAACCCTGCAAGGCAGGTGCTGATGCTGTAGTGAGATGCATCTGATGCAAGGTTGGTGGGGGCAGGGGTCGGAGGGGCAGTGAACTGAGAGAGCGGAGTGGGAGACCCGCGGTTTACATGTTCTATTGTCTGCAAAGTGCAGACTCTCAGCCAGGTTTATCATAACCTAGGTACAGCCAAAGAATGCTGCGCTGCTTTAAAGAGACGATAAAGTAGGGGGATGGGAATACGGTCCAATAAGTCTATTAAGCTGTATTCTGAAGTCCTTCCACAGTAGTAAAAAAAAACAATTAAAAAGCTCAGTGTCTTGTTTCTTATCATAATCTCCCTTATCTCTTACATTCAAGTACTGTTTTGCTATAGAACGTAATATAACAGAGTGCTTTTGACCATTTTCCCCTCCTCTGGGGCCCAGATACTAAATATTTATTAATGGGAAAGTACCTTGATCTTAACATTTAAATTATGGGTAAAGAACATATTATGTTTAAAAAATGGAATGAATGACATACGGAAGTTATTTTAAAAACAAACCAAACGTTTTATTTCAAATGGATTTTTTTAATTGAAGTATAGTTCAATCCAAAAGGAAATCAGTCCTGAATATTCATTGGAAGGACTGTTGCTGAAGCTGAAGCTCCAGCACTTTGGCCACCTGATGCGAAGAACGGACTCATTGGAAAAGACCCTGATGCTGGGAAAGATTGAGAGCAGGAGGAGAAGGCGGTGGCAGACTGAGATGGTTGGATGGCATCACCAACTCAATGAACATGATATCTGAGCAAACTCCGGGAGACAGTGAAGGACAGGGGAGCCTGGCCAGGGGTCTCAAAAAGTCAGACATGACTTAGTGACTGAACAACAGCAATAGTTAGTTGACAATGTTACATTCGTTTCTGAGACACAGCAAAATGATTCACTTACGGGTGTGTAGATTCTTTTCCATTGTAGGTTATTACAAGATATCGAATACAGTTGCCCGTGCTATACAGGAAGACCTCGCTGTTTTTTTTTAGATATAGTAGTATCTGCTAATCCCAAACCTGGATTTGTTTTTAATGGAAGTAACACCTACAATGTCTTTAATAATAAAACAAACAACCAAAAAGCAGATGCTTCGGGGTTTACGGAGAAAAGCAGCAGGAGCTCCTTGATCCCTCCCACCCCTCGCACCCCTGCTCCTCAGAACCGGGGCCTCTTTTACACATTTTGTGTCTGGTCATCTTCTCATCGATAAATAATGCAACCACATTGCTGCCTTGAATCACCAGTTTTAAGCATCATCAATCGATTTCCACCTGGTAAGAGAAGGCAGACATGAGTTAGATCCAAGCCAAGCCTGGCTGTGCTGAAAAGAAAAGCGAGTTTTGAAATCAGGGGGAAGGACACATCTTCAGTGGCCAGCTGTTATTTGTATTGCCTTAAAAACTAAGAATGTGACCTTTGGCCTCTCCAAATAATGGAGTCCATCCTGCAGTCCTTCAGGGACAGTGGAGACACACATAACCAAAGGATTCTCGTAGAAATCCTTTTTCTTTCTACTTTGTTTTCACTCATCCCCTTTGGCTTGTCTGGTTGGATAATCCTGGACTCTTTAGATTCCAAGGGGGCTGTGTGTGCTGGCTAAAGAAACCCAACACCATGCAAAGGCTCCAGGAAGTCGTCTTAAGGAGTAAGTATGTTTTGTAAACAGATGACTGGCATCGGACTGAATACACGTCCTCGTAAGCCACCCCTTGTTTGCACTCGCTAATAGTCTTCAGGATTTGAGCCAAGGATTTAGCTTCAACTTCAGTGTAGCCAGCATTAGGATATGCTAGCAACACAGTTGTTCTCACATCCCGGTATTTTCTTCATTTACAAAGTCATAAACTTCTTAAAATAAAAGGCACAGCCTTTTTTCAACATGAACCTACTCGAGCATAATCCTAGCTATCTTTAATAATACAGGAAATAAAAAGAGCATGGTTTGGAAATAGACGAAGGGAAGCGTGGATGGATGAGAACTAAAATAGCTGGGTTTGCTGAGTAGTTCCCAGTGTTTATTCTGGGAAACCTTGGGATTATTTATATGATCTTAAAATATTCTCAACAGTCTAGAGATATGGCAAAGCCTAAATAGTTTTGATTTGAAAACCAACATAATTAGACTTTTTTTCCTGACATATTTTATAGGGTTGGCCAAAAGGTTCATTTGGGTTTTTCCATACGATGTAATGGAAAAACCCAAACAAAGTTTTTGGCTAACCCAATATAATATAGCTGAAGCAGGAAGAACAAGAACAAATACATGAAAAGAACTGTCAGCTCACATTCAAGCAGATGTGGATTCTGTGGCTCAGGTTCAGAGACACAGGAACGTATGATCGTGTTAGTCGCTCAGTCATGTCCGACTCTTTGTGACCCCATGGACTGTATTGCACCAGGCTCCTCTCTCCAAGGATTTCTCCAGGCAAGAACACTGGAGTGGATGGCCATTCCCCCCTCCAGGCGAACTTCTCAACCCAGGGATCGAACCTGGGTCTCCAGCATTGCAGGCAGAATTTTTACCATCTGAGCCACCAGGGAAGTAAACGTGTATGATTACGACCCTCTAATATTTTAAAAATGACAGTGAATCTTTGGGTCTCATACCATTCACACTATGTTGCATATTATGAAAATTAAGAGCTCCTGGCATTTCAGACAAGTCAGAGCATGAGAGTCTTGAAGGAGATGTGGCTTTTGTTCACCTTCCTTTCCCTGACTTAGACTGCAATAATATCGACACTGTCTATTCCAAACGCAACTCAAAAACATAATTATCACAGAATCAGGAAAACCAGGCTTGTAAAAAAAGTTTCCTGAATACAGATCTGTTTACGCATTTTATTTACGTGAAGACGAGACATTAACAAGCATGAGGACCTGCCCAGTTGTGTCGGTGTGGCAAATCCATAAGGGGAGACGACAAAGCCTTCCTGGAGCCAGGAGCCGGTGGAGAAGGAGTCCAGAAATAGGAAGGGAAAGAGCTCACAGTTCAGGCAATGAGGACGTCATGGAGCGGCAAACAGAACAACTTTCAGGTAACTAATTGAATCTGGAAGACAAGCTGTTTTTCCTGATCAGAACGAAGTCTTGAACCGTAACTTGGACGTTATCGCCAGACACGTTTCTACTTTTCCTTCCATGATTGCTCGACACGTGTCAGAGTGTGGAGGAAATAGCAGAGGCAGCATCATAACGTGCCCTGAGTTGATTTCTTCGCACTTGATTGAATTCACCAACAGAAAGGCTTCTGTCTGGTTTATCAATCATTCAGTTGTCACAAGTATCATTTCATGATATTAATTCTGAACCTAAACTGAGTTTGGTTCAAGGTTGAGTTTGCTTATCTGAGCTATGTCTTTTTTTTTTTTTAATTTTTTTTAAATACTCTTTTATGGGGAGGAATTAAAAAAATCAAGAGGAAATATCACCACAGGTTTCAACCTTGTGGACACCTGTTAGAGATGACAGCTAAACAGATTTAAGGGACCAGGCCCTCTTAGAACATGAGCTAATACACCAGGGAGCGTCTCCAAAATCCTGAAGACTGGTCATGGCTCCGCCACTGATGCGGTGTATCATTTGACGTGTGTCACTATGCCAGGAATCACTATTTTCTAAATAACAGTGGCTTACTTCCGAAGGGGTTGGTAAGCTGTCTAAGTCATAAACAAACAAATAAACAAACAATTTTTTTAAGATTTTTCTTCTTCTATGACACACCTTCCATCACTACCTGAGTACAGAATAAATCCTTATGAGTGAGGGTGGTGTTTATTTTTAAAAGTACTGCGTGCTCCCTGGGTGTGAACACAGGTATTTATCGTAGCAGTTAGCAAATGCCATCAAGTTAACCATTTCCCTCTTAGGCCAGTAAGTCACCAACAACCAAAGGCAGAAAACATGTTATCAGATGCAGGCTGTGATTTAGAAAGTGTTTACCTAGAAGCATCTGATATAGAAAAGAAAGTTGGATTTCTCTTGGAAGACTTTGCTTGAAATCTGGTCTGTGCCCCTGAAGGCGGCTTGACCTTGAAGAAGTCACCTCAACCTTCGGAAGCCTGGGCTCCCTTCTTTGTAGCAGGAAGAATAACATCCCTCTCACCCAGCGGCTCTAAACATTCTGGGGGTTTAAAGTCTTGGGGGGGCTCTTTTAAACTGTCATGGCAACGCTACATCAAATTTTGAGATCCTCACTTGCATTTAGACTGTTTCTGCACACGAAGAACAAGTTAAAAGATTCCACCGGAGAAAGAGGACAGCGGGATTCAGTCGACTTACCAGATTCAACTTCCCACAAACTAAGTAACCATTTCAGTTCCTAATTATTTTGGCGTTGTTTAGACACAAGCACAGAGAACCCAGAAGCACAGCAAATGTTTACCTTTGAACTTCAGAAGCATCCCCCAATAGTATTTTTTTTTTAATTTTCAACTTCTTCGCCAGTGCTCCCATCTGAGAAAAAAGACTGAATTTTGGAAAGAATTTACAGGGATTCCATTCCCACGGTATCATGCACATTTTAGCGAGTGGTTAAATTTTGTTCCGAATGATTCTATAGCTGCTACAGGCAGTGACACAGATTGGAGAATTGGGACAACTCGAGAGAACACTCAATATTAAAAGTAATTATGCTTTCCTCCTCGATGGCACTATCTCAGATGATATTTTTCTCTTAATTATGTAATTAATTGCCTCAGTTCTTCATTTCACTCTGAAACACTGTGAGACACCACCGTCTCAGAAAGTAAACTACTGGGGATTGTCCACCCACCAAAACACCAAGGAGATAGAGAAAATAAAAGCTGCGATGGAATAAACGCATCGCCAAGACTCTCAATTATAATACGGTTTTGTCGCTGTTTAGTCGCCAAGTCGAGTCTGCTTTGCCACCCCAGGGACTGTGGGTTCTTGACTGCTGAGTCACAAGGATGCATAATAGTTTTGCATGAGAACAAATAGCCAGGTACAGGAGATGAACACATTAGTGCTGAGAGTGAGACTTCACTGACACCGCAGAGTGGCCCACAGGGCCTCATACCTTCGTGGAACCGGGATGCATACAGTTCCTGGACCAGATATTTAAGTGGCACTGTGTGAGCCAGAGGAGGTTTACGAAGCTCCACGATCACGCATACGACCATTCCATCAGCGAAACACCAGCTTACGGTGGTCTGTGCGTGGTCTTGGATACATTCAAGATTTCGAATTTCTCCTCTAAGGCAATGACCCCCAGATTCTATGTCTCTAGACCAGATTACTATTCTGAGCTCCAACCCAGAAACCTAACTCATCAGGGGACGATGCTCTTGGCATGTAGATGGGTAGCCTACACCACATGTCCAAACCTCTAGTACAGTGGAGTGTCGGTACCAGTGGGGGAATGGTTCCAGAACCTCCTCCTTCCACGTATACCCAAATTAGTAGATGCTCAGCTTTTTATATAAAGAGATGTGGTATTTGTATGTAACCTACACACATATTCCCAGGTACTTTAATCACCTCTAGATTACTTATAATACTTAACACAGTGTAAATGCTATGTAAACAGTTGCTGGAGTGTGACAATTCAAGTTTTACTTTGGGGAAATTTCTGGGCTTTTTTAAATAGATATTTTTGAATCACAGTAGTTGAATGTGTAGATGTGGAACCCGTGGGTATGGAGGGGTGAGTGTATGATGAAGTTTCAAAGGCACAGACTCCAGAGTCAGATTGCCTGGGGTTCCAATCCTGATTCTTCTCCTGACACCTTCCAAGCTGTGTGTCCTTGATCAGAGTTCTTACCCTCTCTGGGCTTTAGCTTCTTCACCTTCAAAGTGGTGGAGAGTTAGTTAAAGATTAAGTCCGTTCATGTCTGAGGACCTAAAATACCACTGACACACGGGAAGCACTCAATAGGTGTCGTATTCTTTTCTCAGGATTCTTCTCTGTCTCAACGAGTGGCATGGGGATTTGCCCAGTGATTTAAGCTGGATTCGGCTCTTGGACCAGCCACTTATCAGCTCGGTGACCCTTGGCAAGTGACGCAACCTCTCAGAGAGCCTCAGTTCTCTCCTTTGGGAAGCGAGCATTCCAGAGATGGCTATATGGATTTAGATGAAACCCAAGTATCAACAGAACGCTTCACTCAGGGCCTGGCATGTGGCCACACTCAATAAAGATAAGCAATTACTCTTATTTCTCTTGGACTCTTCTTCCTCCTTAAGTCCCATTTCTAATTACTTATCAGGCCTACTTGCTTTTAACACCTGTTGTTTAGTCACTAGCTCGTGTCCAACTCTATGTGACCCCACGGACTGCAGCACGCCAGGCTTCCCTGTCCTTCACTGTCTCCAGGAGTTTGCTCAAATTCATGTCCAGTGAATCGCTGATGCCATCTAACCAATGCATCCTCTGCCATCCCCTTTTCTTTTTGTCTTTTAACTCTTGCAAACCTCTAAATAACTCCCTTCTCTTTTTATGCTGTCTCTCCCCTTTGTCAATTTTCATCTCCTGACTGGTTCTTTGACCCCCAGCTTTGGCTTTCAAATCCATTTTTAGTTTTCCTCTAACTGAGGCATACCTGAGTCACAGCCCTGCCCTCATCCTCCAGCCTGTCTCTCATCTGCACCCTCAGCAGAGCTCGGGGAGACTCCACATCTCTCTCTGCCCCAGGCTTTACCTATCCGCCTGGGGACCAGCTCCCTTGCACAGACACGAGCCCAGCCTTTCTAAACGATCGCAGCTCCCGGTGGATCTCATGGACCCCTGGGTCCTGACATACATGCCTGTCCCCCAGGTCAGTGATGCCATAGGGGCGGGAAACAGCAGCCTCAGATACAAAGGGCAAGTCACACAAAGCCTTCTTTTCAGATGTCTGCCCTCTAGGAAGAGACCGCTATCTGAAAGTGTTCGAGAGACTTAGTGGGCAGTCCCGGGGTGAGGCTTCCCCTTCCAATGCAGGGAGTAAGGATCCGACCCCACATGCCTCGTGGCCAGTAAAGCAAAACATAACATAGAAACAATATGGTAACAAATTCAATAGACTTTAAAAATGGCCCATACCAAAAAAAAAAAATCTTTAAAATATAAGATTGTTTGACCTATAAAACCAGAAGTCATGTTTGATATGATCTAATATTAGAGATGAGAATACAAAGTTTCCATCAGTTTTCAGGTTGAGACATGAGAATTCACAGATGCCTTGCAAAGCGTTGCTGTGCGTGGGGCCTGCGAAGCTTGGGGATGCCATCCACTCCTCTCTGCCACTGAGGTTGTTTCAGGGGAGAACCCCCACTCTCTCCTGGTGTCTCATACCCTCCTCTCTGAGCATCTTGACAGACAGACAGACCAAGACCACGCCCTCCCCATGGACCAGCTGAGCGAGGGATTCCTGGGTGTACACAGAGGCACTTACTCTGTGTCCCCGTCTTTCAGCGAAGCCGCCCCTTGGTCATCGTGTTTGCCTCTGTCCCCTCTATAGTCCAAGAGCAGAGTCTCTGCCCCGTTCCTTTCTGTATTGTCAGAGTCCAGCCTCGTTCCTGACACAGGGCAAAATACCACATTGACCTTGGGCAAAGGTGATACATCTGCAAGACGAATCGCGTTTCACAGCAAGAACTGTCTGATATCTGACTGCGCCTTTTCTCACAACTCTTTCAGGTTCTAAACGATACACCTTGATCTGTAGCGGAGGCCACGAAATGGGTCACACATGTTTCATGTTCTCTAAGCCCCTGCTTGATAATGTTCCCTGTGACGTGTTAGACGGCTAAGACATTCACCTAAAAATATCTGAACTGAAGGTTTCAAACAGTGTTGCGCAAATCACTCAGTCTTCCAGAATTTAAGGACCCAAGGGCATAGTCGTCCCTTTGAAAATATTTTGAGTTGACTTCAAATTATTTATTTTCCGTAAGATTAAAGGCTCTCCTTCCAACTATACTCCTGAGGTTTGTTGTATTTTTTGTTAACCAGAACTGCACCCTTCGAAGGCAACTTGCCAAAAAATATCTTTTTTGATTTGTTTTTGTGGTTTTATTTTGGAGACGTTTGAGGGAAGGAGCTTAGTTTTCTTTCCTCTTTTTTTTTTTTTTTTAACTCTTTGTCAACATTTGAGTTACAATAGCTGCAACAGTGGCCAAGCTGATAAGAAGGGGGAACCTTGTAAAAGTACAAACCTTGAGCAAGAAAGGAAATTACCAAAGAGAGAATTTTCATTCTCCTAAAATTAAAAACAGCCTAAAATTAAAGCAGCATGACTGGAAGCCTCCTCTGGTTGTTTTTAATTGGCTTTTTTTTCCCCTTTTTTTTTTAATCTCAGTTTTATTTATTTATTTATTATACTTTACAATATTGTATTGGTTTTGCCATACACTGACATGTTTAATTGGCTTTTAAAGACAGCCAAGAGGTGACCCTGTAAACAGAAGACAGCAATCGCCTTTTCTCCGCCATCCCTCCGCCAGGAGGAACAGCATCCCCAGGATGCCGTAAACGGCAAGTAGGCGCAAAGTCTGTTCTCTCAGACCCCCTTGTTCTTCCTCTGTTCTCCGATTCTTCTAAGAATGTTGCCAACAAAGTCAGCCTTAACCTTGCAGTGCTTGGGGAAAAAAAGTGCAGACTAAGCTGTGATAAGGAATTTTGGCATCTCTTGAATGGAAGGTCTACAGACCGGCTTGTTCTTATCTGGAGCTGGTGGGGTGAGGATGGGGAATGCAGCGGAGGGTGGAGGCGAGGGCCGGGCTGCTGTGAAAACGCAGACCAATCAGCGGTTCGTGGTTCAAGGACTGTGGAGGAAAGGATGCCGGAGGCACCAGTCCAAGGTCGCTTTCGTTTGGAAGAGGAGCCGGGACAGCCCTGAGTATTTGGATGGCCCATTACGGTTCTCCTTGTCTTTGCTCCCTTTGACCTTCCGTTTGCTCCTGAGATTACTTAACAATAAAATCAAAGTGCAAGGAAGTGCAGAGTATTTCTGCAAAGATCCATCGACCTGAGTGATTCGGAAGGTGTGCATATCAGTTTTCACTTTTTCCCCCACGTTCTCACTCCCTTCCAAAGCAAATGATGAAGCCACTGCCAAAGACATCAGCTGAGTGGTGATGGGAACACTCTCGCGGTTCTTCAGACTAGCTAAACGTCTCATACAAAGATGCATGCTTGCAGTTACTGTAGTACTTTGATGCTTATTCAAATGTAGGAAGAAACTATATCAGAAGAAGAAAATGATGGAAGAAGGAAATGGAAGGCAGGTCCCACTAGGAGTAATCCTTTGGGACTAGTTTAATAACCCGTTTTGGATTTCTTAAGTCTGTTTCCAAGTCGGTGACACAGAGGACTTGTCTTAGGCAATCAGGCTGCTGTAAATCTGCAGAGGCGGGGGGGTGGGGCTTAAACAACATTTATTTCTCACAGTTCTAGAGGCTCAAAGTCCAAAATCAAGGCAGATACGGTTCTTCGGGAAAGCCCGCCTCCCGATTTGTACATGGCTTCTCTCTGTCCGCCCACGGGATGGAGAGAGGGAGCTCTGGTGTTTCTCCCACTTCCTATAAGGATGCTAATTCTATCACTGAGGTTTCACCCTCACCAGCCCACTTCAGCCTAGCTACTTCCCCAAATTCCCATCTCCAAACACCATCTCACTGGGAGTGAGGGCTTCCGCACACAAATCTCAGAGGGACTCAGTCAGCCCATAACCAAAATCATTATCAATTTACTGAGATTCCTTTTCAGTTAACTGTTAATAAAAATATGGTTTAATCAGATCTGTGTCCACGAAGACAAGACTTCAAGAAGGCTATTTTAGTAATCGAGACTCCTAACTCTGGTTCCTGTCAAACCCTAAAGGCAAGCCTGTGACTCGATCCTGGGGGTTGTTGTTTTGGTTTGTAGTTTCTCCTAAGAGAGTTCTTTAAAAGTAGACTTAATGATATCTTTGTAGATCATCCTCCTCCACACAGACAGGGCAGTCTGGAAGCTAGAGTTCCTTATGTTCCACCTCATTTGTCATCACAAACTGCAGCCTTGCAATAGGGAAACAGCTGTATTTTGTGAGGTGAATAAATTGGCCAGGCATATGCCTCCAATAACTAGGCTGTACTCTCTAAATCATGGTGATAAGGAAAGTATTATCTTATATATTTTCTTATGTAGAACATGGTACTACTTTTGTGTACCAAATTGTTTGCTGGAGAAATATCTGGATAGTGCAGAAACATTTCAAAATGCTATAGCCAGCACTAGGGACTATACTCAATATTCTGTAACAATATTCTAGAATCTCAAAAAGAATAGACAGATAACTGAAACTATAAATAGATATATAGTTGAATATATATAGATATATACGGATATATATATATATAATGTATGCTTATGTGGGGCTTCCTTGGTGTCTCAGCAGTAATGAATCCGATGGCCAATGCAGGAGATGTAAGAGAGGTTCTAACCCTGGGTCAGGAAGATCCCCTGGAGAAGGAAATGGCAACCCACTCCAGTATTCTTGCCTGGAAAACCCCATGGACAGAGGAGCCTGGAGGGCTGCAGTCCATGGGGTCAAAAAAGAGTTAGACATGACTTAGCAACAAAACAACAATGTATATGTGTGTGTGTGTGTGTGTGTGTGTGTGTGTATAACTGAATCACTTTGCTATATACCTGAAACTAACACAACATTGTGAATCAACTATACTTCAATTTAAAAATGCAATAGGATTTTTAAAAAATGCTATAGCCTTTTCCTTCCTGATGGCCAGTTTCTAAAGCTATTTGGCAAAAGTCTAACTCTTCAACTACCGCTATAAAACTCAAACTCCCTGCAGAAAAATAGAAGGGTGGAATATTAACAGATCAATGATGGCAAATCTTGCTGGTCAGGGGAGAAGTCTGCTCCAGAGGACCGTGGCGTGCTGTGACTCCGTGTTGTCCCCACTGCATCACTGATGACAAGATAAGACAGGACAGGAAGCAAGAGCTTTCAGAGGATTTTGCCAGGCCCTAGGAGGGGCTTAAGCCCCCTAAAAGTAGCAAGATGATATTAAGTTCTGCTTGGGTCAATGTGGCAAACATTCAATTAAAGGATTTCTCTCCAGAAGTAAGGGAGTCACCACCTTTCAGAGCATGTTTCTGAGTCCCGGTGTACAACCAACACAGCGCCTTATCAAGAAAAGGTCCCAGGAGAAGGGGGACAGTGAGCTTGAAAAGGCTAAATAAGCACCCATCCCAAAGTCCTGACCATAATGACTGCATTTAGAGCAAGAGGCCCTTACATCTATAGAGGTCATTTTTTTCTCTTAAGCATTTACCTTTATACAGTAAAGAACATCACTCAGTTAACAAATTGATTCTGTACAAATAATACTATAATAATTAGCAAAGACTTTTTAGAAACTGAAGGGAGCATTAGACGAATCAGCTAATAAATACTGTGAACTCTCCCTAACTGGTGAGTTAGCTTAGCTGAAAATAACGAGTTATTTTAACAGATACAACGAGCTGTGGTGTTGGAGAAGGCTCTTGAGAGTTGCTTGGACTGCAAGGAGATTCAACCAGTCCATCCTAAAGGAAATCAGTCCTGAATATTCTTTGGAAGGACTGATGCTGAAGCTGAAGCTCCAATACTTTTCACCATGCATGCATGCCAAGTCACTTCAGTTGAGTCTGACTCTTTGCAACCCCATGGACTGTAGCGCAGCAGGTTCCTCTGTCCATGGGATTCCCAGGCAAGAATACTAGAATGAGTTGCCATGCCCTCTTCCAGGGGATCTTCCTGACCCAAGGATCGAACCTGCGTCTCTTACATCCCCTGCATTGGCAGGCGTGTTCTTTACCACCAGTGCCCCCGGGGAAGCCTCCTAATAGTGCATAATCCTGTTAAATTCCATTATATCCATTGATGCCAGACATGTATCCGATACATAACCTTTAAAACCTGGGTTGCAAAGTGTTAGGAAAAAGCCCCATTGGAACACCCCACTGTTAAAACGCCCTCACAAGATGCGAACTGAAACAGCTTCCAATCATTGCACTCCTGCTGTGTGTGGGACTTCCAGCTTGGCAGGTCAGCCCTCTGAATCCTCACTAAATCTCCCCTTTACGGGAGGGGAAACGGAGGGTTAGAGGGTAAGTCACCTCACCCAAGGGCATAAACCTGGGTGTGGGGTGAGCCTAAGCTGAACGTTTCTTCCCAAAGACATTGTCCCATCCCAGCATCTACAATTTGCAAAAACACCTTCGTGCAAATCACACGGGTTATGTAGAGCTGAGCTTTGACTACGGCCCTAAAAAAGTATAAAAAAGTGAAGCATTCACTCTGCCAAGACGTGATCTGAGTCGGTAATATGAGAACGGCACTTAAGAACCGAAACTATTAAATTATAAACCGTCACAGAAATGATTGGAAGGGCTTTCCAAGGCTTCTAGCGAGGGACGGCCTCCCTGCCTGCGCATGCGCAGCTCTGCCGGCGCGGGTCCACCCCACCCCTCCCCCCGGCTCCTCCTAGTGAGTAACCTGTTGGACCCTGGCTACTGCCTCCTGGATGAAAAATGCGATCAGTGTTTCCGCTTGGACTGAAGGTTGTCTAACACCGTGTCGTTGTTGTTGTTGTTGTTTTAATTGTGTTTGGACACTTTGCGAGGGAGATCTTTGCTACCCAGCTACAGAAAGAGTCACATACGGAAACTTCCTGCGCATCAGAGTCTAAGCTCTTGCCTTTGCAGGGCCTCCCAGTTTCAGCATCGCCTTTGATGACCGGGCCTGTGAACAGCGTGCCCGCAGGCACTGTGCTCCAGGCGTCTGCTCAGACAATTTAATTTGCTAAGACAAAGGTTACCTAAGGAACCTAACTCCCTTTCCACGCACGGGGCAGAAGGGTTTTGTGACCCTGGCGAGGGGGTGGCGGGGACGGGGGGGGGGGGGGGCAGGACACAAAACCCAGAAACGCTGCCAGACCCCCAGACCCGAATGGTGCGGGAGGCGGGAGGCGGGAGTTTCAAGCTGCCGGGGAGGGAACTAGGGCCGGACACTCCCCGGTCACACACCCCGCGACTTGGCTGCCCCTGCCTTCAAAGAAAGCATCCGTGACTCCGGACCTCCTTCCTGCGGGACGCCCTGCCTTTTGTTTCTAATTTAAGCTTTCTTCTTTTCACTTTCCACTCCTTATTCTTTGAGGGTCTCTTTTTCATCTTTTCCCTCCTCCCTTTTCCCTTTTTTTCACTTTGTTTTCCAGCACAAATAATGTATTGTGAAATCAAGCTTAAAGGAGGATAAAAGAAAAAAAAAAAAAAGAACTTAAAAGGAATCAGAGATTTAGGGCCCTTTCTGATTCTTAAACCACAGGACTAGATCCCTTTAGCATCTTCAGCGGTCACTGGATCTATCAGATCTCAATAAAATTGCCTTTTAACTTTTTCACTCAACATTCTTTTGTAAGTGGTTTTCCCTTTCCCAGAAAGTTTTTGTAGAGATGCAATAATTAGGTGATGTTCTGCCCTGCCACTATGCCTCTTGTTTTTTCCTTGCCTCTTTCTTTTCTGCATACACAAGAGTCTCTGGTTTAACCATCTCGGCTACAGCTGGGCGTTACATTTGTCCAGCATCAGGTGGTGGGACAGTTGTGTTTCAGAACTGATCGTAACCAGTGTTGAATTCACCTATTTCTATTCGCAAGCTTTTAGGGGCACTTTTAAGGAGCATCAGTACTGGTGAGCGTAAAGCTGGTACTCTCTCCTCAAACACCCTGAGAGCCTGCAGGTTGCTATTTCTCAACCACAAAACATTTCCAGGCAGAGGCAGATAAGGCTTACCGTTCATGCTGCTTTGTGTGATATATAAAACTTGTGTTAAGTGTGTGTGGTGTCAGTTATTTTAAAAGCCTTTGTCATTTCTCAAATTTTCACTCCACTTTCAGAGCTGTCCTGATGTAATTCAGCTCTAGTTTTTCCTGGATCTGTGGAATGCTTCTGTTTCTAATTCTCAAGTCGTTTTCTTCACAAAGTGCAATTATATATTTATTTGTACAGCTAACCTAGAAACAGAAGGCCAAAGAAGAATAAATGAGCCTTGAGATAAGCCTGTTATCTTCTCTTGCCGTCGACCAATATTTCCTGTGTTTCCATGTGCCACGCCATGCTATCTAATAATTCTCTCAAGTTTCAGCTGATATGATGAACAAACTTAAGACACAAGCTGTTCCATTCTTATGGCCATGAAATATAAACCAACAAAATGAGCAGTGACATTGTAGGTAAGCCTTAATTGCCAGTCTGTAAAGGCAGGTTTCTAGCGGGTGTAGAAGTAGCTAGCTCATTGTCTAAGTTTAGAATTTATTTCTTTGTGTGATTTTTTTTTTTTAATTCCCAAAACTACCCCCTCAACCCTGCAATAACTACATTAAATACGTTCCTATTAATTCTACCCCCAAGTGAAAAATTGATACATTAACAAAAGCTACCACAAATACAGTTTACACTGAAAAACTTTCCTGCTTCCCCATTTAACTGCTCTGAAGTGAGAGCATTATTGGGCCGTTAATGGGTGAGGACACTTGATTGTTCAAGGTAAAATCATCGCTTTCAAGTTAAAAAAAAACAATGAGCATGGGTAAAGATTTTATTTAACTCATTAATAAAACAGAAAGGAGTAAGACATTAAAATCAGTTCAAAGAAGAATTTATAGATTAGACACAGGTGTGGGCCATGTGAAGTGTGATGCAGGAAGCTCACCCCAGGGCTCTGCGACAAGCTAGAGGGGTGGGATGCGGTGGGAGACGGGAGGGAGGCTCAGGAGGGAGGGGACATAAGTGTACTTGTGGCAGATTCATGTTGCCATAAGGCAGAAACCAGCATAATATTGTAAAGCAAATATCTTGCAATAATTTTTTTTAAGTGCTGAAACTGAATTTACAAATCGATGCAAGCCTGATAAATATCCAGTAAGGAAATAAAATGCAATGTTTTGGATCATCTTTTCTGTAAAGCTCAAGTCAGTTTCAGGGACTAACCAAATTCATCTGCTTTGCTGTAGACTAGAATCACTTGCATCCATACCAGCTTTCTACAACTTAACTTCTACCCCTAAAGAGTCATAAAACAACCAAGTCAACAGCAAGGCAATTAAAGGTTAAATTCCTATAAAATTGGTCTCCAGAGAATTGGCTAGCCCTATACTGTTCAGGACCATCGCCACCAGCATCTGTGATTATTTAAACTAATAAAATGACATTAAATTTAAGCATGAGTTCCTCAAACTGCAGTAACCAAATTTCGAGTATGCAATAGCCACAGGGGACTAGTGGCCACCACGCAGCCCAGGGCAGTTAGAGAACAGCTACATGACCGTATGACTGCAGAAAGTTCTAGAGAAGAATGCCACACTGTACATTAATGACCACAACTCAACTGAGAGAGTGCCCAGTAGCCCATTTGTCCATTTCCAACTCAGACAATGTTTTTCTGACAGAACAAAATAAGCAACAGCAATATGATATGAAACAGAGTATGCGAAGGGGTAATGGCTAGTATTTATCAAGTATCAACCGTATGCTAGGCACCCTATAGGGTGATTTACATATATTACCTAATTGAGAGTTTACAGTTTACATATATTATCTCATCCAGTCCTTAAAATTGCTTAACCATATGTATTAGTTGAGGAAACAGAGACTCAAAGGGATTAAATAATTTGAGTCTTCATAATTTACATACATTATCTATCAAGGCTTCATAATAACTCAGACACACTTATTAGTGGATGAATCAGAAACTCAAAAAAACTAGAGTAATCCACTTGAAACTATGTAACTATTAAGGGGTAGAGCCTCACATCTGTATAACTCTGAAGCCTCGCTTGTTGTCGCTAGACCAGACTGCCCAGTCTGCAGGTCTTAAAAGAGCAGTGAGGACAGGCGGCACAGGTACATGCAGGATACAACACCTGGGAATCCCCGGTGCTGTTATTCAGTGCAGCTCAGTTCAGTTGCTCAGGTGTGTCCAACTCTTTGCGACCCCATGGACTGCAGCACGCTAGGCCTCCCTGTCCATCACCAACTCCCGGGGCTTGCTCAAACTCATGTCCATCAAGTCGGTGATGCCATCCAACAATCTCATCCTCTGTCATCCCCTTCTCCTCCCGCCTTCAATCTTTCCCAGCATCAGGGTCTTTTCCAATGAGTCAGTTCTTCACATCAGATAGCCAAAGTGTTGGAGTTTCATCTCCAGCATCAGTCCTTCCAATGAATATTCAGGACTGATTTCCTTTAGGATTGACTGGTTGAATCTCTTTGCAATCCAAGGGACTCTCAAGAGTCTTCTCCAACACTGAAGGCAAAGGAGAAAAGAAAGATATACCCATCTGAATGCAGAGTTCCAAAGAATAGAAAGAAAAGATAAGAAAGCCTTTGTCAGTGATCAATGCAAAGAAATAGAGGAAAGCAATAGAATGGGAAAGAATAGAGATCTCTTCAAGAAAATTAGAGATACCAAGGGAACATTTAATCAAAGATGGGCACAATAAAGGACAGAAATGGTATGGATGGACCTAACAGAAGCAAAAAATACTAAAGAGAGGTGGCAAGAATACACAGAAAAACTATATATAAAAAAAAAAACCTTCAATGTTCTTTTTCAGTTCAGTTCAGTTCAGTCACTCAGTCGTGTCCGACTCTTTGGGACCCCATGAATCCCAGCACGCCAGGCCTCCCTGTCCATCATCAGCTCCCGGAGTTCACTCAGACTCACGTCCATCGAGTTGGTGATACCATCCAGCCATCTCATCCTCTGTCGTCCCCTTCTCCTCCTGCCCCCAATCCCTCCCAGCATCACAGTCTTTTCCAATGAGTCAACTCTTCACATGAGGTGGCCACAGTCTTGGAGTTTCAGCTTTAGCATCAGTCCTTCCAAACAACACCAAGGACTGATCTCTTTTAGAATGGACTGGTTGGATCTCCTTGCAGTCCAAGGGACTCTCGAGAGTATTCTCCAACACCACAGTTCAAAAGCATCAATTCTTCAGTGCTCAGCTTTCTTCACAGTCCAACTCTCACATCCATACATGACCACAGGAAAAACCATAGCCTTGACTAGACGGACCTTAGTCGGCGAAGTAATGTCTCTGCTTTTGAATATGCTATCTAGGTTGGTCATAACTTTTCTTCCAAGGAGTAAGCGTCTTTTAATTTCATTGCTGCAATCACCATCTGCAGTGATTTTGGAGCCCCCCAAAATAAAGTCTGACACTGTGTCCACTGTTTCCCCGTTCTTTTTACTCCAAGTCAAAGAAATAATGAATCTTGCTATAATGTCATTATTCTCAATATTTGTACTAAATGTCACTTCTGATGTTTGATTTAGGGAATAGAAAGTGAAATACAGGCTTGTGACCATCTACCTTAATATATTTTTTTCATATAAATGGATCAGGTCCCATCTAAATCTATAAAACATTCCCGCCCTTGTCACCTCATGCAAAAAAAAAAAAAAAAGCAAGACCAATGTTTACAAGATTCCAGAAGCAATGTGATTAAATGAGAATTTCAGAGCTGAGTAATTTTCTGACTTAATGGCACTTGACTGAGCATTTCCTTTCATCTTTTAACTTCTCTTCTAATGAGGAGCCAGTGTGCACACACATTTTCGGTGCTTCAACCAGAATGGAAATGCCTTTTTATTATTTTTCCCTAACTGTCCTGGTGCTGATGCTGAGACTGAGAAGAAGCGGGGGACAGAGGGGATGTTGGTGGAGTCAGAAGGCAGTCAGATCAGTGATTGAGCTTAGACACCCCTGCAGACATTGGTCAGAGCCTTGGACATGGCGGGCCTGGAGGAGAGGAGGAGGGAATGGATTCTTGGAAATATGATAGAAGAGAGAGGCTTGACGCGGGAGGTAAGTGCAATAACACACATGCTGTGCGCTAATCCTCCTGAGTGCACATTCACACACTCAAGCAGTGGGGCTGAGGGTTTCCAGGGTCCTTTCTAAAATGAACTAATCTCCCGAAGCAGGTCGGCTGAGGCACGGACCCCACCAACCCTGGAAACCCGAGCCAGCCCGGTGGCAGAGCTCAGGGGTGAAATCCTAACCCGCTAATCAGCTACACGATCTTACCCTTCGCAAATTCTGTGTTTGCTAAACACCTAGCGCATGTGTACACAGCACCGAAAGCGAACGCCTCTCGTTCTCAGCCTCCGGGATTAATGGTCTGTATCAGTCAGAGAGTCATGGACCCGGCACCCTCCTTCTCACTCGGCGGGAGTTTCCTTTTTCACGAGGTGAGTAAGTTGAAATCCGCGTGCTAGTGATTTGCCAAAGGTACCCCGCTGCAGAGAGAGAGCTCTCCGATTAGCCTTGTCCTGTTATAATCATTGGCTTTCCAGGAGTCATTCAGGAAATGTTCTCAGCGCAACTTAATACCCACCCTCACGAGGAAACACCGACGGATTTTGCAGATAGACATTTAATACGCAAATAGGCAAAAAAAAAAAAAAAAAAAAAAAAAGAGCTGTTCAACTCCGTTTTTATTTGAGGATCCAGCTAGTTAATATGTGCGGACCGTTGCCAAGAAACGTGGTAGGACTCTTTCTCTCTCCAGAAATGCCTAAGATAATTGTCTTGTAAAGGTAAGAAGGTACTCGAAAGCAGATCCTCTGGCATCCTGAGCCCTTCAGGTCCTCTGAGAGGTTTGTGATAATGAAACCCGCCTTTGTCATTCACATTTCTTCACTGGTGAGTTATGCCAATGCTCAGATTTTTCACTACCTAAAAACAGATTTATGGATGAATGAATCCTTTCCTCTGAAAGAAAATGTTTCAGCCTTCCTAGCCGGGAAGTCTCCAAAAGGATATTTGTTTAGATGATTATAAACTCCTTTGATACCCTACTACACTGAGCTTTGGAAAATAAATAACTGTATTATCCGTGACTGTAGCAGAATTGAGACTTCAGAGTATTCACATTTCCACTCAAACAAAGGAGCAAAGTGTAATCCGGTGTTTCAAAAATCATTAAATGAACCTAATACTACTCAGTGGGCTTAAAAATTAAATGTCCACAGTGTTTCTTCCTAGTTTATCTCCAAAGTAAGCAGGGACATCTCAAACAGGAGTAAAGGAAAGAAAGGAAGGAAGAGAAAGGCTTGTGCAGCTGAGTTATTCATTTACTTGAAATATTTACAGGAGAAAGCCTTGGAGTGATTTCTGCCCACAGAAAAGGTTCAGAACCTGGAGATCCCTCTCACTGCTGAAAGCTCCTGACTCCAGTGTGGTAGAAAAGATGCTGGAGCCCCGTCTAACACAGAGGAAGCAGACCAGGGGAGGCACATCCCCAAATGTGCTGGAAAACCATCCAAGAAGAAACAAAAATTATAACAACTTCTGGCTTACCCTCAAAGACTCAAAAAAATGTGTCTTCTAATGTGATAACGTGTCAGAAGCAGATGTAATGTCATTTAAGGATCAAGTTGCTTAATATCAGTTCAAGCAATAATTTAAGTATCTATGAATGGCAGGAAAATAGTTTTATTTCTGCTTTTTCGTTTTAACAGGTTGCTCCAGGTAAGACCAGGAAAATGTTTATTTGACTCTCATACTCAAATTTCTTTCACTTAACAATTTGGAAAATACTCCCCAAGACATATGTAGTCACCTAAATTCACAAGTGCTTTTGTATAAAATTTCAATGGTCAATTGAAATAAATGCATGACGTGAGAGTGACAAGGTGAGTTTTATTGAGGGTAAAATGAGGACTGTAGCCTGGGAGACAGCACTTTAGATAGCTCTGAGAAACTGCTCCAAAGAGGCAGGGCCACCTGACAGTGTGTGTGTGATTTTGGTGAAGGTGGGGGGGGGCAGGAACGTGTAATCACACACATGTTTTTGCAGAAGCTTGCTGCTAGTCTCATGGGGTTATTGTTAGTCACAAGGAATAGACCTCCCCATGGAAGGTTTTCATGCTCCTCTAGATATGAGGAGACGCAAGAAACTGGGCTTATAAAATCTTCTCCTGAAAATATCTATCTGAAGGCCTATCCTGCCAGCTTTTCCCAGAGCACAGAGCGCCTCATTCCTGATCTCCACCCTGAACTCCTTTCAGGACACGCTGAAGGTCAGCAATGGTAGTGTGCAAGACCTCATCCTCGTAGAGACAGATGGCGAGTGACAAGTTTTAGTTAGTGCAATTTAATCACTGAAGTTTTAAAGGAGAGCACAGACATTTTATTACATTTAACTTCATTAAAAATAGTTATATTTTTGTTTGGAAAGCATTGAGTTCCTGTGTATGCCACAGGGCATGAAGTCACCATCAGTATTCAGTTTGAACACGGCTACAGGCACAGGCCATGGAGAACAGGAGGCTTTGTGAAACCAAGTAACCTCAGGCAAGTTGTTTAGCTTCTGAGCTCCAGTTCTCTCCTATGAAAGGCTGGGTTTATAAAGCTTAACTAGTGAGAATTAAATGAGGTAAGCAATCAATAAAGTAGTATGTCAATCAAAAGTTATTGAGTAATTGTTAATTACCAGATGCTATGCTTGAAACTCTCAAAAGAATAATAAATAACAATAACCATTATTAGAAGGCTGTATTAATTTTTACCCATCACTTTTGGGTCAATACATGGTCATCCACCACTGATAACCCCCAAGCCCAGAAGATAATTAGCTTTCATTAATTTGAACAAATTAACCCAACCTTTGGAGAAGGAAATGGCAACCCACTCCAGTGTTCTTGCCTGGAGAATCCCAGGGACGGCGGAGCCTGGCGGGCTGCCGTCTATGGGGTCGCACAGAGTCGGACACGACTGAAGCAACTTAGCAGCAGTAGCAGCAACCCAACCTTAACTTCTGGATGAGAAAGGTGGCAAGATTTGTTTTTATTTTACAAATGAAAACAGGCTAAAAACTTCAGATACCTTTTACAAGGCAATAAAAGTCTCTAAGAACAGGCACAACTTAAAATCTTTGTTTTGAAAAAAACTACTTTACCATCCGCAAAGAAGTATACAGGGATAATGTGTTTTTGTTTTCTTGCTTTGTTCTTTTAAAATTTATTTGGCTGAGCCATGTCTTAGTTGTGGTATATGGGATCTAATTCCCTAACGGGGGTTAAACCCTGGCCCCCAGCATCAGGAGCACAGAGTCCTAACCACTGGGCCACCAGGGAGGTCTCTCAGGAGAGTGTAATGGGTCAGCAAGCACACAAAAGCAATGCAAGAATAACATGTCATCAATTACAAGATTCCAGGAATGAATAACTATATTACTAAATTTAACTATATTATTAAAAGTTCAGTTCAGTTCATTTCAGTCACTGAGTTATGTCCAGCTCTTTGCAACCCCATGGACCACAGCACGCCAGGCCTCCCTGTCCATCACCAACTCCTGGAGTTTACCCAGACTTATGTCCATTGAGTTGGTGATGCCATCCAGCCATCTCATCCTCCACTGTCCCCTTCTCCTCCTGCCCCCAATCCCTCCCAGCATCAGGGTCTTTTCCGATGAGTCAGCTCTTCACATCAGGTGGCCAAAGTATTGGAGTTTCAGCTTCAACATCAGTCCTTCCAAAGAACACCCAGGACTGATCTCCTTTAGAATGGACTGGTTGGATCTCCTTGCAGTCCAAGGGACTCTCAAGAGTCTTCTCCAACACCACAGTCCAAAAGCATCGACTCTTCGTCACTCAGCTTTCTTTATAGTCCAACTCTCACACCCATACACGACTACTGGAAAAACCATAGCTTTGACTAGACGGACCTTTGTTGGCAAAGTAATGTCTCTGCTTTTGAATATGCTATCTAGGTTGCTCATAACTTTCCTTCCAAGGAGTAAGCATCTTTTAATTTCATGGCTGAAGTCACCATCTGCAGTGATTTTGAAGCCCAAGAAAGTAAAGTCTGCCACTGTTTCCACTGTTTCCCATCTATTTGACATAAAGTGATGGGACCAGATGCCATGATCTTCGTTTTCTGAATGTTGAGCTTTAAGCCAACTTTTTCGCTCTCCTCTTTCACTTTCATCAAGAGCCTCTTTTAGCTCCTCTTCACTTTCCGCCATAAGGGTGGTGTCACCTGCATATCTGAGGTTATTGATATTTCTCCCAGCAATCTTGATTTCAGCTTGTGTTTCATCCAGCCCAGCATCTCTCATGATGTACTCTGCATATAAGTTAAATAAGCAGGGTGACAATATACAGCCTTGGCGTACTCCTTTTCCTGTTGGGAACCAGTCTGTTGTTCCACGTCCAGTTCTAACTGTTGCTTCCTGACCTGCATACAGATTTCTCAAGAGAGCAACTCATACTAAATGGTCCTGTGTCTCTATGGTTTATAGAAGAAAAGTCTGTTTTGTTTAGCACTCCCACCTGCAATGCCTGAGAGGGACTACCTGCAGTCTTTGGTTACGTTGAGATTTTAGTAAAGCAATGGGTCAAATTTTGGGTCTCTTTCTTGCTTTATTTTTCATTTCTTTTTTTATGTGTTAATTGGCAATTTATGTTTGTTCTTGAACACATGTCATCATCTCCCTTAATTTTTTTCTATAACATTGGTAGTCTTTTTTTTAAGTGCTTTGAAAAGTTCTTTTAATATTAAGTATTTGTTATGGTTATAGTTTTAGGTATATTTTTGCCAGTCTCAAAGTTTTATCTTTTAACTCTTTTTATGCTGTCATATATTTGCTATAGAAGCTTTAACTTTCTATGTTAGAACTCTGTTGATCATCTCTGATAAAAATTCTAAGATTTGTATCTTTCTTAAGAAGCCTTTCCCTGTCTCATTTTGGATGGACATGTACACACTGCTATATTTAAGGTAGATAACCAACAAGAACCTACTGTAGAGCACCAGGAACTCTGCTCAGTGTTATGTGGCAGCCTGGACGGGAGGGGAGTTTGGCCGAGAATGGATGCATGTATATGTCTGGCTGAGTCCCTTCCTATTCTCTTGAAACTATCACATTGTAATCAGCTATACTCTAATACAAAATAACAGAGTGGTTCCAAATAGGAAAAGGAGTACGTCAAGGCTGTATATAGCCACCCTGCTTATTTAACTTCTATGCAGAGTACATCATGAAAAACGCTGGGCTGGAAGAAACGCAAGCTGGAATCAAGATTGCCGGGAGAAATATCAATCACCTCAGATATGCAGATGACACCACCCTTATGGCAGAAAGTCAAAGGAACTAAAAAGCCTCTTGATGAAGGTGAAAGAGGAGAGTGAAAAAGTTGGCTTAAAGCTCAACATTCAGAAAACGAAGATCATGGCATCTGGTCCCATCACTTTATGTCAAATAGATGGGGAAACAGTGGAAACAGTGTCAGACTTTATTTTGGGGGGCTCCAAAATCACTGCAGATGGTGATTGCAGCCATGAAATTAAAAGACGCTTACTCCTTGGAAGGAAAGTTATGAGCAACCTAGATAGCATATTCAAAAGCAGAGACATTACTTTGACAACAAAGGTCCATCTAGTCAAGGCTCTGGTTTTTTCCAGTGGTCATGTATGGATGTGAGAGTTGGACTGTGAAGAAAGCTGAGCACTGAAGAGTTGATGCTTTTGAACTGTGCTGTTGGAGAATACTCTTGAGAGTCCCTTGGACTGCAAGGAGATCCAACCAGCCCATTCTGAAGGAGATCAGTCCTTGGTGTTGTTTGGAAGGAATGATGCTAAAGCTGAAACTCCAGTACTTTGGCCACCTCATGCAAAGAGCTGACTCACTGGAAAAGACTCTGATGCTGGGAGGGATTGGGGGCAGGAGGAGAAGGGGACAACAGAGGATGAGATGGCTGGATGGCATCACGGACCCGATGGATGTGAGTTTGGGTGAACTCTGGGAGTTGGTGATGGACAGGGAGGCCTGGCGTGCTGCGATTCATGGGGTCACAAAGAGTTGGACTCGACTGAGCGACTGAACTGAACTGGACTGAATACAAAACAAAAGGCTTTTGTTTTAAAAAAGCACTGTCGAAAAAGGCCTTCTTCAGCTCGAATTTATAAGATCTTTTCTTTTCTGTTCTTCTTATTTCTTTATGCATCTTTTTGCTGCGCTGCATGGCATGGAGGATCTTAGTCTCAACCAGTGATGGAAACTGGGCTTCGTGCAGTGTGGAGCCCTAACCAGTGGCTTGTCAAGAAAAAAGAAATTCCTTTTTTTTCAGGTTTTATTTACTAAGTCTGCATCTTTAGAAATTTCTCCTACTGGATCTCTACACTTCTCTGCATTGACTTAAAACGCCAGCCCGACAGTCAGGTTCTGTAGGAGAGCGATTACGACGATGCTCGCAATTAATGCCTTCCATGCGTCAGGTCCTTCACCTCCTGCAGAGAGCTTTCTCCACTTTTCCTCTGCGCCCGCCTTGCTGCTTTGGCCAGGGCAGTGCAGCCCACGGGATGATGTGCCTCTGTCAAGGGGCCATGCCTCCTTCTGCTCTCTCTCTCTATCAACCGCCTGGATCAGCCGATTAAAGCCTGAGGGACCACTGAGAGAAGCACCCACATTCCTCAGCTCGGGCCGTTTTGAACCTGTTTACAGCCAGCTCACCCTCAGACGAGCCAGGAGAGCCCAGCCCAGCCTGGAGTGGCCCAGCTGGCTTATGGATCCATGAGCGGTAACAGATGCTTGTTAGTTTAGACCATTGAGATTTCATGAAACAACAGTGCTGTCTGATAGGCACACTCAGTTCTTATTCGTACAGTTTTCCTGGATTGGATGGTTTCCCATTGACTCTCGGCATGTCCCTGCAGTGTGTATTTCCACGCCACCATTCTACCAGGGATTTTCTGCCAGATTCTCGGCAACATCCAGTGTGAGGCATGATGAATGGCAGTCTTCTGTTTGGGACGCCACACACTCTTCCACGCGCCCTAAATGCTTTTGGGGGTGGGGTGGTTTCCTTTCCTTTGTAAACATCCATCCAACACCTACTGCTTGCCTGGTGCCACACTAAGCCCTCTAGCCGCTCAAAGAACTCTCATGGACTGGTGTCTTGGGATAGAATAGCACAGCCCTCATGGTGCTTCACATATTGGATAACTTTGGACTCAAGAAATAAATTTTTTTTTTAATGTTTATGTCCTGTCCTACAGCAAAGCAAAAGTCACTCTGATAACCAGAGGCAGAGCAGCACCCTCTTTGGCTCAAGAGTGCTTGGAAAGAAGAAGAAAGGGGGAGAAGAACATCTCATAGTAAGTATTGGGTTGGCCAAAAATATCCTTTGGGTTTTTCTGGAACATCAGTGGAACCCTAGCTGAATTTTCTGATCAACCCAATACCTACTCTGAAGCCCTAATACTTTGGCCACCTGAAGTGAAGAGCCTACTCATTTAAAAAGATCCTGATGCTGAGGAAGATTGAAGGCGGGAGGAGAAGGGGACGACAGAGGATGAGATGGTTGGATGGCATCACCAACTCAATAGACATGAGTTTGAGCAAACTCTGGGAGATTGTGAAGAACAGGGAAGCCGGGTGTGCTACAGCTCATGGGGTTGCAAATAGTTGGACATGACTTAGCGACTGAATAACAATACCTACACTAATAATTCAATGATCTGTTATTTTTTATTTTGTCAATGTAAAAACTGAGTATCCCTGCGAAAACAAAATTTTCCATTTTCCCAAATGTTCTGAAAAGCAGATATACCAGTTTCCCGAGAGGGCAGCAGTCTGGATAATCCAGCAGCTAAAAGGTGTTCTATTTCTAACCTTCATTTAAATCCTCATTCCTTTTTCCATCTCACACAATAAAGTCAAAGACTCCGTCTGTCTCTCACTTTCTATATTAATAAAATTGTAGCATCTTGTGAGGTTTAATTAGATAATAAAGCACTTCGAGGCTCCTCCTTGGTAAGTCTGTGAGAGTGAAGAATACTGCTATTTTAAGTCATCATATGCACTGAAAAATTTTCCACTAAAATGTGCATACACACTTTTAAAACTCTGGACAATCGCATCTGCTCTGGGTAGAGTGAAAAATAAGGACTGATGAGAACCTTCATCCCTGGATGGATGAACTATGTCGTGCTCACTCGCTTTTTAAAATTTCTATTTATATTCCATCTTCATTTAAATGTTTAATTAGGGAGGAACGCGTCTATGCATTATAATTAAATGCAAGCACAGATTCTTCACCACAAAAGAGTCATTTTCCATTTAGTTTCTACTAAGTTTTGTTTTGTTCCCGAATGAATCAATATGAAAATTAAGCTGGTTGTCTGAAAGCCTTAAAAAGAAGTATAGCTTTCATAATACAGGGAAGATTAAAATGAATTAAAAATCTCAAAGCACATCCTTTTAGAATAAGTGCTTGCTATATTCTCGCAACCCTTAAAGGTAGCTTTCCCAGAGAAAAGAAAAATGAACAAAGAGGGCCTTTCGTTCCAGTTTATCTGCGTTAGGAGCTGGAACCTTTTTAGAGTTTGAAGTACAATTTTTCACTTTCAGTTGGTGAGCTGGGAATTGGGAGGTTGCGGGGCAGGAAGGGACCACTGTCCTGCTTAGTGACGTGGGAGACCTGTGAGGGTCAGGAAGCTGGAGGTAGCGAAGGAATGAAGGATTCAAGCTTAGATGTTTCCTGGAATCTTCTCCAGACGTTCTAACCCTTTCAGAGCTGCAGAACGTGGCTGGAAATCTTGCACGTACATAAGAAAAAACTGGCACTGAGAACTTCTTGCTTTACCTGTTCAGTCCGCACTCTGCTCCGCTGTTTGCCAGAATTCCCCTGCAGCGTGTACATGCGTCCAAACCCGTGTGCACGTGGGATAAAGAGGACAAAAATGACTCCTTAGTGCCTTAACTGCTCTTCGTTGCTTGGTTGTTTAGTCGCTCGGTCGTGTCTGACCCTCTGCGACCCTGTGGACCGCAGCACGCCAGGCTTCCCTGTCCTTCACTGTCTCCCCGGGTTTGCTCAAATCCATGTCCACTGAGTTGGTAATGCTAACCATCTCATCCTCTGCCATCCCCTTCTCCTTTTACCTTCAGTCCTTCCCAGCATCAGGGTCTTTTCCAATGAGTCAGCTCTCCCCATCAGGTGGCCAAAATATTGGAGCTTCAGCTTCAACATCAGTCCTCCCAGTGAATATTCAGGTGCTCTGAAACATCCCAGACCTTCTATCTCAGTGTTGGCTTGAGATGCTAGGCTAGAGGCAAGATGAGATGAGGAAATCTATTCCCTGGCTGTTTCTGTTCTTCGGTCAACACTTCACTCCCAGCACTACAGCCAGAACCTTGAAGTTAAAGCCACCCCAACGGTAAGTAAACCCCACTACCAACCTTGAAAAAGTATAGTGGGTGTGAGTTAAACTTGAGCTGAACATAGGAAGGCTCGTAGTTTAACAAAACATTTTGTCCACTTTGGATATTGATGTTCAGCTTTGCTGTAAGTGTATCTAACCACTTGCTATGTTTAAAAGAAGAACTGATAATTCCAGGGTTGTCTGGGCCCAAATCACACAGAAACACAGATGGTGTCTTAATTGCCGTGGTGTCCAGAAGCTAATGTGTATGAATCTGTCCCCTTGCATTTAAATGGGAGTGTTTTTGACTTGTCTAATTGCAGGGGGAAAAAACAGTAGAAATCACCAACCCATTGGAATAGGAAATTGCAGGACCACTGACTGAATTGATGTCATCTTGGTTTATTTTCGTGTGAACTAGAAAGTTGAGATAGATCCCAATGGATTTAGGTTATGTTGAAAACAGATTATAAGCAATCAATAGATAGACAGATAATTGTGTGTGTGTGCGAGCTCAGTCATGTCCGACTCTTGGTGACCCCGTGGACTGTAGCCCACCAGGTTCCTCTGTCCTCAGGATTCTCCAGGCAGGAATACTGGAGTGGGTTGCCGTTTCCTTCTCCAGGGGATCTTCCCAACTCAAGGATTTATCCCGTGTTTCCTGAGTCTCCTGTGACGCCTGCATTGGCAGGCAGATTCTTTACCACTGAGCCACCTGGGAAGACTGTATAACTATAGATAATTATTTTTGTTTCTCCTCAGTAATATACATTACACACTCAAGTGCCCCAAACACTTTCATCGTTGTCCTACGTTAGACAGTCACACATGAATTGTATGAAACATTTCATTAAAGATTTAATTGGTGACTTTACTTACACCCACTGAGTCCAAAAAATCAGAGTTTACTTAACCAGCAGGTTTGCATAGCCAAGAAACACGGGAAAAGGCCACCTCCCCCATGCACGTGGATGCAATACATCAAACTCACCTCCCCAAAGTGATACAAAGAGTCTCCTTCTAACCTAGACACTGACATCTGATTCAACTGCAGAATCTCTTGCTAACACTCTTCCCTTGTTTGTTTGTGGGGTTTTTTTTTCTTTTTTTTTTTGGCTTATTTTAACTTCTTATCTTGCGTTGGGGTATAGCCGATTAACAGTGTTGCGATAGTTTCAGGTGAACAGCGAAGGGACCCAGGCCAGACAGATATATGTATCCATGCTTGAAGGTTCTGAAGCACAAGAAGTCAGGAGAACTGGAAGAAAGTGCAGTGCGTTGGCAGCTTTGGAAGGCGGAAGAAACGGGCAGGAAAGCAGGGTGTGACGTAACCGGATTGGCAATTAAAGGAAAAGCAGAAACTGCCTAGCGTGGTCGAGAAGCCCTCTGACCACGAGCTGAGAGCAGCTAAGCCGGTTAATACTGAAAGCACATGACGGGAGCCTTTTGGTGAACAGCTAACTGCTTTCAGCAGAGGCGGAGGTAGACGGAGAACTAGTGTGCTTTACGGCAAACCAACTATTGTGTTAAGAACTAAAAGAGTGTCTGTATTTCCCAGCTGAAAACCTGGAATTCTGCCCTCAACGTCTAAGTGTTTGCTTGCTGTATTTATGCTTTATTTTTTAAAGATGTGTCCAGAGTTATAAAGCCTCACCAAGCCATTTCAAAATGATACAAATGGAAAGAAATGAATTAACATAATTCCTTTGGAGCATGTAAAAATCTACAACTCCCATATGTGTCTGCTTTCCTAGTCAACAGGCAATTAAAAAAAAAAATCTGTTATTTGAAGAGTATTGGCCTCTGTTTGGGGCTTCTCAGGTGGTGCTAGTGGTAAAGAACGCACCTACCGATGCAGAGACATAAGAAATGTGGTTTGATCCCCTGGCGGAGGCATGGTGACCCACTCTAGGATTCTTGCCTGGAGAGTCCCATGGACAGAGGAGCCTTGAGGGTTATAGTCCATAGAGTTGCAAAGAGTCAGACACGACTGAAGCGACTTAGCATGCATGCACAACCTCTGTTTATCAGATGAGAAATCCAGCCTATGTAAGGTTCAGATCTTTCCCCAAATTCTGTGGCAATGACAGAAGATGTAGAAAAATAAGAAAGAAAAAAGTGGCAACATCTTGAAAGCAGACTAGAGGCCTATCGAGGGGTCAGAAGTTCTGAAGACTTTCTAAGAGATACAGGGCAACTGGAATTAAGAACAGAAAGGCTTGATCAATGTGGAGCCTTCCAGTGTTTGAGCATCAAAGCACGGTAGGAAACAGGCCTTGGAGGGAGTCAGATGTTCTTCACCAACAGGACCCAGAAAAGCTCCTATAAGATCTTGTAGAGAGGGAGGTCTTATAATTTTAGAGAAAAGTTGCTGCAAAGAAAAGACCAGAACACTTGATTTGACAAAATACAAAAACTGTGGAGCTTCCCAGGTGCCTCTGTAGTAAAGAATCTGCCTGCCGATGCAGAAGATGCAGGTTCGCTCCCTGGGTTGGGAAGATCCCCTGGAGGAGGAAGTGGCACCCCACTCCAGTTTCCTTGCCTGGAGGATCCCATGGACAGAGGAGCCTGGTGGGCTACAGTCCACGGGGTTGCAAAGAGTCAGACTCAACTAAGCATAAGCCCTTCCCTCCTGATAGAGATACCACTAGAAAGAAATCCTCTAAATAAAAATAAAAGCCATAAAGAGTATGACGTTTGCCAAAGGACCTCTCTGTCATAAGACTGCCCGTTTCTGAGTTCTGTCTCTTCCCATCGGTCATCCTACAGAGACTCCCTTTGGAGTGGGCCCCACCTCCTCTCAGGCGTCTTCCTCCTCCATGCTGCCCTGTGGATCATCATCTCACCTGAATCTCAGTTAAGGGCAGCCTTTACTCTGCATTGTACTGAAGGAGAAAGCAAAAGCCACTCGGTTGGGTCCGACTCTGCGACCCCATGGACTGTATGGTCCATTGCGCTGTAGGATCAGCCGTACATTTGTGAAGAAGGCCACCCAATGGTGAAGCACATTACTCATCAGAGACGTGTGTGTGCTCATCTCAAGCATGTTTGGTCGACTTGGATTTAAGAAGGGTTCAAGGTGAGGCCCACTTTCTGGGGGTGCAGGCTTCTCATTGCAAAGGCTTCTCTTGTTGCAAAGCATGTGCTCTTAAATCCTTCCCATTTAATATGCTTCCAATTTTTCTGATTCCAGGCCTGTAAGCAACATCTGTGGGGCTTAACTGGCAGCTCAGAAGGGAAAGAATCTACCTACAATGCAGGAGATTTGGGTTCAATCCCTGGGTCGAAAAGATCCCCTGGAGAAGGAAATGGCAACCCACTCCAGTATTCTTGCCTGGAGAACCCCACAGGCAGAAGAGCCTGGCGGGCTACAGTCCACGGGCTCACAAAGAGCTGGACATGACTGAGCCACTAACACGTTCATTTTCAAGCAACATCTGCACATCATTCTGGGCCAAAGAGGAGAAAGCCTGTACTCAGCTAACCAAGGGGAACAGTAGTGACCACTGATGAAGGCCCAGTTTTTATCTGCTGCTGTTTAGCTTTTGTTTTGTCTTCTAAGTCATGCACTATGTTGTCTATACTATGTAAATGATAAAAGACATAAAATATATTTTCAAATAATATTTTTTAATCCCAGATAATTAAAATATCAAAGAAAATGAAAGTCTCTCAGTCATGTCCAACCCTTTGCAACCCCATGAACCGTAGCCCGCCAGGCTCCTCTGTCCATGGAATTCTCCAGGCAAGAATACTGGAGTGGGTAGCCATTCCCTTCTCCAGGGGATCTTCCTGACCCAGGGATCAAACCCGGGTCTCCTGCATTGATTGCAGGTGGATTCTTTGCTAGTTGAGCTACCAGGGAATCCCTAAAATATCAAAGAACTGACATTTAATTGTAATAAAGATCAAAAACATATACACACTATATCTATGAAATGTCTCTTCAACCTCACATTAGTATCATTAAACATTGATTACACTCCCAAGCGGAGTTTGAAATCCTGCAATGCACAGGTTTTCCCTCCTGGGCACTCGCATGCGTGAGCTGTTCTTTCGACATTTTCGTTTGCTGCACACGCCTAATCCCTGGGGTGGAGACCCCCACCTTAGGAAGCAGAAATGAATGTCCTCATTTTGTTAAGGTCTGTTCCATCAGGGCTTCTACCAACACCTGAGCCCTGAGCATCTGGTCTGCAGGCCAGAGAGCGGGAAGGGAAGATACTTATGATCACAGAGATAGGAGGGGAGCGTGTGAGTGTCCCCTCTCAGCCCAGGGGTAGCTGAGGACCTCCTATAGGAACTGAGGAGCTTGCTGCCCAGCAAGTCAGCAGCAGGGGGGTTGTGTTTCCTGGTCCTCTCTCTCAGACTCTGAGCTTCTCAAAGCGGGAGCCACACCTTACTCATCTCTCCCTTGACCTTTTTATCCCCAGCAGACGCCTGTCACAGACGAGCTCCAACAGGACACCTGCCAGGGATGAGATGGATGAATGGATATATCTGACGTCAACCGGGCACAATGGCCAGAAAGTGCAGGTGAGCCGAAGGCTTCGTGTTTTTGTAGTTATTGGCAGTTCTTCATTACCTGACCAAATATGCAGCATGCAACAGAGGATGAAAGCAACCAGAACTTCCTTGAGCCCTAGAGACACAAAGCGTGATGAAATGCCGGGAGCCAGGAAGGGAGATCTGGGGAAGAAAGGAGGTTAGGGGCTGATGAGTGAACGTCATAAACCCTGTCAACCTTTGAGTCCAGCTTTCACGCCATCGACACTGTCAGTGATGGAGAGGTAATTTTAACTCTTTTGATTAAATATATTTACATGTGACAGCGTGACAATTGAACAGTGATGGATCTATGAAGCAAAATGCAGTCAAGGGAAAGTTGTCAGTGTATTAATTAAACAGTGAAGGGAATCATCCATCCAGAGGTTAGAGGAAAATAAATTTGTCCTGGGGAAAGGCATGTAACAGGCTGCGGAATGTACCATGATCTGGACAAGCATAAGAAAGATTGTGGAATTCCCATCTAACCACACTTCAGTCATTGCTCTAAGAGAGAAGGGACTTTTAACACTTAAAACACACACACAGAGACCAACTTGTTATCCTAAAATTGATGGCTTCTTTGGAAACTTAATTTTTATAACTGGGGCCAAGCATCTTCACATACCGTGTGGATTTCTGCAGAGTGGTGGAGGGGATAAAGGATGGTTACCTAAGACAACTCACTAAAGATGCTCGATTTGTCTCAGGAGCAATTTCAACAGAGACCACTAATGTCTCAGGTCTCAGAGGAGGCAGGGGGTCATATAATCAAACCCACAAACTCCTGCAAAACCGCAGGAGCAGTTCCTCGGTGTGCAAGGAAACACGGGGCACAAATATTTATAGGTTGCTGCCCAAGACTTATCGGCACAGCGGCAGCCCCGCTACAGCCTCTAACAGCTTTCACTCATCTGCGCTGGAGTGGGTGAAATATCACAGCAATTATAAAACTCAGGATGCTGGAGAGCTGGGCTTTAGGAATGGCTCCAGAAAATTGCTTCCATTTTTCAGTTCACAGTGAGAATAAAGGCAGAAAGAGAGAGAGGTGAGAAAGAAAGCAAAGGAGCATACCTAACACACACTGTATATTCTGCGTGTGTGCATATATAAATATATTAAGCGTCCCTTTTGTGCCTGGGAGAGAAAAGAGACAGAATCAGCAAATCAGGGATGATGAAACAGATTAACGTGAACATTGCATGTGTCTCCGAGGAGCCAGTTCAAACATCTTTATTCCTGCTCAGCTACCTTCTTTGCCACGCTGGGTGAGGGAATGTATTTTATTAAAAACATTTCTTTTACCTGGAGATCCTGTCAACTAACTAACACAATGAAAAAAGAAGAAACTGAGAGTGTTCTTTGCGTGCCAAAAAATAAGCTCGTAAAGGAGATGCTATTTTTTTAATAGGGGGAAAAGAGGAAAGAAATGAGCTTGGAGTTTTCTCCTTGTGAAGTTTGGCAGCATTTCTGCTACCTCGAGGACCTTCCCTTAGTTTCAAGGCACGTTGCCCATCAAAAATAGACTTTGAGCTAAAAATGAGTGATTTGGTTTTTTTTTTATTATTATTCCCTTTCAAAGATATAGGGAGTCTCTTATTTGCAAACATTTTCATCACAACAACACTGAACCTTTGTTTTTTTTGCTAGATAGCACTAGTAAATGGATTTTACTACTGTAAAATTCATGAATTTATTTTCTGAATGTCTTTTTATTGATAAAGAGTCAGATAATGGGATTTAATCTATTTTGACCCAAAAGTTAAGATTATTCTGCTATGTAGCTGAGCTCTCTTTAATATCCATGGAGTGAAAGTGAAAGTGAAGTCGCTCAGTCGTGTCCGACTCTTTGAGACCCCATGGACTGTAGCCCACCAGGCTCCTCCATCCATGGGATTTTATAAGCAAGAGTACTGGAGTTGGTTGCCATTTCCTTCTCCAGGGGATCTTCCCAACCCAGGGATCGAACCTGGGTCTCCCGCATTGTAGGCAGATGCTTTACTGTCTGAGCCACAGGGCAATAAAAGACCTTTAGTGTATTTTATTTTTTACTTTTGATTTATCCTTCTGGAATTTTTTAAATTTCTGGATATCAGAACATGACAATAAATTACAATTTCAAATTTTGTTATTTTAACTAGTGTTTACTGCCCGTTGTCAAAAGAGTAAAGACATAAGCATTAATTTCTATTTTCTAAAGATCACAAAGAGATTATTCCTTTATAAATTGAAACTTTGTAACATTTCCCCCCGAATCTCTAATCGCACATTGAGTCCCTCAAAAGGCAGACAGCTAGCTGGGGTTTTCACAATGCAAAATCAGGTTGGCATCACTGGAGGAAAACTTATGCATCACCCATCTGGGACTTTTAAGCCCTCAGTTGAAAGACAGTGGTTGAGGGCTTCCCTGCTAGCTCAGCAGTAAAGAATCCACCTGCCAGTGCAGGAAACGTGGGTTTGATCCCCGTCTGGGAAGATCCCACATGCAGAGCAACTAAGACCCTGTGCCGTGTAACTACCTAACCTGGGCTCTAGGGCCCGTGCACCACAGCTACCAAGCGCACAGGCCACAGCCACTGCAGCCGGGTCCCAGCGCCCATGCTTTGCAACGAGGGAAGCCACTGCCGTGAGCCTACACACCACTACAAAGGGTAACCCCCGCTCTCCACAGCTAGAGGAAAGCCCCCGCGGCAGCGAAGACCCAGCGCAGCCAAATAAATAAATAAAATTTAAAGACAGTTGTGGAACAGACTGCCACTGAATTTCACCACAATAGGCTTTTTTTGGATTGATTTTTCTCACTTGCAAAATGGGGCGGGGCTCATCCAGCAAGACCTACCCCACCAGCCCGAGCTCTTCCAGAGGGCTGTGCGGTATGTGTCAAGTCAGACAGGAAGCCCACAGAGTGAGCTTTGCTGCAGGTGTGAAAGCTGAGGCTGACAGAGCTCACACCCGCTGCCCGGAGCCAAGAGGCGGGAAGAGAACCTCAGTGCTTGTGACCCCAAAGACCCTGAGTTTCCCGCCAGTCTCTGCTTCCTCGTGATCAGTTCTGAGTCCCACTGTTCTGGGTGCTTTTTATGGCCTTTCATCTTTGCTTCCAGGTCTTCTCCATCGGATACAGGTTACTTGCACTCCATCAGGCTTCTGTTTATCCCTCAATTACAGGCTTCCAATCTGCTAGAGAGGATGCGGAGAAAATGTAACCCTCCTACACTGTTGGTGGGAGTGATACAGCCATTACGGAGAGTAGTATGGAGATTATTTTAAAAACTAGGAATAAAACTACCATATGACCCAGCAATCCCACCACTGGGCATGTACCCTGAGAAAACTGTAATTCTAAAAGACACATGTGCCCTGATGTTCATTGCATCACTATTTAATATAAGCAAGACATGAAAACATCCACAGATGAATGGACAACAAGATGTGGTGCACAGATAAAATGGAATATTACTCATCTATGAAAAAGAACAAAACTGGGTCCGTTCTAGTGAGGTGGGTGAACCTAGAGCCTATTATAGAGAGTGAGGTAAGTCAGAAAGAGAAAAGCAAATATAGTCTGCTGCTGCTGATGCTGCTAAGTCGATTCAGTCGTGTCTGACTCTGTGCGACCCCACAGACGGCAGCCCACGAGGCTCCCCCGTCCCTGGGATTCTCCAGGCAAGAACACTGGAGTGGGTTGCCATTTCCTTCTCCAATGCATGAAAGTGAAAAGTGAAAGTGAAGTCGCTCAGTCATGTCCAACCCTCAGCAACCCCATGGACTGTATATTAACACATAAATATGCAATCTAGAAAAAGGGCATTGATGAGCCTGTTTGCAGGGAAGGAGTGGAGACAGATGTAGAGAATGGACTTGTAGACACAGTGGGAGGGGGAGTGAGGGAGAGAGTGGAGAGGGCAGTGTCAGGACACAGACACTCTCATGCACAGAATGGCTGGTTGGTGGGAAGCTGCTGTGTAACACAGCAAGCCCGGTCTGGGGCTCTGGGATGACCCGGAGGGGTGGGAGGGGGGAAAGGGACGAAGGCTCAAGAGGGATGGGTGTGCACGGGTGAGTGCTGCGTCGCTCAATCATGTCTGATTCTTTGTGACCTCAGGGACTGTAGCCCGCCAGGCTTCTCTGTCTCTGGGATTCTCCAGGCAAGAATACTGGAGTGGGTTGCCATGCCCTCCTCTAAGGGATCTTCCCTACCCAGGGATCAACCCTCCAGTCTCTTCTGTGTCCGGCATTGGCAGGCGGGTTCTTTACCACTAGTGCCACCTACAAAGCCCAGAGGGATGGGATGTGTGTACAGTTGGCTGATTCATGTTGTATGGCAGAAACCAACACAACATTGTAAATACATTTTTTTTTATTTAAAAAATAAAACAAACTTAAATGGGATGGTAGTCCCAATAGATACATGTATACGTATGGCTGAGTCCCTGCACTGTCCATCTGAAACTATCACAACATTGTTATTCAGCTATGTGCATGCTAAGTCATTTCAGTCATGTCTCTTTTCAACCCCATGCACTGTAGCCAGCCAGGCTCCTCTGAACATGGGATTCTCCAGGCAAGAATGCTGGAGTGGATTACCACGTCCTATATCTAGGGGCTCTTCCCAACCCAGGGATGGAAACTGCAGCTCCTGCATTGTGAGCAGATTCTTTACCAGTGAGCCACCCGGGAAGCCCCTAACTGGCTATACTCCAGTACAAAATAAGAAGTTTAAAAAAAAATAAAACAAACTTCACATCCAGGCAAAAAAAGAATGTATTATGTCTGCTTTCATTTTGACCAATTGCAGTGTGTAATTCCTCCCCAACTCCTCTTTCTCCTCCAGGGTGGGCTCCTGCCCAAATCTCAGGGCCCTGGGATCTCCATAAAGTTTCCTTTTGTTGACTGAAGTAGTTAAGTGCTTCTTGGGCGGGGGTAAGTGTGTGCATGTGTGCGTGTTCGAGCTTGTGTATAATTAGCTTTGATACTTCTCCATAACCTCACGAAGCAGATGAGTCGACAACCGAGACCTGGGTTTTATCAACAAGGGAACTGAGACTCAGGGCGTTAAACAGACTGGTCCCACACCAGTGGGGCAGCCCAGACCCTCTGCTTCCTGGCTCCTTGTCCAGTCTTGCTTTTGACCCCGTAACCTCATAAGCCTTCCTGGGTCAGAACCCAGCATGACGTAAGGTGATGATTTCTACAAGGCCTATCTGAAAAGCTAAGTCTGGCCAATAAACTCAGAAACATCAGGCTCAATGAAATTCATATACACTTGGAAACTATTTCCCCAACAGAGCCAAAAGCTTAAAAATATCAGAAGATAGACCATCCCTGTGTAATCTAATCAGTTTGCTTTACACTTCAGGATGTCTGTGAGTAATGAGACTGAGGACTCCAGCATCTCCTTTGATCATTTGTTTTTTTGTGGTTTCCACCTGGTAACAAACCTGCTTCTGAGACAGGTTTTATTAATTGCATATTGTTTTGAGTTGCTAATGTTTCATTTCACTGACTCTTCTGTTTTTTTTTTTTTTTCCTTCATTTGCAGATTCCAGTTGTCTTCCATGTTTAACCATTTCTTCACCAGACCAGGCAAGAACAGACCAGGCTAATTGCTTGAAAACATTAAGGAAATTCTAATAGAAGAGTTCGGGATTTCCCTGGTGGCTCAGATGGTAAAGAATCTGCCTGCCGTGCAGGAGACCCGGGTTCAGTCCCTGGGTCAGGAAGATCCCCTGGAGAAAGGCATCGGCAGCCACTCCAGTATTCTTGCCTGGAGAATCCCATGGACAGAGGAGCCTGGCAGGCTATAGTCCATGAGGTCGCAAAGAGTTGGACACAACGGAGTTGGACATCACTTCACTTCAACCATTTCTTCATGGAGATCTTTTTCATTTGGTTTAATCTTTGAATGGGAACTGAAGTTGGCCAAACTGCTTGCTGCACTTGTCAGCGTTTCTGCATTCAGAAGTGTTTGTTGATTCAGTTGCAGTCATAAAGATTTTTCCCACACAGTCTGTTTGACACTGTTGAGTTCAGTCTGCACCCACGCCTATTGTGTTAAGCAAATAACCATACAGCACTGAAATTCCACTCACTGTCAATGCTGAGGCAACAAGATTTTCTCCAGTTCACCGCCAGCCAAAACTGCAGTTATCAGAGAGTCCTCTCCAGAAGTAAACTGAAAAGAATCATGTGACCCAGAAAAAGGATTAGTCTTCAGGAAGTCTTTGGTTTTTTCCATGTTTGTCAAGACATTCCCAGAGGGAGGGGAAAATAATAAAGTAAAACGTTTTTCTGGAATGAAGCCCATTTCAAAATTGAGTCTAGGAACTTTTAAATTTTCAGACAGGGCTTCTCAAAATAAGAGCCACAAAACCGGGGCTATGGCAAACCCAAAGGGACCAGAAACAATTCAAAACAAGGGATTTGGTAACTTTTAATTGCCTCATTTTCAATTCATAAGGGAGTGTAAGTGTTGATATTAAGCTATAGTTCATCTGCACCCACCAATCAGCTAGTTGGGTCTGACACATGGATCCTCAGAGATTCGCCGTTACCTGGGGTTTCTGTCATTTCAGATGAATCTTCCACCTTGTTAGAAATAACACACTGTCCTTTCCTGCTCTTCTCTATTTCTACGTTCTATCTGGGGAGACTGATTTACATTAATGTTCCAGAAAAAGCCTGGATAGGAAACAAAACCATGATCTTTCATTTTTGAAAAGGCATGGTGTAAAAACCTTGTTCTAAAGGCATTACCGACGTGAGTTTGAGTAAACTCCAGGAGTTGGTGATGGACAGGGAGGCCTGGCGTGCTGCAGTACATGGGGTTGCAAAGAGTCAGACACGACTGAGAGGCTGAACTGAACTGAACTAAAGGGCATCTGAGAGACTTCCCTGATAGTCCAATGGCTAAGACTTCACCTTCCAATGCAGGTGATGGGGGTTTGGTCCCTAGTTGGGATCACAATGAACTGTGGAAAATTCTGAAAGAGATAGGAATACTAGACCACTTGACTTGCCTCTTGAGAAACCTATATGCAGGTCAGGAAGCAACAGTTAGAACTGGACATGGAACAACAGACTTGTTCCAAATAGGAAAAGGAATATGCCAAGGCTGTATATTGTCACCCTGCTTATTTAACTTCTATGCAGAGTACATCATGAGAAACGCTGGACTGGAAGAAACACAAGCTAGAATCAAGATTGCCGGGAGAAATATCAATAACCTCAGATATGCAGATGACACCACCCTTATGGCAGAAAGTGAAGAGGAACTAAAAAGCCTCTTGATGAAAGTGAATGAGGAGAGTAAAAAAGTTGGCTTAAAGCTCAACATTCAGAAAACTAAGATCATGGCATCTGGTCCCATGACTTCATGGGAAATGGATGGGGAAACAGTGGAAACAGTGTCAGACTTTATTTTTGGGGGGCTCCAAAATCACTGCAGATGGTGATTGCAGCCATGAAATTAAAAGACGCTTACTCCTTGGAAGGAAAGTTGTGACCAACCTAGATAGCATATTGAAAAGCAGAGACATTACTTTGCCAACAAAGGTCCGTCTAGTCAAGGCTGTGGTTTTTCCAGTGGTCACATATGGATGTGAGAGTTGGACTGTGAAGAAAGCTGAGCACCGAAGAATTGACGCTTATGAACTGTGGTGTTGGAGAAGACTCTTGAGAGTCCCTTGGACTGCAAGGAGATCCAACCAGTCCATCCTAAAGGAAATCAGTCCTGGGTGTTGTTTGGAAGGACTGATGCTAAAGCTGAAACTCCAATACTTTGGCCACCTCATGCGAAGAGTTGACTCATTGGAAAAGACTCTGATGCTGGGAGGGATTGGGAGCAGGAGGAGAAGGGGATGACAGAGGATGAGATGGCTGGATGGCATCACCGAATCAATGGACATGAGTTTGAGTGAACTCCGGGAGTTGGTGATGGACAGGGAGGCCTGGCATGCTGCGATTCATGGGGTCGCAAAAAGTCGGACATGACTGAGCGACTGAAATGAACTGAACTGAACTGAAGTGAACTGGGAAGCTAAGATCCTACCTGCCTCATAGCCAAAAAATCAAAAACATAAAACAGAAGCAACATGGTAGCAAAGTCAATAAAGACTAAAAATGGTCCAGATTAAAAAATAAAAATCAAAATTAATTTTAAAATAATCTTGAGGAAAGCTAAATTGAAAAAGACACATGTACCCCAGTGTTCATTGCAGCACTATTTACAATAACTAAGACATGGAACCAACCTAGAAGTCCATCAAAAATGAAAGGATAAAGAAGCTGTGGTACATATACACACTGGACTATTACTCAGCCATAAAAAGGGAAGCATCTGAGTTAGTTCTAATGAGGTGGATGAACCTAAAGCCTATTACACAGAGTGAAAAGTCAAAAAGAGAAAAACACATATATGTGGAATCCAGAAAGATGGTACTGATGAGCCTATTTGCAGGGCAGCAGTGGAGACGCAGATGCAGAGAAAAGACTTGTGACAGTGGGGAGGAAGGAGAGGGCAGGATGGATGGAGAGAGTCTCGTGGGAGCATGCACACCACCACATGTAGCATAGACAGCCAGCGGGCATTGGCTGTGTGACGCAGGGAACTCAAACCCGGGCTCTGTAGCAAAGTAGAGGGAGGGGTGGGATGGGGTGGGAGGTGGGAGGGAGGTCCCAGAGGGAGAGGACGTCTCTACACCTCTGGCTGATTTACACTTATGTGTGGCAGAAACCAACACAATATCATAAAGCAATTATCCTCCAATTAAAAATTATCTTCTTAAGAAAATAAGTAAATAAAAGTTTATGACATTCGTTGACCACAGGAATACAAAGCTTTTCGAACCCAAGAATGGAACTGCTAAGCCTGACTTCAGAGAAGGCAATGGCAAGCCACTCCAGTTCTCTTGCCTAGGAAATCTCATGGACAGAGGAGCTTGGTAGGCTGCAGTCCATAGGGTCGCTACTAGTCGGACACGACTGAGGGACTTCACTTTCACTTTTCACTTTCACGCATTGGAGAAGGAAATGGCAACCCACTCCACTGCTCTTGCCTGGAGAATCCCAGGGATGGCAGAGCCTGGTGGGCTGCCGTCTATGGGGTCTCACAGAGTCGGACACAAATGAAGTGACTTAGCAGCAGCAGCAGCAGCAGCAAGCCTGACTTAACACAAAATGAGAAAGGAGATTTATAAAACCGGCTAATGAATGGACAAGATTTATGCCCAGGCACCAGCTGCTGGGATGTCAAGCCAATTCCAGAGATTCTGAGGTTTCTAGGACATGACTCCAACCAGAGAGCTTTACTAAGACAAGAGTCGGTGCACCTCCTGGTCCGTGACAGCCCCTTCACTTCAGGCACAGGGAGGGCAGGTGGCACCAACATCCCTCATTTAGGAGCATCAGGAACAACCAGCGGATTCCTGCTGGGGCTGCATGTGTGTCAGTTGTCTCTTGTGTGTGCCTGCATGCACGCTCAGTCACGTCCAACTCTCTGCAACCCATGGACTGCAGCCTGCCAGGCTCCTCTGTCCATGGGGATTCTCCAGGCAAGAATACTGGAGTGGGCTGCCATTTCCTCCTCCGGGGGATCTACCCGACCTACGGATCGAACCTGCATCTCCTGTGTCTCCTGCATGGACAGGCGGGTTCTTTACCCCTGCACCACGTGGGATGCCAATGACCATCATATTGATAGAGGAGGAATTTGCATCACATTCATAGCATATTCATCATATTCATACACTGCTATGAAATGCTGAGACAGGGTGATATTCATTTTGACCCATTGGTTCAGGATATTTCTCAGATAACTCAATCTTGGGGGTGAGGAATAAAATTTTCTTGCAAGAGGAGGAGAGAAGGACAGTTGACGTGAAGGAAATGGATTGAGTAAAAAGAGTTGGGTGTGAGAACTTCCCTGTCCATTCAGTGGTTAACACTCTGTGCTTCCTCTGCGGGGGGCATGGATTCAGTCGCTGGTTGGGGAACTAAGCTCCTGCATGCCATGAAGTGAGGTGAAAGCGGCTGAGTCATGTCTGACTCCTTGCAACCCCATGGACTATACAGTGCGTGGACTTCTCCAGGCCAGAACGCTGGACTGGGCAGGCTTGCCCTTCTCCAGGGCATCTTCCCAACCCAGGGATGGAACCCAGGTCTCCCGCATTGCAGGCGGGTTCTTTACCAGCTGAGCCACCAGGGGAGCCCTGCATGCCTGCAGCACGATCAAAAAATAAATCTGTACAATTTAAAAATAAAAAAAGGTTTGGATGTGGCTGTAAGCTCAGTATCTGCTTTGGACAGTGCAAGGACCCGCAGGACCGGGCTGTGATGTAATGAAGTGGACAGAGAAGGTGATGGAGCAGGAGGTCTGAATGAGGTTGAGACGAGGTTTGTGGTGGGGGCCTTATGCGGGGTTCGGAATGGCTCACTAACCAACTGGGCTCTGTTGAAAGCAACAAGGAATGGTGACTTTTGAGGAAGGAGGGAAACAGCATAATTAGGTCTGTGTCTCAGGAACCACTATTTTTTAAATTTTGTTTTCAATTTTTAGGACTCGATTTCTTAAAAAAATGTTTATTGGAGTACAGCTTCCTAACAATATTGGGTTAGATTCAGGTGTACAGCAAAGTGAAACAGTTTTATATATACATTCAGCTCAGTTCAATCTCACAGTCATGACTGACTCTTTGAAAGCCCATGGACTGCAGCACGACAGGCCTCCCTGTCCATCACCAACTCCGGGAGCTTGATTAAACTCATGTCCATTGAGTTGGTGATGCTATCCAACAATCTCATCCTCTGCCGTCCCCTTCTCCTCCTGCCTTCAAACTTTCCCAGCATTGGAGTCTTTTCCAATGAGTCAGCTCTTCACATCAGGTGGCCAAAGTATTGGAGTTTCAGCTTTAGCATCATTTCTTCTAATGAATATTCAGGACTGATTTCCTTTAGGATGGACTGGTTGGATCTCCTTGCAGTCCAAGGGACTCTCAAGAGTCTTCTCCAACACCACAGTTCAAAGTATCAATTCTTCAGTGCTCAGCTTTGTTTATAGTCCAACTCTCATATCCATACATGACCAATGGAAAAACCATAGCCTTGACTAGACAGACCTTTGTTGGCAAATAATGTCTCTGTTTTTTAACATGCTGCCTAAGTTGGTCATAACTTTCCTTCCAAGGAGCAAGCGTCTTTTAATTTCATGGCTGCAATCACCATCTGCAGTGACTTTGGAGCCCCCAAAAGTAAAGTCTGTCCCTGTTTCCATTGCTTCCCCATCTATTTGCCATGAAGTGATGGGACAAGGCTATGGTTTTTCCAGTAATCATGTATGGATGTGAGAGTTGGACTGTGAAGAAGGCTGAGCACCGAAGAATTGATGCTTTTGAACTGTGGTGTTGGAGAAGACTCCTGAGAGTCCCTTGGACTGCAAGGAAGTCCAACCAGTCCATTCTGAAGGAGATCAACCCGGGGATTTCTTTGGAACGAACGATGCTGAAGCTGAAACTCCAGTACTTCGGCCACCTCATGAGAAGAGTTGACTCATTGGAAAAGACTTTGATGCTGGGAGGGACTGGGGGCAGGAGAAGGGGACGACAGAGGATGAGATGGCTGGATGGCATCACGGACTTGATGGACGTGAGTTTGAGTGAACTCCGGGAGTTGGTGATGGACAGAGAGGCCTGGTGTGCTGAGATTCATGGGGTCGCAAAGAGTCGGACACTACTGAGCGACTGAACTGAACTGAACTGAAGGGACCAGATGCCATGATCTTTGTTTTCTGAATATTAAGATTTAAGCCAAATTTTTCACTCTCCTCTTTCACTTTCAAGAGGCTCTTTAGTTCTTCTTCACTTTCTGCCATAAGGGTGGTGTCATCTGCATATCTGAGGTTATTAATATTTCTCCTGGCAATCTTGATTCCAGCTTGTGCTTCCTTCAGCCCAGCATTTCTCATGATGTACTCTGCATATAAGTTAAATAAGCAGGGTGACAATATACAGCCTTGACGTACTCCTTTTTCTATTTGGAACCAGTCTGTTGTTCCATGTCCAGTTCTAACTGTTGCTTCCTGACCTGCATACAGATTTCTCAAGAGGCAGGTCAAGTGGTCTGGTATTTCTATCTATTGAAGAATTTTCCACAGTTTTTTGTGATCCACACAGTCAAAGGCTTTGGCATAGTTAACAAAGCAGAAGTATATGTTTTTTTGGAATCCTCTTGCTTTTTCGATGATCCAGTAGATGCTGGCAATTTGATCTCTGGTTCTTCTGCCTTTTCTAAATACAGCTTGAACATCTGGAAGTTCACGGTTCATGTACTGCTGAAACTTGGCTTGGAGACACTTTGAGCATTACTTTGCTAGCATGTGAGATGAGTGTAATTGTTCAGTAGTTTGAGCATTCTTTGGCATTGCCTTTCTTTGGGATTGGAATGAAAACTGACCTTTTCCAGTCCTGTGGCCACTGCTGAGTTTTCCAAATTTGCTGGCATATTGAGTGCAGCACTTTCACAGCATCATCTTTTAGGACTTGAAATAGCTCAACTGAAATTCCATCATCTTCACTAGCTTTGTTCATAGTGATGCTTCCTAAGGCCCACTTGATTTCACATTCCAGGATGTCTGGCTCTAGGTGGGTGATCACACCATCGTGATTATCTGGGTCATGAAGATCTTTTTTGTATAGTTTTTCTGTGTATTCTTGCCACCTCTTCTTAATATCTTCTGCTTATGTTAGATCCATACTATTTCTGTCCTTTATTGTGCCCATCTGTGCATGAAATTTTCCCTTGGTGTCTCTAATTTTCTTGACGCGATCTCTAGTCTTTCACATTCTATTGTGTTCCTCTGTTTCTTTGCATTGATCGCTGAGGAAGACTTTCTTATCTCTCCTTGCTATTTTTTGGAACTCTGCATTCAAATGAGTACATCTTTCCTTTTCTCCTTTGCCTTTCACTTGTCTTTTTTTCATAGCTATTTGTAAGGCTTCCTCAGAAAACTGTTATATATCCACTCTTTTTTAGATCATGTCCCCCATATAAGGCATTATAGAATATTGAGTAGATTTCCATGTGCTATACAATGAGTCTTTATTAATCATGTATTTTATATATAGTAGTGTGTATGGGTCAATCTCAGTCTCCCGATTTATCCCTCCCCTGCACCCCCTGGTAGCCAAAAGTTTATTTACATCTGTAACTCTTTCTGTTATGTAGATAAGCTCATTTGTATCTTTTTTCTTTTTTTTTTTTAAAGATTCCACATGTAAGCAATATCATATTTGTCTTTCTCACTCTGATTTACTTCACTCAACATAACAGAGGAGGGCATGGCAACCTGCTCTAGTATTCTTGCCTGGAGAATCCCAGGGACAGAGGAGCCTGGCAGCCTACAGTCCATGGGGTTGCAAAGAATCAGATACTACTGAAGCAACCTGGCACGCACAGAACATGACGGTCGCCAGGTCCCCCCAGCTCCCTCCAGGTCCCTCGATGCTGCAAATGGATTATTCCACTCTTTTTGTAGCTGAGTAACATTCCCTTGTATATGTGTATCACATCTTCTTTTTCCATCCATCTCTGGATGAACACTTGGGATGCTTCCATATCCTGGCCTTTGTAAATGGTGCTGCAGTGAACACCGGGGTGACTGTGTCTTCATGAACCACTATTAGTCATGTTTTTTCCAGTTTAATATTCTGTGTGCAACTTCACTGATCTTAGGACTGAATTAACATCTCCTGGATTTGCTGTGAGAACTTAGTGCATTAACATGTGAGAATTAAAGAATAAGCAAAGGGCTAGAACAGCTTTGGTCAAAACATAATGAAAAGTTTTTGAAAAATTCTTTCAAGTGTGAGAGCTCTTTGAATCCTTCCACGTCATTTCAACAGCAAGAAAACAACAAAGAATCCACACATTGTGTGTAAAGAAGAAAATACTCACAGCTTCACATCTAAAACAACAGCAGAACAGATTTTTTGAAGGTTCTTTCGTGATTCTCTCTTTATATTTCACTGCCCTTCTCCAGAGGTTCACAGAAGTGTTAACACACCATCGTCAACAAAAACATGCCAGAAAAACAACACTGAATTTCCCTCATTTTCTCCTTGGAGTTCCTTTTTTCTCCTGGACCACATCCCATGTGAACCCAGGTCTTCAAGCTTCCCTTTTGGAACAGCATCTTCCTGCCCACTGTGGGATTCAGGGGAGAACTCTGCAGATTCTAAAATGTGGAGCTCACAAAAGGCAGGCACACAGCATCCTTCTTTTTTAAAAAAGGAAGTTATACTCTTCTTAATATAAAAAGCATTTATTTGGGCTGCACTGGGTCTTAGTTGCGGCAGGGGGATCTTTTTTCTCAGTTGCAGCATATGGACTCCAGCTCCCTGTTGCTGTTGCTGTTGCTATTGCTATTGAGTCGCTCAGTCATGACTGACTGTTTGCAACCCCATGGGCTGCAGCCCACCAGGCTCCTCTGTCCATGGGTTTCTCCAGACAAGAATACTGGAGTAGGTTGCCATTTCCTTCCCCAGGGGATGTTCCCACCCAGGGATAGAACCCATGTCCCCTGCATTTCAGAGTGTGGATTCTTAACCACTGCATCACCAGGGAAGTCCCCAATGGTACACTTTTAAATTCATTTATTTTTTCTTGTAGGGCTTAACTTTTTAAAAAAAGAATTATTATCAAAAACTGGTCTTTTATTGAAGCTCAATTAGAACAGGAAGCAGAAAACGCCAGGATCTAACTCATTTTTCAACCAGCGTTCCCAGGATATTTCTTGTTGAATGATTAATGGCTGGGTGTGGGAGGTTACACGGAAGAGCTCAGAGGGGAAGGCTAATGTGGATAGAATAAGCACTTGAAGGAAGAGGGCAGAATCACGTCAGTCTGGAAAGCAGACTAGCTTTTCTAGAGAATGAAACAACTTCTAAGAGATAAAAAGAGAGATGCTCATTTAAGAAATAGAGTCAAAGGCAGGATACAGCCTATACTGATTACAGACACGATGCAAGATGGGAGAACTACCCCCTTGATCATTTTAGCCACTGTTTTAATACACTCTGGTCAAAATGTAGACTGGGAAACAAAATACAAAATCTAAAAATAAAACCGGGAGAGGTATAATAATAATGCTTATTATATTTATTATACTATAATAAATTATTTATCATAATAATAAGTGATTCTTCTTTCTAGAAAAAAACAAATGTCGTATTAGCACATATATGTAAAATGGAGAAAAGTAGTACAGATGAACATATTCATGAAGCAGAAATAGAGACATAGACATAGAAAAGAAACGCACGAGGAAGGGGGTGGTTTGAATTGGGAGACTGGGGTTGACATATATACACAGCAACAAGGGTCCGTCTAGTCAAGGCTGTGGTTTCTCCAGTGCTCAGGTATGGATGTGAGAGTTGGACTATAAAGGAAGCTGAGCACTGAAGAATTGACGCTTTTGAACTGTGGTGTTGGGGAAGACTCTTGAGAGTCCCTTGGACTGCAAGGAGATCCAACCAGTCCATTCTGAAGCTCAGTCCTGGGTGTTCACTGGAAGGACGGATGCTGAAGCTGAAGCTCCAATACTTTGGCCATCTGATCTGAAGAGCTGACTCACTGGAAAAGACCCTGATGCTGGGAGGGATTTGGGGCAGGAGGAGAAGGGGATGACAGAGGATGAGATGGTTGGATGGCATCACTGACTCAATGGGCATGAGTCTGAGTGAACTCCAGGAGTTGGTGATGGACAGGGAGGCCTGGCATGCTGCAGTCCATGGGATCACAAAGAATTGGACACGACTGAGTGACTGAACTGAACTGAACTGATGTGTAAAATAGATTACTATACAGCACAGAGAACTCTACTCAGCGCTCTGTGGTGACCTAAATGGCAAGGAAATCCACGAAAGAGGGGATATGTGCTTACCTACCGCTGATTCGTTTTGCTGTGCAGCAGCAGCAGCAGCAGCCACTAACACGACATCATAAACCACTTTTATACTCCAGTGAAAATTTTTAAAATCATTCTTCTTTCTAAACATTGCCATCTGTTTTCTTAATTGAGATTATATACAAATCATTGGTGCGATATTTAAAATGTAGTTAAATAATATCCTTTCTGCATTCACAACATCAAGCTTTAATCAGCCACGTGCTAGTAACAATAAATACAATTTTTAGAATGCAAATTACCATGGGCTAAATGTCAGCTTAAAATGTCTAGAAAGGCAAAAACTTAAAGATTATTAAATCAGCTCCTCTGCCACCTCACAAGCCTGCACCCTTGTGTCCTTAACACATAAATATGAGTTAAGACGTCCACGAGAGGAAAAATAACCACACACAAGTCTCCCTCTTGCTTCTCCTGAAGCTGGGCGGGAAAGATCTGCTGGAAAAGGAGCTTCAAAATAGCGGGGAAATCGGCCAGAGAATTAAGGAACATTTTCTTTTCCCCTGGCCTCTGCGCCGTGTTGATGACTGCAAACAAAAGGGACTTCTTGAAATATGGGATCCTTTTTCTCCTCCCATAGAAGACTTTATGAGAGGGCAAAAGGGGACAAGGGAGTTCCTGGCTGTTCCCACTTATCTCTCCGGGGGCCTCTTTCCTTATCTCTGATAGGGCTGTCTCTGGGGTGGTGACGTCAGCATTTTCAGTCATCTTCACGGAAGGATGCGGAGTTGCTCTGCTGGCTAAACCAAGACGAGAGGCCCCTGGAGGCTGGCGGCGCATTAGGCTAATTTCTCTAGGGCTGATCCACAGCCTTCTGGAAGAGAGGAGAAGAAATACATGGCACAGGCGCTGAGCTGGGTCCCTGCCCACCTGGACCCATTACTAGGCTGACACTTGGACCCGTCACTAGGCTGACACCTGGACCCCTCGCTGTACCGTTCTCCTGTCTGGAACGTGCCAGGGAGCCAGCTGGCATAGGAGCCTCCATGGCTTTACCTCTGCATGCCTGCCGTGGGAGTCTTCTCACCGTAAAAACATCCAGATGGTGGTGTTTCAAGCCGTCGCTTCCAGTGGAAAGGTAGATGGGAAGTGGTTGAGGAAGAGAGCCAGGTGGGGGGATGCAGGGTATGAGAGCGACCATCGAGTCGGGATGAGAGAGAAGTGAGCGCAGGTTTATCGGAGAAGGCAGTGGCAGCCCACTCCAGTCCTCTTGCCTGGAAAATCCCATGGGCGGAGGAGCCTGGAAGGCTGCAGTCCACGGGGTCACTGAGGGTCAGACATGACTGAGCAACTTCACTTTCACTTTTCACTTTCATGCATTGGAGAAGGAAATGGCAACCCACTCCAGTGTTCTTGCCTGGAGAATCCCAGGGACGGGGGAGCCTGGTGGACTGCTGTCTATGGGGTCGCACAGAGTCGGACACGACTGCAGTGACTTAGCAGCAGCAGCAGCAGATCAGCTCCTAGGAAGAAACACCAATTATAAACGATGTGTGGCAACTATTTTCAGTCCGCTAGAACAGCAGCACTGTTTTCTCTCTGAAGTCTGTCCCTTTTAAAACTGCTAAATATTAGTGTCATCTCATCAAACCAGAGAGCAGTGGTATTCAGCTTTGGAAACTGGACTCGGATTTCCCCCAGACAGTTCTCCTTGCCGCCTGGTGGCACAGGACACGCCAGATACGACCAGACAGTAAAAGTACGTTCAAGAGTCCCACTGGTCAGTGCACCCATCCTTAGCTGGGTGGGGTGGGCTACAGAGTGTTTCATATCTTATTGGATTTTAAAAGCAACTTAGAGCACAGAAATAGTTGTAGTTGTTCAGTATCAGTTGGAGTAGTCGGAGTATCAGTTCAGTTTAGTTCAGTCACTCAGTTGTGTCTGACACTTTGCGACCCCATGAGCTGCAGCACTCCAGGCTCCCCTGTCCTTCACTATCTCCCAGAGTTTGCTCAAATGATGCTATCCAACCAACTCAGCCTCTGTCGTCCACTTCTTCTCTTGCTCTCAGTCTTTCCCAGGATCAGTGTCTTTTCCAATGAGTCAGTTCTTTGCATCAGGTAGTATTGGAGCTTCAGCTTCAGCATACTCCTTCCAATGAATATTTAGGGTGGATTTCCTTTAGGATGGACTGGTTTGGTCTCCTCCCCATCCGAGGGACTCTCAAGAGTCTTCTCCAGTGCTTAATCTTAATTTCATTAGGAAAGGTAGAAAGTGGAGCAGATAAAGAAGTTCGAATATATTATTGGGGGGAAAATGCAGTATGATATTCTGCGAGCAAATACTTGCTCTGAGTTAGTTTGAGGCTTTGCAGTGGGCAAGGCACTGCTGCATTATGAGAGCAACTGACTCGGCCTTCTACTCCCTTCCTCCATCTGTGCCCACATGTGCCAAGCAACTCCTGACCCAGGATGTTCGCACATGCTATTTCCTCTGAAAAGAACACTCTGTATCTTCAGGCATCTGTGTTGCTCTCCTTTTCAGCAACTCAGGTCCTTTGTTCATCTCCCCAATTAAAGGCTTTCCTGAGTCACTGGATAAAACCACAAGCGTCCCCACTCTCTTCTGCAAAACCCTCTTGATTTCTTAGCCTGATTTGTTCTTCTACAAATATGTGTTACCACCTGGCAGACTATGTATTTTTATTCCTTTATTGTTATTCTCTACCCACTCAGTGGAGAAGGAAATGGCAACCCACTCCAGTATTCTTGCTGGGAGAATACCACAGACAGAGAAGCCTGGCAGGCTACAGTCCATAGGGTCACAAAGAGTCTTGGACACAACTGAGTGAGTCACAGTTACTACCTACTAAGATGTAAGCTTCATGGAGATCTTTTGTTCACTGTAGATTCCCAGGCCTGGAATACTCTTTTTACACACAGTAGATGCTCAATAAATACTTGCTGAATAATCCAAAGAAGGTGGGGTTTCCCCTTTCCCCTGGCGCAGTGGTAAGGAATCTGTCTGCCGAGGCAGAAGACCCAAGAGATGCAGGTTCAATCCGTGCATCAAGAAGATCCCTTGGAGTAGGAAATGGCAACCTGCCCCAGTATTCTCGCCTGGAAAATTCCATGGATGAAGTTATCATAATTAAACCTCCACTAAGCTTCATGTTTTCTGCCCTTAACCACACAAGTGGGAAGCTGGTCATTTTCTCAGGGCACAGATGTGAGCGAGTCACTTCTTTGAAAACCTTCAACAGCAAACAGAGAAAGGAATAACAGGAAATGCCCCACATAAGATAAGCCTAGTGTTAGTTGCTCAGTTGGGTCTGACTTTTTGTGAGCCCATGGACTGTAGCCTGCCAGGCTCCTCTGTCCATGGAATTCTCCGGGCAAGAATACAGAGTAAGTCGCTATTTCCTTCTCCGGGGGATCTTCTTGACCCAGGGAACAAACTCAGGTGTCCTGCATTGCAAGTGGACTCTTTACCATCAGAGCCACCTCACGCATCTGATAAGCCTAAATAATGCCTAAATCTCTTCAACTGGCTCACAAGGCTTTTGATGGTCTGCTTCCTGGGTGCACCTCCAGATCTGTGTCCTACTACTTTGCCCATCGTGTGCTAGAAACATGAATTCTGCAGCTAAAATACCAGCTTCAGAATTCAGCTTTATCACATGACCCGTGCATCTGTAACACTTCCATGTCATTTCACTTGTATAATGGCAACAATAATAGTGCTTATGTCATAGACTGTGTTTTGAAAAACTAGGGGATGAAAAAAAAAACATCTCAATAATCACCTACAATGTGACCCACCAAATCCATCCCTAGGGATTTACCAAAAAGAAATAAAAACGTAAGTTCACCAAAAACGGGTACTAAGCATTCATAACAGTCTCAAACTGGAAAAAAAAACACCCAAATATCCATCAACAGGAGAGCTCATGAACACCCTGTCACATATCCACAACAAGGGAATACTACTGAGGAGTGAAGAAGGCTGAGCGCCCAAGAATTGGTGCTTTTGAACTGTGTGTTGGAGAAGACTCTTGAGAGTCCCTTGGACTGCAAGGAGATCCAACCAGTCCATCCTAAAAGAGATCAGTCCTGGGTGTTCATTGGAAGGACTGATGCTGAAGCTGAAACTCCAATACTTTGGCCACCTGATGTGAAGAGCTGACTCACTGGAAAAGACCCTGATGCTGGGAGGGATTTGGGGCAGGAGGAGAAGGGGACGACAGAGGAGGAGATGGTTGGATGGCATCACCGACTCGATGGACATGAGTTTGAGCAAGCTCCGGGAGTTGGTGATGGACAGGGAGGCCTGGCGTGCTGAGGTCCATGGGATCACAAAGAGACGGACGTGACGGAGTTGTGAACGATGGATACAGACAACAAGGATGGATTTCAGAGGCACTATGCTGAGCGAAAGATGTGCTACATGAAGGAAAATATCCTGTGCTGACATGAAATTCCAGAGGAGGGAACACTTACCTGTGAAGGAAGAAAGTAAGGAGTGCTCACCTCAGGAAGGCGGGGGAGGAAGGGGTGGGAAGAGGCCAGCGGAACATTTGGGGTGAAGGTGATGCTCCGTATCTTGATAGCACTGGATTGGTATTGGGTTACACAGATGTAAACACATGCCAACATTCAGAGAATGTACACTTGGGAGTTTGTGCATTTCATTTTATGTCAGTCTTATATCACAAGAATATAAATGAATATTAAGTTCTAATTCATTATATGCATGCTTATGTACTTAGGAGAAATTACAGAATTCGCAATTTACTTTAAATATGTCAAATACATACAATTCTATCTGCAATTTACTTTGAAATGCATCCAAAAACTAGGCTGATAAATTGATGGATAGAGGAGTGGAAAGATGGCTAGACTGATAAAGGAACTTTAGAACCCAGGTGGTGAGCATGTTGATGTTCACCTAAAATGCCTTCAACTTTGCTGCATTTGAACATCTTCATAATAAAACATTGGGAAAAAGTACAAAAGGTGTCTTACAAAAATATATATTAAGATTATCATTTATGCAAAATGATTTCACACTTGTGTTTTCCATAAAAGTAAACCTAAGCAAGTGTCCTTTAGTCCTTTGAAACTCAGTATTACGTAGTTTGACAATTATTGACAGAAATAACCTACTCTAGCACTAACCATATTTTTCTTCACTGACCATTTTTATAGAACAGAAGTTAAATGAGCCCAGTCTTTTGCAATTAATTTTTATAGCATCATTGATTAAATTTCCCCCAATAATTTATTTCTCACTTCATACTCTAGAAGGTAATCCCATTAAATATAGTAGTGTAACATTTTAAACCAGAGTGTTTTCGCTTCCCATTGAAAGATTTACATAGGCCTGAAACAAGAGCTATTTCTGTCTAATGATCTGTATGTAAAGGCAACAGAAATATAGACGATAGGAATAATCAATCTATGAAATGCTGTATATCTCCTCAGAGTTGTCTAAGTAATCCAAGATTTCCTGGTGTGGGTCATTGTACATCCCCATGACTCCAGTTAAATAAACACTGAAAATATATGTTTCTCCTGAATTTAACATTACCTCTGCCCATCTGGGCTAGTAAAACATTTGGTGCGGGCCATTCAAATATATAGCTCAATTATCTAATGCAGTCAGTAAATAAAAGTAAGCAATTGTCTGTGGCCTACACGGCCACAGATAGACTCCGGGAAGTCATAGAATGCAGAGGCACAGTCCTCAACCCTGGAGAGTTTTCCATCAAACACAGTTAAAAACGCAGTGTGAAAATGAAGACAGCCCTACTATAAAGGAATTGTCTGCTTTGTTCAGCGGCAGTGTGGGGATAATGAAAACAACACATTGAATATGATGTCATAAAAATATATAACACATATAAAGTAGTCTAAAGCACCTCTCCCTAAGGATGCCAACTGCAAGCTACAAATGTAATTTTAGGCTGTTAATGAATTCTCTGTGGTTCAGTTATTTCAGTGTAATGGCTTAATATTGAATTTAGAGAAAGGAAATGGGTGTTTTCTAACCCCCTGCCTACTAATCACTAATACTCACCGAACACTTTTTTAGGCACTCTGTTAAACATCTTTCTCCTGCTAGCAGTTGAGTCGGATACTCTTTTCCCCACATTGTACTGATCCTTGAGGTCTGGGAGTTGTTATCTGCCCAAATCTACATCACTGAAGAGTTGGAGAGGGAAATGAGAGCTGGTGAATGTATGATCCCAGAGTCCATCAGCTGGAACCCTCCCATAGCCACCCTTGCTAAAATGCTAGAACGGCAGTACCGCAGAGACCAGACCTGAGGTCAGGCCTGGATTAAATAATGTTGCAGTATCTCTCCAGGTATTGTTGCGTATTCTAAAATGCCCCAAATAGCAAGTGACCTAGATAAGAAAGAATTTTTGATTTCGAGATGTCATGAGGACATTAAGTATTTTGGAGAATTTTATTTTAAATGTGAATAAAACATTCTCAGGCATCTCTCTCTCTCTCAGTCGTGCCCGACCCTTTGCAATCCCATGGACTAGGACCAGCCAGCCTCCTCTGTCCGTAGGATTTCCCAGCCAAGAATACCGAATGGCTTGCCATCTCCTTCTCCAGGGGATCTTCTCCGACCAGGGACTGAACCGGCATCTCCTGTGCCCCCTGCCTCATAGGCAGATTCTTTACCTGTTGAGTCACTGTGGAAGCCCTAGAGTTCTCAGGCATCCTTCCCCCCGTTTAATTTAGAAGCTGGGAAAGGAGCAGTGTCAACTCCAAATATCCAAACTATCACGCATACTCTCACCTCCCTCTAAATAACAGCTAGCTTTTACCGGGGGGGTGGGGGGGGGGTACTGTGTGCCAGACACTGTTTGGACCCGTAACACGCACCACTCAGTACTCACGTTTCACAGACGAGAAATTGAGGGGTAGAGAGACGAGGGGACTTGCCTCGGGTCACGCAGTTGGCAGAGTGGGGTTCCATCCAGCTTCTCTCTGTTCATTTCTATCCATACCAGTTACTATCCCATCCAGTTCTACCCTGATGCTATCTTTTCCTGAGGCCACAGGTACGTCAACTCAAATACACTGCCTCTTCCCCAAAAGCAAAGATGCACGTTTTGACCTGCATAACTCCTCTGCACGGGGCAGGACTTTCTTTAAATAGTATGTGCTTGGAGCTTCTCTGGTGGCTCAGATCGTAAATAGCATAGCTATACCTATTAACCAGCTCTGACTTTATTTCTGAAATTTCTTGTGAAGATTATTTCTCTCTCAGATCCGTATAACCCATGGGATTCTTTGCCTTCCCTCTTCAGGTTTCAGGATGGAATGAGAGAAAGAAATATGTGTGTGTGTGTGTGTGTGTGTGTGTGTTGTGTGTGTGTGTTGTGTGTGTGTGTGTTGTGTGTGTGGTGTGTGGTATGTGTGTGGTGTGTGTGTGTGTGTGGTGTGTGTGTGTGTTGTGTGTGGTGTGTGTGTGTGTGTGGTGTGTGTGTGGGGGGTGTGTGTGTGGTGTGTGTGTGTGTGTGGTGTGTGTGTGTGTGGTGTGTGTGTGATGTGTGTGTGTGGTGTGTGTGTGTGGTGTGTGTGTGTGGTGTGTGTGTGGTGTGTGTGTGTGTGGTGTGGTGTGTGTGTGTTGTGTGTGTGTGGTGTGTGTTGTATGTGTGTGTTGTATGTGTATGTGTTCGTGTGTGTTGTGTGTGTGTGTTGTGTGTGTGGTGTGGTGTGTGTTGTGTGTGGTGTGGTGTGTGTGTGTGTTGTGTGTGGTGTGTGTGTGGTGTGTGTGTGTGTGGTGTGTGTGTGTGTGGTGTGTGTGTGTGTGGTGTGTGTGTGTGGTGTGTGTGTTGTATGTGTGTGTTGTGTGTGTGTGTGTGTGTGTGTGTGTGCTCAGTCATGTATGACTCTTTGCAACCCCATGGACTACAGCCCACCATGCTCCTCTGTCCGTGAAATTCCCCAGTCAAGAATATTGGAGTGGGTTTCCATTTTCCCTTTCCTACTCCAGAGGATCTTCCCGACTCAGGGATCAAACCCACATCTCTTGTGTCTCCTGTATTGGCAGGCAGACTCTTTATCACTGAGCCACCTGGGAAGATAGATATCCATGCCTATATCTATATTATCCGCTCATACCTTTTCTCTTTTTCTGTAGGGCAAATCACTGTAGAGAGGCTGGCCTTAGCTGCAGACATTCAACAGTGACGCATGTTTGTGATGAAACAATGTATACAGTACTCACTTCATCTTTAACAGCAAAAATCAAAATCTCTTTCTAAAAGTTGGCATAAACAAATATACGTGTATATGCCTATGCACATAGAAATATTATGTATTCAGTTCAGTTCAGTTCAGGATAGACATATAGAAATGATGTATAGGTACTATCTCTCTGTACCTACGTATACATATATACATGTGTTGATAGGTAGGTAGAGAATAGACAGATGGATGGATAGATACACAGATAGATAGAGGTGTGGGCAGAGGGGGCCTTGAGAACCCCATGAACAGTATGAAAAGGCAAAATGATAGGATACTGAAAGAGGAACTCCCCAGGTCAGTAGGTGCCCAATATGCTACTGGAGATCAGTGGAGAAATAACTCTAGAAAGAATGAAAGGATGGAGATGAGATGGCTGGATGGCATCACTGACTCGATGGGCATGAATCTGAGTGAATTCTGGGAGTTGGTGGTGGACAGGGAGGCCTGGTGTGCTGCGAAGAGTTGGACATGACTGAGCAACTGAACTGAACTGAACTGAAAGGAAAGTTTAATGCTCACTTTTTACAATGATTCTTCCAAACTAAGTGATTTTTAACCTTAGCTATTAGCAGCACAGAAATGTGCTCGTTGCTCATTTCAGGTCTGGGATCCTGGCTGCACGTCATTGGTGGTCACAGCCCTGGATCCGCTCTGGGCAGCCACCTTGCTATGCTTGGTGTAAAGGCAGGCTTCTCTGAATTATTGGTGTAAACCAACCCTCAGCCCTTGATGACTTCTAAACTCATCATTCCTGGGCCCCTCTGACTAGCCCTGCTGCATTTTGAAACTGGACTGTAATTCTTCTTAATCCCAAGATATTATGTGCTGTCTATAGACATCTCCATCTTCCCTGGTGGCTCAGACGGTAAAGTGCCTACCTGCAATGGTGCAGACCCAGGTTTGATCCCTGAGTCAGGAAGATCCTTTGGAGAAGGGAATGGCAACCCACTCCAGTACTCTTGCCTGGAAAATCCCATAGATGGAGGAGTCTGGTAGGTCACGGTCCATGGGGTCACAAAGAGTCGGACACAACTGAGAGACTTCACTTTCCTTTCCTTTCCTTATAGACATTTCCATACACAAAAAATAATATGTATTTTATAACAGTGTACCATGACCACTACATTATGGTATAACCACTGCTACGTTATGGTAGTTACGCTAGTTATGGTAATTATGCTAAACCATAAAGTTCTATACTCAATTTAATGAAAAAACAAATAACCTTAATTTTATTTTTAATTGGTTTCTGGATAAAGAAAGACAAAGCAAATAGATCTTTAAAACCTTTAGAAAGGACTCACATGCAAATAATTACAATCTATAACTCAGAGATTTGTTTTTTCACAAAGTTAATAGATTACACATTCTTGTTTAGCTTTCTTTACTATGCAAAATGACACTGATAGGGTCAAACTGTTCTTTTTATCACGTTTGACATGCCAGGCAGATGTATTAACATTTCCAATGAGAAGTGGAAAGTGTTCCAGGCTCTGAAAAAAGATGAAGGGATAGTAACCTAAGATTAGACGTTGGCTAAGTTGTCTCCCCTCCGTTGACACTTTCCAGATTTTTTTCTGTGAAGCACTGGTGAGCTGAAGGAAAGGAAAGCAACATGTGCTCAACAACACTTTAAAATTTCATTTGAATGTCATTCCAAAGAAAGAAATGACAGGCTAAGCCATAGCAAAGGCGTTCTCAGGAATGGTGTTTCAGTGAGTTTCCTCTTCACATCACGAACCCTGCAATATTGTTCTGTGCGTATGCGTGCATGCTTAGCCACTCCATCATGTCCCACTCTGTGCAACCCCATGCACTGTAGCCTGCCAGGCTCCTCTGTCCATGGGATTTCCCAGGCAAGAATATCGGAGTGGGTTGCCATTTCTTCTTCCAGGGGATCTTCCCAACCCGGGGACTGAACTCTTGTCTCTTTTGTCTCCTGCGTCGGCAGGCGGGTTCTTCACCACTAACATCGCCTGGGAAGCCTGTGCCACGTGGGAAGCCTATTCTATCACAAGCCTCCCCAATTCCTGGGGCTTCCTGGTGGCTCAGATGGTAAAGAATCCACCTGCAATGCAGCAGACCTGGCTTTGCTGCCTGGGTTGGGAAGATCCCCTGGAGACAAAAATGGCTACCCACTCCAGTATTCTGGCTTCGAGAATTCCACAGACAGCAGAGCCTGGCAGGCTACTGTCCGTGGGGTCGCAAAGAGTCAGACATGACAGAGCGACTTTCACTTTCACTTTCCCCAGATCCACTCCTGAGCATCCCCTTATCACAAAAAAAGTCAACAGCATAGACCCTTCTTTCTGCACCTTCAAGAGTCCTGCTGAGTGAGGTAGGCCCTCCTGATTACAACAGATTCTGTTTCTCCCAAGGCAATACGATACACAAAATATTCTTACATTAAGAGACACCTGTTACAAAATGCATTGCGAGTTGCTTTAAATATTTCTTAATCCTATTTTAGTCCCCGCTCCCAAAATTTGGCTCCATAGACCGGTGTGTTGAAATCAGCCTCCACTGGCTCGTGCACGTATCCAACAGTCAATGCGATCTCGGTAACTGACCTGTGTCCAGAGGTGGGCTCTTGCAGTGCAGCAGGACCGCTGACCCACAGGGCTTAGCTGGGGGCGCCCAGCACTCTTCTTCTGTCTCAGGCTCACGGCTCATTCGTCAGTGCCTTTGGAGATACAAAGATCCTAACAGTGAGAGTAGAAAGTCACGGACCCTTCACTTCTCCCGGAAGAGAAGCTCAGGCTCAGAGGGGAGAAAAAAGGATTAATGGATCTTGTTCAAAAGGTTGTCTGTGCTGAAAATGGTGTCTCAGTGACACTCCGTGGATGCATCATAGATACTCGTCAGAACTCCCTTGCATCTCAAAAGGAAGCTTCTTCCCTTGGAAGGTGCATCCATCTTTCCCGTGCATCAATATTTCCAAAGGTTCTAAGAACTGAAAGAGGAATTGAAAAAAATGAATTTTTTAAAGAGGAAAGAGAAAGATTTCCTTTTTCGGGGTCACGATGAGGATGAAGTAATGAGAAGAGATGTCAGTTCCATTGAATGGCTACCGAACTGCGCTTTTCTTGAATTTAAATGATCATATGGGTCGCAAAAAGTCGGACACGACTGAGCGACTGAACTGAACTGAACCAATGACAGGTAAATCGGCATTAAATATATGTATTTGTAGAATATGTACTCACACCAGCTCATTATCTTTCATTTAGCTTTATGTAATGGAATGACAGTCAGTATTTGGGAGTTACTCATTTGATTAACTTTTAAATGCATCTCCTAACTTGTTGGGGATTTCCCCTTTGGCTCAATGGGTAAAGAATCCACCTGCAATGCAGGAGACACAGGTTCAAGCCTTGGGTTGCGAAGATCCCCTGGAGGAGGAAATGGCAACCCACTCCAGTATTCTTGCCTGGGAAATCCCACGGACAGAGGAGCCTGGCGGGCTACAGTCCAAAGTGTTGCAAAGAGTCAGACCATGACAGAACGACTGAGCACAGTACAATAATCACCAACTACCGCAGCCTGTTTTGCCTGAGTATGCCATATGTATATATTACTGACGTTGATTTGGCTTGGCTAAATTTCCACTTTCATGCTACATTTTCATGCCAAGTAAACCCCCAACTTCAATTCAGGCTATGACTAGAATTTTATTCTATCTTTTATAGTTTCTAAAATAGGCAGTTTTATAATCAAAGCCCTGATGTACTTTAAACACTTTTTTAAAGTTGACATACACAATCGAACTCCTTAACATAAAAGCGTTTTATATAAAGACACTCATGATATATTGCTAAGCTAAGGAGTAAGCTATATATAGCCTAGCGCCAGTCTGTATGAACTTACATGTATACTCATAAAGGCATGCAACAAGGTAAGAATAGATACGGTCCAAAGTGTGAGCGCCACTTATATTTGCCTTCTGAAGCAACAGGAGATTTGATGTGTTTTTTTTTTTTTTCCTTTTCATTATCCTTGGCTTTTGTTTTTCATATTTTCTTCAGAGAACGTGGGTTATTTTCCTAGAGTTGTGAGAGTTTAATACCCTTTCACTGGAAAAATGCTTAATAGAAGTTACTTATTTTTTAGTAGTTTCTTCAGCAAGCATCTGTTATTTTCCTAGAGTTGTGGGAGTTTAATAGCCTTCTTTGGAAAAATGCTTAATAGAAGTGAATTGCTTTTTCTCCATTTTTTCCCTGATGCACTCAGGGGAGGTGGGAGGGGGAACGACTCTTGTATCCTCTCTTCCCTCAAGCCTGCTCAGCTCTGTGCAGAATATTAAAGCATCTGCTCAAACTTGGTGACGACCTGCACCATGGGCAAGGGTACTGTACGGACAGATGTACTGTGCTCAGCAACGTGGGGTCATATTGGTTCTTTTCGGCCAAAAGTGTCCACTGGGTTAAGGCTGCCTCCCAACCCCAAGCCCAGCTTGCTTTCTCTCTGTGTCCTCGAGCTCTGCTGTTTGTGTTTGGATTTCTTCATCTCTTCCATTCTCAGGGTAAGTCAGCCTGGGTCAGCAGGGAGTGAAGTGGGAAGATTCCAAAAGTGGGTTTGGGCTTAGTGTCGTGAAGAGGAGACTGCGGCTTTAAATCAGGCTGCATTCTCTAGCCCCGTGTACCAAAGTGCTCCGCAGATTTTGCGCAAATCCCAGCAAAGAATAGGATGGGGTGTGGAACTTTCCTTTTCACCCATTGTCTCTTATGTTTCTGATTCCCTCGGAAGCCTCCTAAGCTGGAATGGCTGGGATTTGAGATCGAGTTGGGCATTCTTCAGACCGCTAAGCAAAGGCCACTGAATAACTGAGATTTGGCTCCAACCGGGACTGGCGCCATGAGCCCTAGAATGGTTCCTGTGCTGGGTTTAATGCTCTGCTGTTGCTAGCCTTGAAATCTTCAATAATTTACTCTTGTTGGTAAGTCACTCAATCGAGTCTGACTCTTTGTGACCTCATGGACTGTAGCCTATCAGGCTCCTCTGTCCATGGGATTTCTGGACCCCACAAATCATGGAGCTGGTTCTAGCCCCAGCCTCAAACCCCAAATGTTCTTTCTGATGAAAGCAGTGAGGTAGAAATACACAAAAAGATTCATTTTATATACTGGGGAAAGAATGCAGGAGTCCTGCTTTCCTTTTGGATAGCCTGTTAACATGAATAATAATAATAAGTGACTGCCTTTCCCAGAAAGCCCCATGAGTCCTTACCTCTAGCACCTAACTATAAATTTGCATTCAAGAATGGTTTTCAGAGATGAAGTAAAAGCCCCAGGCTCTCTGCACTGTTATCAGAAGGGAACAGAAAAAGCTACAAAACAGGAAACCAAGAATAATCCAGGATCTCAAGATCTCAGGTTTGTAAGTGTTTTCACTTGATCGTGACAGGGAGACTGATCCTTGGAGGCTTCTAAACTTATGTCCAGATTAAATTCGCATGTAAATAGAAAAGCAAGGCTTGTAGGGTGAGCTCAGCAAGGCTCAGAAAGTCTTAACCAGTCACTGACTGGCGGGCAGGACACCTAGTATATCACATTATGACATCTAGAAGGCTCCCAGCATTGATTCTTTGTCACACCATTTCTAAGAAAAATAACATCACTCTCGTCCTTACCCAGGACTTAGTTCGGAGATCTCTGCTCATGGCCTTTCTAATTCAATGTCGAATTTCCTTTGGCATAAAGCCAGGAAGAGCTGTCCTGGCTGCAGCGGTAACCGGAGGTGAGAGGGAAGCAACTCCTCTCCACAGCCAGCAAGCAGCACGCTATGCTTACCTCGTCTTTTGCAATCCAGTGCCCTGCCAACAAATTTATGTTAACTGCGTGTAATGCTCCAATCTGTTTAAGAGATTTGGTAGAAAATGAAAGAATGCAATGTATTATGAATCACTGTCTGTTGACAGGCTCCGGGGGACACACTGTACTTTTCTAAATCCGTCATTTTAAAACGGCTATGGTTCTCAAACGCTAATCCTCACTGCAATTTGTTTATAACAAATGGGTCAACGGACCATTAATTCAGTTGCAAAACTGTCATCTCTGGCTCTAGGTTTTGGACAGCTAATGAGACTTCACTGGTATCGGCGCGTACAGCCCGCTCAGCACTCCGTGTTAATGATGTCTATTGACAAGGTTATTGGATTCCAAATGAATGTTTACACTGGAATGGGAAGCAAGTGGCAAATATGAAGCTCAAGCAGATACTCCAAGCTGGAAAGCTCATGGTGGTTTAAACCCTCCCTTGTCTCTTGCCCCTAATGAAAAGCAAAGACAACAGGGGACATGGGGATAAATGTAATGAAGGGAAACAATACCTAGGTTCTGAGAGGTTAATCCAGGCACAACAGGGTTAATCTGGGAGAGGCTGGATGAGGATTTAGGCTAAAGACCTGGACAAGACTTGTTACTTTTTGATCCAGTTGTAACCAAGGAACGACTCTATTTGCAAAGATTTTGGATTTTCAAACCAGCAGGGCAGAAGTTACATCCTTGATGTTTCTTGTTAAACACACTTGGGTACTTGTTTTCAGAACAAATGACGGTAAAGATCTTCATTTTCTTTTCAAGCAACAAGACAAAAGGAACATAACAATACAGATACTTAAGAGGTGCAGAATTTGACCCCAGACCAAAAAGTCCCTGAAAGCCAGACTGTACATCTAACAGATGCACAAGAATGTTATTTTGTAAAACAGAGAAGAAATGCCATTATTTTAATGTTCTGAAGGTTAAAAGATGAAATTTACCTGTGATGAAGAATCCCTTCAAGGAGGTGCTTTTAAACATTTATTTTAAAACTGCATATTCTGCATTATAATCTCTGACATAAAAAATCAGATAAATGAGGTTACATTCAAAGAGTTAATTTTTAGAGTATGGCTCTGCTTCATGGCTATTTGCAAAATCTCTGCTTCATGAAGCTAAATGCAAAAATTTTCAAAATGAGAGTGAATTAAACTCACAGGATTCTTCCAAGGTAAGAAATCCACTGTAACCTGATGGGGGAAAGTTATATTAAAATCAAATTAATGTTTCCAAGAATGACCTATGTTCTCTCAATTCAATAGCATCTCTTCAAATGTATCATTAAGCACTTACATAAAAAGTCCCATGAGTTAGATCTGAGACTATATCACATAAACTGTCAACAATTACACCATGTGTCACATTTGAAGGAATGGGAAAATCTAAAGTACTGAAGACAATATAAAAATAACATCACTGCCATTTAGATAGACGGGTATCAAAGCCCTTGGGTAGGTCTCCAAGGGGGGCATGTTCAGTCTGAATTGTCCTAAATCCAGCAAAATGTTTTCATGTCATCTTTCATATTTCTAACAGAAAGATTTTCTCTTAATGGCCATTCTCATCTCCCTTTCCCGAGTTGAAATGTTAATGTGGAAAAATATTTTATGGAATACGAAAATAATCTTCTTATAAAAGATTAAATTCACCTGCAATTTTTAAAGTATATCTTAAAGACGTAATATAAAAAGTATGATCATGTCAATGCTATTTGGAAATCTACTTATTATTGTTACTTCTAATGTTTAATAAAATAAGTTTGAAAGCAAGTAAGACATCTTTGTGTCCAAAGGATATATAACTTTCTTGACATACTTACAAGTGCACTTGAAGCGTAAACATGTTTATAGAAGAGTCCTTTCGAATCACGTTAGTGAGATCACACTTGATCTTGTTGTTTAAACTATTTTCATATCATAGGGTATGATCTTTACAAATACAAACCATCAGTGAATAATTCTCTGATTTGTTGGTGAAAGTTAAAGTCACTCAGTCGTGTCCAACTCTGTGACCCTATGAACTGTAGCCCACCAGGCTTCTCTGTCCATGGAATTCTCCAGGCCTGAATACTGGAGTGGGTAGCCGTTCACTTCTCCAGGAGATCTTCCCAACCCAGGGATCAAACCCAGGTCTCCCACATTGCAGGCAGATTCTTTACCATCTGAGCCACCAGGGAAGCCCAAGAATACCAGAGTGGGTAGCCTTCTCCAGGGGATTTCCTGATCCAAGAATCGAACCGGGGTCTTCTGCATTGCAGGCGGATTCTTTACCAGCTGAATTACCAGGGAAGCTCTCCAGAATGCATAAGTTCAAAGAAAAATTAAAGATCATAAGATGGTATTAATTCAAAATGAATAGGTATGTGTTAAAATATTATTGAAATAACAAACCAGGAACAATATTTGAAATAAATATAAGAAGTCAGGGATCCATAATTCCCAATGCTACACTGTAGGACACGGAGCCCTTTTGCAAGCTCACCCTGTTGTCGGTTTATAACCAGTCCTGCACTGGTTGCTTTACTTCTTGTATCTGGATTATTGCCTCGTCATTCTGATGTGCTAGGGTATTTCACTGATTTTAGAATTTCTGTCCACACACTTGACTGCCTGGCCTTGATGCTAATACCCAGAGGAATTCTTACCATGCCTATCCTCCAGAGTGCAGGATCCATCCCCCTAAACCATCTCTTGAATCAGGACTAGTCCAGTTCCATTTCCCTTCTGATACAAATTCTGTTACAGACATCCTCCTTCAGAAGTCAGCTCTATTAATTCTCTCTCCTTCCCAGAATTTCTCCGCATTGGTCTGCAGCTGAGATTCAAGGATGCCACAGAACTCAGCCTACCAGGTGGTGACAGAGATGCTTAGAAAGAGCATCAATGTTCATTTTAAACAGCAAAACTTCATGTTTTGGTCTTCTAACTAAACAGTTGCCCTGGATCTCTGCTACAAAATCAACTGTAAGTTTTCTTAAGGACATAAGACACCCATGGAGCAGAAAAAAAGGGGTTCACTCTCATCTGATAAAGGGTGAGCTTCCAGGTACCGGAGAAGCAGTTCCCGCTGGAGCACACCCAAAACCACCAGCCAGCCATGGGATTTGGACAACTTTTATGAAAAGTTTTGTTCCTCATCATGTAGTAATACTTACCCTTTAAAACCATACCTTCTTTTTACAAGTGATGATATTAAGGAAGAAAAAAATAATTAGGTGCTTGTCTCCAAGTGTTTACATTCCGTTCAAGCCTGAGACTCCTGTCAAAGTCAGAAAGCTAGGAGGCTAATGGAGATAGGAAACAAACGGCAACAAAACACTTCTAAACCAGCAAGTTTCCGGCCGTGTTAAAATCGAAACCCTGGAGGAGCAGGGAGGCTGCTGATCAGAGTGTCCTCTAACCCAGGGGCCAGAGAGCCGGCTTCCGGCTCCTCCACTGATGGGACTTATGTTAAGTGGGATGTTTATTCGCACCAAGGGGTTAGGTTACTAGTGGAGAGGTCTGCAGCGGGAGTATTTAGTGTCATTTTGCGTATTTGTCAATGAAAGAGAAAACACAAAACATTGCCCACGGTTAAGACTTGGGAATTTTGTGATATGTGAAGGCATGGATCATGTTTTTGAAGGCGAAGCTAGAGGAAAAGAATTTTTTAATGTATTATTAAAACCCCAGTCTAATCGTGAGAAAGTATCAGAGGAGCTCTAACAGAGGGACAACCACATGCTCAGTCCTGTCTGACTCTTTGCAACCCGGTGGACTGTAGCCAGCCAGGCTCCTCTGTCCATGGGATTCTCCAGGCAAGAACACTGGAGTAGGTTGCCAGGCCCTCCTCCAGAGGATCTTCCCAACCCAGGGATCAAACCCAGACCTCCTGCGTTGTGGACAGATATTTTACCATCTGAGCCACCAAGGAAGTAGTAAGTTTAAATACCTGAATTTATCTTGAAAGTATACAAAAAAGAATATACAATACAAATATAAAGTATAACTATTGCACTGCATTTCATTATATGATGGACCATGCTCATTTGGCCAGAGCATTATTTTGGGACTTTAACATTCTTTACATTGTTTAATGTTATTTAAAAAAACCTCACTCAGCCAAGCATTCTTCCTCTTAATTGTTGCATATGTCTGTAATTATTTCCTTAGCATAAATATCTAGAAATGGGGTTTCTGAGTCAAAAGCAATGAATAATTTTAAGATGTTTGCTAACCACTCTCTAACCACTTTAAGATGTTGTCAAACCACTCCCCAAACTTTGTGCCACTGTACACGCCAATAAACCAATTTGTAGAATGCCTGGAATGCCTTTTCATTCGTTAGCTCAGCCATTCAACAAAAATACTTAAAACCCTTCTACGTCCATGTTCTTGTCATAAAATGCTCTCTTATAAAAAATATAGAATAGATTACAAGAGGATTTTCAAGATATTTTTACATTTTAAAACTATGGCTTTCTGCATTACAAAATGTTTTTTTCCCTTGTTGTTCTATTTTGAAATATAAATTAACATTGTTAAATACAAAATAAATCAACTAATGAAGGGAGAAATAGACATCTAGGTGCCTAGGTATACTTTTCCACTTTCCCAAATCATAGTGATTCCATTAAAATCGGTTTATAAGCACGTCTACTTTGATACTTTGTCAAATTGGAGGTTGATCAGTCGACCTCAGGGCATTTTATATGAAACAATACATATAAGTGCTGTAGAAGGCGTGCCTTTTAGCCACAGAATGAAGTGGGCAGGAATGCAACTTTATTTTCTGTGACCGAGGCAGCTCAGGCCCGCCCTGAGCCCTGGTTGGGCGGTATGATGGGAAATGCAATCTCAGCCCTGACTCGGTCATTCCCAAAGTCTGTAAGCATCTTCCAGAAGCAGCCGCTCCAATTCCACATGGTGGGTTCAGCCAGGCTTCTTCAGGGCTCAGTGTCCCAGGGTGGGAGGGACACAAGACCCCTTTCCCCTTCTAAATCCAGAACCCTGCACAGCAGGGGCAGGCTCCTGCCTCCAATTTCTCTTCTGTAAAAGGAGCCCCATCCTCAAAGCAAAGGAATTTCTGCTTTCCAACCCCACAGAAATTTCCTCCGGCAAAATCTCCCCAAACCACAGCCACCTGCTGAAATCCAGAGGAGGGTAAAACACCCAGGGTAAAAAAGACACAAAATCACATGTCAACCGTTTTGGTTGTTTTTTAAAGGTCTTGCCTAGTGTAGATGGTGTTATCAGCTATCCTGAGCTGACCAATCTCCCAAGAATTAGCAGGTTAAGGGGGAAAATAGTCTTTGTGCAATTTAAATTAAAAAAAAAAAAAAAAAAAAAAAGCTGTCCAGGCTTGGAGTCAGAGTTCCGGCCTTATAGGAGGATCTTCAGATTCCAATGTGGCTGTTGCTGTTGTGCAGTTGCTCAGTGCTGTCTGACTCTTTGCAACCCCCATGGACTGCAGTACTCCAGGCCTCCCTGCCCTTCACCATCTCCCGCAGTTTGCTCAAACTCATGTCCATCGAGTGCGTGGTGCCATCCAACCATCTCTTCCTCTCCCCTTCTCCTCCTGCCTCCTTCCCAGCATCAGGATCTTTTCTAATGAGTCAGTTCTTTGCATCAGGTGGCCAAAGTATTAGAGTTTCAGCTTCAGCATCAGTCCTTCCAATGAATATTCAGGACTGATTTGCTTTAGGATGGACTGGTTGGATCTCCTTGCTGTCCAAGGGACTCTCAAGAGTCTTCTCCAACACCACAGTTTAAAAGCATCAATTCTTCAGCACTCAGCTTTCTTTATGGTTCAACTCACATACATGACTACTGGAAAAATCATAGCTTTGACTAGCTGGATCTTTTGTGGCAAACTAACGTCTCTGTTTTTTAATACGCTGTCTAGGTAGACAACCAGGGGAGGTCTGTTCTGCTTTCCTTTTCCGGGAAAGTCCTCATCCACCTGGACCACTTCGTGCCTGAACACCCTCAAGTTCTACTGGTTCCTGGCCTCTTCCTTCACATTTCCCCTCAAACCCAGGCTCCCTGTGCTCTCTAGGTGAGCTCAGTAGACAGACCCATGCAGGCTGGCACCAAAAATAAAAATTGTTCTGGGGTTCCTTAGCATTCACCCCAGAGATGGGACTTCCCTGGGGAGAATGTCACGTTTGTTCCTAGGAACGGATGATGATACAAAAGGATGCGGATGCAGCAAGCGAGCAGAAGAGACGGTCTGGAGCGGAGTGATGAATGGTCCCTTCTGTAAACGTGGGAACATGGCGGTGTTCAGGTTCCTGCCCTTGCATCACCAGGAACACGAAGTTACTTTGTTACATGAAAGGACGACAGTGAACATGTGGGGATCACTTGGGCAAGGAGGCATCTATTGACCATAATTTTCTACATAAAAGTTTCCCCCCCCCCCCACTTAAACTGAAGATCCTGCCTCTCCACAACCAGCCTTCTCCTGGAGTCATACTTAGTTAATCCATCTCTGGACCTCTTGTCTTACACCCGTGTGTGGACTTCAGTTGGCTCTGTTACGGGGGTGTGTGTAACACGTGTCTCCTCTGTACGGCTGTGACTATTCCAGGCGAGAGTCCAGGCTCATCCTCATACCCACTCATTCTTTCAAGCAGTGTCACCTGCTCTGCTGGAAGGGACGCTGTGGTTCAGTCAATGAGCGGGATACACTGCTATTTAGTCACTCACTCTGTCTGACACTCTTTGCCACCCTATGGACTGAAGCCCACCTGGCTCCTCTGTCCATGGGATTCTCCAGGCAAGAGTACTAGAGTGGGTTGCCATGCCCTCTTCCAGGGGATCTTCCCGACCCAGGGACCAAACCCTTGTCTCCTGCATTGCACTTGGACTATTCTTTACCACTGAGCCACAGGCAGTAATTATAAACAAAGATGGGGGGTGTAGAATTTCAGGTAAAGACACTAGGTTTCATGGACAGGTCAAGCAGCTAGGCTTTTTGTCCCTGGGATCCTAACACTCGACGCAGAGCCTGGCATGTAGAGAGAACTGTGTATAATGAATGAAATGAACAGACTGCTTGCATCTAAAGTGGATTTTAGATTGAGTCTCTTGTCCACTTCCTGCTAGTCGCGTAACATATGGTGGTTGCCCTGGTCTTTCCTTTTTCTAACAAACAGGATCTCTGTAAAAAATTCAACACTGTTCTTAAAAAAAAAAACAACCCTGCTACCCTAAAGATACGTGAACACATAGTGCTTCTTCAGTTTCAATCCTGGGATACAGTCTTAGTCTCCAAACATACTCATACCAGCAGCCATAAAGTAGAGAGAAGATGGAATGAGATGAGCAGGTCCAGTCTTCTTGTAATATGCCTGGTGACCCTGAGCCCAGACAGGTGGCGAGAAGGGCTGATGAGCGCAGAGCTGGAGACCTCTGCAGTCTCTGTGTAAAGTGCATCTGGCTCAGCTGTTTGGAGATTGTATTCACACCCTCACCATCCCAGAAATGAATATTCACAGATTACAAAGAGTTTCTTGCTCTGTCTTGACGTGAGTTAAATCACCTTCATTTTATGTTCTTATCTTTCACAGGACTATAAAGATTTTGGTGTAGGACTTAGTCATGTGCATCTCATCTGAATATCCTCGCTGACTGCTATCTGAAGAATGAATGAATGAATCCTATCTTTGACGTGAATGCCTTCGTATTAACATCTTTCTTCACCTTGGTGCTTTGAGTCAAATTGAAGAAAATCTGTCTGATCAACATGATCCTCTAAAGAATTAAGTTTCTTCTGGGAAATTAACAGAATTTAGTTTGTAAAGATCTGAGAAAGAACCTAACATGTAAATTTAGTAAGTAGATACATATTCCTTTGGCCAATAAATTCCTGCATTATTTTGTAATCAAAGCTCTGGATCCTTTATTAAATATTTTGTTTTTAGGCCATACACAGAAAAATTAAGTTGACTTTTTCCATAGAAAAACTGGCTGAAATTGGGTGAGTGCTATTTCACAATTTGCAACATCTTTACTCTATAAATCATTTTAAAAAAAAGAATCTTAAACACACTTCATCCTTGGTAAAAAACTGACTTAAAAAAACAAAGTTCTGACCCTGTAACATTTTGGCCTAGCTACCTCTTCCTTTTGGCAGAAACAGAAATGATTTGACATAACTCTAAAGGCGGTTCAAAGATAAGTGCTTTTAAAAATCACACACAACAGTTAACCATCCTGAAAGAGGAGCCGGATCGTCCTGATGAGGAGCAAATCATGTTTAGACAAATTCAGGAGACGACATCTAGACCCAGGAACACCTAGAAGATCTTTTCACACATCATTTGGTTTTTTTTTTTTTTTTGGTTTTTTTTTTCCTTTTTGATGGATGGATGAGCAAACTTTAAGGAGTTAATGGGCAGATAAAAGTCGGATGGAAAAGGACAGTAATGTTAAGACAAGTTAAAAGCTCTTTCCGACACCAGCTCCCAATCCGGCCTCCCCAGCCGTTTCCCCTGTGAGCTTTTTGTGTTTCGTTCATTTTGCTGGAATTGGAAAGAGAGAGGCCAAGAAAAGGCCGTATCCTGCCTCATTGACTAAAGCGCTCCTGTAAGCGAGTTTAATGGGCTAGAAGCGAACACCCCTGACAGTTCTAAGAAAACTTACCCTGCGTCTCCAGCGCCCCGAGGGCTCCCCGCGGCTCTGACTCTCTCCGCTTCCCTCTTCCCTCCACGCTCCTTTCCCTCGCATCTGCGGAAGCTTCCGCAACCAGGGGCATCTATTAAGAAACAAACCCCGCGCCGATAGAAGCGCTCCGGGCCTCATTAACGGAGGGTCCCGGCCGAGAACTGGCTGTAATTACAGCCGACTTAACAGCGATGCTCACGTGAGCCGATAAGCTCTTAAGACCGAAATCAAATTTCCTTTACATTTGCAAGCCATTGTTTCCTCTCATTTGCCCTGTAAAAAGGGGTCCTTCTCCGCCTGATGGGAACCCTCTCGGCCACGCTCACTTTCTGTGCGTGCTGCTATTGTGACCCCTTTCTTATATCCTTTTTCCACACGGTTTCCTCTGAAGTACATCAAGGAAGGGGCCACAGAGAGTGAAATTCTTGTCACCGAGCACAAGAAAGGGCCTTTTCCTCGCCTTCATCCAAGCAGAACACTCGGTGGTTTGGTGCGTGCGTGTGTGTGTGTGTGCGTGTGCGTGTGTGTGTGTGTGTTTGCCTTGTGTTGGAGTGCTGTATGCAGGGTGAAGTGCAGAGTGCACGAGGGCGCAGCTGACGTGTCACAAACTGAAAATTCCCAAATAACCACGACCAGCACATCAGTTACCTAGGGCTGTGCAAGCAAATGCCGCAAAGGGGCGGGGTCAGGGGGTGGGGGGTAGGGAATTTGCTCTTTCACAGTTCAGGAAGCCAGAGGTCGGAGGTCAAGGTGTTGGCAGGGTTGGATCCTTCTGGAAGATGGGAGGGGTTATCTGCTCTGGGCCCCTCCCCTGGCTCCTGGTGATAGCCAGGGTTCCCGGGGGTCCTCTCTGCAATCTTTGCCTCTGTCTCCGCAGGGCCTTCCCCTGAGTGTCCTTCCAAAGATGGGCGTTAACCTGATTACATCTGCAAGCCCCCTGTTTCCTAGAAAGGCCCCTGTCTATACGTCTCATGACTCCCCTAACTGCCTCTTTTAAGCTGGCATTCCACCAGGGTAGCAGGACCTTAGCTTCGGTTGATTTATTTGGGGGGTTGGGGTCTCGGTTCTGCTGGCTGTCTGGTCGGGACACAGGGAAGGGTCATTTCCTTGCTGAAATGTCCACAGCCTCTGATCACAGGCCGTGAGTGGACTCAGCTCTGGCATCCCGCCTACGTTTCCGAGAATCTTTCTTCTGGCTGCGTGAGGGCCCTGGGACCTTTAAGCCCAGTTCTTTGCTCCTGTCTCCCCTGGGCTTCACGTCTCTCCAAAAAACTCCAGGGGGAAGCAAGATACAGAACACCCTGCTCTGCTCCCATCCCCTTCCCTCCGGACGGTGCACCCAGCCCGGGAGAATCATCCTTCTTTTTTTGGTGGGAGGTCTCTATTTTCATTATGCTCCCATTCATTTTGTCTGAGCCTTGATTTTTCTAAGATGCCTTGAAGATTTCTTTTTTTAATATATCCCCATGTTAAGACAATTAACACAAGGTGGACAGGCTGGTTGTGTGACTTTTAGAAGTTACTCATGCCAATTAAAGAGCATCCTTGTCTATAAAGAGGGGATAAGAACAGATTCCACTTCATCAGATTTAGGGACGGGGAGTTAAATTAGCTTAGCTTAGCAACGTAAACATTTATAACTATGCCTGGCACATAGCAAGACTCTGATGTCAGATGCCACCCATTTATTTATTAACAGCATGAAAGGGGATGGGAAGACAAAATAATAGGAAGAAAAAACTCAGTTTCCAAAATAAGAACAAATAGTTATTTCCTAAACTTATAAAAGTCATTCTGAACCCAAAAACAGGATGGTTGGAACGAAGAACTGTAGTGAGATACCAAGAATGGAAATGTTGATTGTGCTCTCTTTGCATCAATGACAGTAGCTAAGGGTTTGGAGGGAAGCCTCCATGCTTCTTAGACAAGGGACTCCCCTCTTGGAGGTAAAAATCTGCAAGCAAATGAACCAAAAACAATTCCTTACAGGGGGCTTCTCCGGTGGCACTAGCAGTAAAGAATCCACCCACAAATGCAGGAGATGTAAGAGATACAGGTTCGATCTCTGGATCGGGGAGATCCCCTGGAGAGGGGAATGGCAACCCACTCCAGTGTTTTTGCCTGGGAAATCCATGAACAGAGGAGCCTGGACAAGAGTCATACACAACCGAGCGATTAATCAACACCAATTCTTTTTCAGTAATGGCGAGCCATTCAGAAAAGATCAAGTTACAGGTGTACATGAGCTCATCTAAAAATATGGGAAGAGAAACAACAGTGTCGTAGAAACTATAATTCACTTTTCCAATGACCACAGAACTAGCCAATGAAGGAGAAACCTCACTGGCTGAGCAAACACAAAGTAGGAAGCAGTCGCTTCTGAGCGCTTTTTCACTTTATCACTTTCCGTGGTGGCAAATACTCTACAATGAAGACCTAGGCCGCACGCTAGGTGGCCCTGGCCTCACTGAATCTGAAGATCACTTTCACAGTAAACACTTTGTTTAGAGTGCCATACATTCAGTGGGAAAGAATAAATATTAAATGAAATGATGCTGACACCGAAGGGATCGCTGATCTGAGACGTCAACAGTCATCTTGGCCGGAACGCGTGGAAACCCAACGGGACGTCTATTCCACTCAGCAGGGTCTCCTCCTTGACAGGTGGAGGCGTGTTTTTGAAAGAGGGACTCAGTGACCAGCTGTCCTTCCTCCACGGGAGGAGAAGAGGGGTAAATGTAACCAGCAGGCCGAGGGAGGGGTTTAGGCTGCACAGGAACTACAATGGAAGGCTGGACAGAAGAGTTCCCAAACAAAGGCGAGCCCCCGAGTGTCTTGCAACTCAAGTAGGAAGCAGCAAGCAGGAACTTCTTGAAAGATGCTGAAATTCAAACAGCAAGCAGGAACTCCTTGAAAGATACTGAAAAACCAGAGACATAGTCTGTGCTGACTCAGGCACACTAATACTTCACAGTAAGAGATATGGGTTGAAGTGAACGGATTACGGGAACTGGGTGACCTAGGATTCTCTGAGATTGCTTTTATCCCAACATACTGCAACGACTTTAAGATTTTAAGGATGCAAATATTGAGAAAGTCAAACATCTCAAAATTTTGGCACATTTTAGGAACTTGATTCCAAATTCAAGCTCTGTAGCTACTTTCCACAGCAACTTTCTGTGCAGGAAGTCACTACTATAGAGTAATTTGGTGGCTGTCATAGAGACTTAGCCACAGAAAAGTTATCTAAAAATTCTAATACGATCATGAATGTATTACATGGTCTGTGCCATAAATCATGAATTACCCAAAAAGTGCTTTCCCAGTAACTTTTAAAAAATCTCTGGTTCATTGTCTTCTTTTGTTAAGATAAAATGTTTATTAAAATAAAATTCAGTGCAGTGACAAGTATTATGTAGCTGTTGCTGTTCAGTCGCTAAGTCACGTCTGATTTTTTGTGACCCCATGGACTGCAGCACACCAGCGTTCCCTGTCTTCCACTGACTCCTGGAATTGGCTCAAACTCATTTGTGTAGAATAATATTTAATGGGGTGGGGGAACATTTATGATATATTTATTGGTCTTAAGAAAAGTAGGTCACCTATCTATGTAAGTAATCACCAAAAATTTTTTAAAGACACCTTTATAAGCACAAAAAAATGTATGAACAAAAGAATATAAACTATTAGCAATATTTCTCAGTGACTGAATTACAGGTGACTTTCCTTTTCTCCCTCTTTCTTATGCTTTCTAAACTTTCTATGATGAATACGTACCATTTTATAATGAGAAGCAAAGTCTATTATAAAGAACGTTGTGTCTTTTAAGGAAATTTGTTTATTTTTAATTGGAGGATAATTGCTTTGTAATGATTGTGTTGGTTTCTGCCACACACCAAGATGAATCAGCCATAGGTGTACATATGCCACCTCCCTCCTGAGCCTCCCTCCCGCCTTCTGCCCCATCCCACCCCTGTAGGTTGTCACAGGGCGGCTGTTTGAGCTCCCTGTACCATACAGCAAATCCCCACCGGCTATCTCTTTCACATACAACAGTGCATCTGTTTCCACGATACTTTCGCAGTTCATCCCACCCTCTCCTTCCCCCGCTTTGTCCACAAGTCTGCTCTCTGTGTCTGCGTCTCCAAGAACATTGCATCTTTTTTATTAATTATTTTAATTGGAGGCTAATTACTTCACAATATTGTAGTGAACATTGTCTTAATGGTGAAGGATAGATTAATGTTTTCCAAAAGAAACTGCTATGATGAAGCAGAAAACATGAATGATGAGTCTAACGGACACGCTTTTATCTCCCAGACCTCTCCTCCAGCCTGGGTGGAGGCAAGTATATTCTTGTGGCCAGAGAGGAGAGGTGATAAGATCTAGTTTAAAATATCAACCGGCTAAATGTTGCAGAAATAGCCTGGCATTCTAGAGTGTGATGAATCATTTGGGTGGGAGCTTATACTGATGAAATAGATCTATCCTCACGAAAGCCCTCCACCCAAACACTATCCAACGTGCCTTGTACTGCAGCTGAACTTGACTCATGTGGGCTCCCATAATGTGGCATTTGTGAAAGTTTGGACAAAGAATGAGCCAAATCTTCACCTTTGCAAATCTTTCCCCACGTTCCAGATGAATTACAGGGCTCGTGTTTAAAATTCACGAGAACCCTTTCAAACAACATCACATTCTAATTTATTAGAGCGAATTCCTCATGGAATTCTTTCCTGACCTAACTTAAATTATATGTACTTTGCAGTAATAAACTGTGTTTTTTTTCCATTCAAATATAATATAATTTTAATAGTCAGTAATTTATATTGCACTTTCACATTAGAAACAGCATGACCATATAAAGGGCTGAAAGAAACATCAGTTGCTCTCTAACCGTCTATCACCAGCAAAGGGAATCAAGCCTCAGAACATGCACTTTGTATGGCAGAAACTAATCGTCAATATTTTTTTTTTTAAGAGAAAGCATATTGAAAAGAAAATTGGATGTAACCAAGGTATTAAGGTGATAAGACAATACTGGATTCAGGATAGGAAAATATGAGTCAGGAGCTCAAGTCCACAATGATTTAAGGGCACGTTCAAGAGTTTGGTCATCCAAAATGAAAAGAAAAGGCACTGAGGGTACCACCGGCGGGCACAAGCCTCAGAGGAAGAAGATATTTTCAAGGTAGGGTAACCGCCAACACAGCAATGATGTGTTCATGTCTTAGGGATGTTATCAGAAAGTACCGCAAGTTTAGTGGCTCCAAACCTCAGAAAGATGGGCTCTTTTACAAATCTGGAGGCCAGAATATCTAAAGGAGTCTGTGTGGATATAGTCAAGGAGTCAGCGGGCTTCCGTGGTGGCTCAGATGGTAAAGAATCCGTCTGCCCATGCAGAAGACATGGGTTTGCTCCATGGGTCAGGAAGATCTGCTGGAGAAGGGAATGGCTATCTACCCCAGTATTCTTGCCTGGAGAATCCCAGGGACAGAGGAGCCTGGTGGGCTACAGTCCATGGGGTTGCAAAGAGTTGGAGATGACTGAGCGCACACACGTGCGCACGTGCACACACACACACACACACACAGCTGGAGATGACTGAGCGCACACACGTGCGCACGTGCACACACACACACACACACACACACACACACACACACACAGCTGCTTGGCCCCCGAAGGCTCCAGGATAGATTCCCCAGGCTCATCTACAGTTTCCAGTGTCTGCTGGCAGCCTTGTTCTCTAGGCTCCTAACTACCATCTCTATCTCTGTGGTCAGTGTGCCGACTCCTGTTCTGTCTGGACATGTCATCAAACACCTCTCTGCCCCACTCTTATAAGAATAAATGTGCCTGCATTGGGGGGTCTACCTGAATTACTCAAAACGCTCTCAGCATCTCAAGATCTCTAATCACATCTGCAAAGACCACCGCCCCCCCGCTCCCCACCCCCCTTCTCTCCCTCCCTCTCTTTTCCTCTTGCCATATATGGTGACATTCACGGGATCTAGGGATCAGCATGTGGCCGTTTCTTGGGGTGCCTTGCTTCAGTCTACCGCAAATGGGGAAATGGATGTGTCACCTGGGTTGATAGGAAAGAGCTGGAGTTCAGCTAGACCAAGGGTCTGCAAACCACAGCCTGCAGGCCAGTGCCAGCTTCTGTAAGCAAAGTTTCATGGGCGCTCAGCCATGCCAATTTGTTTACATATCATCTCTGGCTGTTTTCTTGCTACAAAGGCAGAACCGAGTAGTTGAGACAGTAACCAGATGGTCCTCAAAGCTGAAAATAGTTACTATCTGGCCCTTCACAGAAGAAGTTTGCCAAGCCCTGGGTTGGACCCAGAACATGATGCCATGGTCCTAGGAAGATGGCGAGGTGTCTGTCTCCAGCTGATCACAAGTCCAGTCCTGGGTGCATGAGAAGGTCAGCGGGAGGAAAACCGGCAAACTGCGACTGGACTTTACAGTGAGACCTTGCTAGTTTGGGGTAAAACATTTCACTAACGTTGTCAGTGTAGAAAACAGGTATTAAAAGGAACATGCTCAGAAAATGGACATTTGTGAAAAATTTTGTTGCTTGTGTAATAAAATGTTAGCTATCCTCTATATTTATATGCATACAAACATAGATTTAGTAATTATTTATTAGTTGGTAAAATATATTTGCTTGAAAATGCTTCCCAAGAAGTCTATGTGTCCTATTAAAGGAAAAAAAATTAGAATCTGAGTAGCATAGCATAGCAGGGTAAAAAATAATGGTAGGCTTGTGATAGTAAGTCAAGAAAGACTTGAAAATGTAGACCAAGAGGAGGAGAGACTGAAGGAGCTAGAGCGGACGGAAAAGGTAGTGAGTGAGGCGCCAGCCCCAGGAGGATGGGGACCAAGGCCTGGGGAAGGGGGACCTGCCTAACAAGCATGGCGGGGCCTGGAGGAGGGGCCACGGAGGAGGGGTGGGCAGAGGCACCCTGACACCCTGAGGGAGAGGTCCCAGCCGAAAAGGGCTTCTGAAATTTCACAACACAGGCAATGCATCTGATCCTGGTATTTAGGAACCCAGAGCTGTGTAAGTGTGTGCGTGTGAAGTCGCTCAGTCACGTCCGACTCTTTCGACCCCATGGGCTGTAGCCTACCAGGCTCCTCCGTCCATGGGATTTTCCAGGCAAGAGTACTGGAGTGGGGTGCCATTTTCTTCTCCAGCTGTGTAAGGCGTCCTGATTAAACCGAGACCCTAGAGGACCGGATGAGATGTTTTATCAGAAACCAAAGACCAGGATCATCCGCTGGTTTGTCCAGAGTCAGGCCGGGGCAGGGGCTGGGAAGACCTGTCAGCACGCACAGCCCACTGGGACCATTGGTGATGGGAGGCTGGTCCAGGGCTGCCGGGAGCCGCCAGGAAGAGACGGAGCCGGACTCGGACTCACGTGCTCTGCCCCTCCATCCTTCCCACACTCAGGATCCCTCTGATGTACCCACTCAGCAGGGAGGCAACACACAGCAGTGGCAGGAGCGTGAGGGGTGACATCGACTGTGGTTTTGTACTATTAACTGACACTCTGAGTGTGCAAATTAAGCCGTGTCATTAATAGGCATCCTTCCCCATTTTGGTGGATCAGATGGTAAAGAATCAGCCTGCAATGCAAGAGACTCTTGTTCTATCCCTGAGTCAGGAAGATCCCCTGGAGAAGGGAAAGGCAACCCACTCCAGTGTTGTTGCCTGGAGAATCCCATGGACAGAAGAGCCTGGTGGGCTACAGTCTGTATATAGGGTCGAAAAGAGTCAGCTCAGTTCAGTTCAGTTGCTCAGTCGTGTCCGACTCTTTATGACCCCATGAATCACAGCACGCCAGGCCTCCCTGTCCATCACCAACTCCCGGAGTTCACCCAGACTCATGTCCATCGAGTCGGTGATGCCATCCAGCCATCTCATGCTCTGTCATCCCCTTCTCCTCCTGCCCCCAATCCCTCCCAGCATCAGGGTCTTTTCCAATGAGTCAACTCTTCGCATGAGGTGGCCAAAGTACTGGAGCTTCAGCTTTAGCATCATTCCTTCCAAAGAAATCCCAGGGTTGATCTCCTTCAGAATGGACTGGTTGGATCTCCTTGCAGCCCAAGGGACTCTCAAGACTCTTCTCCAACACCACAGTTCAAAAGCATCAATTCTTCGGCACTCAGCCTTCTTCACAGTCCAACTCTCACATCCATACATGACTACTGGGAAAACCATAGCCTTGACTAGACGGACCTTAGTCGGCAAAGTAATGTCATTGCTTTCGAATATACTATCTAGGTTGGTCATAACTTTTCTTCCAAGGAGTAAGAGTCTTTTAATTTCATGGATGCAGGCACCATCTGCAGTGATTTTGGAGCCCAAAAAAATAAATCTGACACTGTTTCTACTGTTTCTATTTGCCATGAAGTGATGGGACCAGATGCCATGATCTTCGTTTTCTGAATGTTGAGCTTTAAGCCAACTTTTTCACTCCCCACTTTCACTTTCATCAAGAGGCTTTTTAGTTCTTCTTAACTTTCTGCCATAAGGGTGGTGTCATCTGCATATCTGAGGTGATTGATATTTCTCCCGGCAATCTTGATTCCAGCTTGTGTTTCTTCCAGTCCAGCGTTTCTCATGATGTACTCTGCATAGAAGTTAAATAAGCAGGGTGACAATATACAGCCTTGACATACTCCTTTTCCTCTTTGGAACCAGTCTGTTGTTCCATGTCCAGTTCTAACTGTTGCTTCTTGGCCTGCATACAGATTTCTCAAGAGGCAGGTCAGGTGGTCTGGTATTCCCATCTCTTTCAGAATTTTCCACAGTTTATTGTGATCCACACAGTCAAAGGCTTTGGCATAGTCAATCAAGCAGAAATAAATGTTTTTCTGGAACTCTCTTGCTTTTTCCATGATCCAGAGGATGTTGGCAATTTGATCTCTGGTTCCTCTGCCTTTTCTAAAACCAGCTTGAATATCAGGAAGTTCACGGTTCACATATTGCTGAGTAGCTAACACTTTTATTTTCAGACTTTCCCCATTTTACTGCCCACTCAATGGCACCCCACTCCAGTACTCTTGCCTGGAAAATCCCATGGACAGAGGAGCCTAGTAGGCTGTAGTCCATGGGATCGCAAAGAGTTGGAGACGACTGAGCGACTTTACTTTCAGTTTTCACTTTCATGCATTGGAGAAGGAAACGGCACCCCACTCCAGGGTTCTTGCCTGGAGAATCCCAGCCTGGTGGGCTGCTGTCTATGGAGTCCCACAGAATCGGACACGACTGAAGCGACTTAGCAGCAGCAGCAGCATGTAGCGTCTGTTTGTCCAGACTTCCCGGCAAGCGCAGGCCCCTGGGGGCTGAGGCCATCTCTGCCTGTAGTGACTCAAAGGGAGGACAGAAGAAAGCGTCTGGAGGGCAGACCGGGAACCATGGAAACAGTCCAAACAGAGGATCCCGAAGAAACATCTGACGGGCCTGGCAGAAAGGGAGGCTCTCACAGAGGCAGAGGACGGGGACCCAGGGCCGTGAGGCCAGCAAGCCTTGGGGTTTGGGGGTGAAGGAGGGGCAGAACCTTAAGGATGCCAGAGGCTCAGCCCCCTGAACCAGAACCCCTTCCTGGGGCTCTGTTTACACCAGGAGACTGGACGACGGACCCTGAAGTTTTTGCTGTTGTTGTTCTTCAGTCGCTCAGCCCTGTCCAACTCTTTGCGACCCCATGGGCTGCTGCACGCCAGGCTTCCCTGTCCATCACCATCTCCTGGAGTTTGCTCAGACTCACGTCCATTGAGTTCATGATGCCACCCAACAGTTTGGACGGTACCAGGTGTAGTTTCTCTCATCCCAAGTGGACCCCACGCTCTCGCTGTGCTATCAGCCTTCCTGTGTGAGAACTACCTTGTCACCCAGGGCACCAGCCTCTGAGCAGTCCTCTCAGGCACCCGTCTTCTCTCCCTGCCAACTTTATCCTCATAGCTGGCCAGCCATTGCTCTGAAAGAAAGAACCAGGCGTTCAGTTTCCCTTTCTGATGATGCGCAGTTGCTATGGTGACAGACGGTTCACAGGCCTCCAGACTCACTTAGGGAAGGCACATCACAGTGTTTTCCAGAAGCGTCATTGCCTCACACGTTGGGCCTTTCCAAGTCTGCCCTGACCTGCTGCTTGAACGTCTCCAGTGATCCTGCCGAGGCTGAGCACCGGGGCCTCCTCCCTGCCTCCCGTCTGCAGTTCCTGCAACACGTGCGCCTCACACCAGCCTCCACAGCCCTCACCCACGTCCACTGAGGATCTCACCCACCTTCCACTGGCCCCTGCTTTCAGGACGAGCCCACATTTTATACAGGAGAACTTTTTTTTGAGGTTTTTTTTTTTTTTTAATGTGAATCATTTAAAAAATCTTTGTTTGCTACAATATTGCTTCTGTTTTATGTTTTGGATTTTTGGCCTTCAGGTATGTGGGATCTTAGCTCCCCAGGGAGTGAAAGTGAAAGTCAGTCATGTCGGACTCTTTGTGACCCCATGGACTGTAGCCTGTGCCAGGCTCCTCTGTCCATGGAATGCTCCAGGACAGAGTACTGGAGTGGGTTGCCATTTCCTTCTCCAGAGGGTCTTCCTGACCCAGGGATCGCACCTGGGTCTTGCACACTGCAGGCAGATTCTTTATCATCTGAGCCACCAGGGACACCCACACCCCCTGCTTTGGAAGGTGAAGTCTTAACCACTGGGCCGCCAGGGAAGTCCCAGGGGAGAAGAAGTTTGGAAGCGCATCAGTTTAGCAGGAAGTTTCAGATTAATACGTGTTGTTCCCCAGTGGCCACTGAAGACTGCGAGTCAGCTGCAGCCCCCCAGGAAAACGTGGAGGAGCACCGCCATCCGTATCGACACCATTGTCATCTGCCCTCCGGGAGTCTGCAGCGCCCAGCGGGCACCCACTTCAGAGCCTCACATGCAGGAGACGGAGAAGCAAGTACCCAAATCACAAATCAATCCACCCAGAGGCTTTTCAAGTGACTCAAAACTGCTTGGAGCTGTTTTCTTCTCCAAGTCTCCCTGTCCTCCTTCTCCCGCTTTCAAGTGTACCCCGGCGTCTCTACAAACAGAAATAACGAGGGTGCCCAGGTTCTTCAAACAAAGACAGCCATGGTGCCTTTGTGGCTGCCGCATCAATGGATGAACGGTGCTCCCCGGACTTGAGAAGAGCAACATCAGATGTGCTTGGGGATCTTAATAACACGATCATTAAGGACTAGACCAGTGCTGAAATTCGTTTTTCCTGTAGCACCTGGAGCTACAGAAGTCCAGAGGGAGCAGGAAAAAAATGGTTTTCCTTAGGTCTGTCTTTGAAATTCATTTTCCCTCTGTAGTAGAGACCTGTCAGTCAAATTCCTAAAGTAAGAAAACTGTTTATTCTTCCTAAAAAGCAACTGAGGGAAGCGTGGGGGTCTCACTCAGGTAGAAGCCAGTGTTTTGCATGTTCAGGTAAAGGAGAAATGCCTTCTTGGTGCTTTAGGACTACTTTTGAGAAAATTTGTACCATATAAATGAATCAGGGACTTCCCAGGTGGCTCAGTGGTAAAGAATCTGCCTGCCAATGCCGGAGCCACAGGAGACCTGGGTTTGATCCCTGAGTCGGGAAGATCCCCTGGAGAAGGGAATGGCAACGCACTCCAGTACTCTTGCCCGGAGAATCGCAGGGACAGAGGAGCCTGGCGGGCTGCAGTCCATGGGGTTGTAAAGAGTCGGACACAACTAAGTGTGCATATGTAAATGAATCATCAATACAAATCTTGTCTAACACAGGTGCAGTTTCTGCCTCTTGGCCAACCTGCCACTCAACATGGCAATCTTACTGAACCCTAGTTCCTCTTAAGGTGTGCCCCTAGAATTTTTTATTTCAGACACAGCAGGAGAAAAAGTTCCTGCCCATTCTTTCTGCGTCCACAGGAAACACCCTCCTGTGTCCTTCCTTAGTCCCTTGTTCCTAATCATTCTTTCCTTCCCTTCCCATTTAAAAAGAAATTAGAGCATTCATAGAACTCTACATTTAGAGAATCGTGGAATATTAAAGTTGGAAGAGGTTTTAGCCATCATCAAGTCCAGCTCCCTCTTTTTATAGATGAGAAAATTGAGGCTCAGATACGTTGAAACAGATCCAAATTCTATACCTAGTTAGTGGCAGAGCCGGAAATAAATCATAGATCTTTCACTATCCATATAGTCAAAGCTATGGTTTTCCCAGTAGTCAGGTATGCCTGTGAGAGCTGGGCCATAAGGAAGGCAGAATGCTGAGGAATTGATGCTTTCAAACTGTGGTGCTGGAGATGACTCTCAAGCATCCCTTGGACTACAAGGAGATCCAACCAGTCCATCCTAAAGGAAATCAGTCCTGAATATTCACTGGAAGGACTGATGTTGAAGCTGAAGCTCCAATACTCTGGCCACCTGATGCGAAGAACTGACTCATTGGAAAAGACCCTGATGCTGGGAAGGAGGCAGGAAGAGAAGGGGACGACAGAGGATGAGATGGTTGGATGGCATCACCGACTCGACAGACATGAGTTTGAGTGAAACGCGGGAGATGGTGATGGACAGGGAGCCTGGGCGTGCTGCAGTCCATGGGGTCGCAAAGAGTCGGACAAGACTTGGTGACTGAACAAAAACAATTCACCATCGAGCCTGGTTCTTCACTCACAACATGAAAGATTTTCAAAATTGCTTGATTATCCCAATTACTGCCGGCCCTTGTGAGAAGCATGGACCTGTGTTGTCTTTGGAGATTCAGTCTGCGTAACAACTTCCCACGACTCTGAGGAGCAGACATTGTCTAGGAAACTCTTCACGTCAACACGCACTGCTGTCTTCCTCAAAGGGCATTCTTTCTCCATCGGCAGTGGATTCTGGAGTGGAAGAGTTGGCAGGAGAGGGGAGAAGGGCTTGGCTTGTTCGGACTTTCGGCAGCTTCTCAAGGGGAAGGAAGCAGGGAACGGAACTAAGCCCAGGATGACCACTACAGCCCCCAGAGGCTTTTCTTTTCCCCTGTCCACATTTTTTAAAACTTTATCATCTCTTCCAGGAGCATTGCCTTTATTGGGTTACTTTTTCTTTTCATTTCTATTTCTTGGTCACACTGATAAATTGTGAGATTATTAAGATGAGAAAGAAAAAATAAAAACAAGGACTTCCCTGGTGGTCCAGCGGTTAAGACTCCATGTTTCCAATGCAGGAGGTGTGGATTTGGCCCCTGGTCAGGGAACTAAGACCTCACATGCTGCTGGGCACAGCCAAAGGAAAAACAAAAGAAAGAAAGAATTCATCTAATTCACCTTATCTCTTAATGGGCTTCCCTTGTAGCTTAGTCGGTAAAGAATCTGCCTTCAGTGCAGGAGATTCAGGTTCAATCTCTGGGTTGGGAAGATCCCCTGGAGAAGGAAATGGCAACCCACTCCAGTATCCTTGGCCTGGAAAATCTCACGGACAGCGGAGCCTGGTGGGCTGCAGTCCATGGGGTCGAAAAGAGTAGGGCACGACTGAGCGACTAACACTATCTCTTAATATATAACATGATGCCTTATCAGACCCATTTTGACTTCCAATTTATAAGACTTCCCTGTAGCTCAGATGGTAAAGAATCTGCCTGCACTGCAGGAGACCCAGGGTTCGATCCCTGCGTGGGGAAGATCCACAGGAGAAGTGAATGGCAGCCCACTCCAGTATTCTTGGCCTTGAGAATCCCATGGATAGAGGAGCCTGGTGGGCTACAGTCCATGGGGTCCCAAAGAGCTGGACACGACTGAGCAACTAACACTACTACCTATAAGACAAACAGCGGGATGGTATTTCTCCTTTCCTGTCTTAGTGACCCCAAAGCAGCTAGGAGAATTACAAAATGAAGACACAGTCCATTTTTAAAGAAAGCAGTAATACCTGGGAAGTGCACAGTGGATGGGAAAAGGCAGCCAAACGCAGCGAAGTGTGAATGGGCTCTGCCCCATATGAGACGATGCTGCGGCTGCGGACTTCAGACTCAGTCAGGAGAACGCTGGATTTTTAGAGGAGGGGATCACAGCCACACCCTGATGTGGAGCAATGGGAAGAGGCTGGAGGAGTCTATCTGGCTCTGTTTGGACATACAGAGGAACCAGGCAGGAAGCCGGGCAGGGAACGGCACACCCGCCATGTCTCCAGGAAACTATGTGTTGCTGAGGCAAGTGGGGGACAGGAATCCTCTGCACTGCAGACAGCCTTTCAGCTCCTGCCTCTGAAGGCTGAAACAACCAGAGCATATGAACAGTCATCTTTCACAGGGAGAATCCTGCCATCCTGCAACTCACCTTGTCCAAAAACTGAGAAAGAAGAAGAGGAAAGAGGAGGAGACAGCATAGAACTACACAGAGCTGCCTGGCAGCTCGGCTGGTAAAGAATCCGCCTGCAGTGCGGGAGACCCAGGTTCCATCCCTGGGTGGGGAAGGCCCCCTGGAGAAGGGAATGGCTGCCCACTCCAGTATTCTTGGGCTTCCTTGGTGGCTCAGCTGGTAAGGAATCTGACTGCAAGGCAGGAGACCCGGGTTCGATCCCCAGAGAAGGGAAAGGCTACCTATTCCAGTACTCTGGCCTGAAGAACTCCATGGACTGTATAGTCCATGGGGTCACAAACAGTCAGACTGAGCAACTTTCACTTTGGCTATACAATGGTAACAAAAAAGAACAAAGCAAACACTTACTGTAAAAAACAATGTCACAAGCAGATGAAAAAGCATGACTAAATATACAGCCACATACAAGCTCAAAAGCAAACAAAGAAAACCCTAGATCATGAAACTGCTTCTATAAAACAAAAGTTCTATGTAGTGATAGAAAAACTCAGGGAAGATATGTCAAGAAAACAGGAAAAGTTGCAACTTGAGCTAGCAGAGGTCAGGAAAAGAGTGGAAAATTACAAAACACTATTTCAGAAATGAAGGTCATACTAGAAGTTGCAAAATAGAAGAGACATTTTATAGAAACCTAATAAAGGCTAGGGAAAGTATAATTTAAAAAGCAGGAAAAATGAAATGGAAGTTAAGCAAGTACTGAAAAGGATTAATGAGGAAATGTTAGGTAATCATGGATAATGGAAGTCAGACAAAGGAAACCCAACATATGAATAATCAGTTCTCCAACCCCACAAAAGGAGGCTCCATACACTTTCTGGGATTCAAAAAGATTTCATAAAATGGCAAACGTCTGAGAAAGAAACAACAGAAGGAAAAACACAAAGAAGTGGTAACGATAGGGCATATCCTTGCAACAAGACTGGATATAAAAAAAAAAAATCAATAAAGATAGGAGCCTGAATGCTTACATAACCAATTTAAGAACCCAGAATGCGGGTGACACACTATAATTGTAAGGTCAATGAAAAACAGTATTTGTCTTTAGATCTGCTCTGTTACAAAGATAATGTAGGCTTAGGATCCTATGAAAGTTGCCACAGCCTGAACCAAGAAAGCTGCAAGTATCACGAAGTTGTCACTTCCTGACTCTCTGCTACATAAAAGAGGGAAGCCGTGTCCTCCCCAGCCTAAACCTGGAACTGGGGGACGGACTGGAGCCAAGTGCCAATCACTCATCCCGTCATGTCCGAATCTTGGGCCTCACCGGCAGGTATATCAAAATAATACAGTACTTTCTAATCATGATGTAATAAAAGTATTTTAAAAATTAAAAAAAAAAAACTTCCACTTAAACTTTCAAAATGTTCTTAAAAATTTTTTTTTTAATTTTTAAAAACTTTTTATTTTATATTGGAGCATAGCCAATTAACAATGTTGTGATCGTTTCAGATGGACAGGAAAGAGACTCAGCCATACACATGCATGTATTTTCCCTCCAAACTTCCCTCCCATCCAGGCTGTCCAATAACATTGAACAGAAGTTCCCTGTGCTATACAACAGGTCATTGCTGGTTATTTGTTTTAAATATAGCAGTGTGTACAGATCCCAGACTCCCCAAAACTTTCTAACAGGAGACACGGAAAAACATAGTCTCTGAAATAGTGACAATGAGGATACATAGCTAAAATATCTAAGTATGGCATATTTTATACCATAAATAGAAATTAAATATTAAATTGGAGTATTCACTCTTTTACATTATGTAATATACAAATGTATAAATATATAATTTAATGTTACATAGCTAAAATAGTTTAATACTTAAAGGCAGCAAAAAGGGAGTGCATTAAGTATTTATATGAACCACAGAGAAAGAATAAAAATAGATGAGATAAGGATCTAACTCACAGAGTTAGAGAAGGAAGAAAAAAGTCCAAAATGATTTATCAGCCTGGAATAAGAGGAAACCAAAATAAGAAAAAACAAAGCCAACAATGGCTTTTCACCGTATTTCCTCTGTCCTCTTTAGAAGTTGCTCCATGTGCATATATTGGTTTTTTTTAATGGAATAAATACGCTTTTTACAAAGCAAGGGATTTTTTTCCAGATTTAAAAGGTTATGATGAGGTCTCAAAAATTAAACCACGTGTCAGGAAGAAAAAACTAGAGGAATGACCTCTGGGCTCCTAGGCTGGCTTCTCCAAGGTGGTCCCGACCACCCCCCGGGCACACCTGTGAAGTCAGTACGTCCTGTCCGAGGACATCTGTGTCCCTCCCAAGCCTATCCTGTGAGTCTCAGACACCCAATGCTGATGACCGCTTCTCTAAGACAGCCATGTGGATTCTCACTTTTTAAAATAAGGAAATTATGTCAGACTCTTCCTATTGATAACGTAACTGTTCTACAAAGAGGTGAGCAAGTTATCACAAAAACAAGTCTAATTTTTAAACCTTCTCCTTCAGGGGCATGCTCTATACATACCCAGTGCACAGATACACCGTCTGTACACATAGATGAATGTTATACATATGAAATCTTTTTTTAATAGGTAAGAAATGGATTTATTCAGATTCAGAGAGAAGCACACTCCAGAGTGCGGGCCATCGCAGAGGGTGAGTGCCCATATGCAATCTTTTAATGTCAGCTTAATCCGGAGTCTGTGTTGGTGTCCTGTCTTGTTCTAATGACAGCAGATAAAACATTGTTCTTGTTTACCAGCAGGCATAGTTTAATCCTTTCATAGAAAGTCTGGTGAAAGTGTCAGTCGCTCGGTCGTATGACTGCAGCCCACCAGGCTCCTCCGTCCCTGGAATTCTCCAGGCACGAACACTGGAGTGGGCTGCCAGTCCCTTCTCCAGGGAACCCTCCTGATCCAGGAGTCGAACCTGGGTCTCCTGCATTGCAGGAGGATTTTTTACTATCTAAGCCACCAGGGAAGCCCAGGAAAGTCTGAACTGTACAAATAGACGCACAGCAACTCCAGTGCCAGACTGTGTGCCAGGAGCTGGGAGGGAAGAAGGTCAATCAGTGCTGAAGACATGAAGACCTGAAAGGATTCGCAACATAAAAGCCGCCCGAATGGACCACTGTCCTGAAAGCTGTCGCCACTGAGTCCATCTCGAAGCTGCTTCGGGAGGTCTTTGCAGCATCTATGCCTTATCTTACTGGAAGCCAGCCATGCCCAGCTTCTATTCCCTGAGTTGCAGGCAGCTTGGAGGGGAGAGAGATGGGGACTTCAGCAGAACCAGCCCAAAGCCTGAGGGTCAGATCCAAGGGTGCAGACAGCTGCTCCTTCAAGAGACTCCTTGGCCACAGGCTGCCAGGGAGCCCACTTGCGTGACTTTCAGGCGGTGGGAACTTGGCCTTAAAACCACCGGACTCGCTTAACTCTTTAAATGCCAATCATATTTGCTGAGTTCCTGTTACCATGTTAATTAGTTTGTGCAGCTTTTGTTTTTCACTCTGATCCCTCAGGTTCACTTAATTTACTTCATTCGGGGGAACAAAATCGAACCTGCCTTTTATCACCAGACTTGTTCTGTTGTCTCTATCTTATAGATATAGCTCACACGGTAAAGAATCCACCTGCAATGCAGGAGACCCGGGCTCAATCCCTGGGTCGGGAAGATCCCCTGGAGGAGCGCATGGCAATCCACCGCAGTAGTCTTGCCTGGAGAATCCCCATGGACAGAGGGGCCTGGTGGGCTGCAGTCCACGGGGCCACAAAGAGTCAGACACGCAGAGCGACTGAGACCACTACTACCACTATTCCATGGCAGCCCTGCCGGCCGTCTCGGGTCTTCGGTGTAGATTCAGTTTCCGAGTGCACGCACACATGGATACCTGGGAGAACACATTTCCTGAGGTCCCAGAGCTCATGCAAGGAGCAGTCATCAGAGCCTCACCCAGAGGCACTTGGCTTTCTTCACAGGGTCTGTGACCACCTAGGTCACTCATGAGCTTGACTCTGAAGACAAAGAATCTGGAGGAAGCAACCCGGAGTAATAAGACATGGATCGTTTTCTCTTTATTAAAAAAAAAAAAAGGCGGATGTAAAGCAGGGGTCCCCAGCCTCCTCCAGGATCTAATTTCTGATGATCTGTGGTGGAGCTGATGCAATAATAATAGAAATCAAGTGCACGATAAATGCTTGAATCCTCCCCAAACCACCCCCTCCCTGGTCCACGGAAACATCGTCTTCTATGAAACCAGCCCTTGGCGCTAAAAAGGTTGGGGACCGCTGATAAAGGATGCAAAGTGTATCCAAGGAGGGCGATTCCTTCCAGGTCACTTCTGGGTCTGTGTCTCTCAGTGGACACAAAGAACAACAGGAAGAATTCTGGGGTTTTTAGCTCCATGTGGACCCTATTTCTCCTGTCATGGGTTACGTGCATCAACTATGAGAGCCTTTCCTTCCCTACAAAGTATTAGGACCAAGGTTTATCAAGCAGTGGGTTCCCCCGTGTGCAGAACACTCCTGCAGGTGTCAAGGCAACCCCGCCCGAGGAGGAGGGCAGACCCCTCCTCTTCCTAACCAACCGGATGTCTCGGCCCTGGTATAAAACATCCACCTTTTATTTACAAAACATTATCTATATAAAGACCAAAAAGAGGAAAATAACAGGAAAGTAAGCATCCTTAGCACTGTCAGATAAGTGCAAAATTGGTGATTGCAGACTGGAAGGAAGCTACATGCAGGGTGACCAGGGAAATCCACACAAGGACGATCTATTTTCATTTTTAAAATTCAAGCTGTGTCCCCAGAGTGGGTAAAAATACCACCCAGGGTCTGAGAAAGCCACATGGTCCAGATGGAAACCTCCAAGACAGAGCTTTAGGATTGCTTTTACTGCGTGTGAAACCCAAAACAAATTTAGCAGTTTGATGTACCTGGGTCTTCTGCACTGGAGGCAGGTTCCTTACCATCTGAGCCACCAGGGAAACCCATCAGAAGAGCTGGCTTCCCTGGTGGCTCAGGGGTAAAGAATCCAGTTGCCAATGCAAGAGACACAGGAGATCCAGGTTCGATCCCTGGGTGGGGAAGGTCCTCTGGAGAAGGGCATGGCAACCCACTCCAGTATTCTTGCCTGGAGAGTCCCATGGACAGAGGAGCCTGGAGGGCTACAGTCCATGGGGTCACAAAGACTCTGACATGACTGAGCGACTGAACGACAGCAAATAGAACAGCATCAGGAGAGTGTGTCAGTGGGAAAATCTAGGAAGAAGAGCTCCAGGTAGAAATAGGGGAGAGCACAAAGCCCTTTATTCCAAGGCAGCTGAAGGTGCAACATGCTCACACACAGCTGCACGGGGAGGAGCCCGAAGTGCTCAGCGTTAAGCCCACTTTCCATTTAAATTCCTGCTGCTAAAGAATTGTAAGCAAACTAAATGCCAACAAGGTGATTGATGAAATAAATTATAATGGGGGTTGTTAAAGAATAATGAAATCAGAAAACATTCTTATTTCCGGATGTAAAAACAAATTACAAAAGAGATCCCATTTTCAAAAAATACTGCCATTGCTAGATCAGTACCCAGTGACTTAAAGATAATATATGAGCACAGACAAGGAGCTGAAATTAGACAAGGCAAAACATGAGCAGGGGTTATTGATGGAGGGGTAGATTATGAATGACTGTTATTTTCTTCTTTGCATTTTTTTCTTCAAATTTTCTGAATTGAATATATACCAAATTTTATTTTTAAAATGTCTAGTATTTTTGTCCTCCCCAAACATGAAGCTCCTAATTGCCGTTCCTCTTAGAAGGGATCTCTGTTATTAAAGCCAAACTTTCACCTTCTAGTTTTCCAATGAACATTAAATTAATGTACATAGTTACTGTTATACATTAATAAGCAGTTGCTTTACTGATAATAAAGAAATGGCCAAATTCTATTATTTTCCACATAAAGCTTACTTTAATATTTTTGTAACTTGATCTGAATAAAACTTATTAAGTGGGTATTGGTTCCTTTGAAGTTTTAACAGAGAAGGCATCAAATGTTTAGACTTTTCTTCATGAACCATATTAGCATAGTTTCGTTTATACACTGAAGTGAATACTCCCTCACACATACACACACACCCTTCCAAAAATTCCAGTCATTTCTAAAAACTTGTATTCAAAGTCATGAGTTTTAAAACCATCCTGAAAGCAACATGCATGGGAAAGTAATTATTAATTTCCCACTGTTAACACTTATTCATCCTGAAAGGCTAAAGGGTTTGTTCAAATCTGTCTTAATCAGGCATGGCACTTTATTACCTAACCATAATAAACATTATGTGTAGAAGTATAAACCCAAGTGGAGTATGTAAGTCACCCACAAGTGATGAGATTTTCAAAATATGCTCTGTTTAACAATTGTACAAAATGCCACAACATCAAGATGGGCTGAATCAGAACCAATGGGCTCTCGCCAGCACTCACAGGCAGTTTCACTTTCCTCAAATATTTACTTGTTTCCATCTGCCAAGATATTTGCTCAGGGAAAAAAACTCCTTTGGAAAGGCGGCTGCAGAGAGTCAGATGCAATCTTTTATTTGGCCTACCTGTTAATATCCTAATATTCTGCGTTCTTTATTGATTTTGCCTTAATTATACATGCGATGCTGATCTCGAGCAACAAATATCTACCTCCGCCCAGAAACTCTATTTCCAATATTCCAGTTACTTTGCCAGTTTCTACTGAGCGCTTCTCCCCCCTATGACTCCACCTTGATTTCCTCCTATTTTTCATCCTGACACACACACAAACGATTGTTAATATCCTTTCTAGAAACCGACTCCTAGCTACAGTTCTCTTCAGTTAATAGTTTGAAGAAAGCAGGCAGGAGTCCATAAAAATACAATCTTTAATCTTAAGGACTTCCCGTCCAAGTAGGCGTCAGAGCAGACCCAAAGGCACCAAGCAACCGGTGTGACCCAGGGTGGCTCCCAGGGTGGATAAACAAGCCTGACCGAGAGTTACGCGCTGAGCACTGTTCTCCACGTTTCTGCATCTCAAGCAGTCATCTTGCCTATGCCGGAGTCTCAGTTTGTTTCCCCCGGAATGGAATGAAGCTTGTTCAGAGGGTGACCACAGCAGACTACAGAGTTTCCTTCCCTGCGTTTGGGAAACATGATGACTCTACCAGGGGCCTTCCCACTGGTCCCCAGAAACCGCCCTGCAGGAGGAGGGACTGTCTTACTCACAGACCCAGCCGTGAGATTTTCTTGTAGCTTTTGTCTTCCAGCTACCCTCCTTTGCTTTTTCAAACTCACCTGTAACTTGTCTCTGTGTCGCAGTGGAAGCAGTTCGTACGCGGATGAATCCTGAATGTCGGTGTGTATTTTGAAACCAGGCCCACCTATTACCGGTTCTTCCTCGTTTTCCAAGTGTCTCATTCCGGATTCTCTCCGTTGCCCGCGAAGCACGTTCTCCCCTGAAAACCACGGGCTGCAGGCTGAGAAAAGTGAAGAATCAGCGACGGTTTCACATAAATTTAATTTCCATTTTGGGTTCTGTGTACAAAGCCTAGGACACTCCCCTGTAGAAGATGCTTGTTCACATTCACAGACCTGCCTCCACTTCCTCAGCTGTTCTTTCTCCTTGGTGGAAAGAAGTAATAAAACTCAGCAAGAGAATTCTAGACGGAGGTTACTAGAAATGGGTAGATTTATTATAGGGCTTCCCTGGTGGCTCAGATGGTAAAGAATGGTAAGATGGTAAAGAATCCAGCTTTAATGAGGGGAAACCAGGGTTCAATTCCTGAGGTGGGAAGATTCCCTGGAGGAGGGCATGGCAACACACTCCAGCATTCTTCCCTGGAGAATCTCCATGGACAGAAAGAAGCCTAGTGGGCTGCAGTCCATGGGGTCACAAAGAGTCGGGCATGACTGAGCAACTAAGCACAGCACAGAATTATTAAAATGTCTCTTTTTTATCCGGGCTGGATGTGGGAGGGAAGACATGCTTCCCCATAGCAAATGCATGAGAAGGCTTTCCTCTGTTAACTTGCAGTTGCCCGAATTAAGTCCACATTCTTCTCATTCTTTAGAAATAGATACTAAAAGCATCTTAAAAAAGTATGATGATATGAAATAATCTTCCCGTGAGGGATAGTCTGATAAAATTTTCCTAATTTTGACACAACATGAAAATATAAAGTAAGATGTTCTTAGATACTGATAAAAAATAACATACAAATACTGGAATGAATATAGTAAAACCTATAAACAGAAATAACTCTACAAGAATTTTCTATCATCAAAAGGTCAGATTCACTATAAGCCCTTCATTTTAGACTTCTTAGACTCAAACTCACATTACAGAGACATTTTATTTATCATAAATAGTATATGGTATTTTTATTTGGTTAAAATCCTTTTCTCACTTTTGTGACAAAAAATTAAAACGAGTGATGCTAAAATTTAAGAAAGTATTTTCTTCTTTTAAAAATGCTTTCCTTTAATACACATATCATGCCAACCTTTCAAAGCATATGGCATGATGAATACCCCCTTAAGAGCTCGTGGGAGATGTCATCATCTAGATCCAAGCATATAAGTCTTCCTCTTCAACATCTTTGCTGAGACAGCTCAGTGGGGCTGCTTATGGCATCATGTAGCTTTTAATAATTCACATAGATTCTACATCTGACCATGAAATGTTTGATAATGACTTCGATGACAATATAAACCTGTAGTTGAAATATAAAAGATATAAAGTGGAGAATCTGCTAAGGCTGATCTATAAAATAATTAAAATCTTGCCAATGTGAATATGTCCTGGAATAAGGAAAATCTCCCTCAAATGTAAATTGGTACAGCCACTAAGGAGAAGAGTAGGGAGGTGGTTAAAAAAATAAGGGCTATCAGGGCTTGCCAGATGGCTCAGTTGATACGCACGAGACCCTGGTTCGATTCCTGTGTCAGGAAGATCTGCTGGAGAAGAGATAGGCTACTCACTCCAGTATTCTGGCCTGGAGAACTCCATGAACTGTAAAGCCCGTGGGGTCGCAAAGAGTCAGATACAGCTGAGCAACTTTCACTTAAAAAAAATAAAAACGGCATTTCCATGTGATCCAGCATCCCCATTTCTGGGCATATATCTGGAGAAAACTCTAATTTGAAAAGACACTTCACCCTAATGTTCATAGCAGCACTGTTTACAAAAGGCAAGACATGGCAGCAACCTAAATGCCCATCCATAGATGAATGGATAAAGGTGTGGTTCATACACACAATGGGATATTGCTCAGCCTTGAAAAAAAGAATGAGCTATTGCCTTTTGCAAAAAAAAAAAAAAAAATGGATGGACCTAGAGATTATCACACTGAGTGAAGTTAGACAAAGATACTCAATATCTTGTAATAACCTATAATGGAAAAGAATCTGAGAAAGAATGTATATATATATATATATTCCCTGGTGGCTCAGATGGTAAAGAGTTTGCCTGCAATGCAGGAGATGCTGGTTGGATGCCTGGATTGGGAAGATCCCCTGGAGAAGGGAATGGCAACCCACTCCAATATTCAGAGAATTCCATGGACAGAGGAGCCTGGAAGGCTACAGTCCATAGGGTCACAAAGAGGTGGACACAGCTGAGCGACTTTCACTTTCAGTTTTCAAATTTGTATGAATCAGTATTTCAAATCAACTGTTGCTCCAAAAGAAAAAAAAAAAATCCCCCTTTGAAATTAATTTCTGTTCTCTGATTAATAATACAGAAGGTTAAAAACTTTAAAAATTAAGAAAAAGCAAAAGTGAGAGCAGAGAGAACACAGGACAGAAATAAGGGGCCTGGGTCCCCATCTGGACTTGGCCAGCGTGACTCCGAGAAACCCCTCTCCTGCTTTGGGCCTCAGTGTCCCCCTCCGGGAATTTCTTCTAGGGGCACGGGGTCCAGGCCGACGGAAGGGCTACAGCCAGGCTGCACGCCCAGCCCGTTCCCACTGCTTTTCATTCAATCAATCAGTCTTCCCCAGACTCCAGGAGGAGGTGCTGGCTGGTGAGAAGCCGGGCCCCCAGAGGCAGAGCTTCAGGCGGGAGCCCAGCTGCTGACCACTGCGCTGCTCGGCCTTCCACTTGAAAGAGCGCAAGAGAAGGTGTCACTGTCAGGGGGTGGCCGGAGTACGTTTACAAACCAGGAGACTCACTGGTACCCTCTCCCCGGCTCCTCATCCCATCAGGAGGCCGCCGGGAGCAGGTGGACACGGGTCAGGGCAGAGGAAGGGCTGGGTGACCAGATCCCACCATCTCACCCTGGAGTTTCAGAAGCCGGATTTAAAAGTTAAAGTGTACAGAATGCCGAGAGGTGAGGAAGCTTCCGCGGGACTGACCGCCGACCTGACATAGATCTGAGAGTCGCCGTGGTCATCCGTGAAAGAGCCATTCAAATTCTCTTTGTCTCCGCAGTGCTTTTCACAACGTTCTAAGAGATTCAAACAAAGCAAACTTTTAAAAAAGATAGTAACTTCATGTGTCTCATCTTTTATGAGAAATTAGTGAGCAAATTTGACAATTTTAGGTGTAAGCCCCGCAGGATGGATGTCCCACTGCAAAAGTCCCAAACACCTGGAGTTTTCCCCGCTGACTCCAGCCTGTTTCTTTCTTTCTTTTAATTGGACTATAGGTGCTTTACAATGGTATGTTAGGTTCTGCTGTGCAGCAAAGGCAATCAGCCACATGTATACAGATAGCCCCTCTTTTTTGGATTTCCTTCCCGCTTAGGTCAGCCAGTTTTTTAAAGACACAAAGTCATTCACTTTAGGAAAGGCCTACTTGTGGTCCACCATTTTTTTTCTTTTTGTGTGTGTGTGGGCTGTATCTGAGCTTGATCCCTGGGTTGGGAAGATTCCCTGGAGAGGGGAAAGGCTAACCACTCCAGTACTCTGGCCTGGAGAATTCCATGGACTGTATAGTCCATGGGGTCTCAAAGAGCTGGACATGACTGAGGGACTTTCACTTTCACAATACAATCAGTGCCTAGAAAGTAAGCTTCCTGTTTTCACCAATCTGTGTTTCTTGTCAAAGATTTGGAAATAATCGTGCGTGCGTGAGTGCTCAGTCCTGCCGGATTCTTTGCAGCCCTGTGGACTCTAGCCCGCCAGGCTCCTCTGTCCATGGGAATTCCCAGGCAAGAATATTGAAGTGGGCTGCCACTTCCTTCTCCAAGGATCTTCCTGACTCAGGGATCAAGTCTGTGTCTCCTGAACAGTAGTGCAGACACTCATTTTCTTTTTCAAATATCTCTTTATATAAAACCTTTCATCCTAAGCTTGTCTTATTTCATTTGTTTGAGCTGCTTATTGCTGATTAGAATAATTGCTTAAAGATCAGAGAATTGAGATACTGACAGTATGGCCTTATTTTATATGTTTAGCTATGTGTTAGTCCCACAGTCGTGTTCGACTCTTCAGGACCCCATGGACTGTAGCCCACCAGGCTTCTCTGTTCAAGGGATTTCCCAGGCAAGACTGGAGTGGGTAGCCATTTCCTTCTCCAGGGATCGAACCCAGGTCTCCTGCAATGCAGGCAAAGTCTTTACCATCAGAGCTACCAGGGAAAGCACGAATCTCTTTATAAAATAGACACACTGTTCCTGAGATCTGGAGGGAATACCTGTCTGCCTTCTGCATCACACCGTGACTCTCCAAACCAGCAAACTGACCTGTGCCGAGTGACACAGGGCCTGGTGATTCTTTCAAAAGAGAGCGGGCCATCAGGTGTTGTTCCTGACGGGTGACTGTGACCCGGCGCCATCCTGTCAGCATGATAAATGGTACGTGCAATTCATAGTTGCCGCAGATGGAAGCCGGCAGGTTATTAAAATCTAAATCTGTTTCCCACACAAAAGGATAATTGTTTACTTCTTCAAGAGACATGGATTTCTCATCTAGGAAATTTTGGATACTCTAGTTTTAGTAACTGAGGCAACTATGCAATTAGGGCCACCTAGGCTATAATAAAATTAGGGTTGGTTCCAAATGAAGTTAAGTAGAAGGCACTTGTTTGTTTATTTACTGAGTTCACTCAGTGCCTGGCAGCTTCCAGGAATAGAAAGATTTACCAGAAAATATGCTGTGAAAATAAATGACATTTTTCTTTCCATCAAATACTTAAATGGTGGGCAAATAAAACTTATGGTGTGTTACTACAGCCCAGACATCTAGAGAGACTGTTTTAAGATGTGCTATATGATGGCCATGAGGAGATGGGACACATTTTGGCTTTTAGAACACCTGTAAATTCATTAGTCTTCAAGGGCATTCAGAAATCCAGATTTCAGAAGGTAACCTCATAGATGGAGAAAAGTACAGTAAAAGCTAAAATGAACTCTGTGTATTGGCCTTAGAGTTTTATTCCAGCCACAGTTAAACAAAATCAAGGGATTTCAGATCCAAAGTCATTTATTTATTCATTCACTTCTAGTTCAGCAACTATTTTTGGAGCTCTATATGTGATGGTGTTGTGGAAACTTCTGGAAAACTGTTTCATTAATATATTATTGCCCCCAAAAGTCATCTTGGTTCTAGAATTCCCCCCAGTGTATTAGATGTATGTCTGATGAATCTGAATGGCCTTATTAGCTCAATTAATTATTAATAGATAGCTTCCAAAATAGGCATTCATTGAAAACTCAAATTCCACATATTATTCCAATATGTGCTGGAAAAATTTCATCAGCAAGATTTTACAACGATTTTGCAAAGTCACAGGTGCTATTGCCCTAAGTTAACATTAGTAAAACTCTGTCTCAGGCAGCAGATTCTCCGATGTCTCACACAAGAAGGGGCAGAGCTGGGACTGGAATTAAGGTCTGATCTGCCCCCAAGTCCCTCATTTCACTGCTCTGCATTCTCTTCCAAGCAAAGGGACCTAGTTCTCCATCTCGGCAACATCTGTGAGTCCAACATCTCTGAGTCCCCGCTGAAGAAAGTGCACTGTTTCTTTTTAATGTCAGTATCAATCTTTTATTTAATGAGTTGCACTTCAAGCGTTTTTTTTCAGAAAATGTAAGTTCCTATGGGCTTCACTGGTATCTCAGCTGGTAAAGAAGCTGCCTGCCAAAGCAGAAGATGCAAAAGACGTGGGCTTGATCCCTGGGTCTGGAAGATCTTCTGGAGAAGGAAATGGCAACCCACTCCAGGATTCTTGCCTGGAAAATCCCATAGACAGCGGAGCTGGCAGGCTACAGTCCATGGAGTCGCAAAGAGTTGGACACAACTGAGCGTGCCTGCACGTGAGCCAGCATTTGCCAAAACTTACGAGGGACACATGATGTTTGAAGGGATAGCAAAGGGGTGCTTGATTTACCCATTCCTCTAGATTTTGTAAGCCATATTCCCGAATAATGATATCACCAAACCCCAAAATGACTAGATTATATTGTCTTCATTTTCCTAGAGGAAATTCATTACACAGGTTGAAATTTAATGTAATGTCCTGGGATTCGAGGGTCTGATATAAAATGCTTTCATTAGAAGAATTCACCCATGCAACAAATATTTACTGAATGCTTCATTATGCCAACCCTCTGCCTGAAAACAATATTGAACAAAAGTAGATTTGGCCTCTGCTCTCACTGAACTTGCATTTATTTAGTGCAAGATACAGATAATAATCTCACACAAGCTACAAGCCTGCTTTAAAGGAGAGAAACATGGTGCCCCGGGGGTGGATGGTGATGGGGTCTGAGTTAGACAGGAAATTCTCCTGCAAAATGGTCAAAATGATTCTGCAAAATATAAACTTTTTGTTAGAATCCATGTATGAAGCATTCTTCGTGAAATTAGGTCAATTAGGAATATGTTTCCCTGCTTGATTGTGTGGTTTTACTAGCCTTTTATCTCACAAAGACCAAATCTAACCTAATTTAATCCAATCTAATCTTTTTTTAAAAACATACTTTCTAGAAACCCAAAGCTAAAATTACTTTCTATATTATTCCTTTCTCTTTCTTGCTTTAACTTTGTTCTCTTTGTATTTTGAGCCCTCTGTCCTAGATATGCTTTCTCACTTTAATATGTCTGAAATTTTTTTGATAAACTGATAGGCTAAAAAAAAGATTAATAAATAACAAAATTTTAATTCTCGTGTTTCATTGCTGGAGTTTTATTTTATTGCAACCTTGGTTGAACCTCAACTAGGAGCTGAAAACTCCTTTGGAAGGTGGAGAAGATTTCAAAGGAGCATTGACGGGTGAGTTTGTAACAAACCCCAGGGCAGTAAATATTTTGGAACTGTCAAAGTCAAAGGTCTTAAATGTCCTTTGGGAAAATATGTAAAAATTCACGGCAATCTGCCTTTCACTCTTCAACTTTTTTTTTTTTTTTTTTTACTGCAAGGGATGGAATGTGGAATAAAAGGACCTGTCTCTTGAACTGACAACATTCAGGGTCGTCTAGGACTATGCAGTCCCAGGTGGCGCTGGCGGTAAAGAGCTTGCCTGCCAATACAGGAAACATAAAGATGCGGGTTCAATCCCTAGGCCGGGAAGATCCCCTCAAGAAAGGCATGGCAACACACTCCAGTATTCTTGTCTGGGGAATCCCATGGACAGAGGAGCCTGGCGGGCTACAGTCTATAGTGTCACAAAGAGTCAGACACGACCAAAGTGACTTAGCACACGCACACATAGGAGGTTCTTACACATGTTGTTTGAGAGTTACCTTAGCCACACTTGGGGGACACACTAGATTTGGCATCTGCCTGTTTCACCATTTAGCTCTTTTTACCAGAGGAATTTGTATTTAAGACAGTTACAACCTTTTGATATTTTCCCCCATTGGTTTAGTCTTTGTTTTTATAGCTTGGCCTTAAAAGCTCTGTGGTCTTCACAGGGTGACCTTTTGCTGACTTTGTGAGATGTGTTTGTTGCTGAAAAAAAAAAAACCCTTGTCTTTACACGACAAAAATACTCAGGAATGTTTGCTGTACTTGGTAAATGTGTGATGTGTGTATGTGTTCATGGACTGTAGCCCACCAGGCTTCTCTGTCCATGGGATTTCCCAGATAAGAACACTGGAGTGGATTGCCATTTCCTTCTCCAGGAAATCTTCCCCACCCGGGGATTGAACCCGTGTTTCCTATGTCTCCTGCATTGGCAGGCATGTTCTTTACCACTTGCACACTCTAACATTCAATATCCTAATCTGCAAGACTACAAGTGAAGCTTTTAAATCCTCCTTGAAATTAAAGGCATGCCTATAAAAGCTTCCAGGTGGCACTACTGGTAAAGAACCCGCCCGCCAATGCAGGAGACATGAGACATGAGTTTGATCCCTGGGTTGGGAAGATCCCCTGGAGAAGGAAATGGAGAAGGAACCCACTCCAGTGTTCTTGCCTGGAGAATCCTATGAACAGAGGAGCCTGACGGGCTATAGTCCATAGGTTCGCAGAGAGTTGGACACAACTGAAGCGACTTCACAGCACACAGAAAAGTTCAAGGTCCTTAGGATGAGACTGGGAAAGCTTTGATGGCAGCAACTGGTCAAATGCCAAGTGTTCTCCTGCTGTGTTAAAAATTATGCTTCAGCTGTCGAGTTGAAGCACTGAGAATGTTTCCCCATTAATCCAGGGAGCAAGAAAGATGCTCTGTCAATGAAAGACTGCAACACAGGTATGATTTGAGCGTTTGCACAGGGCCGTAATGGAAACATTTTAATTAAGCAAATTGCTTCTATTCCAACTAATCTTTAATGTGTCATGAAGCAGGTGGCTACCCTCTAACTCCATTTCTGTAATGTATTTATGTAGGGGCTATTTTGAAAAATTAACTGGTCACAATAATAAACCGAGTCACGTTGATAACCTACTCAATGTCATTTTCTGCGCTACTACTTTATATTGTACATATCTTTATCTTGCTTGTGAAAGTCTACAAACTGAACAGGCAAATGCTTATTGTCCATTTGGTTATTAAACATTAGAAAGATGAACTGAAACCAAATCATATTCAAATCGGGAGCAATTAAGAAGTATCAACGCCTTCATTCAGTTCAGTTCAGTCGCTCAGTCGTGTCCTGTTTGCGACCCCATGGACTGCAGCACGCCAGGCCTCCCTGACCGTCACCAACTCCCAGAGCTTGCTCAAACTCATGTCCATCGAGTCGGTGATGCCATCCAACCATCTCATCCTCTGTCGTCCCCTTCTCCTTCTGCCTTCAGTCTTTCCCAGCAACAGGGTCTTTTCCAATGAATGAGTTGCCTCTTCACATCAGGTGGTCAAAGTATTGGAGTTTCAGCTTTAGCATCAGTCCTTCCAATGACTATTCAGGACTGATTTCCTTTAGGATTAACTGGTTTGATCTCCTTGCAGTCCAAGGGACTCTCAAGAGTCTTCTCCAACACCACAGTTCAAAAGCATCAATTCTTTGGTGCTCAGCTTTCTTTCTAGTCCAGCTCACATCCATACCTTCATCCAGTGCCTTCACTGGTCCAGCATTATTCAGCCTTTTTAAACAAACCAATTTATACTAGCTCTGAGCTGGGATTTGGGTTCAGTAGTATGAACAGCAATTTATCTTTCTGATCTTAGTGGACCACAATGGCTTTTAGGTGGGCAACCCATGAACCCATTAGAGGAATAAGGCATAGTCCCTTATGCCTCACCTCAATGTACCTTTTTTCTTTTAGGTCATGTGCCTTTCCCTCCTAAATGTCACTTTTGTTTCCAACGATTTTATATACTTTATAAGCTATATATTTCAAAAAATACATTTGAAAATGACCACTAGGCTTTTCTAAGGTTAAAATTGGCCTTCCACCCAGCACATGGGACACCAGTGACTAACCGTATCCTTCTTCTGCGTCTATATCCACAATTGCAGGGACTTGAAATCAATGAAAGGGAGGTTCCCAAGGTCTGCTGATCAAAGCCCACCTCCAGTGCTTGAGATAACTTAGGTAGATCTGCCCTCAGATAACCATCTCTCCCGTTTTTAACTGCTCTGTAATGAAAGTGTATGCTGCCTGAGGTTGTTCCCCCCGAGGATGTCTCTGGAGGAGTCATGTTTCTTGGGTTTCAGGAAAGCTGAGCAACTTTGATGAGCTATTCTTTCTCTTAACTACTCAATCTTTGTTGAAGTGATTCTAGTATGGGACTTTCAAGCATCATGATATCATTGGTAAGGGACATTCGAGAAATGAAATTAGAGCTCCAGGCAAAGCTTGTATGAGAAAAGTAGGGGAGTTGCTCAACCGGGAACCCACTAAGAAGAAATGGACCCCAGGGGCAGCGAGACAGAAGCAATAGTGCTGGGAAGAGGTGGCGATAGGGCGCGTGTGAGAGGAGCACAGCACAGCCCACCTCTGACAGCTCAGAGCCTCCTGACGCCAGTCCCGTCGGAAGCGTCTCACCAAGGCAGGGCTTCCCCGGTGGCTCAGAGGGGAAAGCATCTGCCTGCAGTGCAGGAGACCCGGGCTCGATCCCTGGGTCAGGAAGATCCCCGGGAGAAGTCAATGGCAGCCCACTCCAGAATTCTTGCCTGGAGAACCCCATGGACAGAGGAGCCTGGCTGGCTATAGTCCATGGGGTCACAAAGAGCTGGACATGACTGAGCGACTAACACTTTCATACCAAGCCAACCTGAGAGCTATTCACCCCAGATGAATGAAAAATAATGTGCTTGGAAAATGATAACCCGGAGAAGTCACTAAGGAAAATAAACTCAGGCAGCTGTGCTGACCAAAGAAAAAAAAAAAGTAAGAGGCGATAATGACCGACAAATTGTGTAGAAAGAAGCCTGGTGACAAAACGATAGGAGCAGTAGTAACTAAATATCAAAGATTTGTCAACAGAGAAGCTCGAGGGTGGTCTGTTTTGGAATACCCCTCCCACCGTGTTACTTCTATGCCAGTTTCTCAGGCTTTCTCACTTTCTCACATACTTTGGTGTCAAATCTTTTCCCTTATGGAGGATATATATATATATATATATATTTTTTTAATGCTAAACCTTTCCTAAATGAGACTTCCCAGGGAAGGCAGAGATGACTCTGGTTTGGCAAGTCCTCTTTCAGACTTCACTGTTTTCAACTCAAGTACAATCAAGTTATGGATGGGATCAAAAAGTGCTATCACAGGAATTGAAAAATGTTTTATTTTGGTGAAAATCCAAAGAGCAAATGAAGATGTGTAAGGGAGGAAAAAAAGTGATTTTACCCAAAGGATGCTTTCCAGTTTACTGCCAGATGCTAATAAATCCTTGTCTCGAATTTCACTTAGAGTGACTTTAAGCTTAGATTCAGCACAGTGAGTCCAGTTCACCAGTACCATTAAAATAAAATAATTTGTATCTTGATAGTGCCTAGCATCTGCTAGTAGCTACATAAAGTTAAACAAAAGGACAGTAGCCCATAAGGACCATAGGATGGTAACAAACGGAGAGAGAGAAAGCCTCCATTGCTGTTAGAACGTGAACCCTGAGGGCGTGAATACCGATGCAAATTTGAGACCCTCCCTTTTCTCTCTTTCTTGATTTAATAAGGGAGGCTCTGAGTGTGTTCCACGGCTGCGTCATAAGATGGACCGACAGTGGGTCCAGGGAGCAGGTGACATGTTATCTGATGGGCGGATGTAAAGTTACATAGAACAGTTTTCACATGGAAATTTTAAAAGCGGAACTAAAGACGACAACCAACAAGAGGTAGAACGAAAAGAAAACACCGCTGAGGTCAAGGCCCTGTTTGAAGAAAGCAAACTGGAAAACCGAGACGATTCTACGGATTCTTCAAACTTAAAAGCTATAGTTTTCTGGGAAACAGTCAAGTCACCGGCCTTTGTGGGTGGTAGGGTGCCCACACACTCTTAAATTTTGAATTTCTGCTGAAAAATCTACCAGCCACTCTTACTCCTTTCTCCATTTTCATGGTGTTCCTTGAAAAATTCCATTTAAAAGATGGAATAACAAAATGATTTGGGGTGACAATCATTGAATTTCGATCTCACAAATGTAAAGATTTCAGTGCAGGTGGAGGGACCAAAACACCAAATCTAAAAAGAAGTGAGGACCCTTGGGGCTTTTGAATGTTGGAAGGAAAACTCTAGAAAGAAATGTGTGTCTTTATTTAAATAAAAAGTATTGTCGGGCAGAGCCTTGACCTTTGCAAAAGTCCTTCAGCAAGGGAAGTGACCCTAACCAGCATGGTTGTCTCAGCTAAATGAAGGCCAGGCTGACAGAAAATGGTTTTAAGTATTCTTCAGAGGTCCTCTTCTGTAGGCATGTCGCCAAGTAAATATTCGAAGAGAAAACACCGCAAACACAAAACTGGGATGCAAATGGCTCCCCAGGCTCCTTGTACGTCTTAAAGAAATGTTACAGGATTTTTTTTTCTTGTTTTTAAGTTTGCCACTTGTCCTCAAAAGACATCCTAGTTTTCAAAACTCCCTTAAGGCTGAGCAGTTGAAGCTTCTACAACCTTATGCTGGGCTGTCTACATTTGGCTAAGTACATTTTAAAACATTTTTGTGACTTTATTGTCAACTTGAACTCTGAAGTTCAATGTCGCATGGAACGGTACAACTCTCTCAGTGGGATCTATGGCAGGGAGAGTGCAAACACCAACCAGAGAGGTGCTTCCTAGTGCGTTAGGATGAAAGGATGGGGAAGTCTAACCTCCTCCAGGGTCAAGAACGGCTATTTGGGAAATGTGCCACTCTATATTCTTTATGTTTTTAAAAAAGTAAAACAGAATGACAGAAGTGTTATTTGTAGACTGTGATTATTGCCAGCTGTCTTTGTCTTTGATAATGTGTCAGGGTTTGGTTCCTGTTTACCCAAGTCAAGGAAAATCAGGTTATTGTGAAGGCGACCCATGGCTGTTTACATAACGGCCCTCCTGATTCTGAAAATGAATGCTGCTTCCTGCTTCTAGAGAGAAGAAATGAGGTACGTGGACTTCTCACACACTAGAATAATCACAACAGGTGTGATCGATAAGGCCTTTGGTTAATGAGAAATATGATTTCTATCTCTCGACCTACCTCCAAACTGTATCAAGTGATTCATCGCTTTGGGAACTCACCATGCAATTTTTTCTCGCTTCCTCTTTTCTGGAGTACCTTTCCTTCTGTCTCTAACTGTTGAATGTCCATCCACCTTTAAGCTTTAATTTCAAAAGATGTTTCCCAAGTATATCAGGGCTTCCCTTGTAGTTCAGTGGTAAAGAATCTGCCCGACATGGGTTTGATCCCTGGGTCAGGAAGACTCTCTGGAGAAGGAAATGGCAACCCACTCCAGTATTCTTGCCTGGGAAATCCCATGGACAGAGGAGCCTGGTGGGCTACAGTCCGTGACGTCAAAAGAGTCAGATACGACTTAGGGACTAAACAACGACAAAAGTATTTCAGACAGAAGAAATGAGTCTCTGCTCTGTGTTTCCATAGTATTTTAGAAACACTCTCTTTAATCAAGTATTATGTGGTTTCAGAATTAAATGTTTACACATGGATGCCAATGCTAGACCGCCAGTTTCCCACAAGCAAAGTCCTTGACTTACTCATCCTCTTGCCTCGGAAACCAGTGGTCCAGACACTAACATACAGTGCCCATTCCATACCTGTTTGTTGGGCTGAATGGGTGGGTGAGGGGATAAATCCATTACTCTGAGTCAATGCCATTTACCTCACCCTGTATCCAAATCACATCCAAACCATAAGATCTTCTAGGATTCTTATGCAATAGGCAAGAAGAGACAATCTCAGACCAAAGTGAGTGGACCTAAAAGATTGCTAAATCTTTTCTAGCTCTAACATTCTATGACTGTATGATTTTTAGGCATCTAAGAGGTAAGCCATCTCCTGTGTCCCTTTGGGCATGTGTGCTGTAGATATGTGACGGATGATGGAGCTGTGGCATCCTTTAAGCAGACTTTTATCTTCACACATGAGCTCTCTCTGCGACACACCTGTCCTTTCCTCTCTGCCTCATGCAACAAGCGTCCGAAAGCACCAAACCTCCTCTGCTTGGCCCCCCTTCCCATCTCAACATGCTGATGCCGAATGGTTTACGATGACCTTTAGACCCTGGGAGAGTCCGCATTGGGCTGACTTTGGTCCTGTCATTTACTACATTCTTTAAGATCATCTATAGTTTTTCAGATGAAGCACTTCACTGATGTTTTCTTACTAAGCAGATTTTGCCATTTATGCAGAGACAGTAGCCACCGAAATAGCATCTGTAGAGGGAAAGGAAATTCGCTTGGAGGTAAACGCTGCACGCGCTGTTAGAAGATGAGCAAGATGACCATCCACACATTCACCAGCAAAACGGAAATCTTGGAAGAGTGACGCCACACACGAGCTCCTATTAAAGCTTATTTATCCAAAAACTTCCCTACAAGAAAATGAAATCACACTTACGGTGCCAGATGACTAATTACAGAGAGAAAAGATTTTTCTCTATCGTGAAGGAGTGTCATCTTCCCACGTGAGGATTATCTTGGCGTTCAATCACCTACTAGTTCAATACACATATTTTTAAAAATTCTTCCACACCGGGCTCCACACCCAGTTATGCAGCCCTTCAGGGATTATTCACAAGCCTGAGTGAAGATTCCATAAACATTGGGATCCTTCAGAACAGAACCAAGCCCAAAGACAGTGTCTCCACTTCATCGCCAAGCCATGGGTCACAGCACTGTAAGGACAGCTCTGACCCAGCACCGAAGTCCTTTCCCTACATTTTTTGAAGAAGTAAAACCTTATCATCCATATTTAAATATCTGCCTTTTACATGAATGGATATAGCCACATTATTCATAATAGCCAAAAAGTGAGACTAACCCAAATGTCCATCAGCTGAACAAAACAAAATGTGGTCTACCCATACAGCTGGGTATTATTCACCATACAGAGGAGTGAAGTACTTATACTTGCTATAGCATGGATATACCTTGAAAATATTGAGTGAAAGCAACCAAACACAAAATGGTTTGATTCCATTTATCAGAAATGTCTGTAATAGGCAAACCCACAGAAATGAGATTAGTGTTTTCCATGGTCTGGGGGATTGTGGATAGTTAGTGATTACTAATGGAGAAGGCAATGGCACCCCACTCCAGTACTCTTGCCTGATAAATCCCATGGACCGAGGAGCCTGGTGGGCTGCTGTCCATGGGGTCACGAAGGGTTGGACACAACTGAGCGACTCCACTTTCACTTTTCACTTCTATGCGTTGGAGAAGGAAATGGCAACCCACTCCAGTATTCTTGCCTGGAGAATCCCAGGGACAGAGGAGCCTGGTGGGCTGCCGTCTCTGGGGTCACAGAGAGTTGCACATGACTGAAGTGACTTAGCAGCAGCAGCCGTGATTGCTAATGTGTACAGAGTTCCTCTTGGGACACGATGCAAACGTTCTAAAATGAAAATGGGGTGCATGAGGCAGGGTGCTCAGGGCTGGTGCACTGGGCTGACCCTGAGAGACGAGGTGGGGAGGGAGGTGGGAGAGAGCGTCAGGATGGGGAACACGTGTACACCCATGGCGGATTCATGTGGCTGAATGCCGAAACCCACCACAATACTGTAAAGTAATTAGCCTCCAATTAAAATTTTTTTAAAATGAAAATGGGGCTGATAGTTGCCCAACATTTGAATGCACCCCAAACCACTGAATCTGTGTAATTTAAAAGAGTGCATCTTGTGGTTAGCAAATGGTAGTCTCAATAAAACTGCTGTTTTAAAAATTAAATAAGTAAACACCTACCATTTGCAACCTGTATCAACAACTAGGAAATTTTTATTAGATATAGACTTATATTTTCTGCTCTCAAATAATTGCAATATTGCAGTTACAAGAGTAATATTAAAATGATTAAATAATAATGATGAAATAAAATGGTCGATTAATTACACAATATGAACGGGGACCAGGGGACTTCAGTTTTTCCAAAGATGTATGTTAACTCAGATAATCTGTAAATTTGAATTAGGATTCTGACTTTCGTTAGTTAGAAATGCTCTAAACCCCAGCTCTTTTTATCTTTAAAACATTCCGTGTTGTTGTGAAGGTGAGAAATAAAGTGTTTAGCAGCAAACCACAGCTATTTTTACAAGCTCAGAAGGCTTCACGGAGAAAACAGAAGTTGAGTCCATCTTTAAAAGATGACAGAAGTTGGGTAAATAAAGTGGAGAATGTTCTCATTTGAATAATATCAGCAAACAGTGTCTCAGAAGCCATTCTGCTTATCTTGCTCAGAATACAGAGGCTCAGAGATGCACCTTAATAGTGTCTAATAGTGTCTAATACACTCAAAATTCATTTTCCCCTGAAAATGAGGCATCGCTTGCAATCTAGCAACCAAGTACAATATCAGGAATTCCCTCCCCACTTTTCTGGGCTTAATAGACTAATTACTCTGGCTGAGTTTTAATCCCGGTTTAGCTGCAATCTCCATGGGCTACTCCTGTGATTCTTCACTCCAGATGTTATGAGGATTAACCAATCAATTTGAAACACCTTGTATAAACATGTCAGGCTTTCTAATTCCTTTCTGAATTAATTCTTGTTCAATCTACCTTTTACCATGATGGAGTTTAAGCTGGTCTGTACCACCTGACCCAGAACTCCAAAATTTCCCCAGCTTGCTTGTCTTGCATCCCTTCAATATTGCAAAAGCAGCAAAAACAGTGCTTCCAAATTCTACCGAAGCAAGGGGCTTCCGGGGGTAAGACTGCCGGGGATGCTGTCTGCAGACTGATTTCCTTATTGACGCTCTTTCATTTAGACTCATTTATGGACAGGTTGCCAAAATTTCTAAGTCCATGCAAAAGCAATTTAAAACCACAGTGAGAATTGGACGGTGTAGCTTTATTCATCTTCATATCCAGAAGAGCATGGGGTTCTCGACATTTTTTGTTTTCCCATGAAAAGGAAGTGTTATCAATCATAGCTGTGTCCTGGCTGGCCTTCTAGCTATGTCACCAGAGAAGGTTGAGCTAGTTGGAGCTGCTGCACTACAGGGACAATCTTCTTCCGAGATCCCCGCGGACCGCGTTGTGAACAGCACCATCTCCTTACTTTGCGAAACCGGCTCTTCCCAACCGGAAATCGCTGCACGTGTCAGGGCTGATGCTTAAAATCCGACGAAAGACTGGGCTCAACACACCAACAAGTTGCACGGGTCCCTCATCACAAAGCAGCGAGCCAAAATGTGATCCTCAGACAAATATTTCTCTCTTGCTCAAAGGTGTCTACCTCCAGTTCCTGAGCACTAGGAATTAGACACACTTGCATTTTAATCTTAACCTTAACCGCTAATAGGAATGATGTAAGCTAGCCTCTGATGCTGGGAGGGATTGGGGGCAGGAGGAGAAGGGGACAACCGAGGATGAGGTGGCTGGATGGCATCACGGACTCGATGGACGTGACTCTAAGTGAACTCCGGGAGATGGTGATGGACAGGGAGGCCTGGCGTGCTGCGATTCATGGGGTCGCAAAGAGTCGGACACGACTGAGCGACTGAACTGAACTGAACTGAATCCTATGTTTGTCTCTTCAGTTCTGTTCAGTTCAGTTCAGTCACTGAGTCGGGTCTGACTCTTTGTGACCCCATGGACTGCAGCACACCAGGCCTCCCTGTCCATCACCAACTCCCAGAGCTTGCTCAAACTCATGTCCATTGAGTCAGTGATGCCATCCAACCATCTCATCCTCTGCCGTCCCCTTCTCCTCCTGCCCTCAATCTTTCCCAGCATCTAGGTCTTTTCCAATGAGTCACCTCTTCGCATCAGGTGGCCAAAGGGCTTCCCTGGTAGTTCAGCTGGTAAAGAATCTGCCTGCAATGAAGGAGACCCTGGTTCAATTCCTGGTTCAGGAAGATCTGCTGGAGAAGGGATAGACTACCCACTCTAGTATTCTTGGGCTTCCCTAGTGGCTCAGCTGGTAAAGAATGCCTGCAGTGCAGGAGACCTCGGTTCAATTCCTAGTTCCAGAAGATCTGCTGGAGAAGGGAGCGGCTACCCACTCCAGTATTCTGGCCTGGAGAATTCTATGGACTGTACAGTCAGTGGGGTCCCAAACAGTCGGACATGACTGAGTGACTTTCACTTTCAATCCTATCTTTAGAGGAGCAAGTCATCAGAGATAGGGCTGAACAGATACTAAGAGCACAATCTGGGACTACGAGCATTTCAAAGTCAATTCCTAATATCAGCTTACTTGAGTTCTCCCTCTTTAGTTAAAATAAAATTTAATTTTGAAACACGTGAATCTTAGCCCTATTTGAAGAAGAAGAAGGGTGGGGGGAAGTTGTCAAAAGCTTCTGACCAGGAAATCCCCCTCAGAAATCCAGAAGAGTCTCAAAATGATGAAATCGATCTGGCTGTTGATTTTTAAAGACTTGACAGACAGCGCCAGCCAAGTCGTTCCCATGGCAACCGTCGAGGCAGCACCGCCTCCGCCCGCTCCGCACAGTACTGGGAACTCCTTTCCACCAAGCAGAACTTATCTGACATCTCCATTGCGGCTGCCTGGGTCAGAACTCCTCTTTGAAGGGGTTTCAAAGTAAAACAAGATAAGAAGCACCTTTTCAAAAGGAATCTTTCTGGAGGAGGCTGTGATGTGATAGAGTGGAGTGCAAGTTGGCCGGTATCTTCCCCAGAGCACTTTCTTGTCTTTGTCACAGATAAGATAAGTCAGCATGTCAAAGGGTGGGGCCTTGGGGAGGAGAGTGCCACCAGATGAGAGTGAGAGGGTCCCTGTGCTCCCATCATCTGGGGGAAACTGCTGGTGTGCTGGGTAGGCAGACTGGCTGTCTGTTCACCCTGCTAGGCCAGGAGGCGTTGAGGAAAGACTGTGAAACAGAGAAGTGATGGAGTCCCTGAATCTGTGAGTGGTAACCAGCTGGTAATACACAAACTGGGGCTTCCCAGATGGCTCAGTGGTAAAGAACCTGCCTGCCAGTGCAGGAGACACAGGTTCAATCCTTGGGGTGGGAAGGCAATGGCAACCCACTCCAGTATTCTTGACTGAGAAATCCCGTGGACAGAGGAGACTGGTGGGCTACAGTCCATGGGGCCGCAGACAGTCAGACAGGACTGAGCAACTAAACAACAGCAACAATGACGAATATATACAAACCATGGGGATTAGATCCGAGGGTTGGAGCTAATTAATTATGCCAGTTATTTAATCCTGAATATAATCAGTGTGGGAAATCTGTTATCAACTTGCTGATGACGTGTAGTATGTAAGTTTCAATATAAGATTTGGTATCCAAGTCCCAAGCCTCCAAAATTAATCATTACTGTTACAGTTTCACCCTTCCTTGACTTGATAAGGCCCTTCTCCTTGGAAATATAAACAAGATAGATAAACCTTTAGGCAAACTCATCAAGAAAGAAAGGGAGAGAACTTCATGTACTTTTAAAGGAAAAGGTAGAATGAGAAGGACCCTGGCCTGGAAAGGAGGGGCCTCTCTCCCCTCCCTGGTTACTGATTTTTGCAAATCCTTTCCCTTTGGGTCTGGATTGCTATGAACGCATCATATGTTTTCACCCATAAACTGCTGAAAGGTCTGATATCTTGAGGTATTTTGAGCTCCCAAATGTCTGAGTCCTGGTCTTCCTGAGCATCATAGGTGTAAGTGAGATATTTCTGCCTCTCAGTGGTAATAACATTTTTTTGCCAGAGCTATTAATTTGGCCTTTTCATACCAAGTTAAGTGGAAGCGGAAGAAGTGACAGACTTTATTTTCTTGGGCTCTAAAATCACCGTGGACAGTGACTGCACCCCTGAAATTAAAAGACAGTTGCTCCTAGGAAGGAAAGCTATGACAAACCTAGACAGTGCATTAAAAAGTACAGACATCACTTTGCCGACAAAGGCCCGTATAGTCAAAGTTTTTCCAGTACTCATGTATGGATGTGAGAGTTGGACCATAAATAACGCTGAGCATCAAAAAATTGATGCTTTTGAATTTTAGTGTTGCAGAAGACTCTTGAGAGTCCCTTGAACTGCAAGGAGATCCAACCAATCCATCCTGAAGGAAATCAACCCTGAATATTCATTGGATGGACTGATGCTGAAGCTGAAACTCCAATACTTTGGCCACCTGATGCAAAGTGCTGACTCATTGGAAAAGACCCTAATGCTGGAAAAGATTGAAGGGAACAACAGAGGATGAGATGGTTAGATAGCATCACCAACTCAATAGATGCAAATCTGAGCAAACTCCAGGACAGGGGAGCCTGGCGTGCTGCAGTCCATGGGGTCTCAAAGAGTCAGACATGACTTAGCAACTGAACAACAATTAATTTGGCCATTGATCGAAGACTGGGTAACTGCTCTTTCATAATCAGCCCTGGCTTACTCATGACCTGCTTTCTAAATCCTGTGTACTTTGTTTATTCCCCCCTACCCACTATTAAGTGTTATTTTTACTATGATCTTTCACGTTTGCAGATCTTACCTCTGCCCATAGACTGAAAGCCCCTTGCAGATAGATGCTCTGTCTGGGTATCTCTGCATCACTCACAGGAAGCCAGGACACCATGAACCTCCATCAGTCTGGGCTGATTTGATTCGCATTTGAATCTCATTGTCTTTGGGAAGAAGGTGATCTTACCTATGACATTTTACAAATCACTGAATAACAGAAATCTGTACAGTAAAGAGCTCTGTTGCCCTTTATGCTTCTTTCTATACAAATAAAACAAGCTGTGCTTGTGGGACAAAGACATCTGCAGTGTCGGAGTCTGGTGGGCGCCTCCTCCTGGGTCCGTCCACCCCCAGGATCACCCGCGGCCTGGTCACCCGCCCACGATGTGGAAAGGTGGGTCCTGACTCCTGTGCGTGTGTGTGTGTTTCCCACCCGAGGCTGTGTTAAATCTGGCTCCTCCAGTGGCCTACTTTGTTTATTCCAGTGCTGTTCAGCTGGCCTTCATCACGCTGGCCCATAGCTGCTCCTGAAGAGGGACATGGGCAGGGGTGGGTGGACTAGAGGTGTCCGAGGTGAGGGATTCTCCGTCCTGCCTTCTGATTGCCCAGTCTGCTTCACATTTTTCCCTCTGGTCAAGCAGATTAGACCTGATGGTATGCATTCCCATTCCCATGGGTGTATGTGAGTGCTAAGTTGCTTTAGCTGTGTCCGACTCTGTGCGACCCATAAACTGTAGCCCATCAGGCTCCTCTGTCCATGGAATTCTCCAGGGCAAGAATACTGGAGAGGGTTGCCATGTCCTTCTCCAGGGGATCTTCCTGACTCAGGGATCAAACCTGTGTCTCCTGCACTGGGAGGCAGATCCTTTATCTGAGCCACCAGTATGAACAAATCTCATCCTCACCTTGAAAAACCTGAAAACCCGGCACAGTTAACTCCGCTTTCCAAAACCCATTAAGCAATCGAGAGGGTTCTTAAAAATATTCCCAGATTCTGACTCCTAAATGTACTTTGTGATAAGTCTTTTTCCTCAATAGTCAACGCTTTGATTTCAACATAAGACCATCTCACATGATTTAAAAATCCTTTAAAGGTTGACTACATTAAGGAGAGTCTGCAAAAGTCTACATAAAGCCCTTTCATAGAAAAATGCAATTATGCCCAGAGCTTTTCCATCTTTAGCATTGTTCAGAACGTTATAAATGCTAGCTAATGGAATGTTATTTACATGAAGTTTAATGCTGCACCTTGACGCTTAATCACAGCTGCACAGAAGGCCACGTAGACTATACAGTTTTCTCCATTATGAGGTGGTTAAAGGCTCTGTTTCCCTCAGAATTGCTCCAGGTTTTCTTTCCCTAGGCTAGTGGAGTGACTTGGTCAGATTCCTAACTTCAGTGTTATTAATGTACTTTAAACTCCTGCCCCCCTTTTTATGAATGTGGAAACCTCATGCATTAAAAAAAAAAATACTCCTTAATGTGTCAAAATAAATCAGATGCCATGGTTAAAAGGCAATGAAAGCCATGGAACTAAACGCTGCATAGACACCGGTCTACACCGCTGACTTCAGACACCACCCTCCATCCCTGGAGCCCCCTCCAGACGTTCCTTCCCAGGAGGTGCTGGGGTTGGGGGGCTGGGGGGGTTGCCTCATCTCTGCAATGAGAGGATCAGCCCAGGAGCTACAGGACAGTAGACAGAGAGAGAGCAAGCCATAATGAACTGATGATTGCTTAATTAGCTTACTTTTTCAAATATAAAACAGTCAACAGGAGGTAAGCCCCCTAAAAAAGTGGGGGCCAGTTGGCAGCAAACAAGAAGACAAGCGATGGGCAGACTCAGGAAGAAGCAGGGGCATTTGAAAAAGTGTCTGTGTTTATCCAGGGGGCCTCCCCGCTGGCTCAGCCGTAAAGAATCCACCTCTAATGCAGGAGACCCAGGAGAGACGGGTTTGATCTCTGGGTCAGGAAGATCCCCTGGAGAAGGAAAGGCAACCCACTCCAGTCTTCTTGCCTGGAGGATCCCATGGACAGAGAGGCCTGGCAGGCTCCCATTCACAGGGTCGCAAAGAGTCGGGCACGACTGAGCGACTTTCACTCCCTCAGGTGAATCTAGGTGTGGAGCAGCCCCACAGTGCAGGCAGGATGTGCGTCTGGACACAGGGGCGCGGTCCTCTATCTGAGCTCCAGCGTTTGGGAGAAGCAAGGCTGACGGCCCAGATGCTCCTAGCTGCCTGTGCAGCCCTGTCATGGCTCATAAATTTGCGAGGGAAGGCAAAGATCTGCAAAAGAACTGGGGAGAGCTTCCAGGAAAGGCTTGTGCAAAGGACTCTGGTGGTGGTACGATTCCAGAAGACGGACAGTTGCGTGCCACCTTAAAGAAAGTCAAGGTCCCCTGGGCATCAGAGAACTAGGCATCAGCAGTCATTGGTACTTACTTTGACCTCTAGGTTTATTAGCATTGGACAGTATTTGTCAGAATTAGATTTATTAAAATCTCTGCATACCACCCATGCCGTTCCATGTGGATTTTTAAGTCGATAATTTATTCTCTTCGAAAATAGCTGTCTTGTTTTCCTATTTTTTATTGTCTCAATGTGAGTATTTTTAAAGCTACTAAGTTCATTACTAAGACCTTGGTGTCGCACTGCCACTATTTTTCTTACAGTAAGTTTCCTTTAATTTGTGTGTGTGTGTGTGTTTTAAGTTGAAGAGTTAATCATATAAAATTTTGAGATAGATTTGTAACACTGGAATCAGTAAGAGTTTTGCTAGATTCTTTGGGATTTAGTTAGCTGCTGCAGCTTCTTTTCCTTTTGAAATGAAATAATCATTTCCTGAGTAAAGAAATGCATTTTTAATTGCAGAGCTGAGTGTGGAGTTTCATGGTGTATAATTTTAATTCTCTGAAAGTCAATCTGAACCAACCACTGTTCTTACTGACTGCAGCTTGAAGCCTAGGAATATTTACTTCCTCTACAGTTATTTAAAAATAATTCTGTAAAATGTTCCTATAAAAGGTTGAGTCATACGCTGGAAACATATTTAAATTGTCAAAAAATGCCAAAGCATAGAATATGCATTATTATTTGTTAGAATAAGAAATTGATGCAATAGAAAAGGTAAAAATTTTGAAGACAGATTCTTAACCATACATTCACCAAGTCAATCACCCTCTCTGAGCTTAATATTCTACGTCATAAATAGACATCTTGTTTTTGGCACATAATAAATAGAAGCTGAAAATATGCAGCTGAAACAAAAGAGAAAGTTAAAAACTTGATTTATCTTATATCCCTCAAAAGTTTCTGAAAAAAAAACCCAATGATTTTACAAAAGCATAAATCTGACCTTTGATTATTATAGACAACAAAATATACCATGCATTTGCGTAAGCTGCTTTCTTACTAACATATTAGCACCAATTGCTTCTAAGAGAGCCAAGAGCCCAGAAATAAATCAGAATGCTTCCAAACACCCACAAGTGCTGTCATGAAGTCAGGGACCTTAAACTCATTCACTCCATCCTAAAAGAATCCCTTATAGTATTTAAAGAAACTATGATCACAATTTTAAAAGCTACTATAGATAAATTTAAAAGTGAAGAAGGAACAACTATAGACAAGTGATGCAATGAGAAAAACAAGCTGGTAAGAAATACCAAGGAAAAAATCAATTTCAGTAGTAATCAAAGAACTACAGATTTAAAAAAAAGACACACTTTTAAAAACTGAAGTATACTTGATTTACAATATTGTATTAGTTTCATATGTACTGCAAAGTAAGTGGGGTATATGTGTGTATATATACATATATATATGCTATATATATATTTTTTTCAGATTCTTTTCCATTATAGGTTATTATAAAATACTGAATGTTTTATTACATATAGCCATGTCTGTCTGTTGACCCCCTATATTTTAGTTGTTAAATAAGCCAATTATACTCCTGCTTGTGTTAGTCACTAAGTCATGTCTGATTCTTTGCAACCCCACAGACTGTAGCCCACCAGGCTCCACTGTCCACAGGATTCTCCAGGCAATAACACTGGAGGGGGTTGCCATGCCCTCCTCCAGGAGATCCTTCTGACTGTCAAGCCTGAGTCTCCTGCATTGGCAGGTGGATTCTTTACCACTGAGCCACCTGGGAAGCCCTTCAATAAGCCAATATTTACTTTTTTAAAGGTACGGGGTAAGGTGAGGTCAGTTCTCATATAGATGAGAGATGGATGTGTTAAGTTGTACAGTAATTCTGAGAAGTAATGTGGGAGATGTTTGTTAAGCTCTGTAAAGGAGTTACTCATTTCAACAAAGTACCACTCCTTCTAGAACTTCATTTTAAAGAAACAGCTCAAACTGGGGGCAAAATTTACACACAAAAATCCTTCCCCCAGCACTACTTATAATAACTAAGAATGGGAAAAAGATAAATTAAAAAATAGGTTCAGATTTATGCAAATTGAAATACAACCATGATTGACAAATACCTGCAACTTTAATGAAAAAAACATATTCTCAAAAAACTAATAATATCCTAGAAAAACACTCCTAGAAGAACATTTAGTGAAGAACGAATAACGCAAAATATTATATACAAAAGACATCCCAATTGGATAAAATGGTATAATATACATTATAGTGTTATATGTGTAAATCTCACCTGCATATTTACATCAGTTCAGTTCAGTTCAGTCTCTCAGTCGTGTCTGACTCTTTGTGACCCCATGAATCGCAGCACACTAGGCCTCCCTGTCCATCACCAACTCCCAGAGTTCACCCAAACCCATGTCCATCGAGTCAGTGATGCTATCCAACCATCACATCCTCTGTCATCCCCTTCTCCTCCTGCCCTCAATCTTTCCCAGCATCAGGGTCTTTTCCAATGAGTCAGCTCTTCACATCAGGCGGCCAAAGTATGGGCTTTTCAGCTTCAACATCAGTCCTTCCAATGAACACCCAGGACTGATCTCCTTTAGGATGGACTGGTTGGATCTTCTTGCAGTCCAAGGGACCCTGAAGGGTCTTCTCCAATACCACAGTTCAAAAGCATCAATTCTTTGGTGCTTAGCTTTCTTTATAGTCCAACTCTCACATCCATACATGACCACTGGAAAAACCATAGCCTTGACTAGACGGACCTTTGTTGGAAAAGTAATGTCTCTGCTTTTGAATATACTATCTAGGTTGGTCATAACTTTCCTTCCAAGGAGTAAGCATCTTTTAATTTCATGGCTGCAGTCACCATCTGCAGTGATTTTGGAGCCCCCCAAAAAATAAAGTCTGACACTGTTTCCACTGTTTCCCCATCTATTTCCCATGAAGTGATGGGACCGGATGCCATGATCTTCATTTTCTGAATGTTGAGCTTTAAGCCAACATTTTCACTCTCCTCTTTCACTTTCCCCAAGAGGCTGTTTAGTTCTTCTTCACTTTCTGCCATAAGGGTGGTGTCATCTGCATATCTGAGGTTGTGATATTTCTCTCGGCAATCTTGATTCCAGCTTGCACTTACTCCAGCCCAGCGTTTCTCATGATGTACTCTGCATAGAAGTTAAATAAGCAGGGTGACAATATACAGCCTTGACATACTCCTTTTCCTATTTGGAACCAGTCTGTTGTTCCATGTCCAGTTCTAACTGTTGCTTCCTGACCTACATATAGGTTTCTCAAGAGGCAGGTCAGGTGGTCTGGTATTCCCATCTCTCAGAATTTTCCACAGTTTATTGTGGTCCAGTCAAAGGCTTCGGCATAGTCAATGAAACAGAAATAGATGTTTTTCTGGAACTCTCTTGCTTTTTCCATGATCCAGCAGATGTTGGCAATTTGATCTCTGGTTCCTCTGCCTTTTCTAAAACCAGCTTGAACATCTGGAAGTTCACAGTTCACATACTGCTGAAGCCTGGCTTGGAGAATTTTAAGCATTACTTTACTAGTGTATGAGATGAGTGCAATTGTGCAGTAGTTTGAGCATTCTTTGGCATTGCCTTTCTTTGGGATTGGAATGAAAACTGACCTTTTCCAGTCCTGTGGCCACTGCTGAGTTTTCCAAATTTGCTGGCATATTGAGTGCAACACTTTCACAGCATCATCTTTCAGGATTCGAAATAGCTCAACTGGAATTCCATCACCTCCACTAGCTTTGTTCATAGTGATGCTTCCTAAGGCCCATTTGTCTTCACATTCCAGGATGTCTGGCTCTAGGTGAACGATCATACCATCATGATTATCTGAGTCGTGAAGCTCTTTTTTGTACAGTTCTCCTGTGTATTCTTGCCACCTCTTCTTAATATCTTCTGCTTCTGTTAGGTCCATACCATTTCTGTCCTTTATCAAGCCCATCTTTGCATGAAGTGTTCCCTTGGTATCTCTAATTTTCTTGAAGAGATCTCTAGTCTTTCCCATTCTGTTGTTTTCCTCTATTTCTTTGCATTGATTGCTGAGGAAGGCTTTCTTATCTCTCCTTGCTATTCTTTGGAACTCTGCATTCAGATGCTTATATCTTTCCTTTTCTCCTTTGCTTTTCACTTCTCTTCTTTTCACAGCTATTTGTAAGGCCTCCTCAGACAGCCATTTTGCTTCTTGCATTTCTTTTTCTTGGGGATGGTCTTGATTCCTGTCTCCTGTGCAATATCACAAACCTCCATCCATAGTTCATCAGGCACTCTGTCTATCAGATCTAGTCCCTTAAATCTATTTCTCACTTCCACTGTATAGTCATAAGGGATTTGATTTAGATCATACCTAAATTTGATTAGGTCATACCTGAATGGTCTAGTGGTTTTCTCCACTTTCTTCAATTTCAGTCTGAATTTGGCAATAAAGAGTTCATGATCCTTATTTGAACTGTGGTGTTGGAGAAGACTCTTGAGAGTCCCTTGGACTGCCAGGAGATCCAACCAGTCCATCCTAAAGGAGATCAGTCCTGGGTGTTCATTGGAAGGACTGATGTTGAAGCTGAAACGCCAATAATTTGGCCACCTGATGCGAAGAGCTGACTCATTTAAAAAGACCCTGATGCTGGGAAAGATTGAGGGCAGGAGGAGAAGCGGATGACGGAGGATGAGATGGTTGGATGGCATCATCGACTCAATGGACATGAGTTTGGGTGGACTCCTGGAGTTAGAGATGGACAGAGAGGCCTGGTGAGCTGTGGTTCATGGGGTCACAAAGAGTTGGACATGACTGAGCGAGTGAACTGAACTGAACTGATCCTTATTAATAACAATAATAATTATCTTTATTAATAGTAAGTAGTTTATGATCCTCATATTTACATATGAACACATATTTACATATGAACCAATCTCTATTTAAATGTTCATGTTTCAATATACAGAAAACTATTTTAAAGACATTCCAATGGCAGCAGTATCATCTGTGACTGGTTTGCATATTATATTTTCTATATTACTCGCCACTTTTTTCAAATTTCTCAGAGTCCATATTATTATTATATAATCAGCATTACACATTACACTTGCACATTCCACTTAGAAAAATGACTCATGACGGATATTTATTTTTAGATGCCACTCAGAGCCTAGTTGCTTATGGTATGGTTCATCCCTTTCACAGATGGTGATCTGGGTCCCTGCTGTATCAGTGACCAGGATTCGTTGATGAGGAAGACGGGGGTGGAGGGTGAGTTGACCGGGAGCCGCGCTTCCTCTCATCGGGCCCCCACCCCCACGCTGGACCCATGTCTCGTCCTCTGTTAGTGGGGCTAAGTGTCCTGCCAGACAGACCCTCAGAGAACCAGACATGGGGGGTGGATGCAATAAGCCTAGAAAATGTTTGGAAAGCCTTATCTCCGTATCTAAATTGGGCCCATAGCATGGTGGTCTGGCCCTGGAGTCAGACAGGCTGGTTTCAAACCCCAGCTCCACCACCAGGTGGCTGGGTGACCTAGGAAGACATTTAAATCATCTGGCTTGGTTTCAAAGCAGAAAAATGGGGATGAACACAGGGCCTGTCCCGTGGGGTTGTCGTGAGTGTTGAATAAATCATGGAAGGATGTAGAGACAATGGGACATGTGGTTGGTAAGACTAGTATCATTTGCTCAGTGATGCTCTCAAAGGCAAGGCTTCTCCAAGTGTGGTTCTCCTGACTGCTTGGACCAGAATCAGGAGGGAAACTTGCAAGTGATGCAGAGTCCACGCTCCTGAATAAGGATTCCTGGAATGAGCCCCAAGAGTATATGTTTTTGACAAGCTCCCAGGTTGTTCCTATATGCACTAAAGTTCAAGACACACTGTACCAAAAGCGTTATTGTGCAATAATTCTCCATCACTCTCCTTAAGTCATCAACAATATTAAACAGTGTTGAGTGATTCTGCTTAGGCAGCTGAGAGGCACATATACACGTGTAAATCGACATCCTGATGAAAATGAAGAAACAAAACTTTGCTTCTAAGTTTACTGTATTTCAAAGAGAAAGTTTCATTATCAGGAAAATTCATGTATATGGAACACTTCATTCCCTGAAGATGTTTGTTAAAGGATGTGTTATTGCATTAATGTCTGTTTTAAATATAAGGTATAATTTTACTCATTGTATCACAAAACAGATTATATTTGCTTCAATACAGAGTTAAAAGTGCCCATCGTTTTCCATGCTCTGGAGAGATCATGTCTATTTGTGATCAAGTATCTGTGTGCTTCCGAATAAAAGAGATATTAGTTAGGAGTTACACGCTCAAATTGAGAAGAAATACAAAGTCTAATTGTAGGGTTTTTTTCTTTGAAGGCTGTCTTATTTACGTCTGTCCCTTACAAATACAAAGATTTTTTAAAGTTAACATTAGCAGCATCCGCTATAATAACAGGGAGAGCATCATGTCAGGTTGCATTCTGACTCCCAAAGCCCAATAGGCCTCTGACCAACACCGTGGCAGGCTCTCTTCGACATGTCTACGTGGGCTGAATGCTAACTCTGGCAACATTTGGGGTATCAGGATGGAAACGCATCAAACCCGCTCCACACACAATTCACATACAAGAGAAGGAAATTCTGCACAGTAAAATGCAGGCTTATCTCAATACACTTGCCATCACTGCAATTAAAGCAAATTCGTCCTCAAAATCTAAGCATTCATAGCTTTAAAAAGTTCCTCTGTAAAATAGTTTTACTTTGGAAAGCACTAACAAGACTAATTTCCTTGTCAATTTTAACTTCAGAATTTTTATCACTCTAAATGCGTATTAGAGAATTAATCTAATTTATAGACTGTACCTTACTTAAGTAGATTTTCTTGCCTAGGTTTTCCTGAGATAAATGAGGATTTCGGATGACACTGATCTCTTTAATTATACTAAAGAGACAATCATTTATTTTAAGTGCATGCCATTCAGAGTTATTTTTAGTTTGTGGTAGATATCAAAACACTCATTTAAAAAGTTGAAGAAACTTGTGCTTGTTTAACTGGGGGAGGAGACACAAGTAGGCTCAGAAAGAATTTAAGACCATGGCTACTAGCAAGGAAGCACAAGCTGGAATCAAGATTGCCAGGAGAAATATCAATAACCTCAGATATGCAGATGATACCACCCTTATGGCAGAAAGTGAAGAAGAACTATAAAGAGGCTCTTGATGAAAGTGAAAGAGGAGAGTGAAAATGTTGGCTTAAAGCTCAACATTCAGAAAACGAAGATCATGGCATCTGGTCCCATCACTTCATGGGAAATAGATGGGGAAACAGTGGAAACAGTGTCAGACTTTATTTTTCTGGGCTCCAAAATCACTGCAGATGGTGACTGCAGCCATGAAATTAAAAGATGCTTACTTCTTGGAAAGAAAGTTGTGATCAACCTAGACAGCATATTAAAAAGCAGAGACATTACTTTGTCCACAAAGGCCCATCTCATCTAGGCTATGGTTTTTCCAGTGGTCATGTATGGATGTGAGAGTTGGACTTCAGCTGAGCGCTGAAGAATTGATGTTTTTGAACTGTGGTGTTGGAGAAGACTCTTGAGAGTCCCTTGGACTGCAAGGAGATCCAACCAGTCCATCCTAAAGGAGATCAGTCCTGGGTGTTCATTGGAAGGACTGATGCTGAAGCTGAAACTCCAATACTTTGGCCACCTCATGCGAAGAACTGACTCATCGGAAAAAAACCCTGATGTTGGGAAAGATTGGAGGGCAGGAGGAGAAGGGGATGACAGAGGATGAGATGGTTGGATGGCACCACCAACTCAATGAACATGGGTTTGGTTAGACTCTGGGAGTTGGTGATGGACAGGGAGGCCTGGTGTGCTGCGGTTCATGGGGTCAACATGCAGTTCAGTCGCTCATGACTGAGTGGCTGAACTGAACTGAACTAGCAAAAGTTACTCATGCCAATGTCCAAAAATACCTTATTTTCCCCACCCCCTCCAAAATGTATCTCCTGTTCTCATGGACAGTCATTTAGTGACCTTTACGGTACACTTTGAGAGTCCCCATTGGCACATCGGTAAGAATCCACCTGCCAGTGCAAGAGATGCAGGAGATGAAGGTTTGATCCCTGGGTTAGGGAAAATCCCCTAGAGAAGGAAATGCCAACTCACTGCATGTTCTTGCCTGAAGAATCCTATGGACAGAGGAACCTGATGGACCATGGGCTACGTCCATGGGGTCACAAAAGAGTCGGACACAACCAAGCATGCACAAGCAAGCATATGGTAGACTTTAACACATCAAAAGTCAAGGTCATCTAGACCTTTGGGGGGTATGCTATTCTTCTCCCAGATAAAACAGTCAACTCTAGCCAAAGCCATCGTAACACTGAAAATAACACTACCATAGTTTAGCCTCTGTGAGACTCTCTTAATTAAAACTCTTTACCGTCTGCCCTGTCAAAATGATCATAGAAATCTGAACTTAAGTGTGACATTGAAGTGAAGAAGGTCAAGTTTAGAGAGAATGTAACTTAACAACAGATGGGTCGCTCAATCAATAGAGACAGCCACGTGAGGTTCATATGAACTCGAGTTCATATGTAGAAATTCTAATCCCCAAGGGATGGTGTTAGGAGAGGGAGCCTTTAGGAGGTGACTGGGTCATGAATGAGATTAGTGCCTTATTACACACCCCAGTGAGCCCTTAGAGTCTTCCACATTGTGAGGACACAGCAAAAAGACAGCCATCTCGGGAAAAGACCTCATCAGTGGGGGCCCTGATCTTGGACTTGTCAACCTCCAGAAACATGAAAAATTGTTGCTTATACACTACCCAGTATATGTATTCCTGTTACAGCGGCGCAGACTGGCAGTGGTTTTCTCTAGCGCTGAAAGTTCCTTAACTAAGGACAGCTAAGAGTTCGGTTCCTGCTTGCTTTCCCAGGAAGCCAGCAAAGTGAACTCCAGCCATCCCTCTTGAAAGTAGTTGCATGAGCCAACACCCCATCCACCGCTGAGGCCGTTTGCATGTGTTACTTCCTTGAAGCCAAACCCCTTTCACACACCTCTGCACACTTGTGTGCAGACGCTCATCACTGAAGAGGAAAATGTAGCTTTCAAATTAGATTCTTCCCTGAGCCATAGAAATGCTTCATAAGTCAAGTCTAAGTAAGTACATGGCTCCTTGGTTCTATTATAACTGTGTTTTCCAGCTTTTAAGAGGATAACTGCTTGCACTCTCTGAGCTCTTCCTCTTGGAGATCCCTCTCCAAACTTGAGAACCAAGTACATTTAGAAACACTTTGAGAAAATCCCTTCTTGTCCAAATTCTTTGAATCATTTTCTGAAACTCAAACACTGAATACTATTCCAAGATTCTTCTAGATAGCAACAGGCCTGGGTTCTAGAGTATCCTCATCACCTTTTGGAGAAGGCAATGGCACCCCACTCCAGTGCTCTTGCCTGGAAACTCCCGTGGATGGAGGAGCCTGGTGGGCTGCAGTCCATGGGGTCGCTAAGAGTCAGACACGACTGAGCTACTTCACTTTCACTTTTCACTTTCATGCATTGGAGAAGGAAATGGCAACCCACTCCAGTCTTCTTGCCTGGAGACAGGGATGGGGGAGCCTGGTGGGCTGCCGTCTATGGGATCTCACGAGTCAGACACGACTGACGTGACTTAGCAGCAGCAGCATCACCTTTTATTATCTGGGGGATGCTGAGCAGTTGTTTAATCTCACTAATCTCAGCTGTTTCATTTAATCTAATTCAAGAAACACTTATCCAATGCCTGCTATCAACCAAATACCTTGCTGGTTTGAGAAGGGGACTGATGCTGGTTATCTTGAGGCTTTCAAGGGCTCAAGTGTATGGGTATTAAGTACCAGAAGTGAGACTGAGGAACTGAATTTCAAATTTCAATTTTCATTAACTTAAATTAATCAATTGATTTTATTAATTTAAATACTGATACTTCATTCAGTTATTAGAAAATTTTAAGTATGTTTGGAACAACTTGAGCAGGAAAGTCTAATTTTCAATGGCTAATTTTATGATGGCAAATAGATGGGGAAACAATAGAAGCAGTGACAGACTTTATTTTTTCTGGGCTCCAAAGTCACTGCAGATGGTGACTGCAGCCATGAAATTAAAAGACCCTTACTCCTTGGAAGGAAAGTTATGACCAACCTAGACAGCAGATTAAAAAGCAGAGACATTACTTTGCCAACAAAGGTCCATCTAGTCAAAGCTATGGTTTTTCCAGTAGTCATGTATGGATGTGAGAGTTGGACTATAAAGAAAGCTGAGCACTGAAGAATTGATGCTTTTGAACTGTGGTGTTGGAGAAGACTCTTGAGAGTCCCTTGGACTCCAAGGAGATCCAACCAGTCTTTCCTAAAGGAAATCAGTCCTGAATATTCATTGGAAGGACTGATGCTGAAGCTGAAACTCCAATACTTTGGCCACCTGATGGGAAGAGCTGACTCATTGGAAAAGACCCTGATGCTGGGAAAGATTGAGGGCAGGAGGAAAAGGGGACGACAGAGGGATGAGATGGTTGGATGGCATCACTGACTCAATGGACATGAGTCTAAGCAAGATCTGGGAGTTGGTGATGGACAGGGAGGCCTATTGTGCTGCAGTCCATGGGGTCACAAGGAGTTGGACACAACTGAGCAACTGAACTGAATTTTATGAACCCTTATACAGGTGAATTATTTTTAATGAAAATTTGGTGGCATAGTTGGGATGTCCTATAGGAGTACATATTTTGAAAGCTAGTAAAAATAAGAAGATAAAATGCCAATTAATAATTTTTATATTGATAGTACATTGAAATGGTAACAGTTTAGATATATGAGTTAAATAGAATATGGTTTTAAAATTATCTCACTAACTTTTTTTTTACATTTTTTAATGTGTCTGCTATTGCTGAGATGTGGCTTACATTATATTTTTATTGAACAATATAGCTCTAGAACTCCAAAATAAATTGTCACATGTAACATGCATACCCCATCCCATCTAATTTCCTGTGACCCATGCAACCTGTCTACGTTTTTTCCCAACAGAAAACCCAGCTGTACTTACTTTCAGCCCTTTGTACCCTGGGTCTTCCCCCAAAGAATAGTTTGTTGAGATAATTTGCTTTCTCTGCTGTTTCTTCCAATGCATTAACATTCTACAAGGAAAGAAACAGCTTGGTTTTTTCCTACACCCTCAGTGCCTCGCACAGCACAATGTCACACACAGAGCAAGTGCTCACAACAGGTGTGTACAAAACAACATGTTCCCGAGAAGTGTCTAAATTCAGCGCTTAAAGGCACTGACATGTCTCTGTTGCTGATATGACAATTCACCTCAAGCAGAAAGACACAGGAATGACCTTAAAGAGCTTCCCAAGTTTTAAAAGAACCACAGGTTAGGAGTTTTTCCATGCAAGCCGTAAATGACAGTAAATGTAGCTAGTCTCTAGAAGCATTCAGGCCATCTCCCCCATACATATACACAAAAATAGTAAGCAGATTAATTTCTCCCATTGCAACTTCTCCTTAAGATATGAAGAGGTAATAGTCAACTCCCTGATTTACTCATATATTAGTAAAGCAATTTGGAAACAGACACTTGAGTTCAACCCTTTGTTTTTCCTCATTATCTGCTTTAACTTGTGCAAAAGGGACACCGAATGGCTTTCCTGGCATCTCTGACTGTCATTTATGGCTGACAAAATACATCGTGTGAGGACTGCTATTTGTGTTTTAATTAGATTGAATTCCCACTGACAATGTTACATGTGTATTACATATTACTGCTAAAATGTAGAAATAGTAGCGCAGGATTCTTTGAGAATTTATTTTGCAACCTTAACTCCCATTTCTAAATAGCTTTTGCTTTCATTCGTCTTTTAATTTGATTCTCATAAGAGCACTATCATCATTTACAAAAGAATGAGCTCCGTTGTCCCTTTGTGTATGCTCATATTCACATTAGGAACCCCATGGATTCCGAAGGAGGGCACCTGAGGAACAGAGTTCACAGCTGAGTCAAAAACATATGGACCCTCCATCACGTTCTCCACCAACATATCTGCCCCCAAAGTGAATAACTGACCAGAAACCAAAAGTGTGAACCCCAGGGCTAGAAGGCAAAGCCCAATCTGCTTGCAGTTCAGTGACCTTCTGCTTTCTCTCCCTGATGTTTTGCCAAAGAAACTTTACCAAGACGCTCTCTACTCAAAGCTCCAGTACCCTAGAACTCAAAAAAAAAAAAAAAAAAGACCATTGGATTTTATAGTTACCCTGACATTTTTTAAAAAGGATAAAAGAAGCATTGAACTAATGGGTAGAATGAATTAGGAGAAACAAGATAATATACACACATTATGTACACAGAGTGTCTGATGAACTATGGACGGAGGTTCGTGACATTGTACAGGAGACAGGGATCAAGACCAGACGCATGGAAAAGAAATGCAAAAAGCAAAGTGGCTGTCTGAGGAGGCCTTACAAATAGCTGTGAAAAGAAGAGAAGTGAAAAGCAGAGAAAAGGAAAGACATAAGCATCTGAATGTAGAGTTCCAAAGAAAGCAAGGAGAGATAAGAAAGCCTTCCTCAGTGATCACTGCAAAGAAATAGAGGCAAACAACAGAATGGGAAAGACCAGAGACCTCTTCAAGAAAATTAGAGATACCAAGGGAACATTTCATGCAAAGATGGGCTCAATAAAGGACAGAAATGGTATGGACCTAACAGAAGCAGAAGATATTAAGAAGAGGTGGCAAGAATACATGGAAGAACTGTACAAAAACGAGCTTCACGACTCAGATAATCACAATGGTATGATCACTCACCTAGAGCCAGACATCCTGGAATGTGAAGTCAAGTGGGCCTTAGGAAGCATCACTACGAACAAAGCTACTGGAGGTGATGGAATTCCAGTTGAGCTATTTCAAATCCTGAAAGATGATGCTGTGAAAATGTTGTACTCAATATGCCAGCAAATTTGGAAAACTCAGCAGTGGCCACAGGACTGGAAAAGGTCAGTTTTCATTCCAATCCCAAAGAAAGGAAATGCCAAAGAATGCTCAAACTACTGCACAATTGCACTCATCTCATATGCTAGTAAAGTAATGCTTAAAATTCTCCAAGTCAGGCTTCAGCATTATGTGAACCGTGAACTTCCAGATGTTCAAGCTGCTTTTAGAAAAGGCAGAGGAACCAGAGATCAAATCACCAACATCCGCTGGATCATGGAAAAAGCAAGAGAGTTCCAGAAAAACATCTATTTCTGTTCTATTGACTATGCCGAAGCCTTTGACTGTGTGGATCACAATAAACTGTGGAAAATTCTGAAAGAGATGGGAAGACCAGACCACCTGACCTGCGTCTTGAGAAACCTATATGTAGGTCAGGAAGTAACAGTTAGAACTGGACATGGAACAACAGACTGGTTCCAAATAGGAAAAGGAGTATGTCAAGTATATTGTCACCCTGCTTATTTAACTTCTATGCAGAGTACATCATGAGAAACGCTGGGCTGAAAGAAGCACAAACTGGAATCAAGATTGCCGGGAGAAATAACACAACCTCAGATATGCAGATGACACCACCCTTATGGCAGAAAGTGAAGAGGAGCTAAAAAGCCTCTTGATGAAAGTGAAAAAGTTGGCTTAAAGCTCAACATTCAGAAAACAAAGATCATGGCATCTGGTCCCATCACTTCATGGCAAATAGATGGGGAAACAGTGGAAACAGTGTCAGACTTTATTTTTGGGGGGCTCCAAAATCACTGCAGATGGTGATTGCAGCCATGAAATTAAAAGATGCTTACTCATTGGAAGGAAAGTTATGACCAAGCTAGATAGTATATTCAAAAGCAGAGACATTATTTTTCCAACAAAGGTCTGTCTAGTCAAGGCTATGGTTTTTCCTGTGGTCATGTATGGATGTGAGAGTTGGACTGTGAAGAAGGCTGAGCACAAAAGAATTGATGTTTCTGAACTGTGGTGTTGGAGAAGACTTGAGAGTCCCTTGGACTGCAAGGATATCCAACCAGTCCATCCTAAAGGAGATCAGTCCTGGGTGTTCATTGGAAGTACTGATGTTGAAGCTGAAACTCCAATACTTTGGCCACCTCATGTGAAGAGCTGACTCATTGGAAAAGACCCTGATGCTGGGAGGGATTGGGGGCAGGAGGAGAAGGGGACGACAGAGGATGAGATGGCTGGATGGCATCACCGACTCTATGGACATGAGTTTGAGTGAACTCCGGGAGTTGGTGGTGGACAGGGAGGCCTGGCATGCTGCGATTCATGAGGTCGCACAGAGTTGGACACGCCTGAGCAACTGAACTGAGCTGATGCACACACTGAATAGAAAAGAGGAGAGTCCCTTCTAGAAAAGAGTCTCTGAAAATCTCCTCTGCAAAAGCAACGACAGTTGGCAAAATGATCAAAGTTGACTTTTTCAGAGCTGTGGAAATTATGCAAAGGCTTGCAACAAAAACAAACATCTGTTTATTCAATGAAAAACAGTTGAATCTCAGTAAGAACAGTGAGTTTAGGGCATGTTAACTTGTGCTTTTTCTGTCCTTTACTCCCCAGCTCTGCAGTAGTCTTGAAAACCAACAGCCTTTCATTCATGATAGCCATGAAAACTGGTAGCCTGACACCCACTAGCAGATGCAGAAAGAATTTGGGGTTCCCCCCAAGCCCCCTTTCCACAAAATTGTCATTGTTTGACCTGTCACACAGTTCCATGGGATCCCTGACTTGTACAACTTATTTCTCTCTATGTGGTCTCTTCTCAGAACATTTTTCAAAAACTATCACTAAAAAATTGTTTAATGGCACCCCACTCCAGTACTCTTGCCTGGAAAATCCCATGGGAGGAGGAGCCTGGTGGGCTGCAGTCCATGGGGTCGCTAAGAGTCAGACACGACTGAGCGACTTCACTTTCACTTTTCACTTTCATGCATTGGAGAAGGAAATGGCAACCCACTCCAGTGTTCTTGCCTGGAGAATCCCAGGGACAGGGGTGCCTGGTGGGCTGCCGTCTATGGGGTTGCACAGAGTCGGACATGACTGAAGTGGCTTAGCAGCAGCAGCAGTGGCTAGCTGAGGCAATGATATAGTTGGGGCAAATGAAAAGCTGATCAAAAATCTTACAGGAAAATGTGGGGAATGAGTGTACCTAGAGTCGTCAAAGAACTCTGACATATTCTGAGAATCAAGGCCTCCGTGTGCATGTGTAGGACTGAGAACAGGCTCAAGAAATAACTGAGAAGTCGTACTATATCACCTCTGGTGGACCTTGAGTCATTTCCCAAACAGAAAATAAAAACCATCAAAGATTTGCAACCTGGTTCCTGGAGTGTTGAGGCTAGATACTCCAGGAAATACACAGAGCCTGTGGCTAAAAGCTAGGAGCATTGTTGGTTGAAAGTATTTCAGGAAATCTCATTCCAATCAATAAGCAGAACAGATACTGGGAAGGGTTCTGCGGGCCAAACATTTAGACATTGTCATCTCAGCCACCCTCTGGACACCCACTAAGAAAAGCAACAGTGGAAAGTCTGATACACGTCCACCCCTCATTTTTGAGACAAACAGAGTGAAAGACAACGGTCAAGTCACCATCATAAGAACGTGCAATTCACACTTGGCAAAAGGTGTCCAGGTTTGGGGAGCAATGACAGAGGCAAGAATGATGTGCAGAGCGTGTTTGGGAATGTTCGCGGAAAGAATGGTGCTGTGGGATGGGAGCCAAGAGGCTCTGTGATGAAGTCGCTGAGGCCTGGCAAGAGTCTAAACCCAGCAGTGATGGGTTTAAACCCCTGATGTGTGAGAACACATCTTAAACCTGTCTGTATCTCTCACAGCGCTCTGCACGTAATAAAGACTTCTTGGTTCAGTGAATGAATTCAGACTCCCCTTGGATTTGTTCAAGGGCAGTCCCTGGGGTGGTATCCAGCTTCTTTCCACCCAGCCAGGTGGTCAGAGGTGGCCCTCCAGGGGAAGTCAGATACTCATCTCTGCCTCCCCAGCATCACCAGGCTACATGGGGGCCCGGTGAAGAAGGGGGTCCTGAAATCTCATTTCTCCTCCGAGCCCAGGAAGGACACGGACAAGTTTCCCCAGCTACAAACCAGAAACCAGAATCCATTGCATGCTCTGTTTCTTAACGGCCTGATGACAATATACAAAGATACATTTTGACCCAGGACCTTCATCTTTCTGATCAACCACAGAAGCCAAACTGAAGCGGTGCCTCCTTTGAATACAGCAAGCCGACATGTCCAAGGACTCCCCAGCGATTCCGCCTGACCGTCACTCAGCACCACCACCACCTCCCCCCAGAACAACTGATGCAATCTTTGCTGCTAACTGTCCCTAGACTTAGTCACCGTCTCAGCTGAATGGAGAGAAAAAGCCAATGAACTTCTCTGAGAAACAAAGAATGGTGAGAAAGAGACTTCTAACCTAGAAGTGAGAGAAAGCCTTTGTCAAGACGTTTCCCAGCTTTCAATGCCCACTGAAGACGCACACAATGGGGAAAACTCAAGTGGCTCTGGAGGAGGAAACCTATTTATTTGCCTGTATTGTTTCTTGCATTACCTCATGATTCCACGGAAGTGCTGTTGTGACTGTTTGAATTCTACTCATAGCAAGATGCAGGCTATACCCTAAGACATTAATGTGAACACCGACCATAACGCTAATCTATTTTAAACACACAATTATGGTGTCATACCGTAAAACCCGTAACACGCCACCACCTGGCTTGTGGGAAATGACCACCCGCTTAAACTTAGGCACATTTCACGGCATCACAGAGCTGCGGCTTATTTAATAATCTCAAGGAGGGGAAAAAGTCTCAGCAAATATCAGCTTGTCATGATGGTTTCCTGGTTCTTTTCTTTTGTCAGACATAAAAGCTTTTAGACGGCTTCTGTAAACAGTGCTTTTTTTTTTTTCAGGTATATTCTTCTATTATTAAAGTTTAAAGAAAGATCTTCTTTGGGGAAATCAATGCCAATGTGTCTTTCCTGAGGATGCAACACATGGAAAGATGTAAAGCAATTGTTTTGCTGGAGGGGAAAATAACTCCCGACGTGGCCGAGATACGCTTTGGTCTCCTTAGCATAAACGGCAATCATGGCCTGTAACCTTTCACAGAAGACAGAGGAGAGAGTGTCGCTGTCCCTGGGGGAAAATGACTCATCTTCACCTCCTCGAGTGGCTGTCAGTCCTGGCTCGGGGGCTGTCACCCGGAGGATGTCGCCCGTTGATCCAAGGCCAGCTGCTGTGGCCCAGCCTCCCCTCGAAGCATGGCTCAGAGGTGTCCCTCGGACGGAAACTGAGTTGCTCGAGCTCCTCAAGCGGGCCCCAGACCCACACCCTCTGCCCCTCCGAGGCTGACCTCTGCCTCCTCAGTTGCCTTGCTTTGGGCAGTGCGTTTTCATCCCCTTGGAGAGCAGCTGCAGAGAATTCCTGTTGAGGTTCTCTGCCCTACCCTGCCTGTTCTTCTTAACCCCTGCAGCCAAAAGAAATGAATCCTCTTCTTTTTCAGGGGGTTGGAATTAAACAATATAAATTATTCCATTGGCATCGAGAGCCAAGCTGCCCCTCTGCATAGCATCCTCGGCGGAGAATGGAGACGCATCAAAGCATACTTCACATTTTCAAAGAAAATGCCTCCTCGAATCAGTTTTTTGATGACTTTAATTTTCCCCTTTGAGTCTCCAGTAGAATCATAATTCCCTTTATGTGGAAGAAAGTACCCTGGCTTTGTTAACCGAAATACTGCAGAGCTGCTGCACGAAGAGCAGAAGACAGCTTGGCAATCAGATGCTCGGGGAAAGGACTCTGCTTTATAGTAGCCACTTCGAACATTCACGACTTCGTGCCAACCAGTAAAACGGCCTCCGTACAGAAAGCCTGTTGTACTGTTAGGATAAAGCATCCTGGCCATTAGTCCTCAAAGCATCAGGGTTTTTCTTTTTTGGCTGTTCTCTTGTTTCAGCTTAGGAGCTCTGCTCCTAAACACGGTGCCCTGCTAAATGAAGTCAAACGAAATTAAAAGAAACAAAAATGAAGCAGACGAGCACAAACCTCACAGACTACCCTGCAACTTCTGTACAAGCGAATTATTCCATCGGTTAACTTTTCCTCTTTTTCAAAAAAATATTTTTTTCACGTGGGCCATTTTTAAAGTCTTCATGGAATTTGTTACAAGATGGCTTCTGTTTTATGTTTTGGTTTCTTGGCCATGAGGCAGGAGGGCTCTTAGCTCCCCGAACAGGGATTGAACCAGCATCCTCTGCATTGGAAGGTGGATTCTGAACCACTGGACCGCCAGGGAGGTCCTAACTTTGCCTCCTTTTTTTTTCCTTTCCCTCGCTTGTGAAGGATAAGTAAACTTTGGTGAACGTAACAACTTCAGTAATTTAGACGCTGAAGTGATACCACCCTAAAAATATTAGGGAAAACATTCTTGTCCATCGTTCTCCATTTTAATAAAATGAGTACTTTATTCATACAAAAGAAATAGATATTTAAAATTTTTATGCCTTTTTACTAGATGCATGATTCAGTTCAGTTCAGTCACTCAGTCATGTCTGACTCTTTGCGACCCTGTGGACTGCAGCACGCCAAACCTCCCTGTTCATCACCAACTCTTGGAGTTTAGTCAAACTTATGTCCATTGAGTCGGTGATGCCATCCAGCCTTCTCATCCTCTGTTGTCCCCTTCTCCTCCTGCCTTCAATCTTTCCCAGCATCAGGGTCTTTTCCAATGAGTCAGTTCTTCGCATCAGGTGGCCAAAGTATTGGAGTTTCAGACTCAGCATCAGTCCTTCCAGTGAATACTCAGGACTGATTCCCTTTAGGATGGACTGGTTGGATCTCCTTTGACGTGTAACATATTAGTGTCCTTGTGGACAACACAGTGCTTTGATATTCACATGTATTACAAAATGATCACGAACATGAATACTTTAAAAAAATCCGCTATCACTGCATTACTCCTTAACATCTGGGGATGCTCCCCACTCTGTATAGCGGAGGTGAGAAGCCATCCCTCTCCTCTGCCTCTCACCTTCCCAGGTCCCTCCAGGTGTGGAGGCCATGCTGCAAAGCCAGAGGGAAGTCTCCAACTGCGCATATTCCAAAGCCTTCCTCTGCCAAGCCACGCTGCCCTAACCCACACAGCGCCGCTCTGCGGAAAGCATTGTTCTCACTGCTGTTGCTGGTGTCCAGGGCTGGAAAGGCAAAGGAAGACGGGACAACAGTGACACAGACGACCGAGGCCAACATGACGCCCTGTGCTCAAGAGAGACCCGAGGGAAATCCCTGGGGGCATTAAATAAATTGCCTGCCTTCTTCACTTCATTTTGCAAGTGCGAAAGTGACCTTTCTGGTCACGATGGCTTTCAGAGAAAGCCTGGCAGTGGAAATAAACATTTTCCATTCTGTTTTTTTTTCCTTCCATGACGTTTCCAATTACACATGACACAGGGAGCGCAGCAGAAGGAGATTTAGCTTTGGGACCAGAATTTGCGTCTTGTCTCTGCCACTTCACCACCTGTGAGACTGGGTGAGTTATTTAACTACTAAGAGCCTCCGTTCTGGATTCCTAAAATGAGGCATGTGTAACTTCAAAGCAGTGCTGGAAGGGCTGAGAGAGACAGTGTATTGAATGAACAGTTTTGCAGGGTATGCATTCCATAATCACTAGGTTTTTCTTTTTAATTTATTTAATTAATGAGTTTATTTTATTGTTTGGATGTGATGGGTCTTCTCCATTGCTGCGTGCGACTGTCTCCTGTTGCAGTGAGTGGAGGCTACTCTCTGCTGCAATGCGCAGGCTTCGCAGGCTTCTCATTGCTGCGGCTTCACTTTTTGCAGAGCACGGGCTTTAGAGTGTGAGTTCTTATGGCTCAGCTAATAAAGAATTAGCCTGCAACGTGGGAGACCTGGGTTGGATCCCTGGGTTGGGAAGATCCCTGGAGAAGGGAAAGGCTACCCACTCCAATATTCTGGCCTGGAGAATCCCATGGACTGTATAGCCCATGGGGTCACAAAGAGTCGGACAGGACTAAGTGACTTTTTCACTTTCAGCAGTTGCAGTGCACAGACTTAGCTGCTCTGCAGCGTGTGGGATCTTCCTGGACCAGGGATCGAACTCGTGTCCCCTGCATTGGCAAGCAGATTGATAACCACTGGATCACCAGGGAACCCCTCACTATTTAGTTTTACTTCAGAGTAGATCCTTAGGGCAGTATGCGGATCTATAAAGGTATATACCTTCTCCTAACTCTCACACTCCACTGCCACCAACACAAAATTAAAAAAACAAAAACTAAAAAACGGCATTCACCTGTCAGAGATATTTCAGCGTGGTTACAATAAGGCTTTGCAGCTTCCTCTCCCTTTCAGTTTCCTTGCCCTGAGAGATGTGCCCTCTCAGTTTGCTTCAAAAAAATCTAAATCCCTCCATATCTCTGTTTCTCTCCATGTCCTTGAGGTGCGTGGAAGCATGGATTGTGAGGCTGGCCGTCCCATCCGTGGTTCACTTAGCCATTATTAAAACAAATTTCCAATTCATGAAAGCCTGTCCCTTTTGTAAATGTGAATTATGTTTAATAAGCCTGGGAACATGTGAGGCTGCCAGATCTGAAGCAAGTCAGACTTGATGACTTCAGCCCGTTCTCAGCCCTTGATTACAATTTGATTTCCTTTGGCATCAAAAGGCAAACTATTTTAGTGAACAATGCTCTTCCTTTAGCAAGAGGGAGATCTAGTTACTTGGCAGAGGACCTCTTCATTTGCCAGAGAGCATGTCCAGCCTCTAAGCAAGAGCTAAAACGCTGGATGCAATGTGAAAGCCGCACGATGCGAGGAGCCCTGCGCAAAACCTGCGGCTCCCTGAAGTCTATTTTGGAGCACCGGCTGGTTGAGGACCGAGTCACATGGCCGCCACAGGTATCAATACTTCCTGGCTAGGAGCCCACCCTTGGGGGTGAAAGCTTTGCCTTTCCCCATCCCTTGGCTGGACATTTAAGTTTGCACTCTCCAATTACCATGTTCCCCTCCAAAGGCTTTGTGGTCCCCGGGGACTGCCTCGAGACTCTCGGGAGGTTCCATCTCCTGGAGAACCACCAGCCTCGGACCTGGCTATTGTTACAAGGACCCTCAGCCCCTCCCGTCCACGTGACATCTTCCTCAGGGGTTCACCTGAGGCCCCAGCTTGCTAGCGGCATCGTCCCTGATGACCCGGGGAGCATCGTTAGCAGCACTGCAGGCGTCCTGTTAGCCTGCTGGCTCACCTCCCACTCCACTTCAAGGATTTCACTCGTGTCCGTGGGAGGGGAAGATCACGGGCATTTCTGCTCTCTTCCGGGGCACAGAGAGATGCACCGGGACCCCCAGACTCTGGGGACTGATGTGGACCCTGCATTTGTCATGCTCGGCAAGGACGCTGACCCCAGACCCTTGTTGTCGGTATGTTCCACGGTGGACCAGTACCCTTCCAAAGGAGAGAGCGTCTCTCGACACAGGGAAGTTTGACACATCCTGCTCAGTTCCCAAGACAGATATGTGAGCTCTCTAAACGCCTGTACAGAATCCACAATGCCTCTCACCCAGAAAGCCATCTGCAGGCTCTGAGCCTGATCGTTTTGAAAGCTAGCCAGCCAGAGCCAGTGTGAACCCCTGGCTCCTAGTGTTCTCTACCCAGCCGGGGCTCTAGGGCTCTGTCCAGGCCCTGGGTCCCTTCAGTCCTGTCGTAGAAACACGTCTGTTCTCTGCCCTGTTCTTACAGAGAGCCTCCCTTTGCTGGTTGGTGGATTGACCTGATATGCGTGTTGGCTGTAATGTGTTATTAGACCTTATGTGTTAATGGAATTCTCTGGTAGCTTAGATAGTAAAGAATCCGCCTGCAATGCAGGAGACCCGGGTTTGATCCCTGGGTTGGGAAGATCCTCTGGAGAAGGAAATGGCAACCCACTCCAGTATTCTTGCCTGGAGAATCCTGTGGACAGAGGAGCCTGGAGGGCTACAGTCCATAGGGTCACAAAGTACCAAACACAACTTAGCGCCTAAACCACCGTGTGTTAAAGGTTCCCATCTTCTGCACCAGATTTGCATTTTAACAGAAAGCATCCTACAGATGATGAATTTAACCCCACAAATGTTGGCTCAATTGGGTAGGAAGTTCAGGCACCAAGACAGAACCGCAGGGAGAAAAAAACATATTTACCTCAAAGAGGTAAATGGGATTTTTGACATTTAACTAATTATATCATAGAGACACATAGCAAAATTGATTTAATTATGTGTTAGCTAACTACAGCCCAGAAATAAAATTCTCTGAGTCAAACTCAAGGAACACTAGAATTGTCCATATATCCATATATAGGTATATATATTTTAATGGAAAAATCAGGCCATCACTGCTTTTCATATTTAAAGTGTTTATCACATCACTTTCGCCACTAACGATCCACTAAAAGCTTGACCTAAGTGAATCTTATCATTCTTTCGGTTATTTAAAAATATGACTGTGGAAGATGCGTTTCAGGAGGTACTGTAAATTTGATCGGGAAAAGAAAACACTATTTATTAATACTTGAACATGTTTTGTCCTAATTTTGACATAGTTTAGGAAATCAGTCAACAATATTTTCATCATCTCTTAAATGGAGCAATTCAACAAGAACTGAAGGTTTAATTCCTGACATCAAGTTGTTTTTAATCTAAAAATTAAACATGCATATAAAAAGAAACTATGTCTTGAAAAGTATATTCTGATGACTAAAGTAGATATAATTTCTGAAAAATGTAGGAATGATTTAATCATTGGGGACATTTAAAAAGATCTCTATGAAACTATATTCTTTTCCAATAGTGCTGCATGTCTTTAGCCAGAACATTTGGAAAAATACTAATTGGTTTATGGAATGTGAAACAGTCAAAGTCCCACCCTACAATGATGTGATTAATTCATTCCATTCAAATAGCAAGTTTACTGAGTGTTTACAAAGGTGTGTGCCCCTTCAGTTTTACAGAATTGAGATGATATTAGAGTGGGTGCTACCACACTTTTTTCATCTATTATTATTATGAACTCCCCCCATACTGTATAAACTTTCCAGAAATGTATGTCTCATATTTTTGTTCAAACTGTCTGCTGGCATTACCTAAGTGGATAATGGGAGAAAATCAAATGAAGATACATATACACGTACGATGTTGGAAAATACCAGATGTAGTTAAAGCCATTCTTATTTAAGAAAGAAATGTATTCAACACACACACACACACACACACACACACACACACACACACAGAATTAAGAGAGAAAGAGAGGGAGGTGAATTCTAGTGGAGTCAATAAAAAATATATCGGGCAGACAGCATATTGGAACATCATCTAAGAACTGAGAAGAAAACAATATATCTGAATGTTATTAAACAGAACCCATAAGAAATGCTTTCAAGTTTCTGAAATTCTTTATAACAATAATATTGTTTACAGCTGTCACTTCTGAATCTTTTTAGCAAAAGAATCTTATTTTTCATACGAAGGATCCCAATACAGACAATTCGATAAAGGGCAGGCTTGGAGCCAGGCAACTGGGGGTGGTTCAGAAAGAGCTCAGCTGTAGTTTCACATCAGTATCAGCAGTCAGGACAGGGACCCAGCACTGTTATTATCCAGTTCAGTTCAGTCTCTCAGTCGTGTCGAACTCTCTGCGACCCCACGGACTGCAGCACGCCAGGCCTCCCTGTCCATCACCAACTCCTGGAGCTTGTTCAAACCCATGTCCATGCAGTCAGTGATGCCATCCAGCCATCTCATCCTCTGTCGTCCCCTTCTCCTCCTGCCCTCAATTTTTCCCAGCATCAGGGTCTTTTCCAGTGAATCAGTTCTTCACATCAAGTGGCCAAAGTATTCGAATGTCAGCTTCAGCATCAGTCCTTCCAGTGAATATTCAGGACTGATTTCTCAAGGCTTCTCCGACACCACAGTTCAAAAGCATCAATTCTTCGGCGCTCAGCTTTCTTTATAGTCCAACTCTCACATCCCTACATGACTACTGGAAAAACCATAGCTTTGACTAGATGGATCTTTGTTGGCAAAGTAATGTCTCTGATTTTTAATATACTGTCTAGGTTGGCCATTGCTTTTCTTCCGAGGAGCAAGCATCTTTTAGTCATCCAGGATATTAGAAATTATAACCCCTCTACCCCATCCCTTCCTGCCTGGAACTTGGCCCCTCAGAGTAGAACCCTCAACTCCTGCACCAGCTGTGTGCATTTCTGAAAATGTTCATAACAATTGGAAATGTCCTTTCAAGATTTCTTCACAATTTAGGGGAAAAAAACGAAAAACAAAAAACAGCAGGGTGAAAGAGTAGAAATCTCTGCTGAGAGAGTACCAGTATATCAGCCTTTACTGAGGTCAGATGTCCCTGGACACGGCAGGATGTGAAAGAATTCACAGAAGCCAAGGTTGTATTAATTCCCAGCTTTACCTGCAGTCCATACTATTGCTCAATCATAATCTCCGTTGGACTGAGAGAAAACCAAGGCTTGATGAGATTAAATGCTGATTAAAGGCTGGAGGGAACAATTGACCTCAGGAAGTCTTATTTCTGCTCCGCAAAATGCTGACTCCACGTGTGAGTCTCTTCAAAAGTCACTTTAGGGCAGTTCTCTGAGGTTTCCCCGTTTCATTTTTTATGACTCTGGCAGATTAAAAATCACCATATAAAAGTTCAGTTTTAAAACAAATATAAAAAATTGTGTGTGGGAAAAACCCCCCAAGGAAATATAACAAATTAACTTTGTGCGGCAACCTCTGGATGGGAGGACAAGAATGGTTTATTTTTCATGTATGTGTATGTTTATGAAATAGCACTAACTGATTAATAATGGGAAAAACCAATGAGTTTGTTTGTTAAAAAGGAAATAAGGCTTTGGGTATTTAACCGAAGCCCATTGCTGGGCTTCCCTGGTGGCTCAGCAGTAAAGAATCCACTAGCCAATGCAGGAGACGCAGGTTTGACCCCTGGGTCAGCAAGATCCCCTGGAGGAGGAAATGACAACCCCACTCCAGTGTTCTTGCCGGAAGAATCCCATGCACAGAGGAGCCTCTGCTCTGGAGCTCAAAAAGATCCTGCATCTTGCAACTAAGACCCGACACAGTCAAATAAATTAATAGAGATGGTCATCTTGGGGGTGCCTTTTGGATAGAAGGATTTGAAGAAATGCGGCATATAAGGTTCTTGGGAAGAGAGAGCAATCCAGGATGAAAAAGCTGCGCTTCAGCTGCTCTGAGGCAGAACAAGCTTATAAGGTCGCCAGCACCAGGAAGGCAGTCACTGCTACGAGATCTTAACCCAGTGGGTGGGTCTCCAATGGGAGCGGTACTGTCGCCTAGGGCACCTGGAACCGTGCCTGAAGACACTTTGGACTGTCACATCCAGGTGGCCGGCAGGGGAGGGACCAGCTATACTGGCATAGAGGTTAAGGATGCTCCTACAATGCACAGAACAGCCCCCTTACCATTAATTATCCAGCCTGAGTTGTCAACAGTGCCCACAGCTGAGAAACTCTGTGCTGGACTCTTCTCCAGCCTTCTGGGTGTGAAGAAGAGCCATAGAAAAGACTGTGGCTGTGTCTTTTCCTGTGATCGTGGGGTCCAAGATTAAGGAGAGAATTTAAAGAGGAGACCAAACCAAGCTGTTGCCCAGACTGTTTACACCCTCTTGTAAGAAGGGTTGCTGAATTGACCGTATAGTCACTGTACTAAATGCTGCATATCAAAGGAACGCACAGTAAAACCTTAACATAGAGTTACCACTTCTTTTATAAAATCTTTAGCTGCCATGATTATAAACGAAGCACAGTATCAGTTCCTCACTCACTGGGGGCCCTCTCTACCTTGCCTCTCACCTTGGCTCCAGGGCATCACTTTGCCTCACAGGGTGCAGCACAACCTCTTGATCTCTAATTCGATCCTAAAAATTTGGCAGCAAACTGTACAGTTTCCTGTAAAAGGATAGATAACAACCCAGAGAGAGGAAACTAACAAGGCAAAGGAAAGGGAGAAAATATGCAGATCGTGGAGATGGGGGGTATGGTGGGGAGTCAGCGGGTGAAGGGCTGGGATGCTGGGCTTCCATGCAGAACAGGCACCACCCCACAAACAGAGCTCTGAGCTTTCTTGGCAAGACTGTGTTGGACGAGAACCAACAAATGCCGCCTGGAGAACGGATGGAGAGAGAAGCAGGAGATTCAAAGATTAAATTTTTTCTAGTTTTCATAGTACAACATTTCAAATTACTTTCACCTGAAAATGTGCTTATCTCTGCTACCAAAGACATCAAGGATTTGGGTGGGTTCATGTTTGGAGGGGAAACTAGAAAGCTGTTTGCATTTTAGGAAAAATTATAAAATGTCCACACAGCTCGGGAAGATCATCTGCAGAAAGGAATGGTAACCCACTCCAGTATTCTTGCCTGGAGAGTTTCATGGACAGAGAAGCCTGGGGTGGGCTACAGTCCGTGGGGTGGCGAAGAGTCCGACACAACTGAGTGACTGATACACACACATCCACGCAGAAGCATGTACATTGCACTTTCCCATGCCTGCCTTATTTTTTCCACATCAAACGACTTTAGACCTCTTCACTGCATTTAATTTACAATTGGCTAGTTGGACGCTTCTTCAGGACTAAAGAGAAACAAGAAACCAATGGAATTCTCTTTCTTAGCCCTGCTCGCAACAATTTTCTCCTTCGATCACCGATTACTGGCTGCCATTTCTTTTCTCCTTTCTGCCTCCCACCGCATCCTCTTGCTTCTATGTGCAAGAGGTAGAAACCTAGGGAGGGGAACAATACAAGAGAAACCACTCCACCAGGAACTGAAATTTGTGCTCCATGAGTCGCATCCCCATAAACGAAGTAGAATAGGGTATATTTGGTCCATAAGGGTGCTCATATAACTAGGTCCAGTATAAGCATAGAACCTGCTCTATAAGATTTAAAATCTGCCTGAAAACTTAGATATTTATGATAATTTTGCTTACAGTGATGATATGCACCAACTAGCTGTATTTCCCTCTAAAATATGTCTGTAATTATTAAAGACATTTAAAAACAGAAGATACTCGGTGACCAACAAAATGAGACCTCCAGGTAACGTGATACATGATTTCAAAACAGACATTACTCCCGTGTGAAGTGGTGTTATATGCTTCTGACTGCATCTGTCTGGTTTCACAGTTCATTAACAAGACTGTCCAGAAGGAGATTGCATTGTTATTTCCTATTGCACTTATTATCCAGGCCACTGCTGTAGACGCCTGTGTCCCAGTGTAGATAGCATGATGTTTGAGTACCTTTGAAATCAGTCATCCATCTCACATGCTGATAGAAGTCTCTTCACATCACTGGGTAAATTTACATTGTCTAGAGCTGGAGAGAGCAGAGAGCAGACGAATATAAGAGATAAAGCTGTCTGTTCCAAAAAGGAGGGATTGCCAGGTGGCTCAGTGGTAGAGAATCCACCCGCAATGTGGGAGACACGGGAGACTCGGGTTCAATCCCTGGGTCAGGAAGATCCCCTGGAGAAGGAAATGGCAAACCCACTCCAGTATTCTTGGCTGGGAATTCCATGGACAGAAGAGCTTGGCAGGCTACAGTCCATTGGGTTGCAAAGATTCAGACAAGACGGAGTGACTAAATAATAACCACAATCAGAAAAGGAGAGAAGGAAAAAGGAGTGAAGGATGAGCCTAGCGAGCACCCCCACTACCCCCCATCAGAGGATACAGGCGAGTGACTGGACCAAGGCCTAAGATGCATCTGGTACAAGATTTAATGGTGGCCACGAAGGGCTGGGAAAATAAATGCTGATAACAATCAAGTCTAGATCTTAACAGAGACATTATCCTGCTTCTGTTTGGAATACGTGAAGTTTGGCTTTTTTCTTACTTTTTTTTTTTTGGTGTTATTAGTGGCGGTGTTTGTTGTTTTTTTTTAAGAGAAGGATGCCTGGGAAGTGAACTTGCGTGGACAGGGTGAGCCTCAAGTTAATCATCTGTTGTCTGCCCTGGGTTTCAGGAGCTCTCCTGCGGGGCCGGGAATCCCTGAGAAGGTCACAGGAAACAGCCTGGTGGGTGTGACTTCAGAGGACCGCTGGACAGTGAGCCGAATTTCTTTTCCCATCAGTGTCTAAATTTGTTTCCATTGTTTCTTTTCTTTTTTTTTTTTTTTTCCTCTCTCCTACTAAACTGGGACATGGGCCCAGGGAGGGACAACAATATCTTGACAGAGAACTCTGCGCATTGAAGACAGGGTCGTCTGCATTGTCCCAACGCCATGTGTCACAGAGATTATACCCGGAGAAAACAAAAGATCTACGCAACAGAAACTGCCACGGCCAGGAAGCAAGAGGAACGTGACCCTCTGGAGCAGGCGTCTTCCTGCAGCGGCGGGACTCTGGGGAAAAATAACTGCTCCGCTCCCACCCCTCCCCCCTCACCAGCTTGTGGACCAGGAGAAAGGGGATCCAGAGAATTAGGCTTTCCTAAGGCTCAGCCCCCTCCCCGGGAATGGGTTAAAGACTCTCCGAACCTACAAGAGCGGAAACTGAATCAACACAGTCTCCTCGCCCTAAGTGGCACCCCGGTGGCCTCCAAGTACGAATGCAGCTTACGGTAGTTCTGTTATGACTGGGAGAAATCTGACTCAACTTATAATAGAGGAAAGTGCATATAGTCCAATATTTTTCATTTATACAGAATATTAGGCTTACTAACTGGTGGTGTGGAAGTCAGTGACCCGGATGACACCTTGTTTGTTGTTCAGCATAGCAAATGCCTTTTCCTTCGTCAACAAGCATTTCTCTGTGCCAGGCTTTTAACTCAGAAGTGGGCTTAAATCTAAGGCTTGATCTCTCTGCACCCTTGCAAAGATGAGCACATGTGATTTTAAAGATTCCATCTCTAAGAGCATGATACTCATAAAGTGTAAGTAGTGTGCACTATTTTCTTTACTTGGGGATGGACATGTACACACTTGGAGAAGGCAATGGCACCCCACTCCAGTACTCTTGCCTGGAAAATCCCATGGGCGGAGGAGCCTGGTGGGCTGCAGTCCATGGGGTGGCTAAGGGTCGGACACGACTGAGCGACTTCACTTTCACTTTTCACTTTCATGCACTGGAGAAGGAAATGGCAACCCACTCCAGTGTTCTTGCCTGGAGAGTCCCAGGGATGGGGGAGCCTGGTGGGCTGCCGTCTATGGGGTCGTACAGAGTCGGACACGACTGAGCAGCAGCAGCAGCAGCAGCATGTACATACTGCTATATTTCAAATGGATAATCAACAAGGGTTATTCGTTTCAAAGTAACTGAAGTGATTTAGCACACACACATGTAACCAACAAGGACCTACTGTATAGCACAAGAAAATGTGCTCAATACTATGCAACAACCTCAATGGGAAAAGGGTTTGAGGAAAAAAATAAATAAATAGATAAGAGTTAAAAAAAAAGATTATTAGCAATATATACATGTGTGTGAGTGCGAAGTTGCTTCAGTTGTGTCCAACTCTTTGTAGCCCCATGGACTGCGGCCCGCCAGGCTCCTCTGTCCATGGATTCTCCAGGTGAGAACACTGGAGTGGGTTGCCATGCCCTCCTCCAGGGGAGCTTCCCAATCCAGGGATCAAACCTGAGTCTCCTATATCTCCTGCATTGGCAGGAAGGTTTTTTACCACTAGCGTCACTGGGGAAGCCCAATACACACACACATGCACACACATACATATTCATGTTGTTGTTCAATCACTCAGTCTTGTCCTACTCTTTGCAACCCCACGGACTGCAGCACGCCAGTCTTCCCTGTCCTTCACCATCTCCCGGAGCTTGCTCAAACTCATATCCACTGAGTCAGTGATGCCATCCAACTATCTCTTTCTGTGTTATCCCCTTCTCCTCCTGCCTTCTATCTTTCTTAGCATCAGGGGCTTTTCCAGTGAGTTAGCTCTTTGCATCAGGTGGCCCAAGTATTGGAGCTTTGAGTACTATGAATCTATGAATATATATATGTTCATAGAAGAATATGTTTCCCCACTGTAGAAGCCTTTGGTGATGGTATGATACATGATAGAGTGAAAATATACACAGACCTGGTAAACTGGGTCAAGTCTCTTGGTACTTCTAAGAGAGTCGTACATTTAATAGCCTCTATCACTAGGGTAGCGTATTGGGAAATAAAAACAGGGCCCATGGAATGGAGGTTGACTCAGACTCTCCAGGATCAACTCCCAATATCCTGGCATCCTTACCGCCGAGCATGGCCCCGCCTCCTCCTCCCGTGTTTGCTGATGCTATCTCTCCTGAAAGCAGGCTCACAGGACTTGCTGCTCCTTAAGAACCGATGGGAAATTGATCAAAGACAAAGAAGATGTGTATACTTTTCCCCAAAGTGAAATGTGTAAAAAAAAAGTCTCTGCTGTTTTTGCGGCTATTCAACTCCTCCTGTTTAAGTTACTGTGCGATGTAATTTATGAACTCAAACAATGAGGCTGACATCCAGGGTACAGGAGAATTGAAGGAATGCCTGTGCAGGAGGTGGTGATAAGAGAGAGGACAAAAGCTACCAAGATATATGCCTTCATAATGTTGTTGTGGCTCATTTCAGAATCCTTATAATCCAATTTTGAATCTCTGTACCATTAATCACTTTCTCTGGATATCATGGACGTAAAATACTCTTCCGTAATGGCCCTGGGTTATTTTGCATCCACTCGTGTGCCTGTGATGCTATGATTTCTTTTTTATTTTGACAGAAGTATGTGGAATCTCGTCATTATTACGTATTTGGAAAGCTGTGTGCAACCTCTTGACAGCAGGTCTGTCTGAGAACTAGAGAGATGTGGGAACAAACACGGGTCAAAGGGACCCATGCTTAGCAGAGTCCACGTTAAGGCTGCTTTCCATGGGTGTTGTAAGGTGAGATATCAGAAAACAAACTTTACTGGTATCCTAAAATCAGAAGGAAGTGGTTCAGATGAAATGTTGATTTGGGGAAATTGTACATCAACCCCTCACACCCTAATGGGTTTATTTCTTCCTTCCACAACAGCTTCATCTCGGGACTCAGAGAAATGTAGACTCAAGAGGCAACAAGAAATAGAAAAGTAAAACAAACAAACAAAAATTCAGACACAATATACATCTGTATCCACCCGATCTCAGGGTCAAAAAAGACTTTGTTAGAGAAGCACCAAGGAAAGGAATAATAAAAGAAAAAAATGTGCCAGACATTGCTGTTTGTGCCTTTCAAACACTAACCGATTCAATCTTTCTAGTATAAGAATGAGATATACTATAAGTTAATCCCACTTTACAGTAGAGAAAATCGGGGTTATGAGAGAGAACATGATTTGTCCAAGATGACATAGTTTATGAAGGACGAAGGCAAGATTTAAGTCCAGCTTGTCTTCCGTTCAGTTCAGTTCAGTTCAGTCGCTCAGTCGTGTCCGACTCCTTGTGATCCCATGAGTCACAGCACGCCAGGCCTCCCTGTCCATCAACCAACTCCTGGAGTTCACCCAAACTCTTGTCCATGGAGTCGGTGATGCCATCCAGCCATCTCGTCCTCTGTCATCCCCTTCTCCTCCTGCCCCCAATCCCTCCCAGCATCAGTCTTTTCCTCTGAGTATATAGACCTTAAGCTCTATGAAACCCAAGCTTGGACTTTATTTTTTGAAAATGCAAACATCTGTAAAATATTTTTATTTTAGTTAAACAGAAAAATATACCAAGGGGACAGGTTAATACATGGAGATTCTAGGTCAACAAAACCACCTAAAAATGCCAGTGTTAGATGCTGACCCTCCCCGCCCCCAACTAGTTAGATCAATAATACTGGGGAGGAGTCTGGTGTTAGCATATTTATTAAAAACACACAGATGATTCCAATGTGCAGCCAGGGTTAAAAACAATTGAGAAAGATCAAGGAAAATATACATCAGTATTTTAAGTTTTAAAAAAAAGGACAATAAGCATCAACAAATGAATCACGGAAAAGTTTCAAATGGATGATGGAAAATTATTATTCTCATTTGTAAGCAGAGACACATGGCTTCAAACAATGGGACATCATTCAGGGCCTATGAAATTAAGAGAGGTTTTTGTAAAATTGATAGTAATGATGATGATGATATCCTTTTTTTAGCAAAAGTAGAATGTTAAGTCTATATTCAAGGTATTTAATGAATATGCTTTAAAACACTAAAACTGATTCCAATTTTCAGAATCCATCTTCAGTGCATTTGGTTATGATAACAATATTATTTACAGTAGCAAAACTGGCAACATTGTTCATGGCAAATCTGAGGAGGGTATGTAAGCACATTATTGGTATATTCACATGCTGGACCAGTGAGAGGCATCCCAAAGCCCTCTTTTTGCAAAGGGGACTTATACATGATGCAAAATTACCTGGGGAAAAACAGACAGTGGAACTATCCAGTGTGTATTCCCCATGTGGTATCTATGTAATAAAAATACTGCTAAGAAATAAACAAAACATAGCGATGCCTAGTAATGCTACTGCTGCTACTGCTAAGTCACTTCAGTCGTGTCCAACTCTGTGCGACCCCATAGACGACAGCCCACCAGGCTCCCCCATCCCTGGGATTCTCCAGGCAAGAACACTGGAGTGGGTTGCCATTTCCTTCTCCAATGCATGAAAGTGAAAAGTGAAAGTGAAGTCGCTCAGTCGTGTCCAACCGTCAGCGACCCTATGGACTGCAGCCCACCAGGCTCCTCCGCCCATGGGATTTTCCAGGCAAGAGTACTGGAGTGGAGTGCCATCGCCTTCTCTATCATCCCTGAAATGGCAATGGACATAAAAGAGAGCATTCCAGCAGGCTGGGTGACCACTGGCCTGGCCAGGCAAGGAAATTTAGCCACCGATCAGATGAAACTCGTGACGTGAGAGCCTCGGTGAAGCCAGCCGGCCAGGCCCGCAGGCCACTTTCCACTGTTCCTGCCCACTGACTGGCGTCGTGTTAGGGCCAAAGATAAGCAAACATACCCATTTCAGAGGTCTAGCAGCAGAAGCAGTATCTATGTGATTGGATCACATTTTCAAACAACTTTTAACATCTTCATGCAAGTTATAAAGTAACCACTCATTGTTGTTCAGTCTCTCAGTCTTGTAGGACTCTGCGACCCCATGGGCTTCCATGCCAGGCCTCCCTGTCCATCACCAGCTCCTGGAGCTCACTCAAACTCATGTGCATCAAGTCAGTGATCCCATCCAACCATCTCATCCTCTGTCGTCCCCTTCTCCTCCTGCCTTCAATCTTTCCCAGCCTCAGGGTCTTTTCTAATGAGTCAGCTCTCTTTGCATCAGGTGGCCGAAGGATTGGGGCTCTGAATGAGCCCTGCATTCTCACTTCATTACACTTGTCTGTGAAAATGTATATTTACAAACTCTGAGATTTCCTGAAGCTTCAAAACTTTGCATCCTCCTAAAAACCCCTGTGTTTGAGTTCCGGTGGATGCTAACGACCCCCCGCAGCCCCCCGCATGTTAAGTTTTCCACTGTCCCCAGCCCCCCATTCCAACCTCCATAAAGTCTGTGTCTTCCAGAAAAACTACTGTGCACAAGGGAAGAGAAAGAGCATCTCTCACTTTAAGAGATGTAAGGAAATAGGATGGATGTAAGGGTTTCCCTGGTGGCTCAGCTAGTAAAGAACCCACCAGCCAAAGCAGGAGACGCAAGAGACCTGGGTTCCATCCCTGGGTTGGGAGGATCCCCTGGAGAAGGAAACGGCAACCCACTCCAGTATGCTTGCCTGGAAACTTCCACAGAGGAGCCTGGCGGGCTACAGTCCATGAAGTTACAAAGAGTCGGACAGGACAGAGTGTGCACGCACACACATGCACATATACCGATAAATGAATCACAGAAAAATGATAAGAATGTATCGAACCCGGAATCGAAGGAACCCCCAATCGAAGAAGGAATCGAACCCGGGTTTCCCACATCGGAGGCAGACACTTTACCGTCTGAGCCACCAGGGAAGCCCGTAAGAATGCATAGTACATGCAAAATGCAGAAGATATACAAAGGCATTGAAAATCTAACAATATATAAATTTTTTTTGCTGAAATTCATCATTTAAAGAATCTTTCTGAAGCTGCCGTTTCCTGCCTGAGTCCGTTCAGCCAGTAACGATACCCGCCCCAGGATTAACTCGAGGCCACGACCCATCAGTAGACAGGATGTGGATAAACGGCTCTCTGTGCAGGAACAAACCCTCCTCCTGTCCGCAGGAAGTGAGCGTCAAGAAGAACAGCGTACGAGGGTAGGAGCGGGCCTCTCAGCTGGTGTCTCTCCCGCGTTAACGAGGGTCCTGGTGAGAAGCAGCTAACAGCCACATCAGGGTCAAGAACCCGGAGGGGGGCAGGTGACCACAGCCACTTACAGTAACACGCCTGACGACCTTTCAGGACCGGACTCCTTTGAACAGCACTCCAAGGAGACCTGGGGGTCTTCCACTCTCCTCTCCCCACCCCCCTGCACCTCGTTCTGTACCCACAGAACTGAAAGGGCCAACGAAAGGAGGGAGTGATGTCTCCATGGGTAGCAGTGTCAGAGCACAGCCACTCAATGGGTCATCGCTGTAGGAAAACCCAAACCACTGGTCCTCACCGTAGGCTGTCGCTCTTCCTGCTTTGATAAATGAGCAAAAAAGAGAGCAAGCCCCTGTCTGCTGAGGGGTAAGGTCGGGGTAGGAGGGATGTTTCTATCCAGGGGGGCTGCACCCCCTGCCGCGGGACACTGAAGGACAGGGGAGGAGGAGGAACCTGGCAGCTTGTGATCTGGACAGGGGCTGGCTCGTTGGTCAGAGACCTGATGCCCGTGGCTGGTACGTGCTTTTTTAGGGTTGGAACAAATCCGCAGGAATATGCCTGACGGGATGAGACCCCGTACATCGCATAGTAATCTTCGATGCACGGGCTTTTCTGTGCTCAGAAATGAGGCCAGCACGTAGGAAGATGCCCATGAAAGGTAAAAATCACATCCCATTCTCAAGGAATTTCCATCAAAACGAGAAGGACAAGGATAATGCTAATAATACCAAACCGTGCCAAGCATCACCGTGTTGACTTTAGTCTCAACGAAGTGTTTCCTCGTCTCCTGTCCTCCGGTCTGACCCCCACCCCAACTCCACACGTCACCCACCTGGGCTGCCTCCTTCCTCCAGGTCCAACCTCCCCCTCTTGGATCCATCACAGCCCCCGAGAATAAAAGCAGGTGCCCAAGATGCTTCCTTCGAAGTGAAAAGCCTTTCCTCAGTTCTCCCCTCCCCTCCTCTGCCCACCTCTTCTCTCCTTTTCTAAAGAACACTCAGCCTCTGCTTGCCTCAGCCTCTCACTTTGTCTGCAACCTGAAGCAAGGGGTCTTCCGCCCCCCCACCAACCCACTACACCCACTTTTGCAAAGCAGAGGTTGCCAGTTGTCACCTGGGTGGGCCGTTTAGAGTCTGCACACAGCACGGTACTTGGTACCTTTAACGTCTGATCCCCTTACTTTAGACTCATCAGCTCTAGCCTCAAGGCGAAAATCACTACCTCACTGGGTCACTTGGCTTCCAGTTTTGAAATCATAAGCCATCCTTCAGGCTTCCACCAGATGACCTTCCCACACCCCTCAGTGGTTCAGTTGAACCACTGAGCGCTTCCAGGGTTGCCATCAGAAGATAACGTCAAGGGCTGTGGGTGCCCATCCATTCAACAGCCAGGTGCCCAGTGCTGGGCTGTACCAGACACGGGCACTGTGGGATAACAGCCCCGGTCCCTGCCCCCACGGAGCTTGCAGTCCAAAGGGGCAGACAGTCAAGGAGCAAGGAGAAGGATCAAGGGTACATGCTGTGATGAGGGTTACCAGGGAAACGAGGGCTTGCACAGAAACTCAAAGGGTGAGAAGGTGACGTTCAAGCGAGAACTAAGATCCAAGTGATGACTCAGGGAACCCAGCATTCAGGAGCAGTGAAGTCCCTCCTTCGGGAGGGGGCTTGGCCCGTCTGAGGAAGGGCAAGGTTGAAATGGCTGGACAAGAGGAAAGAAGGCAAGCAAGAATGACTGAAGTAGGCAGGGGCAAATCATGCCTGGTCTCGGAGGCCAGATCAAGGAATTTAGATTCAAGTGCATCTCAAGGAGATGATGAGGGACAGGGAACCCTGGTGTGCTGCAGTCCATGAAGTCACAAAGAGTCGGACACGACAGCAGGTTCAAAGGCAAGGATAATAAGCAGCGAGACACAAAAGCTAATTTTGTTTTCAGCAGCCTTCTGCTTGCATAGTGACACATGGAATGTGGAACGGAGCAGAAATTAGCTAAAAATTACCATCATTTTCCAAGCAAATGACAATGGCCTGAACTATAGCAATGTCCGTTAAAATGGAAGGAAAGACATACATTCAGAGGCTTGCTGAACAAGAGGAAGGGAGAGGAAGGGATGAAAGAGGAAGCCAATGTCTCTCACTGGATCAAGCCGGTGGGTGGGAATGTCATCAATGAGATGGGGAAGATGGAGAGGAAGACGCTGGGGTGGGGATTAAGAATTCAGCCTCGGCTATATTAATCTGGAGATGTGGAGTCAGAGATGCTCTGTGGATAATTAGAAATATGAGTCAGAGGAGAGATCTGGCTGGCTATGTAAGTCATCTACCCAGGAATCGTATTTATAGCCATGGGAACGGATGGAATCATCCAGCAAGAGGGTGGCAAGTGAGAAGAATGTGCAGAACAAAGAAACCCCAAACATTCAACGTGCAGGAGAGGAAAGGATGCCCAAAAAAGATGGAGGAGGAGGTGCCAATGAGAGGAGGAAACGGGAGGGTGGTGTGAGAGGAGCCAGAGGAAGAGACTGCTTCAAGAAAGAGGAATCATCCAACACACCGGTGAGGCCAGAGTGGGAATTAATCACTTGAGATGGGAAGAGAGGTGTTGAGCAAAAGACATCTGGAAATGTACAGCTAAATGGGAAAGCCTGTGAATAGATGATTCCGGAAGGTAAACCCACAACTAGTCAGTTACATATGAAACGTACAAACCCTACAAAGAATGAGACATCCAGATTAAAGAAAAGCATTTTTTAAGGTGGATCTAAAAACGCTGTACACAATGATTGATGAAAAAAGCAGACTGAATTGAAAGCATTCAAGATAGGTCTGTTTCAGACTTTGTTAAGCATTTAAGGATAGCAGCTCCTACAACAGCCGGGGCTGGTGGCTCAGATGGTAAGAATCTGCCCGCAGTGCAAGAGACCCAGGTTCGACCCCTGGGTTGGGAACGACAACCCTGGAGAGGGGAACAACACCCCACTCCAGTGTTCCTGCCTGGAGAATCCCAAGGACAGAGGAGCCTGGGGGGCTGCAGTCCACGGGGTCACAAAGAGTTGAACACGACCAAGCCTCTAACACACACACATATACACACGCAATGAGCAAAAGGATGAACTAGAAAGATGCATGCCTAGATTCATCAATGCTGTCACTTTCTGGAGAGAGGGAGGTGACGGGACTAAACATGGGATTTTCAAAAAATCATAACAGGGATTCCAACCTTACCTGTAATGCCATGTTTTCACTTAAAAACATTATATTGAACAACAACAACAAAAGAAAAAAACAGAAAAGGAAAGCATTTTCGCCAGTTAGCAAACCGGGATTTGAAGTTGAAAAACAAACTGTCAGCCAAAGTGTAGTATTGTAACATTGGTATTTCATATGTTGCTCTTGCAGTTATGAATGTTTTTCCTTTAAAGGAAATAACCTGGCAGTAGATAGATCAAGAACTTTGGTCCAGGAATTATACTCCCGGGAATCTAGCCGGAAAATTAACCTAAAATGCTTGCATGCACAGGCCCCTTATTCCGGTATTCTTTATAATACTAAAAATGTGAGAAAAAAATTAAATATCCCCCAATAGTGAAATGGTTAAGTAAATTATAGTGTATTTCTCATAAAGAGATATTATTACTAATATACTAGAATCAATATAAAAAGTGTTATAATGGGAAGTAAATAGTGCACAAAAAATGTGTTAAACTCTGATTACAGCATAAAAGTTAATCTACACTTAAAAAGTGCCCAGGGTAAAAAGGCATGCAAAAAACTAGGAGTAGTTTTCTAAGGGAGGTAGAATTAGAAATGATTATTCCTACGATTTTCTGTAATATAGCAATAATGTGGTCTGCATCACTGTCATAATAAAGACTATTTTATTAAATATTTTTGGTAATATCATACTCTTTTGGCCTCATGGACAACAACTGTGTCATGAATTTCATTTTTTAATAACAAGGGAAAATATTAATATTTAAAATCTTTATATCACAATTATGGGTATTTCTTTTAAATGAATGCAAGACTACTTCAGCGGATATATTTATTTTGAGACCCAAGCTCCTTGGTTTACTCCATTTATGAATATGGAACTTTGTGACAGGTTGTAATTGTGAACGACATCCTCTTGGCTCGTAGCTGACAGTCTCTGAAAGAGCTTCACTTTCAGGGTTTTTTCCGTTTCTACCTTGTTTAGTCCTGTGTCTTCGCTGCAGCGACCAACTCCATGAAACGGCCTGCGTGTGCGCCTGTTCAGTCGCGCAGTCCTGTCTGACTCTTTGCAGCCCCATGGACTGTAGCCCACCAGGCTCCCCTGTCCATGGGATTTCCCAGGCAAGAATACTGGAGGGGAGTGCCACTTCCGTCTCCAGGGGATCTTCCTGCCTCAGGGATCAAATGCATATCTCTGTGTCTCCTGCACTGGTAACAGATTCTTTACCACTGAGTCACCTGGGAAGTCCATGCAAAAGCCTACCTCTCTAAAAAGCAAGACCCCAGACTCTTTGGGACAAGAGCACAGTCCTTCCTAAGTAAATATTTTCAGACCACAGGGGTCAAGAGGCCGCCAGCCCCCACCTGAAACCACATTCTCAAGAGCAAAGATTCAGGTGACAGACAGGAGATGTTTCTTCCAATTTCAATGAAAGATCTGGGCTGGGGAAACTGGAAGGGGCCTTTTCTTGTCTCTTTTTCAAAAAGCCGCACTGCAGATTGTGGTGAACTTTTTCTGAAAGACACTCCATTCAACCATCACACACACAAAAAAGAAAAAGAAATATAAGAGGATGAAAGAAGATAGAAGAAAACAAAAACTAAACTGACTTTAAATCATGAACTCACACTGTCCTAATCATCAATTTTAATTTTGGAGAAAAATTTAATCATGTTAAATAAATGTACCCTTGTTCATCTCGACAGGAAATTGGAGGGGAGGAGCTGAGGGAAAGCCTAAAAGCAATGCTCTATATTTCTTACATGAATTATTCAGGCCAGGGAGGGAAATTGAGACATACAAGAGAAAGAGGGTGAGCTGAAGCTCAGAGAATTCACAGGTAGTAGAAAGGAACTCTATCTTTCGCAAGTCTGATCTCCAAATAGAATAACAACTTTCTTCTATATTTTAGTTACACTGCAGCGTATTATTAAAAGCCTTAATATATCCCTTGTAAGCAGAAAATGCTGTGTTTTAAACACAACCATAAAGCAGTGTTGGAAACATGCTTTCTCCAAAGTGAAGGCTGACTGGCTCAGTGAATACGGTGATTCCTCCCCTTCCCCCAAAAAACCTGGATCGAAGCTAAAAATGACATAAATCACATAGAACCATAATTTGCAAATTCACTGGATGAAGTAATTAATCAAAGCGTGGCTGAGTTTGGGGAGTGGAGCGCTTTGATGTGACAAGTGGAAGAAACGGAGTGAACCCTAGGCTGCATCAGGAGGACTTAAAATGTTCTTTCGTGCTCGTCACAAGTTTAATTACTTCTCTTCTTTTTATCCGCTGACAGACCCAAATTAAAATAAATGGACCGTATCGAGACAAATCTTGGATGCATGCGATACTTAAGAATATATTGTTCTTGTTACGGGAATGGCTTGAGACCCATGAAGAAATCATAGGCTTTCCATGTGGCCTAGCGGTAGAGAATCTGCCTGCATGAGGCTTAAAAGACACAGGTTCAATCCCTGGGTCAGGAAGATCCCCTGGAGGAGGGCATGGCAACCCCACTCCAGCGTTCTTGCCTGGACAATCCCATAGACAGAGGAGCCTGGCGGGCTACAGTCCATGGGGTCTCAAAGAGTCGGCCATGAGGTGACTTAGCAAGCACGACCATGAATAAGTTGCCTCTTTGGTGGAAGGAGGGATAAGAAGGGCCGTGAAAAGCAACCAAGAGCTGAAACCAAACCACCAATTTACAGGGGCTGTGGAGGAGGAGGGAGGACCCCTCTTTTCACTCTTCACACTTGTGAGCACGAAGGTCTTAGCAGAAAAGACAGCAGGGGGAAGTGGCATAGACAAATGCCCTGTGGTCACTCAGGGCCCCAAGCCAATCGCCTTCTAAGTGCAGGTAAAGCATTTTATATTTAGTGACAGCAATCGACTCAATCACAAATTAATGAGGGCTCGGAAGCTTGTTGGAGATGGTTTGCCCACACACTTGCCATCATCATCATCATAAAAAAAATAAAACAGACGGCTTGTAACCTGAGGCAAGGAGATGGTTGACAGCCGGAGGCTGTAAAGTCCCAGACAGGGCACATTGGCTGGACCACGGCAACGAATCTCCAACTGCTCCCAGGCGCCTTTCTGGAATCCACGTCAGCATTCTCCCTTTCTCAGCATCCATCACTGAGAGAGCCCACATGTCACCCAGCCTGCTCGTTTGTAAACTCCCAGCTTCCTAGTATTTTCCCGAGACTCATGGTGTCTCATCAGAAGCATTGGGGGAGGAGAAGGGGTCCCCACGGCTGTAAACAGGAAGAGGCTGCCTCCTCCCAGCCCGGCGACACAGCCCCATCCTTCATGGGCTTGGGAAGCAGAGATAAGGAGGTGGATAAAAGACCTCATGGATGGATTGGGGACCGTCTGGCCACATACAAACAACTCAGCAGACTGGATCCACAGATAATTACGTGTTTCATTGTGGAAGCCTGGTTCTTCCTGCCGAGGCCACGTTCGTGGGAACAGAGCTCGGCAATGCTTGTGACCAGCTCCCTCTTGGTTCCACCATGGGGGCTGCTTCAGAGCTTTCAACCTCCCCCAATCCTTCTCTAACCCAGCTCTCAAAAAACTCCCTCTCCTATTTCTTCACAGAAACAGTGGATGGATGGGTGGATGGATGGATGGATGGGAAGGTGGATGGATGGAGGGATAGGAGGATGAAAGGATGGATGAGGGAGGGATGGATGGATGGATGAGGGGGTGGAAGGAAGGATGGATGGATGGGGGGGTGGATGGATGGATTGGGGGTAGGAGGATGGATGGAGGGATGTAAGGATGGATGGATGGATGGGGGAATAGGAGGATGGATGGGTGGATGGATGAATGCGTGGATGAGGGACGGATGGATGGATGGATGGATGGATGGATGGATGGAGATGGAAGGAAGGATGGATGGATGGGGTGGATGGATGGATTGGGGGATAGGAGATGGATGAGTGGATGGATGAATGGATGGATGAGGAAGGGAGGGAAGGATGGATGGCTGGATGGGGCATAGGAGGACAGATGGGTAGATGGATGAATGGATGGATAAAGGAGGGATGGAAGGATGGATGGATGGGGCATAGGAGGACAGATGAGTGGATGGATGAATGGATGGATGAGGGAGGGATGGATGGATGGATGGATGGGGGCATAGGAGGACAGATGGGTGGATGGATGAATGGATGGATGAGGGAGGGAGGGATGGATGGATGGATGGAGATGGAAGGAAGGATGGATGGATGGGAGTGGATGGATGGATAGGGCATAGGAGGATGGATGGGTGGATGGATGAATGGATGGATAAAGGAGGGATGGAAGGATAGATGGAAGGATGGATGGATGGGGGCATAGGAGGATGGCTGAGTGGATGGAGGAATGGATAGATGGAGAGAGGGAGGGAGGTATGGGAAGATGGGTGAATGGAGGGATAGGAGGTTGAATGGATGGATGGATGGGTGGATGAAGGGATAGGAGGTTAGATGGATGATGGATGGATGGATGGATGGATGGGGAGAGAAACTCTCCCGGCTTCTCAGCACTGAGGCACACAGCTTCCAGACAACTGCACCATTTTTCCCACTGTGCTCTAGTCTCTTTGTAGAACAGGTGACACTTCCCAGGGTGCCTCGTCCTCCTGCACCACAGGAGGCATTCCTTCTTGAAGTCCTCACTCAGCCCGTTACTAAATGCTGCTCCCCTTTGCCAGAGCCCTGCTGGCGTGTAAGGCACCTTTGAGCATCTTTGTGAAAAAAACCATCATAAAAAGGCATCCCTGCCTCTGGACGACCCATCCTGGTGCTGTACCAAGGCTGACTCTTGGTCCAGGGTGCCCCCTCCCACCGTGGGGCATCGTGGTGTGATGCGCAGTCGTGGCCTGGCCTGCCCCCCCATCATCAGCGCCATCACCTGCTCCTTCAGACCCCAGGGTATTGCAGGTCCCTGTGTGCCTAGTTGCTCAGTCGTGTCTGGCTCTTTGTGACCCTATGGACTATAGCCCACCAGGCTCTTCTGTCCATGGGACTCTCCAGGCAAGAATGTGGAGTGTGTTGCCATGCCCTCCTCCAGGAGATTTTCCCAACTCAGGGATCAAACCCAGGTCTCCCATAGTGCAGGCAGATTCTTTACTGTCTGAGCCACTCATGCTTTTAAAAAATGTACGTTATGCACATTGAGAGAGAGAGGAAAGGAGGGAAACCTGACCTCAACATCTTCTCCTTCACTGGCAAATTGGTAGACTTTCAGAAAAATATTGTTTATATTCGTCCAGTCATCTTTCTCACCTTCCACTTACTCATCAGTACACTGTCTTTCGCCTTGATTCTGGACTAGCAAACAAGCTTGGCTCCAGGAATATACCACTGAATGAAGCCTTTTTTGTCTTCACAGAATATGGTATGGGCTGCAGGTAGGCAAGCAGAAGCAGTAGGAAGGGTGGCCGCTACCTGGAGAAGCTCTGGGTACCAGGTGGCCCACGAGAGGGACACAATGCCAGCTCTAAGGGTAGAGATGAGGCTGGAACCACAGACACCAGTCATCAGGGTTTGCAGTTTATTCAAAGGAGAGCGGATGCAGAGTTCCAGGAGGGAAAGACAGTCAGGTGAACGCAGCGAAATCAAGAAAGAAGAGGGTCACAGTGTCATGGATTTAACTAAGGACAGAGAGAATAGAATAGAGATGAGCAGAAAGACTAGAACGCTGCCTGGAAGGCTGAGTGGAGAGGGTTTTAGGTCGATTTCGAACATGGACAGTAAGGCGATCAGACCAGTCCATCCTAAAGGAAATCAGCCCTGAATATTCACTGGAAGGACTGATGCTCAAGCTCGAATACTTTGGCCACCTGATGCAAAGAGCTGACTTGTTGGAATAGACCCTGATGCTGGGAAAGATAGAGGGCAGGAGGAGAAGGGGGATGACAGAAGATGAGATGGTTGGATGGCATCATCGACGCAATGGACACGAGTCTGAGCAAACTCTGGGAGGTAGGGAAGGACAAGGAAGCCTGGTGTGCTGCAGTCCATGGGGTCGCAAAGAGTCAGACACGACTGGAGCGACTGAACAACAAAGAGATGGATAGATGAGAGGAAAGAGTCACGAACAGTCCTCAAATGATTGCAGTGAGTCATTCACTGAGCTCAGGAAGAGGGTTTGGGGCAAGCAGCCCCTCATCCTTACCTTGGTACCCAAATCATGTAGATTATAAAAGACCCACAAAGAAGCAATAAATGCGAGAGCCTCCTCTACATTATAACAATTACGCATCTGATGGTGCCACTGGCATCTTTATTACACTTCTCCCAAGCTGCCAAGGAAGACAATTAGGACACCAGAGACTTCCCAAGGAGCCACAGAGATTCTCCCTGGAGAACGCGAAAACTCTGGAAAGGAAAAGCACGCATGTTGGATGGGGACATGGAGTTCTGTCTAGCATTAGAGCATTCTGTTGTCAAACTTCTTCTCTGAACTGTTCAACTCTGCAACTATCTTGGATGGCAGAGACCCCTGATGTGCCGTTCAGATCTTTGAAGTGTTTAGTTCTATTTCTATTCTTATTCACCCCAGAATAACTTTCTTCACAAAAAGCAGCATCTTCTCAGGAGCTCAAACTATGAATTTAGCAATTCTGCAACCCCAGGTACTGGGCTTTCCAGGAGGGTCAGTGGTAAAGAATCGGCCTGCCAATGCAGGGCACGTAGACTCGGGTTCAACCCCTGGGTCCAGAAGATCCCCTGGAAGAGGAAATGGTAACCCACTCCAGTGTTTTTGCCTGGAAAATTTCATGGACAGAGGAACCTGTTGGGCTGCAGTCCACGGGGAGGCAAAGAGTCAGACATGACTGACTTGAGCATGCATGCAAGCAACCCCAGGTAGCACGTTAATGAGGAAAAGTCAAGACTGTAAGCCATGTTAATGATGACAAGCAATCAGACTGAACAATACAATGACTGCTTTTCACTTGAGGATTTTGAACTATTTCTAAAAAAAAAAAAAGAAAAGTTTCAGAATGTCTGAAAATCAAGATAAAACTTTCCTTCATCAAATGCCTGCATTTTAAGAAAGCAAAAGATAGCAGCAAAGTCAACACGGAGCTAAAGAAAGATACTTGTCTGCAAACTAAAAATAAAGTTGAAATGGATCCTGAGCAGAAGGCATAAATAAAAAGTATCCTATAAAGGTAACTATATTCTGCATCTTCCTAACCCAGTTGAGTCAATATTTCCTCTTCTCTTCAAAAGAAAAGCTACTTAAGAAAAAGTTCTTAGCGGTTGCTTTGCTATTTTCGGTCAGACTGCCAGTTAGGTACAAATGAAAAATGTGTTTGCTCAAGTCCTCTAAATCGGGAGAAAAATTGGGGGGTTAGGACTGGTAACTTGAAAAGAGAGGATGACTGGGGATCAGAGAGAAGCCCTGAAACTTTACAAAAGGCTATTTGTCTTGTCTTTATTGTCTCCGTATGGAACCATTAAAAGACAACAACGCAGAAAAGTACATTAAGCCATAGCTCAAGTTCAATCTTCAATTATTGGTTTTTTGATTATGTAGAAAATTGTATTCAAATCGCCCCTCAATCCACCTCTTAATGTCTGAGTTGAGGACTCCTGGGCGGAGCCAGGAATCCTTGGCAGTGATCCCGGCCCTAGAATCCTCCGCGGAGCGCTCGGCCTCGTGGCGTTCCCCTCCCCGCAGCTCGGGTCACACATCTGGCTTCACCCTGTGCAACTGTCTACTGGAAATGCTTTCAAGTGGGAGAAACACAGTGTGATAGATGTCTTATTTTCCTCTAGAGTTGGAAACAAAGCTCTGTGACACATTTGCTATAAAGGGCAGCTGATCTGAGTGTGTGTGCGGGCATGTGTGTTTAGCATCAAGTAGAAGAGGAAAATAGCTAATGGAGGAGACATAGGAGATGCGGGGTCCATCCCCGGGTGGGGAAGACCCCCCTGGAGGGGAAAATGGCAAACCACTCCAGTATTCTTGCCTGGAGAATCCCGTGGACGGAGGAGCCGCGAAGAGTCAGCACGACTGAGCAACTGAGCGCGCACGCCCGGAAGAGTGAGATACGAAGTCTTCTAATTATTGGAATGCGTGCTCTCATTCTTCGGCATGCAGAATACTGGGCTGGGACAAGACCGAAAATCCACTCTTCCCATACTATTGTGAATAACAGTTTACGATGACATAATTCTAAAAATCTTCGGAATACAAAAACAGTTCATTAAAAGAGAACGTCTCAGGCAATTAAGTGAGCAAGTGGGAATGGTAACCTAACAGCCACACGCAACCCATCACATCCTTCTCTCTGAATTAACGAGATTCTTAACCGGATTGATCCACGGGTCTCGTCTTTACAGGAAGGCAGCTGCAGGCAGCTCTGCGGCGGGCCGTCCATTTGTGTCCTGCCTGAGAACGGCGGAGATCCTCCCAGAACAAATCAATAGCAATTTCTAACACGCATTTCAAAACATTTTCCTTCCTCATTTATTTTATGTAATTCTCTCTCTTTTTAAAAAAATTTCAGAACTGTTCCCGTTTCTCTTGTCACCTCTATTTGGGAAAGGTAAAAATATCTTTCACAAACATAAGAACTGGTTTAATTTCAACACATAGCTGGAAACTTCACAATGGCAATAAAAAAGACTATGAGAGTAAAAAAAAAGAAAAAGCTTTTTTTTTTTTTTACAACAAACTAGAGGATACAATGAAAAAGAAGCAGATTCATAGACAAAACAAAGCAGTGCTTACCAGTGGGGAGAGGGGAGGGCTGCTACTGCTGCTGCTAAGTCACTTCAGTCGTGTCCGACTCTGTGCGACCCCATAGCGTCAGCCCACCAGGCTCCCCCGTCCCTGGGATTCTCCAGGCAGTAACACTGGAGTGGGGTGCCATTGCCTTCTCCCGAGAGGGAAGGGGGAGAGGGGCAATTCAGGGGCAGGGGAGTAAGAGGGTCAAACTGCTAGGCACAGAATAAGCCACGGGTATATTGTACAACACGGGGAAGAGAGCGAATATTCTATGAACACCCCAAATGGGAGTTAACCTTTAAAACTGTGCAAAATTTTTTTAAGTTAAAAAAAAGGACATTATAGAGAGTCAGTTGAGAGAAGATAATCAATTTTAAGTATGAATAAAAACAGATTCTTCTAGAAAAACAGTACATACAATGTGGTGGTCTTAGAGAAGGCAGGAAGAGTCTTTTTTTAGGGTTAAGATTTCAGACACGGGGGATGTAGGCTCCCTTTCATCAGACATATAAGGAGTGGGTGTCTAGAAAGTGAAAGTCACTCAGTCCTGTCCAACTCTTTGTGACCCCATAGACTATGCAGTCTGGAATTCTCCAGGCCAGAACACTGGAGTGGGTAGCCTTTCCCTTTTCCAGGGTACCTTCCTAACCCAGGGATGGAACCCAGGTCTCCCATATTGCGGGTGGATTTTGGGGTGTCTGGAAGTGGCGCTCAAATCTTAAAGAATCACCAGGGCAGGAGGAGGTTTGCAAAGACACTAATTTATAGGCAACGACCCCTAGAGACTCTGGCTTGAGCATATCAGGTCATCTCTCCAAAGCTCAGTCTGCTCCGATACAAAACTGGTGGTGCTAATTAAAAAAGTAATATATACCTCTACACGGTCATTATGAGGATCAATAAGAACGTTGAAACCTCTTTGAAACGGCAAAGCACTCCAGAAATTTCAAAGACTGTCATTACAGAGTCCTGACACCCTTCCAAAACTAAGAGAAGATTTACAATGCATAGTTACATGGAAGGCAAGTGAATCAGAACTAAAGTAAAATGATTCAGTAAATAAACAAGTAAAGAATCTGCCTGCCGATGCAGGAGACAGAGGAACCTGGCGGGCTACAATCCACGGGGTCACAAAAGAGTTGGATATGATTTCGCGACTAAACAGCAACACCAAAAATAAACAAGTATCGTATCTGGTTATCTGAGAGGTTCCTGTTTGGATGGTAAGTGTCTATGTGCTCAGTCATGTTCGACTCTTTGTGACCCGGTGGACTGCAGCCCACAAGGCCCCTCTGTCCATGGGATTTCCCAGGCAAGAATACTGGCACGGACTACCATTTCCTTCTCCAGGGGAATCTTCCCGACCCAGGGATGGAACCCACGTCTCCTGTGTCTCCTGCATTGGCAGGCGGATTCTTTACGGTAAAGCCACCAGAGAAACCTCTGATGGTAAAAAGAGACGGAAATCTGAAAATGCAGGAGAAAGACTGCGTAAAAACAGGAAAGAGGAGGGTCTCATAACAAAGTTGGCTGAAGTTACAACAGTGCCAAAGTTAACCTTGAGTGGATCGAGGACAGAGGACAATGGTCCCAGGAGTGATAAAGATCTCCTCACATTCCTTTTTATGCTACAAATACTTCAGGTACACAAGTTTGATTCCAGGGGGTGCATTTTAAAGATTTTCTTGGTTATTTAAGTGCTCTTTTAAAAGCATATCCTCATTCTAATAGGTTGCAATATTTACATGAAACAAATACTATCTTTCATTTAGATGAAAATACCCATTCTGTTGTTAAACACAACTTCACAGAGTTAAGAAATCACAGGAAACTGTTTCTATCCCTGTCTCAGATGTATAATGTCGTTACTACAATATTTATCTCAAAGAAAGATTAGGAACCTCAGCCAATGTTTTCAGACTATCTGAAAGTCCCCACTGTCAGATTTAGAAAGCGACGTTAATATATTACAAATAATCAAAATGCAGTAACGAAAAGAGATGATTGAATTCCTAATGTTTCCATTACTCTTCAAAAAAAATTGTTTTTTCTAATAAATGAGCTCCTGCTAGATGCTTTCCTTTTTGAGAGATAATCTTTCCATTAGGGTGGTAATTTGCGAAGCAAAATCTTTGTATTTTGTCGAGTTAGTTATTGTTTTTAAATAGATAAAAGTTCTGTGAACAGGTTATTTAAGGGGCCGTTTTTCATTTGCAGAACATGCAAGGCTGGAGCAAGCCAGGCAGGGGAATTGTGTGCATATCAGATGTGTGAGTTTTTGCCAAGAGAAGAGACCCCCTGAGACTTCTATCACCAGGCTGGCTCTGGGATCAGTTTAACAACTTGCTTTGAATGCATATGAGTCCTGACTGCGAAATTTGCAAATGCCTCCCCATAAAGGTTATGCACCCACTGTAAATGCGGCATCTATTCAAAAAGATGGCCAGGTTGGTTGCTAGGAGATGGTGGGATTCTCTTAGAGAAAGATCAGTCCTGACAAAAAAAAAAAAAAATTTTTTTTTTTACATAAAGACCTTTTAAATATAAATACCTTTGACAGCAGCTATTATTATTCACTGAGTTCCTTCACATCTGAATAAATGGCAGAAAAATGATGATATTATTCATATGCCATTATCCACTAAAGTGTTAAAATAGAGAAGTCTTATTTTCCTCTCTTTTTCTTTGTTATTGCTAAAGAGAAAGAGGAAACCTTTTTTGAAAATTCCTTTCCAGTGGATTTCTCTACTTTTCAAGATTCTCAGTATACCAGAAACCTTTCTCAAAATCTGAAATTAAAGATGTGGATCGCTGCATTCTCCTTCCACACAAAACTGCCTATTTTTAAAGGCTGGCCGACAAGGAGAAGAGAACCACACCAGCAAAACTCAAAAGAATGCAACCAACTTCCTCCAAATGGGAGGTTCAGAAAAAGCAGGGTCCGCAGGTGGGAGTCTGTGCTTCTTGAAAGCGGCCATCCGTCCCAATTTCATTTCAATAACGTTTGCAATTTTCTTCCAGCTGGGTTGACCGGAGGCACAGCTGCCCTCTACGTGGGTCCCAACGCCCAGCTTTTGCTAAAAATGACCTTCACACGTAAAATGTGGAGCAAGTGACGATTTGCTGTTTATAAACTGTGTTGCCTATGAATGAAGCAGCCATCTCTCCTCCTTCAGTGTGCCCTGCCCAGTCCATAGAGGACCTGAGAACCTCCCAGCTGAAACTCTCACGAGGTAGCTGAGGCCAGAATGCCCAAGCCAGTGGCCACACCTCCCTCGGACCAGGGCCACCAGATACATCCCCCACCCCAAGCTCGAAAGAAGGGATCCATGTGAAATGCATTTCATTTCCATGAGAATGGCCACCCCCATCTCCAAGTATTTTTTTTCTTTTGCTATTGTGGATACTGTACAAAGTTTCTCAAGTTTTTTTTTTTTTTTTTTTTTGAGTATGCCTTGGAGTCAGACGGAGGCATGTTTCCTTGTACAAATATTGACATGAGCCCCTCCGTTTACTGAGCATTTTCCTGTGAAAGGCTGAGTATGGTAATGTCCCTACATATGCTTTCACACATTTGTTCTGACTCTTGGCTCCAGGAAGTCCTTATTGTTCTAATCAATGCTCCCTGGCCCAGTGACTTTTTCTTCCCTTTTAGTGACAGACATGGTATGTTTCCTTTCTTGAAGTTCTCATGAGAGTTTCTTGAACCGTGTTCCACGCACACCAATAAAAAGGTGACAGATTTGCAGGTATTCCTTTTTCTGTTTTTTGCTTTGCTTGCCTTTTTTTGTCACAGCCTCTTAGCCAACACCGTGACTAACTGTATAAATGGTGGAATGCCAGATAAGAAAGCCCCTCCAAATTCCAACAGCTTGCTCTAAATTCATGCAACACTGGGGCTTCCCTGGCGGTCCAGTGGTTAAGACTTTATGTTTCAGTGCAGGGGGCTGGAGTTCAATCCCTGGTCAAGAAGTTAAAGTTCCACATGCCTCAAGGCCACAAAACAAACATACCCAAGCAAGATTGTAACAAATTCAATAAAAGCTTTTAGAAATGGTCCACATCGAAAAATTAAAATAAATAATAAATGCATGGTACACGGATCCATGACTGAATTGGGGCAGAATTCCTTTGTGAGTGGACCCAAGAGGTTGCATTCTGCTTTTTTACTTGAGTGTTTAATCTTTTAGGTGTTTCAGAAAACTGTGCTTTTCATTGTGTGTGAGATGGTGCACGCATGTTTAGTCGTGTCTCACTCTGCAACCCCGTGGACTGGAGCCCGCCAGGCTCCTCCATCCATGGGATTCTCCAGGCAAGAACAGTGGAGTGGGTTGCCATTTCCTTCTCCAGGGGATCTTCCCGACCCAGGGATCGAACCCAAGTCTCCTGTATCGCAGGCGGATTCTTCACCACTGCGTCACCTGGGAGCCCCTTGCGTTTAGGCAGTTCTTGGTCCCATATCATCCTCCCACTTGCAGTGATTAGTTATCTCAGTTTCAAGAGCTGGTTAGTGTGCCTTTTGTGCTAGAACAGAATCGTTCATTGATTTCTACCTTAAGATTAAAAAAAAAGCACCACCAGAAGCAGTGAGAAACCCCCAAGGACAAAGCCCACAGACAGCAGCTGGTGGGCACCACGCTTTCCACGCCGGGAGGGGGAGAATCATCTGACCCTCCCCGATTTACCACTCTTGCCAGTTCCACTGTCCCTGGTGGACCTGTCAGATAGGATGAACCATGGCAGAGAACCCCGCTCTCAGCGCTCAGTGGGGAAGGAATCTTCAAGGACACGGAGAAGCTCACGGCTCCCTTCAGTCTCACCAGGGGCACCAGGAGAACCTTGCTATCATCACAGCTTCCTCTTCCCTCCTTTTTCTCAAGCACGTCTGCTCTGTTTTGGGAAGCTGGTTTGAGCAGAGAAAGCCCCCAGGGTGAAAATCTAGATCACTGAGGACTCTGAGTGTCAGGTCCAGCAGGCTGTGAGCAATTCAGCCCCAGGCAGGACCACACTGGGTCACGTGGGCAGGGAAGCCGGGCCCACAGAAGCACCTGCATCTTGGCTCAGCACCCAGCAGGGTCCCAGGTGGAGGACAGGAGGCTCCTGGACAGGCTGAGGGCGTGATGCATCAGAGAAGGCTCCCAGGCCGGCTCTCAGGGAGCAGGATCCAGCAGCAGCACCGAAGCCTTCCTCCCTGGGTTCCTCCACCGCCCGGCCCCCGATCCCCCTTCCCATCGACTCCAGCTCCTACCCCACACCCATCCATTGAGACCCCTTCTTCCCTAAATGGTCCTCAGCCATACTGTCCTCCAGCGTGAAACTTTCCAAGGCACAAAGCAGTCGTCTCTCTTTGGGGCCACATTCTTTTGTGAGTTACACTCCAGGTATGATTTATTTCTGGTTCATTTCCTGTGACTCAGTTACACAGGATGCTAAATTATGATAATAATGCTTGTCTCCAGATAATGAAGAGGGGGCTTGGGTTTCTCATAGCGGAGATTTTATACAAATGCAGAGTATCATTACGGCTAAAATCCATGACTGAAGAAATTAAATTTCCTGAAATGTTTTATATCTGACAAGAATGTTTGTAATCCTCTGTATTTACCGCTAAACGAGGTGGACTACGAGAAAGAAGATATTTCAGGGGAAGGACTGAGCTCAACGGGAAAAATTAACAAATGGGAAAATTGTAGCACTGCGTTCATTCTTTCTGGAGAGAAAGGGCTTTGGTAAACATGCAACAGGAAACTCTGTTTGATTTCTGCAGGGAAAATCTAACCAGCAACAGACTCATGCGGAATCTTCAAAGGAGAAATTTCTATACTTGTTTACTTTCTGATACGCAGCTGAAAAAGAACACCATGGCTCAGCTCAAAAGGAGCAAGACAGTGAATAACTGATCCAGTTCTGCAAAGAACTAAATACTTAACTGGACATAAAGTAAATTAAAATCTTTACCATAAAGAAGTTTAAAAAAAAAGAAGAGAGATTTGATTTGGGAGGGTAGGGGTGACATACCTTTAATCATTTCCCAAATTTAGTTCTTTTCTGGTTTCATAGACACGCGAGACAATCAAAATCAGAGTTTTAAAATTTTTCACGTGTCAGAAGTAGTTTGAGAACACAACCTGTTCGCAGTTCTCCATTCTTATTTCCATCTCTCTCTTTGTTTGGAGATACCGACTTCACTAAAGCAGAACAATGAAAGAATTGGTATTTAGGGAAATAGGCATTTATAGATTCACGCCCACTGATTTTAAGTGTTTCCTCTATGTAGGTATTAACTGGTATTGCTTCATGCCATCAAGCCAAGAGATGCCAACAACCTCCACATCTTCATCAGAACCAAGGGTTCCTCCTTGAAACTTGACCAGTGCAACTGCCAGAACCACAAAGTGCCAGCCCTCTTCTGCGCTTCCTGAAAGATCAGGGGAGAAGGCTGGGAGCAGAGCTGGGAGCTGTGGACAGAGTTGGCTCCAAAGTATTTCTTATGCCAATTTCAGCTCTATCGTTTGTCTCAAATACCACTACCTCTTCAAGTCTGGGACCTAGCTCTGTGGGTCCTGTCCATTGGCTCTCCAGTTCCTAGCCATTTTCCTTTCAAACTTTTTATTTGTATTGGCGTATGGGTTTCCTTGGTGGCTTGGTGGTAAAGAATCTGTCTATAGTGCAGGAGACCCAGGTTCAGTCTTCGGGTTGGGAAGATCCCCTGGAAAAGGGAATGGCAACCTACTCCAGTATTCTCACCTGGAGAATTCCATGGACAGAGGAGCCTGGTGGGCTACTGTCCATAGGGTTGCAAAGAGTCGAAGACGACCCAGCAACAAATGCTAATGATGACTAACAGTTGATTCACAATGTTGTCAGGGTTTCAGGTGAACAGCAAAGGGACTCAGGCACACATATACATATATCCATTGTCCCCCAAACTCCCTCCCATCCAGGCAGTCACATAACATTGAGCAGAGTTCTCTGTGCTACCCAGTAGGCCCTTGTTGGTTATCCATTTTAAATACGGCAGTGTGTACATGTCCATCCCAAACTCCCTAATTATCCCTTCCGCTCATCCTTCCCCGCTGGCAACCGTAAGTTTGTCCTCTAAGTCCATGAGTCTGTTTTGTAGACAAGCTCATTTGCATCATGTCTTTTTAGACTCCACATATAAGCGATGCCGTATGATGTTTCTGCTTCTCTGTCTGTCATACTTCTCTCATTATGACACTCTCATGTGGTTGCAAATGGCATTTTTGATGGAGGCAGTGCTTTCTGATCCTAGTGAGTTGCTGTCTGCAGAGCCTGGTACCAGACTGCCCAGACCTAGGCTTGCTCCCTTCTCCAACCTGGCTGGGGTGTGCCATGCCTACATCAACGTCACTAGCCTCACAAATTGTCCAGAACTCTGAGCTCAAGCAGCGTCATCTTACTCGTCTGTCCTCATCACAAGCTTCCTCCTCTGTCTGCCCCTAAAATACCTTCCCCAGAGATGCCTCCTGCCTAGGACCTACAGACAAGTCACCAAACTTATCCCACTGGGACTCCCTCTGCATTTGATGTTAAGTGGACAGATCAAGAGGTTTCTAAGGGAGCCCCAAAGGCTGGGACCGACATGAGCCACTCACTCAATGCCAGCCAAACCTTTGCCTGTGCAACCTCACAGAAACAAGATGTGCTCAGGATTTACTCTGGGAGAATAAGCAGAATGCGGAAGCCGAAGAGGAGAGGAGAAGCAATGTATTTTATTATGTTCAACTTGAAGTCATTTTCATTCAAATTGTTTAAGAACAAAGTATTTCAAATTTGTATGAAAGTTCCCCAAAATGCAATGCACAACTATTCACCTACCGTAGACGTTACACAGATACTATCATTTTGCCGTATTGGCCTCAGCTCTTTAAGTTTTAAGAGATTAATCATTATAAGTTAAACAATGACCATCTTCTTTTCCCTTTCTCTTCTCCCTCCTTAGAGGTAAATTCTCATCTGAAAGTGTGCATCATTCCCAAGCTTGTTTTTGTACCCTCGTCTGTGTGAGAATTTACATGCCATGTATATAAACCATTGCTTCTGTGTTCTGAAATTCACATCAATGTTTTCATGCTGTTTATGTTGTGGCTTTCCTCCACAATTATGTTTTTCCATTTTATCTGTATAGTTTTATATCGATCTAACTCTACACAGAGAACTTCCCTTGTAGCTCCGACGGTAAAGAATCTGCCTGCAGTGCAGGAGACCTGGGCTCGATCCCTGGGTTAGGAAGATCCCCTGGAGAAGGGCATGGCAACCCACTCCAGTATTCTTGCCTGGAGAACGCTCATGGACAAAGGAGCCTGGCGGGCTACAGTCCATGGGGTCACAAAGAATCGGTCAGAACTGAGCGACTAAGCACAGCTCTACATAAGTTATATACCAGGAGGCCCAACCTCCGGGCTGTGGACTGGTACCTCCTGTCAGATCAGCGCATCATTAGACTAAAGGGCACAGTACATGCAATGCCCTTGAATCATCCCCAAACCACCCCCAGCTCTTCGGTCCGTGAAAAAATTGTCTTCCGGGAAATCTGTGCCTGGTGCCGATCAGGTTGGGCACTTCTGTTGCATGCTATCCTATTCTATGATTAGAATCATAGTTTCCTCATCCATTATACTAAAAAAAAAAAAGAAGTTTAACTTGGGTCTAGTTTCCACTGCTGTATATGATGCTGCTGTGATCATTTTATGCACCTTCTTGAACATTTCTGTGAAAGTCTCTCTAGAAGAGACACCTCCAAGTGGGGTGCTGGCACCATCAAGCTTTTCCCACATTGCTCAGTTTCTCTTTGAAGAAGTGTAAGTGAGTAAGTGAAAAAGTCAGCTTAAAGCTCAACATTAAGAAAATGAAGATCATGGCATCCGGTCCCATCACTTCATGGGAATAGATGGGGAAACAGTGGAAACAGTGTCAGACTTTATTTTGGGGGGGCTCCAAAATAACTGCAGATGGTGACTGCAGCCATGAAATTAAAAGATGCTTACTCCTTGGAAGAAAAGTTATGACCAACTTAGATAGCATATTCAAAAGCAGAGACGTTACTTTGCCGACTAAGGTCCGTCTAGTCAAGGCTATGGTTTTTCCTGTGGTCATGTATGGATGTGAGAGTTGGACTGTGAAGAAGGCTGAGCACTGAAGAATTGATGCTATTGAGCTGTGGTGTTGGAGAAGACTCTTGAGAGTCCCTTGGACTGCAAGGAGATCCAACCAGTCCATTCTGAAGGAGATCAGCCCTGGGATTTCTTTGGAAGGAATGATGCTAAAGCTGAAGCTCCAGTACTTTGGCTACCTCATGCGAAGAGTTGACTCATTGGAAAAGACTCTGATGCTGGGAGGAATTGGGGGCAGGAGGAGAAGGGGACAACAGAGGATGAGATGGCTGGATGGCATCACTGACTTGATGGACCTTAGTCTGAGTGAACTCCGGGAGATGGTGATGCACAGGGAGGCCTGGCGTGCTGGGATTCGCGGGGTCGCAAAGAGTTGGACACGACTGAGCGACTGAATTGAACTGAACTGAACTGAAGTAAGTAAGTGAGTGAAGTTGCTCAGTCGTATCGGACTCTTTGCGACCCCGTGGACTATAGCCTACCAGGCACCTTCGTCCATGGGATTCTCCATACTGGAGTGGGTTACCATTTCCTTCTCTAGGGGATCTTCCCAACCCAGGGATCAAACCTAGGCCTCCTGCATTGGAGGCAGACACTTTAACCTCTGAGCCACCAAGGAAGATTTGAAGAGGTGAGACACTCACAATTCCACCAGGGATGTATCAGCTTTCCTGTCTTTCCACATCCTCATCAGCCAATAGGATAAAAGGGAAACTGTGGCTTCTTCTTACATCTTCCTATAAGCTAGTTGCTCTGTTTCTTGATTCTTCTTTCATATCCCTTTTATACCCTTCGCCATTATTTTCCTATTTCATGTTTAAACATTTTCTTATTGACTTGTAAGAGTCCTCTATATAATCTGGATATGATCTTTGCCATGTGGGTTGCGAATGTCTTCTCCTGGTCTGGTTATCCGGCTAATATTAAGATACAAAGCAGGACATCCCTGGTGGTGCGGGGGATAAGAACCTGCCCACCAGTGCAGGGGACATGGATCCAATCCCTGGTCTGGGAAGACTCCACACCCCTTGGAGCAACTAAACCCATGCACCACAACTATTGAGCCTCTGTGCCTCACAACTACTGAAGCCCCCAAGCCTAGAGTCAGTGCTCCACAAGAGAAGCCACCACCGTAAGCCGGTGCCCCTCAGCAAAGCATAGGCACCGCTCGCCACAACTAGAGAAAGCCCACGCGTGGCAACTGAAAATACGGAACTAAATGAAAATTTTTAAAAAAAAGAAAGAAACAAAACAGTACTTAGGATCAAGTGATGATGCTAATCAGTTCAGTTCAGCCGCTCAGTCGTATCCGACTCTTTGCAACCCCATGGACTGCAGCATGTTAATATCAGGTCACTTATAAAAATGTCTAAGAAATATTTCTTCTATTGATAAAGATTTCTCTTGTTTTCAGAGCAGAAGGCTACTATGTTTATCTGAAATGTCATACTGTATACACTTCTGTATAGTTTCAAAAGATGTGACGCTCTTTAATGCTCAAGTCTTGGCATTTTACTGTTTATGAATATTGCTAAAGTTGATTTATACAATAAAAAGCAGATCCTAAGACCGCTCAGTCTGAGTTTGAGATATTAGGGAATGCCAGAGGAATATCTTCCAGCAACTACTTATCTTAGAAGTAATTTTATAAAACAAGTCCTGTGGCTGGTGACATAATTTGCTCTCTGCCCACAGTACCCAGGAGACCTTCATGAGAGGTAAATGCCCATCTGTGTACACATGTGTTTATTTGTCTACGTCTAGGGAGTATCTCTATTTTAATCTTACACTCCAATTGATTAATTAAACTTTGAGGAAGCAATGTTTTTATGGCACCAGTACCCCATATGCATCATGGAAAAGTAATTTAGTTATGTCTTAATTCCTCACTCATTTCCACTAAAATAAATCCAGAACAGATTCAGAAAACTGATGCTGAGGACAGACAGTGAATCTGTGAGCCCATGGCTGGAAGCCTAAAATATTATTTTGAATTAACCTATTAACCCATTTGAGATAATTCTATCCAGATTTGAGTCTGTGTTTACTCAACTGATTTATTGTCTGTTTTTATTTCTTCCAAATGGGACTCATTATGTCTCTTTAAAGCAGTGTTTTCCCATGTTTTCTACCGTTTTTATTTTTCAAGGTACTTTATATCATAGCGACTGAGTTATGTGTCATGTCCTACTAATTATGAAACCCAGATTTTACTGTGTGTCCATTTTAGTGGGTCTTTATGTATTTACATACACACGTGTTTGTTCAGACGCTAAGTAGCGTCTGACTCTTTGCAGTCCCGGGGATTGCAGTATACCAGGCTCCTCTGGCCTTCGCTATCTCCTGGAGTTTGCTCAAATTCATGTCCATACATTTTGCATCAAAATGGCCTTTTTGAAAGACAGGGATTGCATTTTTAGAAGCACTGCACCCTTTAAACATTTCTATGAGTTTATGGAGACTTCTGACATTAAAATGGATTTCCCCATATGACTGGAAATACTAGAACCAGGCCACTCAGCGATTCACCTGAAGTCTTAACTGACCTGCCACAGAAGAAGGAGGCGGTCTTTGCTTCTCTAATAGCAACATGGGAAAGTGAGGCTGGGTGGTCTTGGGTTGGGAGCTTACCCCTGGAACTTCGGGTCTTGATGGAGCCACTGAGCAGTTGCTAGTCCATCTGTTAAAGGAACAACACTCATCTTCTGAGGTCGATGTGAGATTAACTGTCCTGGCTCAAAGCAACAGAATAAGTACTCAGTAAGCACTGCTGCTGCTGCTGCTGCTGCTAAGTCGCTTCAGTCGTGTCTGACTCTGTGTGACCCCATAGATGGCAGCCCACCAGGCTCCCCTGTCCCTGGGATTCTCCAGGCAAGAACACTGGAGTGGGTTGCCATTTCCTTCTCCAATGCATGAAAGTGAAAAGGGAAAGTGAAGATGCTCAGTCGTGTCTGACTCTTAGTAACCCCATGGACTGCAGCCCATAAGGCTCCTCCATCCATGGGATTTTTCCAGGCAAGAGTACTGGACTAGGGTGCCATTGCCTTCTCCTCAGTAAGCACTAGTGTCTTCCTATTCCACCTAGTTGTGGAGAAGACCATCTGCCATAAATCAGGGCTTTGTAACATTCTCAGACAAGCTTTGACATCAGCACAGCCTCGCCTGTGCCACCAATTCTACAGACCTGCCCGGGTGCTACCGGAAAGATCACTGGGACAAACTGTAACTCGTCTCAGGAATCAGACCTTCCAATCAGGAACAACAACACATGACATTTTTTATATATATACAGTCTGATTGCTTACCAAGGTTTTCAGGGTGCTCTATCAGCTTTCACAATCAGTATGTACAAAGGTCAGGTAGATCCTCACCCCTTTCTTTTCAGTAAGAGAAAACCGAGGCTTGAAGGGGCCAACAACACCAAAGAAAGGGTGGAGACTGGACTTTGGAGTTTTCTGATCACATAGATTTGCCAGTGTGTCAAACTCTATGCAGTGGCCATTTTAATAGACTCCTTAAGGTCACCGGCTTTCCCGGTACTCTGTTATCTTACTCAGAAACACTGTAGCAGCAAGCGACACATATTAACAGGTGTGAGTCATCTAGTGTGTTGGACTCTGCAAGTCACCAGACTGTAGCCCACCAGGCTCCTCTGTCCATGGAATTCTCCAGGCAAGAATAGTCAGTAGCCATTTCCTTCTCCAGGGATCTTCCCAACACAGGGATGGAGCCTGGGTCTCCTGCATTGCAGGTGGATTCTTCACTGTCTGAACCACCAGGGAAGCCCCCATACTAGCACAAACTACCCTACAAATAGGAGTTCTGATCACTGGAAGGATTAAGGGCCTGCAGGTGGCTGGCATCAGGCGGAGACTGATCAGAGGCTCAAATATCAGAACTCTTTCTCTCTTCCTTGTCCAGATGCTGCTGGAGTTGGCTTCATTTCTGCGTGAGACTCCTCACGGAGTTCAACAGTGGCTACTGAAAGCTCCAGCTTTCCCTGGTCCTTAGAACAGGGACTTCAGCAACCAGAGAGCTCCTCTCTCCTGCTCTCTTCTGCAGAAGTCCTGGCTTGAGTCTACAGCTCTGCTCAGACTCAGGCCCAAGACAGTGACATTGATGGATGTTTGAGGGGTAAGTGATTGACAGCCCAACTATACCAGGGGGAATTTCCAACATTAAAGAGGAGCTCTGACCAAAGAAAAAAGGTGATAAAGTGCTGCTCCTTTAAAATAAAATAAAATACACATACCTGCAAAGAATCGAACATTCTCCCCAACACTGCAGTTCAACTTTAATGGTGAAGACAAAGAAACAAATAAGACCAGAACATAAAGAATCAGATGCAGAGAAATTAACTAGACAAAGACCAAAATTATATAAAAAAAAAAAAAAAAAAAACAAAAACCAGCAACATGACTAATCTGGTTAACTACACATCAGAATGAATTCACTTCTAAAGTTTAAGAAATGTTATTTCTTTGACGTAGATAACATTTTATCCACAAGGAAGAAAAATAGTCAAGTTTTACAGAGGGCTTTTAAATATCAAAGTTGCCTTTTTCACACAAATACAATGCTTACGATTTCATCTGTCAATGCCTTGCGGTGACATTTGAAAATTAAATAATGTCCATCTAATGGGCCAAAGCCCATGTATAACTTGAATATTCCTGGCACTTTCATTGCCCCAAAGTTCAGTGGAGCAGAAAACGGAATTGATTTCAGGTCAGAAACAAGCAAACTATTTACATCTACCCTGCAAATTATATTGGCAAAAATAAGCAAGAACGACCTTAACACATTGTGGCAAGCCCACTCTGCCTTCATAACACATTAGGTGTTACATGTAAGAACCATCAGCTTGTGTAAGCAAGGGAAGGCATCAGTGTTCACAAGCATATTTAATACTTAAAATGCTTGATTTCTTTCATTTCTAAGTGAAAAATAAAATTAGATGTTCTGTTTTCTTTCCAGGCTTCCCTGGTGGCTTCAACAATAAAGAATCTGCCTGCAATGCAGGAGGCCTGGGTTTGATCCCTAAGTCAGGAAGATCCCCTGGAGAAGGAAACGGCTCCCCACTCTATTCAGTTCAGTCACTCAGTCATGTCTGACTCTTTGTGACCCCATGGACTGCAGCGTGCCAGGCTTCCCTGTCCATCACCAACTCCTGGGGCTTGCTCAAACTCATGTCCATTGAGTCGGTGATGCCATCCAACCATCTCATCCTCTGTCGTCCCCTTTTCCTCCTGCCCTCAATCTTTCCCAGCATCAGGGTTTTTTCCCAATGAGTCAACTCTTCCCATCAGGTGGCCAAAGTATTGGAGTTTCAGCTTCAGCACCAGTCCTTCCAATGAATGTTCAGGACTGATCTCCTTTAGGATGGACTAGTTGGATCTCCTTGCAGTCCAAAGGGCTCTCAAGAGTCTTCTCCAACACCGCAGTTCAAAAGCATCAATTCTTTGGTGCTCAGCTTTCTTTACAGTCCAACTCTCACATCCATACATGACTACTGGAAAAACCATAGCTTTGACTAGATGGACCTTTGTCAGCCAAGTAATGTCTCTGCTTTTTAATATGTTGTCTATATTGGTCATAACTTTTCTTCCAAGGAGCAAGCATCTTTTAATTTCATGGCTGCAGTCACCATCTGCAGTGATTCTGGAGCCCCAAAACACAAAATCTCTCACTGTTTCCATTGTTTGCCCTTCTATTTGCCATGAAGTGATGGGACCAGATGCCATGATCTTAGCTTTCTGAATGTTGAGTTTTAAGCCAACTTTTTCACTCTCCTCTTTCACGTTCTTGTCTAGGAAATCCCATGGCAGAGGAGCCTGGTGGGCTACAGTCTAAGGAGTTGCAAAGAGTCAGACACAGCTGAGCAACTAACACTTTCACTTTTTCGTTTTCCTGCCACACATGAATCAGTTGCTTGGCATCACTTGAAAGCATACGATGCCTGTGTAGATGCTGGCACGCACCCATGAAGTCAAGCAGGGCTGGCTCTGCGGTCCTTGCCGGAGACAATTATGCCCTTACTGTTTACAACAACACGTTGGTGACACAGCAGAAGAGCAAGGGAGAAAATTCGGTGCTGGAAGGTTTACTGACTTTTGGAGTATTCAAGAATCAGTCTTGTGCCTTAAAGAAAACACCTCTAAAATAATTTTAGAAGTATTTCAGCAGAACCTTTTAACTGAGTTTGCTATTTTCACCCCATAACTTAGGTCATTTCTTTGAGCAATGCCGAATTTATAAACCAAAATTCTTCATTTAAATGCTATGACACCTGATCTTAGTAATAGATACACCGGGGGTGGGGGGTGGGTGGTAAAAATCTTGAGCCTGTCTTCTTTTTCACCTTTCATTAACTTTTCAAAGCATGGATGTAACATCCAATGCTCATTCTTTCTGCACCATATTATTGCTAAGAAGATCTCTTCATTTTAAATGTATTCTAATAAAAATTTGACATCCACACATTTCATAAGGAACAAATTGAAGAATTTTTGGCAGCAAGTAAAGAGAAATTTCCATTAATAAATACAGCTATTTCTCCAATTTCAAATACAAATGGAGAAAACTGTTGGTAATTAGACTTGAAATTATTTAATCAATTCCTATTTTTGCCAACAAATGAACAAATTTTAAGGAGACTTAAAGAATCAGTTTGATTCTTTCTATCATGGCTCCTGAAATCTTCAAAATATTTCAAAGCATTTACTTCACCTCTCTAAAGATGGGTATAATTCATTGTCTTATAAACAGTGTAGTTTTTTTAACTTCTATGTAATGTCTTGAGAAATGAGAGAGCCACAAATTATTACAACTTCAAGCTATGTCCTAGCATCTCAGGACAGTCTGAAGAGTAGTTGCGAAGGGAATTCAAAGTTAGAAGGGAATTATGAACGACTCAGATTGATTTTCATTTGACTCAAACTCTCAATAGTATTTAGCCTTTAAGTTTACTGATTTCTTCTGAGCATTACACACACACACAAGACATAACTTTGCCATGTTTTTGTTTTTCCTACTAAAATACAGTATTTTAAGATAGCATAGTAAACACCAAAGATCATAGGAAAACATATTTGCAAGAGATATTTTCTTTTTTGAACTATTTTTAATTTAGAAGATTTATAATTTTGACATCCGCAGTAGTAGTATTTCCTATTCAAAAAGAACAAATAGAGAGTTCATTTGACAGATTAAGTTCTATTTCAGGGTTCAGTTACAAATAAAGAAAGAGAAGAGAAGAAAAGAGGTAACATTACAGAATGATCATGTGTTCCAAAAGAAATCCATCATCTAACTTTTTCTGCAGGATATCAGTTGATGGCATCAAAAGATAAAAGTCTCATTTGCCAATCACATCTCCTAAATAGGAAAACATTTTAAGTGCCAGGCAGAACCCAGTTTATAAATGTTCAGATGTGCTCCAGATTATGTACTCAGGAAATCTAAGTTATGTGTTCTTCTAAGGGAAATCTTAAAAGGAATAATTGTCAAAATGATATTATGCTGAATCTTTCCAGACTGTTACTGTGCTCACAGGATTCTCTGGTGGATCTGTTCGCATTCTCAACTGGCTACTCAAGGCTGGCCATGCCGTTCTCTTTTCCTGACATCTAAGTTGCCTTAATTGTACAATGGCTTTCATTTGATTTTCATGTCAGATTCAAACTTGAAGAGTCTTCTGGTATTTGTTCACCAAGGGAGAAGGCAATTTTCTCCCTTGCTCTTCTGCTGTGTCACTGATGTATTGTTGTGAACAGGAAGAGCACAATAGTCTTCCACAAGGACCACAGAGTTAGCCCTGTTTGCCCTCACAGGTCCACGTTAGACAATATTTTCTACTATCAAGCCAAGTAATAGAAACATGGCTGGGAAGAGGATTATTAATCATATGAAAAGTAGTTCAGAAACATGCAAATGGGGGGGAAGACTGAAGGTGAACGTTACTGTTATCTTCAAATATCTGAAGGACTGTTGAGTGAGAGAGACGTTATATTTATCATGTTAACACCAAACAGCAGGCTGCTGTGTGTGTGCCGTAGCAACCCCATGGGCTGCAGCCCACCAGGCTCCTCTGTCCACGGGATTCTCCAGGCAAGAATCCTGGAGTGGGGCGCGATTTCCTCCTCCAGGGGATCTTCTTGCCCCAAGGATCGAACCCACATCTTTTGCATCTCTTGCGTTGGCAGGTGGATTCTTTACCACCATGCCACCAGGGAAACTAGGTCTTAGCCCAGAAGGAGGAAAAAGACCAACAGTTGCAGCTGTCCCCAAAGAGAAAGCACTGTTTGGTAAAGAATTAAGGCTGGTTCTTTATCTGGTAGGGAAACAAAGCAGGAATATCACAGTCAGGAAGAAGCGTTTAATCCTGGATAACTGCTAGGGAATCCTCCGCCTCCAGTCTCGGACTGGGTTGTCCTCTTCGTTTCCTCACCCAGTTACTGGCCACCTAACTGCACTTCCACCTGCCCTCATCAGCTAGCCAGCTTATGCAACAGAACTTTTTGCTCCTATTCATTCGCCAACAAATTGTTTCTGTTCCAGACAGCGTTACCCTCCCCAGTACACGACCATAAGCAAGCTATGTAACTGCTCAGGTCTGCGACTTCCTACCCACCTCAAGGGGTGGCTGTGAGGAATAAATTAGATCATTGTGCATTTAGCATGGCTCCTGGCATGTAGTAATTACCAAATACTGTTTGCTCTTATTAGCCATTATTATTGCACCCCGACTCCAGATCACTGTCTCCAAGAGGCAGGCGTGCACTAATCAGACCCAGGTTTGGTTGACTCCCTGAAACGATTTCTCTCTCTTAGGCATGCAATTATTTCCAGCTGTTTTGAATTTGCTGAGAGACTTTTGGATACACCATAGAATTGTAAGCGATCCACGTACGAGGATCATACCTGTAAAAGGTGAAGGTCTGCTGAAGTTGGTATTGAACCAGGCTCTCCTGCCTTGCAGATGGGTTCTTTGATAGCTGAGCGTCCGGGAAGTCCATCACTCCATCTAGAAGTCTTCAAAGACACAAGACGACCGTCTGAGCAAAGAGAACGTCAGGTCTTCTACGGATCGCCCAGTCTCTCTGGCCAGGTTTAGACCCGAATCAGATCAGAAAGTGACAGGAACACTGAGAGAGTCCTTCCTTAAAAATAAAAGGAACAACAAACCCAAACCTCAGACATTCAATAATCAACCTGTACTCTGTGAAAGTGACAGGGATGTGAAAGACAAAGAGACTGAGAAACAGTCACAATTTCAAGCTTAATGACTGAACGCAATATGGGATCCCAGACTGGATCCTGGAGCAGAAAACAGACGTTACGTGAAAACGGTGAAACTCTAATACAGTCTGTAATTTAGCCCACCAGCACTGTATCTTCATTAATTCCCTGAGTTTGGTCATCGTATTACGGGTATGTAAAGTATGAACACAGTGGACATCCACACTACCTCTATAAATTTTCTATAAGTCTAAAACTATTCTAGAAGAAAAAGGATAAAAACAGTAAAATATAAAATAATAAAAAAACACAATTTTTAAAATTTTAATAAATGTTCCTTCTGAAAGTGTCCTACATTGGAGATACTAGGTCTATGATTTGCAGCTGTAGGTCAGAGAAGACTATGCCGAGAAAAATAAGTTCTCACCCACAAAACCAAAAGATAGGTTTACAAATCAGTTTAAACCCGCCTTCTCGTTAAAATGCTCAACTCAGGCAAAGAAAAAAAAAAAAAAGGATAAGCAAACCTAGATGTCTCTGAGCGTGCTCAGTCAATCAGTCATACTGAAGCCCACAAGGCTACTCCATCCATGGAATTTTCCAGGCAAGAATACTGGAGTGAGCTGCCATTTCCTTCCACAAGAGATTTTCCGGGACCACCCCCTCGACCTCCCACCCTGGGTCTCCGGCATTGACAGGCAGGTTCATTACCACTGAGCCACCAGGGAAACCCTAACACAAATATACAAAGATCAATAGTTTCCCAGGAAGAAGGCAATTAGAAAACATAATGGAAGAAAAATTGATTCACAAGAGTAACTCTAATCATGGACTAACGAACACGGGTACAAAAATTTATAGAAGTTACACAGGTTTAACATTGGGGAAGGGGGCAGTCCTTACTCCATGGAGTAAGTATGCCATGCTTGGAGAGGAATGTTCTGATTTCGGCCTTGAGGAAGGTCAGAAGCTCTCAAGTGGACAGAGGAAGCTATCAAAAGGAAAAAACAAAAACAAAAAAACAGCTTAATATCTTAGTCTCACTTGTTTGGGGGCCTATTTAATCTTTTTATATTGTTGTTCAGTTGCCAAGTCATGTCCGACTCTTTGCAACCCCATGGACTGCAGCACACCAGGCTTTCCTGTCCTTCACTGATTTTCTGTTATTAGCCTCCATTTATTACACATCAAGTACTTTGTCCAAAGCACGCATAACTGTTTCCGTGGACACAGCCAGGGGTAAAGCAGCCTGCTGCATTACTTCTGTTGTGAAGTTTCATGCGTGAATCTCAACTCTCCCCGTGAGTTTACATCTTTAAAAATAGGAGTGATTTTTACATAGTCTCAAGATGCCTACTCCAATTCCTATCATTCTGATTTGCTGATACTGAAGTCCTAATATCCTAAATTATTTGCTAAGGAACAATTAGCAACAGATAGGCATTATTTTCCATTTTATAAGATCTTTCATCCTACCACTCCATTTTTATCCAGTCTCAGTATTATGGTATATACAAAGTATTACAGTTTACATAAAAGGGTGGTTAGACTGACTCGATTTGTCTTGATCTTTTCATTTTTAAAAAAGCTCTTCATATGGAGTTTATTACCATGAAATCTGTTTCACATTATTAAAACCAGCAGGGTAAGACATTGACAATCACAGAGTAGTTATAGTTTATTTTACATTATGGTTTAAAATGCCGCCTCAGTCCTTTATCTCTAACGTCCTTAAAGATATGAGAGATTTTCTATAATATTAAAATTCTAAGTACTACTAGTATATATTTTAGTTTCCTCCTTCTTAGATAAATATGTCTGAAATGACCACTTATAAGTTTAAATAGCAAACCTTCCATGTTTAGAGATTTATGACTTCATGTTTGGAAATTAAACATGTTTAGAGATTTGTAATGGAAACTCTAGGCATTATAGTGTCTGAATAAAAGGTGTTCAGAAATTATAAGCAAAATATACAAGAAGGAACTTTTTTGTAATTTATAATTTTTCCGTATCTGCTTCATCTACCCATTCTAAAAATGTACTTATGAAAAGATTAAAGAGTTATGAAGATATTTACTTAACACAGTTCTTTTCATATCTGAATTATCTCTCCAGCTGGGTAGTGATAGCTGGAGAGTCGAATTGTGGCAGACGTGCTGTAAATATTTTTATTTTGATGATTTATTAAACCTGCTCTACTCTTCATCTAGTCCGAAGCAAGGTCCCACAGGGCATGGGTTAAATAGGAAGGGAAATCATCAAAGCATATACAACACTGAAAAAGCAAGAAGTTAGAAATGAGAGATTTACCCATTGGCAGCTGGGAAAGTCAAGAGCCAACAGGAAAAGGAGAAAAGTGAAAAGTACAGAGACGGGGACTTGAAGGCCCTGATCGTTCCCAGGTATGGCCGGGCTGTGGCATCATGCACCCTGACTCAACAGGAGATACTCAAACCTTCATGCCCACTACTGCTGCTAAGTCACTGCAGTCGTGTCCGACTCTGTGCGACCCCATAGACGGCAGCCCACCAGGCTCCCCTGTCCCTGGGGTTCTCCAGGCAAGAACACTGGAGTGGGTTGCCATTTCCTTCTCCAATGCATGAAAGTGAAAAGGGAAAGTGAAGTCGTTCAGTCGTGTCCAACTCTTAGCGACCCCATGGACTGCAGCCTACCAGGCTCCTCCGTCCATGGGATTTTCCAGGCAAGTGTACTGGAGTGGGGTGCCATTGCCTTTTCCATTCATGCCCTCTACCGAGTGTCTAAAATACACAAGAAAGAAAATCAACACTGTCTTCCGGGACTTAACTCTCAATATCCCTGGTGGCTAAAGATGGCGAAGAATCTGCTTGCAATGCAGGAGACCCGGGTTCGATCCCTGGGTGGGGAAGATCCCTGAGAAGGAAACGGCAACCCACTCCAGTATTCTTGCCTGGAGAATCCCATGGACAGAGAAGCCTGGTGGGCCACAGTCTATGGGGTCGCAAAGAGTTGAACACAACTGAGTGACTAACACACACACACACACACACACACACACACACACACACACACACACACTTGGTTGAGCTAACACTGTCTCCTCTGTATTTGTTGTGGGTTTTGTTGGGGAAACGGTGTTCTTGTCTGTATATTAGTATCTTTTTTAAGTCCTGCTTTTTATATTTATTTATGGCCACACCACGCAGCATGTGGGATCTCAGTTCCCTGATCGGGTATTGAACCCGTGACCCTGCAGTGGAAGATCAACGCCCTAACTCCTGGGCCACCAGGGAAGTCCTGTATATGAGCATCTTAGAGCAGTTCAGAAGACAGTTATGTTTCCAGACTGCTCTTTACTTCCAGACAGCAATGCAGCCTCCCAGGGCTGGGGGGCCTGAGGCGGAGAGGGGGTGAGGTCAGAGTCCAGGTGTGTGCTCAGGATTCAGAGAGGACCACCGTGCTGGCTGAGGCCAGGTGGATGCCTCCTCCACAAAGGATCCCGTGCTCTTCCCACCCGGCCCGCAACCAGCGAGGGACCTGTCTGAGCGGGGCTGTGTCCCTCACTGGGCCTGGGGGTGTGCGAGCCGCCACCTTCCCCGGCTGGCTTCCCTGCAGGCTTTGAGTGCAATTCAAGTGTGTCTAGGGAAGGCATGAGGGGAGGTAGAAATGAAGTTTCAGGAGAAGTTCAGTTGAACTTCAGTTCAGTTCAGTTTGCGGGTCTAAATCAGGCAATGTAGGCTTAAACTAGAAGGATCTGACCCTTTCTCACAAGACACACTTACACATAGCACCCACTGGCTTATAGCATCCAAGCAGGACTGGGCTGACCCAGCTACAGTCCAAAAAGACAGGAATGGCCAGAGCACCTACATCACAATCTGACTTGGAAGGAAAACAAATCGGTGCAGACTGGGGTCGGCTGTAAGGAAACATGGCCTCAGGGGGCTTCCCTGTTGGTCTAGTGGTTAAGACTCTGCTCTCCCAGTGCAGGGAGCTGGGGTTCAATTCCCAGTCAGGGAACTAAGGTCCCACATGCCAACTAGTGTGGCCAAAAAAATAATAGAAACTAAAAAGACGTCAATTTGTAAAATTTTCTTTTTAAAGAGCAATAGTTTAAAAAGAAAAAAAAAAAATGTGGCCTTAGGACCCATGAATGTTATTGACCAACTGGTGTCACTCAACAGATATCAGGGCAAATAATGTGTTAAAGCCAGCAGTGCTGTTTGAGGCAAATGATTACTTAGAGGAATAAGGGAAGGAAATGCCATTAAGAAGTTTCCAACCCTTTGCAGGTTAATGAAGACATATTAGCTAAAGTACAAAAGTCTACATTTCTAAAGAATGATAAGAACTATAAGAGGATAACAAGGAAAAAATCAGACCATATAAGACACAAATATGCAAACTTAAACATATTACCCATAAAAGACACACACACATACATATATATACATACAAGATACAAATATATATAAATATACTATGTGGCCTTTAGTTCAGTTCAGTCACTCAATCGTGTCCGACTCTTTGTGACCCCATGAACCGCAGCACGTCAGGCCTCCCCTCCCAGAGTTTACTCAAACTCATGTCCGTTGAGTCAGTGATGCCATTCAACCATCTCATCCTCTGTCATCCCTTTCTCCTCCTGCCCCCAATCTCTCCCAGCATCACAGTCCTTTCCAATGAGTCAACTCTTCACATGAGGTGGCCAAAGTACTGGAGCTTCAGCTTTAGCATCATTCCTTCCAAAGAAATCCCAGGGTTGATCTCCTTCAGAATGGACTGGTTGGACCTCCTTGCAGTCCAAGGGACTCTCAAGACTCTTCTCTAACACCACAGTTCAAAAGCATCAATTCTTTGGCATTCAGCTTTCTTTATAGTCCAACCCTCACAGCCATACATGACTACTGGAAAAACCATAGCCTTGACTGGACGGACCTTTGTTGGCAAAGTAATGTCTCTGCTTTTAATGTAGCCATAGTACACAAATATAATATCTTAACCCTCCTGTGTGCCCTGACTTGTCACCTCCACTGTGGTTTTCAGGGAGCAGAAATAAGGAATGTGTCTGCTCAGTCATGTCTAATGCTTTTTTGACCCTGTGGACTGTAGCCCTCCAGGTTCCTCTGCCCGTGGAATTTTCCAGGCAAGAACACTGGAATGGGTTGCCATTTTCTGCTCCAGGGGATTTTCCCAACCCAGGGATCCAATCCGTGTCTTCTGGGTCTCCTGCATTGGCAGGTTGATTCTTTCCCTCTGCGCCACCTGGGAAGCCCCAAAATAAGGAGGAAAGTGCAATCAAACCAAGACACATGCGATTTAGCCTGAGTGATGAAGCTTCCTCTGCCCCTCCTCCACCCATGTTCCTTCCCTTATCTCCTGCCCTCCAGACCACGGCCTCTCCCTCTCTCTAATCTCCCTAGGAAGCTCCCTGCTTCCCTGAGAAGCAATGTGTTATCACATGCATCATCAAATGATGTTTCCACACAAAACAAAGTTTCCCCCCGAAATGTGAGAGTTTGTCCCAGCTCTATAAAGAATCTGAACCACTCTTCCTCCCCACCCCGCCCCCGCCTTGAATGTCTGTAGGGTTGGCTTTAGTTTGTTGTTCATTTTCTGAGATTATAAGGAACAAAATATTTCTTTAAAAATATCTTCTTTTGCCTTATGCTAAAGTAGTCAGATCAACTACTCTGTAAATGTTTAGGGAAGCTAATCATAGAAATAACATTTTTTTTTTCCTTTACCTAATATTCAGCTTAAATATAAGTTAAATAAGCAGAGTGACAATATACAACCTTGAAGTACCCTTTTTCCTATTTGGAAACAGTGTGTTGTTCCATGTCCAGTTCTAACTGCTGCTTCCTGACCTGCATACAGATTTCTCAAGAGGCAGGTTAGGTGGTCTGGTATTCCCATCTCTTTCAGAATTTTCCACAGTTTATTGTGATCCATACAGTCAAAGACTTTGGCATAGTCAATAAAGCAGAAATAGATGTTTTTCCCAGTCAGGGAACTGGGAAAGGAGTACATCAAGGCTGTATATTGTCACCCTGCGTATTTAACTTCTATGCAGAGTACATCATGAGAAACACTGGACTGGAAGAAGCAGAAGCTGGAATCAAGATTGCTTGAGAAATATCAATAACCTCAGATATGCAGATGACACCACCCTTATGGCAGAAAGTGAAGAGGAACTAAAAAGCCTCTTGATGAAAGACAAGAGCGAAAAAATTGGCTTAAAGCTCAACATTCAGAAAACAAAGATCATGGCATCTGGTCCCATCACTTCATGGGAAATAGATGGGGAAATAGTGGAAACAGTGTCAGACTTTATTTTTGGGGTGCTCCAAAATCACTGCAGATGGTGACTGCAGCCATGAAATTAAAAGACGCTTACTCCTTGGAAGAAAAGTTATGACCAACCTAGATAGCATATTGAAAAGCAGAGACATTACTTCGCCGACTAAGGTCCGTCTAGTCAAGGCTATGGTTTTTCCTGTGGTCATGTATGGCTGTGAGAGTTGGACTGTGAAGAAAGCTGAGCACTGAAGAATTGATGCTTTTGAACTGTGGTGTTGGAGAAGACTCTTGAGAGTCCCTTGGACTGCAAGGAGATCCAACCAGTCCATTCTGAAGGAGATCAGCCCTGGGATTTCTTTGGAAGGAATGATGCTAAAGCTGAAACTCCAGTACTTTGGCCACCTCATGCAAAGAGTTGACTCATTGGAAAAGACTCTGATGCTGGGAGGGATTGGGGGCAGGAGGAGAAGGGGACGACAGAGGATGAGATGGCTGGATGGCATCACGGACTCGATGGACGTGAGTCTGAGTGAACTCCGGGAGTTGGTGATGGACAGGGAGGCCTGGCGTGCTGCGATTCATGGGGTCGCAAAGAGTCGGACACGACTGAGCAACTGAAATGTACTGAATATGCAGCTTTGGTGTAAAACCATGTAGTAGCCGATGCTTTACCCCAAGACATGGAATGGCAGTGGAAAGAACTGGTGGCGGGAGGGCAAGGGTGAGGGAGGGGCACATGTCTTATCAGACCCTCTTCACCTTGCAGGCGGTACCTCTCGGACACCCTCCTTAAGAATTACTTAATTTCTAGAACAGCTCTTCAGCCCGAAAGCCCAGAAAATGATTCCACAGGCGGTGGCCCCAGAAGAGTCCCTCTGACCGCGTCCAGGCCTCCATCTGTCACACCGTCCCCTTTTCACGGGACTCCTGGGGGCTTCGGCCGATAGTAAAATGAAATCACAAGTATGAGACTTTGGGCTCTTCGTAATATAATTCGTCACGAACATTTTTACCCTTAATCCTTAGAGCCCAAATAGCATCATTTAAAAAATTCCCTTATTGACAGAGACCTTTTAATTATCATTTGTGGGAGAGGAAAAAAAAATCGACCAAGTTCAGGCCACCTCTCACCTTGTCTCTTTCTTTTTCCTTTTTGTTCAGCAAGAATCTCATGGCTTTTCCTCCCATTAGCCCATTATGCCTGTTCACCGCGAGGCCGTGTTCCCGTCTGTAAGGGACACAATGTGTCATTGTCCGAAGGCCCCCTCCATCAGTCTGCTCCAGGGAAAACGAGCTTTCGTCACGCACAAGAGCGAAATCTGTGCAGACCGCTGGCTTCAATCACTTGGTTAAGTGTCGTGCAATGAGTGACAATACAGGGTTTTTTTATTCTCACTGGGGACAGAACGATGTTTAATTAGGCATTTAAAAGCGACTGTTAACTTATACAGGCCTCATCACAAATGGTTTTTCAGCAGGCTCAGTGATCTGAAACACCAATTAGTTTCAATTCACACTTATTGTCTGTCCCTCATTACAGCAGTTAGTTCAGAATCTAAATTCTTTCCTATGCAAGAAAGTGTTGATGTCCTCCTATGAATAAGAAGAATATATATGTTTTGTCCTTTTTCAAAAGGCACCCTGTAAAATGTCTTCCCACGCGTCTCTTTTCTAGCATGCAGAGCTCTTCTCCGGAAGACACCCTTCGTTGAGACTTGTGGTCTTGCTCTGAAGCCTCTTTATTTCCAAGGCCTTCGGTGGGCAGGGGGGTGGGCAGGGGGGTGCGGTGGGGGGGTGACCTGTGACACCTCTCCTGATGCTGCAGCTCCAACGGGCCTGGGCAGCTGTGTCTGTTGTGACCGCCCTGACTCCTGGGTCGTGCATGGCCTCTCTGAATGCCCTTCTCTCGGACAGAGTGGACACTCCATAGCCAGCCTCTATCACGGGTCCCCAGGCTCCCGGCCCACAGAAGAGTGTGTTTTCTGCTCGCTCAAAAGTCCAGCTTTTGTACAACAGAGAGTAAGCAGAAGAGCATGGAAGGAAGTGCATCACGTCTTTCCAGAGAAGGAGAGCCACTCAGAGGCAGATAGATGGATATAGAGATGGATGGATCGAAAAGCAGGTAGATGATAGAGACAGAAAAATGTTCAATAGATAGAAGTAGATAGGTGGATAGATACAGGTAAGTAGGTAGATAGATAAAGATGAATACAGATGACGGATGTATAGATACAGATAGATGCTGCTGCTGTTGTTGTTCAGGTGCTAAGTCGTGTCTGACTCTTCGCGACCCCATGGACTGCAGCCCGCTAGGCTTCCAGAGAGGCGAGAGAGTTAGATAAATAATAGATATCAGTAGATACATGGATATAGGTAGGTAGATAGAGACATAGATAGATGATAGATAGATACCAATAGATATATATCAATAGATGGATGGATGAGTGTGTGCTAGGTTGCTTCAGTTGTGTCTGACTCTGTGTGACCATATGGACTGTAGACTGCCAGGCTCCTCTGTCCACGGGGTTCTCCAGGCAAGAATCCTGGAGTGGGCTGCCATAGATGGATAAGACACTGATTTTAATTATGGAGGCTGGTGAGTCCAAAATCTATAGATCGGGTCCTCAAGCTAGACATTCAGGGAAGAGTTACTATAACCTTGAGTCGAATTCTATAAGGCAGTAGGCCAAACATTTAGGCAAGACTTCCATGTTGCTGTTTCAAGAAGAATTCTTTCTCCTTCGGGAAACTGCAGTCTTTTCTCTTGAGGCCTTCAACATAGCACTGGCACTAGGGGAGGGAATCAGCTTTACTGAGTCTGCTGGTTTAACTGTTAAACTAAAAACACCTTCACCGCAACACCTAGACGGATGTTTAATCAAACGGCTGGGTACCCTCGCCAGGTGACACAGGAGGAGCACGCAAACTAGAATGCACGTGGAAGATCTGCCATTCAAATGACCCCGAGACAATCCTTGGCCTCGGTCCCCTCACTTGTAATAGTTGGTGTTGTTCGGTCTCCAAGTTGTGTCTGACTCTTTGCAGCCCCACGGACTGCAGCATGCCAGGCCTCCTTGCTCCGCACCATCTCCCAGAGTTTACCCAGGTTCACGTCCATTGAATCGGTGACGGCATCCAACCGCCCATTACCTATAATGTGCTTCCCCAGGTAAAATAAATGAGAACAAACAGGATTTGGGATTGTCTGAAGGATGAGGAGTGTTTGGTTAGCAAAGCTGGATTCCCTCTCTTTGAACTGTCACCAATAACATAGTAAAGAGCCACCCAAATTTAAATTCAGAAAGTTATCAAACTAGTCACATTTTGTTGTCTTCAAACAAACACTGTCAGGGTGGGGAGTGCAGGTGGGTTTCAGTCGATTCTGCATTTGGGGTACGGTCTTGAGGGTCAGTATGGAAATACGCCGAACTGGTTTAGTTAACTCGGACCACTGAACAGCCCAGCCAGGTAGTTCTCTCCCAGGAGGAGAATGTACCCATGTCCCATGGAAGTGTGGCTGCAGAGTGTGAAGACAGAAGAGTAGAAGTCACAGACTCTGACTGTCTGACACTGAATCAGTCGCTTAACCTCTCTTGACCTCAATTTCCTTTCTAGAAGATAGGAAATTTGGACAAAATGACTTTAACATTCCGTCCAGTTTCACATTGGAATCTATTAGGATTCATGCTTTCTTCCTATATGGTTTATATTCATTATGGAGTATTTGATGTTGGTTAAGTCAAATCTGTTCAACTTTTCAATGTATTAAGGCATAGAGGTAATCAGAAGAGTAAAGACTAAAAGAGTTTATTTTCCTGGGCTCCAGGTCACATAGCCTAATAACTATTTATATTAGCTACTGCAATGGAAGCAGTTAATAGCTCTATTTTTACATTATCTCTTCATACCTTTTCTTCCCAAAAGATCTTATGGCTAAATCTTCCTTTAGCCAATTTGGTTTCAGCTGCTTTTCTTTGACAGTCTCTAAGGTGATATTTATTAATATTAAGACCCATTCTTTTTCCAATTTAAGGCTCCTCAGCAGATTACTCTACTTTAAGGGATTAATGGTCCATATTATTACACCGTTTTCGTCAGTTTAGATTCCTCTTACTATTTTTAACTGCTTGGCCTTTGCTGCTAAACTGCAAGGTACATTAGAGCATAACCTTTGATACAGGGCTATTTTCAGACACAAAACTCAGGATTCATCCATTCCTTGTAAGAGGAACCACAATGATTGTGAAGTGGATAAATAAGGAAATTAACAGAGAGTCATGAAGAAATACTCTAAAACTCCAAATCTTCTTATTGGTGGTTATGTGCCCTACAGTCCCTGTAGGGCCTGCTACATAGAAGATATATTAAAGATAGTTTTAAGAAAGTCAAGAAAGTATGTACAAAGACTGCTACATTTAAAACGGAGAACCAACAAGGACCTACTGTAGAGCACCAGGAACTCTGCTCAGTGTTACGTGGCAACCTGGACGGGAGGGATGTTTGGGGGAGAAAGGATACATGTATATGTATGGCTAAGTCCCTTCGCTGTCCACCTGAAATCATCACAACATTGTTCATGAATTGGCTATATCCTAACACAAAGGAAAAAGAAAAAAAAAAGAGGCACTTGCAAGAAAAGACGGGGAAAATGTCAAAGGGCCGACAATACAGCCGTACCCCTAGTCCTGTCGTCCCGTTTCTCTGACCCCATTCATTTGACAACACTGCTTGAGCATCTGCTGTGTGTCTGGCACTGCGTGAGTCGCTGGAAGACAGCAGTGAGCAAGGCAGGGTGGAGTCTTAGTTTCCCCTAGTTTACACCTCCTCACCTCTCTACTCAGAACCGTAGAGTGGGGGCAGCAAACAAAGATGATGCTTTTACAACAAAGGAAGACATCTGGGGTTTTTTCCTAAAGTGGAATTTTTTGGTGTTTGATAAAATGCTAAAGGAAATCAACCCTGAATATTTACTGGAAGGACTGATGCTGAAGCTGAAGCTCCAGTACTCCACCACCTGATGCAAAGAGCCGACTCATTGGAAAAGACCCTGATGCTGGGAAAGATTGAGGGCAGGAAGAGAAGGGGACAGAGGATGAGATGGCCGGATGGCATCACCAACTCAATGGACATGAGTTTGAGCCAACTCTGGGAGACAGTGCAGGACAGGGAAGCCTGGCGTGCTGCAGTCCATGCGGTCACAAAGAGTCTGACTTGACCTGGCAACTGAACAATAGCAACACAAATGCTCGGTGGATACTTTGGTGACCAGACCACTGTTTCTCTTTCCAGGTAAGGAACGGGAGCCCCTTTGTTGGCGTAAGATGCACTGGAGCACTCCTGAACTCAGAACCGGCACTGACTGTCAGCAGGAAGGAATCTTCGCGGGTGTCGTTATCAGGGAAGACCCCCTAGGACCGCCCTCGGGGCCATGAATGACTCAAGAAGACCAGCTGCCTTCTCGGGCTGTGGCAGTGTCAGCTGGGTGGTGACCTTGTGTGCTGGGCAGCTCCATGCTGTCCTACAAGTTTGTAGCCTTGGCAGCGGGATGTTACATCCTTAGGACTCAGCATATAGACATGTTCACTCACAAAGTACTGATTTTCTCCCTTTTTTTTTCACCGTCATGGATATTGGCACCAAAAAGCATTTTGGGAACGAAATAATTGATTCAAAGCCATCGTCAATATGGTTTCAAAAAGACACAAAATTCAAACTAGTCCATTGAAATGGGTATTGAAATGTGCATAAATAAAAGATTTCATAGGAAATGTGGTTGGAATTAATGGTTAGAATCAGGCGTGGGGTTTTCTGCAACCTAAAATTATTTCCACTGCTTAGCAATCATCGATGGAACCTTTGCTTTTTACCGATGTCGCCTCACATCCTGGGGACCCAAAGATGGTTGGAGGCATGGCCGCTGCCTCGTGGCTGAGCCTCAAACACGAGTCAAATGGGGTTTCTCACGTTGAGATTAACCCTGTGAGCATTTGGTTCCCTTCGCCAGAAAAATGCAGGCTCTGTAATTAGGACGATGTCACTTTCCCATGGTGGCTCAGACAGTAAAGCGTCTACCTACAATGTGGGAGACCTGGGTTCGATCCCTGGGTCAGGAAGATCCCCTGGAGAAGAAAATGGCAACCCACTCCAGTACTCTTGCCTGGAAAATCTCACGGACAGAGGAGCCTGGTAGGCTACCGTCTGTGGGGTCACAAAGAGTCGGACACGACTGAGCAACTTCACTTTCACTTTTTCACTGTCACTTTTCACTTTCACTTTTCACCATTTCTCCTTCTGAAAATATAACTACGTTTATGACGAACATTCATCGGGATGCTTAGCACGCAATTCTCATGCTCTGCTATTCACGCCGTTGCCTACGTCTCCTTGTGTCTCCTGCCTTGCAGGCGGATTCTTTCCTGTCCGAGCCACCAGGGAAGCTCCCTCCTGATGTGAAAACGGGTGACTCATGACTGGTGTTAATCAGAATATTAAATTAACCACATCGTAACCAGCAGTTTTAATAACAACAGCATCTAAGCTTGGAGAAGCGATTTGTTAAAAGTTACAGAGCACAGAAGCTTCTCATCCAAGAGAATCTCCAAGTACATAATTCACAGGCTGCTGTAAGACCCGGGTCAGTCTCAGATTAAGACTGTGGGGCAAATTCTCTCCTAAAGCACGGGGATCCTGGACCAGCCCCAGCTCGGCCCGTAAATGCACTTTATTTCCCACAGTCACTCCCACAGCCCTCTTCTCCTGATCCCATCAGTCACGCGAGATGGTTGCAGATCCTCATCTTAGAGACGGTTCCAGAGAAACGATTTCAAGACTCTTGATAAACCTCCTCGAAACTCCACTTAACGACTCGAAATGTTAGGTACTTCCCTTTCGCAGGAAAATAAAAAGGTTACAAATTCATTAAAACGCTCCATCCCAATGCTTCTTTCCTGTTTTTATCACCATCTGGCTAGACGCATAAATAAGGTTCAAAAGCTGAAGGTCTTTTCTATCAGAGGGAAATGCCCTGGGTTAAGCTTTATTCACTATCATTCCAATGTATGGCTTTTGGTTTATTATTCTATTTTTCTGTCAATTATTATAACCTCACAAACAGCCATGGAAATAGCTTTCCTGACATTCAGGAACATATCAACATCTATAAAGATTAATACTAACATTAATTCAAATGTTCTTAGCTCCTTCCTTGTTATTAGCAAATAGAAGAAGTTAAAAATATATATCACTAATCATTAAAATGATAATAGTGCAAAAGGTAGCAAATTATGTCAGCAGTGTCATTTATATATTTATTTAGTACAATATTTGCTTAATCTGTTTCCAAAAAGATTTCATGGTGCCTTCAGTAATTGCTAAAGTATCTTAGTTGATTGAAAGCAAGTTTTTCACCTGAATTTAGGAAAGTGTTGGACAGAAAATTGGATAAATGATACCCAAGGCACTTAGCGCAAATTGCACACCATCCCACACAGTGAAAAGGAGGATAAGTTAGCTGGACAGGAATCAGTGGCTGCTAGAAATGGTCCGAGCTCCCTCAGGCGTCTGTAATTACTTTCAATTGGGTAGCTTTCCTGACATTTGAGATTTCTTAAGAAAGGCTCCAAAACGGTGAGCATTACTTGTTACTGAGCCAGTGCACTTACCAGCCAAGGAAAGTGGCTGCTGTGTGGTCCCTGCCTCCCTCCGGAACTGTGGATTCTCAGGGACGTCTCTCCTCGCCACTTGGTACTTACCTGGAGACGAGCCTTCGGTGACCTCAGAATCAGATGCCCAGTTTTATCAGGCTTCCTGGTTCCTTCGAGTCATAGGCCAATGCTGTCTCCCTCATTTTAGTCATCAAAACTCAAAGAAAAACGAGTGAGATGGCTTGTCCTAGGAGAAAAAACAGACCATAAACCCGGACTTCCTGTCTGCTGTTCGCTCGACAATCAACACATCCAGGTCTCCATCAGACGTGTTGATGGGGAGTAGACGAGGTGGCACGAATCTTTTTAAATCCTTAGAAAACTCAACATCTCTCTCCCGCGACAGTTTCATGCCTCTTCCTTATCACACGTTTTACGGGCAAATGGCACAAAGAATATGTTCGAGATTTATTTTCTCCCCATTTCCACATCTGCACCTTAAAAATAATAAACAGGCAGGACTTCCCTGGTGGTCCAGGGGTTCAGATTCTACATTTCCAAAGCAGGGGGAGTGGATTCGATCCCTGGTGGGAGAATTAAGATCCCACATGTTATATGGCATGGCCAAAATAACAATAATAAAGATTTTGCCAGGACTTATCTTTATACACCTATTTCTCTTTCTTCTCATTTCTGTTCCTCTTCCAGTTTTGGAAACTGTGTTTGAAAAGGAATCAGTAGGTAGAGGAATAAAGATAGAATGTGCAAGTGACTTTTCTTAGAAGAAAATGTTTCACAGTGAAATCCAAGACAGTGCCAGGCCAGTATTTCAAGTGTTATGTTTATGAAGACAGATTTGAATGAATCCTGATATATAGGTCATTTCATCATCAATAGGCAAAAGAGAAGCTAGAAAGAGGACGTCCAGGTGTGAAAAAGTGGTGGTGGATTAAAGAAGGCGATGGAAGGAATGAGATCCGGGCACAGGTGAGCAGGTTACCTGGGGAAAGAAAAGTGATGCCCTTTGGGGCTTAGAGAGGATGACTTCCCTTGTGGCTCAGACGGTAAAGCGTCTGCCTACAATGCAGAAGACTTGGGTTTGATCCCTGGGTCAGGAAGGTCCTCTGAAGAAGGAAATGGGAATCCACTCCAGTATTCTTGCCTGGAAAATCCCATGGATGGAGGAGCGTGGTAGGCTACAGTCCATGGCGTTGCAAAGAATCGGACACGACTGAACGACTTCACTTCACTAGAAGCAAGGTGGAGGAATTCTGAGCTGGGGGAAAAGCAAGAGAAAGGAAAGGCAGCTTTGATCTTCATGAGAAACTGAGAGGCTGTGAAATGGTGGGAGATGTGGGTGGAATACAGGACTTGACAGAAGCGGAAAAGAAAAAAAAAATGGTGCAGACACTTTGAGGAAGCCAACAAAAAACAAATATGAAAATCATCCTGGTGTGGCCCATTTTTCACATTTTTAAGCTTCTTTTGGTGGGATCAGTACTCTATTTCAGATCAATCTTATCAGTCAGTCGTCAAATATTCCTGGAATGTTCACTTTCTACCAGGTTTGCGCTAAGCCCTAAAGTACTTGTTAGGCCACTGCCAGAACCTTCGTGGGAAAAGAACTGTTTCTGACGTAAGCTAGCAGTTTGCTGCTTCCCACATATTAGGGCCACAGTTGAATTACACATCACGGTCTGCAGACTTCAAACAAAGCTTCCAGGAAGTGAACGGAACCAGGACAAGGAAATGACTGTGACTCTGCACTCCATAAAATAAAGAAATCAAGTGCAATTTATCGCTGGAGAAATGGAGGAAGCTGGGCTGATAAAATAACCTAAGAAACTATGCGAACGATGTGATAAAGCTGGAATGGAAGCGATCGTTTTGTACTTAAGATTTAATCCCATTCTCCCGAACGGCCTGGGCAATCTAAAACTGGGGCAGAGAGGAGATGTCATTTCACGGCACACGTCTGCCTGGAACTCGGTCACGGTGTGGGTAGGTATCACAGGTTAGAGTCAAGAGAGTCTGTTGTCACCTCCAAAAAGCCCACTTGATGATTTTTTCACATACCTTTATGGAGTGCATAGACTTGTAAGTGGAGGGAGTTAAATAACAGCGTCTGCCCAGGAACTGGGTTTTGGGTTTTGAAATTGTGTAAAATAAACTGTTTTTTCTAACAGATAATTAACATTTCGAGGAGTCTGGTCGCCTGCTCTGTGGGGAGCGGCTGACTCACTGAACCGCAGGGGTATCACCAGCCGCCTTCGCTCCCTCTCACCAAGAATGGTTTTGTGTGAAGCTGAAGAGGTGGCCTCAAATGAAACTGCGAGCTAGGCTGTTTCTCCGGAGCCCTAGGTCTCCGGGTCCCCCACTTCCCCTCCAGAAATGCCCAGGACTCTCGCATCCTCCTCTGCTCCCCTCAAAATGCCCTGGGGGCTGTCTGTTTACATGGAGGATTCCCAGGTGGCACAGTGGTGAAGAACCCGCCTGCAGTGTTGGAGACGCAGGTTCCAACCCTGGGTCGGGAAGATGCCCTGGAGGAGGGCATGGCAACCCACGCCAGTGTTCTGGCCTGGAGAAGCCCATGGACAGAGGAGCCTGGCGGGGTACAGTCCCAGGGTTGCAAAGAGTCGGATAGGACTGAGTGCAGGCAAGAGCATGCGAGACACCTCCATCAGTGACCCAGCGAAGACGACTCTTAATATACCAGGGCTGTACATTCAAAGGCTTACAGCCACCTTCTCCCCAGCGCCTGACAAGGGTCATTTCCGGTATATCTCTGACTCCCTTGGGATCTGGAGTCGCCTTCAAAGACTATGCACCCTTTCTTCCAGCGGCAGCACTTCCTGCTGGGAGAGTGGTCATGCTTTCTGGAAATCCTGACCCTCCTCCTGAACCCAGTCCCCTGAAAAACGTGGGGGGATGTTTTCTGGGCTCCCCGGTGATTCCAAAGACAGTTGCTTGGTGATGGACAGGGAGGCCTGGAATGCTGTAGTCCATGAGGTGTTCACAAAGTCGGACACAACTGAGCAACTGAACTGAACTGAACTGAACTGTGATTGAAAGCACTTTCTGGGAACTTCCCTGATGGTCCTGAGGTTAGGAATCCACCTTACAATGCAGGTGATGTGTGTTCGATCCCTGGTGGCGGAATTAGGATCCTACTTGCCGCTGAGCAACTGGGCCCACGCCCACCAACTACTGAGCCTGTGTGCCCCAACTAAGACCCAATGCAGTCAAATAAATAAATATATTTTTTTAAAAAAGAATATTTTAGAATCCAGGAGCCAACCAGGCTCCAAGACCCAGCATGCTGCTTGCAACGGGGAGTCTCCCGGCAGCCTGCCTGGGTGGCACTGGAGGAGAATGGCGGCCATAGTAAGCTGCGTGAGTTGCTCAGTGGGGTCCGGCTCCTCTCAGTGGGGTCCGGCTCCTCTCAGTGATGTGCTTCTCTTGTTAACGGGAGCACAGGCTCTAGGGTGCGCCGTCTCAGCCCCCGTGGTGCGGCTCACAGGCTCAGTCGCCCTGCTGCACGTGGAATCTTCCCGGACCAGGGATCGAACCCAAGTCCCCTCCACTGGCAGGCGGATTCTTAACCACTGGACCCCCCAGGAAAGTCCCAGGCAACTCTTTTATAAGGTTGTAGGGCATCTCGGATGGTCATGTTTCCCTGAAAATCCAGTTTACTTTCATCTGGACACATTCCTTTCGATTCAGGTATATATATCTCCCTACAAAAAGTTGCGGCCCCCAAGCTGAAATTGATGGTCACGAAACTGAAAGCAGCATATACGCTGGAAAACCGAGGAGGGCAAAACCCTACTTCTGCTCCCTGCATCCCTTCCCATAGTGGACATCGCTAATCGGTCATCGCACTCTGGTGTTGAGACTGACGTCAGCTTGGAGGTCTTTCTCCATACAGGACTCTAGGCATTGCTACTCATACCTGAGAATTAGGATGCAAGTTGAAACCTATCTGTAACCATTGCTTTCATTTACTTATTTTTTATAATTATTTATTTGGCTGCACTGGGTCTTCGTTGTAGGACACAGATGCACAATCTTTAGTTGCAGCATGTGAGACCTAGTTCCCTGACCAGGGATCAAACCCAAGCCCCTCTCTGCATTGGGAGCACAAAGTCTTGGCCACTCGGCCACCAGGGAAGTCCCTCTGTAACACTGCTTTTAAACTGTTTCCAGTTATTCTAAAGACAATGGTAACCAGTGATGGATCATGTTGTTTGACATACAAGCTACATACAGAAGCATAAAAGTCTCTAGTAGAAAATATTAATATCATCACCAAAGCAAGTGTATCTGGCAAAACTGGGAATCCAGATAAAGCTGACTTCTTTCTTTGGAACCTAAGGCATGGAGTTTTCTTCTCCCAAGGTCACTTAGGTCAAGTGAGTAATTCTGAAACTTTGGAGACTTGGGGGCCTGAGCATCACTCCTGATGGATCAAAGTGCCCCCCAGGAACCACTCCTGTGTGCCATTCCTGAAAATTGAGGAGAAATGCTACTTTGAAAATTATGGATGGGCCTTTAGACAGCACACCCCCACCCTATCCGGCCCATGCTAGGGAAGGAAGGCTTTCCACACTGGCGGGTGTGTGGGTGGCTGAGAAAAGCTAGAGAAATCACCCTGAAGTGAGAGTTTGCTGAAAAAGAAACATGCCTCAAACTGAGACGGATGATGACTGCGTCTGCACGTGCCCAGACTTTCCATCTCCTCAAATGTCAGGAGGATCTGGACAACTCACCAAACTGCTTCAACAGAGGCAACCCAGGTCACAGGGCACTGGGTTAGTCTGGGAGCCTGGACACGGAAGCAGAAACTCATGGCGGGCCCAGTAATCTGCAGTTAAGTAAACCCTAGGTGACCTTGATGCTGAAGTTTGAAAAAGTGAAAAAAGTGAAAGTGTTAGTAGCCCAGTCACCTCTGACTCCTTATGACCTCGTGGACCGTAGGCCTTGTTAGTTTAACATCGATTTGCATACTGCATGCCACACACCCTCCACTGCATACCACCCACGCCCAGCTTGTTAACACGCAGTGGCTGTGCGGTGCGATCTGTGTGTTTGCCTTTGCTGTGGGTTCATAGACTACCAGCAAGTGTCTAAAGAGGATCAGAAGAATCGCCATTTCTCTTTGAGAAAGCTCCTTAACCCAGGAGTGCCTGGCCCTGAGGGTGGAGAACAGTTGTCGGGAAGGGTTAGGGGGTGATGTAGAAAGTAGAAGCATCATGTCAGAGGCTGCTGCCTCAGCTCTGAGACTGGGCCACTGCTGTCGAAGCAGAGAAAGGCAGTGGGGGCAGGGTGATGCTTCACTGGCCTTGGAACCAAGCATGTCACCGGCTACCCATCTACCAGGTGACAGGGACGTTTGCCTGTCCCCAACTTACTACCTTTGGGCTTCCTAGGTGGCTCAGTGATAAAAAGAATCCACCTGCCAATGCAGGAGACACCGGTTCGATCCCTGGGTGGGAAGATCCCCTGGAGGAGGGCATGGCAACCCATTCCAGTATTCTTGCCTGGAGAATCCCACAGACAGAGGAGTCTGGTGGGTTACAGTCCATGGGGTTGCAAAGAGTCAGACCCGACTTGGCGACTAAACAACAACGCAGTCATTTTCAACTGGAGGAGATTCCTTTCCCTTCCCTGCCCCTCACTGATGAACAGTTTATCCTTACAACTTGGCTTGGGGGAGGGGAGTGTTACCAGCTTCTAGTGGACAGGAGGCAGAAAAGCTATGAAACATCCTATGAGCCACACAACAGTCCCCACCCCAGCAAAGAACTTCTGACCGCAGAAAGTGAGTTTTGCCGAGGCTGAGAAACGCTGATGTGGATGACTGAAACATGGGTCCCTGCGTGACTGATTCTGCCTAAAACAAACCCTTAACTTTGGACTCACTCAGTGGAGAATACAATTCTTCCAATAAGAGGAAAATGAACCCAATTCTTGCTTTGGACCTAGGGAAAGTGCGTCCATATGATGTCTCTATCAAATTAGAGAAAACTATTTATAAATGCCTCTACAGCCTAGCATTTCTGCAAAGAAGACAAATAACTTACACCTTTTTATGTGAGCACAATCTCTGTGGCCGCAGCAATCTGTTTAGGAGACGTGGCTAGGGGGGTAGCCTGTCATTCACCTCTCCACAAAGAAACATCAGAATAAACAAACCATCCTGGGGCCTCCTTGCATACTTGCAGTAAATGATAACAGCATTTTTTGTTTTCCATCTTTAAGATCAAAATATTTTAGTGACTTGTGATTCTTACACCTATAAAAATGATGTGTTTAAAATTCTACAGTCTTAAAAAATAAATATGAAAAGCCCAGTTCATTTATCAAGAGAAAAAAAAAAAAGATTGGTGGGATTTTTTTTTTTTCCTTTCCTGATCAAATAACGAACAAAATCAGCTACAGCACTACACTTTTAAAACATTGTAAGCTATAGCATTTTACTGTAATGAGTCTGCGGGTTTGCAAGGCAAGCTCAGAAGTTATGACGATCAACTCAGTCCCAGAGGGGAGAGTTTAGCTGTGTAAGCACTGGTTTGGGGAATGAATATTTGGTTGAATCAAAGATTCCGATAGTCGCTGGGTTTCCTCAACCCTAAATTCTTCTATGATGCATAATTGGATATTATGCAGTTAACTGAGAAGGACCTTGGGAGAAAACAAAATCTGAGTTCCTCTTAGATCTTCAGGAACATTAAAAGCTAAGCTTTAAACTCTAGCCAAATGCCATTACCATGAATTTCTTCCAACATATTGTTTAGTCACAATGCTTTATCCTGGATATCACATGTGGTCCTGAAAGTTCAAACTTATAAACCAAGACTCCAGGACTTCTAATCCCGGAGACAGACTGTGACCAACACACAGCGTGGAATACGTTTATGCTATAAAATCCTGCTAATGATAACATCAGACTGAGTGGGGTTTGATCAAAGCCTCCACTGAGAGGTTTGTGAAGATAGGAGGCCTGGGTCAGAGTGGTCCGGTCCCACCAAGTGTTTGCAACAGCAACCGAAGTAGGAAGGTAGGTTCTTCTACATTTAGGAGAAGGGGAGTGTGTTTTCCTGCCTGGAGTTTCCAGTCTTTAGAGGCATTTTGGGTTCTTACAGGTTGAGAAGGATCCTTTCCTTGGAAACCTCACACCACAGCCTCAAAGTCTTGGATGCTCTCCATCAGTGACAGCTGTGGGGACTGGGTACCAAGGGTCTCACGGGCTGCGTGCATGCGTGTTAAGTCACTTCAGTCGTGTGTGACTCTGTGCGACCTTATGTTATGGACTGGAGCTCACCAGGCTCCTCTGTCCATGGGATTCTCCAGGCAAGAATACTGGAGTGGGTTGCCATGCAACCCGACCTAGGGGATCTTCCCGACCCAGGGACTGAACCCGGGTCTTCTTTACCGTCTGAGCCACAGGAGAAGCGCAACAAAGGCTTCAGAGTTTTCCAAGACAAGTCATTAAAGCGATGGTTGTGAGCAACACCTCAAGCGCTCGTTTCTTCTCTAAGGCAGTCCCAGCTCTTTTCATCCCATCCTCCTTCCCACTACCTCACAATACCGTCCATCCGGGAATTCTGTGCACAGAACTGTCCCGTGTTCTTTTCCACCATTTACCCTCAAGCCCCGCCACTGCTTCCTGCTGACACTGAAACAAGACCACCTCTGGCTTCTGGTGCGGCTGGAGACCCAGGGGTGGTGTCTTTCAAGCTGGATGGCTTAAGCACCCAAGACTTAAGGGGTCGCCCCACAACAAAAAGAAAATTCATCTGGCTTTGAAAATTTGGTCTTGATTGGCATGACAGAGAGGAAAGGAGAATTGTGTGTGTGTGTGTGTGTGTGTGTGTGTGTGTGTGTGTGTGCGCGTGTGTGTGTGTGTTTCCGAGTGAAAGAGTAGAGACAAAACTTCAGAAGCAAAAGTGTCAAAGTGTTTCCAGCCAACGTGTTCGTCCAGAATCTCAGCCCGTCAGGGAAAAGCAAAGGTCAGCACCACCCTGGATGCAAGGCTTAAAAAAGTTTTGTTTTGTCCAACTGGCCAGAGGAGTTATGAATGTTTTGAGGTCAGAGTGGTTACCTGATCAGTGCTTCAGGAAAATTAATTAGATGGTGCTATGGGTTGGGACCCAATATGGATGGAAAAGAGTCAAGAAAAAAAAAAATCACTTAGGAGCTATTAGAGTGAGGAGGGCCTGAGCTTGAGTGGTAAGAGAAAGGGAAAAAGTATTCATGGAAGGGTCAGCAGTGCGGTGGCCTCAGTAAGCGGGCGGTGTTGTTGGAGCAGATGTCTCCCTGATTCCCCAGGCACCCCGTCCCTCCCTGCCTGAGGCTGCCCCATGCGCTGCTCCTGTTGAGTGTGGTCTAACTGAATGAAACCTTTTAGAAGGGTCTTCCCTGGGTTCTGGAAGCACAAGTCTCTTCAGGGCTTTCCCCGATGACTCAGAGGGTGAAGAATCTGCTGCAGTGCAGAAGACACAGAAGATGCGTGTTCGACCCCTGGATGGGGAAGCTCCCCTGGAGGAGGGTATGGCAACCAACTCTGGTGTTCTTGCCTGGAGAATTCCATGGACAGAGGAGCCTGGCGGGCTACAATCCATGGGGTCACAAAGAGTCGGACACAGCTGAGCATATGGCAGTCTTACTTTCTGAAGCAACTGTGAAGGCATTACCCTTCCTCAACCCTTCATTCTGAGGGGTTCACGCTTGGTGACAGCGATGTGATTTTATGCTATCGTGTGGTCCAAGCTCTGATTCCTGACTTTTTTACTTTCTGCCCGTGTGATTTGGGACAAGTTTATTTAGTCCTGCTGGGCCTCCATTTCCCTATTTAAAAAATGGGGTTGATAATAACAACCATGCAAGGACATGATAAGAATTAAACAGCATGTGCTAGCAGTTGGCATGCTGAAGAATGGCTGTACCTTTAGTTATAAAATAATAGTGATGAAACGGGTGTTTCGTTGTTACTGTGGTGCATACAGAGGCAAATATTCTCAACCTGACCACACTGGAGGATCCTCTAACCAGAAATAAGTCCTTCTGCTCTGCTAACCAGCAGTCACCAACATTTTTGGCACCAGGGACCCGTTTCGTGGAGAACAAGTTTTCCAAGGACCGGGGGTGGAACAAAGCCTCACTATCCATCATGGGAAGGATTAAGGTAGGGGTCTCCAACCTCTGGGATCTAATGCCCGATGATCTGAGGTGGAGCTGATGTAACAGTCCTAGAAATGAGTGCACAAGAAACGTGATGCTCTTGAATCATCCTGAAACCCGCCCATGAAGACCCAGACACGACGGGCTTCAGCTCTCACTGCTAGAGTCCCAGACTCCTCCAGGCATGAACATGCTCACAAATTGACGGTTCTTTTTTTTTCTTTTTCAAAACCAAGTGAACTGATCTCAAACTGGTTTAATAAAGAGAATTTTAAAATAATGTTGCGTTGTCATTCTTTCTGAACAATTAAGTTAATATTTAGCCTTTGAGTAAGTAAAAAAAAAAAAGAGAGAAGAAAAATGTGAATTTATTCTTTCAACATTATAAAACTTTGCTTTTGTTTTGTTTTTTCTAAGCAACTCCTTTCTTCCCAAGCCCTGGGTCAACCTCTCCTCGCACTTGGGAGAGTCCTGTATATTATTCCGCAGCACCACCGACCCATTTACGAACAGCCCCGTTTCTGAAAATAGTCTAACAGAAACACACGTCTTTCCCAGAGAGTCAGAATTTAAATAAGAAAAACGAGACTGGTTGGAGGTCTGCAGCTCCCCAGCTAGTCCTTCTCCCCTTCTGCTCCTTGGAGGAAATGAGCTGACTGTAAGGAAACCACAATGACCTCCCTTTCACGGAAGGAAATGGAGAAAACTCGGGGTGGCAATGCTGTGGAATTCACTTACACAGGAAGCATGAGGGGCAGCCGGGCCCGGTGTCTGATGTTGAGCTTGTCTGTATCGATGCTAAACTTGTGATTTGGGTTCAGTCCTGGGTGTAGCTGTTCACCCCTGGCTAAACAGGAAGCATTCTTCTCATCAAAGTCTGAAGTTTTGAGCTTCCTAATTTCCTGCTTGTTCACACTCTCTGCATACCCAAGCGAGGGAGGTTCACTTGAGTCTATTGAATCTCTTAAAACTCCAGGAAATGTGCTTTTTTAAAAATTTCATCCTTCATCCTTAGGGACCAGTGATAGCAACTGAATTTCTGAAGAGATGTGGGTGATATAGGCGATTCATGTTCATTTTTATGACTGCTTAAATTCTGAATTAAAGATTCAATAGTTCAGAGAACCAGCTTGATATATTAGCCTCTGCCCTGCATTTTTATGGTGTCTTTTAACTGCTTTATTCTCGGCAAGTCTGTTGACCCCTTCAAACCTGGCTGAGCATTGGTGACAGGTTTCCGAGCAGTCTCTTCAGCCCTCGTCTTTCGACATGATTACTGGTGGTCTATTTGGTTTTGCTGGAGAAGGAAGTAGCAGTCTATTCCAGTACTCTTGCCTGGGAAATCCCAGGGACAGAGGAGCCTGGGGGGCTACCGTCCACGGGATTGCAAAGAGTCAGACACAACTTAGCAACTAAACAACAAAATTTGGTTTTGCAGAGAAAAGCTGTGACAGCAATATTCTAACAGTTATGCGTAAATTTTAATTAAATGTTGAAATTGAATATTAATCTATTTTGTATAGTAGAACAATTAGAAAATACATCATCTCATCCCTCAGAAATAACCAGCCTATGAATATGGGCATAATTTATTCCAATTGTATCTGTCTGTGTTTCCTCCATGCTTGAGATCATTCTTCTTTTTTTAGTTTTGACTTTTTTCCCCCTGAATCCTTAATTTTTTTTAATTTAATTTTTTTTAAATTTCAGCTGCACTGCGTCCTCACTGTGGCACTCAGGATCTTTGTTGTCACACATGGGCTGAGCCACACGTGGGATCTTAGTTTCCTGACCAGGGGTCGAAACCGAATCCCCTGCATTTTAAGGTGGATTCCTAACCACTGGGCCATCAGGCAAGTCCCTTGAGATCATTCTTTATCTACAATTTGACAGGCTACTTAGATAAATAAATTTAAATTTATTTTTAATTGGAGGATAATTGCTTTACAATATTGTGTTGGTTTCTGCCATACATCAACATGAACCAGCCACAGGTATATGTATGTCCACTCGCTCTTGAACCTCCCACCCACCTCCTACTTTTGCTTTGCTTAGAAAATAATATCACTAGGTGGGTCCTTAAGCAGTCTTCACTGTTTTAATGGTCACATGATATTTCCTTGCATGGACATACTTTGTGTTAATCACCCAAAGTGGATGTTTGGGTCATTTCTTATTTATATTAATATTGCATAAATATCACTATTCATAAACTCTATCTGCACTTCTAAATATTTCCCTAGGATAGCACCCTAGCTGCATGACTTCAGGATCTGAGGATTTTAAAGACATTCCTCCTCCACATGTAAAAATCTGAGTAACTCCTAAGGTTTCATAAAATGTGGTATTTCACAATTACGAGGGAGAATACACAGTTCTCCCTGGTGAAGATGGTAAAGAATCTGCCTGCCAGTACAGGCGATGTGGGTTCATCCCCTGGGTTGGGAAGATCCCCTGGAAGAGGAAATGGCAACCCACTCCAGTATTCTTGTCTGGAGAATTCCATGGACATAGGAGCCTGGTGGCCTACAGTCTGTGGGGTCACAAACTGTCAGACACCACTGAGCAACTACCAGTATACGCTATAGTATCCACAGCCCTGCAAATCTGATGGTGGAAACACTTAGGCTGTAACATAAAATAGTATAAAGTTCTACTGAGGGAGCATCCACTCTCTGCGTGTACATTTCTCTCATCTATATGTGTCTTTTCATTTTTCTTTGTCATTCTCTTCCCATGAGTACTTAAAATTTTCTAAAAATTTGAGTTAAAATACATGTAAAAATACAAGTTAAAATATTTGTGCATGATATGGAAGCAATTTAAAGTGGTCATCACTGCAGAGATGAACAGAGGGGAGTGGAAAACTGAGATTTGGAGTTTTCATTTGCATCTTTCTGTATTATTTGAACTAAGTACATGTATTATACTCTTTTAGTATCAATGGGAAGATCTTCATAGTGCGACTATAAGTTTCTGTTTGTTTTTTCTGTTTTATAATTTATAAAATAAATTACATATTTTATATAATTTATACCATAAAAAATACTTTTTGAAAAATTAAAGTTTCTATCATCCAATTCATAATGAAAGTTATTAGTGGAAAAAGTCAACAAGTCAACAGTTAAACTGTTGGCAATTAAAATCGTACATGGTAAAACATACTATCAGATAAAAGTATAAGCATAAAATATATATATAAAAAAAGAATCCTCTTAGTTTAATGAGATGAAACAAATTTGGCAGGAGAAATTTGCCCTTAACTGAATGAATGTCCAAGAAATAAAACTCTAAATGTATAACGCAAAATTTTTATTTTTTTGTATTTGATGTAGCTAAACATTTTCACATCTGTTAGCTTTTATATATCCTCTTTAAAAATTGTTCATAACCTCTGTCATTTATATATTAGATTTTTGATGTCTTTTCTTATTGATTTACCTTATTTTTCATATTACAAAACTATGAACCATTCATGTGAAATTTTTATTGGGAAGTTTTCTAGCTAGCTTGCTTATGCAGTGTTAAAATGCCTGCTTTGCTTCTTGCATCATTGTCACGGCTATTCCTCCTAAAAGTTCCAGGACTTTCAGCCACATCCATTCATTTATTAACAACCCAGAATCTTTATGGGCTCTCCGGTGGCTCCGTGGTAAAGAACCTACCAGCCAGTGCAGAAGATACGCGAGACACAAATTCAACCCCTGGGTCGGGAAGATCTCCTGGAGGAGGAAACGGCAATACACTAGTATTCTCGCCTGGGAAATCCCATGGAGAAAGGAACCTGGCGGGCTACAGTCCATGGGGTGGCCAAGGGTCGGACATGACTGAGCACAGACACACACAGACACACAGACACACAGACACACTCACAGGCTCTTCATTTATCATCTGTCTTGACCTATGCAGATATGTTGCTGTTCAGGCGTGTCTGACTCTGTGACCCATGGACTGTAGCCCACCAGGCTCCTCTCTCCACGGGATTCCCCAGGAAAGAATACTGGAGTGGGTTGCCATTTCCTCCTCCAGAGGATCTTCCTAACACAGGGATCGAACCCACATCTCTTGCGTCTCCTGCAGATGTATAGTACATTTAAGCCGTGGGCATCTGACCTTCCCTCTAGGTTTGGCCACAGTCCATTTCCCAAACACAACAGAGTATCAAGCCTCTCTCAGTTGCTACGCCTGCCATAACAAGGTTCATAAACTGGGTGATTTAAACAGGAACATCTTGTCTCACAGCTCAGGAGGCTAGAAGTTCGAACTCAAGGTGTAGGTGGAGTGGGTTCCTTTCAAGAGCTGTGAGAGACAGCTCTAAACTCCCAGCCGTAAACTCCCAATCAGGTCTCCTGGAAGGGCAGCCACCTGGCAGGACCTGGAAATGCATGGCAGCTTTACACCAGGAGGGTTAAGGAGCCGAGGGCTTTCCTTTACCTGGCCGGATCATACAGGAAGACAAAGTAGGTGCCAAGTGAAATATACAGAATCTGCAGCAGCATGTGAGTTGGAGGAGGGAGAGGGTACATAGACAGCCAGAAATACACATGACCCTGGTTCCAAAGCAGCCCAGTGAAAGCCAGCAGCCGCTTCAGGGACCACACCCTTGTCCTGGCGATGAGAGCGAAAGAGGACAGCGAAAAAGCTGGCTGGAAAAACTCAACATGAAAAAACAACTGAGATCATGGCATCTGGGCTCATCACTTCATGGCAAATAGACGGCAAAAGAGCGGAAACAGTGATAGATTTTATTTTCTTGGGTTCCAAAATCACTGCAGATGTTGGCTGCGGCAATGAAATTTAAAAGATGCTCGCTCCTTGGAGAGAAAGCTATGTCAAATCCAGACAGCACATTAAAAAGCAGAGACATCACTTTGCCGACAAATGTCCATAAGTCAAACGTATGGTTTTACCAATAGTCACGTATGGATGTGAAATACAGACCATAAAGAAGGCTGAGCACTGAAGAATTGAAGCTTTTGAACTGTGGTGTTGGAGAAGACGCTTCAGAGTCCCTTGGACTGCAAGGAGATCCAACCAGTCCATCCTAAAGGAGATCAGTCCTGAATGTTCATTGGAAGGACTGATGCTGGAAGCTGAAGCTCCAATACTTTGGCCACCTGAGGCAAAGAACTGACTCAGTGGAAAAGACTGAGGGCAAGAGGAGAAGAAGGTGGCAGAGGATGCGATGGTGGGATGGTATCACCGACTCAGTGGACGTGAGTTTGAGCAAGTTTCAGGAGATGGTGAAGGACAGGGAAGCCTGGCACGCTGCAGTCCATGGGGTCACAAAGAGTCGCGTGTGAGTTAGAGACTGCACAAAAATGACAAATAATGCAGCAAGAGGACTGAGGGGAGGGAGAGGCATGGCCCGCCACCCCTACCCTGCTGCCCTCCACCCTCACAGCTCGCTGGGTTTGCAACCTCTTGCTGCGCTCTTCATGGACCGATTAACTCTGCTGTCTTATTTTCTCCAGTGTCAGAATTTATTTTTCTTTTGCCTTATGAGACACAATAATCATGTCAGAGAGAGATTAAGCCACTATAAAAAAACATAAAGCTCACCTACAGCTTTTAAGTCACAAGGGAATTTTAAAATTTGGATATTATTTATGGGGATATTAAATTTGGTTATTGTTTTTAATGCAATTTAAATTGCTGTGGAGACACAACAACAACAACATAACCAAACAAAAAATTTTTTTTTGGTGACCGTAACAAGCACACTTATGATTTAGGCTTGTAGCTAAAAACTTAATTAACTCTGCTGAAATGTAGCAAAGGCCATGAACCATGTGTTAAAGAAATCAAAAAGAAAACGTTATGCCTACAATAGCGGTAGCAGTTTTACACTGGTGATTTCTGAGTAAGCAAAGCAATAGAATCAGAGAGCATATTTGTGTTTAGTGGGCACATATTCTTTTTTTTGAAGAAACAGAACATTTTCAACTAGAAAAAAGCATGCGACAATTCAAAAGGGTTCTACATGCTCCCATCCAAAGCTCTAATTTCCCCGCAATCTAGATGAGCTAAAAGCGTGAAAACAAGCCTTTTATTAGGGAAGCGAGTGAAGGCAGAGAGAGAAGACTGGTTGACTGGTGGGGAGACTGGCTGGCTGTTCAGTAAGCGGACATGGGAAATAAAATGTAACAAGTAATAAATAGAAGAAGTGGGGAGGGGCTTTCCTAGTGGTCCAGTAGTTAAGACTCCATCCTTCCAGTGCAGGGGATGTAGGTTTGATCTCTGGTCAGGGAGCTAAAATCCCACACACAGCGCGGCACACCCCAAAAAAGAAAATAGAAAGGAAGGTGGCCGTCACAATATCCGTAGACCCCTGGGAATTCAGGGGAGTGGATTTTGGTTATATGTATAGGTAAATGCCTTCCTTCGCTCCAATCAGTATGTCAACATAAGCGCTTGCATCGGTGGCTCAGACGGTAAAGAATCTGCCTGCAATGCAGGAGACCTGGGCTTGATCCCTGCGTCAGGAAGATCTCCTGGAGAAGGGAATGGCTACCCACTCCAGTATTGTTGCCTGGAGGATTCTAAAGGAAATCAACCCTGAATATTCACTGGAAAGACTGGTGCTGAAGCTGAAGCTCCCAATACTTTGGCCACCTGATGCAAAGAGCCGACTCATTGGAAAAGACCCAGATGCTGGGAAAGATTGAGGGCAGGAGGAGAAGAAGGTAGCAGAGGATGAGATGACTGGATGGCATCACCAACTCAATGGACATGAATTTGAGCAAACTCTGGGAGATGGTGGAGGACAGGCAAGCCTGGCGTGCAGCAGCTTATGGGGTTGCAAAGAATTGGACACAACTGAGCTACTGAACAATAATAACAAATCCCTGGGTTGTGCAGAGGGGAGAAGACTAATGTTCTCTCATCCTACCTGGGGCGAAAGAAACTCAGCTGTTGAGTTCTGTTCCTGATTGCCTGGATAGGGAATTTGGGATGGGCATGTTCACACTGCTGTATTTTTAATGGATAACCAACACGGGGACTTCCCTGGTAGCTCAGCGATAAAGAATCTGCCTGCAATGCAGGAGTTGCAAGAGATGTATATTTGATCCCTGGGTCAGAAAGATCTCCTGGAGGAGGGCATGGCAGCTCACTTCAGTAGTCTTACCTGGAGAATCCCATGGACAGAGGAGCCTGGCAGGCTATAGTCCATGGGATCACAAAGAGTCAGATATGACTGAATCGACTTGGCACACATGCCTGTAACCAACAAGGAATTCCTGTGTAGCAGAAGGAACTCTGCTCAATATTATGTAGCAGCCTGGATGGGAAGGGGCTCTGTGGAAGAATCGGGCTTCCCTAGAAGCTCAGCCGGCAGAGAATCCACCTGCAACACAGGGAACCTAGGTTCGATGCCTGGGTTGGGAAGATCCCCTGGAGAAGGGAAATGCTACCCACTCCAGTATTTTGGCCTGGAGAATTCCATGGACTGTATAGTTCACGGGTTCACAAAGAGTCGGACATGACTGAGCAACTTTCACTTTCAGATACATATATACGAGGGCCTCCTGTATAGCAGAAGGAACTCTGCTCAATATTGTGTGGCAGCCTGGCTGGGAAGGAGGTTTGGGGAAGAATAGGTACATGTGTACATATGACCGAGTTCCTTTGCTGTTCACCTGAACCTATCACAACATTGGTTGTCAATCACTTATACCTCAATACAAAACAAAAAGATTAAAGTAAAAAAAAAAAATCAGCTATCATAAAAAACCAACATTAAAAAAAAAAAACATAAAACAAAAAGTTAAAAAAATAAAAGATGCGGTCCCACGAGGTTCCTCCACTGGATAGGACGGGCCATTCATCCAAGATGACTGGTGTCCTTACAAAAAGCCATGAGACCAGCACGGAGGGGACCCCATCACATGAGGGCAGAGAGGGCTGCACAAGTGAGGACGGATGCAGAGACAGGGTGACCCCGCGATGGCTGAGCAGCACCCCGGACGCTGTGCCATGGACGCCTGAACGCGGCTCGGGGACACGCTGACCCTGACAGCTCCCCCAGAACCGTGAGAGAATGCGTGTCTGCTGTTTGCAGCCGCCCCGCTGGTGGCAGTTTGTCAGAGCAGCCTTGAGACATGGACGCCATATCCAGAGGAACAGTGGAGCCAAAGGACAGCTCGCTGAGCGCCTGGCTGAGCTCACGGGGAGAATTTACAGAGACTCTGCACGGATGGAGGGGTTTTTCTACTTCCAGGTAAATCCAATCTGTAATCACTTCACCTTGAAAAGGGGCCAGAGTTTAATGCTCTCCCTTCACGGCTCCAGGGTGGGGGTGGGGGGTGGGGGGCGGAGGACGGGCTTTTGTTCCCTAGCTCTTCCCACCCAGAGTGGGCTAAAGGTCAGAGAAACTTCTCCAAAGGGCAAACCGGGGCCCAGCACAGGCTCCTAGAATTCCTAAGAGCATTTGAAAGCAGACAGAGAAATGTGTGACTCCAACATCTGAAAAGAGACTAGAAAGATCACCCTCCTTCGTTTCCAGCCCCCCCATCTCCCCCACCCACCCCCCCTCCCCTGCCCCAGTGAAGCAGAGGGTTGGTGATTTCAGCTGCCTGTTGTTTACACATAAACTTTATCCCAGAAACACATTTCAGAGTTAGCCAAACTATGAGGATGCCAGGACAGAAATTTAGAAGGCAGAGAGTCAAGAAAAAAAAGAAAAGAAAAGGGCTGACTTTTCTAAAAAATACAGAAACTAAGACCAAATAACAAGGATTGTTCTAGAATTCAAAACAGCTTGGGAGAGAGAGTCTTTGCCAACAATGGGAAGCAGTAAAGAGACGGGACAGAGGAAAATTCTAACCCAGTGAAGAAAAGACTGTCGAACGGGAGAGAGAAAGCGTGTGTGGATTAAGTGTGTGCTTCCCAGGTGGTGCTAGGGGTACAGAACCTGCCTGCCAATGCAGGACACTCAGGAGACGTGGGTTTGATCCCTGGGTCGGGAAGATCCCCTGGAGGAGGGCACAGCCATCCACTCCAGCGATCTTGCCTGGAGAATCCCTTGGATGGAGGAGCCTGGTGGGCTGCAGTCCACAGGGTCACAAACAGTCGGACACGACTGAAGCGACTTAGCACCACTCTGTCCAGCAATACCCGCGACACTCCAAATGGGGTCACGTATTTCATTTTCAGGAGATAAACAGCGCAAACTTGGCTCTACAGAAGAGAAACCAGAGACAGGGCTGGCCTGATGCGCCCCAGTCACAGAGTTAATAAATGGAAGAGCTACATTTCAATCTCTTGACTGAGAATCTTGTGTTCTCCTTTGTTTTTTGTTCTTAGTTTTGAGTTTGTTTCAGAATTACCCAGGCAAGGCAAGAAGAGTGGAATTTGGCAGCCTGATGGAAACACATCAGTGCATGAGACGCAAACTCAGAGGAACCAAACTGAAGACTGTATACACTGGTTTTGTTTTTCTTAAATACAGATGATGAGAAATGAGAGCTTCCAGGAAAACACAGAAAACTTAGTTTTTGTTCAAATATCATTGTTGTAAGGCAAGCATGCCTAAACCAGGCAATAACACAAGAGGGAAAAAAATCTGCTGGAGAAAATGACAAGGTTTTTGCCTGCCTTTGAATCTTAAAAATATTTGGCACAAACCTTGAGAATAGTTCAAAGATATTTCCTACCAGCTGTAAGTTAAATATTAGAAGTGAATGTTCTCATTGTGGATACAAACATAAAGCAAGAATATAAAGCTGTCAGTTTCAAAGGAGAGCGTATTTCTCAGGCAGCTGGTACCTTCTGAGAGAAGCACGAACCCCGTCCTTTCTTCACTCTCATATGTGACCCTTGTGTTGGGGGCGCCTGCGGCCTGCAGCAGGATGCTCTTTTTCTGGAGGGTCTGAAATCTTTGCTTCACTCAGAGCCTGGGGCAAGGGGAGGCCATGAAGGCCAAGCTTGATTCCTCGAGCTGCCACTGGCTGAGCTAAGGCAGCCAACCTCTTTGTCTAGGCACCCTTATCTGCAAAATGAAGACATCACAGGGCTGTCATAGAAACTACATTAGAGTGAGAACCTACTGTCCAGCCCAGGGAGCTCTGCTCAGTGCTCTGCAGAGACCTAAACAGCAACGTGTTAGTCGCTCAGTGGCATCCGACTCTTTGCGACCCCATAGACTGTAGCCCACCAGACTCCTCTGTCCATGGGATACTCCAGGAAGGAATACTGGAGTGGGTTGCCATTTCCTTCTCCAGGGGATCTTCCCAACCCAGGGACCAAACCCGGGTCACCTGCACTGCAGGCAGATGCTTTACTGTCTGAGCCACCAGACCATTGGAATTAAATTCTGCCTCTAACTTTTCTTTATTGTTGGACTTCAGGGGAAGTTTTTGGTTTCTAAGTGAGCCTCTGTTTCCTCTACTGATGAGGAAAAAAATGGAAACCCTCCCTCACAGGGCAGCAAAAGGATGAAATGAGCGAGCCCGAGGAGCTGGTCCTGTCCTTAGCATCACTGCCACCCCCTTCTTACTTCCAAGGTATCCTCTGCTGTGGTCTTTCGCTGGCCTCTTCCCTGGGTGACTCTAGCACTCACCATGGGATGAGGGTCTCCAGCCTTGACTGCTTACAGCATCTCTTCCTCATCCTTCTCCTCCCTTTTTACATCAGTGGGAATTAGGACTTTCCCAGGAACCGGTCTGGGTGGATCAGAGTCACAGCCGGTTCTTGACATGCCCGGAGCTGAGCAACCAAGGGCCAGTTGTCAAGTTACCGGGTCCAAAAGAGCAGAGGAAACTCAGGCTCGCCTTGTGCCAAGGTCTCCATCCAACGGGATCTGATCCAGCAGTACTTTCTGGGCTTCTCACTTGATACTTAAGAATCCTGTGAGGTTCACAAACCAGACACTGTGATTTTCAACTTAGTGAGAGACCTATAAGTGATTTGTCCAGTGCGAGGCCAGAGGCGGTGGCCAAAGTCAACAACAGGACAAACGCCAGGGGATGAGGAGCCAGAGGCCCCGCTCAGCCCAGTTCAATCAGTTTGACAAACACTCACCGAGAATCAAGGCATCGTTAGACCCGAAAGGTCAGGGCGAGGTCAGGACGAAAGGTCAGGGCGAGGTCAGGACGAAAAGTCAGGAAAAGGTCAGGCGTGCTGAGGCATGCCCGGGCATGTCGGGACATGCCCCGGCAGAGGGCGCTGCAGACACACCCCGGAGACGGGCCGGCAACCAAGCCGACCAATCAGGAGCCGACACGGAGCCCTTGAACACCAATCACCGCTGAGCTCACGTTTTCTTCCTTATATGGGAGCCCCAGCTGGGCTATAAAACCCCTTCCCCACCCCTCACACCTCGCAGACTCCACAGACTCCCTTTACGCCGGTGACTCCGTTTGCTTCGCAGACTCCCCCTCGCTTCCCTGCTTACCCGCCCCTGGGAGTTCTGCCCGAGAGCGACCGCCCAATAAAAGGCGCTGTTCAACGGTCCACAGGGGTGGTTCCTTCTTCCCGCAGCGTTTCTTACAAGACCCAGCACAGAAAACAAGGGCCCAGAGCCGCAGCAACTGAGATGCATCTCTCCCTGCTCCCGGGAAGAGGGAGTGTGGAGACGGAAGTGGGGGTCCTGGAATAGGAGTGACCGACCCAATCCAGGGGCTCAGGGGACACTGGCAGCATGGTAGAAATGCGAGGAATGGAAGAATTGCCAAGCAGAAAGTGGAAGAGAGAAGCAAAGAGAGTAGTATGGCCCACGTCTGCAAAGGGCAAAGGAAAGAGCCACACACCCTGAGAAACGTTCCCTTCTGCTAACTCGGGGGCCAAGGTGGCAGAACCCGAGCTGTTACTACAGAGGTGGAGGTGGGGGGGCGGGGGCGGTTAGACCACAGGACAATATGATAGATTATCATGGAATATTACTCAGCCATAAAAAGGAATGCATTTGAATCAGTTCTAATGAGGTGGATGAACCTAGAACCTATTATACAGAGTGCAGTAAGTCAGAAAGAGAAAGATAAATGCTGTATTGTAACACATACATACAGAATCTAGAAAAATGGTACTGAAGAATTTATTTACAGGGCAACAGTAGAGAAGCAGAGAATAGACTTATGAACATGCGGAGAAGGGAGGAAAGTGTGAGAAAGAGCAACATGGAAACTTACATTACCATATGTAAAACAGACAGCCAACGGCTATATGGCTCAGGAAAGAAAAGAAAACGATTATCAATACTTCTTAGCATATATTTTAAACGCCAGCTATTCATAACCAGTCCATGCGACTCTCTCCATTCATCTCACGCTCTCCCCAGCCCTTGTCTATCAGTCTGTTCTTGGCGTCTGCGTCTCCATTGCTGCTCTGCAGACAGGTTCGTCAGGACCACATACACTAACATCTGTAAAGACAGGGCCAGTGGAACTTGCTGTTTGACCCAGGGAACTCAAGCTGGGCTCTGTGATAACCTAGAAGGGTGGCAATGGACAGGAGGTGGGAGGGAGACTCAAAAGGGAGGGGACATATGTACACTTATGGTTAATTCAAGCTGATGTGTGACAGAAATCAAACCAATATTGTAAAGCAAACATCAATCAATTAAAAATAAATATTTTTTTTAAAGGGCCAGAAAAGTGCAAAATCAGAAACTCTAAATGTTGCATAAATTTGCTAATTGCCTTCAGAAAATATAATCTACCAGTGACTTTGAAATACAGTGTGGTCTGTTTTATGCATGCAGGCTTTTAACTTAGGGAATAATCTAGGTCATCTCCTTTAAGCACCACAGGAGGAAATGTATAATTGGTATTTTATTGTTTTATTAATTCTCCATCAATTGTTTCATTGAATTTTACAGTAAGGGGAAATGCCACAAGCACTGTTTTTCACCGCTCTCTACCAAGGTGTTAAGTCTCATTTATCTCGACTATTATTAAAAGTATACAAATGATTTTATTTATTAGACCAACAACTAAAATAGGAAACACACATACATGAAAAACATTCAGTTATCATCATGCTAAATTTGACAACTATCAATTCCAAGGTAATCTCCATTACTCACATGAATACATTGTGTCTATTCCTGAAATGCTTTGCTGCATCCGATTTTAACTGAGTAGATCTTTGAGAGGAAGGTTTGTGTGTGCTGTGTCTTCTCAATGCATTCCCCACGCCCCAGGGACCCACACTGGGAGGTTTAAGAAACATAGTTTTTGCCGTCTGGTGCAGGGCTCCGTTCAGTCGATCTGGAGGCGCCCCTGTCTTCTGGGTGGCCTGGTGGCCTGCGGCTCAGTGTTCCTCCAGGAAAGACTTCCTGGGTGGGCTTTGGGGAATGTGGACAGTGGCCCGCAGACCTGCAGGAATTACTGCAGCTTTGACTGTGGCCCCTGCTTTGACTGGTAGCCCCTGGCCAGCAGGCAAGAACCCTAGGGGTACCAGAGCCCCCAGCAGTGAGAAATCTTTATTCCAAGATTCCATATGTACTGATACATTATGCAGTGCATTCTTCCCTCTGATTGTAAATTCCATGAAAACAGGGCTGTGCTGTGCTCAGCAGTGTCTGACTCTTTGTGACCCCATGGACTGACTGTAGCCCACACGGCTCCTTTGTCCATTGGATTCTCCAGGCAAAAATACTGGATGGAGTAAGTTGCCATTTCCTCCTCCAGGGGATCTTCCTGACCCAGGGATGGAACCCCCCTCTCCTCCATTGGCAGGTGGATTCTTTCCCACTGAGTCACCTGGGGAATTGTATGAAAACAGGAACCATGACCATCTTATTCAGCCGTTTTCACAGCAGGAGCAGAGCTCTTGGTACCTGGTGAGAGTGATGTTCTGGGTGCTTGCATCCTTGCCATGCACGGAAACTCACAGATGGAAGCCCTGGCCCTGTGGCGTGATGGTATTTGAAGGTGATTAGGTTCAGATGAGGTCATGAGGATGGGGCCCCCCCAAGCGGGATCAGTGCCCTTATGAAGAGAGGGAGAGACAGGAGATCCCCCTCATTCTCCAGATGCTTGCACCATGGAGGGCCTTGTGAGGACGAAGGGAGCCTCACTGCTGGCCGCTGTTGGAACCACACAGACTGGGCGGCGTAAACAACAGAGATTGATTTCTCACCATCCTGGAGGCTAGATTTCAGAGATCAGCCTCTTATTCCCTTGGGGATAATGTGACCTGAGCTCTGAAGGGAGAGTAAAAGGTCAACTGGATGAAGAGGAGGTGATGAGAAACAGAGGATTCCAGGAATGGGAGCCCTGGGCGCCGACGCTGGTGGCAAGCACAGCGACATGCAGAGACAGAGGTGGGGAAAGGGGTGAGGCTGGGGGGCAGGGGTGCAGACCCTGCTGTGCTCCATCACACACGGCAAAGACTTTCATCGTCATCCTGACCCTACCCTCACTTAAGAAGGGTTTCTTGCCTGGAGAATTCCACAGATGGAGGAGCCTGGTGGGCCACAGTCCTCGGACTCACAAAGAGTCGGATGTGACTCAGGGACTTACACTTTCTCTGTGGGCTTCTCTCGGGCTCAGTCTGAAAAGAATCTGCCTGCAATGCAGGAGAACCCAGTTTGATTCCTGGGTCGGGAAGATCCCCGCTGGAGGAGGGCATGGCAACCCACTGCAGTATTCTTGCCTGGAGAATCCCCGTGGATGGAGGAGCCTGGCGGGCTGTAATCCATGGGGTCGCAGAGACTTGGACACAACTGAGTGACTAAGCACAGCACAAGAAAGTTTACCCTGACTTTGCTAATGAAGCAAATTCTCTCATTATTCACTGTTAGGGAACCACCTATCTCTTTTTAGAAGCACCCCAGCTATTACCTGGACATTTATTGTTACCATCGGATTCCGTTAGCTTCTGTCTCTCCCACTGTATGCTACGCTCCCTGAGGGCCAGGGCCAGGCCTCCTTGGTCCTGCAGTTGCCACTTGGCTTACTGTGTTGTCTCCAGCATAAGGGGCCATACCTGACCCAACTAGATGCTCACACGGCATTTGCTGAATAAATGAACAAAGAAAACTTGTACAATAATCATGAAAAGGTTGTGGTTCCCTCGTGCCAAGTTCTATGATTAAAAGATGAGAAAATGTGGCTGGGTTCCTTTCTGTGCCTTTGCAAACCTTTTTCCCAGTTTCTCTTCCTGGAATCAGTTAATACCATGAACAAGTTTAAGAGCCGAACTCTGAGACCCAGCCCTAAACACAGCACAGTATTTGTAAACATTTAACCCAGGCCACCGTCCCAAAGAGCCAAGGTTGGCGCGCACTGCAGCCATGTGGCGTAGGCTACAGAGAGTTTCTTTGTGGGTTTTAATTGAATTGAGCGTTGGAGGTCCCTCCCTACCACAAATAAAAACTGTTTTAAAATCACTAGAAAACTCCCATGTTCAAACCAACTCTCAACTTTCACCCCTTCCTACTGCAAAGTTCAAAAGTTGGCAGTTTCTCGAGTTTAACTCCCCAAATTCAGTTCTGTCCTAAGCTGGGCTTTTCTATCTATAATGGTGGTTACATAGGTCAACCATTCTCTTAAACTCCCCACCCTCGGTTCAGCATTATGGAACCCATAAACGCACAAGGAAGCATTAGCAATTCAGAAAGAATGAACCATTTCAATAGGAACGCATTTCTTCCTCCAGCCTCTGCTAGGAATTGGAAACGCCTAACGTCAGCAAAGCTAGCAAGGCCTGTGCGGCCGTAACCTCCACATCTTTTCAGCATATGAGGGTTGTGCGATGTGAAGAAAAGGATGAAACCATAAACATCTTTACGGCTCCGTGCCCCTAATAATAAGCTCCATGCAGGCAAATATTTTCACCTGGGTTATCCATAGCTTTAAACAGTTCCTGGCACATAACTCAATAAATACTTCTTGAATGCTGAACGAGTGAATGGGTGAATGACTTGAAAGCTTAGTATAAGTTCCAGACACTTTCCTAAATACTTGACATGGAGCAACTCCTTTCATCCTGACGACCACTTTATAAGGTGGCCACTACTGCTGTGTCTACTTTGGGATGAAGAAGCTAGACAGAAAAGGGACTACCTCATGCAGGGCCATGGAGCCTGATGGTCACTTTTTAAAACACATTTATTGATTTGGCCCTGCCGGGTCTCTGTTGCTGCACTGGGGCTTTTTCTAGCTGCAGCAAGTGGGGGTACTCTTGTTGGGGAGCACAGATTCTAGGGTGCTGGGGCTCAGTAGTTGTGGGCATGGACTTTAGTTGCCCCACAGCATGTGGGATCTTCCCAGACCAGGGATCGAACCTAAGTCCCCTGCACTGGCATGCTGATTCTCAACCACTGGACCTCCAGGGAAGTCCTGAGGTCACTTTTAGGAGTGAGGCTGATCTCCTCACTGGCCAGGCCCTGAAGCCAGTGCTCTTCCAGGTAACAGCCCCAGTTCACACGGCCAACCACACTCTACGCCCCCAGGTCGACGTTTCCATGCCACATGGACACACCCAGCTCCATACACCTTCCCCGATTTCTAGGAGTGGATAAGAACAGCCCGGCACATCCCACCACCCCCCAGCTAAAAGAGAGTCCATCTACTTATGGGTTTTCTCTGCTGGGCTGAGTCACCCACCAGGGGAAGCATTCTGTAAGCAGAGGAGGTAACTGGCAGGAGTGACAGGTCCTCAGGCTGAAGGAGAAGCAGCTATTCTTTGCTGGGGTTGATATTCCATATTCGCTGGCTTCACTAGGCTGTGACTGTGAAATGAGGTCACACTTCTTTTTAAGGCCTGAGTACCTGTGGTAAAGACCCCGGGGCCTTCCTGCCCACATCCATCCCGACTTCGGGCATCCATGCTGCTGTCTCTGCTTTTCAGGACACAGCATCTCCCAAAGACAAAGCCCTGTGTTACTCCACTTTTTCTCATAGAAAGAATCCCACCTCTTTCAGCTCCCCAGCACAGATGACACAAAGGTGGACTTTAACAAGAATGTAGGGGAGGTTCAAGGTCAGCAGAGAGGTGGCCTCCTGGGTCACAGTCATTCCTGGAACCGGGCACTCAGACACCCAGGTCCCACCAGGCCTCAGCATCCCTGCCCAGCCCGGGACACCCAGCTGGGGGCAGCCACCTCTGTCTCCATCAGCGAATATCTCAGTGGCTCCGAACTACACGTCCCAGAGTGAGCTCCCCAATCTTGCCCCACGCTTACCCTGAAGAGAGCAGCCACAGCTATGTGCTCCAGGGTGAACCCTGGGGCCCACCCTCTACCGTCAAATTCAGAAGGCCTGGACCAAACAAGGACAGTCATTCACAGAGCAATACCCGAAGTCTGACGGATTCAGTTCTAAGTAACACCATGTGTGGGCCCCACCAGCTGGATCCCAGAAACTGTGCTGAGTCCAATTCCATTGTCTGCATCCCACACACAAGCAAAAAACACCAGGCCTGCTGGGCTCACACCAGGGTCCAGGTTCCCTACTTACCATGTAAGTGCTTGGAGAGAACTCACTCACACACACACACACACACACACACACACACACACATACACACCAGGACCTAGCAAGGATCTGCAGACACAGAGCATTGAAGCCACCACGCAAAGGGGAGGAAGAACACTGTATACCATTCTGCAACAACCCAGCTTTGGTAAAGCCTGCAGTTTTCATGACTGGGTGAACTGCGATCCCCCCGGCACGACACACGGGCCCTCATGTGATGCTGGGCATTCAGGGCTATCCAGAAATGGCCCACCTGCCCTCATGTGATGCTGGGCTATCCAGAAATGGCCCACCTGCCCTCACGTGATGCTGGGCATCCAGAAATGGCCCACCTGCCCTCACGTGATGCTGGGCATCCAGAAATGGCCCACCTGCCCTCACGTGATGCTGGGCATCCAGAAATGGCCCACCTGCCCTCACGTGATGCTGGGCATCCAGAAATGGCCCACCTGCCCTCACGTGATGCTGGGCATCCAGAAATGGCCCACCTGCCCTCACGTGATGCTGGGCATCCAGAAATGGCCCACCTGCCCTCACGTGATGCTGGGCATCCAGAAATGGCCCACCTGCCCTTCCACAACCACTCCGCTCCCTACCATTTGTGCTCTCCGACCCCCTGACCTGCTTGGTGTACATAGGTCATGGAACTCCAGCTGGGCTTGGCCAGTGAGGAGTCCAGAGGGAGTCTGGGAAGAAAGGCTGCATCTTCATCCCTGCAGCTCCCTCCCTGTGGGGTCCCCCGAACTGCCCGTGCCCTTTATCCTCCAAAAGCCATCCTCTCAGCATGATGCTCAGTCGTGTCCGACTCAGACCCCATGGACTGTACCTTGCCAGGCTCCTCTGTCCATGAGATTCTCCAGGTAAGATTACTGGAGTGGGTTGCCGTGCCCTCCTCCAGGGCATCTTCCCGACCCAGGGATCGAACGCAGGTCACCCGCATTGCAGGCAGACTCTTTACCGTCTGAGCCACCAGGGAAGCCCTGTGGTGCTCCCAGGTCCCCATAACGACCCTTGCCCTTGTCCCTCTGGGTCTGGGGTGCGGACAGCTCTGTTTCATCAGCAGAGCTTACTGCACTGTCTTTGGGGCTCCCAAACAGTGCGTCTAACCTTTGGGAAAGGTCCCTTCATTCCACCCTCCTTCACCCCAGCTGGAGCTGCTAGCCGTCTCCTGGGGGGACGCCGACAGACTCAAGGGTTTTCCGGGAATAGAGCTGACACCTGAAAGAGCTGGATGTATCTGAGCAAAAGAAGAGGCTGCTGGTAGCTCCTGAAAGCACAGCTCGCATCCAGTGCCCACAGGGTAGCGCCCCACCCCCCTGTTCTCTTTCTCTGTCTCCTCCCAACGCTCTCTTCCTCCTGCTGCCACCAGGCTTTTGTTCCCGAACACAATAAAGAAAAGAGTCTGGAAGGGACCAGCACGAGTCTTGGCACCTATAGGCAAGATACATTATTATGCTTGTTTTCCTATGACCTGGAAGAGAAACATCAGGAGAAGGAGAGGAATGTGCTTATGAGCTGGACAACCTCCATCCCGACCTTCTGAGGCTGCAGTTCAGGACTGGCTTTAGGCTTCCCTGTTTTATAGGGAACATTGGCTTGCAGGCATATTTCTTGCCTTTTCTAACCGCTTGCTTTTTAGATATTATTAAAGACGTGCCCCTAGATGGAGGTTCCATTGCATTTATAAATTTTAATATTTTTCAAATGATTTGGAAATGTCACTTTGGAGCCGTGTTAAAAGAGCCCTCACATGTTATCACGATGGTATGCTCTTAGCCGAGGAATGGGAATTGTCAGTCTCATGAAATACCATTCTGGGGTTGAGGAGCTGCCTGCTCTGCTGGGCAGACAGTCCAGAGGATCAGATGGGAACAGTGGGGTGATGCGGAGCAGAAGTTTGGGGCTGGTGGGGGGCGCTCTAGGCTACCCGTGGGTCTGGCGATATAGAAGCAGACTGGGGGTCAGGCGGGTGGGGTCACTGTACCCTCGGGCGGCACATGGCCTGCTGTGTGCCTCTCCCCCTCTGTCTCTGGGTGGGAAGGACAAGCTGGCTGGCGGTGGAGACTGCTGGGAGGAAGGACCCTTCTGTTTCCCTGCATTGGGGTTTTCTGTTCTTCTGGGAAAGCGTATGCAGGTGAGTGTCCAGAGCACCCAGCGCCTGGATTCCCCCTGCCCGGAATCCACGTCTACCCCATTGTGGGTTTTTTTAGTTAATTTATTTATTCATATGGCTGCACCGGGTCTTTGTGGGATCCAGTTCCCGGACCAAGGGTCGAACCCAGGCCCCTGGCCTTGAGAGAGCAGAGTCTTCCCTACTGGACCACCAGGGAAGTCCCTACCCCCACTGTTTTTTGTGCTGATTGATTGGGTTGGATCATCAATTTGACCTTGGAAGTTGCTTCCCAGGTGGTGCTAATTACGGTCAAGAGACTGGCCTCCAATGCAGGAGGTGTAAGAGACGTGAGTTTGACCCCTGGGTCGGGAAGATCCCCTAGGGGCCACCCACTTCAGTATTCTTGCCTGGAGAATCCCATGGACAGAGGAGCCTGGTGGGCTGCAGTCCATGGGGTCACAAAGAGTCGGATACAATTGAAGCGACTTAGCACACACAGAGCAGACACGCGTGTCACTCACACAGTCTTTGCCTCCTTAGTTTCCGAGAGACTGGCTTCACCTCCATCACTGATAGGGACCCTCAAACCTCCCGATCCCACCGGACCCTGCATGGAGCAGAAGCAGCATCCCTCATCCCACCGTGGTCCCTTGCCAACCCTTCAGAGAAGGTAGGGGAGTTGGCAAGAGGTGGGTAGAAATATGAGGATGGGAGGATGGAAAGAGATCCATGATGCCCATCCCACCAGATGGACCTAGAGAAACGGCCTCGTTCGAAGTAAGAGGACCTACGTTCAACTCTAGGATGCCGCCCTCACTTAAATCCCCCAAACTTCTATGTCCTCGGTAGGGAAACAGAGGTGGTGATGTCACTGGGCTGATGCGAAGAGTAACTGAGAGAAGACATGTGCAGGCATCTGGCACAAGGACCCTCAGGTAAGGGGCATACCATGATCAGTACGATATTAGAGAGAGTGGATTTTTGTCTTGTGATTCTTTCTGTTCCTATTCCATGGAATGCCTATCATTTCCTCAATGGGAATCTGTTGGACATTTGGTCTCTGGAGGAAAGGACTAGAACAGAGCACACCCTCTGTGGACATCGATGCAGTTTCAGTGGCCAGTGACACGGCTCCAAGGAAGCATTCCCCAACTGCTCTCCCGCAAGCATGAGTCTAAAAAAGGATGGAAAGGCACTGGGCAGGATGGGAACAACTGGGAACATGGAGAGGTCCAGAACCACAAAATTTGTAAAACCAATGAAACACAGAGGCCCATTAGCCTAAAGAAAAAGAAACTATAACGGAGATTACTAGGCACCTCCTTTTTCTATTTCCCTTTTTTTAAGATCATTTTTTTTTAATGTGGATCACTATTAAAGCATTTAACGAATTTGTTACTATATTGTTTCTGTTTCACGTTTTGTTTCTTTTTTTTTTTGGCAGTGAGGCATGTGGGATCTTCACTTCCCCACCAAGGATCAAACCCACATCCCTGGAGCTGGAAGGTGAAGTCTTAGCCACTAGACCTGTAGGGAAGTTCCTTAGGCACCTTCAGTAGTAACAACAATGATAATCTGTTACTGAGCCCCTGCTGTATGTCCTATACACGTTTTCTCAAATCTTCCCAACCACTCTGTAGGTCAGGTCTGATAACCGGCATTTCACAGGAGAAGAGACTGAGGGTCAGAGAGGACACGACCCTGTCTGCCCACAAACCCTTCCCGCTCTCCTCCCCACCTCCCCACCGAGAGCAGAGTGCCGTCACAATGGAAAGCAGGGCCTGTTTCTTTTCGGGTCAGAGGCATGTAACTGGGAACAATGGGTGGAAATTACAGGAAGGCAGATTTCAGTCCGATAGCAGGAAGCACTCTGGAACCCTTTGGAGACTCACAGTTTCGCATGACTGGAGAAACTCACGCATTGTTTGGGAGCGGGGGGCAGGGATTCTGGGTAGGGAAATGGGGCAGCAGAAGCGCCTCCGCATTAGATGACTTTTTTTTTCTTTTCTTCTTTTGGTTGCACCACAGAACACATGGGATCTTAGTCTCCTGACTGGGAATCAAACCCCTGCACTGGAAGCCTGGAGTCCTAATCACTGGACCACCACTAAGCCACCTTGCATTAGATGACTTTTATAGGTCCTCTCCGGTCTTTTCCAACGAGTCAGTTCTTCGCATCAGGTGGCCAAAGTATTGGAACTTCAGCTTTAGCATCAGTCCTTCCAATGAATATTCAGGACTGATTTCCTTTAGGATGGACTGGTTGGATCTCCTTGCTGTCCAAGGGACTCTCAAGAGTCTTCTCCAACACCATAGTTCAAAAGCATCAATTATTCAGCACTCAGCCTACTTTATGGTCCAACTCTCACTTCTGTACATGACTACTGGAAAAACCATAGCTTTGACCGGACGGACCTTCGCTGGCAAAGTGACGTCTCTGCTTTTTAATACACCATCTAGGTTTGTCATAGCAGTCTTAAAATGTGTCCAGCCTGTGAAACGATCAACTCCCCAGTTCAGAGGAGAAGGGGGCATCTTCGCATTCCCCGTCATGTTCTTGCACAGTGACTGAGCGGAAGCTCTGACGTGCCAGGGCTCCAGAGAAGAACTTCCCGACATCTGCTTCCAGTGCACCCCATAAACTGAAGTGCTCTCAGTTCACAAGATTTCAACAAGCCCTGAAACCCATCCCACTGTCTCATGTGTGATCTTAGCTGGGAAGTGTCTTGAGCCCTTACCCTCGAGAACACTGCTCCCACCTTCCAGACTCTTAGAATCATGCATTTGGGCGAAGCAATTCAATATCTCACAAAACCTCCACCAAAACGAAATGAAATATAACATGTGAAACAGAACAGCTTTCTTGCACACAAAACTTTCAAAAGAAGGCCAGCAAGTGTGTTCTAGACATCTCACAAAGTTCATATTGTATTGTGAACCTCTTTAATGAAGCTGTTATTATGCTAGGAGAGCGCAATAAAACATCTGAAACCTGAAATTTCCTATTTTTATCACCTCCTGTAAGATTCTCAAAAGGGCCAAAATGATTTGTTTCAAAATGCGTACAGAAATAATTGGATTGAGACTTTTCATGCCAATTTTCCACTTGGAATGAAATCTAGAGACTGTTACTTCATAAACCACTACAACTATGAGCACAAAATGAAAAGGGTAAAATATTATGAAATATAAGTATAATCAAACAGAACGTACCCTGGAAGGAACCATTGATTTACCATCCCCCGGTGTGGGGTTCAGCACAGGGACCTCTTTTACATCACAAATAATTGGTTTTAACTGAATCCCCTAATTACTTCTGGAAAGAGAAATGCTATATAGGTGAAATTCTGTGTGTGAACACATAATACTAAAATACTAAAGTGCAAATCCTACATTGCCTAATTTTTAAGCACAATAGTATTCTGGATTGTTCAGAAGAATGCTATCCTCGGTCCCTTAATTTTCTCTTGGCAACACAAATCCTTATTCCCTGTTACAAAACTCTGGCAAAAATCGAATCCTTGTGTGCCAAGCCAATACATTTTAGCATACAAATTGAATATAAGAAGTTTATTTCAGATTGTGATTTGTTGTAACAGTCCTGCCAAATGACCAGGGATTAATCATACGCCCAAACGTGTAACTATAACAGGAAGATGTTAGTTATCTCATGATTTCAGATTTAATTTTCAATTCGCACCTTTTTGAAAGTCATTCTGGAAGATCAGTCGCTTAGGAAACAGACAAACTCTCCTCGATTGCAAATCAAGTTTCTGGTTTGGGGGGCAATCTTTCCCAAAGCATTCATCTCTGTCAGCGTATCCAGCGCACTGTCTTTCATGAACAGCTTCCAGAATTAAATAGAGCAATTCTGTCTACCATCTGGCTCTCTGAGCAAAAAGGTTTTTTTTTTTCCTATGTGAAAGTAAAAAACTGATGTGTCCCTTGGTCTAGACATATAATCTTTCCAAGGATATTGTCCATCTCCTCGTCTATTCCCAATGGATGGAATTTGAGATGGACCAGTCATCAGAGGTGAGAGGAATGGAATCTAAGTTCATATGTTTACTTGAGTTGTTTTTAAAGGACATAAGGATTGGAATCAATTTTTTCAGCGTACCACCATCCCTGGGAACTGGCCCAATACTTACTTTTTACTATGTGACAATTGAGCACATTTCCAGAAATGCAGGAGGAAACACTGCACAGTGGAGGCGACGGGGTCTTATTTAGTTGTTGCAGATGTTTGCAGTTAAAACGACAGCTTTCACTGGTTGATCTGCAGTTCGATCCCCTTCCTTCGGTCACAGTTCTAACCACACAGGTTTATGCTCACATGCTAGAGAAAATCATAGTTGGAAAAAAAAAAGGCATAAAAAGTTACTACAAGAGTTTGATCTCTCTTTAATTGCTCTTTTAATTCAATGGATTTGTCTGTATGTACTGGGTTGGCTGAAAAGCTTGTCTGTGTTTTTCCATGTCATCTTCTGGAAAAAGCCAAACAAACTTTTTGGCCAGCCCAGTCCAACATGAGTGTGGGTTTCAGCCACGAAGTGGGTTTTTCCTCCATCTTTCTTCCGCCCCACCAGAACAATATTGTGGGCGGTGGAAAGCACGGCCAAGGTCACAAGGTACCCTGACTCCTGCTGCTGTGAAAATTTTAGAGTGGTTGTTTTTAATACACTTAAAACACCAAGAAAAACGTTCTTAGAGAAATCTTGTCTTTGCTCTACAAACAGTAATTGATAAAACTGGCGCCCACTGGGGAGTAAGGAGCAATCTCATCTCTATCATGCAATCTGGTAGAAAGTGAGGCTACCCAATTCCAACTAACTCAGCCTAGAATCCTGAACAACAAGATAGAATTCGCTGTGCTCAATCAAGCCTCAGTGAAACACTATCCTTTTAGGAAGAACTGACGTTCAGTCGCTAAGTTATGTCTGACTCTCTGCGACCCCATGGACTGCAGCACGCCCGGCTTCCCTGTCCATCACCATCTCCCGAAGCTTGCTCAAACTCATGTCCATCGAGTTGGTGATACCGTCCAACCATCTCATCCTCTGTCACCCCCTTCTCCTCCTACCTTCAATCTTGCCCGGCTTCCCTGTCCATCACCATCTCCCGAAGCTTGCTCAAACTCATGTCCATCGAGTTGGTGATACCGTCCAACCATCTCATCCTCTGTCGCCCCCTTCTCCTCCTACCTTCAATCTTACCTAGCATCAGGATGGACTGATAATCAATCAACATGCCCTAAAAGGTTATGGGTGATCTACCGCAAAGATCAGATCAGCTGATGCTTCAAAAGCTCAGCTCCACTGCCCTTCTCCACTGGAGGGCCACTTCCAGCACAAGTGCTACGGTGCCGGTCTATCTCTTACTCTAGGCAAGTGGCTTTACCTTCCTCTGCCTCCGTTCATCTGTGCAGTGGATTTCCTAACAGTACCTTCCTCATCATGCTATTGGTAAGATTTGATGCATTAACATGTGTGCGTGTCAGGTTGCTTCATTTGTGTCCGACTCTATGCCACCCCATGGACTGTAGCCTGCCAGGATCAAGAATGCTCCAAGCAAGAATACTAGAGTGGGTAGCCATTCCTTTCTCCAGGAGATCTTCTCCACCCAGGGATCGAACCTGCGTCTCTCGAATTGCAGGGCAGATTCTTTACCATCTGAGCCACCAGGGAAGCTGCACTAACACTCAAGTAAAGGAAAGAAAAAAGGTCTTTCTCTCAGCCCTTGACCTACACAGCTGACATACAGAAGAGAGAATTTTTTTTATAAAGACTCAGGAAATAGAAACATCTGAAAGAGGTGCCTGAGGACAGCTGGAGGGAAAGCTCCAAGCCTCCCCCTGCCCCTCCTAGGCTGCTCGCCCGCCCTCTGTCCCCGCATCTCATCCTGTTCTTTAGTTTCCCAGCGGCAAGAAAATAGACCCTGCTCCTTACAGAGCCGTTCCCCACCTCTTCCCAGTGGCTCAGAGTGAGGCTTTGAGAGATTTAACAATGGAAGGGAAAAAGAGCCGAAGATTAATTGATTCTAATGACATCTGCCTCCTGATAGGAGCCTTTGACTTTAGCTCAAGGTTAAACTCATCATTTCAGACCACGTGACACTGGGTAACATTTTTAACTGCAGAAGGCTCTTCCTAGTCTTCTTCATATCATGCAGCTCACCTCACCTCTTTTTTTTCCAGTTTTATTTTAGGACTATAGTTGATATACAGAGTTTGTTAGTTTTTGCTGTATGGCAAAGTGAATCAGTTATACAAGAATCCACACTTTTTAAGATTATTTTCCCACATAGGTCATTACAGTGTACTGAGTAGAGTTACCTATGCAATACAGTAGGCTCTTATTAGTTATCTATTATATACATACATACATACATACATATATATATATATATATATATATATGAAAGTGAGAGTCGCTCAGTCCTGTCCGACTCTTTTTGATCCCATGGACGGTATAGTCCATGGAATTTCCCAGGCCAGAAAAGTAGAGTGGGTTGCCTTTCCCTTCTCCAGGGGATCTTCCCAACCCAGGGATGGAACCCCGGGTCTCCCACATTGCAGGAGGTTTTTTTCTATGGACAGAGGATCCTGGCAGACTACAGTCTATGGGTCACATCTATTTGATATATAATAGTGTGTATATGTCAACTGCAGTTTATCCCATGCCCTTTTTCAATTCCCCTCTGGTGACCACATGTTTGGTTGCTAAACTTGTGTCTCTATTTCTGACCCCACTTCTTAGGACTGTGGTCAGCCTTGGGAATACAGGCATAACCCTAGGGTTATACAGGCATAACCTAGGCATAACCCTAGGGTTATACAGGCATAACCCTAGCATTCTAACCCTAGGGTTCTCTTTCAGTAAACAAGTTGATTCCACTCAAAAGGGCAATGTGACCAATGTCAGCTTTACAGAACCAACTTCATTCAGATTGCAATTTAGAGAAAGATGATCAGCTTAAGTTTATTTTTCATCAATTGTATTGTCACATATGATAACAGAAAAATAGCCAGAAGTCTTGATTCTATGACAGTCTGATTTACATAGATGTAATTTTTGGTGTTTAATTTTTTGTGCCTGTAATCAAACAAAAAAGAACAAATATCTCACAGTTTCAGACCAGACTGTCTGTTGTGCTTAAATCAGAAGCTGGGCCTCCTCTGAGTGGTAAAGGCAGGACTTTCTCTCCTTTGAGCATGTCTTCTCTCTGCATCGGGGAGGGGCGGCCTGAGCTGCCGTCACCGAGGCTCCCTCGAGTGATTTACGGAGCCTGCCGTTAGGGGGAGCAGAAGGGAAGGCAGTGACCGGGGCTGGGTGGGCAGCGGGGGGAGGGGCGCAGCAGTGGAGGAGGGGGTGAGGGGGTGAGGAGTGCGGAGGGGGGTGAGCAGGGGGGAGGAGTGAGCAGGGGGAGGAGTGAGCAGGGGGAGAGGGGTGAGCAGGGGGTTAGGGTGAGCAGGGGGAGGGGTGAGCAGGGGGAGGGGTGAGCAGGGGGAGGGGTGAGCAGGGGGAGGGGTGAGCAGGGGGAGGGGTGAGCAGGGGGTTAGGGTAAGCAGGGGAGGGGTGAGCAGGGGGAGAGGGTGAGGAGTTGGGGAGGGGTGAGCAGGGGGAGGGGTGAGCAGGGGGAGTGGGGTGAGCAGGGGGGAGGAGTGAGCAGGGGGAGGGGTGAGCAGGGGGAGAGGGTGAGGAGCTGGGGAGGGGTGAGCAGGGGGAGGGGTGAGCAGGGGGTTAGGGTAAGCAGGGGGAGGGGTGAGCAGGGGGAGGGGTAAGCAGGGGGAGGGGGTGAGCAGGGGGTTAGGGTAAGCAGGGGGAGGGGTGAGCAGGGGGAGGGGGTGAGTGGGGGAGGGGGTGAGCAGGGGGTTAGGGTAAGCAGGGGGAGGGGTGAGCAGAGGGAGGGGGTGAGCAGGGGGTTAGGGTAAGCAGGGGGAGGGGTGAGCAGGGGGAGGGGTGAGCAGGGGGAGGGGATGAGGAGTGGGGGAGGGGTGAGCAGGGGGGAGGGGGAGGAGTGCGGAGGGGGTGAGCAGGCGGAGGGGTGAGCAGGGGGAGGGGTGAGCAGGGGGAGGGGTGAGCAGGGAGAGGGGGTGAGGAGTGGGGGAGGGGTGAGCAGGGGGGAGGGGGAGGAGTGCGGAGGGGTGAGCAGGGAGAGGGGTGAGCAGGGGGAGAAGGTGAGCAGGGGGAGAGGGTGAGGAGTGGGGGAGGGGTGAGCAGGGGGAGTGCGGTGAGCAGGAGGAGGGTGTGAGCAGGGGGAGGGGGGAGGAATGGGGGAAGGGGAGAGGAATGGGGGAAGGGGGAGCAGGGGGTAGCTGGAGGGGCAGTGATAGCGCCTTAGCCCAAGTCCGGGACGGAGAGGCGGCGCCAGGACGCGGAGGAGCCCTGGTGGGGCCATCAGGGGCTTTTAGGGAATCGGTCATCCTTGTCTTCGGGTTAATGATCAGGCGCCCCAATCAACAAGCAAAGGCGGGGGCCTGCAAGGTAAGGTTGTAGGGGGGTCCAGTTTCTGGGTCGAGGGGGATCTCTGCTCCTCTCTTCCCGTGCCCCCCAGCAAGGGGTGCAGGGAGATGAAGTCCTGGGCTCCAGATGAGAACCGGGACTTGGCAGGAATTATCAGCCACGAGGGGCCGGCTCCTGTCGCGCTTGGTTTCCTTTTGCTGTTGTTTAGTTTTCCTATTCAATACAGGCTCCCTCCATAACCTCGGTGAGGGGGAGCTGGGAGCGTGGTGCTGGGAGGGGACAGCCCCCGTGTCGCTGCACACAGGCCCCGGCGGCTCAGCAGGAATGAGCACCGCACCTGCAGTTAAAAAAAGCCACAAAAAAGCCACAGTCCCGTCCTAGCCAGCGTTTCCCAAGCCTCGCGGCAAGAGTTGTCATTGGAGGAGGTTGTTCATTGTCTGGGTTCCGTCACTGATAAGAACAAGCCCGCTGAAGCCAGCGGGGCTTTTGTCACAGGGCTCACAGGGGACATTGTCCCAGCTCAGGGGGGGTCGGGGGGGGGGACAAGGGGAGACAGCGAAGGAGGACCCCAGGCCACTGCTGGCGGTCTAGGCAAGGTCCACCCAGACGACCAAGTCCACAGCAGGAAGAACACGGTCAGTTCTCCTTGTTGGTGGGGTGGCAGGGGGCACAGAACTTGTCTCCATGGAGCCTTCTGTTCCACATTCAAGTCAACACCGAACTCATGAGACAACAGACCTTTGCCAGCCCGGCCGTCACCCTCTCGCTTTATTTCCAGTTCTTGGCATAGTGTTGACTGCTATCCACTACTGACTCACCCATTCACTCAGGCATCCATTCGTTTCTTTCCCGTCAGTGCCTGCATCTCCACCTTTGTGTTGACCCTGCTTTTTCTCCCTTCCCCTAAGTGCTCAGGTTATAGCTTTGAACACAACATAACTGGTTCAGGGGAAGTATTCTATGAGAGTACTAGGATCGCAGATTACACACACGAGTTCCTCCTTGGCCACACTGTTATGTACATAAACATAAACACATAAAGCAGAAATATAGTTCCCTTCTCCTCAAATCCAGCAGCACTTTATTGTTGTCCAGTCACAAAGTTGTGTTTGACACTTTGCGACCCCACGGACCGCAGCACACCAGGCTCCTCTGTCCTCCACCATCTCCTGGAATTTGCTTCTATTCATTTCCGTTGAGTGGGTAATGCTATCTAACCATCGCATCCTCTGCCGCCCCCTTTTCATCTTGCTGTCAATCCTTCCCAGCATCAGGGTCTTTTCCAGTGATTTGGCTCTTTGCATCAGGTAGCCAAAGTATTGGAGCTTCAGCTTCAGCATCGATCCTTCTAATGAATACTGAGTTGATTTCCTTTAGGACTGACTGGTTTGATCTTTTTGGAGTCCAAGCGACTCTTAGGAATCTTCTCTAGCACCACAACTCAAATGCATCAATTCTTCGGCACTTGGCGTTCTTCATGGTCCAGCTCTCACATCCGTACATGACTACTGAAAAAAAACATATCTTTGACTATGTGGACCTTCGTCAGCAAAGTTTTTTAACACGCTGTCTAGGTTTGTCATAGCTTTCCTTCTAAGAACAAGCGTCTACAGGGAACCAGAGCCAAATATGCATTCCACTGGGTTGAGTCTACAAGATGCTAAGTGCTTGCAGCCGCTCCACACCCACAGCCCCTGTCATTCAAGTAGGCGGGGAAGCCCGCAGCCTCTTTCTGCAGATATTGAGCAAAAGTTCCATCTGTGTCTTCAGCTCTGATTGGGCCGTGTATCCTGAACCAACAGTTGTCATCAGATGAACATGGGCTAAGGCCTATGCTCCCTTCCCCAGCTGAGGGTAGAGTCCTGCTCAAGTCCACGCTACACACGGCAGAGTTTGTATTGACAGCTGAGCTGACAGGACAATGGAGCAGTGATTTTTCAATAGGGATGCCACCACTCAGAAGGTAGTTTTAAAGATTTGTGGGAGTATTTCCGATTGTCACAGTTATGAAAGGGGAGCTGCTGGCACGGAGGAGGCCGGAAGCCTGGGATGTCAGATCTCCTGCCCTGCACAGGGTAGTTTGCATAAGAAGCTAGCTCTGAATCTTGCATAATTTCCAAGAATCTCATTAAAAACCATGCCTGGGGGTTCCCTGCTGGCGTAGTAGATAAGAATCTGCCTGCTGATGCTGGGGACATGGGTTCAGTCCCTAGTCGGGGAAGATCCCACATGCCCCAGAGCTACTAAGTCCTTGTGCCCCAACTACTGAGCCTGAGCTTTAGAGGCGGAACACCACAGCTACTATGCCCCAGTACTGAAGCCGGCACACCTAGACTGTGCTCCACGAGAGAAGTCTCCGCCGTGAGAAGCTGGAGCACCATTTCTCGAAACTAAGAAAGCCTTCACACGGCAGTGAAGAAGACCCAGTGCAGTCAAAAGTAAAAAAAAAACTTCAATTAAAAAAAAAAATTTAATTAAAATAAAATTTAAAACATTGAAATAAAAAATTTAAAAATGAAAAGAAAAACATGCCTGACTAAGTACTCTACAGCAAGCTGGCTTGCAAAGAGGAGATTTGTTTTCCATAAGACGATCACCACCCTGACCCACATCACAACAAAGAAAATTATTCTGTCCCTGTACTTACAAATAATAAACAAAGCTGAGCTCACTGATAAGGTTATCATACTTGCTCATTTTTTCACTTGAACAGGCTCAGTCTGTAACTTGTCTTGACATGTTATCAACTCAGTTCAATAAAGGATATTTCCCTCATCCTCTTATTTTGTAGCCCTGTAAGAAAAAGACCGCAGACTATGAAGCTCCTCTGAGATTCTCCCTCTGGTCCTCAGGGAAGAAGGGGCCGCATACAATCAAATATGGAAGCCAGGCCATCCTGATTGCCAGCAGAGAAGGAAAAAGTTAGCACATATTTAAGGGGAAGAAAAACAATTCAAAGAATATTGATAATATGCAGTTTTAAAAAGTTTACAGCATTTGTCCAGGAAAACTATTAGGTTCTATGAACAAACCACTGTGCTTGTCCAGGCAAGTAAAACCTCAAGAATCTCCTTGTTCATTAAGTAAAACTTAGAATACATGGTATGATTACTTGGCTACTAAAAAGGGATAATTTTTGTCAACACTGGAGTACTCCTGGTTTTCTTACAAACTCGTTTGTAAGCTAGGGCTTCCCCGGTGGCTCAGTGGTAAAGAATCTACCTGCAATGCAGGAGATGCAAGTTCGATCCCTGGGTGGGGAAGACCCCTGGAGAAGGCAATGGCAACCCACTCCAGGATTCTTGCCTGGAGAACCCCATGGACAGAGGAGTCTGGAGGGCTGCAGTCCATACGGTCAGAGTCAGACACGACTTAGCACACAGACACACAGACACACACACACACACACACACACACACACACACACGAGTTTATAAACTGACATTAGTTTTTAATCAATGTCCACTCACATCTCTGCTCTTTCCCATAACTTTCTGCTCAGAATGACTTCTGATCATATTTCCCTTACATCCAAATGATTCCCTAGAAGCAGATGCATCTGACAACTTTATGGAGTGTTAGTTTCTACTGATGAGTAACTCATTACCCTGAAATGTGGTGGCTTAGAACAGCATTTATTCTCTTAATTTTTTCTGGGTCAGGAGTCCAGGTAGAGCTCAGCTGGTTCTTCTGCCTCAAGGTCTCTGATAAGCCTGCAGTCGAGATATCTACTGGGGGATTGCCTGACGGTCCAGTGGTTAAGACTCTGCGCTTCCAAAGCAGGGGGCAAGAGCTTGGTCCCTGGTCAGGGAACCACGAGTCCACATTCCCTGGGGCACAATTAGAGAAGTCCTGTGCACCCAACTAAGGCCCCAGGCAGTCAGATAAATAAATATAAAATAAATAAGCAGCTCCAACCACAAGGTTCTTGGAGATTCTGAAGTGTCATTTGCTAACAGACTGCTTTTGTGAAGACATCTGTGCTAGATTTTGTGCATTCTCAAGGAGCTTATCCTTTAGAAGAAGAGAATTTTGTCTTTTCAGTTTATGTCCTGCTTCTGTGGGCTTCCCTGGTAGCTCAGATGGTAAAGAATCTGTTTCCAATGCAAAAAACCTGGGCTCGATCCCTGGGGTCGGGAAGATCCCCTGGAGAAGGGAATGGCAGCCCACTCCAGTATTCCTGCCTGGAGAATTCCATGGAGAGAGGAGCCTGGTGGGCTACAGTCCATAGGGGTTGTGCAGAGTCAGACACAACTTTCACACTCTCTATGGAAGCAGAAGTCAGCATTTACTCAAAGATCCAGCCCTTACAGGGCAGAAGATACCTGCTAGAATGATGACAATATGAGGCAAATGGACAATGTCCCATCAGAGGGCCAAATTTCTGCTTCATTCAGAAATATGTATTGGACGTCTTCTGTTGCCAGATCTGTGTTGATTATTGGACACTGTACTAGAGGCTAGTTACAATTCTCATAGCAAGCTATTATCTGAGTGAAACTAGGTCAGGGAGACAGAGGAATTAAGCAGAACATTTAGCTCCGAAAGTATCAGACGCATGACAGAGTGGAATCTCGGCAAAGGTTAACAGGGACAGGGAAGTCTCCTATTTGACACAGATGTGGACAGTTTTCCTCTCAACACCCAGCGATGAGCACAGAGGAGCTCTCTTGGCTTGGGTTGCTAGGAGCTGAGCCTGAGAGAGGCATATTCTGCTCAGGAGGCATATTCAGAGAGTGACCTTGGGAGAAGGGTCAGGGTTACTACCGGAAGTGGAACAGAGCATGAGGAAAAGCTAAGCGAGAATATGTGACTCCCTTGAGATGAGCCCCCAGGGAGGCTCGGGGTAGAGATACGCATGGTCTGTCCTACCTTGAGGCTATCTATGCCCATGTCACTAGGGCAGGGGCCACCATCCACGTGGGTTTAGCAACATGAATAGCATTCAGAGCTTAATGATAGCAGCAACCAGTCAGTCCTAAAGGAAAGTGGCCCTGAATGTTTATTGGAAGGACTGATGCTAAAGCTGAAACTCCAATACTTTGGCCACCTGATGTGAAGAACTGACTCCTTGGAAAAGACCCTGATGCTGGGGAAGATTGACGGCAGGAGGAGAAGGGGACGACAGAGGATGAGATGGTTGGATGGTATCACCGACTCAATGGACATGAGTTTGAGTAAACTCTGGGAAATGGTGAAGGACAGGGAAGCCTGGCGTGCTGCAGTCCATGGGGTCGCGAAGAGTCGGACGCGACTGAGCTACTGAACAACAGCGACGGCAGGCTGGGTAGTCAGGCAGGAGCACAGACCTACCCAATGTATTCGAGAGAGAATGAGAACGGAGGAACGGCACCCAGTGGGTGTAGACAGCTACTCTGGGAAGCACTGCTGCAAATGGGCAGATATATGGACTTGCAGCCAAATGAGTACACAGAATCAAGGGGTCTTTTCTTAAAAAACAAATTTATTTGGCTGCCCCAGGTCTTTGTTGCAGCACTGGGTATCTTTTTCTGGGGTCTTCTTTTTTTTTTTTTTCCGCCAGTTGTGGCTTGTGGGATCTAGTTCCCTGACCAGGAATGGAGCTCTGGCCCTGGTCACTGGACGCCCAGGGAAGTCCCAAGGTCTGTTTTAAATGGATTTTTTTTTTTTTTTTCACTAATGGGGATGATCTAGTACAGTAGAAGCATGATGATGCCAAGAGGAAGAATGGTTTGGAGGGCACGGGTAGGTGGGTCCTTTACCACTGAACCTCCAGGGAAGCCCCAGTTCAGCTCTGTGAACAGAGGAAAAGACAGACTATACATAAGGGAGTATATTCATGTGAACAGGAGGGCAAGCACGCCGATGGGAGCCTCTGGAGGTTCTCTTCTGATTGCTTTTAGTGTCCCCTGAACTAAAGGAGGACAGGAGACTGAGGACAGAAAAGGTGTTGGAGGTTCGAGGCGAGCGAGAAAGTACATGGGACGAGGACAGACTTCCCTGGTGGCTCGGCTGGTAAAGAATCCACCTGCAATGCAGGAGACCTGGGTTCAATCCCTGGTGTGGGAAGATCCCCTGGAGAAGGCATAGGCTACCCAATCCAGTGTTCTGGCCTGGAGAATTCCATGGACTGCAAAGAGTCAGACATGACTGAGGGACTTTCACTTTCACTTTTCTTTCAAGCAACTTTACTGATTCAAGTCATTTTTGGTTGATGACTTCAGATTGCCTGAAATCATGACTTCTGTTCTTTCCATATAACAGCATGTGCTTTATTTCTGTTCCATTCCTTTAAAAATATACATATATGTGTGTATATATATATATATATTTTTTTTTTTTTTAATGTGGACCATTTTTAAAGTCTTCACTGAATTTGTTACATATTGCTTCTGTTGTATGTTTTGGCTTTTTGGCCACAAGGCATGTGGGATCTCAGCTCCCCAACCAGGGATTGAGCCGGCACCCCTTCCACTGGAAGGTGAAGTCAACTGCTGGGCCACCAGAGAAGTCCCTAAAATGAGTTTTCTGTCATTCTGTTGGGGTTTGGGAAGGGTGTGAAGTGCTAAGTCACTTCAGTTGTGTCCAGCTCTTTGTGACCCCATGGACTGCAGCCCTCCAGGCTCCTCTGTCCATGGCATTTCTCAGGCAAGAATACTGGAGGGGATTGCCATTTCTCACTCCAGGGGATCTCCCCAGCCCAGGGATTAAACCCAGGTCTCCTGTATTGGCAGGCAGGTTCTTTACCACTAAGCCACCAGAGTAGCCCCTTGGGAAGGGTATGGAGTGCTATTTACATGTTCACTGGGGTGGCAAAGAGTCAAACACGACTTAGCAAGTAACCAACTGTGCTTAAAGGAAAGTCCCTATAGTGAGTTCCAACCGGAAATGAGAACGCAGAATGGGCAGCAGTAATGAAGCAAACTTATTCCCTCTCAACTGGGATAAAGTTTTGCTTTTATTCCAACCTCTAAGTTTTCTAAATAAATGCTCGTGAAGGCACACATGGGCAACCCACCCACACACCCTCCCCCATGACTGCAGAGCTTTGGCGACCAACCACGGAGGCCCACGTTTAAAATAAAATGACTGCGGACTCAGTGGTGGTGCCCAGTGTGATATACAGCTTGTTTAAGCAAAAATAGTAATGACTTTCCCCACAGATATAAATTGACTCTACCCATGCATGACTTTGCATTTTGATCCTATCACTATTGAGTGGAACCAACCTCGATGAGACCATCTTAAGCCCTAGCAAGAAATGTCAGTTATTTAAAAATGAGCTGGAGTCCATACTTATCCAAGCAAGTAAGAGAATCATAGACTTAAAGTTCTGAATGGCCTCTCTTTGTTCTGACCTTCAGATATCATGCAGGTGAATCTTTAAAGTGGTGTTGCCTGCCAAATGCCAGGCTTTCAAAGGCCACTAAAGCTGCCAGTCTTATTCAGATCCTTCCTGCCTTTCTCCCTGTCTCCCTCCGGAAACACACACTCCATTCAGCAAAACCAGAAAGAAAGTGTTGATGAGCCAACAGCATTTGTTTTGGTGGTGTTGCTGATCAGAGAGGTGAATACTGTTTAAACAAGGCAGGGTTAGTATGAGAAGGAATCTTGCAGAGGTCATTCCCAGGAGGTTGGAGAAAAAATAATCCTTAATTTTTTTTTGGTAAAAGACAATGAACTTGAAGAACTTGGATCCTCCAGTTTAGCCCCAAAGTGGAACTAACCAAGTAAAATGGCTACTAAGACTGTTTTATCCTTCTGTCATTGGTCTCTAGGATTTGCTGCAGCGTTGGCACATACACTTTTTGTTGGGATTTTTACCAGCTGAGCCACAAGGGAAGCTCAAGAATACTGGAGTGGGTAGCCTGTCCCTTCTCCAGGGGATCCTCCCAACCCAGGAATTGAACCAGGAACTCTGGCATTGCAGGCAGATTCTTTATCAACTGAGCTATGAGGGAAGCCTGGGTAAATAAACAGAATTATTAAAGGAAAATTGTTCAGTAACAATCCTGTTCACATGCTCTGGAATATTATGTAGTGTTTAAAAAACATGTTAAATCTCTACTTTATTGACAGCCCCAAACTCCTAAGACATGTGGTTAAGTCATTTTAAAAAGTAAACAAATAATGTATTTGATAAATACAGGAAAACATCTGGAGGTATATGCAACAAATAGAATAGACATTATCTCTGTGGGAAAAAAATACTGAGGGAGACTGTCTTATCCATGTGTGCTGCGTGCTAAGCCGCTTCAGTCGAGTCCGCCTCTTTGCAGCCCTATGGACTGGGGCTTCTCAGGCTCCTCTGTCCATGGGGTTCTCCAGGCAAGAACACTGGAGTGGGTTGCCATGCCCTCCTCCAGGGGATCTTCTCAACCCAGGGGTCGAAGCCACAGCTCCTACATCTCTTGCAGTGCCAGGCGAGTGCTTTACCATTTGAATATTTTCAACAAGAGCATATTTTTATATTACGTGTGTAGAAAAAAGATAAAGCAAATGTTCCAGTTACCAACTGGTATTCTTCTCTTGTGCACTTATGATAAATTTTCGTATTTTACTTACCTTTTAAATGTCCTATTTACATTTCATTTTTTAATTTAAAAATTGTAAATTAATCTTTAGTAATTCCTATTTTTCCTACTGATAATACTGTTTTTATTATAATAGCATACTTATTTTGCTATGATTATCATATAACAAACATAAACAAACACAAAAATTGAACAATACTATCAATGTTTTTCAACCATTTCTTTACTATATATGACGTATTTCCATATGAATATTATATATCTATATCAGTATTCATGGTGATTTCATTCTATTTCATTGGATATATATTATATGGAGATATATCATTATCTTATAACCTCCTTCTTTTTGAATATTTATGCTGTATTCTTGTTTTTAACTATTACAAACAATTCCAAGAAGTATACATTTGAGCTTGACTGGCTTGCATTTTAAAAAAAAATTTAGTAGTGCAAATTATTGTCCAGAAAAGTTGCACTATTTTAAACTTGCAGTGAGCAGGATTACATTTTCCCCTACCGGTAAAATAACTGTTGACGTCAGCATTTTAAAAAATCTTCATTATATGGTAAAAAAATAGAATCATTTAATGTTTAAATGTATGAGTCTTTAATTATTAGTGACAATGTTAATATTTGTCTTTCATTCTTTAGTGAAATTTATGCCCTTTCCTTACTGGGATATTCACTTTTGTTATTGACTTATAAGCTCTTTTTATATTTTAAGGCTATTTGGTCTTTACAACATGTGTTGAAATCTTTTTACCAGGTCATTTAATTTTAAACGTTCTTTTAAAACTTTCATCATAAGACTCTTTAAATTCTTATTTATTAAAATTTATAAATATTTTCTCTTACTACTTTTCCCTCAGAGTCACATTTTGACAGTCACCCAAAATATACATGTAAGAAAATAAAAATCCTTAAAGCACTAATACAGTTTCATTTTTTACCTTTAAAATATTTAAAATATGAATAAAAAAGAAAATGTGTACATAAGACATAAAAACATTAAATTTAAGACTTTAATTCACCTTATATTTATTGATTTATTTATATACAATCAGGTAGGATATGAAATTTATTTTTTCCCAAGTGGTTAGTTAGCTAATCATCCCAGTACCAATAAATATCATTTATTTGCTGTTGTATAACACCACCTTCATTATATCAATAGAATAAAATTATAAATAAACACGGGCTTGTTTCTGCATTTCAATTCATTCATTCCTTTGTTCATTCAACCAATCTTGACTGAGCAAATAGTACGTTCTGGGCACCGTTGAGGCACAAAGAACACGGCATAAATGAGATGCACGGGAGCCTTGCCTTTGGAAGCTTCTGTTGAAGCCACAGGCACAACAATGAAGGCACTGTGATCAGCAGCAGGAACACAGGCAGAAGGAGAGACAGCAGGCAAGAGGGGCAGGAGAGGAGTCTTACCAAGCACGATCAGAGGACTGAGGTCTTAGCACGCCTGAAAGGAGCTGAGGGAACGTGAGATGCCCAGCGCCCCAGAGGTCGTGAGGACGTAAACCTGTGAAAGTCGGGGGTAGAGAAGCAGCCAGTGCAAAGGCCCCGGGGCAGGACCGGGTCAGGGAGGGGAGACCAAGGCAGCTGGACAGAGATGAACCAGCAGAAGGTCAGAGGCTCAGAGTGGCAGGGGGCTCTCTGCAGCAGTGGGTGAAAGTGAAAGTGAAAGCCACTTGGTCCTGTCCGACTCTGCGACCCCATGGACTATACAGCCCATGCAATTCTCCAGGCCAGAATACTGGAGTGGGTAGCCTTTCCCTTCTCCAGAGGATCTTCCCAACCCAGAGATGGAACCCAGATCTCCCACATTGCAGGCAGATTCTTTACCAGCTGAGCCACAAGGGAAGCCCAAGAATACTGGGGTGGGTAGTCTATCCCTTCTTCAGCGGATCTTCCTGACCCAGGAATCGAACCGGGGTCTCCTGCATTGCAGGCAGATTCTTTACCAACTGAGCTACTAGGGAAGCAGCTATTGATGAAGGTTCTATATGTAGGAAGTGTGCTCTGATTCACATCACTTAAATGAGCACCTTTGTAGCTGTGTGGAAAACTGACCACGTGAGCCAGCACAGGACTAGATTCAAGCTGTGAAGCTGAGCTGGAGCTCACAGGACTTGGTGTTTGACTGGACACACAGGAGAGGAAGAGGTTATGGCTGGAACAGCTGAGGTGGGAAGAACTGGAGATGCATGAAGGTTCTGTAAGGAACATCAGGAATCAGGAGTTTGGTTCTGAACAGGTTCTGGTTGAAATTCTTAGGACCTCTCCAAGTGCAGATAGTAAGCAGGTGGCTGGATATATAAGTCTGAACCTCGGGGGGAAAAGGTCAGGCTGGAAATACAAGTTTGGGAGGCTCAGGAGCATGCAGCTGGTGTGCAGAGCCTGTGAGATCTCCAAGGGAGACAAGATAATCAGAGGGCCTGGGGGAAGAGACGGAGAATGCAAAGGAATGGCCAGTGGGAGAGAGGGTGTGGTGCCCTGAGCCGGTTCCGTGTTTTCAGGAGAACGGCAGGATGTGAGTGGTGACTAAGGTCAAGACTGCAAAAGGACGGTTGGGTTCTGTGAGCTCAGGGTCATCAGTGACATGGACAAGCGCTCTTGCAGTAGAGGCTTCCAGCTGAAGAGAGTTCAGGGCGGAAGGAGTAAGGGTGAAGCTATTTCTACAAGAAATAGAGGCTGTTTGAAAAGTGTGCATAAGCAGGCACTCGCATTTTTGTTTTTCCCCATGGAAGTTAATTCAGTATCTTTGCACACTGACGAAGCAACCCAGGAGAAAGAAGAAATTAACCATGCAGGTGAGGGGGATAAAGGCAGGAACAAGAGGAAATAAGGGGCTTTTTCTGGTGGCTCAGACAGTAAAGAATCTGCTTGCAATACAGGAGGCCTGAGTTCGATCCCGGGGTCAGGAAGATCCCCTGGAGAAGGGACTGACTACCTACTCCAGCATTCTTGCTGGGAAATCCCATGGACAGAGGAACCTGGCGGTTTACAGAGTCGACATGACTTAGTGATAAACAACAACAGTTATTGTTTTATTGGCTACTTTCGTAAATATTACACTTACTTTTGTTGCTTAGTTGCTAAGTCATGTCTTTGCAGCCCCATGGACAGTAGCCCACTAGGCTCTGTCTGTGGGATTTCTTAGGCAAGAATACCAGAGTAGGTTTCCATTTCCTTCTCCAGGGGATCTTCCCCAACCTATGGATCGATCCTGTGTCTCCTGCATTGATGGGGGTTTCTTTACCACTGAGCCACCAGGGAAACCCCCAAAGAAGGATGCAAATAAATAAAGACTCTACACAAAGCAAAGCAAGCAGATACTATAAGTGAAAGACTTTAGAAAAATATTCTAAAACTGGAAAGACAACAGAAAATAATGTGACCGATAAACATCAGCTGTAAAATTCAAACTGGAACCTGTAACATTTCAGTTGGTACAGTTACAGGAAGACCTATAAAACCACAGCTCTGCAGAGGAGCTGGGGACCTACCTAGTACAGCCCTTCATCCCGAGGACAGCGAGGGCTCTGTACAGCCCTTCATCCTGCAGTTGAGGACAGCGAGGGCTAGAGAGCTGCAAAATCTTACTCAGCATCAGACAGAAGCCTGAGAGTATCTTCCACCTAGAATGCCTCACTACTTTCATTACGTTCTTTGAAACATTTATTCGTAAAGGGTATTGTGATGATTTTTAAACATACCTGCACATTCTGTGAGCCCCCAGGAAGAGGCCTCTTCCCCTGAAATCTGCACCAACCCTGGTGACTCAATGGTTACAAACAGAATACAGTAGAAGTGATGGGATGGCTTTGGAAGTCACGTTGAGAAAAAGCTTGGGTAGTTTCTGCCTCACTTGTTCTCCTGGGTCACTGACATTGGGAGCACCGAGCTGGCATGAGGCCCCACCGTGTGCCCAGGCCACAGGTAAGTGATATAGCTGAGTTTCCAGATGATGCCCCTGGCCATCGAGTCGTGGTCCCCCTTCTGCTTTCTGCCACTGAACCTTCCCAACCGAGCCCCCAGACAACCTGGAGCAGAGACAAGCCATTTCCACTGTTGTTGTCGTTCACTCAGTCATGTCTGAGTCTTAACCAACCCATGGGCTGTAGCACACCAGGCTTCCCTGTCCTTTACCATCTCCCAGAGCGTGCTCAAACTCAATGTCCCTTGAGTCAGTGATGCCATCCAACCCATCTCGGCCTCTCCCACTGTACACAGAATCTCTGTGGATGACAAAATGGTTCTTTTAGGCCAAAGTTTTGGGGTGGCTTGTTGCAGCAGCATGAAAATGAATACTATTTTTCCTCCACTACTATGGCTTTTTAAATGGAGAGCAAAGAGGAAAAATTTATTCCTAGTCTATTTTATCTTCAAATCCAAGTAAAGCCAAAAGGCTGTACTTGATTTGAGAAGAGAAATGAAATAAAACTTGGTTCTGAATTTTAACTTTCTGCAGCACAGAGAAACAAATTATAAGGCTAGCCCAAGAAGTTTTTCTTTTCTAAATGTCACAAGATTTTCAGATGATAAACACTTGCTTAGCAGCACAGTACTCAAGCAAATATCCTGGCAATTAATCACATATATACAAGATTTTTTTTTCCCCCGGGGAGAAATTTTTTGTTGTTGTTGAAGAATAGAGCTGTACTTTAAAAGTATTTGAAAGCAAAAGCAAACCAGAGGCTTCTCTGCTCTTAAGTACAATACGGCTGATTTACTTTCATAATGTAAACATCTTTTTTCTTTTTTCCTAATTAAGCCAAGTAAAGAAAGCAGGATGAGGGCTTGTGTTGGTGTCAAGTGTTCTCGGCAGCCCCTGAAATGCCTAGCAGGTACAGACACATTCAGAGACCTGGAAAATCAAGATACTGTATTAAGTGTATTAGTTCCCTGTGGCTGCCGTCACCAATTACCTCAAACTCTGCGCTTGAAAACAACAGAACGGGACTTCCCTGGCGGCTCAGTGGCAAAGAGTCCGCCTGCCGATGCAGGAGACACGGGTTCTGTCCCTGATGTGGGCAGGTCCCACGTGGAGTGGAGTCACTACGACTATACACAACTAGGAAGCCTGTCCTCTAGAACCTGGGAGCTACAGCTACTGAAGCCCACGGGCTGCAACTCCTGAAGCCTGCGAGCTTCAGGGGCAGCTGTGAAGCTGTGCAAAAGCCCTTTCACCTCTCCGGTCTCCCAATACTCATCTGTGAGCAGGGATTAGCCAAGGCAAACGCAGTCACAGACCAGCCACCAGGCATCACCCAGTGAGGAATGCTGACACTCAGGCCCCAGTCTGGACCCACTGAGCCAGCGTGAGCATTTAAGCTGCTTCCAGTGCACCTTCAAGCCTGAGAAGCACTGAGCACAGTTCCTGGGGCATGATGATTTGCCAATAAACGCGAATCCCCCCTGCCTATAAACCCCACAAAGGCACTTACATAAAATGGCTGAGTTTACATTTAAAAACTGAAGACTAAAAGCAAAGAAAGGAGAAGAGTAGGCCATTCTTGAAATGTCTCATTCTAAAAAAAAAAAAAAAAAAATGGCTAACTAGGAACAGGCTGGTACTGAAACACTAATTTCTGGGACTCTTTGGTATATGTGAACTCTTTTTTTTTTTTAAGAAAAGATTGTTCATGCTACGTGGGGAAAAGAAATCCAGATATGAGTCACAGCTCACTCACATTTTTTTAAGGGTGTATTATCTGAAAGAAACAGGTGAATTCGTAGGTTACTGGTATACGATTCTTGTGGGAGTTAAAACAATTAAGTGTAAAACAAAAAGCTTGGAAGTCATGTCTCCATCTCTCAGGACAAGAAAAGAGCTGCATAAACTGAAAGTGTTAGTCTCTCAGTCGCGTCCGACTCTGTGCAACCCCATAGACTGTAGCCCACCAGGCTCCTCTGTCCATGGGATTCTCCAGGCGAGAAGACTGGAGTGGGTTGCCATTTCCTTCTCCAGGGGATCTTCCCAACCCAGGAATCAAACCTAGGTTTCCTGTATTATAAGCAGATTCTTTACCGTCTGAGCTACCAGTGAAGCCCTGTACAAACTGAAAGTCAATGAATTTTCTTAGCACCATCAGAGAATTGAGTCCTGGGATAAACCAACAGCCTGAAAACTACAGACAGGTGAGGACCGAGAACACAGCAGAAGCTCCGGGACCAGGAGCAGGGCTTTCGTGGTCCCCACAGCACAGTGCGCGACACTGACGACGGGCTAACAGACCAAGCAAGGGTTCCCCACATTTCCATGGATTTCAGCAGCCCCATCACGTTTTCATGGGGAAGATGGGAGAAAAATCCCCTTGTTTAGCTGGGGGTGGGGGTGAGGGGTAGGAGCCATTTCAAAATATGTCATGACAGAACTTTAACCAAAGTTTGACTAACACACATTTGCTCCCATTGATCAGTGGGGACAAAATAGCTCAGCTCATTTAAGAGACAAAGCAGGGAAATTTGGAGGGTCTGTGTCTGACCTTTTCATAAGTAATCAAGGTACTCCTGTTAAGTCTCATTTAGTCTTACAGCGGGTTGGGAACGGGTTCCTTGCAGTGAGCTTTTTCTCCAAACACAAAGTATGAGAAATCTCTTAATTGTCACTGTTTCCCAGGAGTATGGGGTTCAGATAACAGTCAGCACCATTAACAGTAAGGGTTTCCAAGAATGATCTAAGACTCTTCACTATTTCTTCTCTGACTCTTCTTTTCTTTACAGAGATCTGAGTTTCTGACCCTTATCCTTCTCCTTCTCTGTGAGGAACTTTTCAAACTGTTTCTTGCAAGGCAGGTCTACTTTTGCTTCTCTGAGAAGATCTGTATTTCTCTTTTACTTTTGAAGGATAATTGTGCTGGATACAAAATTCTAGGTCATTGTTTTTTTTTTTTTTCTTTCAAAACTCTGAATATGTCACCCCACTGTCCTTTACTAGGTATGGTTTCCAGTTAAAGAAGTCTGATATGATGCTGACCTTTGTGTCTCTGCATGTAAGTTCATGGAGTGTGCAATGCCAAAACTTTGATAAAGTGGACAACTGAAGTGTGTGTGTCCCTCATGGTTTCAGTGCATCCTCAAAGACAAGTTCCCAGGAATTTGAACGGCTTTGATCCACTTTTCTTTTCCAGTTTTTTTTTTTTCTTAAACTATTCTTGATGGACTGCCTTTAAGAGAAGCATGTAGGGTGCTCACTAAAAATGCAGACTCTTGGATCCAAGCACTCTGAGAATCTCTGGCCAAAGGACACAGGATTTTATATTAAACACAAATCTCTAGGTGGTAAAACCATTGCTTCATAGTTACATATTTTATGTCTCATATAATTATTTAAGAGTGATATTTTATGCTTTCCTATGTATTTAGATTTCAATCCATCTTAATTTGCTTTCTGTTATGATGCAAAGGGATTCCTTGGTAGTTCAGATGGTAAAAAATCCGCCTGCCATGTGGGAGACCTAGGTTCGATCTCTGGGTTGGGAAGATCTCCTGGAGGAGGGCATGGTAACCCACTCCAGTATTCTTGCCTGGAGAATCCCCATGGACAGAGGAGCCTGGCAGGCTACAATCCATGGGGTCACAAACAGTAAGACATGACAGAGTGACTAAGCACAGCACATGATGCAAAAATCTAAATTAAATTAACTGTATTTTTAATGTTTTTACTTTAATTATGCCAGTAGCATTTATTAATAACCCATCTTTTCCCACTAAATTAAAGCATCACCCTTATGATAGATAGTGGAGTTTCCCACAGTTTTTAAAAAAGACACATCCCTTTATTCTTTTTGTAAAATATCATGTACTAATCATAAAGAATTCGTGACATGCAGAAAAATAAGGTTGTTTAAAAAACCCTGCTGTCTTAGACTGAACAGTATCCCTCCAAAAATTCATGTCACCCTGCATTTGTGAACTTATTTGGAAATGGGATCTTTGCAGATTTAATTACATTAAGATGAGATCTTACAGGATTACGGTGGGTCCTAATTAAAAATATTAGTACTAACATAACAAATTTGGCCTTGGAATACAGAATGAAGCAAGGCAAAGGCTAATAGAGTTTTGCCAAGAGAACACACTGGTCATAGTAAACACCCTCTTCCAACAACACAAAAGAAGACTCTACACATGGACATCACCAGATGGTCAACACTGAAATCAGATTGATTATATTCTTTGCAGCCAAAGATGGAGAAGCTCTATACAGTCAGAAAAACAAGACTGGGAGCTGACTGGCTCAGATCATGAACTCCTTATTGCCAAATTCAGACTTAAATTGAAGAAAGTAGGGAAAACCACTAGACCATTCATGGTTATGACCTAAATCAAATCCCTTATGATTATACAGTGGAAGTGAAAAATAGATTTAAGGGACTAGATCTGATAGATAGAGGGCCTGATGAACTATGGAATGAGGTTCGTGACATTGTACAGGAGACAGGGATCAAGACCAGCTCCATGGAAAAGAAATGCAAAAAAGCAAAATGGCTGTCTGGGGAGGCCTTACAAATAGCTGTGAAAAGAAGAGAAGTGAAAAGCAAAGGAGAAAAGGAAAGATATAAGCATCTGAATGCAGAATTCCAAATAGCAAAAAGAGATAAGAAAGCCTTTGTCAGCGATCAATGTAAAGAAACAGAGGAAAACAACAGAATGAGAAAGACTAGAGATCTCTTCAAGAAAATCAGAGATACCAAGGGAACATTTCATGCAAAGATGGGCTCGATAAAGGACAGAAAAGGTATGGACCTAAGAGAGGCAGAAGATAGTAAGAAGAGGTCACAAGAATACACGGAAGAACTGTACAAAAAAGATCTTCACGACCCGGATAATCACGATGGTGTGATCGCTCACCTAGAGCCAGACATCCTGGAATGTGAAGTCAAGTGGGCCTTAGAAAGCATCACTACGAACAAAGCTGGTGGAGATGATGGAATTCCATTGAGCTATTTCAAATCCTGAAAGATGATGCTGTGAAAGTGCTGCACTCCATATGCCAACAAATTTGGAAAACTCAGCAGTGGCCACAGGACTGGAAAAGGTCAGTTTTCATTCCAATCCCAAAAAAAGGCAATGCCAAAGAATGCTCAAACTACCACACAATTGCACTCATCTCACATGCTAGTAAAGTAATGCTCAAAATTCTCCAAGCCAGGCTTCAGGAATACGTGAACCATGAACTTCCAGATGTTCAAGCTGGTGTTAGGAAAGGCAGAGGAACTGGAGATCAAATTGTCAACATCCACTGGATCATGGAAAAAGCAAGAGAGTTCCAGAAAAACATCTATTTCTGCTTTATTGACTATGCCAAAGCCTTTGACTGTGTGGATCACAAGAAACTGTGGAAAATTCTGAAAGAGATGGGAAGACCAGACCACCTGACCTGCCTCTTGAGAAACCTATATGTAGGTCAGGAAGCAACAGTTAGAACTGGACATGGAAATAGACTGGTTCCAAATAGGAAAAGGAGTACGTCAAGGCTGTATATTGTCACCCTGCTTATTTAACTTCTATGCAGAGTACATCATGAGAAACTTGGGCTGGAAGAAACACAAGCTGGAATCAAGATTGCCGGGAGAAAAATCAAAAACCTCAGATATGCAGATGACACCACCCTTATGGCAGAAAGTGAAGAGGAACTAAAAAGCCTCTTGATGAAAGTGAAAGTGGAGAGTGAAAATGTTGGCTTAAAGCTCAACATTCAGAAAACGAAGATCATGGCATCTGGTCCCATCACTTCATGGCAAATAGATGGGGAAACAGTGTCAGACTTTGTTTTTTTGGGCTCCAAAATCACTGCAGATGGTGATTCCAGCCATGAAATTAATTTAATTAATTTAATTAAATTAATTAAATTAATTAATTAATAAATTAAATTAATTAAATTCTTACTCCTTGGAAGAAAAGTCGTGACCAACCTAGATAGCATATTCAAAAGCAGAGACATTACTTTGCTGACTACAGTCTGTCTAGTCAAGGCTACGGTTTTTCCTGTGGTCATGTATGGATGTGAGAGTTGGACTGTGAAGAAAGCTGAGCGCTGAAGAATTGATGCTTTTGAACTGTGGTGTTGGAGAAGACTCTTGAGAGTCCCTTGGACTGCAAGGAGATCCAACCAGTCCATTCTAAAGATCAGTCCTGGGTGTTCTTTAGAAGGAATGATGCTAAAGCTGAAACTCCAATACTTTGGCCACCTCATGTGAAGAGTTGACTCATTGGAAAAGATTCTGATGCTGGGAGGGATTCGGTGCAGGAGGAAAAGGGATGACAAAGGATGAGATGGCTGGATGGCATCACCAACTCGATGGACGTAAGGTTGAGTGAACTCCGGGAGTTGGTGATGGACAGGGAGGCCTGGCATGGTGCAATTCATGGCGTCGCAAAGAGTCGGACACGACTGAGCGACTGAACTGAACTGAACATAAGAAGGGAACCTGGGCTTCCTAGGTGGTACAGTGGTAAAGAATCCGCCTGCCAATGCAGGAGACACAGGAGACCCTGGTTCAGTTTCTGGGTCAGAAAGATCCCCTGGTGAAGAAAATGGCAACCCACTCTAGTATTCTCGCCTAGGAAATCCCATGGACAGAGGAGCCTGGTGGGCTACAGTCCACAGAGTAACAAACAGTTGGACACAACTGAGCACACATGAGGAAGAAAGCAGATGCACAGTGAATGCCGTGTGAGGACAGAGACTGAGATTGAAAAGCCAAGGAAAGAAAGAATGCAACTACCAGAAACTAAGATAGAGGCACGGAATACAGCCTTCCTCCGAGCCTCCGAAAGAACCAAACTTGCCGACATCTTGAGTTTGGACAGCTGGACCCCAGAGCCGCAAGCGATTAAGTTTCTGTTGCTTTATGCCACCAGTCTGACTGTGGTGCTCTAGGAAACCAATATATCAACTACCAAGAAAAAACTGACTTTAACATCAAATGGCCCTCATTGCAGATGTGTTTAGTTCAGTCGCTCAGTTGCATATGACTCTTTGTGACCCCATGGACTGTAGCATGCCAGGCTTCCCTGTCCTTCACCAACTCCCAAAGCTTACTCAAACTCATGTCCATTGAGTTGGTGATACCATCCATCTCATCCTGTGTTGTCCCCTTCTCCTCCCTCCTTCAATCATTTCCAGCATCAGGGTCTTTTCCAGTAAGTCAGTTCTTCGCATCAGGTGGCCAAAGTATTGGAGCTTCAGCATCAGTCCTTCCAACGAATATTCAGAGCTGATTTTCCTTTAGGATTGACTGGTTTGATCTTCTTGTAGTCCAAGGGACTCTCAAGAGTCTTCTCCAACACCACAGTTCAAAGCATCAGTTCTTTGGCACTCAACTTTCTTTATGGTCCAACTCTCACATCCATACATGACTACTGGAAAAACTATAGCTTTCACTAGATGGACCTTTATCAGCAAAGTAATGTGGCATTTAGCATGATGTACTCTGCATATAAGTTAAATAAGCAGGGTGACAATACACAGCCTTGACATACTCCTTTCCCAATTTGAAACCAATCCATTGTTCCATGTCCAGTTCTAATTGTTGCTTCTTGATCTGCATATAGATTTCTTAGGAGGCAGGTAAAATGGTTTGGTATTCCCATCTGTTTAAGAATTTTTCAGTTTGTTGTGATCCACACAGTCAAAGGCTTTTGCATAGCCAATAAAGCAGAAGTAAATGTTTTTTTGGAACTCTCTTGCTTTTTCGATGATCCAATGGATGTTGGCAATTTGATCTCTGGTTCCTCTGTCTTTTCTAAATCCAGCTTGAACATCTGGATGTTCTTGGTTCATGTACCATTGAACTCTTGCTTGGAGAATTATATGTAAGCATGAAGTATAGTGTGAAAGTGTTAGTCACTCAGTCACGTCCAACTCTTTGTGACCCTATGGACTGTAGCCTGCCAGGCTCCCTGTCCATGGGATTTCCCAGGCAAGAATACTGGAGTGGGTTGCCATTTCCTACTCAAGGAGATCTTCCTAACCTGGGGATTGAACGCCAGTCTCCTGCACTGCAGGCAGATTCTTTACCGAATGAGCCATCAAGCAAGCCCATAATATGTATACACATATTATACATGTAACAGATTGAGAGAAATATTTCCAGTACAAGGTAATTCTGTATACTCTATATTATTAAATATTATTTTACTTTAAAATTCAAAAACTGGATTTGTACTATTAGTCTGCTGATGGTTATTCCTATTTCTGTGCTAACAGCTTGGTGTTTAATTTTTTTATTATTATTACTCTTTTTTTTTAGGGTTTTCTTGATCATTTACAACTGTGTGATCCTCTACACAAAATTTTAAATTATTTATTTTTAAGTCACCCTCGAGAGAATTTGGGATTTTGATGTCAATTGTGCTAATTTTCAAATTTGACTTGGGAAGAATTGGCCTATTTTTGGTCCTGACTTCTCATCCAAAGATTTGGCACATTTTTTTCATTTACTCAAGTCTTATTTTCACCAAGAGTAATGGATTTATTTCATCACCAGGATCTTGTAACTCCTTAAACTTTAATTCCTTTATTCCTAATTACTTTACAGTTTTTGATGCCACTGCAGATAAAATAATTTCCTTTTTAATAGGTTATGACTTGTTCAAAAGGAAAACTGCTAATTTTCCCTCTGCTTATCTCTCTCGAGTTTTAAGCCTCTTACTAAACTCAGTTTTGATGCAGGTATCTTAATTTTTGCACTTGGCCTTTGAAGCGCTTGCATTAACCCCTGGTTTTCCTGTATCCCAGCCTCCTTGCCAGCCAGTGAGCTGCACAACCGCGTCATAAAGTGCGGTGTCTCCAGGGCACAGCACCAGTGAGCTCAGCTCAGAGGAAAGTGGTCTGTAGCCAGGGTCACTGACACTATTCTGGCCTGCTTGACGAAACCAGCTCCTAAGAAATAATGCCGTCAGTCAGTTCGTACTGAGGCACCTTTCACCTGCGCCAAAACCGGACGAGCCCAAGATCACGACCTTAGCATCTTACCAAGAAGCAAAAGTGCTCTGGAGCAGAGGCCAGGGAGTCGGCCTCCCGCGCGGCAGGCCGGCGGAAAGAGCCGAGCGCGCTCGGAAGCTCCGGCCACGCCTTCCGCAGGGAGCGTCGGGGGCGGGGCTCGCGCGACGGCGCGTTGAGCGCGGGGCATTGTGGGAGGGGCGGCCGGTGCGGCCGCGGTTGCCATCTTAGCTACTCTTGGCGTTGCGGCCTTGTCGTTGGAGGCGGCCTTCGCGGCGGCCCTCGACCTCAGGGAGAGACGAGAGAGTCAGCTCGCTGACCAGCTTTGTTTGCCTCGGCCTCGACAGGCCTACCGGCTCGCGTCCGGAAGCGGAGGCGCGGGTAGCCCGGCACGTGCAGGGCCCGAAGCCAGCGGTTAGTCAGAGCGTCGCCCGGAAGGATGGGCCGGTCTCGGAGCCGGAGCTCGTCCCGCTCCAAGCACACCAAGAGCAGCAAACACAACAAGAAGCGGAGCCGGTCCCGGTCGCGCTCGCGGGACAAGGAGCGCGTGCGGAAGCGCTCCAAGTCCCGGGAAAGTAAACGGAACCGGCGGCGGGAGTCGCGGTCCCGCTCGCGCTCCACCAACACGGCCGTGTCCCGGCGCGAGCGGGACCGGGAGCGCGCCTCGTCCCCGCCCGACCGCATCGACATCTTCGGGCGCACGGTGAGCAAGCGCAGCAGCCTGGACGAGAAGCAGAAGCGAGAGGAGGAGGAGAAGAAGGCAGAGTTCGAGCGGCAGCGGAAAATGTGAGCTTCCGCGCGGGGAATGGTGGGGGTGAGGGGAGTGAGGGTGACGGGGGGGTTGGGGAGGGGAGACGGCGAGAGGGTGGTGCTGAGGAGAGGCGGTGACGGGGGAGAGGGAGGTGGTGACGGGAGACGGGCTGACGGGCGAGTGGGGGGCGGCAGGGAAGGAGGGGGTGACGGGGCCAGTGAGGAGTGGCGGGGGTGAAGGGGGTCAGTGAGGGGCAGCGGGGGGTGGCGGGGACCCTGGGGTGACGCGGGAGTGAGGGGCGGCGAGGAGACAGGCGACGGCTGGGTCGGGATGGGGGGAGGTGGAGGAGGTTAGAAGGGTCGCCGGAACCGGGCCCCGCGGCCTTGCAGCCTCGGCGTCTGGAAAGGCGGGGGGTCGGGACCTACCCGCGAGTTGGTTGGGGAGGAAGACAGCGGGGACCGGCCTGGGAGGGCTTGGAGGGGAGGTCGCGTTTTGGCGCGAGAGGCGGCGGCGGCGGCCAGTCCCGGAAGTGGGGGGTGCAGTTCCGAGCGGGCGGCGAGCCGCGTCGGCCCCCGAGGCTGACGAGGGATGCGGGCCTCTATCGCGTCGGAGACGTAGGACTCGAATTCTCGGGGTAAAGAAAAACACTCCAAAGCCAGGCGTTGAACTTGCGTGTGTTCCTCCTGTTGAGCGATGTCGTGGTCGCTTTTCCCTTCTTGAGCCTCCTCTCTCTTTTTTTTTTGTTTTTTGAGGTGTGAAAAGTAAAACGCACGAAGCTTAAGTGTACAGTAAGATGGATCTTGACGCGTGCATTCACTTGTGTAACCACCATCCCGAGCAAAGCTGACTCCCTCCTTTTGCTGTGCGGTGCTTAGTCGCTCAGTCGTGTCCGATTCTGAGACCCCCGTGGACTGTAGCCCGCCCGGCTCCTCTGTCCATGGGGGTTCTCCGGGCAGGAATACTGGAGTGGGCTGCCATGCCCTCCTCCAGGGGATCTTCCCGACCCAGGGGTCGAACCCGGCTCTCCCACAGTGCAGGCGGATTCTTTACCGTCTAAGCCCCCAGGGCATTGCGCTGTTCATTAAGTTTGTTGTGCAGTTCTCTGTAGCAGGCTTTGGTGCAAGCCTGTTGTTTCCCCTTGTGGTGTACTTGCTGTTGAGAAGACAGATTTGCTTTTACTTTTGCATTGATCCCATGTAGAAGAGGCACCTCTCGAGTTATCTTTTGATCTAAGACTAGGTGCACATAGTCCCAAGCTAATGAAATGGCGTGGGATAGTATGGTCTAATCATGAATTTTTGGTTTTAAAGTGTTGGGTTCTGTTTCGGTTCAAGACTAGGGTGCTCTGATGCTTTGGGTGTTCTTTCGCACCCAGAGTTCGACTTGCTGACTCTACCTGTTTAACCGGCCGTCTTCCGTAGCTCTTGAGTGCATGTTCCCAACGCGCCGGAGAGGCAGGACAGTTACTGAATGTTGAATTTTCCCGAGCCAAGTTTTTCTTGTGTACTGATTGTGCAGGGATTTTAACTTTCTCTGCAGTGTGGCTTGTTTCTAAAAGCAAATCATTAAGAGGTCTGGGAATAGAAAACTAAGAGTCCCTTCACTGCGTTCCTTTAAAACGTGGCAGTGCTTTCATTTTTCCTTAGAAGTGTCAGTGATTGTATGAACACCAAGTACCCATAACTTCGGAGGAAATTTCAATTACATAGAATCTAGTTTTGTAAAGATGTAGCTCTCAAGTAACTATCAACATAGGAGTATTTAATAAAAAAGACATCTCTGAGATAATATTTACATGTGAAATCAAAGGATATCTCCAAAGAGTAATGGTTTTCCATTCATTAGAAAGCTCAAGAGTATGTATGGGAGGAATAGTTAGAAGGATTTAGCAAACTTCACACGAATAGCAGAGAAGAAATCCAGAGATGAAATGAGAAACTTCTCTGGTGGCTCAGAGGGTAAAGCGCCTGTCTACAGTGTGGAAGACCCAGGTTCGATCCCTGGGTCGGGAAGATCCCCTGGAGAAGGGAATGGCAATCCACTCCAGTACTATTGCCTGGAGAATCCCATGGACAGAGGAGCCTGGTAGGCTACAGTCCATGGGGTCGCAAAGAGTCGGACACGACTGAGCGACTTCACTCACTCACTCACTATGTAGTTCCAAGCTGATAGAGGAGGCACACTTCCATTAGCATGTATGAAGGGAGGAGGGGGCAGAACTAGCATCCACCTTACACTGAATTCCTGTGTGTCCTGCTGTTAGTCATTCAGTCATGTCCGACTCTTTGTGACCCATGGACACTAGCCCACTGGCTCCTTTGTCCATGAAATTCTCCAGGCAAGAATACTGGATGAGTAGCCATTCCCTTTTCCAGGGGATCTGCCTGACCGAGGGATTGAACCTGTGTCTCTTGTAGTAGGCACTGCTTAATATGGTCTGATCATGCAGAGGAGACAGTTGAAAGGTCTAGGTTTCACAGCCGTGGGAATGGGCAGAAGTAGTTGTCTATCTACAAATTGTGTTAGTTAGCTCATTCAGCTAATACTTATGGAACATTTGAGAAATGCCAAGCACTATGCCAAGAGCTGTTATTCTGAAAGATGACTGACCCTCCAGGATCTCAGTCTAGCTTGAAGACGGGTAGGTGGGTAGGTAGGTTATAATACAGTGTGGTAAATTCCGTGATAGTGATGTGACTGTGAAAAGGAGGCATCCTGGACAGCTCAACATCTTAGTTCTCTTGAGGAATGAGTGGCAGACAAAGATGGGAGACTGTCAGGCTCCCCATAGGATACATGGGCTCCCAGGGAGGGAGTCCACCCAGCACTGCCAGCATAAAGGGAGAGGTGTCGATGGGCTTAATGTGGAGTAAAGAGATGACTGTGGACTTGAAATGCCATCACTACTGAAGTCATGGAGTGACTGGAAAGGTAGATTCAGGCTGGGAATCGTGGGAAGGGTCTTGTAGGCTGAATTACGGAGCTTGGATTTCATCACAGAAACCAGAAGGGTTTAAAGCAGGCAAATGGTGTGGGGTTGTTGATTTGTTTGTTTTAAACAGATCAACTGCTGTGCAGGATAAATTACAGTAAATACATATAGGAGTAGTGAAGGAGCAGGTGTTGAAATGGACAAAAGGGGCAGATTTAAGAAACATTTAGAGCAAATAAAATTTGATGTGAAACATAAGGGAAGTAAAGCATTATTCTTGGCTCTATTGTGGCCATTGCACCTCAGCTACCGGAAGTTTAAGTCATGACACTGTGGGTCAGACTCAGGTGAAATGTCAGAAGCCTGGTGCATGGTGGAGGGGAAAAGTAAAGGGAGTTTCCACGTGGCACCTCCAGTGTAGGCACTAGATTTTGAATGTAGTGAGTTTATCCAGGCTTGATAGTGGGGGACTGAAACCTGAGAACCTTTGATCCCAGGTAGAATGACCCCAGGAGAGTGTGGGGAAGAGCGGAGGTCACAGGGATGTCTGTGTTTACCACTGGACAGAAGGAAAGTGCGTGGTCAGTCAGTGAGTGAAGAAGGAGCAGAAGACACTGTCGAGTGTACCTTCTTGTGAGAGGTCCAGTGTGAGGTGGAGAGAGACAGCAAAATTAAAATTGATCGGGCTTTAGCAATTAGAAAGTCTCAGTACAATTGGAAACCAGGCTGTTTTGCCATTTACACTTCTGAGACCTTGAATAAACTACCTACCTTTGAGCTTGATTTCTTATCTGTAAAATGGAGATAGCCGTCTTGTTTATTTTGAAGGTTAGAAATAGTGCATTTGGGGTACCTAGGTGATATTTGTTATGTAGCAGTGAGACTCAGTAATGTTGTTTGTTAATTTATATACATGCAACCAGATTGAACCTGGTGAATTTAAGAAGTGATCTTATAAGTCATAATCTTAATACAATAAAAGACAGACCTTAAAAAATTCTTTTTCTCAAATTTGAGGTTGATAATTCAGTTCGAAAGATCTCCTCCTAATGTCCCAGTCATTCAGTGTTGCACTCTCTCTCTGCTTCTGCACCCTTATTTTCATGTTTTATTTTGAGATGCTTTATGCCTGTTGTAATAACTGTTGGGGAAAGAGTGACTGAAAATGACTTGCAACAAATCAGGATAATAGTGGCATAGTAACTTCAGTGTTCAACTGCATGACATCTTGAGCGCCTTCTAAATGAGAATATCTGAACTGAACTGCGATCTATAGTGATTCTGAGAATACTTGGGAGCTTATGGTGAGAGCAAGTTCAGTGTGTTGGAACTGCGTTTCAGGGAGGGTAGGGCTTTGAGAAGAACTTTAGGGAGAAAGATCAGGCTGATGTTGAAAAGAATTTTATCAATTTTTAAAGTATCTTGTAGCTAAGTTTTTGTGCATACCTGTGCCTTCCATGTTCGTCTGGAGAAACAGTGCCAAGTAGGTCATTGCTTGTGGAGCAGCCAGGCTGAGGGCCACCCCTCAGCCGCCTGCTTTGCCTTAGAGCCCATCAGATGTACATGATGCTGTGGTGTATAAAGCTTTGGGCAGAGTGGTCAGTACTAAGTAAATACTGTTTGCTAATATTATGAAGCCCTTCTAGAATTAAGCTCCTTGGACTGAGTTTGTACATTTTAAGGACTTAAAAATAATATTGCTCGATACTCTGTGCAAAGTCCCATTCAAATTAATGGTGCTGTGTTGCTGGGCCTTTGCTGTTTGTTCTAGCAGTTGCCGTTTTACCGTTGATTGTGATCAGTGTTTTTAAAAGACCTGAGGCAATAAAACTTGGTTTTGATTCACCCCTTTCATCAGTGTCAGGTTCTCACAAGGGGATGAATTTAGCAGAGGACTTTGAGGAAAAAATTAGAGAAAAGAATATCAAGAATGACACGCTTATGACCAAAGTTTAATGAATGAGTATGCAGTGATTGTAGTGATACGTTTCATAAGATACTAATGATGAAATTGGGTTGTTTTTTTTCTTTTCCTGAGAAAGTTTCAGTGCCTCTTTTGAAAGTCAGCCTAATAGCTGCCTTATCAGTGATTATGATAATAAATTTGTCATCAGTAAAAATGAACTCAAATTTTTTTTTAAGAACTATCCACCCATCCCACCCTCCTTCAGCTGAGTGGTACAGAAACGTTATGTTGTACTAGGTTTTATTCAGTTTTATACCATATATCTTTGCTTTAGTGGGAAGACAGTCAAAGAAAGGGATCCAGACACAAGAAAGGTGGAGTAAAGGGATACAGAGTCACAGTCAGGAGTCCAGGCTATGGTTTCTAGCACAGCATCTGGTACACAGTGGGTGGTTCAGTAGAGGCTTGTCCTGTCTCTCAGGTGCTTAATTCCCCTGTGCTTGTGTCATTGAGTTTCTGGATTCACGTGTGTGGAGGGAGGGGAATTAAAACAGTATTGGGCTTTTAACTTTTTCAGAGCTGGATCTAGAAATTGATTAGTTTTTTCTGATTGCTGAAGTAGCAGTTCTAACCTTACCAAGAATAACAGCGATTATATCATTGATAATCCTTGTAGGGGGCAGCTCTGCACTGGCGCCGTGACCTTGCCTGTCTCCTGGCAGGTCACAGCAGCAAGGCCTAATTACAGTCTGGGGTGGGGTTGCCTGTTACTTCAGGAACAGAGAGAGATAAGCAGCCTTGTGAGAAAGTCCATTGGGCCATTTCCCATCTCCTGGTTTCAGTTAAGCTTGGCAGTTTCCGCTTGCCCTCCCCTCGAGACTGTGAAACTGCTGAGCTGTAGTTATAGAGTTGACTCCTTAGCAGAAGCTGCCTCTTGCCTACACTGCTTGTCACCATGTGTGGCCTGTCACCTGACCCCTCTGATTTGGTGTTCATCAGTGGGAGCAGAGACCCAGGGAGCTGATACCATGCTGGTGTGGCTTTTGCTGTAAGTAATAACACTGAATTTATTTAGGCTCATTTTGTACTTACTGACCAAATCTGTGGAAATGTGGCCCCATCAGCCATTGTGCTGTATTGCTGTCATTTAGGGACGGTTTGCTTGTCAGAAACACTAAATAAATGTCAGATCTCTTCCACCTTTACCAAACTCCTTGGTTAATTAGGCAGCTTTTCTACTGAAAACCTAACTCAAAGCCTTATCCCATTCTTCTCCCTCTTTACTACTTTGTGTGGAAAGTTTTTAATTGGAACTTGGTTTATAGAGTCTTTTTAAGAGTTGAGTTGTACCATTTTTGAAATTTTAAAATGAAATTTCTTCTAGACTTACACATTTATTAATTTTATAAGAACCAACTAACAAAAGAACGTGTGCATGTTATGTGTATACTTTTAAAACATGGTGTTATGAAAGCGTTCCAGTTTACCAAAATGGAGTACTATAATCCTCATACTTCATACAGGTTCAGCAGTTGTTAGCCTTGCTTGTTTCTTTTCATGTTTGTCTTTGTCTTTGGATGAATTAGAGAAACAACGTGGTTATATTTGAAATATAGTTTTAATTTGTATTGAAGTCACTGCCTGATTTCCTTTAGATATTCTGGTCACTCATTTTTAGTGTTGAAGTAGATATCTGTTCTGTTTTACTGAGCTGCTGTAGATGAAGGCTTATTGGAACTGCCTTAATATGATATTTTATTGAAACTTAAGGGAAAAGAGCACAGTTAGAGTACATGTTGGGCTTTCATGTTTTTCCCCCCAGTTATAATCACTAACAATGTAATGTTGGGAAGAGATAGTTAAGAGACAAGCAACAGAATCTTCAGAATGGTTACTTCAGATATCTGGAACCTAATAGAAATTATGCTTTCTCAAGAAGCTCCTATCTCCCTGGCAGAAATACGTAGAGATTATAAATGCAGAAACAGATATGAATTGGAATGTTAGATATGCTGGTGTTAGTATGGTATCACTGAATAAATAACAGGAGTTAAGAATGAAAGCACCTTAGTGGAAATTGAATCACCCCCCAAAATAGTTGACTTGAAGTGGATTAGGATATTTAAAGGTCACTTAGAATCTATAATGGAGACGGAAATGGTAACCCACTCCAGTATTCTTGCCTGGAGAATCCCATGGATGGAGGAGCCTGGTGGGCTATAGTCCATGGGGTCCCAAAGAGTCGGACACGACTGAGCGACTTCACTCACTAGAAACTATAGTCTTAACAGATAAATTGAATGACTTCATACATACATATGAGTCATCAAAAGATAGAAAGGTTACAGATTTTGTTTAATTTTGTGGTTGTGAGAAAGTTGAAGTGTTAATAGATTGACCTCTTAGGATTTAGGTATACTTTCAGAGTCTTTTCCTTTCATTTCAGCACAGATTGTCTCAAATAATGCTGTTGAATAGAAATGTAATGTGAGCCAGATTTAAAAAAAAACTAGTGAAATTAATTTTAATATAGCCTGTATCTTTATTTTTTTCTTTTTACTATCAGTTCACACTGGATGCATGTGACTAGTGGCTGTCATATTGGAGATCACGTGTATAAAATGTGCGAGGTTTCCACTATGGTGCCTTTATAAATGTCAGTATCTTCAGCACCAAATTTCACCTTGAGTAAATAAGTTCATATGTAACATCTAAATGGGATTAGAATAATTAAGCAATATCATGCTTCATTGAACTTTTTAGTAGAAGTGATGATAAAAATGCATTTCATCCACTTCCCCATATCTGGAGATGGAAATGGCAACCCACTCCAGTATTCCTACCTGGAGAATTCCGTGAACAGAGGAGCCTGGTGGGCTACAGTCCATGTGGTCGCAGAGAGACACAACTGAGTGACTAGCACTCTCCATATTTGGTAGAGCGTTGAATTGACAGTCAATTAACAAAAAGAACAGGTTCATTAAAGGGTAAACGTTGTGAAGCTAAATAAGTCTGTATTCTGTCTAAAAGCTGAAGTACTATTGCTTTCGCACTGTGAATCTCTTTGAATCTGTATTTATTCTGACCTTGCTTGTAGTGAGGGAGGAGGAATCAATTTAGTTGGTCCGAATTGCTTGCTACATAAGTTTCTCCTAACTTTTGTGTAACTCATTGCTTAGATTAAATGGATAGGCAGATGAGCAAATCATATATTTAATAGCTTGTCCTTTGATTATAAAGCTGATAGTGAAAGTAGATTTTCTGTTTCAGATTTACTCTGCGGTTCCTAAAGCTAAGGCATTAAGCTCTTTGTATATACTAGTCTTTTTGTATTTACTTTAGAAAGTGACAGAAGAAAAAACCATGATCTTATATGTATTTGAATTTTGGTATCATTTAACCTCTTGATATCTGCCTTTTCCTTGTATGTTACATGAGAATGAGTTGTAAAATCATAGAAATGTATAATTGGACTCTGTTTTACAGACTTAGAACTAGGTCTCTTTCAACTCTTGGTTTATTATATTATCAAAATCACTTTTCCCACTTTGTTTGCTAGTCGGCAACAGGAAATAGAAGAAAAACTCATCGAGGAAGAAACAGCACGAAGAGTGGAAGAACTGGTGGCCAAAAGGGTAGAGGAAGAATTGGAG